>NC_136419.1:142937500-144315000 GCF_052625555.1 Lactuca saligna | reverse complement strand
GTGTCTATTACATTACAAAGAACACACATGTATTAAAATTATATATTTAATGCAATGGATGATGTTTGTTTACTTATTTACTACTCCTATGTTGTGAAACTATACATGACGTCCTCCACCCCAGAACGTTTCCGTCGTTCTTGGTTTTGGGGTGTGACACATTATCCCTATAAATATGGGATGGATACACTTAGAGGATAAGAACTTGGTCTCTCATTTGTAATCATTTGTTTTTCCTATTGTATTCTCTAATCAAGCAAGATAACGAGCTAACCAGATATTATTTAGATCGTGTGTTCTAAATTGGATTTTGTTTTCTTACTCGATTCAATCGTCACTACAGTTGGTATTAGAGCAGGAATCATAATTTTTTGATCTGGTTTTCATATGTTTTAAAAGCTTTTTTCATCTCATTCTAGATTCAAAATTTTCTGCACTTTTGATTCTAAAATCTCTGTAGAACTTCAGTTTTGATTTGTTTCTGCATTTCGATTAACTAATCGAGTAGTTGTTATTCATTTTCTAGTTGATTCATCTTGTTATTTTCAAATTTCTCAAGCTTTTCTCTGATTTCATCCGTACATATATGGAAAAATTCAATATGAATACTTTGACTTCTTACTCTCATATGCAAGGATCTTCTACTAAGATTCTTATGCTAATTCCAGAGTATCACCATCAACAGGCGGATCATATGGAGGATTACTTAAACGAAATTGATAGAGAACTTTGGAAGTGCATTACCAATGATGTTCATGCTTCTCCTTCTATTCAAGATGTTGGAGCTTCTGCAATAAATCCAAGTGTTAATGAACAAAATGGAAGGTTGCTGAAAAACGATAAGAGATGTATGAGAAAACTTCGTAGAGCTCTTCCACCTGTTGTGTACAGTTACATTCAAAGTTGAAAAACTTCCAAGGAAATCTGGAATACTCTAAAGGAAAAGTACTAGGGAATGGAAAAATCCAAAATAAGTTCAGTCAAGCAATGTCTGTTGGAATTAAGAGAATTCAAGCAAAAAGAAGGAGAATCGATTGAATTGTTCTATGACCATCTGAATGAGCTTATCTATAAGTGCAACAGGTATGGTATTACCAGGTCAACTATGGAGTAAAATCTCACTTTCATTATTGGGCTACGTAAGGAGTAGAGGAATGTGAGTATAATGGTAGAGACACAACAGAGCTTCGACAACTTTTCACCAAACGATCTTTACAATGTGCTAAAAGCTCACGAAAATGAAGTGAATGAAATAGATGAAGAGTCAAGGATTAATCTGAGTGGTCCTCTTGCACTAGTGTCGAAAGTTTCTGGAAGAGATGCTAAAAAAGAAGTTGTTGAGAAGGAAGATTCGGACGACGAATGTTTAATTGTTAATTCCGATGACGAAGCAGTGGCGTTCTACTCTAACAATAAAGTAAAGAAGTTTTACAAAAAGCCTTTCAATGTGAAGGTGAGAACTAGTCAATCTAAGGGTAATTTTTCTGGGAAAGTGAGTGATGAAAAGAAGATTGAGAAGAAAGAAGCAAAGGGTGAAGAGTCGAAAGCTGAGAAAAAGCACAATGGTGATTCGGGTGTTGATTGTCACTACGGGAATAATCATATGGTGACTGATTGTATGTTGCGCAAGAAAGAAGAAAAGAAGAATAGGCTTAAGGATGAAGCATATTTTATAGAAAGATTGGAAGTAGTGAGGGACAAGACAAAAGGAATGTTACGGGTTGCAAGAGGGGAAGATGAAGATGAGGGAAAAACACCAAATATGGTCTTCTGGGTCGGATGACAAAGAAATGCGAAGTCCGACACATGGAGCCATGTTCGCGAGGTATGAGGATGAACCAGAAAAGAAAGTTATCGGTAGTTATTTTGTTTCGACAACAGGGGACAAAGCGCCAATGACTTCGAAGGTACGTTCTCTACTTTAATCCTTTAATATTCCTTCAAGTGCTTATAATTCTGTGTTAACTGAATTTGATGTTGCTATTACTTATGTCAATAATCTGGTTATTTCTACTAGCAATGATGCTAAAAATTCTAGTACTCAATTACTAGAAGCACAAAGGATGTTGGCGGCAAAGAAAGCTAAGACAGAACATTTAGAATTACAAATTACAAACATCATGTGTGATAGGGATAGTTTGAGTACTAATAATAAAATTCCGTTAAAGAAACAATTATTGTAACTTAACAGAAAGGTTATATGGTAAATTGACTGAATGACATCATTCATCTCACGTAAGCAAAGAACAACATAGGGAGCTTCTACCCTTTTTATCTTTTTAAAGAGAGAAAGTAGATGCAACATATTATGACTGTGAGATGACAATTTTTGTGTTTGATAAGGTTCCTGAGAATAGATATCCATATGGAATTGTGAAAATTATTGAATATATTAATGAAAATGATCTTGTTGATATTATTAATAAGACACTTACAAAAAATGAACAAATCATGATTTTGAAAAGTACTGAGAATTCGAAATCTGATTCCCAAAAAAAATTTGTTAGTATCGAAAATGACAATATCAGTGAAATTGAAGACGAGGAAGTGGTTGATTGTTCTCAGTTAGCTATCATTAATGCCAAATCCTTACCTAAGGGTAAAGAAATATGTAATGATTAGAATGTTAAAGTTGACAAAAACCAACCCTCTACTTCGAAAGTTTTTGATCCTGACCATGTGACTATCAAAGATAGTCAAGCTGATACTGATGATGATGAGGATATTTCAAAAGATACTACTACTCCTTGTGTTTCGAAAGAAACAACCATTCCTCAAATTGTTGAAGATCAGGTTTATGAAGTGACTATGAAATTCGACAAAATCATGAAAGAAAAAGGTTCCCACTATCTTGAACCAAATTATGTGGTTTACTTAGACTTCAAGTGCACTGATAATGTCGTCTTTCCAAATCAAGTTTTTGTCACAAAGGGAAATGGAGAAAGTGGTAAACCTAAAATAAACAAACTTGTTGAAGAGGACAATAAGAAAGCTTCAAAGGCAGGATTTTTCTCAAATCAGAGCACAATTGAGAACAATCTCACCAAAAATTCATATAGTTTTCAACGACAAAAGCCAAGTCGAACCTGGGTTGTTAAAATAGAAAAGTCAAAAGTTGAAAAACAATCAAATGTAAAAGTTTCTGAAAAACCAATTGAGAAACCTCTACGTATTAAAGAAAATGTTCAAAAGATTTCTCAAGAAAATCGAATTTTGATGAACAAACCTCGACATAAGGCGTATTGAAAAAATTATGTGTCTAAAAAGAAACAACAGTCTTTCATCCTAAAAGGACGAAAAGAAAAGGTCAGAATTTGTTAAGCCAAAGTCACAAAATCATTTTTTTGTTGAAAAGAAACTGATTTCAAAACCTACACAAGTACAACAAGATTTTTCTAAAACCAAAGAGCATATTTCGAAACCAAAACAAACATATCATGTTCAAACTTGTTATCATGATGGTTATGTGAAAAATCGACAAACAAAGAATTTTGTTCAGAACTCACAAAATCAAAGGTTTTCACAACACAATTTTCATAGAAATGGTTTTCAATCAAATGAAAAAAAGAATTATCATTGTTTTCCACATCAAAATCAATTTTCGAACCAATAAAAAGTTTTTCCAAGATATAATATTCGGTTTCAAAATCGTTACAAACCTCATGTTTCAACAAGAAACTATGAAAAGTTGAAAGTCCAAAGGAGAAGATATGAACCTTTTAAGCCAGATCAACCACATTTTTCAAACCCACCTTCAAAACAACCAGTTAAAGCTTCATTTGTTAAGGGAAAAACGAATGTGAAGAATATCAATCATTGGTTGGAAGGACAGGGAAAACATTTCCAATCTGGGAATCTCTCAAGAACAGATCAATGATGCATATGAGAAATATTTAAATGAATCATTCAATAGAAGATCTTCATCAAAAGATTCAAATCCTTCTATTAAAAAATAGAGAGCAATTTCGAAAGAAAAAGTCAGTGAGACACAAACTAAGAAGTCCGAGGCAAAAGTTAATGTTGATATTAAACATTTGAATGATTACATTTCAATACCCTTAAATAATGAAGTGGACTTAATTGATAGTGTCAAGTCAAAAGTTTGTAATTGGATAATAGGGTATACATTTCATCAAGCATTTTGTACTAATAACCAAGGACTCAAACAACCTTGGGGACCTAAATTCATTAACCGATTGCAGGTTTTGAGTGACGAGCAATATGATGATAAATGGTATATTGATAGTGGCTGCTCTTGTCACATGATTGGGAAGAAGGAAAAATTGAGAGATTATCGAAGCCTTGAAAATGCTGGTGTTGTGAAGTTCGGAAATAATTACAAGTGCAAAGTCAAAGGCTATGGGAAGGTGACAAGTGGCAAATTTACCATCAATAGAGTAGCTTATGTTGAAGGTCTTCAACACAATTTGATCAATGTTTCACAACTTGTTGTGGGAATCAGTAATCAAGTTGTTGTTGACGAAGAAGGAAGTGTAATATCGAACAAAGAAACAAAAGAAGTTCTTCTTAAATCAAAGCGAAAAGGCGATATCTTTACACTTAACATCAAACCCAATGTTCGTGTTCCTTCAGTCTGTCTACTTTCAAAAGCTTCATCATATATAAGTTGGTTGTGGCATCAAAGACTGTCTCATTTGAACTTTAAGAATCTCAATAAATTGGTGGTAAAACATCTTGTTCGACGTTTTCTAGTTTTAAAATTTGATAGTGATACTATATGTGCAGCCTGCGAACAAGGAAAACAGCAGAGACAAGGACATCTAATTGTGATTGATTCGAAGATCATCGAACCTTCGGAACTTCTTTATATTGACCTTAGTGGTCCTTCGACTGTTGAAACACTCAACAAAAAGAGGTACATTTTAGTTATAGTTGATGATTTCTCTAGGTTTACTTGGGTATATTTTCTTCGTTTAAAATCAGAAACATCTCAAGTGATGATCGACTTCATCAAACATATTGAGTTAAGTCTAAAGAAGAAGGTTTTCAAGATCAAGAGTGATAATGGCTTAGAATTTAAGAACAATGTTCTTGATTCATTTTTGTCTGACAAATGGGTTTCACACAATTTCTCATATCCTTACACACCTCAATAGAATGGTGTTGTCGAAAGGAGGAATCGTTCACTCTATGAAGCTGCAAGAACAATGTTGACTTATGCGAATCTACCACAATATCTCTAGTCTGAAACTATTTCTACTGCTTGTTTTACTCAAAATCGGTCATTTATTCATAGACGATTTGATATCACCCCATATGAAATTATTAACAATAGGAAACCCAATGTTAAATTTTTCTATATTTTTGGTTACTAGTGCTTCATTATGAATCTTAAGGATAATCTTTTGAAATTTCAGTCCAAGGCTGATGAAGGAATATTCTTAGGTTATTCTCATAATTATGTGGCATACAGGGTGCTCAACAAGCAAACTAGGAAAATCGAAGAAACCTATAATCTCACATTCGATTATCACTATGTAAAAAGAGTTGAAAAGTGTTTTGAACAAAAACCAATCATTAATGAGTCAAATGAAGAATCTAAAAGTATAAATTCTTCAGATTTTGATTATGATTTGATTTTTGGTGTTCCATATCGGGCTATTGATGCAAAAGTAAATTGCTGATGACAATCGAGTGTCTGAAGCATCGAAACATTATGATGATTCCTCTTTAACAGAAGATAACAATGATTCGTATTCATCAACAAATTCTTCGAGAAATAACGAAAGTCTGCAAGTTATAATGAATGTTCAAGTGGAGGGGGAGAATACTTTCAAGGGGTAGAGAGAAGGAATGAGTGTTGATGTCGAGGGGGAGCATTCTGATACTAATACAATTATTGAGCGGGAGTAATTTGAAAATAATACAAATGGTTTGGATGTTCAGGATAATAAATTTGATGTCATTAATAATAATTTGTCAAATGTACGCGAAGGATCTAAAACTGAAGAAATGTTCGAAGATGCACCTATGGACTTTGATCCTAGATATCCTCCAATGGATAGATAGACTCGAAGTCATCCAAAGGAACAAGTTCTTGGTGATCCTCATGATGGAGTGTTAACATAATCTCAACCTCATTCAAAGAATGAGCTACTTAATGTAAACCATAAATTTTGCATGTTCAATGTTTTTATTTCGAAAATTGAACATAAATTAGTCCACGCTGCTATGGAACATCCTTATTCGGTTGTTGCTATGCAATATGAGCTTGCTGAATTTGAAAGAAACAAGGTCTGGAGATTAAGTACCAAACCATAATATGTTTCAATTGTGGGCTTAAAATGAATCTTTAAAAATAAAACAGATAAAGATGCTAATATTTTTCGAAACAAAGCTAGGCTTGTAGTTAAAGGTTATTCGCAACAAGAAGGTACAGACTATGAAGAAACTTTTCTTCTGTCTACCAGATGGATGTTAAGTTTGCGTTTCTCAATGTTGAACCCGAAGAGGCGGTGTATGTTGAACAACTCCCAGGTTTTATAAACGAAGAATTCCATGATCATTGTTATATTTTAGATAAATTTGTTTATGGGTTAAAACAAGCACCAAGAGCCTCGTATGTAACTCTTAACAATTTCTTAAAGCAATCAAAATTAAACAAGGATCAGTTGATCCCACTTTCTTTTGAAAGAAAGTTGGGAATCATCTCATGCTTGTTCAAATTCATGTCGATGATATTATTTTTGGTTCTACTGACCCTGCTTTGTCAAGAGAATTCAAAAATCTGATAAAAATCCAATTTGAGATGAGCATGATGGCGAAGATAAACAACTTTATGGGATTAAATATTCGTCAAAGCAAAGAAGGAATATTTATCAATCAAGAGAAATATACAAGAAATCTGCTTGAAAAGTTTGGAATGACGAATAGCACAAAGTTAAGAGTACCGATGGCAATTGGGACAAGGCTTAATCCTTCAATGGATAAACCAACTGTTGATCTCATACTATATCGAAGCATGATAGGTTCATTACTTTACCTCACAACATGTAGACCTGATATTATGTTTTCTATGTGTAATTGTGCTAGGTACCAATCGAATCCCAGGGAACCTCATTTAACTGCACTCAAGAATATATTTCGCTATCTCATAGGAACAACTTCGTTAGGACTGTGGTATCCTACGAAGACATGCTTTTTCATACAAGCATTCTTAGATGCTGATTCGGGAGGTTGTAATCTTGATCGCAAAAGCACAAGTGGTGGATGTCAACTATTGGATGGGAAGCTCGTAGGCTGGCAATCGAAAAAGCAAACCTGTGTTTCTATTTCAACAGCAGAAACTGAATATGTTGCTGTTGCAGCTTGCACTTCACAAATCATAAGGATACAAAGTCAACTGCGTGATTATGCAATCAACATGAAGAAAATTCCGTTATATTGTGACTCACAAAGTGCCATTCACATCTGCCATAACCTTGTGCAACATTCGAAAACAAAACACATTGCTCTTCGTTACCATTTTATCAAAGATCATGTTGAAGATGGAAAACTGATCGGCTTGATGATGTCTTTACAAAACCATTAGATGAAAAATCTTTTGTGAGAATTCTTAATGGCTTAGGAATGCTGGATGCAAATTCTGTTCCTGGACATACTTTGTTAGGATGACAAGCCAAAGTGGAGGAAAGATGTTAATTCAACGATTATTTTTCATGATTCAACGGTTATTATTCATAGTCAATGCTTCGACATGCTTCACTTTCGATATCATGCACAATGGTTTGATAAAATCTTCGTTACTTTTGTTATTATTTCAAATTTTTGCTAGTTAGGTACATATTTCTTTTGTCTTTCATTCCAAAAATCAAGAACAACAAAAAGATTTTCATTTTTATTTTTCTCTTTCAAAATTCAAAAATGTCAAAAAGATTTTCTTATTTTTTTTATTTTCGTTCAAAAACTCAAAAATCCAAAAATATTTTTGCTTTGTTAATATTGTGCAGATTTTAGCGAATATTTTTGTTAGTTCATGCTTGGTGCTTGAGGGAAAGGTATATTTTTGAAACTTTATCCTAGTTAGGATGTCCCTAGAAGCATGCTACAACATGTGATGATGGATGACATGACATGTCATATCAGATTATTGCTTAATAATGAAAAAGCCAATTTTCTAATGAGAGAAGGGGGTTTCGAACTCGGGACTTCCCTGTTCAATGGGTCAAACCATGCCACATGGCATGTCATCTAAACGCATGTGATGATGTGTCGATTGTTGGATTAATGTCTAAGTCCATAACTATAATTGGTAAGACTTGACCCGACCCGGCATGGTCCATTTGGGTTGCATGGCATCATGCACTTGGATAGACTATAATGAGAGAAATAAGACACTTATGGTTATTAATATATTATAAGTTCTAGTATATTAATAATAAGAATAATAATATTATTTAATTAGTATTGATCAAGAATTAATCTAGGATTAATTAAGTGATCAAAAGAAGACTAATTAAGTATATGGGTTGATTGTGTAAATCATCCATACTTGTATAGTGGGCTAATGCTCCATGGATTATCTAGTTGAGCCAAAACCCATATGATGCTCCTTGGATGCTCCATGGTGTATTTGAACCCATGGATCTAAGGAAATGGAAAGTCATGACAATTAGGGTTTACCCTAATTGTAACACTATATAAAGATATTATTCTTCCCAAAATCAGCCACTAGATTATTCTAGAGAGGGCTAGCCGATTTTATGAAGTGTAGAATTCTCTCAAGTTATTCCAAGTGTATTTGGTGTTGTGTGAACCATTTGAGGTGTCACACTTGGGGCACTAAGCACTCAAGCTTCATGAAGACAAGCACCATTAAAGAGGTATGTATTATATCTTGTTATATTGATATTTTTGTATGCTAGATTAGGATAATACCTTGGATGTTCATATTTGTATGTATAATAGAGAAAACATAGATCCAAGGTATTTAGGGTTTCATGTACACTTAGGAGTGTTAGAATGCTCAAAACCCAACAGTGGTATCAGAGTCTAGGCTTGTTTTCTTGTTATACCTGCAATAGAAGCTGAAAAATCGAGTTTTGATGCTGTCAGCCCAGCTGACTCGCCGAGTCCATGAAGGGACTCGACGATTCCAAGGCAAAATGCATCCAACTCGCCGAGTTGTGTTCATACACTCGACGAGTTGGACCCCAGACAGCATATCTTCGAGGTTTTTGGCTAGAAATGGACTAGGAACATTACCCTAAGTTGTTTTGAACTTATAAACTTGTTTTTAATGTGGTAATGTTCATGCTAATCCATTTTCAAAGATAATTGTCAATAGATTCATGTTTTGTATTAGTTTAAAGGTTAGACTAATTACATGAAAAAGTTTGATTTGAATTATCTTGTTCTTATGAGTTGCTTAGATTAATAGAAAAGTTGAGTGAAAAAGTTGTTTTCAATCCAAATTAATCTAAGAGTTGATTCTAAAATGTGTTTTTGTAACTTGTCCTCAAGTTATATGAAAAGTCACATTTAAGTTTCATAAAAATTCATAAAAGTTGGCAATGGTTACAAAAGATGAAGAGTCTTGTCCTTAAGTTATGGAGGTTCAAGAGTCACTTCATTAATAAATAAATAAATAAAATATGTAACCGTAATTAATTCCATAAGTTATAAAATAAAGAAAAGGTTAATTCTTTATTAGTTTAAAGTCTTCCATAATTTGTCCACAAGTTATGGAACTTGAAGAGTTTTTTGGATTAAAACTACTTTAAATACATAAGTTATGGAATTAATTAGTTTTGAATAGTTTCAAAACTTGCCCTCAAGTTTTGGAATTTGTAAAGTTTTCTCTTATGAATACTTTAATTCCAAGTTAGCCCTTAGAATTTTAAAAGTTAAAATTCAACCCTTATACTTTATAATATTATAAGTTAATAATATTTATATGTATAAGAGTAAAGTCGGTCTTACCGCTAGTACGCCTCATTCACGAAGCCGGTCTATAAGGTGGGTATAAGGTTGTTGCCTATAAAATGGCAACTTAATGGGTGTCCACTCTCACCCACCGCTTGCTTGACTGGTGGAGGGTCGTTAGCCGAACGGGTTTGACATGACTTTAATTCTCCCTTCATTAAAAGTATTAATGATAAATACTAAGTAACTAAACTCTTATAAATACCCAATCTTAGTTACTTAGGAAAATGTGAATAAGGTGCTAACCCATAAAATTACACTTTGCACTTTGTTTAAGTCGGTTAGTGGAGCGTGTGTGGTTAACCGGCACACTAACTCGTATTTAACAAGGTAGGCAAAGGGTAACTTAATGTTTATCATAGTATCGATGGAGCGTGTGTGGTTAACCGGCACATCGATTGAGGGATAAACACTTAAGGGTACCAAGTAATTTGCATGGTTACTTCACACCTTGTTTTGTGATCCTCGGCATCCCAGTCACAAAACCTGAAGGGCACACTCGAGATTGAAACATGCCATTGAACAGTTCAATGAATCTCAAAAGATCTAGGAGTTTCAAAACCAATTAAAACCTAATAATACATTTCGTTTATCTTGGTGGAAATTGGTGAATCGTCATTCACCTACCTTCAAATTGTTTTATAGCTTGGATTACGGCATACCTCTTCTAAGTTATAAAATAGTCTGTTGGGTCCTAGCCTTAATATTTTCATATTGGGTGTCATATTAAGGACTCAAAGATCAACTATCTTGAATATCTCCCATAACATGTCTGGTTTAGACATTTATGATCTTCCCAAATCTCTTGAAACAAGCATTCCTAATGAAGATGATGTCCCATGGATATCATACTTCTTTCTCCTCCTCCAATTATTCTCCCTACCCCACAAGTTCTTAAAAAGTTTAAGGTCACTCAAGCCCTAATGGCAAGGCAAGGTCTAGGTGTGATCACATCTTGGAGATGTAGTCACACATTGACAAGCCGGGAGAGTTGGGTGTCAAAGTCTTGAGAAAGTTGGTGGTTCAATCACTTTCTAAGTCACATAGTGAGTTCCTTTGGGACACCTATGAAATAGACTATGACAAGACCCTTAATGATCTTATCTATTGTTAAGATCAACTTCCTGAAACTTTATGGACATTGACAATGGTGACACTGGAAATACAAAAAAAGCATTCTCTTCCCAATGGAAAGGGATCGGCCATAGTCAACTCGGTTGAACAAATGGTAAAGAGAAAAGCTAAGTCTGTGATAGTCTCGTGTACCATTATCAAAGGGTCCATATGTTTATATTGCTAAAGAAAGGGTCATTATTTGCGAAGCTGCCAAATTTACCTAAGGGTGTTAAAGTCAATAAGGTTGACTCTACTTCAGGTAAAGTCCACTACTCTAACTCTGTTAAGTTTCTATTCTGAGATTCTTGATGCATGATGTGACTGGGTCACATGGTGATGTTTTAAGAATCAAAGAAAAGTGAAGAAACTTAAAGAAAGAATATGTTGAATCTGATCGCGTAGATGGATTTCTATCGCGTAGTTTGAAGATCGGATTCTTGAGCTAATTCTTAGGAGTTATGAGATATTGCTTAGGAATAGATAACAACAAGTTTTCATATGGGTTGTAAGGATAAGTTTTTCCGCATAGTTTTAAAATAAAAGAAAAATTTTGATTTTATTTATTTTTAAAATATCCTTACAATGGCATTTGAGGAAAAATTGTTGCTTATATGATTCCATTAATAGCAAGAGTGGAAATATGAAATTGATTCTTTCATTTGTGGTAATGTCTAAATTTACCAAACAAGGAAAGATTCTCATCATCCAAAGTCTCAATTGGACCGAGACTTGGAATCATGCAAGTTGTATAGCATGATGAATGAGAACTTTCAAGTATTGGAAAAATTAAGACTAATTACTTGTTCACATGGATGTGTGAGTCAAGTAATGGACTAAGGGATCAAGTACATAGTCATGTGCACTGATTAAGTCCACCACAAAAGATGTAAGGCTATTCGTCATAGTTTACTAAAGCTCAGTAAATATGATTATACTTACAAACTTAAGTGTAACTCTGAGACATTGGAAAAGGTTTCAATGCATAGCAGAGCGGATAAGAAGAATCAAATTAGGCAGAAGGATAAAAGTTTCTCAAATCTGGAAAGATGGGAGAGTACTTTAGTATCAGCTTTGTGATCATCTCAATGATTAAGAAACCATATCAAAATTAGTTCTCTAAGGAAGTCTTAGTGCATTCTTATGACTAAGAAGAAGGGATCTTGAAATTGTTGAAATGGTTAAATCAAGAAGATGAGTCATACTTCGTTCCAATACAAGTCTTAGAGTCATACTCCAAGATTGTAATATGAGTGACATGTCTTAAAGAAGGTTTAAGAACACTTATCAAATGTAAGAGTAAAAGTTTTCTACTCTTGTACATTTGAAATTGGTAAGTTGTGATGTTTTGGATAAAACAAAGACCAACTTAGGCCAATTGTGTGAAGTGTTTGTCTTGGTTAGAATCCACACTATCTCTTGGATGTTTGACAAGGGAGTCTTATAGGTCAAGAGGACAATGGGAGTCTTAAAGGTCTTGAAAGTCTCAAGAACTAATCAAGAATAAAACCTGAAGTTCTTCACTAGCACACGACTTGAGGTTTATAACCTATCGTGTTGACATATTCTGTGCCCATTCTAGTTAAAGTTGGCTTTTCATATGAGTTCTTAGAGTTCTCAATGTGTTGCACAACAACTTGGAAGCAATGGTAGGCCCTTGAGCTGCCAGGTGGCAAGAAATTAAGATTAAGTTCAATCCATATGGTTTTGGATTTGTCATTATCCTTGTCTTGTGATTATGGTTTTGACAAATTCATATGGGTAGGAACTCATACACCATTAAATCTAAGTGTCATAAGGTTTCTCTCCGATTCATGAAAATGATGGTGAGGAAACACTTTGACTAAGTAGATTTTAGTTAGATAGCAATTGTGATATTTGCATTCTCAAAGTCGTTAGTGGAGCGTGTGTGGTTTACCGGCACACTAACTTGGACTTGTGAGAAATGGCAAAGGTCAAAACGATCAAGACTATGATTACGGCATCCCTTTTCATAGTTCTTAAAATTGTTTTGACACACCCATGAGCTATCTAAGGGAAGGTGTATGTTTTTGATAAAGTCTTATCAAAACAATCTAGTATCAGAAATATGAACTTTGGTAACAAAGTCAATAAAGTATTGATTTATAAAAGTCGAGCTTTCTAAGTATATGTCAAAGCTAGTGGGAGCATAAGTGTTATGCTAATGATCATCATGTTAGTGGGAGCATGATAATTACGATAAGTATTGCAAGCTAGCAATGTTAATTATAGAAAACAAAAAGGTTTCAATTAAGAAAAAGTTGTTTTGCTATAATTAAGGGAGAGGAAATTACACTTCATCTCAAATCTATAAGCTTAGATCGTGAGGTTTTAATCATTTAGTCAAGAATATATATGAATTTCATGTTGGAATGGCTCAACATAAGGAAATTATGTATATGGGTCCATTATTTGCGTTCTTAAATTCGATTATGATTACGGCATCCCTTTTCATAATCTGAATTATGAGAACTTGGCAAATAGAAATGGAAATGTTATAGCAAAAGACTGGTTTAGTCTTTATGTGAGACATCATGAATCGTGTCCCATATACTTCGGATATAGGATCGATTACATGTGCTATATTCATCCTTTCTAAAATTTTCCAAATGCTAGGGCATTAAAAAGGGAAAAGGTTTAGAACTGGATATGACTAAAAGGATTAAACAATTGTCGAGGACAATCTAAGGTTTACCAAAGATTGGTTGCTCAAGGACAATTGGAAGTATAGTGATAATTCTGGAAGGACCATATTGACATAATCTGTAAGGAGGCAACTCTTGTTCAGAAGTGATAGTCGAAATGGAATCTGGAAATGTTTCAAAGTTAGAATTTTCAATCTGTGTAAGATTAAGGAAACTTAATGCAAGAAGGATGGTTCCAAGGACTTGATCTCCTTTGGAATGCTCTGTAATGATTGTTGTTAAGTCTTTCTGACTTTGTGCATAATCATTACAAGAGGATCGATGCATATAAGTTTAGAATCTAACAGATTTCAGTAAATGACATGAATTTGGAATTCTTGCATTTGCAGTAAGGATTTGGGAGTGTGAAAAGAGAATCATTGAAGTTATGTTCAATTGATCTAGTTCACAAAGTAAAGATCATAGACAAACATAGTATGCATACTTGGTGTATGGCATGACTAGTGTTTAGAAAACATAGTGTGCATGCTTGGAGCATGGGACAACTATTGTTTTAAATTCAAGAATAATGTTGATAGCTGAAACAGTATACAATGAATAATGTGTAATCATATGGTGATAAATAAAAGGTGTTTTATTTATATTCATAAGTTCTAAGACCATATTGGATTCAATTATTATTGTGTTTCACTTTGCATGTTTTGACTTCCCGAATAAACTAGGTTATTCTTCCGGAATGACTAAGTTATTCAAACCATCCACAGTCGGTCATATGTTGGAAGTAGATATGAATTAAGACTGTCATGGGTTGGCTTGTAGAGGTCTAAGATGTTGGACAAAGGGCTACAACACTCATGAGTGCTCATAAGTTCTAAGTATTGGATTCAACCCGCGCTCATTGGAATCACTTCATGGGTTTTATCACGAGTGATCATGAGACGATAATATCTTATATTCTTCAAACCTAGAGATATGAGTTGTTACTATGAGTTGATAGTACATTGATTACACGAAACGCATTGGTAACTCGATGTTATAAAACGTGTCTTTGTGTATGATTCAACAAGTAGTAGAACAAGCCATATGAGTCGAAGTTTATCCATTCCTTTTACCTTCGGGATAAAAGCGATATCTGTGGGCCCCTCGATGATTTGATGATGACAAATGGAAGTGCTCGGTCGGGCCAGGACTGATTTGATTTGTTCAATTAGTCAGTCGTCATAAATCGGAAATTGGGAAACAACAAATGGACAGAGAGAATGATTATAATCCATGTCTCAGTCCATATGATATCTAGAATGGAGGAATATATGATCCCTTATCTAATGGACAAGTCATTGACAAGATCAGAGTTCATCTACAAGGTCAGAGTTCGACAGAAGCTTTTGAGAGCTACGATTGCCAGTTGGTTCCTGAAGTCATACGCAATAATAGTTTTAGACTTATCCAAGTGGGAGACTATTGGATTAATGTCTAAGTCCATAACTATAATTGGTAAGACTTGACCCGACCTGGCATGGTCCATTTGGGTTGCATGGCATCATGCACTTGGATAGACTATAATGAGAGAAATAAGACATTTATGGTTATTAATATATTATAAGTTCTAGTATATTAATAATAAGAATAATAATATTATTTAATTAGTATTGATCAAGAATTAATCTAGGATTAATTAAGTGATCAAAAGAAGACTAATTAAGTATATGGGTTGATTGTGTAAATCATCCATACTTGTATAGTGGGCTAATGCTCCATGGATTATCTAGTTGGGCCAAAACCCATATGATGCTCCTTGGATGCTCCATGGTGTATTTGAACCCATGGATCCAAGGAAATGGAAAGTCATGACAATTAGGGTTTACCCTAATTGTAACACTATATAAAGATATTATTCTTCCCAAAATCGGCCACTAGATTATTCTAGAGAGGGCTAGCCGATTTTATGAAGTGTAGAATTCTCTCAAGTTATTCCAAGTGTATTTGGTGTTGTGTGAACCATTTGAGGTCTCACACTTGGGGCACTAAGCACTCAAGCTTCATGAAGACAAGCACCATTAAAGAGGTATGTATTCTATCTTGTTATATTGATATTTTTGTATGCTAGATTAGGATAATACCTTGGATGTTCATATTTGTATGTATAATAGAGAAAACATAGATCCAAGGTATTTAGGGTTGCATGTACACTTAGGAGTGTTAGAATGCTCAAAACCCAACATCGATGACATGTCATACCACGTCAGATTATTGCTTAATAATGAAAAAACCAATTTTTTAATGAAAGAAAGGGGTTTCGAACTCAGGCCTTCCCTGTTCTAATGCAACCAACTAACCACTTCGACTACAACCTTTCTTTGATTTATCTCCTTTACTATCATATATGAGTATCTGTGACAACCCGAAATTTTCCTCCGTACAAACCCTACAGTCAAGCACTTCAATTAAAAGTTAAATACGTTTTTGCTAATTTTTAGTCGGTTTAAAGTCCGTTTGAGTATTTTTAATAATTATTCTTGAAGCGAACGGATAAAAGGAAGTAGTTTATAGGATATCGGGGTAACAATGGAACAACCAATACCTTAGTTAGGTGTTCACGACCAAACAAAGGGAGTTTGGGCCGTGAACTCCCATAAGGCCGCAAACTCATGCCTTAGGCATGAGTTTAGTCTCCATTCTTTCATTTCTCAACTTCCACACTCAAGAACACTTGCCATTCTCTCTCAAGTAGCATCCCATTCTTCACCCGATCTTCCGAAAACGTAAGTGTTTCTTAACTTGATTTGTTGTTATAACCTAACATCTAGTTGTTATACATCATTTCATCCATTCATTATTGATTTTCACTTAGATCTTCAAGTGTTCTTCAAAACACCAAGAACACATACTAGTGTTCTTGGACCTTAAACACCCAATCAAGCTTCTATCTTGTAAGTACACTTGCCCTAGCTTATTGTGTGCTTAGAATGAACTTTTTTACACTTAGAAAACACCAAGAAACACATGATTGAAGGTGTTTATGGCCAAGGGATGTTCTTGGTCCGCAAACCCTTATAAATGGAGTTAAATGAACCCTAGTCCCTTCCTAAGCCTTGGATGCTAGTCTTGATCCTTCCTTGAAGTGTTTAGGACCTTAAAAATCAAAGAAAACATGTCCCCATAAGAGTTTAAGGCCACAAACACATAAGGAAATGGTCCTTAGGCTGTAAAATCTATCATGTGGTGATATTGTGCCCCTAATGCTTCCTAATGCTTGGACTTGATCAATGGATGCTCAATCTTGACTTATAAGACCTCAAAACACCAAATGGCACTTAGTACCATGAGTTTACAGCCATAAACTCATGGGGAAATGACCATGGGCCGTAAACTCCATAAGGAGTAGTTCTTGGGCCATAAACTCCTATGCCATGCCATAAAACCTTTAGATACAACCCTTTGGTACCTATAACACTTAAATCAAAGTGTTTCCATGTCCTAGGGTGTCTTAACTTGGTTAATTAGTTATAAAATGATTGATTGGATACATATATGTTTAATTATATGTTAATTAGGATCATTGTGTGTGTGTTTAAGTCTCCATTTGACACCTAGCACCTTGTCAAACACTTTCGTACAATCCACTCACTATAGGTGAGTTCATACCCCTTAATTAACCTTTTAATTGTTTTTGAATGTATTTAAATGCTTTTATGGGTGAATACAAGTTGAATCATTTTAGTTATTGATCAATCACATGTGATTAATAACTAGCATACAAATGGACTTTCCATACTTTAAATTGTTTTACTAAACCAATGACTTCAAACTGCTTATCAAACTATTTTACATGCCAAACTCTTTATCAAATTCACTTTTGTATACTAAACCTTTCCTTTATAGTTTTTAAACTTATGTATTGTTAAAACCATGTCTACTACATATATAGTTATATAAATAAGGTTTGAAGGACTTAAGACCGATAACTCACTTTACTTCCTATTCCTCGCTTGGTTGTGGACTTCAAGTACCCGGTTGTTTATCCGAGTGTCGTTGAATCCTTAGTTATATATTATGTATATATCTATAGATGTAAAGACTTTTATCTCAGTTCAGTAAATTCAGTCATACAAACAAGTCTACTAGTAAACTATAATAGGTATAGTTTAGGGTTATACTACTTACTACTTCTAGTCCAATGAAGCATATAAAGAGTCGGTTCATTCATGAGTCACTACTTACTATTATGAGAACTATACAACTATACTATGATGAGAACCTATATAACTATACTATGATGAGAACCTATACAATGATACTATTATGAGAAACAATACATTCATTACACAAGTACATACATTACATATACAAGCATACTATAACATACGTGTGATCCACTGTATCGGAGCATGTCTTCATTGTCATGGCCTGAGTTGTAACTAGAATCTCCTGGAGGGAGAGCGTGAGTTTGCATATAGATCTATACTGGATTGACTATCCTACACCTTGTTGCTAACTACAGTGGGACCTGCAGGTCTTTGGGTGCCAAATGTCATATCTTTGATGACTTACATTGTCGTGTTCATAGTCGATAGTATAGTACAATTAATCACATAATATCTTGATATAAATCCGGTTTAAGGTAGTTAGTATAGCAGTAGTTACTATAATACAACACTACAGTACCACGTTAATTTACCCTTTACATTTATTTGGTGATTACTTCACTTAAACATTAATGTATAAACTATATTTTGATAATGATAGTTACACTTGGGAAAATTATACACTTTTACAAGAAGGTCGAGGAAGGACGAGGTCTTCGGATCTGCCCCTGTTTCCATGCACGCTACTGAGGTTCGGCCAGTGAAGGCCGAGGCACTGAAGGCTCGCGGGAGAGCCTTCCAGTTGACAGCGGAGGAGGTCCATGCAACACTCGACGTCATGGCTGGTATGTATTTTGTTATTATTTGTTTATGATGAGATCTTATGTTTATATTATGATATGCGTAGGTACTTTCCTTGTGAATTCTGTACCTGCTTTGGTGTTGTTTGACTCGGGTGCGAGTCAGTCATTTGTTTCATTAGCGTTCAGCAGACACATTAGTATCCAGCGGGAGGTGATGAGTCGACCTCTATGAGTTTCTATAGCTAACGAGCGAGCAGTGTATGCCACGGATGTGATTCAAGGGTGTGTGCTTGAGATTTTTAGCGTTGGGTATCCGATAGATCTGGTCATGATTGCGATAGGGGACGTATGTGTCATCGTGGGCATGGATTTGTTCAGCCGATTTGGGGCTGTGATAGACTGCGAGCAGCAATCGGTGATGATTCGAGATCCTAGTGGGGGAGTGCTGACAGTCTATGGCAAGGGAACTCGAAGTGGGTCAGCGTTCTGTTCGGCTGCCAGAGCGAGGCAGAGTTTACAGCAGGGGTGCAAGGGGTTCGTAGCTTATGTGATGCATACCCGGGAGGCCGCGGGAAGGCCAAGTTTAGTTGATGATGTTCCGATAGTGCGTAAGTTTCCGGATGTATTTCCCGAGGAGTTGCCGATTATACCTCCCGAGAGGTAGGTGGAGTTTCGCATTGATTTGGTTCCGGGGGAAGCACCTATCACTAAGGCGTCTTATCGCCTTGCACCGCCAGAGATGCAGGAGTTATCCTCACAGCTTCAGGAGCTGTTGGGGAAAGGGTTTATTTGACCGAGCAGCTCGCCTTGGGGAGCATCAATCCTTTTTGTCAATAAAAAGGATGGTTCGCACCGGATGTGCATCGACTATCGGGAGTTGAACAAGTTAACGGTCAAGAACCATTATCCGCTGCCGAGGATTGATGATTTGTTCGATCAGCTTTAGGGGGCATCTTGGTTTACCAAGATAGACTTAAGGTCTGGATATCACCAGATGAGGGTGCGTGATGAGAATATCCAGAAGACAGCGTTCAGGACGCGATATGGGCACTATGAGTTTGTGGTGATGCCTTTTAGGCTCACCAATGCACCAACAATGTTCATGGATCTCGTGAACATAGTATGTGGGCCGATGTTGGATCGATCGGTGATCGTGTTTATTGATGATATTCTAGTGTATTTTAGATCCTGAGAACAACATAAGAAGCGTTTGAAGGAGATCCTCAGGGTATTGAGGTCGGAGAGGATTTATGCCAAATTCTCCAAGTGTGATTTTTGGTTACGAGAGGTCCAATTCTTGGGGCATCTTGTTAATCAAAATGGGATATTGGTCGACCCGGCCAAGGTTGAGGCGGTGATGAGTTGGGAAGTGTCGAGCTCCGCCACGGAGATCAGAAGTTTTCTAGGGTTGGCTGGTTATTATCAGAGATTCATTCAGGATTTCTCCAAGATTGCATTGCCACTCACTAGGTTGACCCGGAAGGGTGTTGCTTTTTCATGGAGTCCGGAGCAGCAGACCTCGTTTGAGACTCTTCGCTGGAAGTTGTGCGAAGCCCCGGTGTTATCCCTTCCAGAGGGAGTTGAGGATTTTGTGGTATACTGCGATGCATCGATATCAGGGTTAGGTGTGGTGTTAATGTAGAGAAGGCATATGATAGCATATGCATCAAGGCATCTGAAGCCTCATGATGCAAGGTATCCCACTCACGATATGGAGATGGGAGCGGTAGTGTTCGCTCTCAAGATCTGGCGCCACTATTTATAAGGGGTTTGGTGTACCATTTACACGGACCACAAGAGTCTGAAGTATTTGATGGATTAGCTCAACCTAAATATGTGGCAGAGGAGATGGCTAGATGTGATGAAGGATTACGATTGTGAGATCATGTACCACTCGGGTAAGGCGAATGTGGTAGCCGATGCCCTAAGTCGGAGGACAGAGAGTGTTCTGATACGAGGTATGTGTAAGAGAATGACCGTGATGACTCTAGTGTTCGGTACAATTCGTGAGGCTCAGGCAGAGGCTGTGAGACCAGAGAACTGCAAGAAGGAGCGAGTGATTGGGCAGGTATCTGAGTTTGTGACTGATAGCCGAGGGCTTATGACTTTTCATGGTCGGATCTAGGTGTCGTTTATTGGCGTGGCACACAGTGTTTTGATGGAGGAGGCGTATAGATCGAGATTCTTGATCCATCTCGGGGCCACTAAAATGTATTTGGATCTGAAGAGAGACTATTGGTGGCCTTGTATGAAGAGAGATGTTGTATGGGTTGTAGAGAGGTGCTTGACCTGTTGTCAGGTTAAGGCCGAGCACCAGCATCCGCATGGTAAATTGCAGCCACTTGAGGTTCCCTAGTGGAAGTAGGAACAAATTTCTATGGATTTCATAACCAAACTGCCAAGAACCCCAAGGGGTGTCGATGCAATTTGGGTGATTATGGATCGATTGAGGAAAAGTGCTCACATCCTTGCTATCAGTGAGAGTTCTTCAGTAAAGAAGTTGGCAGAAATATATGTGAGGGAAGTGGTGTCTCGGCATGGGGTGCCGATTTCGATTGTGTCAGATCGAGATGTACGTTTTACTTCCAGGTTCTGGAAGAAGTTTCATCAGGATTTGGGTACGAGGCTGCATTTCAGCATTGCTTATCACCCTCATACCGATGGTTAGAGTGAGCGGACTATCTAGACACTCGAGGACATGCTTCGGGCATATGTATTAGACTTTGGAGGAAGTTGGGCCACGTATATGCCTTTGGCTGAGTTTTCCTATAACAACAGCCACCATTCAAGCATTGGTATGCCTTCCTTCGAGCTGTTGTATGGAAGGAGGTGTCAGACTCTTATTTGTTGCGGAGAGGTAGGACAATGTGTGATGGGTAGTACGGAGATATTACTCTAGACGACTGAGCAGATTCAGCAGGTCAGGCAGAGGTTGCTGATGGCTCAGAGTCGCCAGAAGAGCTACGCGGATAGGCGTCGCTCAGAGCTCGAGTTTCAGGTTGGTGATTTCGTTCTCCTGAAGGTATCACCTTGGAAAGGTGTGATTCGATTAAGAAAGAGAGGCAAGTTGGGGCCTCGATATATCGGTCCATTCAGGGTGATAGCTAGGGTGGGCAGAGTAGTGTATTGTTTGGAGCTACCTGCCGAGCTGAGTCAGATTCATGATACCTTCCACGTGTCTCAGTTGAGGAAGTGTATTGCCGATAAGTCAGTAGTGGTTCCATTAGAGGACATTCAGGTGGACACGAGCCTGAACTATGTTGTGAGGCCGATTGCGATCCTATATAAGAGAATCAAGGTTCTGAGGAACAAGGAGGTGTCCCTGGTGCAGGTCCAGTGGCAACATCGGAGAGGGTCCGAGCTGACTTAGGAGCTGGAGTTAGAGATGCGGGAGCAATATCCATAATTGTTTGTAGAGCGAGACTTCAAGGGTGAAGTCTGATTCTAGTGGGGGAGAATTGTAACATCCGGGATTGCAGGTATTATTCTTATCATTTATTTTTGGAGTCTAAGAGAGAGAGAGAGAGGGAGAGAGAGAGAAAGACTTGACGAGTTAATGCCTAGACTCGTCGAGTAGGGTCGCATGGTGATGACTGGATTAATGAGTGGACTCGATGAGTCGGTGAGGGGACTCGACGAGTCCATGCTGGCGACTAAAACCCTAATTTCCCGGGTCTGAGACCTATTTAGAGGACCTTATAACCCTTCATTGCGGCTACTTTCATCCTTGAGAGCACCAGAGCATCTGAGAGTCCTTGTGAGTGAGAAAAGAGGCCACTGTTAATCATCCTTGTGTGTTTTAGCAAGAAAGGAAGAGGAATGTCAAGCTAGGAGAGTTGGAGAGCTTGGATCTACTTTCATTTGGGCAGAGGAAGTTATTTGAGGTATTACTCAGAGCTTATTCTCGTGTTTTTGTTGATATAGTCAAATCTAGGGTTTCTTCATGCCTTGATTAGCTTGTATTTGGAGTATGAGAGGTCCCATGGGGAATTGGTACCTAGATCTGACCTCAGAAGGCCTTTTGAGTTCGAGCATGGAATGAATTTGCCTAGTCCATGAGCAGACTCAACGAGTCGGACCGGGTTGTCTCGTGACTCACACAGTTGATGACTCGCCGAGTTGGGAGAGTGACTCAGTGAGTCAGAGGGGGATTTAGGGGACTTGAGTTCACGTCTGAACTCGCTGAGTCAGTACCTGACTCGACAAGTTGGGTCAAAGGGGGTGGTCACTAACCAACGTTAACTAGAGTTGACTTGTGTTGACTTAAGGGCATTGGCTAAATTAAGTCAGGAAGGTATTAATTAGAGATGTATTTATGCTATAGGAGGAAGTTAGGTCGGAGATTTGAGCGCGAGTGATTATCCGACATCTTCAAGGTGAGTCTTCTCACTATGCCATACCCGATGGGGTGATTATATGTACCCGGAAGGTCTTATGTGGATGATGAAAATGTGATGTATGTTTTATATGTAGTATGTTATTATATGAGTATGATGATATGGACCGGAAGGTCAACAAAGTTATGGGATGGAAGTCCCCTGAGACACCTGGATCGGAAGATCCCATAGAGCTATGGCCTGGAAAATACGTGTTGTACGTGGTATTTTGGGGAACTCGCTAAGCATTATTTCTTACCGTTTGCGCTATGTGTTTCAGGTACCAGTGGTGATCGTAGGAAGGCACCAGTATGATCAGTACACACTTATGGTGGAGATGTTTTGAGATTCTGGGGATTTTGATTTGCACTTATGTTATGTAAAAACAATTGATACACGTTTATGAGAATTGTGATTTGATTATTTTTATTAAATTAAAATGAAAAATTGTTTTAAAATTTCACGGTGTTACATTGAACCTACACCATTTCCAAGGGAAAGCATCCCATTTACCTGTTGCCCTATATAGGTTTGTTTAGGGATGAGCATATGGACCGGGGAACCGGCCGGAACCGGTACCGGAATCGGAACCAGCACCGGAACCGAATCCCGATGGAACCGGTCGGGCTGGGATCGGGACGTTATTTTTCTGGATTTTTGGAACCGGAAACTGGTAGGAACCGGAACCGATATAACCGGAACCGGTAGAACCGGCAAAAACCGGAACCGTATAATGCTTTTTTTTTAGAACCGGTTCCTACATTTGAAGACACGACAAGAACCGGTAGAACCGCCGGACCGGTTCGGTCCGTTTGCTCATCCCTAGGTTTCTTCTTTTTATTCCTTCTCCATTTCATTTAATGTATGGAATCAAACATTTCATTTAATGTATGGAATTTTGAAGATTTAATTATGTATATACTAAAGAAAACGTTAAAAAACTTGTTTTTTAAGGTATAAAAACATATAAATTATTGTTTTTATGTATTTATTATATACACGTATTTTTAGATATAAATATATTTTTATGCATATAAATACACATTTATAAAGCATTTATACATGTGTTAATTTAATAATATTACTAAAATAATTTTAAAAATAATATATTTCATAGCTTTTTTAATAATAACATAATATTAATTAAAATAATAATATAGATAGTAATATAATTGTATTTAAATCTTTAGAGTTTTATATATTAATAAAAATGGAGAATCAACAAATCGAGGGAACCTCCATAGCTCAACTGGTAAGTGGGTTTGTTTGTCTTGATAGAAGGCGCAAGTTCTCATACTGCGGCCTTCATTTAAAAAAAAGTGTTGCACTTTTAATAGTTATATAGTTTAGTAAGGAAATATATCGTAAATTGCTTGTAGTCCAAGTGGTATTTTGGTCCTAGTTATCTAGCGAGACTCGAGTTTGAAACTCTTTCACCTCATTCCCTTAAAAAATTCATTTTTTTTTTTGAGTAAATTACACGAATGGTCCCTATGGTTTAGGGTAATTTGCACGTTTGATTCTTAATTTATTTTTTTAACTCGGAAGGTCCCTATTGTTTGTTTTTGTTACACGTTCGGTCCCTGTCTTACCTAAAAAGACTATTTTGCACCTGATTTTTTAATTTATTTAAATAAACACACTCTCAACCCTACTCTCTTCACCTTACCCTACCTATCCCATCATTTTTCCATATTCAAATAATAGTTTTTTTAGGTAAGACAGGTACCAAGCGCGTAACAAAAACAAATAGAAGGGACCAAACGCGTAACAAAAACAAACAGTAGGGACCTTCCGAGTTAAAAAAGTAAATTAGGGACCAAATCTACAAATTACCACAAACCATAGGAACTATTCGAGTAATTTACTTTTTTTTTTTTTCATTAAAATGGAACAAGTCAGTAGTATATGCCACATCGGTTTCCTCATCATCACATGCGTATAGATGGTATGCCGTGTGGGATGGTCATTGGTTGAAAAGGTTATAATGGGCTAATTCAATGAACTATTGGGTTTTTTGAGCTTTTTTATTTAAAAAAAGAATTGAGAATTTTTAAAATTTTTTCTAAAATATTAAAAAAAAAAAAAAAAAAAAGTCTTGTACGGTTAAACCGGGTAATGCTTCATCTGTCACATATAGTCGTTTAAGCATAATTATTATATGGTAGGACTCCTATTTGTCATCATTTGAATCCAAGAATGCAAAACAAAAACGATACTCATAATCATATGCTTAGTAAAGCTACAAAACAGAAACAATATTTGTCATCGTACGCTTTTACCAAAATCACCACTGATATCCTAAGTTCATAAAAAGAACTTTAAATAACATAATTATAAAGGACCATATTTGATTTACACAAGAAACGTGTGGACATAATTTTCATTTGTTTTAAACTTTTAATAAATCTAGAACTATTAATCATAAATTAAGTATTTTAAACCAAACGTAAAAAACTTCGATATTTTTGACAGTTTACGTTGGTAAACTTCAGTTTAGATTTATGCTGGTAAACTTCAGTTTAAATAAACGTACTCTTAAGATTATTTTTAAAAAAGTTATTATGCAAAATGATAAATATAATAAAAGAGAAATCCCCTTATAGTTCTGTGCTCTGATTGGTAGATTTTTTTTTCTTTTTTTGTTTGGTTGATTTTATTTAATATTTTTTTCCCTTTTCTCCTTCTCGATGTTTCCTTCACTGAAGCTTTACTTGCCACCTGTTGACACGTAGATGCTTCCGGCCTATACACGTTTATATCACCGTTGGTGTTTTATCGGTTTCAGTTAAGGCTAGAGGGAGTGGTACCACAAAAGTTGCACTCTTTTGTGTTTAACGTTTTGGTTGCAAATTTGTTATTGCTTTGGGTTTTCCAAAGTACAATGTCCTGGTAAGAAAAAAACCATCATGAGGTAAAGCCCGGGCTTCTTTCCTAGTTATTGATTTAAATAACTAAAATTATTTGTACCACGGATGCCAAAGAAATATTAATTATACTATAAAGAACTCTCATTATTAAACATTATAAATTGCCCACAAATAGTCGTGATAAAACCCTCCCCATCATTAGACAATATAAATTGCCTATAAATAGTTGTAATAGAGTTTCTCCTCTTAACATTTGTATAGTTTATAACTCGAATGTTGATTTCAAGTGAAGGGATGCAACAAATGTGCAGAGAGTTTCATATGACAACGTGAAATGGTCAATGACATTCTTGAATACATACATACATTTTATACAGGTACCTCTCTAAAGGCATGATGTGTTAATAGTTTTTTTTAAACCATAATTTATAAACATATGATTTATTTTATTTGAATTTTAATGGTGGTTATCATTTTTATAGTTGATGATGCCTCAAAGCAACTTGATCATCTTAACTGATCCAACATCCATGCTTCTACTAAAGTGAAACATGGTAAGTGTATTGAAAATGAACATTGGTCCGTGCTGAAGTGAATGTGAGGCAAAAGGTTGATTCTGCAGCGAAGAGAGGTTCTCAAGGTGAAAAGAGGCATATGTGCAATAAATCTAAAAAGTTTGAGATTAGATAACCAATTACACATACATGAGAAAAACATAATGAATATAACTTTTCATGTTTTAACATGTTATTCACAACTGTTAAGAGTTGATAGATCTTCTTTTTGACATGCTTTCTTTTAACCATTTAATAATGGGAAAATGACTCTTGAGGGTAATTAACTTTTGCGTTTGTACTCATTTTGTCCTTTTTTTTTGTATTCAATATACCATCGAACTATTTGTTTGTGTTCACCATAACCCTTTTGACCAGCTTTTGACCTGTGATAATCGGTCAAAGGATTATGGTGAACACAAACAACAAGTTCGATGGTATATTGAGTAGAAAAAAAAGGGACCAAATGAGAACAAATGCAATAGTTGATTACCCTCCTGATTCATTTTCTCTTTACTCATTTACAACAAATCTCACGTCATCTCTTACTGATATTAATGACTTTATGAGATTCATTCTTGCTTCTCTTCAAAACATAACCTACGAAAGGATATTATTCATACATGTACAACCTTGTAATGCACTTGAATATTTATTAGGGGAATCTTGACTAAGCAGGTGCATTTCATGACTACATTTACATTTCCAATCAAATGATTTATCGTATCATGGATTCTAGACAAGTCTACAAATGAGTGGAATCACAAGTGTTGTGATTTTTTAGTTTACTTAGCTTTAAGATCGAACTCATGGGATAAGATACAACATCAATATGTACAATATCATGCTGCTTTTGTAGACACGTCACCATAATGTTGTATATATTGATGTTGTATCTTATCCTATGAGTTCGATCTTAAAGCTACGTAAACTCAACAATCACAACACTTGTGATTCCACTCGTTTGTAGACTTGTCTAGAATCCATGATACGATAAATCATTTGATTGGAAATGTAAATGTAGTCATGAAATGCGCCTACTTAGTCAAGATTCATTTAATAAATATTCAAGTGCATTACAAAGTTGTACATGTATGAGTAATGTTCTTTCGTGGGTTATGTTTTGAAGAGAATCAAGAATGGATCTCATAGTCATTAATACCAGTAGGAGATGATGTGAGATTTGTTGTAAATGAGTAAAGGGAAAATGAATCAGGAGGGTAACCAACTGTTGCATTTGTTCTCATTTGGTCCCTTTACTTTTTTTTTGTACTCAATATACCATCGAACTTGTTGTTGGTGTTCACCATAACACTTTGACCGACTATCACATGTCAAAAGCCGGTCAAAAAGGTTATGGTGAACACAAACAACAAGTTCGATGGTATATTGAATACAAAAAAAGGAAAGGGACCAAATGAGTACAAACGCAAAAGTTAATTACCCTCAAGAGTCATTTTCCCTTTAATAATCTTTGATGATGAGTGATTTTTTGTGCATTTAAGGGTTAAAAATGTAGAGCTCCACTGGAGTTTTAAAGATTACTCCCCATTAAAAGCAAGAATAATCCAAAGGTAAAATGCTTTTTGATTTATGTTTTTTTTGGATTTTGTATTTTATATGAATGTTGCTCGCAATTTTCGCTTTATGGTCTTCGTAGTGGTAGTTTACTCAGTTTAAGTCGCTTGCCAGGTTGAGATTTTCGTAGATTTGCACAACTATTCTTTTTTAAATAGAAATGAAAAATTGATTATAAGATCTATCCTTTTAGCCACTCATATGTGGTATTCTTTTTATGCATATATATATATATATATATATATATATATATATATATATATATATTCCTGTGGCTTCCTTTGATTAATGCTATTGTCTCTTATGTTATGTAGGGGTATTTAAAAGTGACTAATGTGTAGATGGATGACTATGACTATATATATGTATGTTATGCGTAAATGTGTCAAAACGGAAACTGTGTGTGGCTTGTCATCGTTTTGGACCGTATATCCCGTCATTTGAGGTTATTTGGTGCTACTAGGTATGAGGTGTATAACCAAAATCGTTAAGGAACTGAAAGCTCCAGATTAAAACCTATATAAATGGGATCTATATGTACTTATGTATATGTCAACTGATTTGTATCAATTGATCAAAACTCAAGTGAAGCGTGTTGCTACTCATCGCCATTTGCAGGATGTCAGATTGTGTGTTCCAATCCTCTTCATAACTTGCACTTTAGAACACAATCATCAATATGGATAACTTTATATACTTATAAAACAATAACAATATATTCATAAAAAACATAAGAGTTCTACAAAAAAAAAAAAAAAAAAGGAATGTCATTCGTGTGGAATCAACTGAAGACTTCTAAACCCTGCAAAGCAGGGAACCTTCACTAGTTTATATTAATTTTTGTATTATTGGTCATGTTAGTAACATGGTTCACATATGTTGGCTATTTAGTGTTTTAACCATGAATGAAATTTATCTATTTTGTAAGTTATATTAATAATAAATATAATACTTAATATTATATTATTAAAACAATAGGTTGTTATAAAAGATGATAAAATAACAAGATAAATTATAGAGTAAAGAAAGACTCATAGTGGAGAGAACTTTTAGTCCAATACTTGTGATGAAATCATTAATTATCTAATACATATGGCTTATTATTTATACAACCAAAATAAGATGAAAGATGAATGCACGTTATAATGGTGCATTATTACACTCATAAAACACATTGAAATGGCTCTTACTAATGCTAAATAATGATAAAGTGTTACGAAAGAAATGGAAAATACAATGCTCATTCACAAACTAATATTTCATAACACTCCCCCTTGAATTACGATTATATAATGCCTCGTTTGTCACACCCCCAAACCAAGGATGGCGGAAACGTCCGGGGGTGGAGGACTTCATGTATAGTATCATAACCACAATTTCAATAGTAATTTAAGCAAACACAACCAACATATATATATTTGAAAAAGTTACATCACTTGTATGAATTACATGTTTCAAAATCAATTACAATATGTTGACAAAATATGAAAAGTTTGACGCTTTAACGTCCCATCCTCAAAAGCACTTGATTTCCTGTTTAGTGATTTACTGAGAATACAAGTTGTTTGAAAAGTGTCAACACAAAGGTTGGTGAGTTCATAAGTTTTTGTTATAAAACTTAGTAGAAGTCTTTCTGATGTAAATTTCGCGTTTGTTTCAGAAAAATCCGATATTTTCCTTAAAATCCGTATAATGTAGCCTTATGACCAAAAACCAAAATGTATAAGAAATAATTGTTACTTAGTGGAAATGTCATGAGTTTGAATTTATATAAAAAGTGAATTTAAATCAACCTAAAACCTACTTAGGTTTTATGAAATCCCGTAAACTTTATGAATTGTTATTTCCCTACGTGAGTCGCTATAATCATACTATGACTATGTGAACCTGCCACGATGCTTCTCAGGCGTCGCGAAAATGAAATGACATTTGTCACCCGTAGACCTGCAGGTCCCACTGTAGCTAGCAGCAAGGTGTGGGGTGTCAAACCCAATATAGATCTATATACAAGTATCACGTTCTCCTTCCAGGAGACTCTGATTATAACTACCAGGAATTATATTCCGTACTCGGACGTACGGAAAGAGATAATGTCTCACAATTTAGGTTAACAAGTTTACGTATAATGTGTGCGAGTGTAAACCTTTTCTGTATGAATGTACTATTTTAGTACGAGGGTGTTATACAATATATCATAAACTATACCTATTATAGTTTATCTAAAACGTTTGTAATATGTAAGAACTCTTTTATGGAAATGTATTAGTATTATGAATTTATTAAACTATACCTTTTTATAGTTTAATATACGTGTTCTAAAATTAATGAATAATATTTATTATGAATGACTTAGTTTTAGTTCATGATGATAAACTAACAAAGAAACACATTCAATAATTAGAACTTATGATTATACACTTTGCTCAACATAATACAAAGTGTTATGATATTTACATGCTGTTGGCTAACTTTAGCCATTCTGCACTGTTTTGGAAAAATCATAGAAAAATCATACGAAGTCGAAAACTAGATCCGTAAATTCTGAGAGTTCACAAAATGTGTATAGTTTACTCAAAATTTTTATCACGATTTTTAATGACCTCCAACTTGGGTGAAAAAGTCCATAATCACAGACTGGTCCGGATTGTTGTTTGAAATGATAGGCAGTTTTGTAAAAATCACCATAAATTGTAGAAAACATCATATGGAGATGTGCAAGCAGTCATTTTAAATCTAAGAACTTGAACTATTTGCACATTGTACAGTTTTGAAAACAAAAATGTTTAAGATGCCCAAAACAGTCCGTGAATGGAGTTGAACTTTTCTGATGAAGGCTGTTAGAAAATTTTAGTTATGTTCTTGGTGTTTTAACTTGTATTCCCCCCCCCCCCCCCCTGAAAACTTGAGAAAACATGAAAATGTAGGGGTATGAACTCACCTTAAGTGATTTCAGTAGATGATTATTGAATAATGGAAGTGTTTAACTCAAGAACACTTGGTGATGTCTTGAAGATTTTCGAGAATCTAACATCATAGTTATGGAGTTTGTGTAAGAAATCGATAATTTGAGTAGAATGAAGTGAAATAATCATAAGGAGGATGAATTTTACTTAATAAGAGTGGAAGAACACTTGAAAATCAGCCTTGAATCTCGAAATTTGTGTAGAAAAAGTTTGAGAGAAAAGTGGTGTTTGATACTTAGTGAAATTAGAGCAAATGAGAGAAGATGAGGAGAGGGGATGTTTGTTCCAGCTCTAAAAACGTGGGAATGAGTGTAATTTGATTGTAAGGGACATTGAAGTGACCTAGGTAAGTTGGGGAGGTATGGCTATTTATAGAGTGGGTGTGGCGTGGTTGCTTGTGACATAAGGCAAAGTCAACACTCCACCTTAAATAAATCCCCTATTAGATCTTTATTATTTAGATAATGATTTTCATCAAAATATGTTTAAATTATGAATATTTAGGGTTTATTATGTTAAAATATAATTTATGGAGAAAATCCCGCTTTAAAATCACGAAAACGGGCTTAAAATGTTAAAAATATCAAAAAGGGGCTAAAAGTGACAAATTTCCGAAATATGGCCGAGGTTCGGCCTTCTGATGCTGAAACCGAGAGGAGAGAGGGAGAAACCGAGAGGGGAGAAGAGAGAGGGCAGGAACCGAGAGTGGAGAAGAGAGAGGGCAGGAACCGAGAGGGGAGAAGAGAACAGAGAGGTGCGAAGAGACAGAGAGGAGAGAAGGAGCAGAGACCGAGAGAAGAGAAAAGAGAGCAGAGAGGCGGAAGGCGAACAGAGAGGGCGAGAAGCGACAAAGAGTGCGAGAAGCGACAGAAAGGGGGCGACAGAGACCGAGACTCGGTCTCTTCTACAGGGGTTCGGTCCTCCGGGTTCAGCCAACAGAGGCTCGGTCCGGTCTGGTACTTCTCGGTCCTAGGTCTCGGCCTTAAGGAGCTTCGGCTCCTTGAGAAGGGTTTCGGTTCTTAAGGTCCATTTTTCTCGTTTTTACCCCGTTTTAAGCCGTTTTTGACCTGGTTAAGGGTCGGAATGACCCGAATGATTCTAAAAAGTTATGGGAACTTTTGAGAGAGATTTGGGAGAGATTTCTCATACTTGGAGAGATTTGGGAGAGATTTGACATTCTTGGATAGATTTCTCATACAAAGTGATATTTGAGAGAGGTTTCACATACTTGGAGAGATTTGGGAGACATTTGACATTCTTGGAGAGATTTCTCATACAGAGAGATATTTGAGAGAGATTTCACATACTTAGAGAGATTTGGGAGAGATTTGTTGTAGAGAGAAATAGAGTGAAAACGATTGAGAGAGGTTCCATGTGTGACAATTGTGAGTGTTTAGCCCTGTAATGCAAGGTTTTTGAGCCCCGTTAAGTCATGATTAAGGATCCTACACACTCCCGATGAGTATGCAACATGGTTTTTATCAGTTTAGTTCATTGATTAGCACTAAGGCCTAGGAAATTTGTTAACACAAGAATTTTCCCAAGTGATGTTTTCCCATTAATATAGCAAGTTATATAGTATGTACATAACACAAACCCTAATACACAAGGTTTAATCAAGTTGACCGGTTTGACTTGATGACTTGACTTGACTCAAGATTGACGATTGTCACATCATCCCCCCGTTAGAGGGAATTTCGTCCCGAAATTTAAATTCGGCTGGGACTTCAAGGGTTTGGGAAAAGATGTGGATACTTTTGCTTCATTTGATCTTTGCGTTCCCAGGTAAACTCAGGGCCTCGTTTCGCGTTCCAACAAACCTTCACTATGGGAATGCGACTATGTTTCGTTCTCTTGATTTCTCGATCCATGATCTCGACGGGTTCGTCCACAAAGTGGAGATTTTCATTAACTTCGATTTCGTCGAGCGGTATTACGAGTGTCTCGTCAAACAGACACCTCTTTAAGTTGGAAAAGTGGAAGGTAGGGTGTACGTTACTAAGTTCTTGTGGTAGTCGGAGTTTGTACGCCACAGGACCAATCCTAGCAAGGATTTCGAACGGTCCGATGTACCTTGGGTTTAGTTTCCCACGTTTACCGAAACGTATCATCCCTTTCCAGGGGGAAACTTTTAGTAGTACTCGGTCTCCGACCTGGAATTCTAAAGGTTTGCACCGCTTATCCGCGTAACTCTTTTGTCGATCACAAGACGCCTTCAGTCTTTCCCGAATTTGAATGATCTTTTCTGTGGTTTCCCTTATGATTTCTGGCCCAGTAAGGGTGCTATCAGGGATTTTCTCTCTGGCTAGCTGAGTATCCCCGACTTCGGCCCAACACAAAGGTGATCTACACTTGCGACCGTAGAGAGCTTCGAATGGAGCGACTCCAATGCTAGTGTGATAGTTGTTATTATAAGAGAATTCAATAAGCGGCAGATGGGTATCCCATGCCTTACTAAAATCTATCACACAGGCTCTCAACATGTCTTCCAATGTCTGGATGGTTCTCTCGCTTTGTCCGTCAGTTTGTGGATGGTAGGCCGTACTCATGTCAAGCCCAGTTCCCAGAGACTTCTGTAGGGACTGCCAGAATCGCGAGGTGAATCTACTATCTCGGTCAGAGATAATGGATATAGGTACACCATGCAGTCACATGATCTCTTTAACGTACGTCCTGGTTAACTTCTCCATCTTATCTGTTTCCTTTATTGGTAGAAAGTGCGCGGACTTGGTCAATCTGTCCACGAAAACCCATATGGTATCCAGCCCACCTGATGTCTTAGGCAGTTTGGTTATGAAGTCCATGGTTATTCGCTCCCACTTCCACTCGGGTATATCCGGTTGTTGAAGTAGTCATGATGGCTTCTGATATTCTACCTTGACCTTGGCACAAGTGAGGCACTTGCTCACATAAGTAGCAATTTCAGCCTTCATGTTTGGCCACCAGTATAACCTTTTGAGGTCTAGATACATCTTATCTGACCCAGGATGAATGGAGTATCGAGTCTTGTGGGCCTCGTTCATTACAACATCTCGGTACCCACCGAACTTCGGTGTCCAGATTCGGTTCATGAGATAACGAGTTCCATCCTCTTTGACTTCCAAGTTCTTGTCCATCCCTCTTAGTGCTTCTGTGACATCCCCAAAATCACGGCCAGAAAAGACCGATTTTGTTTATGCTTTATAAAAATCAGAGTACTTCATTTTATAAAAAGGTTGTGGAATTTGTTCCCAGAAAAACATGGTAAATACGTTATTAAAACATTTTCGAAGAAACGTATTTATTTCATTTTAAAACGTTTGGGATGTCATCGTTAATACAGGAACATAAGCATAAACAGAACTTACAATTATTCACACTAGTGGTCTACATCTCTTTAAATCTCTCAGTGTAATGTCACTTCATATCAACACCTGTGATATAAATAAACTGAGTGAGTCAGGTTGGGAAACCTGGTGAGCATATAGGGATTTCAATCCCACAATGTTATACCATATATATAGTTTAAAATTCACAAAATATACAATTTCACCATACATATATATAAACAACTCTTATCCCACCCCGTCGATCCTCGCAACGAGGCTATCCATACTCTCGGACCTAAGATTAGTCGTTTTACCTACTCCATACTCTCGGATCAGAAATGAACGAATTTACCAAATCCATACTCTCGGACTAGGGACGAATGACTAATCCATACTCTTGGATTAAAGATGAATGATTATGCCTAATCCATACTCTCGGACTAGGGACAATAGCTAATCCATACTCTCGGATTAACGACGAATGATTATGCCTAATCCATATTCTCGGACTAGGGACAATGACTATGTCTAATCCATACTCCCGGATAAGTGACATATACTAACTTCTATTCTCTGAGTTTAACTCACTTGTACTTGTAAGAATATACTACCCAATATTCCTCATATTTAATTTAGGTCTACTCTTTATCCTAAATTATCAAATATAATCAGGTATGTTCTTTAACACGAATTTCAAGCAACATCAATTAACTCGCACATAAACATATAATTAATACTTCAATCAATACTTGTATTAAAATCATGTTCATGAAAGGGACTATGCACTCACCTGAGAAGGTGGTGACTCGGTACTCGGACAGCGCTTCGTTTAATTTAAAATAATTTCCTTCGACGAAACCTAGTATTATCACCAATAGATTTTAGTCTATTATTCGCCGAGACTAATTAATAGTCTAGCTATTATTACTATTATATAAGCGTTATAAAAAATACTTATATAACCCATAATAATAGCCCAAGTATTTATTATATGTTCTTAATAACGTTAATATATTAAATAAAAACTATATTAAAAAAAGCGTAGACGTAGCTCACTTACAGCGGGTTTTATAGAAAAGCAGGCTTTGCTTGGAGCAGCGTTTCCGAGCTGAAAAGCTCTTCTTCTCGGAGCCGTCGAGCACTCCAGGGCTTCCGCCTCGTGCTAGGGAGGTTCCCTAGGCTTTTCGGGGGATTTCGGGGCTAGAGAGAGGTTCTAGAGAGAGAGAGTAAAGAGAAGAAAAAATGGGAAAGGTGTGAAGAAAATGAGGGTGGGAGAGGTGGTATTTATAGGGTGAAAATGGCTGAACTTGGTGCCACATGTCACCATCTAGTGGCAAGACTTGGGGAGAAAGCAATGGCCAAGATTGTGCCACATCACCCATTTTCGCACAACACACTTCCGACTTCTAAAATCCGTAACTTTCACATACGACCTCCGTTTTTGACGTTCTTTATATCCACGCATAGGTAAAAATAATATCTACAACTTTCATTTTGACTCCGTCGGCTAATTCTCGATTGATCTTAAATTTAACAGTACGAGGCGTTTAGACTGTTAAATGACCGCGAAGAATTCGTAACTCCTTCATACAGACTCCGTTTTCGTCTGTCTTTTTACCGTTGAGTTCCTATTAATGAGATCTTCAACTCTCATTTATTTTACGTAAGCCAAAAACCGCTCGAACTAAAATTCGAGTTTCGGGTTGTACACTGCTAAGCCGAATCTTAGAAAAATCATAACTTCCTCATACGAAGTCAGATTTGGGCGTTCTTTTTATCGACGCTCTTAGTTTAACATATTCTACGACTTTTGTTTAGATTGCTAAGGCTAAAAAGTCTTCTATCATAAATTCACTATTTACGTCTTCCGGTGCCGTGCCGGTTTTGCCGTAAAACTTCGGCGGGCCATAACTTCTTCGTTATAACTCGGATTTCGGTGTTCTTTATATGTACAGAAACCTTGTGAAATATTCTAAACTTGGTTAAGACTATTCATTCTAAATAATCTTTTGTCGAGAAGTCATTTTTGACCCCTATTGCCTCTAAATTGACTAGCCCGGATCTGCGGGCGTTACAGCTTCGTTTTCCACGTTTTCTAGTTTCAAGGCTTCTAACTGGGCATCCTTGATCTGCGTGGCCAGTTGGGAGTGGATGGTCATGGCTAGGGATTTTACTCGGTGACCTGAGTATTCTTTCCTGCTTAAGGCATCGACTACTACATTGGCCTTGCCCGGGTGGTAGCGAATTTCACATTCGTAGTCATTCAACAATTCTATCCATCTTCTTTGGAGCATGTTAAGTTCTTTCTGATTGAGAATATGCTGAAGACTTTTGTGATCAGTGAAGATGGTGCACTTGGTTCCGTAGAGGTAGTGCCTCCAGATCTTTAGGGCGAACACCAATGCTCCTAATTCAAGGTCGTGGGTGGTATAATTAACCTTGTGTGTCTTAAGTTGTATTGATGCATAAGCGATGAATTTTCCCCTTTGCATGAGCACACAACCGAGGTCTTGATTTGAAGCATCGCAATACACCAAAAAATCATTGGTTCCTTCTGGAAGAGACAAGACTGGTGCGCTGCATAGGGCTTGCTTTAGTGTCTGGAAGGCGACTTCTTATTTATCTTCCCATTTGAACACCACGCCTTTCTGAGTCAAGGTGGTGAGAGGCTTAGCGATCTTGGAGAAGTTTTGTATGAATCTTCAATAGTAGCCTGCGAGTCCCAAAAATTGCTGGATTTTTGTTGGCGTTGTAGGTGTTGACCAATCTTCGATTGCTTTGATCTTTGAGGGATCCACATGGATTCCTTCCTTGCTTACTACATGGCCAAGGAATCCTACTTCACGGAGCCAAAATGCGCACTTTGAGAACTTGGCATAAAGCTTCTCAGTTCTTAAAATCTCCAGAACTAGTCGTAGGTGTTGTCTGTGCTCTTCTTCGCTTCTCGAATAGACCAAAATATCGTCGATGAATACGATGACGAATTTATCCAAGAAGGGTCGACACACTCGGTTCATCAAATCCATGAACACCGCAGGCGCGTTTGCTAATCCGAATGGCATCACTACAAATTCGTAGTGCCCATAGCAAGTTCTGAATGCTGTCTTGGGGATATCCTCTTCTTGAACTCGTAGTTGATGATAGCCCGACCTCAGGTCGATTTTTGAAAAGTAGCTGGCTCCTTGGAGCTGGTCGAAGAGGTCATCGATTCAGGGTAGGGGATAACGGTTCTTGATAGTGAGTTTGTTTAGTTCTCGGTAATCTATGCACATGCGAAAAGATCCATCCTTCTTCTTTACAAATAGGACTGGTGCTCCCCAGGGTGAGAAGCTTGACCTGATGAACCCTTTGCTCAACAGTTCATTTAACTGGCTGGACAGTTCTTGCATTTCTGCCGGTGCTAACCGGTATGGAGCCCTGGCGACGGGGGTAGCTCATGGGATTAAGTTGATCCGAAATTCGACTTGTCATGTGAGTGGTACACCTGGCAGATCGTCTGGGAATACATCAGGGAAGTTGCATACTTCTGGAATTTCTTTGATATCCTTCACCTCTTGTTTCTTGTCTACGACGTGGGCTAAGAATGCATGGTATTGCTTTCGGAGGTACTTTTGGTTTTAACACAAGAGATGATTTGTAGGTTCGCACTAGCTTTATTGCCATAAACGGTGAGAATGTTGCCATTCAGCAGATTGAGGCGGGCGTCCCTTTCGTAACATAGAATGTCGGCACGATGAAGGATTAACCAATCCATACCAATGATTATGTCGAAACTTTTTATGGTGACTGGCATAAGGTCAATTTTGAACAAATGGTTGTCTAGAGTGAGAGTACACCCTATGTAAATATCGTTAGCGCGCTCAACCTTTCCATTTTCCATTTCTACGACGTAAGAATCTTCTAGTGTTTGGGAATTTTGCTTAAGTATATGTTTGAATTGGTGACTTACGAAACTTCTTTCTGCCCCACTATCGAAAAGTATGCATGCATAAGAGTTATTGAGGAGGAACGTACCAGTAACCACAGAGGGATCCTTGACTGCTTCTCCATGCCCTAAAGTTAGGACTCTTCCTACACCCCCAGCATTAGGGGCTCGTGCCTTGGGGCAGTTTCTCCTGAAGTGTCCCGTTTCACCACACCCATAGCAGGTTTGGCTTAATTCGGTGTTGGCGGTCGTAGCGGCTTGAGCGGCGGGTTGGGTAGTCGCTCTACATAATCGTGCGGTGTGTCCCTTCTTGTTGCAGTTATTGCAGTGTAATTCTCGACAAGCACCGTTATGGTGGTAGTTACAGTTGTTGCACTTGGGAAGAGTTCTCGTGTACTGTTTCGGCGGCGCTGGAGTGACAGCAGTAGTGGCGGCATGAACAGCAACAATCGGTTGCTTTTTGGCGGGGTCCTGCATTGGTTGTTTCTTTTTATTGCCCCAGAACTTCCTCTTGTTGTTCCCTCCTTTTGTTCCGTCGGTGGTGGTTATCACGGTACCACGGCTAGCCATGTGATCTATGAGTTGTTGTGCCAATTCCTTGGCACTCTCAAAGGTAGTGGGTTTCGAGGCCAATATACTATCTTGAATCTAGGATGACAGCCCCCAGAGGTATCGTTCCACCTTCTTCTCTTCTGGAGTGACCATTGTTGGACAGAGGAGTGCTAGGTCATTGAAACGGGCAGTATAAGTTTCAAGATCAGTGCATGTCATTCTGAGGTTCCAAAGTTCCCCTCGGGCAGTATTCCTTTAACATTAATGCTTTCAAATCCTCCCAGCTGATAGCGTTAGCTACTATAGGAGTAAGTGATTTAACTCGGCCATTCCACCAAGTAAGTGCTTTTCCAGTGAAAGTGAATGCCGCATACTTGACATTGTTCGCTTCGGGACAAGCGCAGATTTCGAAAACTGCCTCGGTCCTTTCGAACCATTACACCAGCGTGATGACGCCCCCGCTTCCATTGAAAGGGTCGGGTTTGCCATTCGTGAAGTCTTTGTAAGAGCACTCCCTCGTACGCCCCGTGCTGTCCCCATGAATGGAATTGGTAGCTCCGGATCCAGAACCGCCAGAACCATTTGTACCCATTTGTGACATTGTTGCCGCCACAGCTGTCGTTACTGCAGCCTGAAACATCGCAGGATCAAACTGCGGAGGTGGTGGTGGAGGCGGCACTGTGTTGTCGGAAGGTCTTGGTCTTTTCCTTGGTGGCATGGTTCTGTCATAATAAAAAAAAATGACCAGTCGGTAAGACTTCAATAGTGATAACGAGTCGAGTGTTACTGGTTTCATCCCTCTTGTATTTTATCAAAATTTTATTATTCGTAAAATGTTGTGTGATCAGGTTATGATGTCTAGTGCCAAACATTCAATAATTAAAACGCATACCAAATTTCATTGATAACTTTTAGTACATAACGTCTAGAGGGAAAAGTTTGACCACATAAGGGTCTACATTACATAGTTACAAAAGATAACTTTGGCATTACAAAAGCCCTTTGAATAGTGTAATCACTTAGTCGCAGGGTCGACCTACATACAAAGAGTAGCACCAACGCGTACTCATAAAATTTTACTACCAAGACGTGAGAATAGTAACAAGTTCTAATCACTGCTACCCTTCTTTGACGGAGGCTGCGATGATATCGATGCGCCCTGTAGTTCCGCCAATCTCCGTTTGGCTGCAACCATTCTCTCTTCGAGTGCCATGTATCTTTCCCGATACTCTCTTGTTTCTGCTTGAGCAGCAAGAAGGTCTTGAATGAGTTGGTCTCTGTGGTGGGAGTCTCGTTCCAGGTCTCTGGTACGATCAGTAGTAGACTATACGATGGCGCTTAGCTCCCGGACCTGATCGGTCGTCATCCTACCACGATCATCCATACTTGCTATTCGCTGTATCGTGACGGGGAGAGCTCTGTCAGGCAGTCCACCATGAGTGAGATCATAGTAACCTCGTTGGTAGCCATATGGTGACCGCTGGCGTTGTTGTCGGCTCCACCTTTCGATCGTTGTTACCCAAGGGGGTTCAGGTCCGTTGTATCCAAAACGGTGCGCGGGTACCCTCGCGATGTAAGGATGGTTGAATACTTCCGGTGGTTCCTCCATTTCGTTCCCAAACATGACTATCTCATCATCTTCCTCTTCTTCTTCTTCATCTTCCTCCTCTTCTTCTTGGTCGTCTTCCTCTTCTTCTTCTTGTTCGTCTTCCTCCTCGAGCTCCTCTTCGGGATCCTCTTCGGGCTCATCATCAATCCACCCCGCGTTTCCCTGATTGGGAAAATATGGGTCCCCGGGTATGTGAAATCCTGCCATGTCATCTGCACGAGAAACGGGGGAGGGGGGGGGGGGTTAAGAAGCACATATCAGAAAATAATAACCTGGCGCTATAGAAACATACAAATACTCCTATAGTATTTTTAAATGTTTATATTTGGTTCATAGCGCGTTCTTTATAGAGTGTAGTTAGGTTATCAGATTTGTCGCCCATTACGACTATTCCTTAATGTGCGTAAGTTACTTCTCGGACGGATATAGTTGATCAAGCTATATCCTTCCCAGAACTGATTACACATGCTAAGGCGTACTAATAATGTTCGACTCCTCCTCTTTCAATTTATGTTCTCCTAAGTTATGACACCATGCGAGTATATAATGCATGTAAGTATACTTTAAAACAAGAAATTATTTGTTTTCTAAAAGTACAACTCGTTAAAGCGTTTTAAGAATCAGAGACTTTTAGTCCCAAATGTGTTTATAGTTTGTATATCTTATGTGATTTGACATACTTAATTCACTATAAACCGTGCTCTGATACCAATTTGTCACACCCCCAAACCAAGGATGGCGGAAACGTCCGGGGGTGGAGGACTTTCATGTATAGTATCATAACCACAATTTCAATAGTAATTTAAGCAAACACAACCAACATATATATATATATATATATATATATATATATATATATATATATATATATATATATATATATATATATATTGAAAAAGTTACATCACTTGTATGAATTACATGTTTCAAAATCAATTACAATATGTTGACAAAATATGAAAAGTTTGACGCCTTAACGTCACATCCTCAAAAGCACTTGATTTCCTGTTTAGTGATTTACTGAGAATACAAGTTGTTTGAAAAGTGTCAGCACAAAGGTTGGTGAGTTCATAAGTTTTTGTTATGAAACTTACTAGAAATCTTTCTCATGTAAATGTCGCGTTTGTTTCAGAAAAATCCGATATTTTCCTTAAAATTCGTATAATGTAGCCTTGTGACCAAAGACCAAAATGTATAAGAAATAATTGTTACTTAGTGGAAATGTCATGAGTTTGAATTTATATAAAAAGTGAATTTAAATCAACCTAAAACCTACTTAGGTTTTATGAAATCCCGTAAACTTTATGAATTGTTATTTCCCTACGTGAGTCGCTATAATCATACTATGACTATGTGAACCTGCCACGACGTTTCTCAGGCGTCGCAAAAATGAAATGGCATTTGTCACCCGTAGACCTGCAGGTCCCACTGTAGCTAGCAACAAGGTGTGGGGTGTCAAACCCAATATAGATCTATATACAAGTATCACGTTCTCCTTCCAGGAGACTCTGATTATAACTACCAGGAATTATATTCCGTACTCGGACGTACGGAAAGAGAGAATGTCTCACAATTTAGGGTAACAAGTTTACGTATAATGTGTGCGAGTGTAAACCTTTTCTGTATGAATGTACTATTTTAGTACGAGGGTTTTATACAATATATCATAAACTATACCTATTATAGTTTATCTAAAACGTTTGTAATATGTAAGAACTCTTTTATGGAAATGTATTAGTATTATGAATTTATTAAACTATACCTTTTTATAGTTTAATATACGTGTTCTAAAATTAATGAATAATATTTATTATGAATGACTTAGTTTCAGTTCATGATGATAAACTAACAAAGAAACACATTCAATAATTAGAACTTATGATTATACACTATGCTCAACATAATACAAAGTGTTATGATATTTACATGCTGTTGGCTAACTTTAGCCATTCTACACTGTTTTGGAAAAATCATAGAAAAATCATACGAAGTTGAAAACTAGATCCGTAAATTCTGAGAGTTCAAAAAATGTGTTTAGTTTACTCAAAATTTTTATCACGATTTTTAATAACCTCCAACTTGGGTGAAAAAGTCCATAATCACAGACTGGTCCGGATTGTTGTTTGAAATGATAGGCAGTTTTGTAAAAATCACCATAAATTGCAGAAAAATAATATGGAGATGTGCAAGTAGTCATTTTAAAGTTAAGAACTTGAACTATTTTCACCTTGTACAGTTTTGAAAACAAAAATGTTTAAGATGCCCAAAACAGTCCGTGAATGGAGTTGAACTTTTCTGATGAAGGCTATTAGAAAATTTTAGTTATGTTCTTGGTGTTTTAACTTGTATTCCCCCCTGAAAACTTGAGAAAACATGAAAATGTAGGGGTATGAACTCACCTTAAGTGATTTCAGTAGATGATTGTTGAAGAATAGAAGTGTTTAACTCAAGAACACTTGGTGATGTCTTGAAGATTTTCGAGAATCTAACATCATAGTTATGGAGTTTGTCTAAGAAATCGATAATTTGAGTAGAATGAAGTGAAATAAGCATAAGGAGGATGAATTTTACTTACTAAGAGTGGAAGAACACTTGAAAATCAGCCTTGAATCTCGAAATTTGTGTAGAAAAAGTTTGAGAGAAAAGTGGTGTTTGATACTTAGTGAAATGAGAGCAAATGAGAGAAGATGAGGAGAGGGGATGTTTGTTCCAGCTCTAAAAACATGGGAATGAGTGTAATTTGAGTGTAAGGGACATTGAAGTGACCTAGGTAAGGTGGGGAGGTATGGCTGGTCATAGAGTGGGTGTGGGGTGGTTGCTTGTGACATAAGTTAAGGCAAGTCAACACTCCACCTTAAATAAATCCCCCATTAGATCTTTATTATTTAGATAATGATTTTCATCAAAATATGTTTAAATTATGAATATTTAGGGTTTATTATGTTAAAATATAATTTCTGGAGAAAATCTCGCTTTAAAATCACGAAAACGGGCTTAAAATGTTAAAAATATCAAAAAGGGGCTAAAAGTGACAAATTTCCGAAATCTGGCCGAGGTTCGGCCTTCTGATGCTGAAACCGAGAGGAGAGAGGGCAGAAACCGATAGGGGAGAAGAAAGAGGGCAGGAACCGAGAGGGGAGAAAAGAGAGGGCAGGAACCAAGAGGGGAGAAGAGAACAGAGAGGCGCGAAGAGACAGAGAGGAGAGAAGGAGCAGAGACCGAGATAAGATAAGAGAGAGTAGAGAGGCAGAAGGTGAACAGAGAGGGCGAGAAGCGACAGAGAGTGCGAGAAGCGACAGAGAGGGGGCGATAGAGACCGAGACTCGGTCTCTTCTACAGGGGTTCGGTCCTCCGGGTTCAGCCAACATAGGCTCGGTCCAGTCTGGTACTTCTCGGTCCTAGGTCTCGGCCTTAAGGAGCTTCGGCTCCTTGAGAAGGGTTTCGGTTCTTAAGGTCCATTTTTCTCGTTTTTACCCCGTTTTAAGCCGTTTTTGACCTGGTTAAGGGTCGGAATGACCCGAATGATTCTAAAAAGTTACGGGAACTTTTGAGAGAGATTTGGGAGAGATTTCTCATACTTGGAGAGATTTGGGAGAGATTTGACATTCTTGGAGAGATTTCTCATACAAAGAGATATTTGGGAGAGGTTTCACATAATTGGAGAGATTTGACATTCTTGGAGAGATTTCTCATACAGAGAGATATTTGAGAGAGATTTCACATACTTAGAGAGATTTGGGAGAGATTTGTCGTAGAGGGAGATAGAGTGAAAACGATTGAGAGAGGTTCCATGTGTGACAATTGTGAGTGTTTAGCCCCATAATGCAAGGTTTTTGAGCCCCGTTAAGTCATGATTAAGGATCCTACACACTCCCGATGAGTATGCAACATGGTTTTTATCAGTTTAGTTCATTGATTAGCACTAAGGCCTAGGAAATTTTTAACACAAGACTTTTCCCAAGTGATGTTTTCCCATTAATATAGCAAGTTATACAGTATTTACATAACACAAACCCTAATACACAAGGTTTAATCGAGTTGACCGGTTTGAGTTGATGACTTGACTTGACTCAAGATTGACGATTGTCACATCGTTAAAACCTTAATAGGTAAAACCTCATGGGAAAAAACCCCTTTATTAAGGAAAAAGAGTACATGATTAACAATAGACATTGGAAACAATTGTCTTATTAAAAACATTGCGAAGAAAACCCAGTGGGAAAAACATAGCTAAGGAAAAGAGTACAATATGTTTCCAACTCCCCCTTATCTGTACATCACTTGATTCCCTTGAAGCGCCACATAGCAACGTTTCGTATCATCTCTCCAAATTAGGATGTAGGAACTGCTTTAGTGAACAAATTGGGAAAGTTGTTACTTGATTGAATTTTCTTGATGTTGATGCTACACTCTTTTTGAAGATCATGAGTGAAAAAGAACTTGGGTGATATGTGTTTGGTTCTCTTTTCTTTGATAAATCCTTCCTTGAATGGAGCTATACAAATTATATTATCTTCATATAGTATGGCTAGAACATCCCTGTTAAAAAGTTAGACCATAATTCTTGCGAATGTGTTGAGTTAACTTTCTTAACCAAATACATTCATGACTTGCCTTACGAATTGCTATAATCTCTGTATCGTTAGAATAAGCAGCAACTAAAGTTTGTTTAACATAATGTAAAGAAATTTTCTTACCTCCATAAGTGAATAAATAAACTATTTGAGTTCAAGCTTTGTGTGGATTAGATAAATATCTAGCATCTCGAAGATACCAAAGAGTATGCTTGAATTTATTCCAGTGTCTGTTCTTGTTGGACAAGAACTATATCTTCCTAATAAGTTTACGAAAAAAGATATATTAGGTCTTGTAGTATTACCAAGATACATTAGTGAACCAATAACACTAAGAGATGGTACTTCGGGACCAATAAGTTTTCCATGTTTTTCACAAGTCTGGAATTTGTCCTTCTTGGCACTTAAGTGTCTTATAACCATCGAGTTATTTAATGATTGTGAGTTATCCATATAAAAACATCTTAAGCACATTTTCTAGATAATTGGATTAATGTATAAAAACTCCATTTTTTGGTGTGCACAATTTGAAGATCCATACAAAATTTCATTTTACCAAGATCTTTCATTTTGATTTTTTCGTTAAAAAAAGAAGTGTCATTTTCCAAATTTTTAGGAGTTCCAATTATGTTCAAGTCATCTACATAAACACCAATTATGACAAATTCTGATCCGGATCTTTTTATGAGTACACATAGGCTTAATGGATCATTTTTGTAACCCTCTTTTAACAAAAAAAATGTACTTAAACAATTGAACCACATATGACCATATTGTTTCAGTCAATACAAAGATTTATTTAATTTTATTGAATATACTTATTGAGAATTAGAAATTTGTGCTTCTGGCACCTTAAAACCTTCTAGGATTTCTCTAGTTTCGCATGTGTTGCCGGACTTATTAGATAACAGAATGCAATTGCATCAAACAAAGGAGCGTACGTTTCTTCACAATCGATTGTGGGCCTTTGGGTAAAATCTTGTGCAACGAGTCTCGCTTTATAACTCACAACTTCATTTTTATCGTTCATTTTAAGCACACATACTCATTTGTGTCCCACTAGTTTTACTCCATTTGGTGTACGAACTACAGGTCCAAAAACTTTTCATTGAGTTAGAGAATTAAGTTCTTTAATGAATGCATCTTTCCATTTTCGCCAATCTTTTCTATTTCTACATTCATCTATGGATTCACGTTCAAGATCTTCATTTTCTTTCCTAATCTCATGCACAACATGATATGAGAAATTATCATTGACGACTATCTTATTTCGGTTCCATATTATTCCGGTCATGACACAATTTATTGAGATCTCTTCATTTTCATAACTTCAGGTACATTAGCTTCTTTTGTTGTGTCATTGGGGTCTTCTAGAGCTTCACTAATCTTTAGAGATTTTCTTTTTTCTTTTGTACTATCAATTATATTTGCTCCGTTTCATTTTCGATGTTTTTTTATCTTTGGAACCGACTGGTCTTCCACGCTCCAAGTGTGCCTTAGATTCATTTGTAGTTGTATTTTTTTCTTTTGGGATATCAATTCTAATTGGAGCATTTACAACTGGTACAAGAAACTTTGTTACTCTTTTAGGGCCAGTAAATGCTTATGACAATTAATTTGCTACATTTTGTAAATGTATTACTTTTTTCACTTCAAGTTCATATTGAATTGAATGAGGATCTAAAACCGAAAGTGATAATTTCTTCCAAGAGATTTTATTCTCCAACTTCTTTATTTCTCTCCTAATGTTGGAAAAATAGATTCATCAAAATGACAATCGTCAAATCTGGTTGTAAATAAATCTCAAGTTGATGGTTCCAAATATTTTACCATGGATGAAGATTCATATCCAACATAAATTTTCATTCTTTTTTGAGGACACATTTTTGTGCAGTGAGGTGGAGAAATGGGTACATAAATTGTACATCCAAACATCCTTAGATGGGAAATATTTGGTTCCTGACTGCAAACCAGTTGAATAAGGGAGAACTTTTGATAACAACTTGGCGTGATGTGAATAAGTGATGATGCATGTAAAATTGCATGTTCCCATGTCAATGTAGGAAGTTTAGAATGCATTAGTAATGGTTTTGCAATTAATTGAAGGTGTTTGGTTAACAACTCAGCTATACCATTTTGTGTATGAACATGTCCATCAAGATGTTCAATAGTTATCCTAATCGACATGCAATAGTCAATAAAAGCTTGTGATGTAAATTCTCCAACATTGTCAAATCGAATTTTCTTAATTGGGTAATCGAGAAATGTGCCCTTAGACAGATTATTTATGCAATCAATCTTGCAAAAGCTAAATTACGACTAGACAACAAGCACATGTGTGACCATCTAGTTGATGCATCAATTAAAATCATAAACTATTTAAATGATCCACATTGTGGATGAATTGGTCTAAATATATTTACTTGAATTATTTCTAAGAAACTTGGACTTTTATACCCAATTTTTTAATGATGGATGATAAATTAATTTTCCTTGAGATCATGCATCTCAAGGCAATTCATTAGCTTGAAAAATATTTTGTTTTTTTCAAGGAATGACCACTAAAAGTTTCAATTATTCTACACATCACAATTGATCTGGGATGGCCCAACCAGTCATGTCAAACTTTAAAGGTGTTATCATACATTTTATTTTCAATAGCATGAGATTCGATCATTCTAATATTTGTATAATACAATCCGAAGGACAATACGGATAATTTTTCCAAAAGACTTTTCTTACCCGATATCATTTTTGTAATGTTGAGATACTATTTATTATCATCATTAGTTGTTTCAACATGATATCCGTTAGACCAAATATTCTTAAAACCTGATAAATTTCTTGGTGATTTTAATGAAAATAATGCATCACCAATTATAATTATTGTTCATTGTGGTAATATTATATTCGCTCTTTCGAAGCCTTCAATCATTTTTGCATTATCTGTTATTTTATTAACATTTGCTTCTCTAATTGATAAGTAAGTAAAATTCTTTTCATTATTAAAAATGTTATATGTTCTTGCACTATCTACAAGACATTTTTTTTATTTATTATTTTTTTTGTGAATATCCATATTCCTCTTCAATAATTAAATAAAACATAAGAAATATTCTACTTAGAAAAATAAAGTCATATTTTGTTACTTTGAAAAGATTGTGATGACATCATTTCTCATTAAATGAATATAATATAAAAAAATAATAAATAACATAAAACAAAACTACACATTATTCTTCCATCACCATCCATAACATCACTTGTCACTTCTAGGTAGACAAGAAAATCGACATTATCCAAATGTGTTATTTATGGTCGATCTTCGTGAAAATCATTTTGAATCAAATTTGTTTCGATATTTTATTTTTCTTTAGATTTTAGAGAAGTTTAATAAAGATCAACAAAATGCTTTAAAGAGCGGCATGTACAAGAACACCGACCGATCATTCCATATCGGTGACAAATATTTTCAACTTTCTTTTTTCCTTGTCGACTTTTATCATTAGGATGTGTGTTTTTGTTATTTTCCAACTTTTGGTGGTTACTTATAATCTTGTTATTTTTATGATAATTATGATAACCTCCACAACCTCAGTTAGACACATGACTATTATGATTATATGATGTTGCATTCACTTCAGGGAATGCATTAGAACTGGTCGGGATTGACTGGTGATTTTTCATCAATAATTCATTGTTTAGTTTAGCCACAAGAAGACATGAGATTAATTCGTATTTTTTTTAAAACCCTTCTCACGACATTGTTGCTGCAGGAGCATGTTAGTGACATGAAAAGTAGAAAAAATTTTCTCTAGCATGGTTTTCCATAGTGAAAATACTAATAAAAATAAAGACTTGTATGTTAGAAAATTGTTAGTTAAGAAATTTCATAAAATAAGCTGTAAGCATTGTATATGTGAACTTAAAAAAAAATACATGCCTGAAAATGACAAAAATAGTAAGGAGTTAGAGCTCTATGGTAGAGTCGTACTGATAACGTGTTTTAAAATATGATCAAATAACAAGATAAATTATAAGGTAAAGAAAGAAATGAGAGTGAAGAAAACATTTATTTTAATACTTGTGATGAAATCTATCAACTTTCTAATACATATAGCTCACTATTTATACAACAAAAATAAAATGAAAGAGGAATGAACATTATGATAGTGTATTATTACACTCATAAAACATATTGAAATGATTGCTACTAATACTAAATAATGATAGAAATTTACGAGGGAAATGAAGAATCTAATGGTCATTTACAAACTAGTATTCCATAATAGATTAGTATATTTATAACAAAACAATATAAGAAATTTGAACAATTAAATACATTTAGAATCTTTGACTTACTTACCGTTTAAAGTTTATATATTTTTTCATTGAATGTAAAATGTTATTTTAATTTACTTATGATCAATAAATCAAATTAAAATCACATTTATTGGTATTCAACTTTAAGCGTGTGCCCTTGGCGTGGGATAAGTGGATATTAGGAACAAGATTGTTGAGCAAACCGACAACAATTTTAGTGATAAACTTCAAAAGATATCTATGTATGGTTGAATGAGGAATCCAAAATAAAGAAATAAAAGTATATTATTTTTTTTGCATATAGTTGAATGAGGAATCCAAAAAACGAAGTTAAAAAAAATTTATTTGTCATTAGAAATGACAAATAAATCTATAAGTACGTTAGTCGATAATATGGAATTGAACATTACGACGGAATAAAAAACGTATGTGGTTACCACCAAGTAAAGTAAAAAAGCATTAGTAGTGAGTTATTCATTCTCTTCAATCGATTTCTATTTCTTTACATCCTATGTTTAGGGCTATGATATTTCGTTTTAACTAATTAAAACAAATAAATAAACTAAATAATGTTATTAGTAAATATATAAATTTGAGGAGATTAAATTTAAATTTAATGCATTTAGTAAATAATGATTAAATTTGATAAATTAAAGAAAATTGAGTTTGAAAAAGAATTGAAATATTTAAGACGTGAGACTAATAAGTTATAGAAACGGTGGGAAATGACAAAATGTGTAAATAATCAATGTCTAGTTGCATGACTTAGGAGATGGATGTCATTTGCAAGAACTAGAAGTTGTGTGACCAATAGTCCAATATGAGATAATAGACTTGAAATAAGACCCAAGCTAATTCTCCCTTCAATTTCTTTTGAACTATAACGGGGAGGCATGGTAATTTTGAAGGGTGTCAACCAAGGTTTTAAATAACGTATGGTGTGATTTGACGGTAATGTCAAATTTCAAATTTTTCAGAACCTTGGCGAGTCACGACGTTTATAAAGTGTGACTTAAGGCGACAATTTTCTATATAATTAATATTTTTGTATGTATTTTCAACTATTATTTATTTTTATACACATATATGAGTTAATGCGATATTTTGGTAAAGTTTGGCGGCGAATGCAAGCCTTTGAGCCGTGGCACGCCATGGCGAAGCCATGTCGAGCTTTTTAGAACCTTGGTTTCAACTATTTAGTTTGGTTTCAAGTGTTGACTTTATATGCTTAAGAAACATTTTAGAATGATATTGCTATTAACATATGGTAATATATGGTCCATCCATTTATCAAGTAGTCACTTATTTAATATTTATTATAATCCGATTATTAATAATTATTAAGAACTCTTATATTTAACTGAAAAATTATTATTTTGTAAAAATAATATTTTCTAAAAGTGTAACTAATTATGAACTCATTAGGTATAAATTAATGGGATAATGACTTGAAAGGGTAACGAACTTTTGACTTTGTTCACATTTAGTCACTAAACTTTTTTTCGTTATCTGTTGAACTATTGAAATTGTTCATATTTTAGCCTTATGACCAGTTGTTACCGGTCATAAGGGTAAAATGTGAATAGTTTTAATAGTTTAGTGGCAAATAGATAACGAAAAAAGTTTAGTGACTAAATGTGAACAAAATCGAAAGTTCGTTTCCCTCTAAAAAGTTCAATGGCTAAATGTGAACAAACTTCCTATTGTATTATGTTTTAGCAAATTATTTATTTTTGTTTAATTGTAGCAACATTTGTTGATGAAGAAATCTATGAAAAAAAAAAAACAAAATGTAACATCCGAATTTCCAGGTATCATAATTTAAGTGTTTTTCTTTTGAGTTAAGAAGAGAGACTCGACGAGTTGACGCCTCAACTCGTCGAGTAAGGTCGCGAATGATTACTCGGATTAATGAATGGACTCGACGAGTCCGCGTTGTTAGCAGAAACCCTAAATCTTTGGGCCCGAGCCATATTTAAAGGCACTTATGACCTTCAATTGCGACTACCTTTCCCATAAGTGAAAACCCTAGCGAGCTTGAGTGTGTAGAGTGAGAGGAAGAGCCATCTTGAGCTTTTTGGTGTGATTTTGCAAGACATGAGAAGAGTTCCAGCAAGACGGACCAAGGAAGGTTATTGTTCTGAGTTATTTAAGCAAGGAGCTTCATTCTGAGGTACAAAAATGAACCCCTTTCCTTCCCTATGTGTAGATTCCATTTTGGGGTTAGGGCTTGAATCACTTCATCTATGGGGTTTTGAATGCCTCAGACCCCTCTTGCAAGTTTGTGTTATAGATCTGGACCTTTCTAGGTCCAGAGAGCCGATAATATGAAGCTTTAGTAGAGTAAACATTGGGGTTTGAAGTTAGGAATCTGGACCCTTCTAGGTCTAGAGAGTCGAGAATATGAAGTTTTAGAAAAGTAAACCTTGGGGTTTGAAGTTAGGAAGCATTTATGGGATTTTTATGGTATATATAGTTACTTTCATCTTACACATAGATATGAAGTATTTTATATAAATTGCGTGCTATGTGTGCATATTATTTGAATACTTGCTGTCTATGCTGGACAACCCAGTGGAAACACCAACAGACCCATAACCTGTAGGTGATGAATTACGAGTTCATGCGATGTTGTAACTACGTATTCATGCTATGATACTCTAACCCCTTACTATGATAATATAACTACATATTCATGCGATGTTGTAACTATGTATTCAGGCGATGTGGTAACTACGTATTAATGGGATGTCACAAATTCCGCATGCCAAACCAATGGTCATAATTCACATCAGTGAGAATGATTCATTTTTTTGTAAAACCAAAATCAGATTGGAAATTTTGATTTTTTATTTTGGAAAATGTCAAACCATTGGTTTTTTATTTCTGTTTTGGTTTTTGTTTTTTTTTTTTTAAATATATTTTCAGGGTTTTGTTTTGTTTTTTTTTTATTTTATTTCAGAGATTTCTTCATCAACAAATGTTGCTACAACTTAACAAAAATAAATAATTTTCTAAAACATAATACAAGAGGAAGTTTGTTCACATTTAATCATTGAACTTTTTAGAGGGAAACGAACTTTCAATTTTGTTCATATTTAGTCACTAAACTTTTTTTCGTTATCTATTTGCCACTAAACTATTGAAACTATTCACATTTTACCCTTATGACTGGTAACAGCCGGTCATAAGGGTAAAATGTGAACAATTTGAATAGTTCAATGGCAAATAGATAACGAAAAAAAGTTTAGTGACTAAATGTGAAAAAAAATCGAAAGTTCGTTACCTTTTCAAGTCATTATCCTTAAATTAATATATCATGTAAAAAGTTTTGGGCCCTTTTGAGTTCATCTAATTAAACTAGTATACATGCGAGAAATGAGATGAAGTGTAAGACACACCATGATCTCCTTCCTCAATCTTTAAAATTAAGAAACCCCACACTTGGTTTAAAATTAAGAACCCCCACAGTTGGATGAAGGTTGCTTGCAATATTCCTTCTTACACCCACCATGCTAGTGACATGGCCTTACATTTGACTCTTTAAAGGTATGGTCCATATATAATATGCGTTTTTTATAAAAGAGAGTCAAAGGCTTTCATGAGGCTACTATTTCCCACTATTTATGTGACAATCCGAAATTTAGGGCTATTATTATAACAACCAATCGATCAGTGAATCTCTTGTTTATCCGAATTACTGAGTTTTAGTGTATCTAATGTAAAATAAATAATTTTATTTCAATTATTACATAATATCAGATGATACCTTACTTCCAAATGTGTAAACTGTAAACCAAATCAAACCGTTTAAACGACAACGCTAATTAATTCGTTAGAAAAACTGAAATTTTGTATTAAGCAGTTTTGAGCAAAAAAAAAAAACATTAAAATATTATAATACATGTTCTCCTGTTTCCGAAAATATAAAGAACGTTCAAAACGAAGTTCGAATGCAAAAGATACGACAATATTAAGAAAACAGGCAGTAAAACACTGTTTTTCTAAAATCACATCAAACTGAATCAATCCGCTGAGGCACTTACGCTTTACTGACGGGATTTCCGATAACGTTTTTCGTTTCAGGTTATAGTCTATTATTTAATTTCACACTCGAAATATTTTTAACAAAATTATTTACAAAATTCGCAAAAACTGACACCGCAAGCCGTTTAGACGCAAAACTACAAACTCAATTTCCCAAACACCCATAACTCCAAAAATTAATCTGTATGATGTTCTGGAATCCTTGAATTAAACTCTATCTAACCATACTTTCAAAAAAATTTCTCAACTTTCTTATCTCGATGCACCCTGTTTGGAGTGTTTTTGAGCATTTAATGAGGGTGTAGCCTATGTGGGGCCCACATGTGACTTAAAAGACAAAATAAAATGTGATTTCTTTCGTTGGATCAATCCCACATGATTTTCTCCTTTTTCCTTCTTTCTCTTGTGTGCACACTTGTATAAAAGGTACAAGGCATGACCTTAAAACCATCTCCAACCCATCTCCATCCCCCCTCCCCTTCCCCATAAATGGAGTAAAATATATGGTAAATGGGGTAGGGTTGGAGAAGAATGGGGGAATAAATGAGGAAAAAATGGATTTTGAGGGTGGGTTGGAGACACTCCCATTCTCCGTTTTCTCCCATTTCTTCTTTATTCTTCTCCAACCATCCCCCATTTTGGGGGATAAGAATAGTATTACATCAAATATGGTGTTATACTATTCATTTCCCCCAAATGGGGATGAACTTTGCGTTGTCGGTTTTAGTCTTTCTATTTATATATTTATACATTTTTAGTTTATTTTTACCTACTAATTATAATTTAAATATCATATTTAATACTTGTAATATTTGTTATATATTAAATTATATTAATTAATTATAAATATAAAGTTTGTTTTTTGTTCATCAAATTCATATAAAAATTTAAATACGAAATTATAACGATAACGTATTTTACAAAAAATTATAATTAAAAGTGTGTATGTCTAATATTTATATAAATGTATGTATAATATTTATTTAAAAGTATGTATGTGTAATAATTTTTATAAATGCATGTATAATATTTATTTATAAGTTTATTATAAATATAATCTTTTGTATTTAATATTAATGTAATGAAAAAAATATAGATTATATATTTGTTAAAACTAAATTAGTAGAGGGGTGTGTTTGATAATTTATGTAAGTTCGAATTATGGAGTATACTAGGAATATACTTTTTGGGGGTAAAAATGAGGTAAAAATGGAGTAGGGTTGTAGATGAAACACTATTTGCCCAATTTTTACTCTATTTTTGGGGGAAAAATGGAGATCATCTAAAAGCATCTCCAACCCACTTTCATTCTCCATTTTCCCTTATTCTTCTCAAACCCTCCCCAATTTATTCCCCCATTTTTAGGAATATGAATAGTATTACACCAAATGTGGTGTTATACTATTTATTTCTCCCAAAATCGGGATGAACTTTGTGTTGTCGGTTTTAATCCATCTGTTTATACATTTATACATTTCTAGTTCATTTTTTCCTACTAATTATAAGGTAAATATAATATTTAATACTTATAATATTTTGTTATATATTAAATTATATTAATTAGTTATAAATATAAAGTTTGTTTTTTGTTCATCAAGTTCATATAAAAATTTAAATACATATTGAAAATTTAAAAAAACGATAACATATTTTACAAAAACTTATAATTAAAAGTGTGTATATATAATATTTATATAAATGTATCTATAATATTTATTTAAAAGTGTGTATGTATAATATTTTTTTTTTTATAAATGCATGTATAATATTTATTTATAAGTTTATTATAAATATAATCTTTTGTATTTAATATTAATGTAATGAAAAAAATAGAAATTATATATTTGTTAAAACTAAATTAGTAGAGATGTGTGTTTGACAATCTATGTAAGTTTGAATAATGGAATAAACTTGGAATATACTTTTTGGGGGGTAAAAATAAAGTAAAAAAAATGGAATAGGGTATTTTTTACTTCACTTTTAGATGGAAAAAATGAATATGAGTTGGAGATGGTATAAGGGTTTGTGAGTGCCTCTTATGCTATAAATAAGAGATCGTAGCAATCCATTGAACTCCCAACTTCAGCCGTCTCTTCCTCCGTCTAGTTCTTGAGCTTCCTCCATCTCTATAACTCTCTATCTCTCTTAGAATTAAACATACATACACCACCACACTAAACCACCTAAAACCACCATCAAAATCACCCAACACCTCCTTATACCCCACTGTGACTATATACAACACCTCAACTCTCTCACCTACACTATTACTACAAAAAAAGGGGAAGAAAACCTCAACACAACTGTCACACCCCAAAACCGAAAGCGGTGGAATACGTTCTGGGGTGGAGGACGTCATGTACAGTATCATAACAATGCATAATAGTAAAGACAAGCAACAACATCCATTGCATCAGTATAATAATTGTAATACAAGTATGTTGTGTACAATTTGATAGACACCAAAAGTATAATCAAAATAAAAGATGAGTCTTGTATATGCTCTATCTTCTCAAAAGCTACATCTGTATATGTCTACTGATGACCTGAGAATACAAGTTATTTTGAAAATGAGTATCAGCATAAAGCAGTGAGTTCATAAGTATTTAGTGTCATTGCTTGTATAAAAGTGCTTAAAACTAATTAATACTATAATTGTTATCAAGTTTTTAGAATAGTGTGATCCCTAGAAAATCCTATATTTTCCAGCAAAAGTAGTCTTCTACCAAGACTCGGTTATTTGTAAGTTTGATTCTTTGAAAATGTCAAGGTTTTCCAAGTGAAACTATCAGTGTGAAAATAAAGTTATAAATTTCGTTCATATAAAGAAATTCGGAAAAATAGAGTTTTACCCTAGTAGTGTCACTGGCGGCTGAATGTAGTAGAGATGCAAACTCCAGATAGTATTAAATGTATATACACCTCGGGAAGTCTGTTTTACCTTTAATTCTTAATGTGTTAATTAAGGTATGAATGTGAACTTGTATGTAACCATGATGAATGATAGTAGTATAACAGTTGACCCTCCAGGTCACATGTAGTGTAGTGATATTTTGTCATCCCTGGGCCTAGTCGGCTCGGACTGTAGCTAGCAGTCGGGATGTGGGAGTGTCCGTCCCGTATAGATCTATACACATAGTTTTCACCCTCCCTCCAGGAGGCTCTGGTTACACTGAAATCGCATAGTGGAGTGTTGTATTGAGAAGTAGTATATTACATTCTATTTTAATATATTGTCTCGTACTTAGAGTATAATGTACTTCATTGTATTACGTATTGTGTGTTTGTTCTCTTGTATAGTATATATTATTCTCTTCGTATAGTGTATAGTGTTCTCTTCTTATAGTATTTAGCATGTATAGACTCGTAACTATACTGACCATACTGAGTATCATAGTAACGTTAGTAATGAGTGGTGATCCTTAACTATACCTATTATAGTTAAATAGAGAGGTTAGTTGAATGCCTTTGATACACAAAGGTGTTGAACTGAATTGAAAACTTTTATATCCAACACAAATATATATGATATATAACTAAGAATTCAACGACAGTCGGACAGATAACCAAATACCCTAAGTCCACAATCAAACAAGAACAGGAAATAAGGTGAGCTATCAGTTCTAAATCTTTCAATCCTTACTTATATAAAGATATTGGTGTAGATATGATTTGGAAATAAAATAAGTTTGAAAGCATTGAAAGTAGTTTTAGAACAATTAAACATGAAAAAAAGTTTGATAAACATTTAACACAATTTTGTTGGCAAGGTAGTTTGAAAGTATAGAAAATCATTTTGGTAACAATTTATAAATCACATACGATTAGTACTATAACTTGTTTGATTCAACTTGTATTCGTACCCCAATGAAAGCATTTAAAAAATCATTTAGAATGGTTGATTTAGGGGTATGAACTCACCTGTAGTGAGTGATGCGACGGTAGGATCCGTTTAGGAGGTTGAGTGCCAATTGTGGACTTGAGCACAAATGGATCCTATTAACCAAATAATGACATATATATATATATATATATATATATATATATATATATATGTGTGTGTGTGTGTGTGTGTGTGTTTGTGTGTGTAGTTAGTGTTTGGAATAACTATTTATTTTATTAGGATCGCTTTAGGGACTAGTCAGCACTTATTATGAAGTGTTACAACCATATAAGATTGTATATGAGCGGTATATGACTACACAAGGGAGTGTATGGTCAAAATGCACAACAAGTGTGTGTGTGCGGCCAGGGTGGGTGCGCCCAGGAGGTGTGTGCGGCCGTACACAGGAGTGTGCGGCCGTACATAGGAGTGTGCAGCCGTACACTCCTAATTTGTGCCGGAAATGTCGATTTTTGAGGTGTTCTTGTAATAATACCAAGTTTTACGAGTAAATGAAGGCCAAACTCTTCACTTTGGAGAGTTTTTAAGGTGTGTGCAGCCACCTTATGAAGGTGTGCGGCCGCACTCCTTCAATGGATGAAGAACACTAAGAATACTATGAGTTTTAAGCTTAGATTCAGATGTTTTACTAGAAAAACAAGCTGATTGGTGGGGAGATTCACGTTCTTGAGGCCCTTAGAGTGTTCTTGGGATGAAATTTTTAGAGAGAGAAAGTAGAGAGAAGTAGGGTGCAGCCAAAGAAGGAAAAGAATGAATAAGGGGTCCTCCCCTATATATAGAGGGGAGTGTGCTGCTGGGGGACGGGTGTGCGGCCGCACACACCTGTGTGAGGCCGCACACTCCATGTTTTGGAGTGCTTGGCCCGATTTTGCTTGATATGCATTGTGTTATCTTGTTTCTCGGTTCCTACCACATTTGTATTACTTTTAGAACACTCCAATAGACCCTAAACGATGTTGAAAGTTAACAAAATGAGTCTAACTTGGATTCAATTGGCCTCTTATAAAAAAAGAAATTCCGGGTTGTCACATCATCCCCTCGTTAGAGGGAATTTCGTCCCGAAATTAGAGTTCAAACAACTAAGTTACTACACAATAAATAAGCAAAAAAGATGAGGTTATTTAAGTTTCATTTGATCCTCGTGCTCTCAAGTGAACTTCGGTCCTCGTTTGGCGCTCCAACGAACTTTCACAATTGGGATGCGGCTTTGTTTCATTCGTTTAACCTCTCGATCCAGAATCTCCACAGGTTCTTCCACGAAGTTGAGGCTCTCGTTGATCTCAATCTCGTCGAGTGGGGTTACGAGAGTCTCATTGGATAGGCACTTTTTCAAGTTCTAGACGTGAAAAGTAGGATGTATATTGCTGAGCTCGTGAGGTAGATTAAGTTTGTAAGCTACGGGGCCGATTCTAGCGAGAATCTCGAAAGGCCCTAAGTATCTTGGATTCAGCTTTCCACGCTTTCCAAAGTGAATCAAGCATTTCCAGGGTGAGACTTTCAAAAGGACTTGGTCTCCCACCTGGAACGCCAAGGGTTTTTTTTTTTCGTTTGTCTGCATATCTTTTCTGTCGGTCTCTAGCGTCTTTCAATCGTTCACGAATCTGAACGATTTTCTCTGTCATTTCTCGAATGATCTTCGAACCCATGAGAGTGCTTTCAGGAGCTCTTCCTCTAGCTAATTGAGTGTCACCCACTTTAGCCTAGCACAGAGGGGACCAACACTTTCGGCCATAGAGGGCTTCGAATGGAGCAGCCTTGATGCTCGTGTGATAACTATTGTTGCAGGAAAACTCGACAAGGGGTAAGTGGGTATCCCATGCCTTACCAAAGTCAATCACACAAGCTCATAGCATATTTTCCATGGTTTGGATAGTTCTCTCACTTTGTCCGTCGGTCTTCGGATGGTAGGCTGTACTCATGTCCAGCCTTGTTCCTAAGGAGTTTTGCAGTGATTGCCAAAATATCGAAGTGAATCTGCTATCCCTATATGAGATAATAGATATGGGAATACCATGCAGCCGTACGATCTCCCTAATGTATGTTCTTGTGAGCTTCTCCATCTTGTCTGTTTCCTTGATGGACAGGAAGTGTGCGGACTTGGTCAATCTATCGACGATGACCCATATGGTATCAAGCCCACCCGTTGCCTTGGGTAGCTTGGTTATGAAATCCATAGTAATCCGCTCCCACTTCCATTCAGGTATCTTCGGTTGCTGTAGTAGACCTGATGGTTTTTGGTATTCGACCTTGACCTTTGAGCAAGTAATTCATTTACTCACGAAGGTAGCAATATCTGCTTTCATGTTAGGCCACCAGTATAACTTTTTAAGATCCGGATACACATGGGTGAATGGAGTATCAAGTGTTGTGGGCTTCCTTCTTGACCAAGTCTCTGAGGCCACCGAGTCGCGGCGTCCAGATCCGGTCCATAAGATATAAGGCTCCGGCACTTTTGACCTCCAAGTTCTTATCCATTCCTCCCAGGGATTCACCCGCCACATTTTCATGTTTCAAGGCTTCGAGCTGAGCCTCCTTAATCTGTACGAATAGATGCGAATGGATAGTCATTGATAGTGACTTGAACCTTCATCCAGAATGTTCTTTCCGGCTTAGGGCGTCTGCTACTACATTGGCTTTACCCGGGTGATAACGAATTTCACATTCATAGTCGTTGAGTAGCTCGATCCACCGTTGTTGTCTCATATTAAGCTCATTTTGGTTGAATATGTGTTAGAGGCTTTTGTGGTCGGTGTATATCATGCTCTTTGTACCGTATAGGTAGTGCCTCCAGAACTTTAGGCCGAACACAACAACTCCTAGTTGAGGTCATGTGTGGTGTAGTCAACTTTGTGTGTCTTTAGCTGTCTTGAAGCATAGGCGATGACCTTACCTCGTTGCATCAGAACACAAGCGAGCCCCTGATTTGATGCATCGCAGTATACCACAAAATCTTCTATCCCTTCGGGGAGGGATACTATTGGTGCGGTGCATAGGGCTCGTTTCAGGGTTTGGAATGCCTTCTCTTGTTTCTCTCCCCAGTTAAAGGCCACACCTTTTTGGGTCAATGTTGTAAGGGGTTTCGCGATTCGAGAGAAGTTTTGTATAAATCTATGGTAGTAGCCAGCGAGACCTAGAAATTGGAAAATTTTTGTAGGCGTCTTCGATGCTGACCAGTTCTCGATAGCTTTAATCTTGAATGGGTCCACGTGGATTCCTTCTTTGCTAACCACGTGTCCTAGAATTCGACTCTTCGGATCCAAAATTCTCACTTAGAGAACTTCGCGTAAAGCTTCTCCGATCGTAGGGTTTCCAGGACTTGTCGTAGATGATCGTTGTGCTCTTCTTTACTTCGAGAGTAGAAGAGTATGTCATCAATGAAGACGATGACAAACTGATCTAAGTGAGGACGGAACACTCTATTCATTAAATCCATGAAAAATGCGGGTGTGTTGGTCAGTCCGAATGGCATCACTACGAACTCGTAGTGTTCGTAACGAGTTCGGAAGGCTGTTTTAGGGATATCCTCCTCAAGCACTTGTAACTGATGATAGCCGGACCTCAGATCAATCTTGGAGAAGTAACTCGCCCCTTGTAGTTGGTCAAATAAATTGTCCATACGAGGAAGAGGGTAACGATTCTTGACCGTTAGCTTGTTGAGTTCTCTGTAATCAATGCACATACAGAACGATCCGTCTTTCTTCTTTACGAACAAGACCGGTGCTCGCCAGGGTGAGGAGCTTGGTCTTATAAAGTCCTTGTTCATCAGCTCGTTAAGTTGACCAAACAGTTCTTGCATCTCAGCAGGCACTAGACGATAGAGCGATTTGGCTACGGGGGTAGCTCCTTGAATCAAGTCGATCTTGAACTCAACCTGACGTTGGGGAGGTAAACCTGGTAGCTCTTCTTGGAAGACGTTGGGGAAGTCGCATACTACGGGTAAGTCTTTTAGATCTTTCGCTTTCTGGCTCGTATCGATGACGTGTGCAAGGAATGCATGATATTCTTTACGCAGGTATTTATGGGGTTGAAAACTTGAGATGATACGAAGGCTCATACTGGGTTTGTCTCCGTAGATTATCAAGGCTTCACTATTTGGTAGATTTAGACGGATGGCTTTGTCGAAGCACAGGATATCGATATGATGGAGACTCAACCAGTCCATGCCCACGATGACATCAAAACTTTTGATCGATACTGGTATGAGGTCGATTGGGAATGAGTGATTATCTAGTGTGAGGGTGCAAACCATGAAGATCTCGTTAGAACTCTCTGTCTTTCCGTTAGCCATTTCTACGACGAAGGTTTCTTTTAACGGTTGCAGGGATTGTTTAAGTAAGTCTTTAAAGTTTTGATTTACGAAGCTTCTTTCTGCCCCACTATTGAATAGGATACAAGCATAAGAGTTATCAAGAAGGAACGTACCCGTGACTAATGTGGGGTCTGTTACTGCTTCATTGTGGCCAATAGCAAGTAGTCTTCCTGTTACTCCAGTATTCCCAACTTTCGGACAGTTTCTTTTGAAATGCCCTACTTCGCCACAGCCATAGTAGGCCTGGCTTACTCCCGTGCTGGGGACCTGAGAAATGGGTTTTGGTTGAGATATGCAAAACTGGATGGTATGGCTCTTCCGGTCGCAGTTAGTGCAGTGCAATTCACGGCAGGGGTCGTTATGATGAAAAGGGCACTTGGTTCACTTGGGTAGGTTCCCTGCCTATGTTTTGGCTGGTACAGTGGCAGCAGGAGTAGTGGCAGCATGGACAGCCACCACTTGTTGGTTCTTTAAAGAGGATTGGGTTGATTTGCCCTTCTTCCGGTCCCACCATTTCATTGCGGGCAACTCTTCGGACCAGGATGGGTAAGACTCTGTCTGCTGATCCTCCTTCGCTCGTGTCATAAAAGCTTCGGTCTCCATTGAATGGCATGGGTTGATTTTTCTCTTCACTCCACGTCTTTATGCATTCCACCTATGCAGGCATCGGGCCTTGGAAGGCCTGGCGGGGGTTAGGGATTGGGATCGGGGCCACAGGGGGTAGGTTGTTGAATTCAGGTTCGGAGTCAGACCTATCCGAGAAGCCTTCTGCTTGGTGGTCATCCAAAGGGATTTGATGTTCCTCATCGGACTCTTCTTCAAGCCATCCCGCATTGCTGTGATTTGGGAAGTACGAGTCACCATGATGAAATCCGACCATGATATCTATGCGAGAAAAGGGGAAGAAAAGTTAATAGACGTACTAATCTAAGATACTTATAATAGGATCATTATTAGTCAGACAAATACTTGCATAGTGCATACTAATTACATGCGACCGAAACAAGATATACCTTTGAATAAGTGACCCTAACTCTAAATCCACAACCAAACAAGGAACAGGAAGTAAAGAAAAGATCACAGATTCTAAGTCTATAATGCCTCAGTCACGTGTAACCATAGAGTATCCACTTAGCAACTATTTCCCTACTAGTAACAACCTTTTTAGTTCTCACAGAATACTCCTATAGTATTATTGTTCTAATGTTCTTGTAGTAGTGTCAGTAAGTTTTTAGACTTGTTGCAACACCACAACCATCCTTAGGAACATGCTAGTCACTCCTAGGAAGATGTAGTTGATCAGGCTACATCCACCCAGATTTGACTATATGTCTCTAAGCCTAATTGTGCTATTCAACAATCTTAATACTTTTGTTCTGTTCTAGTATGATACTAATCCTGTGTATTGAGTGGATGTTTATATATACTTAGTTAAATATTTTATTACTTAAAAGTATTGGTCAGAGTGTTTTAATCCCGAAGTGTTTATAGTTCGTATATCTTTTATGGGTTGATATACTTGATTCACTATAAACAATGCTCTGATACCAATCTCTCACACCCCAAAACCGAAAGCGACAGAATACGTTCTAGGGTGGAGGACGTCATGTACAGTATCATAATAATGCATAATAATAAAGACAAACAACAACATCCATTGCATTAGTATAATAATTGTAATACAAGTGTGTTTTGTACAATTTGATAGACACCAAAAGTATAATCAAAATAAAAGACGAGTCTTGTATATGCTCCATCTTCTCAAAAGCTACATCTGTACCTGTCTACTGATGACCTGAGGATACAAGTTAATTTGAAAACGACTATCCGCATAAAGTTGGTGAGTTCATAAGTATTTAGTGTCATTGCTTGTATAAAAGTTCTTAAAACTAAGTAATACTATAATTGTTATCAAGTTTTGAAAATAGTGTGATCCCTAGAAAATCCTATATTTTCCCGCAAAAGTAGTCTTCTACCAAGACTCGGTTATTTGTAAGTTTGATTCTTTGAAAATGTAAAGGTTTCTCCAGTGAAACTATCAGTGTGAAAATATAGTTTTAAATTTCGTTCATATAAAGAAATTGGGAAAAATAGAGTTTACCCAGTAGTGTCACTGGCGGCTGAATGTAGTAGAGATGCAAACTCCAGATAGTATTAAATGTATATACACCTCAGGAAGTCTGTTTTACCTTTAATTCTTAATGTGTTAATTAAGGTATGAATGTGAACTCGTATATACCCATGCTGAATGACAATAGTATAACAGTTGACCCTCCAGGTCACATGTAGTGTAGTGATGTTTTGTCATCCTTGGGCCTAGTCGGCTTAGACTGTAGCTAGCAGTCGGGATGTGGGAGTGTCCGTCCCGTATAGATCCATACACATAGTGTTCGCCCTCCCTCCAGGAGGATCTGGTTACACGAAAATCGCATAGTGGAGTGTCGTATCGAGAAGTAGTATATTACATTCTATTTTAATATATTGTCTCGTACTTAGAGTATAATGTACTTCATTGTATTACGTATTGTGTGTTTGTTCTCTTGTATAGTATATAGTATTCTCTTCGTATAGTGTATAGTGTTCTCTTCTTATAGTATTTAGCATGTATAGACTCGTAACTATACTGACCATACTGAGTATCATAGTAACGTTAGTAATGAGTGGTGATCCTTAACTATACCTATTATAGTTAAATAGAGAGGTTAGTTGAATGCCTTTGATACACAAAGGTGTTTAACTGAATTGAAAACTTTTATATCCAACACAAATATATATGATATATAACTAAGAATTCAACGACAGTCGGACAGATAACCGAATACCCTAAGTCCACAATCAAACAAGAACATGAAATAAGGTGAGCTATCAATTCTAAATCCTTCAATCCTTACTTATATAAATATATTGGTGTAGATATGATTTGGAAATTAAATAAGTTTGAAAGCATTGAAAGTAGTTTTAGAACAATTAAACATGAAAATAAGTTTGATAAACATTTAACACAATTTTGTTGGCAAGGTAGTTTGAATGTATAGAAAATCCTTTTGGTAACAATTTATAAATCACATACGATTAGTACTATAACTTGTTTGATTCAACTTGTATTCGTACCCCAATGAAAGCATTTAAAAAATCATTTGGAATGGTTGATTTAGGGGTATGAACTCACTTGTAGTGAGTGATGCGACGGTAGGATCAGTTTAGGAGGTTGAGTGCCAATTGTGGACTTGAGCACAAACGTATCCTATTAACCACATAATGATATATATATATATATATATATGTGTGTGTGTGTGTGTGTGTGTGTGTATGTGTGTGCAATTAGTGTTTTGGAATAACTATTTATTCTATTGGGACCACTTTAGGGATTAGTAAACACTTATTATGAAGTGTTACAACCATATAAGATTGTATATGAGTGGTATATGACTACACAAGGGAGTGTATGGTCAAAATGCATAACAAGTGTGTGTGTGTGCGGCCAAGGTGGGTACGACCATGAGGTGTGTGCGGTCAGGGTGGGTGCGGCTAGGAGGTGTGTGCGGCCGTACACAGGTGTGTGCGGGAGTACGCTCCTAATTTGTGCCAAAAATGTCGATTTTTGAGGTGTTCTTGTACTAATACCAAGTTTTACTAGTAATTGAAGGCCAAACTCTTCACTTTGGAGAGTTTGCAAGGTGTGTGCAAGTCGCACTCCTTCAAAGGATGAAGAACACTAAGAACGCTATGAGTTTTAAGCTTAAATTCATATGTTTTACCAGAAAAATAAGCTGATTGGTGAGGAGATTCACGTTCTTGAGGCCCTTAGAGTGTTCTTGGGACGATATTTTTAGAGAGAGTAGGGTGCAACCAAAGAAGGAAAAGAATGAATGAAGTGGTCCTCCCCTATATATAGAGGGGAGTGTGCAGATGGGGGATGGGTGTGCGGCCGCACACACCTACGTGCGGCCGCACACTCCATGTTTCTCGGTTCCTACCTCATTTGTATTACTTTTAGACCGCTCCAATAGACCCTAAACGGTGTTGAAAGTTAACAAAACGAGTCTAACTTGGATTCAATTGACCTCTTGTACAAAAAGAAATTTCGGGTTGTCACAACAACCACCCCCGACCACTCCACTTCTGCCACCCGCCACCTACTGCAACCACATTCTCCAATTGATAATTCATCACCACCAACTGTTCTGCCACCCGCCACCTACTGCAACCACATTCTCCAATTGATAATTCATCACCACCAACTGTTACTGTTGTAGCTTGAGGAAAGAATACTCCAACTTTCCTCCACCTCCCCCAGCCTTTTTCTTCGCCGGACATGCAAGGAAAACCGGCAGCAGGAGGCTGCCGGCCACCTTCTGTCACCACCAAGGACCTCAGCTGTCCGCTCCGATCACCACTGTAAACACTCACCATCTCCACCTGTGTTTTTCCCTCTTCTCCATTTATTAATCCAATTTGCTGTGAATGAGCCTAGACCGAGAGACCATGAATTGCAATCCTCGATTTTTTTTTTTCTTCTGTTTCATTCATGCGTAAAGGAAGAAGACATAGGAGGTTGAAACCTCCCGTTTATCAAACTTAATTGCAAATTAAATAGTTTTAGTCCCTCAACTTTGAGACCTGTACAACTTTTGCCATCCCTTCGATTGGAATTAATTATTTTAACCCCAAACCAAATGCCCTTTCAAAACTAATCATAAGTTAATGAAACTTGTATTAAAATGTGCAAAAATAACCCGTTTGGAAAAGCCTTTTCAACTTGACCCATATTTTAATAAAAAGAAATTATCTATAAAGTTTTCATATATTTTATTTATTTAGTTATCTATTTTAAATAAAATATCAAATTATTAACTTTTTATATTATAAAGTTAATTAATTTTGGGATTATTTACAAATTTTGGAAACTATTAAAATAAATATTCTTTATTTAGATAAATTTTATTTAATTATTTTAATAAATTTTGAATTGGCAAAACTAACGAAGTTATTCAATGAATCATATTATAATACCAAATCATGTCCAAATATTAATATTTAACGAAATTTTTAGGAAATCAGATTAATTAATGCATCCCGGTTTTCATAACTACTCGTTAACCACTCGATGATGTGAGTGTTATAGCTCCACTTTTACATATCCCTCCCCCCTGGGGGGGGGGGGGGGGGGGGTATATGTAGTACTTTTATATCTAGTATATCTATTTTCTAAATACTTTGTTCAAACAAACAAGGCCATCGTTTTTATGCAATATAAATCACACGAAAATAGTATTTATTACGCTATTACTTACGGTTCGAGAAATTTGGTTTGAAGGACCTTATGGGTTGTTTGATTTCCGAAGTGCTATAATGTCAAAATGGTGTTGCCCTCGGTGTTTCATGTCTGGCCCTCATATGTACATGGTAGTACGTGTACTAAGTAATATTTATCATACAAAATACACATGAAATATCATTATTTTTGTGTACACTTTATCAGTTTGGGAAATAATTGTTTAAACGCTTACATGTGAAGTAAACAAAATCATTTTAAACCGTACTAGTTACATATATTATGTTGTTAAGATGATACAACTAATAAAAATAACACATATATTCCAAAAAAATTATGCTATGCCAGTATAAACGTTTACCAACTTGGTAGTTTCAATATACGTCATACATACAAAAAAAATATAGATTTATATATTTATACAAGTTATATCTTGCACTCATATACATGTTTGTGTACACTATCCTAAATTTTATCAACTGTATAAACAAGTATCGTAGTCTTCTATGATACGCTTATCAAATATACTTATTAATTATCTGTTTATCCGTATCTGCGGTTATTAAGTACAACCTTGGCAGATAACTTTATTCGTATATCCATATGTCTATTTATCCATATCTGTGGTTGTTAAATACAACACTTACAAATAACCTTATCCATATGTTTGTTCATCCATTATCCGTACCAATTCGCTATCATAAACTTGACTAGATGTTTATTACCTAGAAACCATAGTTTATATGTCTATCCGTAATTTTACGTTACTATAAACTTGACTAGATGTTTATTACCTAGAAACCATAGTTTATACGTCTATCCGTACAAAATTTGTTACTATAAACTGGACTAGACTTTTATTACCTAACAACCATGGTTTATATTTCTATCTTTATCAAACATTCTTGCAAACACAATTTTCTTACAATAACAATACTTTTTAGACTTTTTAAAAGTATTATACTACGATTAAGTAGAAAACTTGTGACACTCACCAACCTTTGTGTTGACCCTCAAACTTACATGTATTCTTAGGGGATCCTTAGACAACCCATTTATTGAAGAGGTGTTTACAAAACGATGATTTCCAAAAACTTTTATTTAAAATTGGAATCATTTACACATAGTTTTCGAAGTAGAAACGTTATCAGAGTATCCCAGAAACTATAAGTTCCAAAAACACGATGATGTGTACGGCCTCACCTTCACCATGCCATGATCCACTAAAGTACCTGAAACCATAAACCAAAACTATAAGCATGAAGTTTAGTGAGTTCCCCTAAAATACCGATACATAACAAATAGCAAATATACAAATAACAACATGTAATAGGTCCACATCTATACAGACTGGATTACCCCTGAACCCACAACATGATTCTGGCTTGCCTATCGGGCCCACAACTCATGTTTGGATTACTACTGAGCCCACAACAAAAATCTGGCTTGCCTATCGGGCCCACATCTCATGTATGGATTGCTCCAAGCCAACAACATAAGTCTGAATTGCCCCTCGGGCCGATAGCTTATGTGTAGCTTGCTCCCTCAGTCCTTGGACCGGAATATAAAATATTATCCCACAGTAAGAGACTGACATGCCTTGCCCGACCCTTAACTCGTATTTGGAATTCTCCGGAGTCCTCGGTATAAGTTTAGCATGCCCTCCCTGACCCTTAACTCATATCTAGCACACTCTAGGGTTTGTTGGCTACCGCACGGAGCAGTACAACCTCAACCCATCTGTGACATCCCCATTTTCACGACCAGATAAGACCGATTTTGTTTATGCTTTATGAAAATTAGAGTACCTCATTTAATAAAATGTTGCGGAATTTATTCCCAGAAAAACATGATAAATATGTTATCAAAACATTTCCAAAGAAACGTATTTTTCATTTTAAAACATTTGGGATGTCATCGTCAATACAGAAACATAAGCATAAACAGAACTTACATTCATTTACACTAGTGATCTATATCTCCTTAATCTCTCAATGTAATGTCACTTCATATCGACACCTGTGATATAAATAAACTGAGTGGGTCGGGTTGGGAAACCTGGTGAGTACATAGGGTTTTCAACCCACAATAATATAATTATTATGTTTAAACAATCAACCAATCAACCCAATTACCCATCCCCATTATCTTCTTTAGTCTTAAGGATCTAACCTAAGAATCAGCTATTCCTCGTTTACTGATTCCTAAGGATCGTCCTAAGGAATCAACATGAAGTCCATTGCTGCCACGGTTTACACAATGGGCACTAAGTCTGCAGTCGCCAGGGTTTAGGTAGCAAGTCTGCATGATCACCAGGGTTTAGGCATCAAGTCTGCATGATCACCAGGGTTTAGGCATCAAGTATGCATGATCACCAGGGTTTAGAGTACACCAGGTGAACACATCGTTCACAACACCTACAAGTTGCAAGCCTGCTAGTGTTCCACTGGACTGTCTAGAATAGTCTATGGTTGTCATCCATACTCTGCTGAATGACGGGGCCATCATTTGGGAAAGGCTTCTCACATCGTCCACCTCTCACCCCCACCTCGTGGTCCATAACACCTCTCAAATCATCATCCAACTCATATTCCATCTATTACATCTACCCATGTTTTACACGAACATTATCGTAGATATAAAATACATATACAGTTTAAATCATTTAAAACATGTATAAAATCGTTCATCTAGCATAGACAACAAGTACCCAGATAATATGCACACCTAGCACATAATTTATATAAAATACTTCATATCTATGTGTAAGATGAAAGTAACTATGCACTCACCTGATAAGGTGATGACTCGGTACTCGGACAACACTTCGTTACCGTTAAAACAATTTCCCTCGGACAAAACCTAGTATCATTACCACTAGAGTTTAGTCTAACGTTAACCGCGACTAATTAATAGTCTAGATATGATTACTATTATATAAGCATTAAGAAAACTATTATATAACTCATAATAATATCCCAAATACTCATTATAATTTCCTAATAACGTTACTATATTAAAACATAAGCTATACAAAAGATAGGGTAGACATAGCTCACTTACAACGGGTTTTTCGCAAAACTGGGCTTCGCTGGAGCAGCATTTCCGAGCCGGAAGGCTCTTTTCTCGGGACTCTGGGAGCCTCGAGGCTTCCTTTGGGTGCTAGGGGGTTTACCTAGACTTTAGGGGGCTTAAGGGAGGTTAGAGAGAGAAACTAGAGAGAGAAAATGAGGTTTAAAGGTGTGAGGAAGTGAGGGAACCCGACACCTCTATTTATAGGGGTGCTGACTGATGGACTCACCGAGTAAGAGGACCTACTCGCCGAGTTGGATCATGTGGCAGCCTTCTGGTGGTGCCACATGTCTAACTATGGTGGTGCCATGTCACCCCTATCACGTATCAACCTTCAAACTTAGAAAAATCATAACTCTCGTATACGAGATCCGTTTTTGACGTTCTTTATATCCACACGTAGGTAACAACAAGATCTCCAACTTTCATTTAGACTCTGTTGGCTAATTCTAGACCGATCTCAAATTTAACAGTAGGAGGAGTTTAGACTGCTAAATGACTGCGAAGAATTCGTAACTCCTTCATACCGAATCCATTTTCATCTATCTTTTTACTGTTGAGTTCCTATTAATGAGATCTTCAACTCTCATTGAGGTTACGTAAGCCAAAAAGCGCTCGAACTAAAAATCGAGTTTCGGGTCGTGTACTACTAAGCCAAATCTTAGAAAATTCATAACTTCCTCATACGAAGTCAGATTTGGGTATTCTTTTTATGGACGTTCTCGGTTTAATGTATTCTATGACTTTCATTTAGATCGCTAAGGCTAAATCTCGATCTATCATAAATTCACTATTTACGCTTCCCGGTGCCGTGTCGGTTCTATCGCGAAACTTCTACGGGTCATAACTTCTTCGTTATAACCTGGATTCCGACGTTCTTTATATGTACGGAAACCTTGTGACATATTCTACAACTTGGTAAATAATCTTTTGTCGAAAAGTCGTTTTCGACCCCTATTATCTCTAAATTGACTAGCCCGGATCTACGGGCGTTACACCATCCCAAAAAACATGTCGACATGTAACAGATAAATACACATACTGATAATTAGACAGTATCACATGTAGTCCTATAGATCTACCATAATAGCATATTAAACTAGCATGCATATCTAACTCATACTCGACATATAAATAACTACTTGGATATCAATCCAATGGGTTGACCTTGGTACCTTCGACCCCTAAGTATAGTGAGGAAAACTCACCTTGCACTACTGAACATACAGACGATCCCTGGCTGTTGACTGCCAGATCCCGAACTGCCAACATCAAGTCAACGCCCCAATAAAGGTGATTCCATAAATTATCTCTGACTGCTAATCCGTTATCACACATGCGCTAACAAATTCCAAATTGACAATACCAAGTTGGGTAAGGCTCAAAGTAGGGGATTTTCATAAGACTCAAATCTCGAGTACTGAAGCCGAGATAGCAGAGATGAGTTGAGTACCTTACGCTTCCGCAATTGGCTCGATCATGTATGCTATGACTTGTATTGACCCTGATGTGGCCTTCACTTTGGGCATGGTCAACAGATATCTGGGGAACCCTGGTAGAGCACTTTGGACCGCAGTCAAGAATATTCTTACGTACCTTCAGAGGACCAAGGAATGGTTTCTTATCCTCGGTGGGAGTGATGACATAAGGGTACGACGGTATAGTGACACCAGTTTTTAGACTGGCTGAGACAACTTTCGCTCTCAGTTGGGCTGGGTATTTACCCTAAATGGAGGAGCAGTGAGTTGGAAAAGTTCCAAGCAAGAGACTGTGGCTGATTCAACGTGAAAATCAGAGTACATAGTAGCGAGCGAAGTGTTGAAGGAGGCAATATGGTTGAAGAACTTCATCGGAGATCTTGGTGTTGTACCAGCCATAAAGGAGCCTATGAAAATTTCTTGTGATAAAGAAGATGCGGTTTCCTTAACCAATTAACCGATGGATCATGGCAGATCCAGGAATATCGACAGGAAATATCACTTTATTAGACATCGGGTAGAAGAGGGACTCCTCGTAGTAAAGATGGTATCCTCAGAAGAGAACCCAACAGATCCCTTACGAAGGGACTGGGTAGGGTTAAGCACTTGCATCACACTAGGAACATTGGGCTGAAGGACGATATAAGTTTTAGTGATTAGATAGTTTTGAAACGTGTAATAGATAAATTGTAATTAACATTTGATGATTAAATAAAGGAGTATTATTTATAAGTAAAGTTACTATATTGTGTTAATTATTTACATATTGTTTCACTTTGCATGTTTTGACTTCCTGAATAATAAGATTATTCGAACAGTCCACAATCGTTCATATGTTGGAAGTAGATATGAAAGAAGACTGTCGTGAATTGGTTTGTAAACTGTCTAAAGTCTATTAGACATAGAAAACGTTTGCTGCAACGTTCATGAATGCTTATGAAATAAGACTTAGGCATTGGATTAAACCCACACTTACTTGTATCACTTCATGGAATTTATCACAAGTGATCGTAAGACGATAATATCATATAGTCTTTAAACCTAGATATATGGTTTATTGTTTGCGAGTTGGTTATGAATTGGTAATGCGTAAACGCATTAGTAACTTGATGTTATAAAATGAATTGTTGTGTATGATTTGATGGGTGAATAGTAAATGCATATAAGTCGAAGTTTATCTATTTCTTTTACCTAAGAGGATAAAAGCGATATCTAGGCCCCACGATGATTTGGTTTGACTTATGTGTCAGGCCCAATAAGGACTGAGTTGATGTCTTCAATTGAGTTCTATGTTAGAAAAATTAGAGATCGAGAAACAAATTGTTGGACGATAAGTATGACTATGTTCCATGTAATTGTTCACCCGATATCTTGAGAACGGAGGACTATATGATCCCTTATCTAAAGGACGAGTCAGAGTTCGACAATGGCTTTTGAGAGCTACGATTGCTAATCGAATTTTGAAGTCATACTTGCATCTATAGTTATTAGACTTATCCAAGTGGGAGACTGTTGGATTAGTGTCTAAGTCCATAACTATATTTGGTATGTACTTGACCTAGTTGTAGCATGGTCTTTTTGGGTTGCCTTCACCGAAGCAACTTGACTGGATGATTAGTGGAGAAAGAGGATATTATGGTTTATTAATATATTATATGAGTAATATACTAAAAGAGCAATCATATTGATTAATTAATATTGATCAAGAATTAATTAATAAATTAATTTTGTGATCAAAATATATTAATTAAACATAGGGATTGGAATTGCAATTATAAGATAATTTGATTTTGGGCTGTGGATCATATGGATAAAGGGATGGACGAAATTAGGGTGGAAACCCACCATGGAATCATTCAAGGCCTTGTTCCAAAAGGTTCCATTGTACTGCTTAAGGCCTAAGCTATCCAATTAGGGTTTTGATTGAAACCCTAAAAAATTCACTATATAAGGACCCCTAGGGCTTCAGAAATCAACCACCAGAAACCCTAAGACGTCTTAGAGCTGATTTTGAGCCTCTCATCCCCTCTCTCCAAGATCATCCAATTTGCTTTGGTGTTTGTGATACATTAAAGGCATCGCATTTGAGGTGCTAGGTTCTCATAAGCTAAAGATCTTCAAGCAACAATCAAGGTAGCATTCTTATTGGTTATTTATGCTATTTTCAAGTATTGTTGTATGCTAGCTTAGGGTTTGTGAGGTTTGGATGATTTGCTTGTACAATAGAGAAACGTAGATCCAAAGCTTTAAGGTTTGCATGTGCACCATAGGATTGATGTATGGCTCAAAACCCATCACTTTATACCTTAAAATGATGGAGAAGAGGTCCAAACTTCCAAATCTAATCCTTGCTTCAAGCTTCCAAGCTCCTTGATGCACTTCTCTTTCGTCAAATTCAACAAGGATTCACTTCAAGGCTAATAATCACAGTCTAGAGGGTTAGGGTATTGGAAGAACGGATGTAAGACTTTGGAGGCTGAAAAGGTGGGGATAAATGACCATAAGAATGCTTAAATACCGCAGAAACCCCAAAATTTAGGGCTCACATCAGACATGAGTACGCCGAGTGTACTAGGGTACGCCCTAGTACGCTTAGCATACTCACATGTACGTTCAACGTACCCCTACCACACACAAAATACAAACTTGCCACTAGGGCTTCCCATGGCCACCTCCTTGCAAACCAAGGACCAAAAGACATAATTAACAACTAAGGGATGTATTTGAAAATACATGAAAATTCAGGTGTTACAACTCTCCCCCACTTAAATTCGAGTTCATCCTCAAAATTATCCCTTACCATCCTCGGCATGCCCGACATCCCGAGGGACACACCCACAACCTTGAACATACCATGAACTTCCCAAGGCGATCGATCTCAGTAGAGAAATTTCCAACCCTAAGAAAACAATTCCACAATTCCACACAACAAATCAACCCTGCTTCACCTGAAAATTTGCCATCTAAAATCTCAAATTTGGTCTGACTTCCCGACAGACTGCCCATCTAACCATTGTAATTCCATGATACTCATTTATAAAACTATTGTGACAACCCGAACTTTCTTTTTGGTACGAATCGTTTAAAAATCAATCAATTCATATTTATTTATGCTCTTTTTAGCACTATTTTGGGTCTAGTTGAATATTCTAAACTTAGTGTAATCAAGGTTGGGTCCAAGAACGAGTTTTTCTAAGTCATATCGTAGCATCCGGGCCGAACACCCCTTCGAGACTAGTGTACGGCTGCAAACTCGAATTTACGGCTGTACATCCCCACCCACCCCTTGGCCAAAATCTCATCCCTATATAAGGGGTGCTTGGCCTTCATTTACCACTTTACTCACTTCAAAGGCTTTCTCTCTCTACCCTCTCTTTACCTCCATTGAATTCCTCCAAGATCTTCAAGATCTAAGTGGTTCTTCACCCTGTATAGTGTTTCATTCCTCTATCTGATGGTGAATCCATGTTCCTATCTCATTAATCTCATCTTTGTTTAGATCTTCATCTCTCACCAAGAACACACACTAGTTCTTGGTGGCTAAAAACCCTCTTCTAAGCTTCCTAATAGTAAGTAACTGCTTCCTATGCATGTTATTTACTAGAAATGCTTATTTTTCTCCTTAAAATCGACCCAAAAGACATGATCATGGAGGGTTTACGACAGTAAAACCATGTGTACGAACGTACACCCCTCATTAGCCGCAAACTCTAGTTTTTGGTTGATTATTCGCCTTAAACTCATCCTAAAGCTTATTATGGGACTTAGAACACTTCCAAGGGGCTAGAAAGGACCTCAAAATGCATCAAATTGCACCCCTCTTCATGAGTGTACAGCCACAAACTCCTTGGACGTACACCGATTGGGCCATAAACCCATGAGCCGCAAACCTCTTGGGCCGTAAACTCATTAGGCCGAAAACCCATGACCGTACACCCCCTTGTGAGGCCCCAAACTCCCCTCTTTCAATCACATGTGATTCTAACACTTAGTTTCAAGTGTTTTCTAGTCCCTAAGGTGGTTTTCTTCCACATCTAATAGTGTTACATCGTAATCTAATACATATATGTGCTATTATATGTTAAATAGGATCCAGTTGTGTCCGAGGCTTCATTTAACACTCAGCATCCCTATCGACTTACATTCGAATCCCACGTCAAATAGTGAGTTCACACCCCAACGCTTCTATGAATCAAAACTTATGAAATTTATACAAATCAATGGTTTTCATAAAGCATTTACATACTTTATCTCTTTTGTATCATGCAGAGCATAAGGGATGTTTTTTCTAAATTTAATTGCATAGTTTTCAGAACTGTTTCACGAACATAATAGTCAAACTATAATAGGTATAGTCTGGGGAATTTCATTACTGTTTTTATAGATACAAACTACTTACACAATTGAAAAAATAAACTATGACAAATTTAGTTTATGGCACACATTACTAGAGTACAACAATTAATAATTATTTAAGTATAATTATTTTTACTCTACAATAAATAAATCGAATTCAAAGTACAAAATAACAATACATATTACATATTATTACTCGTAGAGTTATTTACATAATTAGGAGACAAGTGCTTGGGCGCTTACAACATTAACTAAGTGGAGGACTACCCTTATGAACCAGAGTTTCTTGGAGGGGAAGCATGGCTTTTATGTATAGATTTGTACAAGCCTGACTATCCCGCACCTTGCTGCTAGCTACAGTCGGACCGGCAGGTCTACGGGTGACAAAGTCATGAAGGATATCGACATCCGATTCACGTCGTATCAAGTTTAGTATGGTCATAAAACTCACGAATAGTAACGACACTTTTACGTAATAATACACTGCTCATGAACAACTACTTTAATCACATAAATATGGATTATATTTATGACTCACCATTTCGGAATCATTAAAGCAACAACACACACACAAGGGAAAATAAGGAATTTTCCCAGTTAAACTTCAGTACTTTACATACTGGTAGTAACCAGGGTTTTCGAACAGAACATACCTTACATACTGGCGGTTAGCAAACAACCTTTTATACCAATTCTGTGACTAGTTTTCATTACAAAAACATGCTTATGAACTCACCAGCTTTATGCTGATACGTTTTCAAAATTGCTTGTATTCTCAGGACAACAGTAGACAGGTACCCTTGCCAGCTTTTAGAGAAGACAAAGTGTTTTGGAGTCTCGTCTTTATCTTCTGCTACTTTTGATGTACATGAACATTATATATAACATATGTAAATATTCATATTATAATGTAATGGTTGTGTTTACTTTGATTACTATGATGCAATTGTTGTGATACTACATATGTCATCATCCACCCCCGAACGTTTCCGCCGTTTGTTTTACGGTTCGGGGGTTTGACAGATTGGTATCAGAGCTATTGTTTATAGTGAACCTTACAAGGTATACAACTATAAACAATAAGGGGCTGAAGTGCTCTAAACTAAAGTATACTTTTAAAATATAAGTATTTTATAAGAAGTATACAAGTATACCTACATACCAGAAACAATATTATAAGTAGAACAAAACAAAAGTATTTGGATGTTGGACACTGCGGTTAAACCTGGGCAGTTATGTAAACATTTCTAGGGTCAATATAACCTGATCAACTATATGTATTCGAGACATGACCAACATATGCTTGGGAGTGACTGTGGCGTTGCAGCAAGTATAAAACTTACCAAGTACATACAACAAGGTATCAATAGAACAAAACATAAAACTTAAAATACTATAGGAGTATTTTAGCTAAAGCCAAATACATTATAGAGATTCATTTCAAGTGTTACTACTCATTCTTTCTTAGCGATTGTGTACTTGTATTAGTAACTCTTCCTTATTTATCGCTTAGTAGAACACTTTATCTATCAGATTGAGATATATCCTGTTTCATATCTCTTGATTAAAAGTCTAAAGGACTTACCATCCTTTTCTTCCTGGATATTTATAGAACAAGATGCCTTAAAGGAAAAGACCCAATAGAAAGAACAACAATCCCCCAACGGATCCAGCACAACCACCTCCTCAGTTCGATCCTGCTATGTTCCAGGCAGTAGTCATGACCGTTGTGGGTGACGCAACGTCGCAGATAAATTCTGACAGCTTTAGCGGGTCGGGAAGTGGTACCCAACCCCTCAATCTCGATGGAATCCAGGGACACCAGAAGGAGTGTGCCTACAAAGAATTTATGAACACAAAGCCCAAATCCTTCAACGGCAATGGAGGTGTTATCTCCGTAACTTAGTGGATTGAGAAGATGGAATCGGTCTTCAAGATTTGTGCATGTTTCAAAGCCAACAAAGTGAAGTTTGAAGCTTGCACATTCACAAACAGAGCACTGACATGGTGGAATGGTCAGGTCAAATCCCTAACCCTGCCGATAGCGAACGCCATGGGTTGGGAAAGTTTGAAGGAACTCATACTTGCTGAGTACTACCTGAGAGGGGAGAGGCAGAAACTGGAGCACGAATGTAACGACCCGTCTCTGGTATGTGGTTTTAGTATTTATTTTTTTGAAGTTCGTAGAGGAACTCGGTGAGTCTATGTCCCGACTCGTCGAGTAGGGTCGCATTGTTGATCAGCGTATAGATCGGCGACTTGGTGAGTCCATATTCGGGACTCGGCGATTCGGCCTGCCAGGTTGAAACCCTAAATCTCCGGGTTTGCTCACTATTTAATCCACCTTATAGCCCCCATTCTCGCCTCCTTCACCCTCAGAACGCTGTGAGAAGACCCTAATCCATCCTTGAGTGAACTAAGTGTTCTTGTGTTGATTTGTGAAGGCTTGAAGAAGGAGAAGAAGAAAGGACCAAGGAGAAGAGGAGTAGTGCAAAGATCCAAGGGCAAATCAGAGTTCTTTGAGGTATTCTTCGGATTCCCTCTTGTTTTATGCTTTAAACCTCCATTAGGACTTTTCTAGATCTATTTGATGCTTTTCCCAAGCCTTATGATTGTATGGATGCCCTAAAAAGTTGAGATATCCTTAGATCTATTCATTTAGAAGTTTCAGAGCCTAGATCTATTGCCTTTATGAAGATACTTTGCATGGAAACCCTAGATCTAGCCTTTATTATGCTTTTTGAGCCATTTTATCTTCATGAATGCATATGGGCACGTAAAGATAGAATCTTTACATGCTAATCGAGTTAAGGGAGTCCAGATCTATAAGTTTTATGCACTGGATTCAAGCAGAATCAAGTTTTGAGTTGCTGCATGCAAGCGACTCGGCGAGTCGGAAGAACGACTCGGCGAGTCGAGCCGCGAGTCCCCGATTTTTTCCTTTTTGAGTGATGCCGAGTAAGAACAGTGAGTGATGGAGTGGACTCAGCGAGTTGTGGTTAGACTCAGTAATGGAGGGACTCGGCGAGTTGTTCATACAACCCGGCGAGTCCAAGGCAGTCTTCTTAGCTCGAAGAACAACTCGTCGAGTTGTTCATACGGCTCGACGAGTCTGATGCAGATTGCCTGAGGTTTTAGATTCGAAAGGGAACTCGTCGAGTTGATGCCATACTCGACGAGTAGCAGCGAGTAGGGTGAGAAATGAGAGTAGGGACTCAGCGAGTTGGCGGCCCAACTCGGCAAGTCAGGTCAACTGTAAAGTTGACTTTGACCAGGAGAGTTGACTTTAGCCAGGGGTAAAGGAGTCATTTACCCCAATACAGTTATTAATATATTGATTGAGTGTAATTGTGGATTTGTAGCTGGGGTGATACCGGAGCAGGAGCAGATAGTTCCCGGAGCCACACGCTCAGCAGCCAGATCACAAGGTGAGTTTCCTTTCAGTAGGAACGGGTCTAAGGCCACAATGACGGCCCGTTTAGCTAGCAGTAGTATCCGGACTTCAGTTCGATGCAGATTTTAGTATGTTTGATGCCTTCGTGGCTCAGACAGTATTTTGTGTTATGTGTTCCAGGTTACATCCCGATGTAGTATGCTATCTATGTACTCATGTTAGTTGATATGTTTATGTGATGCTATGTTCAGTATGTTCCAGACTTCTGTCCGATGCAGTCAGTTCTGGACTTCGATCCGATGCAGTAGTTCTGGACTTTGCTCCGATGCAGGAGGCAAGGCCTCAGTAGTTCCGGATCCCGATCCGATGCAGAGGCAAGGCCCTGGTTAGTTCCGGACTTTGGTCCGATGCAGTTTCCGGACTTCGGTCCGATGCAGTGGGCAAGGCCCAGTATGTGATTATATGTATTATATGGTATGTGGTAGTTTGGGGGAGCTCACTAAGCTTCGTGCTTACAGTTTCAGTTTTGATTTAAGGTACTTCCGCAAGCAAAGGGAAGAGATCGAGTTGATGGCATCGCACACACACACCACAGTTTCAGTTGTCCTGGGAGTTGTTTCGTTTCTCATAGATGTAATTGATACATTCTTGATTCAGTTTACTTATAACACTTTATTTTTGTTTATGAGATATTGACGTACGAGTTTACCTTATGATTTTATTATGGTGTTTTTAGTAATTATTCAACAAAAAAATTTTGGGTCATTTTTTTTGGGATGTTACAAGTTGGTATCAGAGCCTTGGTTTGAGGGATTCGGATACACCCCCGAGTGTATCTGAACTCAAACTAAGGGAGAGATAAAAAGATTTTCAAAAACGAAAAAAATTTTCGAATGAAATTTTGAAAAAGCACTTAGAAAGAAAAGAGTTTTTAAACAAGATAAGGGTGTGGTGCATGCGATCAACCGAGCTCAAGTAAGTACTCCCAAATTATCCATACAAGTTTTATAATTATGAATAATTGTTCCAGTTTCAGTAGAACAACATGCAAGTATAGGACTAAGGATCTAGGTGGATGCCTTATGTGCCTGCTATATGTGTTTAGCTTTATGAGAATTGCATGCTAGTAACGAGTAGACAGCAGTAGGATAGCCTGTTTAGGTTATGCCTGGTAGCGCGATCTTAGCATTGTATGCTAGACCGGTTTCTCGTTATGAGAGTAGGATTGCTTGGGTAATTTCCGGTGTCCGAATGCTGCTTGCTTCGTGCTTTGTAGAACTCTTGGTAATAAGAGTTAGCCATTAGGTGAATACGTCACGTCACATGTGATCAGGGTTGAATAATCTCAGAGTGTTGGATTTAGCCCTATTGCGCAGCTCTTGTTTGAGTCTAACCGTTGTAGGGACGAGCCTTTTACTCGAAGGATTATCCGAGCCTCATCACATGTGATGGTATTCAGGTGATGGCTAATTAGCATTTCAAGGAGGCCTTCAGCAGCTGAGGACTGTTTTGAGCAGAGTCAGGATTTCCCTAGGGCAAGCCTAGGATGAGAGTAGCAGCGATCAGCAGTAGTAGAAGTGGCTTGGTGGAGTCAAGGCAGTTCTTGAGGAAAGTACGGATAGATGTGGAAGGTAGTATGGGCCCGTACTACTGAAAGCAGAAGATCCGTACTCGAATCAAGGAAGGCCAAAGACAAGACCAGGAAGCTAGTAGTAGTATCATGATCCCTAGAGATATTTCAGTTTTCTGATGTTGTTATGATATGTTTCATAATGGTAGTTTTGCGTTCGAGACCAGCAGTCAGTAGTTCAGATGTCGGAGAGGGATCAGGACCAGGATCAGGCCCGGAGGCCGGGCAGATGGATGAGCAGACCAGAGAGTTTCTTTCTTCTGAGGTTACCCGCATCATACTGGAGCAGACTCCTGTGATCTTCGGTTCGATCAAGGAGGGTATTCTAGAGCTGATGGATGAGAGATTGGGCACTTTCCGTGCCGAGATGGCGGCCATGATGGGGTCGCGCACACTTACGTTCAGGGAGTTCAGGGCATGTGGAGCTCCAAACTACCATGGGGCGCGGGACCCCATAGCGAGCACGAGATGGTTGGCGGATGTGGCCAACGCATTCCGCACTAGCAGGTGTCCCGAGGGGGACAAGGTTAGATTGGCGTCCTATCTTCTGAAGGATAGGGCACGAAATTGGTGGGAGGAGCTCGGTCATACCATTGGAGATGATGCACCGTTAGATGCCATGACCTGGGCCGATTTCTCTACTAAGTTCTGGGCAGAGTTTGCACCAGTTATTGAGGTACAACAGTTAGCCCGAGAGTTTCAGGACCTCACCCAGACTACAGAGACCGTGGCGGAGATCACCGCCAAGTTCAGGGAGAGGGCTCTTCTTGTTCCTCAGTATGCAGCCGATGAGGAGATGAAGAAGGCCCGTTATCATGAGATGTTGCGGAGTGATATCCGCATGTTTGTGAGCCGGTCCAGCTGTAAAACACTGGATGACATGATTGCTAGAGCTCGGGAGAGGGAGATTGATCTAGAGATGGAGAAGAAGAGGAAACCGGAGGCGGTTTCGGGTTCAAGAGGTTCGGGAAAAAAGCCCAAGGTATCTGATCACAGGTCCAGGAGTCAGCAGAGCCACGGTCGATGTGGCAAGTGTGGGAGATTGCACGAGGGGACGTGCAAGGCAGGGAGTTCCGGCTGCTACAAGTGTGGTCGGACTGGGCATTTGAGCAGGGATTGTACGGCCCCTACTACTGCTGTTGCAGCATCAGATCTGATTTGCTTTCAGTGCAATCAGAGGGGACATAAAAAGTCCCAGTGTCCAAGTTTAGCTGCAGCAGGGAAGGTGGTTGCACCTGCCCCTGCTACCTTGAGGATTACAGATGGCCGTCAGGGCCGAGCAGAGACACCAGTGGCTAGGAGCCGAGCTTTTCAGATGACAGCAGAGGAGGCGCGAGCGACTCCTGATGTGGTTACGGCGTCATTCTCTGCGAACGGCATCTCTGCTATAGTATTATTTGATTCGGGGGTTACCGGATCGTTTGTATCGCTAGCGCTTAGAAGAGATTTAGTAGAGCTCCTGGGGACCTGGATTGTCCATTAGAGGTTGAGATAGCAGATGATAGGACCGTGAGGGTCGCCAGAGTACATCGAGGATGTTCTCTCCAGTTGTTTGACGAGCAGTTTTTGGTGGATTTGGTCCCTATTCCCCTGCGTGGAAATAAGGTTATAGTGGGCATGGATTGGTTGAGTCCCAACGGGGCCGTGATTGATTGCGAGTTACAGCTAGTGAGGATTCTCATTCCCAGTGGAGGAGAGTTAGTGATTCAGGGCGAGAGGCCACAGCGTGGACCAGTTCTTTGTTCAGCCGCGAGGGCGAGATGCTATTTTCAGTAGGGTTGCGCAGGCTATGTAGCCTACGTTATGGATGCTCGGGAGGAGGGCAAGTCGACAGTGGATGATGTTCTGGTAGTACGAGACTTTCCGGATGTATTCCCGGAGGATTTACCTAGAATACCTCCCGAGAGACAGGTAGAGTTTGGGATCGACCTAATTCCTGGTGCGGCTCCGATAGCCAAGGCACCGTATCGATTAGCTCCCCCTGAGATGCATGAGTTGTCTACTCAGCTGCAGGAGTTGCTAGACAAGGGTTTTATACGGCCGAGTAGTTCACCCTGGGGGCGCCGATCTTATTTGTGAAGAAGAAGGATGGGTCGCACCGTATGTGCATCGACTACCGGGAGCTGAATAAGGTAACGGTGAAGAACCGTTACCCCCTCCCGAGGATAGATGATTTGTTTGATCGGCTTCAGGGAGCGTCTTGGTTCTCCAAGATCGAGTTACGCTCCGGATATCACCAGATGCGAGTTATAGGCGAAGATGTGTAGAAGACTGCTTTTAGGACCCGATATGGTCATTATGAGTTTGTAGTGATGCCTTTTGGGCTCACTAATGCTCCAGCCGCATTCATGGACCTCATGAATCGCGTATGCAGACCGATGCTGGATCGGTCTGTGATAGTATTCATAGATGATATCTTGGTGTACTCCAAGACTCAGGAGCAGCATGAGGAGCACCTGAGGGAGGTGCTAGAAGTGTTAAGAAGGGAGAGGCTTTTCGCGAAGTTCTCCAAGTGCGAGTTTTTGTTGCGTGAGGTGCAGTTCCTTGGTCACCTCATCAACCAGAAGGGTATATTGGTAGATCCGGCCAAGATAGAGGCCGTGATGCAGTGGGAAGTCCCGAGGTCTCCATCCGAGATTCAGAGTGTCCTGGGGTTGGCAGGGTATTATCGGAGGTTCATTCAGGATTTCTCCAAGATTGCTGTACCGCTCACCCGACTGACTAGGAAGTCGGTGGTGTTTCGTTGGGGGCCTGAGCAGTAGACGGCATTCGAGACTCTTAGGCAAAGGTTATGCGAGGCTCCGATTCTTTCCCTGCCCGAGGGGATAGAGGATTTTGTAGTCTACTGTGATACCTCGATCACAGGTATGGGAGCAGTTTTGATGCTGCGGGGGCATGTGATAGCTTACGCCTTGAGACAGTTGAAGCCTCACGAGGCTAACCATCCTACGCACGACTTGGAGCTGGGGGCAGTGGTGTTTGCCCTCAAGATTTGGAGACATTATCTTTATGGGGTCCGTTGTACCATCTACACGGATCACAAGAGCTTGAGATACCTTATGGATCAACCGAGTCTAAACATGAGGCAGAGGAGATGGTTGGATGTGCTGAAGGATTATGATTGTGAAATCCTTTATCACCTAGGGAAGGCCAACATAGTGGCCGATGCCTTGAGTCGGAAGGTGGCAGCAACCCCTATCAGAGATTTGTGTTTGAGAATGACTGTGATTACTCCGTTGTTGGAACGGATTAGGGAGGCTCAGGTTGAGGGCCTCAAGGAAGAGAAGCAGAAATGTGAGAGGATTGTAGGTCGAGCAGCTGCGTTCGATTATGATAGTCGGGGGTTGTTGACCCTTCATGGGAGAGTGTGGGTACCGTACGGAGGAGGAGTACGACAGGTGTTGATGGACGAGGCTCATAAGTCTCGATTTTCTATCCATCCAGGGGCAACGAAGATGTATAGAGATCTTCGACCCGATTATTGGTGGCCGTGCATGAAGCGGGATGTTGCTTGGTATGTGGAAAGGTGTCTGACCTGCAGGAAGGTCAAGGCAGAACATCAGAGGCTTCACGGCAAGATGCAGTCGTTAGACATTCCTGTGTGGAAATGGGAGGACATCACTATGGATTTTATCACCAAGCTTCCCAGGACCGCAAGAGGAGTAGATTCGATATGGGTAGTAGTGGATCGGTTGACGAAGAGTGCCCATTTTATCCCGATCCAGGAGAGTATATCGGCAGAAAAGTTAGCCGATATCTATGTGCGTGAGATTGTGGCACGCCATGGAGTGCTGGTATCGGTGGTGTCAGACCGAGATGTCCGTTTTACCTCCAGATTCTGGAAGCGGTTCCATGACGAGATAAGTACTCGTCTCCACTTCAGCACCGCTTTCCACCCTCAGACGGACGGGCAGAGTGAGAGGACAATTCAGACTCTCGAGGACATGCTTAGGGCATGCGTTTTGGATTTTGGTGATAGTTGGGATACGTATCTTCCGTTAGCGGAATTTTCGTATAACAACAGTTATCATGCGAGCATTGATCGACCTCCCTTTGAGATGCTTTGTGGGAGGAAGTGCAGGACCCCGATTTGTTGGGGCGAGGTGGGTCAGCGAGTCATTGGGAGCACAGAGGTGGTGCTCAAGAAGACCGAGTTGATCCAGTAGGTCCGTAGTAGACTGCAGACTGCGCAGAGTCGGCAGAAGAGTTACGCTGATAGGAGGCGTTCAGACTTGGTGTTTCGGGTGGGTGACATGGTTCTTCTGAAGGTCTCACCTTGGAAGGGTGTTATCAGGTTCCGGAAGAGGGGCAAGTTGGGTCCCAGGTTTATTGGTCCTTTCAGGGTTTTGGCCCGGGTGGGTCGGGTTGCTTATCGGTTAGATCTTCCGGCAGAGCTTAGCCAGATCCACGACACTTTCCACGTGTCTCAGTTAAGGAAGTGTTTGGTGGACGAGTCAGCAGTTGTTCCTTTAGAGGATATCCAGGTGGATAGCAGCTTGAATTATATTGAGAGGCCGGTCGCGATTCTGGATCGGAAAGAAAAGACCTTGAGGAACAAGGTAATTCAGCTAGTGAAGGTGCAGTGGGAGCACCGAAAGGGGTTTGAATGGACGTGGGAGGCTGAAGATGTGATGAGACAACATTATCCCGGGTTATTTGCAGATGCAGCAGCAGACTTCGAGGATGAAATCTGAGTCAAGTGGGGGAGAGTTGTAACGACCCGTCTCTGGTATGTGGTTTTAGTATTTATTTTTTTGATGTTCGTAGAGGAACTCGACGAGTCTATGTCCCGACTCGTCGAGTAGGGTCACGTTGTTGATCAGCGTATAGATCGGCGACTCGGCGAGTCTATATTCGGGACTCGGCGATTCGGCCTACCAGGTTGAAACCCTAAATCTCCGGGTTTGCTCACTATTTAATCCACCTTATAGCCCCCATTCTCGCCTCCTTCACCCTCAGAACGCTGTGAGAAAACCCTAATCCATCCTTGAGTGAACTAAGTGTTCTTGTGTTGATTTGTGAAGGCTTGAAGAAGGAGAAGAAGAAAGGAGCAAGGAGAAGAGGAGTAGTGCAAAGATCCTAGGGCAAATCAGAGTTCTTTGAGGTATTCTTCAGATTCCCTCTTGTTTTATGCTTTAAACCTCCATTAGGACTCTTCTAGATCTAGTTGATGCTTTTCCCAAGCCTTATGATTGTATGGATGCCCTAAAAAGTCGAGATATCCTTAGATCTATTCATTTAGAAGTTTCAGAGCCTAGATCTATTGCCTTTATGAACATACTTTTCATGGAAACCCTAGATCTAGCCTTTATTATGCTTTTTGAGCCATTTTATCTTCATGAATTCATATAGGCACATAAAGATAGAAGCTTTACGTGCTAATCGAGTTAAGGGAGTCCAGATCTATAAGTTTTATGCACTGGATTCAAGCAGAATCAAGTGTTGAGTTGCTGCATGCAAGCGACTCGGCGAGTTGGAAGAACGACTCAGCGAGTCGAGCCGCTAGTCCCCAATTTTTTCCTTTTTGAGTGATGCCGAGTAAGAACAGTGAGTGATGGAGTGGACTCAGCGAGTTGTGGTTAGACTCAGTAATGGAGGGACTCGGCGAGTTGTTCATACAACTCGGCGAGTCCAAGGCAATCTTCTTAGCTCGAAGAACAACTCGTCGAGTTGTTCACACGGCTCGGCGAGTCTGATGCAGATTGCCTGAGGTTTTAGATTCGAAAGGGAACTCGTCGAGTTGATGCCATACTCGACGAGTAGCAGTGAGTAGGGTGAGAAATGAGAGTAGGCACTCGGCGAGTTGGTGGCCTAACTCGGCGAGTCAGGTCAACTGTAAAGTTGACTTTGACCAGGAGAGTTGACTTTAGCCAGGGGTAAAGGAGTCATTTACCCCAATATAGTTATGAATAAATTGATTGAGTGTAATTGTGGGTTTGTAGCCGGGGAGATACCGGAGCAGCAACAGATAGTTCCCGGAGCCACACACTCAGCAGCCAGATCACGAGGTGAGTTTCCTTTCAGTAGGAACGGGTCTAAGGCCACAATGCCGGCCCGTTTAGCTAGCAGTAGTATCCGGACTTCGGTTCGATGCAGATTTTAGTATGTTTGATGCCTTCGTGGCTCAGACAGTATTTTGTGTTATGTGTTCCGGGTTACATCCCGATGTAGTATGCTATCTATGTACTCATGTTAGTTGATATGTTTATGTGATGTTATGTTCAGTATGTTCCGGACTTCTGTCCAATGCAGTCAGTTCCGGACTTCGGTCCGATTCAGTAGTTCCGGACTTTGGTCCGATGCAGGAGGCAAGGCCTTAGTAGTTCCGTATCCCGATCCGATGCAGAGGGCAAGGCCCTGGTTAGTTCCGGACTTTGGTCCGATGCAGTTTTCGGACTTCGGTCCGATGCAGTGGGCAAGGCCCAATATGTGATTATATGTATTATATGGTATGTGGTAGTTTGGGGGAGCTCACTAAGCTTCGTGCTTACAGTTTCAGTTTTGATTTAAGGTACTTCCGAAAGCAAAGGGAAGAGTTCGAGTTGATGGCATCGCACACACACACCACAGTTTCAGTTGTCCTGGGAGTTGTTTCGTTTCTCATAGATGTGATTGATACATTCTTGATTCAGTTTACTTATAACACTTTATTTTTGTTAATGTGATATTGACGTACGAGTTTACCTTATGATTTTATTATGGTGTTTTTAGTAATTATTCAACAAAAAAATTTTGGGTCATTTTTTTTGGGATGTTACAACGAACTTTGGAACCTGAAGATGAAGGGTTCCGAAATTGCCTCCTATATAGCTAGATTCTGTGATATTTCACTCCTCTTTCCAGGAATGGTCACCTCGGAAAGCAAGAAAATAGAGAGGTACTGTCACACCCCAAAACCGTAATGGCAGAAACGTTCAGGGGTGGAGGACGTCATGTACATTATCACAACACAGCATAATAGTAAACAAGCAAGCAACATCATCCATTGCATTAATAATATAATTTAATACATGTGTGTTCTGTATAGTTTATAAGACACCAAAAATGTAAATCAAAATATAAGACGAGTCTTGAACGCGCTCCATCTTCTCAAAGGTTGGCATCGGTACCTTTCTACTACTGACCTGAGAATACAAGTTATTTTGAAAGAGTTTATCAGCTTTAAAGCTGGTGAGTTCATAAGTATTTTAGTGTCATTGTTTGCATCAAAATGTTTGTAACAGTGTTTGAAGTATGAGTTTGTAAACATTTGTAGTAAAAGTATGTGAATGTTTGTAAATGTTTGTAACTCCTAGAAAATCCTCTATTTTCTACTAAAAGTAACCTTCTACCAAGGCACAATTATTTTGGATGTTTGTTTCTTGTAAAAGTGTACAATTTTCCCAAGTATAGCTATCATTATCAAAATATAGATTATACATTATTGTTTATGTGAAATGATCACAAAGTAAATGCAAAGGGGAAATTAATGTAGTACTGTAGTGTTGTATTATAGTAACTGTTGCTGTACTAGCTACCTCCAACCGGATTTATATCAACGTATTATGTGATTAATTCTACCATACTATCGACTATGAACACGACAATGTAAGACGTCGGAAGTAATGACATTTGGCACCCGTAGACCTGCATGTCCCACTATAGCTAGCAGCAAGGTGTATGATAGTCAATCCATTATAGATCTATACGCAAATTCACGCTCTCCCTCTAGGAGATTCTTGCTACAAATCAGGCCATGGCAGTGAAAGCATGCCCCGAAATAGTGGTCCCCATTTAAGTTATAATATACTTGTATATGTAATGTATGTACTAGTGTAGTGAATGTATTTTTTTCTCATCATAGTATAGTCGTATAGTGTCTCATAATAGTATCGTTGTATAGTTTTTGATAATAGTATTGTTGTATAGTTTCTCATAATAGTATCGTTGTATAGTTTCTCATCATAGTATAGTTGTATAGTTTCTCATAATTGTAAGTATTGACTCATGAATGAACTGACTCTTTGTATACTTCATTGAACTAGAAGTAATGAGTAGTATATCCCTAACTATACCTATTATAGTTACTTGTAGAATCATTTGTATGACTGAATGTATTGAACTGAGATAAAAGTCTTTATATCTATACGTATATACATAGTATGTAACTAAGGATCTAACGAAACTCCGACAAACAATAGGGTACTCTAAGTCCACAACCAAACAAGGAATAGGAAATAAAGTGAGTTGGCGGTCCTAAGTCCTTCAATCCTTACTTATATAACTATATATGCAATAAACATGGTTTTAACAATATATAAGTTTGAAAGCTGTAATAGAAAAGGTTTGATACATAAAAGTGAGTTTAGTAAAGAGTTTAACATGTAAAAGAGTTTGATAAGCAGTTTGAAGTCATTTGTTTAGTAAAACACTTTGAAAGTATAGTAAATACATATGTTTGATAGTTATTAATCACATTTGATTGATATAATAACTTTGATAGTTATTAAGGGGTATGAAATCACCTGTAGTGAGTGGTTTGGATGAAAGTGTTGGATGAGGTGCTAGGTGTCAAGTGAAGACTTGAACACACACGCTGATCCTATTTAACATATAAAGACACATATACATATCTATTCAGTGATTATAACACTAATTAACCAAGTAAAGACACCGTAGAGCATGGAAAACACATTGATTCATGTGTTAAAAGATCATAGGGTTTCATCTAAGGGTTGTAGGGGTGTGCAATGGAGTTTACGGTCCAGGAGTAAACTCTCCATGAGTTTACGACCTAGGGTTTGTGGCCCTTAGGGGTTTACGACCGTAAACCCACAATGTCCTTTACCAAATTGATGTTTAAGGTCCTTAGCTCAATGGGATGGTGTTCTAGGTCATGCTCCTAGCCTTAGGAAGGAATGTAGGGAAACTATGCACCCTTTAATAGAGTTTACGGCCAAGGGAGACTGCCTTGGCCATAAACTCCCTTGGTTAGTTGATTTTTGATGTTTTTAAGCCCTAATCCATAATACTAACTTATAAACATGTAAATGGGTTAAGGACTTACATTTTGAAGGCTAAAAAGTGGAGTTTTTGGTGAAGATTGGAAGCAAACTTGAAGATCCTTGGGAGAGAATCTCGAGTTCTGTAGCTTAGAAGTGAAGAATGGGTGAAAAATGACCAAGTGTCATATATATATATATATATATATATATATATATATATATATATATATATATATATATATATATATATATATATATATATATAGTAGGGGTTTACGGCCACCATGTGTTTACGACAGTAAACCTACATGGTTGGGCCGTAAACTCCTTATGATGATGGCTTGGGCTAGTTTGAAGGGTTAGCACTCCAATGGTTATATCCTTTCAGTTATTCATTTGAAGATATAAGCTCAGAATGCTCATACGGACACCAAAAGTGCTAAAAGTTTGTAGAAGTAAGTTTGACTAGATTGAAATGTAAGGTTTGAATAAGATAGAAATTCCGGGTTGTCACATCATACCCCCGTTAGAGAGAATTTCATCCCGAAGTTAGAGTTTAAGCAATAACTAGTTACAAAAAACTAAGCGAAAAGTTGAGGATATTTCAGTTTCATTTGATCCTCATGCTCCCAAGTGAATTGTGTACCCTCCGTGGGAATCATGTTAGGACATAGAGCCAACAGTTCGTTGAATCTAGCGGTATAAGAAACTATGTCGGAGCCCTTCATGGTTAGGCTCTATAGCTCCTGTTCTAGCTTCTGGATTTCGCCTCGCGGGTAGTACTCCTCAATCATGAGGTCTTTCAGGGTTTCCCAACCTATATCATTTGCCACTATGAGAGTTAGTGACTTGACATGGCTATTCCACCATGTTAGGGCTTTTTCCTCGAAGGTGCAAGCAGCAAAATTGACATTGCTCCCTGCTGGACAGGAGCAGATCTCGAAGATCAACTTCGTCTTTTCGAACCATTGTGAGAGGGAAATGACTCCGGCAGTCCCTCTAAAGGACTTTGTCTTGCAGTTGGTGAATTCCTTGTAGGAGCATTCTCTCGAGCGCACGAGGATTTCACCTTGAGTAGAGTTAACAGGTGTTCCACCTCCGCTTGCACCCGTAGAGTGATATTGAGCCATGGGTGTTGCGACAGCCGTAGCTACTGCAGCATTAAGAGCTGCCGTATTGATTAGAGGAGGTGGTGGTGGTGGTGTTTGATTTGCCGGCCTGCCTTTAGTAGGACATTTGCGAGGTGCCATCTTTTACTGAAAGTTTATAGAGATGATGATGATAGTAAGAATTAGTTTGTAAAGTATGAAGAGAGTGACCCATGGACTAATTATCCACAGCCCAACTATTAGAATCAGTGTATGATTTGAATAGAGACACAACAATAGAGTTTGAAAACACAAGGGTATTGACTTTCCAATAGGTTAGAAACTGCCAATATTACTGATATTACTGATGTAAATGAGTTCAGGAAAAATGACCTAACAGTAGGTCTTACATCAAACCATATGAGGGAAAATGTTGAAAGTTTAGTAGACTATATAGTGTACGAAAGACAGGAATATTTTACAGACAAGTGCTTCATAGAGAACAAATAAGAAAGGCTATTCCTTACTCAAAAGAAAAGATGTGCTAGACATCTTCTAACGGCGGCGAGTACCCCTCGGGCGAACCCGAAGCTCTATGACTTTAACCCGAGTCTCAGCTAGTGCCTGCAGCAGGGCCTCGTGGTCCGTCGCAGACCTCTCTCAAGCATTTTCAAGATGAATGGTGCGAAGGGTATGCATTCTTGCAATTGCATCAATCTCTGTGATGTCATGGAGAGCTGTCCTACCGTGGATTTCATTTCGGGCAACCCTTCGGACCAGGATTCGCAAGACTCTATATGCTGATCCTCCTTCACTCAGGTCATAAACGCTTCGGTCTCCATTGAATGGCATGGGCTGATTTTTCTCTTTACTCCATGTTTCCAAGCGTTCCACCCATGCAGGCGTCAGGCCTTGAAAATCCTGATGAGGGTTAGGGTTTGGGACCGGAGCCACAGGGGGTAGGTTATTGACTTTTGGCTCAGAGCCAGAACCATCAGAAAATCCTTCTGCATGGTGATCATCCATAGGGATTAGATGCTCATCTTCTGGCTCGTCTTCAAGCCATCTAGCATTGCCTTCGTTTGGGAAGTACGGGTCACTGTGGAGATGGAATCCAACCATGATATCTATGCGAGAAAAGGGATATAAGAATCTAATATAAATAGATGTACTACTTAAGATAATTATATGACGATCCTTACCAATTACTTCTATACTTGCATAGTGCATACCAGCAATATGAAATCAAAGCAGGATAGACCTTCGAATAAGTAACCCTAACTCCAAATCCACAACCAAACAAGGAACATGAAGTAAAGCAAAGACTACAAATTCTATGTCTATGACACCTTAATCACATATAACCTTAGTGTATCCACTTAGAAACTATTGACCTACTAGTAAAGACCTCTTTAGTTCTTAGATAAGTAATTATAGTAACACCAAATACTCCTATAGTATTTTAAGTTTATGTTTTGTTCTACTGTTATCATTGTAGTAGTGTTGGTATGTTTTTATACTTGTTGTATGTCACACCCCGAAACCCAAGGCGGAAACATTTTCGTGGAGGACTCCACGTTGAGTATCAAATTCAATGCACATAGTAAGCAAAGTAAACAACCATTACATAAAAATGAAAATTTACCTTTGTTCAAAAGTAAAGTTGTACAAGTGTTATACATATGTATATATGAACAAAAGTTAATACGTGTCTTCTATGTACTCCGTCTTCGCCAAAAGCATCATTGGGTACCTGTCTAATGCGGACCTAAGAACACAAGCATTTTAAAAGTCAGCATAAAGCTGGTGAGTTCATAAGTTGTTTTGTTTTTCTGAAAATGTACGAGTTTCCTTTCGGTTTTTGAAAAAGTTACAAACCCAAGAAAATCCCATATTTTCTTATATGTAAAGTTTAGTTATCTGTTTTGTTACACGATTCTGGTTATGTATAAATGTTATCCCAGGAAAATCCCATATTTTCCTAAAAGTTGGCTACCGATATGAAATGTAATGTAAAAGATGTATACTGAAAACTTGGTTATCCTTGTGAAGTGTATGTTAGTTTACCAACCCGAAATGTTATGTAAAAGATGTATACTGAAATATATTAGTTTTAACACGTATATAAAACTAATAACTGCAAAGCAAACTAGTTAATGAACCCATTACTACTAAATAGTAAATCTCTGTTATCCAAATTGCGAGTTCCATAACCATACAATAGACTAAATATGGCAATAAGTAGTCCATCACACTTTATGACTTTTGTCACCCTTGAACCGTTTGGTTCGGCGGTAGCTAGCAGCCAGTTGCGGGGTAGTCAGCCCCGTATAGATCTATACACTCAAGTCACACTCCCTATGTAAGAGATTCTGGTTATAGTGGCGGTCCTCCACTCGCGTATCTTTGCGGAGTGTTCTCCGAGGATTTGTCTCTAATTTATAGGAATAACAAATTTACTAATAATAATACAGAAAGATCAAATGACAAGCCTCCACTCGCGTATCTCTGTAGAGTGTTACCGAGAACAAAACAATGCACTAAGTTTCATGTTCAAAGTTCAAATGTTATGCTTTTAACTGTTATATTGTGGGAAACCATTTGTGAAAATATAAAATACAACAATTTATAATATATTTCACAGATAATATGATAATGTGTTCTTCAAGTTCAAACGGTTGTTTGTTACGACTGTTAATGTTAAAAGCATATGAAATATGAAACATAACATATGTAAAATCATTTTTCAGTACAAGTATTCCTTGTACTTTTTTTGTATATCCCCCTAAAAACAGTGAAAACATTGAAAATGGGTAGGGGTATGAACTCACCAGATGAGAAAACGTGTCGGTTTGGATGCTATGTGTCGCTTCGGGGCTTGATAACACACGAGGTTTCTATGTAATGTGAAATGATATAAAAATTTATCTAATTAGACTTTAACTCACTAATTACATATGATTATACAATCCAATACGAGAAAACACTTCAAATCAAGTGTTTAGAGTGACCCGGGTGACATCTACGGACGTGTAGGACTTTGGATAATGTGTTTACTCTTCAAGAGTAAACTCCCTATGGAGTTTTCATCCCTAAGACCAACTCCACATGATTTCACGGTCATGAACTCATGGATGAGGGGTTTTATGGCGCTAAATGGTCAAATAATACTTGGGGAAGGTTGCTATGATTTACTCTAAGGCATAGGAATGAGTTAAACCACCAAAGGCATTACCAAATGGAGTTTATTGCTGTAAACTAGGAGTTTACGGCCATAAGCACCTATATATCCATTTCATTCATGGTTTGGTGGCCCTAGATTAATCATATGTGATTCAAACCAATTTTATAAGCCTTAGAATGAATTTAGGGCATCATTTAACTTGTGTATGTGAGTTTACGGCCCTGCTACCCATTCTAGGGGGGTTTATGGCCGCGAACTCCTAAAGGGAGGGTTTTCATCATGTTTAAGTCCCCTAAATCACTTGTGTTTGATTCTAGAATTTAATCCAAGGCTATTGGTGTGTTTAAGTGGCATTTAAACACTTGAATTTGAGTTTACTCTCCATGGTAATGATTTTATGGTGCAAGCATGTTCTTCGGCAGTAAACTCATGTTTACTCCCCAAAAGTTAAGTTTAAGGTGTTCTAAGTCAGGTTGATTAAGCCATTTAGCCATATCTAAGCTCCAAATGTGATTTGGGAGGGTTTTTGGGCTCCAAAACCCAACTTATATGTGTTCATGGCCCAAGAGCATTCCAGGGCCGTAAATCATAGTTTGAACTCGGATTTGGAAGCTAGAAAGGTTGTACAACAAGTTAGGGGGTTACCTTGATGAAATGGAGCTTAAATTTGATTATTTTGGACTTAAAACTTGGATTGGAGGAGAGAGGTTAGAGAGAGAGAGAGTAGTGAGAGAGTGCAAAAGCTTCAAAATGAAGTATTTTGAGCTTTAAATATGTCCTAAGCTCGGGACACGGTGGAATTCTACAAGTTCAATTGGTTGTTTGTTACGACTATCAATGTTAAAAGCATATGAAATATGAAACATAACATATGTAAAACCATTTTTCAGTACAAGTATGCCTTGTACTTTGCTTGTATTCCCCTATGAAAACAGTGAAAACATTGAAAATGGGTAGGGGTATGAATTCACCAGACGAGAAAACGTGTCGGTTTGGATGCTATGTGTCGGTTCGGGGCTTGATAACATGCGAGGTTCCTATGTAATGTGAAATGATATACAAATGTATCTAATTAGACTTTAAATCACTAATTACATATGATTATACTCTCCAATACGAGAAAACACTTCAAATAAAGTGTTTGGAGTGACCCGGGTGACATCTACGGACGTGTAGGACTTTGGATAATGTGTTTACTCTTCAAGAGTAAACTCCCTATGGAGTTTCCGGCCCTAAGAACAACCCCACATGAGTTCACGGCCGTGAACTCATGGATGAGGGGTTTTATGGTGCTAAATGGTCAAATAACACTTGGGGAAGGTTGCTATGATTTAATCTAAGGCATAGGAATGAGTTAAACCACCAAAGGCATTCCAAATGGAGTTTACGGCTGTAAACTAGGAGTTTACAGCCGTAAGCTCCTATATATCCATTTCTTTCATGGTTTGGTGGCCCTAGATTAATCATATGTGATTCAAACCAATTTTACAAGCCTTAAAATGAATTTAGGGCATCATTTGACTTGTGTATGTGAGTTTACGGCCCAGGAACCCATTCTAGGGGGGTTTACAACCGTGAACTCCTAAAGGGAGAGATTTCATCATGTTTAAGGCCCCTAAATCCCTTGTGGTTGATTCTAGAATTTAATCCAAGGCTATTGGTGTGTTTAAGTGGCATTTAAACACTTGAATTTGAGTTTACTCTCCATGGTAATGATTTTATGGCCCAAGCATGTTCTTGGGCAGTAAACTCATGTTTACTCCCCAAAAGTTAAGTTTAAGATGTTCTAAGTCGGGTCCATTAAGCCATTTAGCCATATCTATGCTCCAAAGGTGATCTGGGAGGGTTTTTGGGCTCCAAAACCCAACTTATATGTGTTCACGGTCCAAGAGCAGTCCAGGGCCGTAAACACATGTTTATGGTCCTAAATCATAGTTTGAACTCAGATTTGGAAGCTAGAAAGGTTGTACAACAAGTTAGGGGGGTTACCTTGATGAAATGGAGCTTAAATTTGATGATTATGGACTTAAAACTTGGATTGGAGGAGAAACATTATAGAGAGAGAGAGAGAGTAGTGAGAGAGTGCAAAAGCTTAAAAATGAAGTCTTTTGTGCTTTAAATATGTCCTAAGTTCGGGACATGGTGGAATTCTACCCGATACCGACATTAGACGTGGCTTTTGATCACACCCGATTAAGTTGCCGTAACCCGATATGGTCGATTCTAAAATGTTTCCGATTACTTATATGGAGTGTTAATATGATTTCTAAACATGTTTAGACACCCATTAAGTCATAATAGAAATCTCCAATTTATGACTTAATTTAATAATGTAAACGAAAATGAAATTGAAAACGACGAATGTATTAACGTAAAGGGTTACAAATGATGGAACGAACTTCGGGTTGTCACATTATCCCCCAGTTAGAGGGAATTTCGTCCTGAAATTCAGAATTAAGATATAAATCATGGATCTGGGAAGAGATGTGGATACTTCTGTTTCATCGAGTCTTCACGCTCCCAAGTGAATTCCGGTCCCCGCTTGGCATTCCATCGAACCTTCACTATCGGGATGCGACTTTGTTTCGTGCGTTTGATCTCTCGATCCATGATTTCGATTGGTTCCTCCAGAAAGTTCAAGTTTTCGTTGATCTCGATCTCGTCCAGAGGGATCACGAGGGTTTCATCGGATAAGCACTTTTTAAGATTCGAGACGTGAAAGACGGGGTGGATGTTGCTAAGCTCGTGAGGTAATCGAAGTTTATAGGCTACAAGACCGATCCTATCGAGGATCTCGAAGGGTCCAATGTACCTCGGATTAAGTTTCCCACGCTTTCCGAAGCGTACCATGCCTTTCCAGGGAGAGACCTTCAACATGACATGGTCTCCAACCTGGAACTCTAGAGGTTTTCGTCGTATGTCAGCGTAACTCTTTTGGCGATCTCGTGAAGCTTTCAGTCGTTCCCGGATTTGTATGATCTTTTCGGTGGTTTCGTGGATGATTTCAGGACCAGTGAGAGCACTTTCGGGGAATTAACTCTTGGCTAGCTGCGTGTCTCCTAACTCGGCCCAACACATAGGGGATCTGCAATTGCGACCGTAGAGGGCTTCAAACGGGGCAGCCTTGAGACTAGTGTGGTAACTGTTGTTGTACGAGAACTCGATCAAAGGCAAATGTGTGTACCACGACTTTCCGAAATCAATGACACATGCTCTAAGCATGTCTTCCAAGGTTTTGATAGTTCTCTCACTCTGTCCGTCGGTCTGAGGGTGATAGGCCATGCTCATGTCTAGTTTAGTTCCAAGAGCCTTCTGGAGAGACTGCCAAAATCTGGAGGTAAACCTGCTATCTCGATCAGGGATAATGGATGCAGGTACACCATGCAGTCGAACTACCTCCTGGATGTAGATCCGCACGAGTCTTTCCATCTTGAACGATTCTTTAATCGGAATGAAGTGAGCAGATTTTGTCAAACGATCGACAATTACCCAAATGGTATCATACCCACTTGGACATTCGAGTAACTTGGTGATGAAATCCATGGCAATCATCTCCCATTTCCAATCGGGTATCTCGGGATGTTTGAGTAGACCCGAGGGTTTCTGGTACTCAACTTTCACCTTGGTGCAAGTCAAGCACTTGCCTACGAATGTGGCGATCTTGGCTTTCATGTTCGGCCACCAGTATTGTTTCTTGAGATCTAGGTACATCTTGTCCGGACCTGGGTGAACAGAGTATCTGGTTTTGTGTGCTTCCTCCATGACAACTGCCTTAAATCCTCTGAACTTTGGGGTCCAAGTTCGGTGCATGAAACAATAGACTCCGTCACCTCTGATCTCAAGTTTATTATTCATTCCCCTCAAGGCTTTGCTTGATTTGTTCTCGGGTTTGAGGGTTTCTATGTGGGCGTCTCGGATTTGCATGGATAAATGGGAATGGATAGTCATCGTCAGTGTCCTCACTTTACAGCTTGAACTTTCCTTTCGGCTAAGGGCATCTGCTACCACATTGGCCTTGCCGGGATGGTAGCGAATGTCGCACTCATAATCGCTGTGCAGCTCTACCCATCGTCGTTGCCTCATGTTTAAGTCCTTCTAACTGTGGATGTGTTGCAGGTTCTTATGGTCAGTGAAGATCGTGCACTTGGTTCCATAGATATAATGTCTCCAAAACTTCAGTGTAAAGACTTCAGCTACTAACTCCAAGTCGTGCATGGTATAGTTGACCTCATGTGCCTTCAGCTGTCTTGAGGCGTAAGCAATTACTTTTCCTCTTTGCATAAGCACACAACCTAAGCCCTGATTAGACGCATCGCAATACACAACGAAGTCTTCTGTCCATTCGGGTAGGGACAAAACAGGCGCGCTGCACAAGGCTTGCTTTAATGTCTGGAACGCGGATTCTTGCTTTTCACTCCAACAAAAGGGTACACCTTTCTATGTTAGAGTGGTTAGTGGTTTGGCGATTTTGGAAAAATTCTGGATGAATCTCCGATAATAGCCGGCGAGACCCAAGAATTGACAGATTTATGCGGCTATTTTCGGTGCCGACCAATTCTCTATCGCTTTAATCTTGGAAGGATCCACATGAATACCCTCCTTGCTTACCACGTGACCGAGGAAACTCACCTTCCGAATCCATAATTCACACTTGGAAAATTTTGCGTACAACTTTTCGGATCTAAGGGTTTCCAACACTGACCTCAAGTGTTGTTTGTGATCTTCTTCGCTTTTAGAGTAGACAAGGATGTCATCAATGAACACGATGACAAATTTTTCTAAGAAGGGACGACACACCCGGTTCATCAGGTCCATAAACACTGCCAGTGCATTGGTTAGACCGAAGGGCATCACTACGAACTCGTAGTGTCCATACCGAGTCCTGAAAGCTGGTTTGGAAACATCACTCTCCTGAACTCATAGCTGATGGTACCCTGACCGAAGGTCTATCTTTGAGGAGTAGCTGGCTCCCTGAAGTTGATCGAAGAGGTCATCTATTCGCAGAAGGGGATATCAATTTTTGACGATCAACTTGTTCAACTCACGGTAGTCGATACACATCCGGAAGGATCCCTCTTTCTTCTTTACAAACAATACCGGAGCTCCCCAGGGTGAGGAACTCGGTATGATGAACCCTTTGTTGAGTAACTCGTTAAGTTGGCTGGATAACTCCTGCATTTCTGCTGGAGCTAGGCGATATGGAGACTTGGCTACGGGGGTAGCTCCAGGAATTAGGTCGATGCTAAATTCAACTTGACGTTCAAGAGGAATTCCCGGGAGCTCTTCGGGAAAGATGCCAGGAAAGTTGCAAACTTCGGGGATGCTCGCGATGCCTTTAGCTTCCTGTTTCTCGTTAATGACGTGGGCTAGGAGTGCTTGGCATTCCTTTCGCAAGAGTTTCTGAGCTTTGATGCAGGAAATGATGCGAAGGTTGGAGATGAGTTTATCGCCATAGATCGTGAGAGTTTGACCCATGGGAAGGTTGAGACGGATGGCTTTTTCATAGCAAAGGATATCAGCTTGATTGGGACTCAACCAATCCATGCCAATGATAACATCAAAGCTCTTTATGGAGACTGGCATAAGATCGATGGGAAAAGAATGATCGTTCAGGGTAAGGGTACAACCTATGAATACATCGCTAGCGCTCTCTTTCTCACCATTAGCCATCTCGACGATAAACGTTTTGGTTAATGGTTGGGGATTAGGTTTTATATTATGTTTGAATGATTGACTAACAAAACTTCTTTCAACACTCGAATCGAAAAGAATACTAGCATAAGAGTTGTCGAGAAGGAACGTACCCGAAACAATGGTGGGATCGGCGACTGCCTCTTCCCATCCCATGGCTAGGACTCTTCCGGTATTATCAGTTGTCGCCTTCTTGGGGAAGTTCCTCTTGAAATGCCAACTTCTACACAATTATAGCACGCTTGACCAATACCTGCTCCAGAAGATTGGTTTGCGGGTTGGGCTGGTGCCTTGCCCAAGAATTGGGCTGGTGCCTTGCATAATCGGACCGTATTCCCCTTCTTACCACAGTTGGTGCATGACACATCACGGCAGGGGCCGGGGTTATGGTGGTATTTACACTTTTCACACCGAGGAAGGCTACCAGCATACCTACTAGTAGGTACTTGGGTTGTGGATCCCATGACAGAAGCAGTAGCAACAGGGGTAGCACCAGCATGGACTGCTACAGTCTGCTGTTTCTTTGAGGATCCTTGAGAAATTTGGCCCTTCTTCTTCTTCCAAAACTTTATTTTCTGACCACTCCTCTTGGTCGGTTTATGAGTGGTGGTTGTTCCCTCAACATCATGACTATGGTCAATTAAGGTCTGGGCTAAACTTTTGGCACTGTCATAAGTATCCGGCCTCGCAGATAAGACATTTCCTTTGGTCGGTTGAGTCGGCCCCTAAATAAATCTTTCTATCTTCTTACTCTCCGGGGTAACCATTCCTGGACAGAGTAGCGCCAGGTCATCAAACCTCGAGGTGTATGCGGCAATATCAGAACCCTTCATCTTCAGTTCCAGAGCTCGTGCTCTAACTTCTGTATTTCGGCCCGAGGGCAGTACTCTGCTAGAAGAAGTTCCTTCATGGCCTCCCAACCCATAGCATTGGCTAAAGGTAGCGTCAAGGATTTGACTCGGCTGTTCCACCAAGTCAACGCTTTATGCATAAAGGTGCAGGCGGCAAACTTTACTTTATCGGAGTCCGAACAGGCACAGATTTCAAAGATGGATTCGATTTTCTCGAACCATCGGGTGAGGGAAATGACACCTCCAGTGCCATCAAAGGACGTGGGTTTTGCACTCATGAAATCTTTATAGGAACCCTCCTTTCGGTGTCCCTGGCTACCTTCCTAGTTTTGGGGCTGGGGACCACCTCCTGAACTACCGGGGTTCATTTGTGACATGGCGGCTGTCACTGCGGCAGTAACAGCTGCCTGAAGCATTACAAGATCAATTTGAGGAGAAGGTGGTGGCAGAGGGTTGTTGGTCTTTGAGCTGGGTCTCTTTCTTGGAGGCCTCTTGATCTAATAAGATCAAGAAAGAGAGGATGATAAGTCCTCCGAATTGAATCATGAGATATGACAGATATATATATATATTCCGAATAAGCGATAAAGCAGGAAAGAGTTATCAAAACAGATAAATTATCGCTAAAGGAATGATAAGGGAACAATGCTTGAATGAGGATTTCTATAAAGGATTTGCTTGAGAAATACTCCCATAGTATTTCATGATTTGCTACGACCATGGTTCGATGTTTAGGGTATTAGGGTAAGTTTTAGGCATGTTGAACACCACAGTCACTCCCAAGCACATGTTGGCCGTGTCCTGAATGAATATAGTTGGCCAGGCTATATTGATCCTAGACACGACTACATAACTGCCCAGGTTTAACCGCAACATACAACACCTATTTACATATGTTTTGTTCTACTTGTAGTTACAGATCTCGACGGTTAGGTATACTTGTATACTTTTCAAAATACTTATACTTTGAAGTATACTTTTAGTTCAGAGCACTTAGGCCCCTTAGTGTTTATAGATTTATATCATGTAAGGTTTGATATACTTTATTCACTATAAACAAGGGCTATGATACCAATCTGTCACACCCTGAAACCCAAGGCGGAAACGTTTTCGCGGCGGACTCCACGTTGAGTATCAAATCCAATGCACATAGTAAGCAAAGTAAACAACCATTACATTACCTATGAAAATTTACATTTGTTCAAAAGTAAAGTTGTACAAGTGTTATACATATTTATATATGAACAAAAGTTAAGATGTGTCTTCTACGTACTCCGTCTTCGCCAAAAGGATCATCGGGTACCTGTCTACTGCGGACCTGAGAATACAAGCATTTTAAAAATTAGCATAAAGCTGGTGAGTTCATAAGCTGTTTTGTTTTTCTGAAAATGTACGAGTTTCCTTACGGTTTCTGAAAAAGTTACAAACCCAAGAAAATCTCATATTTTCTTATATGTAAAGTTTAGTGATCTGTTTTGTTACACGATTCTGGTTACATATAATTGCTATCCCAGGAAAATCCCATATTTTCCTAAAAGTTGGCTACCAATCTGAAATGTAATGTAAAAGATGTATACTAAAAACCTGGTTATCCTTCTGAAGTGTATGTTAGTTTACCAACCCGAAATGTTATGTAAAAGATGTATACTGAAATATATTAGTTTTAGCACGTATATAAAACTAATAACTGCAAAGCAAACTAGTTAATGAACCCATTATTACTAAATAGTAAATCTTTGTTATCTAAATTTCGAGTTCTATAACCATACGATAGACTAAATATGGCAATAAGTAGTCCATCACACTTTATGACTTTCGTCACCCTTGAACCTTTTGGTTTGGCTGTAGCTAGCAGCCAGGTGTGGGGTAGTCAGCCCCGTATACATCTATACACTCAAGTCACACTCCCTATCTAAGAGATTTTGGTTATAGTGGCGGTCGTCCACTCGCGTATCTCTGTGGAGTGTTCTCCGAGGACATGTCTCTAATTTATAGGAATAACAAATTTACTGGTAATAATACAGAAAGATCAGATGACAATCCTCCACTCGCGTATCTCTGTGGAGTGTTACTGAGGACAAAACAATGCACTAAGTTTCATGTTCAAAGTTCAAATGTTATGCTTTTAACTATTATAATGTGGGAAACCATATGTGAAAATATAAAATACAAGAATTTATAATGCTTTTCACAAATAATATGATAATGTGTTCTTCAAGTTCAAACGGTTGTTTGTTACGACTGTTAATGTTAAAAGCATATGAAATATGAAACATAACATATGTAAAATCATTTTTCAGTACAAGTATTCCTTGTACTTTTTTTGTATATCCCCCTAAAAACAGTGAAAACATTGAAAATGGGTAGGGGTATGAACTCACCAAATGAGAAAACGTGTCGGTTTGGATGCTATGTGTCGCTTCGGGGCTTGATAACACACGAGGTTTCTATGTAATGTGAAATGATATACAAATTTATCTAATTAGACTTTAACTCACTAATTACATATGATTATACAATCCAATACGAGAAAACACTTCAAATCAAGTGTTTAGAGTGACCCGGGTGACATCTACGGACGTGTAGGACTTTGGATAATGTGTTTACTCTTCAAGAGTAAACTCCCTATGGAGTTTTCATCCCTAAGACCAACTCCACATGAGTTCACGGTCATGAACTCATGGATGAGGGGTTTTATGGAGCTAAATGGTCAAATAACACTTGGGGAAGGTTGCTATGATTTACTCTAAGGCATAGGAATGAGTTAAACCACCAAAGGCATTACCAAATGGAGTTTATTGCTGTAAACTAGGAGTTTACGGCCATATGCACCTATATATCCATTTCATTCATGGTTTGGTGGCCCTAGATTAATCATATGTGATTCAAACCAATTTTACAAGCCTTAGAATGAATTTAGGGCATCATTTAACTTGTGTATGTGAGTTTACGGCCCTGCAACCCATTCTAGGGGGGTTTATGGCCGCAAACTCCTAAAGGGAGGGTTTTCATCATGTTTAAGTCCCCTAAATCACTTGTGTTTGATTCTAGAATTTAATCCAAGGCTATTGGTGTGTTTAAGTGGCATTTAAACACTTGAATTTGAGTTTACTCTCCATGGTAATGATTTTATGGTGCAAGCATGTTCTTCGGCAGTAAACTCATGTTTACTCCCCAAAAGTTAAGTTTAAGGTGTTCTAAGTCAGGTTGATTAAGCCATTTACCCATATCTAAACTCCAAAGGTGATTTGGGAGGGTTTTTGGGCTCCAAAACCCAACTTATATGTGTTCATGGCCCAAGAGCATTCCAGGGCCGTAAATCATAGTTTGACCTCGGATTTGGAAGCTAGAAAGGTTGTACAACAAGTTAGGGGGTTACCTTGATGAAATGGAGCTTAAATTTGATGATTTTGGACTTAAAACTTGGATTGGAGGAGAGAGGTTAGAGAGAGAGAGAGAGAGAGTAGTGAGAGAGTGCAAAAGCTTCAAAATGAAGTATTTTGAGCTTTAAATATGTCCTAAGCTCGGGACACGGTGGAATTCTACCCGATACGAACGTTAGACGTGACTTTTGGTCACACCCGATTAAGTTGCCGTAACGCGATATGGTCGATTCTAAAATGTTTCCGATTACTAACATGGAGTGGTAATATGATTCTAAACATGTTTACACACCCATTAAGTCATAATATAAATCTCCAATTTATGACTTAATTTAATAACGTAAACGGAAATGAAATTGAAAACGACGAATGTATTAACGGAAAGGGTTACAAATGATGGAACGAACTTCGGGATGTCACATTGTAACACCACAGCCATTCTTAGGCACATGCTAGTCACTCCTCGGAAAATATAGTTGATCAGGCTATATCCTCCCAGAGTTGACTATATGTCTCTGTGCCTAATTGTGTTGCTCAACAATCGTAATACTTTTTTTATGTCCTAGTGACACTGATTTTAGTATAAATGCAGGTATGCATGCTTAGTTAAATATTTTACTATTTAAAAGTATAAACTCTTGGTTAGAGTATTTTAATCCTGTTATGTTTATAGTTTGTATATCTTTTATGGGTTGATATACTCAATTCACTATAAACAATTCTCTGATACAAATCTGTCACACCGCAAAACCGGAATGGTGGAAACGTTCGGGGGTGGAGGACGTAATGTACAGTATCACATCACATCATAATAGTAGACAAGCAAACAATCATCCATTGCATTAATAATATAATTTAATACAAGTGTGTTCTGTATAGTTTATAAGACACCAAAAAATTTAAATCAAAATATAAGATGAGTCTTGAACGCGCTCCATCTTCTCAAAGACTGGCATCGGTACCTGTCTGCTAATGACCTGAGAATACAAGTTATTTTGAAAGAGTTTATCAACTTTAAAGCTGGTGAGTTCATAAGTATTTTAGTCTCATTGTTTGCATCAAAATGTTTATAACAGTGTTTGAAGTATGAGTTTGTAAACGTTTGTAGTAAAAGTATGTGAATGTTTGTAAATGCTTGTAACTCTTAGAAAATCCTATATTTTCTACTAAACGTAGCCTTCTACCAAGGCACGACTGTTTTGTATGTTTGTTTCTTGTAAAAGTGTATAATTTTCCCAATTGTTACTATCATTATCAAAATATAGTTTATACATTATTCTTTATATGAAATGATCACAAAGTAAATGCAAAGGGGAAATTAATGTAGTACTGTAATGTTGTATTATAGTAACTACTGTTGTACTAAATACCTTAAACCGGATTTATATCAAGGTATTATGTGATTAATTGTACCATACTATCGAGTATGAACACGATGATGTAAGATGTTGGAGGAAATGACATTTAGCACCCGTAGACCTGTAGGTCCCACTATAGCTAGCAGCAAGGTGTAGGATATTCAATCCAGTATAGATCTATACGCAAACTCATGCTCTCCTTCTAGGAGATTCTGGCTAGAAATCGGGCCATGGAAGTGAAAACATGCCCCGAAATAGTGGTTCACATTTATGTTATAGTGTACTTGTATATGTAATGTATCTACTAGTGTAGTGAATGTATTTTTTCTCATCGTAGTATAGGTGTATAGTTTCTCATAATAGTATCATTGTATAGTTTCTCATAATAGTATCGTTTTATAGTTTCTCATAATAGTATTGTTGTATAGTTTCTCATAATAGTATCGTTGTATAGTTTCTCATCATAATATAGTTCTATAGTTTCTCATAATAGTAATTATTAACTGATGAATGAACTGACTCTTTGTATGCTTCATTGAACTAGAAGTAATGAGTGGTATATCCCTAACTATACCTATTATAGTTACCAGTAGAATCGTTTGTATGACTGAATGTATTGAACTGAGATAAAAGTCTTTATATATATACACACACACACATAATATATAACTAAGGATCCAACGACACTCGGACAAACAATAGGGTACTCTAAGTCCACAACCAAATAAGGAATAAGAAATAAAGTGAGTTTATCCTAAGTCCTTCAATCCTTACTTATATAACTATACATGTAATAGACATCATTTTAACAATATATAAGTTTGAAAGCTGTAATAGAAAATGTTTGATACATAAAAGTGAGTTTAGTAAAGAGTTTAATATAGTAAATCCATATGTTTGATAGTTATTAAATCCATATGTTTGATAGTTATTAATCACATGTGTTTGATATAATAACTATGATATTCAACTTGTATTCCCCCACCCCCATAAAAGCATTTAAAATCATTTAAAAGTTTGATTAAGGGGTATGAACTCACTTGTAGTGAGTGGTTTGGATGAAAGTGTTGGATGAGGTGCTAAGTGTCAAGTGAAGACTTGAACAAACACACACACACACACACTGATCCTATTTAACATATAAAGAGACATATATGTATCTAATTAGTGATTATAATACTAATTAAGAGAGTAAAGATACCCTAGATCATGGAAGACACTTTGATTCAAGTGTTAAAAGATCATAGGGTTGCATCTAAGGGTTGTAGGGTGTGCATTGGAGTTTACGGTCCACGAGTAAACTCTCCATGAGTTTATGGCCTAGGGTTTGCAGCCCTTATGGGTTTACGACCGTAAAACCATGGTGTCTTGTACCAAATTGATGTCTAAGGTCCTTAGCTCAAAGGGATGGTGTTCTAGGCCAAGCTCCTAGCTTTAGGAAGGAATGTAGGGCAACTATGCATCCTTTAAAAGAGTTTACGACCAAGGGAGATTGCCTTGGCCGTAAACTCCCTTGGTTGGTTGATTTTTGATGTTTTCAAGCCCTTAATCCATAATACTAACTTATAAACATGTAAAGGGGTTAAGGACTTACAGTTTGAAGGCTAAAAAGGGGAGTTTTCGGCCCAAAACACATAAGTGTTCTTGGTGTTCTTGAGGATCTTGAATATCTAAGCATAAAAGATGAAATTGTGGATGGATTCAAAGGTGAATCAAGTAGGAGTGATGTAATCAACACAAAGATGGAAGAGTTTGCTTACATTAGTGAAGATTGGAAGAAAACTTGAAGATCCTTGGGAGAGAATCTCGAGTTCTCTAGCTTAGAAGTGAAGAATGGGTGAAAAATGACCAAGTGTCATATATATACTAGGGGTTTACGGCCACCATGTGTTTACGACTGTAAACCCACATGGTTGGGCTGTAAACTCCTTATGATGGTGGATATATCCTTTCACTTATTCATTTGAAGAAATAAGCTTAGAATACTCCAATGGGCATATCCTTTCACTTATTCATTTGAAGAAATAAGCTTAGAATACTCCAATGGACATATCCTTTCACTTATTCATTTTAAGAAATAAGCTCAGAATGCTCATAAGGAAACCAAAAGTGCTAAAAGTTAGCAGAAGTAAGTTTGACTAGATTGAAATGTAAGGTTTGTATAAGATAGAAATTTCGGGTTGTCATAGGTACATAAGGGGATTGATGCCCCCAACCCAAGGAAACGTCTTGGATGCTAGGCCTATCACTTTTGACAGCGCCAAGTGCCTAGCGTAGACCTTGATAGATCACGGGGTTGATCTTGATGAAATGGCAGCCACTCCAGAACCAGCAAAGGCAAGTGCTGGGAAGAGAAAATTATGGAAGCAGCGAAAGCGACAACCTTCGCAGGAGCCCTCAAAGTAACAGCAAACGGTGGTACTCCACATTGTTACCACCCCTACCGCTGTTCCAGAAACTCAATCCCCTACCAGTAAATATGTTGGTACCCTTCCTCGGTGCGACAAGTGTAATTACCATCATAATCCCGATCCATGCCGCGAAATGCTCTGCAACAGATGTGGCAAATAGGGGCACACAACTCAAGTTTGCAAGGCACCAGTACAACCAACCAATCAGGCATCTGGAGCAGGTGTCGGTCAAGCCTGTTATGGTTATGGTGAAGTGGGACATTATAAGAGAAATTTCCCCACGGGAACAACAACTGGCAGCATGGGAAGAGTGCTAACGATGGGCCAAGAGAAGGCAGTTGATGACCCTACCATCGTTACGTGTACATTCCTCCTTGACAACTCTTATGCATGCATTCTTTTCGATTCTGGTGCGGAGAGAAGTTTTGTTAGTCATGCATTCAAACATCTCCTCAAGCATAAACCCCAACCCCTAACCGAAACGTTTACCATTGAGATGGCTAATTGTGAGAAAGAGAGCACTAACGATATATTCCTCGGATGTATCCTTACCCTGAACGACCATTCCTTTCCCATCGATCTTATGCTAGTTTCCATAAAAAGCTTCGATATCATCATCGGCATGGATTGGTTGAGCCACAATCATGTTGATATCCTTTGTTACGATAAATCTATCCGTCTCAATCTTCCCTCTGGTGAAATCCTCATGATTTATGACGATAAACTCAACTCGAATCTCCATATCATTTAGTGCATCGAAGCCCAAAAATTTCTGCAAAAGTAGTGCCATGCATTCCTAGCCCATGTCATTAACGAAAACCAGGAAGTTAAAGACCTCGAGAGTATCCCCGAAGTCTGCAACTTTCCTGATGTCTTTCCCGAAGAGCTTCCGGGAATTCCTCTTGAGCGCCAAGTCGAGTTTCGCATCGAATTAATCCTCGGAGCTACCCTCGTAGCTAAATCCCCTTACCATCTAGCGCCATCTAAAATGCAAGAGCTATCCATCCAGCTCAATGAGCTACTTAGTAAAGGATTCATCATACCAAATTCCTCACCCTGGGGAGCCCCGATCTTATTTGTGAAAAAGAAGGATGGATCTTTTCGGATGTGTATCGACTATCGCGAATTGAACAAGCTCACCGTCAAAAACCGTTATCCTCTTCCTCGAATCGACGACCTTTTTGACCAATTTCAAGGAGCCAGCTACTTCTAAAAAATAAACCTAATATCAGGGTACCATCAGGTGCAAGTCCACAAGGTTGATGTTCCCAAGATAACATTTTGGACTCGATATGGTCACTACGAATTTGTAGTAATGCCCTTTGGTCTAACCAACACACCGGCGGTATTCATGGACCTAATGAATCGGGTGTGCCGTCCTTTCCTAGACAAGTTTGTGATCGTGTTCATTGACGATATACTTGTCTATTCCAGAAGCGAGGAATATCATAGACAACACTTGAGGTTAGTGTTGGATTCTATATGGGCAGAGAAGCTATACACGAAATTCTCCAAGTGTGAATTTTGGATTCGAAAAGTAATTTTCCTTGGTCACGTTGTAAGCGAGGAAGGCATGCACGTGGACCCTTCGAAAAGTAAAGTGATAGAAAATTGGTCAGCACCGAAGACGCCCACAGAGATCCTTCAATTCTTGGGCCTCGCTGGCTATTATCTCAGGTTCATCCAAAATTTCTCTAGGATTGCCAAGCCCTTAACCACTCTCATTCAGAAAGGTGTACCATTTTGTTGGATTGAAAACCAGGACATTACGTTCCAAACATTGAAGCAGGCCCTATGTAGTGCACCTATCCTGCGTCTGCCCGAAGGGACGGAGGACTTTGTTGTCTACTGCGATTCATCCAATCAGGGCCTAGGGTGTGTGCTCATGCAGAGAGGAAAAGTTATTACTTATGCCTCAACATGATGCTCATATTGCTCATCAAATTTTTAATGTTGATCAATAAGGTTCAAGAATTATGAAGACTCATAACTTGGATGTAACTCTAACGGAATATTAACAGAATAGGAACATTCCATCCGTTCTGCGTTAAGTAGGGAAATGTGTCAACTGATGACTAAGTCATGATGATATGTCAACACCCGATTGGTGAAGCCATGTCATGGGATTTTCTAAAGCCTATAAATAGGCCCCTTGGGATCCATTATAAAGTGGCTCTTTTCTGATTACTCCTACTCATTCTGCACAAATTGCTGCTTAGACTAGTCTTCAAAGAGCCATTTAAGAGTTTTAGTGTGTTTTACATTCAAACACTTGTAATTGAATCTTCATGAATATGAGAAACATTTGAATCATTGATCTTGAAATTTAAAAACCGTTTTTCTATTAATTTGATTGATTCACAACTCTTTATTTTCTGCACTACTTGCCACTTGATGATCCTGAAACTCTTTTTTAGTATTTTCAACACTTGGTCTATTCTAGTCTAGGTTTACTGAATTTTTCTCATTTCTTCATTTGGGATCAGAGATCGAGTGATTGACTTTGAGACTTAGAAAACTTTTCACAATTTTTTTGAAGTTTCAAACTAGTATCACCTGTTCTCAATGGCAAGTGTGAATCAAAAACAAAATGTTCTCTATTCAGTTTCAGTTGCAAACAGTCTTGGAGTAGGAAATCATGCACCTATCCTCGTGCCTAGTGAATACACTTCATGGGCATATCACATCAAGTACTACCTGGAAGGTCATGACTCTGACATCTGGACGTTCATCTCCACTGGGAAACATACTCTAGAATTTTTGAAGGACATCAGAGTTCTTGAAGCTGATGTCTCTCCTGAAACCTCCAAAGTTATCTATGGATTTGGTTCCTCTGCTGCTCAACTTTGTGACAGGAAATTCAAGAAGTTTGAGGCTAAGGTAATGCAAGAGCTGTTATCTGGAATTCCTCATGAAGACAAGAGTTCACCCTTCAATGTCTGGAATGCACTCAAGAAAGAATTTGATGGAACTGATAAGATTCTTGCAAATAAGAAGAAAGGTGCATTGACAGACATGGAAAACTTCATGATGTTACCTCATGAAATTCTCTTTGATGTATATTCTAGGTACAAAATTGTTGTCAACAGTGTGAAGAAACTCAAATGAGAAATATTGCAAAAGGATTTCAATCTGAAATTCTTGAACTGCAAACTGATGGGTTTTGGTCATAAGACATCCTATGTGCTCATACAAACCCTAATGCTTGGATCGAGGTTTCTCTATTGTACATGCTTTGAATCAAAGACTATAAACCCTAATTCTAGCATACAAGTAATCATATTAATATGTAATTAGGTTTAAGATCATACCTTGATTGTTATGTAGCAATAACAATCCAAATTCCTCCTTGAATTGACTTTGGAAGGCTTAGAGTCACAAGTGTCACTCCTCTAATGGCTCACAAACACCATAAGCAAGAGGATGAAGAGGAGAGAGGTTGGAGGCTGCCAAAAACGTGTGTAAACCCTTACAAGAAGCTTAGCCTCATTTTTGAGCCTTAAGGGGTCTTTATATAGTTGGGCTATTAGGGTTATCTAACAAGGAAACCCTAATTTGGATGCTTAAGCCCTAAGCAACCCATAGACTCCTTTTAATCAAGCCCTTGGACGATTTCCTTATGGGCTTCCCCATAGAATTTGTCCAACCCTTGATACAAGGCAATCCATGGCCCAAATTGCAATTATCCTATAATTACAATTCCAGTCCCTTAAGTTTAATTAATCTCTTTTAGTCACAAAACTAATTACCAATTAATTATTGACTAATATTAATTAAACAATATGATTTCTCCTTTAATATATTATTCTCATAATACATTAATAAATCATATTTAATCCTTACTCTCCATAAATCATCCTATCAAGTTGCTTTGGTGAAGGCAACCCAAAAGGACCATGCACCATCGGGTCAAGTACATACCAAAATAGTTATGGACTTAGACACTAATCCAACAGTCTCCCACTTGGATAAGTCTAACAACTATTCTGCGTATGACTTCAGATCCCGATCTGCAATCATAGCTTTCCAAAGCCGCTGTCAACTCTGATCATATCAGATACGCGTGTCCTTAGATAAGGGACCATATATTCCTCCATTCTAAATATCGTATGAGATATGATTTCAAATCATTCTCTTTGTACTATATCTCGATTTCCTATTTATGACGACAGACTAATTGAACAAATCAAATTAGCCCTAGCCCGGCCGAGCATTTACGTATGTCATCACTAAACCATCGAGGGGCCCAAAGATATCGCTTTTATTCTTTGAATAAAAGGAACGAATAAACTTTGATACAATGCTTGCTTGCACTCACTCACCGAATTACACACAATAATATGTTTTATAACACCAAGTTACTGGTGCATTTACATATTATCAATGTGCAACCGATTCGCAAGATACAACTCACACATCTCGGTTTCAAGAATATAAGATGTTATCGTCTCACTAATCACTCGAGATAGTGATCCAAGTGAGCGTGGGTTTAATCCAATGCTCAAATCATATTCATAAGCACTCATGAACGTTGCAACAAACATTTGCTTATGTCTAATACTCTTTTAGACAATCCACACACCAATTCACGACAATCTTCATTCATATCTACTTCCAACATATGAACGACTGTGGCCCATTCGAATAATTCGATTATTCTTAATAAACTCAATTATTCTGGAAGTCAAAACATGCAAAGTGAAACACAAGAATAATACTAATCCCATATGGCCTCAACCCTTTGAGCATAAATAAAACACGTTTTATTTATCACCATATCGATTACTCATTATTTGTCGTTTCGGGTAATCAACTTCTTACTTGAATTATTACACTTGTCCCATGCTCCTAACATGCACACAATGTTTACCTATGGTTTTTACTTTGTGAAATAGACAAATTGAACACATTTCCAATCATTCTCATTTTACAACTCCAAATCCATTTTCTTAAGTGTAAGAATATCAAATTCCTGTTACTTATAGAATATACTAGATTCTAACACTTTATGCAACGATCCTTTTGTAATGTCACTGCACCAAAGTCTCAAAGACTATTGCCAATGATATTACAAAGTCCTCTAACGTAGATTGTTACAAGAGAATTCCTTAGATATGATGTCTCTCACTCAAAGTACATTCCTTTGAACATCCTTTTGCATAAAGGTTTCTAATCTAGTCATAGATTTTCAATATTTACTTCCCAATATGGACACGCTTCCATAATTTCCATATGACAACTAATTTCTTAATAAAATCTTATCTATTCGTAATGATGTCGATATTGTCCATCCAATATGGAAACATTTCCATAATTTCCAATACCATACTTCCAACTACTCAGAAGCGACCAATTCTCATCGAACTTCGAATCGTCCTTTGATAGTTGTTTAATTATTTTAGTCAAAACCAATTCTAGTCCCTTTTCCCTCTAAATGCGCTGGACATTTGGAAAATTTTAGAATGGTCAAACATTAAAACATTTGCAATCGATCCTATACCCGAAGCGTATGGGACACGACGCACAATGTTTTATTTTCTATGTTCTCAAAATTCGAATTGTGAAGAGGAATGCCGTAATCATAATCGAAATTTTAAGAACACACTATGTACCTTTGACTAAATTTATTAACATTCCACAACCTAATCCTTTAGATTTGAAATGAAGCATAATATTCTCTCCCTTAATTATAGCAAAACAACTATACAACCCTTACAACTTTGCAAGGTAGAACTCTTGTTTTTCTATAATTAATATTGCCAACTTGCAAAACTTTCCATAATAATCATACAATCATAACTTTTATGCTCCCACTATCATGATGATTATTATAAAACATAACACTTATGCTCCCACTAGCTTCGACATGTATTAATGAACATCTTAACTTTCAGAAAAACAATACTTATTGAATTTCTTAAGTTCATGTTTCTAATACTTAGTGCTTTGATAATCTTTTATCAAGGCTTCTTGAACTTATACACTTTTGCCTTAGATAGTTCATATGTGTGTCTTAACAATTAAGACTAATTGCCAAACCACACAATTCAAATTATGGAAAGGGATGTCGTAACCATGATCGAATTCGAGAATGCAATTTTACAATCACTATCTTTTAAAATCTTTCTTAGTGAAAGCATTTTCTAACAATCATTTTCATGAAGGAGTAAATCTTATGACACTTAGATTTAAATGGTGTATGTGTTCCTATCCATGTGAATTTGTTAAAACCAAAGTTTACGACAAATTCAAACTCATATGGATCGAACTTTCTTAATCTTGATTTCTTGCCTTATGGTAGCACAGCTGCCCACCACGTCTTTCAAGTAGTTAAGCAGCTCACCTTTTCCTATCAATGTACTTTCCATTGATCAAGGTCCTTGCCTTTTATGCATTCAAATGAGAACTCATAGGACTCACATGCATAACTAACTTGATTGGATTGGCATAGAAACAAAATAATGTCTTCACGATAGGTTGTAAACCTCAACTTGTGTGCTAGTGATAATCGATAAGGTTTATTTGATTTGTTCTTGAAACTTTTCAAGACCATTAAGACTCCCACTGACTCCTTGACATACAAGATTCTCTTATCAATAAACATTTGTTGACAACCAAATATTCAAGAGTTAGTGCAGCTTTTATCAAAACACTTCATAAATTGGTCGAAGTTGGTCTTTGTCTTATTCAAGACATCACAACTTTCCACATTTTATGAATGTTATAAACCTTTAATACTTTTCACTCATTGCCACAATCTTAACTTTAAGACTTGTTTTGGAACGAAGTATGATTGACTTCTTGATTTGACCATTTCTTCAATCTTGGATTCCTCTTCTTGGACATACAATTGTACCAAGACTCACTTACAGGATCAATGGAGATATGGTTCTTAATCATTAAGACCTATCATAAAGCATAAAAGCTACTCCCCCTTCTTCTTAGAATGGAGAAACTCTTATCTTTCTGCCTACTTGATTCTTCTTATTCGTTTTGCTATTGATCTAAACCCTTTAATCAATTCAAAATTACACTTAATCTTGTAAGCGTAATCATATTTACTAAGCCTTTAGTAAATCATGACGAATATCTTTGTTACTCTTATGGTGAACTTGATCAACACACAACTTTGTGTACTCGATCTCCTAGTCCTTCACTTGACACTTTGTCAATGAATTAGTCTAATTTCCAAATATGAAATTTCTCATTCATCGTGTAACCAGGTTGTATGATTCCAAGTTTCTGTCCAATTGAAACTTGGGCGATGAGAAACTCTCCTTATTTGGTAAATTCTTGACTTTCCATAACACAATTAAGAACCAAATCCATTAGTGCTAATAATTTTAACATCAATTTTTCATACACGCCATTGTAAGGATAAATAAATAAAATTTAAAATCAGAAAATTTATTTTATTGCGGAAAAATTTGTCCTTACAATGCAACTCATTGAAAAACTTATGCTAATACACCTTTCTTAGCAACCTAATTCTAACTCTAAGTAGTAGCTGAAGAATCTAATCTTCGAGAAACGCGATCGAAATCCATTCCTTCACGGTTAGATTCTGCTCACTTCTTCCCTTACGCTTCTTTTTCTTTTCTTTGATCCTTCTAAACATCAATTGTAATCTTATCACATTATGTATTCAGAATCTAGAATGAAGCTTAAAAGATTTAGTCAATGGATTTTACCTAAATTAGAGCCATACGTTTCGACTCTCCCATCTCTTAGATCTCTTAGGTAAATAGGGCAGCTTCGTCTCCAATGCCCCTTCTCTTGGCAATAAAAGCAAATTGACTCTTTTTGGAATAGGACATGGAACTATTTCAGACATCGCCTTTCTCTTATGATAAATCTTTTCAATCATAGCATGTCTTTCGTTGCCATTGTCTATATCCATAGAGGTCTCGAAGGCAGATTCACCAATCAACTTTGCTTTTCTATTGCGCCAAACCATTGCTGATTCAGCAGCAATAAGCATATAGGTGAGATCTATAAGGGTCACGTCACGGTTCATCATATAGTACTCTCTTACGAACTCACTATATGAGTTAGGATGTGACTGAAGAACCCAATCAATAGCCATTTCCTCACAGACAACGGATCCCAACAGTGTGACTTCATCCCTAGGACGTGTGCACACACCGACTTTCCTTCTTTATGTTTACTTGCCAAAAGGCCTTAAGTGATATTGAACCTTTCAATTTTACAATCTTGTGGGTTAGGGAGAATAATTGGAGGAGGAGGAGGAAGTGAAGCATGATTTCTTGTTCCTTGATCGAATCGTGGAATATCATCTTCATGTGGAATGCTTGTTCCACGGGATTTGAGAAGACCATAGTTGTCGAACTTTGACATCGGGAGAAAAACGAATTCAAGTTAGTTGATTGATTGAGTCCTTGGTAAATCACCCAAATGAAATACTAAGGCTAGGACCCAACACAATATTCTACAACTCGGGAGAGGGATGCCGTAACCCAAATTGAAGAATATTTGAAGGTAAGTGAATGACGATTCACTAATTTCCACCATGAAAAACGAAAAAGAAATTTAAGTTTTAAATCTATGAAAACTCCTAGATCCTTTGAGATTCATTGAACTTTCAATGGCATGTTTAAATCTCGATATGCCCCTCTTGTTTCTGACTGGGATGCCGAGGATCACAAAGCGGGTGTGAATAACCATGCAAACTACATGGTGCCCTCACATGTTACAATCACCTATTCGATGTGCCGGTAAACCACACACGCTCCACCGAACTATGACAAACATTGAGTCACCCTTTGCTACCTTTTCTTAGAACCATTTAGTGTGCCGGTAAACCACACACGCTCCACTAACGTCTTCGCAAGGGCATAAAGTGTAATTTCATGGAATTGCATCAATTCACTTTTGCCTAAGTAACTAAGATTGGGAATTTGAAAAACATTTAGTTACTTTGTATTTCATTATACTTATAATGGAACGTTTCGTCCTATCCTACCCGTTCGGCTAACGACCCTCTACTAGTCAAGAGTGCGGTGGGTAAGAGTGGATACCCATTCAATCGCCATTTTATAGGCAATTTCCTTAAACACCCCTTATAGACCAGCTTCGTGAATGAGGCCTACTAACGGTAAGACTGACTTTTACTCATATATATATATATATATATATATATATATATATATATATATATATATATATATATATATAATGTTAGACTTTTAATGTTACATATAGTATAGGGTGTATTTTACACTTTTAAAATACTATATGGTTAACTTTAACAATTACACTTTTAATTCAATTAAATGGTTAACCTAAACTTTTATGGATTTATTAAACCTCTTTTAATTATACTCCTTAATTAATTAATAAAACCATAAGGGTGTGATTTGAACTTTTCAAAACATTACTAGGGTTTTAGAATTTAACATTGCTAATTAAACTTTTAATCAACTTTTAAATTCCAAAACTTGAGGGAAAATTTTGAAACATTTCAAAACATTAGGGTTTTAACTATTTAAATTTCAAAACTTCAAAACTTTTGGGTTCAAATTTAAACTATAAAACCTAAAGGGGAAAATATGAAACTTTTCATAACAACAAGGGTCAAATAACAAATAATCTAAACTAACATTTAATTACATAATTATCCATATTTGATTTGTTTAATGATTTCTTGCAAAACAATTTATCAATTTACTCAAAATAATTAATCAATTATCTTATAAGGAAACAATTATCTTATTAATTGATAATTATCTTTAATTTGATCAAGAATATAGTCATATATATCATAAAATCGGATTTATATTGATCTAACATGATAAGGTAACTATCCATATGCAAAAACAACAAGAAATCCCGAGATAAGCATTATCTGACGAGTTGACTCGTCGAGTCAGGCATGGACTCATCGAGTCTGCATGGACTCGGCGAGTTCAGCCATGGACTTGGCGAGTCCAGCCTCCAGAATCCAAAAAATCGAATTTTCTAGTTATACAATGCATCAATACAATTGAAACCAATCTAGGCTCTGATACCACTGATGGGTTTTGGTCATAAGACATCCTATGTGCTCATACAAACCCTAATGCTTGGATCTAGGTTTCTCTATTTTACATGCTTTGAATCCAAGACTATAAACCCTAATTCTAGCATACAAGTAATCATATTAATATGTAATTAGGTTTAAGATCATACCTTGATTGTTATGTAGCAATAACAATCCAAATTCCTCCTTGAATTGACTTTGGAAGGCTTAGAGTCACAAGTGTCACTCCTCTAATGGCTCACAAACACCATAAGCAAGAGGATGAAGAGGAGAGAGGTTGGAGGCTGCCAAAAACGTGTGTAAACCCTTACAAGAAGCCTAGCCTCGTTTTTGAGCCTTAAGGGGTCTTTATATAGTTGGGCTATTAGGGTTATCTAACAAGGAAACCCTAATTTGGATGCTTAAGCCCTAAGCAACCCATAGAGTCCTTTTAATCAAGCCCTTGGACGATTTCCTTATGGGCTTCCCCATAGAATTCGTCCAACCCTTGATACAAGGCAATCCATGGCCGAAATTGCAATTATCCTATAATTACAATTCCAGTCCCTTAAGTTTAATTAATATCTTTTAGTCACAAAACTAATTACCAATTAATTATTGACTAATATTAATTAAACAATATGATTTCTCCTTTAATATATTATTCTCATAATACATTAATAAATCATATTTAATCCTTACTCTCCATAAATCATCCTATCAAGTTGCTTTGGTGAAGGCAACCCAAAAGGACCATGCACCATCGGGTCAAGTACATACCAAAATAGTTATGGACTTAGAATCTAATCCAACACAAACAACATGAGCCAAAGGTCAACAAGCTAAAATCAATGAAGACACCATGTCTCTGTTTGATCTGTATTATGAACTACAACAACATGAGCCAAAGGTCAACAAGCTAGGTCAAGCAACTCATTTTGATAATCAAGGACTTGCTCTAGGAAATTCATCACCCATGGAAAATCATTCTCAAAACTTGATTGCACATCACAATCCAATCCTACACCAATTTGCTGATCATTTTTCCAACCAAGGATATGGAGAATATCCTTATCAAATTTCGAGTATGGATCAACAGTACAACCAGAATCTGTACATGTCAACTCAACAACCTCTTTAGATCGCAAATGGGTACATGGGTAATCATCAAGCTTTCATTAGAACTACATTGGAATCTCCTTTAATCAATGAGGAGAAGGAGTATGCAGAATACTTAGCACTCCTGACCAAGTTCAATCCAAACTTCAAGAAATTTGTGAGGCAACTAGGAACTTTAGAGCACAATTTTATCAGCAACCCCAACACTATCATCAGAACTTTGGAAACTTCCAAGGAGGAAGCAACAGTCAGCAAAACTTCAACTCTCAAAATTCAAATTCTGAAAATTACAATTTTCAAAGGATGAACAAAAGGGTTCAAGATAACAAGTTGAAGTCCCATGAAGATAATGAAGTAATCAGGTGCCACAACTGTCAATGTTAAAATCATTTTGCCAAGAATTGCAAAATGAAAATTAAGGTTAGATACAAGGCTTACTACCTTCAAAAGGTGGAACAGATTAAGAAGTAGTCAAAAGACAAAGTATTCATGGTCGTGGAAACTCCAAGTGTGGAAGTCTGGGAAACAGATGACGAAGTAGATCAAGCAGAAGAAACTGAAGCTTACAAGAACTACTTCTGTTATTGAAAATGTATGCTTTATGCTTCATGATAATCATTTAACTATTGAGCCTTTTCTTGATGACATTGACTATATTTCTGAAATAATCAAATAATATGTCACCACTGCTGAATATTATGTCAGTTACTACAAAGATGAACTGACCGACACTCAGTTCAGACTTAAAGAATTGAGATGCCATATGGATAAGTTAGAAAATGACACTGGAATCAAAACTGAGGCACATCTCATGCCAGTTGAAAAATATGAAATTGTATTGAATCAATGTGACATTATTGCAAAAGACAATCATGAGATGTAGGCCCAAATCAATACAAAAATCAGTAGTTATAAGGCATCAAAAACCCTTCTAGAATAGAACCCACATGCTATTCTTAAGGGACCAAAACCATCATGGATCAAATATGGTCTTGGTTATAATGAAATAAACAAGGAGATCATAGGTCTCAATACTCAACTAGAGTTGTTAGCATGCGATCCAATCCAAGTCTCTTCATTGAGACAATGAGGATCATGAAGAGGTGGTAACTTACAGTCCTGATATAGTTACTAATTCATCCTCAAGCATCCCTTTGGAAGTTACATCATCCCATGATCCTGCAGACTCAGACACTAATTCTGAATCTCCAGTATAATTTTCTCTAGAATTTCGTATCATGGAAAGTATCAATTCAGAAGATGCCACTTCTGAAAAACCAAATATCCCTGACTCTAAATCTAGTGATAAAAAGCCCAAATCATATGAGCCAATTGGATATTCCAAGACTGAACCCATTGAATTCCTCAGTCAAGAAACATTTCCATCTCTTAATGCTTCCATCTCTGTAACAAAGGACTTAGGATGTAAATACTATAAGAAAAAACAGACTGGGAAGTCTCCAATTCCAGTCAACAAGGATGAAACATTGAAGACTATGAGTAATGAGAAAACTATTGTTGAAATACTCAAGAGACCTTTTGTTCTTAACAAGATCTCTTCACCCAGTCCTAAACAACAGGAGACAATTGTAAATTCAATTAATGTCTCTAAAGACAAGGGAAAAGAGAAAATTGAAGCCTCTAAAGAACAAGGTCCAACTGTAATCCATCCATGAAAACCCAAAGTGGTTAAAACTACAAATAATGACAAGGATAGGAAGTCCAATAGAGTACATAAGGCTAAGCCAAGCCAAGGGAAGACCAGACATACCAGTCCTCCCAAAACATCAAGGACTTAGTGATCCTCTCCTTCCAATCATGGTTTCTCAAATTCCGGATTTCCAAACCAAACTGGAATTCACTATCAGAATAATTTCAGACCTAATAATCTTCCTGATTTGTTTGAAATGATGAGATCGAGACCTATGCAAACCAACCCTTTCATGTATCAGAATAGTAATTATCCTATGAGTTCTATTCTTGGACCATATTGTGAGTTTTCTCCATCCATAGGAGGGAATAAAATGTTTGGGGGAAACTCTGGGTTTCCAATGATTAATCAATTCGGTGGAAATACCCAGTTTCCCATGTTTGATCAATTTGCAATGCCTTTGAACTATGGATTTCCTTCTCTAGGAATTCCTACTCAGTTCACAAACTCTCCATTCTTACCACAAACCAAACCTCAAAAGAATACCCCTAAGAAAAAAAACCAAGGTCACTAAAAACCAAGAAAAACCCAAATAGGTTAATGCAAAACATGAAAAGATTGTCCCAACTCCCATAAGTCCGAAGGATGTTAACACTCAAGGACCCAAAAAAAACATGGGTGCCTAAACCTTCTCTCTAATTGCATGATTTTTGTGCTGAGGAACCACATGATGATACATGGTACATTGACATTGGATGCTCCAGGCACATGATCGGGCACAAAGGATATATCAGAGATTTCAAGATCACAACACCAGGTTAGTATGTTACTTTTGGAAACAACATGAAGGAAGAAGTTATGGGACATGGAAACATATCAAACATAAACTTTACCGTTAAGTGTGTAGCATATGTAGATGGTCTTAAACATAACCTTATCAGTGTTGTACAACTGTGTGACAATGATCATGAGGTTTTGTTCACCAAAACCAAGAGTTTAATTATGGATACCAACAAGCGCATCCTTGTTGACTCCCCATGAAATTGGAACATGTATTCTCTTGATATTGAACTAATTGAGGGAACTCCCGATATTTGTCTTCTTTCCAAAGCTACCTCTGACATCAGTTGGTTGTGGCATAGAAGACTATCTCACCTCAACTTTGGTTATATCAACAAACTCATTGGAAAGGATCTTGTGAGAGGACTACCATTGTTAAAACTTGACAATGATATACTTAGTGTTGCCTGTGAACAAGGCAAAATGTCCAAATATCCACACAAAAGTATAACAGAACATAGTGTATCTGAACCTCTTCAGCTTATACATATTGATATGTGTGGTCCCACTACAGTTCCTAGCTTAAGAGGTAAGAAATACATTCTTGTGATTGTGGACGACCATACCAAATTAACTTTGAGTGTACTTTCTGCGAAACAAATCTGAAACCACCAATGAGCTAATCAACTTGATTCGTTACATAGAAGTTAGGGTAGGCAACCACTTAGAAGACTGAGAGGTGACAATGGTGGCGAATTCTAAAACAACGCCTTAGATAGATTTCTTGTATCTAAAGACATCGATCACAATTTTTCTGCACCCTACTGTGACATCCCCATTTTCACGGCCAAAAAAGACTGATTTTGTTTATGCTTTATAAAAATTAGAGTACCTCTTTTAATAAAAATGTTACGGAATTTGTTCCGAGTAAAACATGATAAATACGTTATCAAAGAATTTCCGAAGAAAAGTATTTTTATTCATTTTAAAACATTTGGGATGTCATTGTCAATACAAAAACATAAGCATAAAAAGAACTTATATTTATTTACACTAGTGATCTACATCTCTTTTAAATCTCTCAGTGTAAAGTAGCTTCGTATCGACACCTGTGATACAAATAAGCTGAGTGGGTTTGGTTGGGAAACCTGGTGTGTACATAGGGATTTCAATCGCACAATGTTATATCATATATATAATTTAGAACTCACAAAATATACAATTTCACCATATATGCATAAGCAACTCTTATCCCACCCCATCGATCCTCACAATGAGACTAGCTATACTCTCAAACCTTAGTTTAACCATTTTACCTAATCCATACTTTCGGATCATAAATGAACGACTTTACCTAATCCATACTCTCATATTAATGTCGAATGGTTATGCCTAATCCATACTCTCGGGCTAAGGACGAATGACTAATCCATAATCTCGGATTAATGACGAATGACTATGCCTAATCCATACTCTAGGACTAGGGACGAATGACTATGTCTTAATTGATACTCCCGGACTAAGGACAACTGACTGTGTCTTAATCCATACCCCCGAATTAATGACAGTTGACTATGTCCAATCCATACTCTCAAACATAGGACAATGACTATGTCTAATCCATGCTCCCGGATAAATGACATATACTAAAGTTCTATTCTCTGAGTATAACTCACTTTTACTCTTAAGAAAATACTACCCAATATTCCTCATAATTAATTTAGGTCTACCCTTTATCCTAAGTCATCATATATAATCAGGTATCTTCTTTAACACGTATTTCAGGCAACATGAATTAACTCGCACATAAATATATAATTACTACTTCAATGAAAACTTGTATTAAAATCATGCTCATGAAAGATACTATGCACTCACTTGATTAGAGGTGACTCGGTACTTGGACAACACTTCGTTATCTCAAAACAATTTTCCCTTGACAAAACCTAGTATCAATACCACTAGGGTTTAGTTCAGTATTTACCGAGACCAATTTAATAGTCTAGCTATTATTATTATTATATAAGTGTCAAACAACACTATATAACTCATAATAATAGCCCAAATAATTATTTTAAGGTCCTAATAATGTTACTATAATTAATTAGAAACTATATTAAAAATAGCGTAGGCATAGCTCACTTATAGCGGTGTTTTCGCAAAACCGGGCTTCGCTGGAGCAGCGTTACCAAGCCGAAAGACTCTTTTCTCGGAGCCGTCGGGCGCTTTGGGGATTCTGCCTCATGCTAGGAAGTTACCCTAGGCTTTGGGGGGTTAAGGAAGCTTAGAGAGAGAGTTTAAAAAGAAATCCTCTATTCAGCCACGTCACCCCTTTTGCAGTAGCACCCTGCCGACTTCTAAACCCCGTAACGTTCGCATACGACCTCCATTTTTGACATTCAATTTTTCCACGCGTAGGTAAAAACAAGATCTACAACTTTCACTTAGACTCCGTCAGCTAATTCTTGACCAATCTTAAATTTAACAGTAGGAGGAGTTTAGACTGTTAAATGACCGCGAAGAATTCGTAACTCCTTCATACGGACTCCATTTTCGTCTGTCTTTTTACCGTTGAGTTCCTATTAATGAGATCTTCAACTCTCATTTAGGTCGCGTAAGCCAAAAACGGCTCAAACTAAAATTTGAGTTTCAGGCTGTAGACTGCTAAGCTGAAACTTTGAAAAATCATAACTTCCTCATACGAAGTTAGATTTGGGCGTTCTTTTTATGGATTTTCTTGTTTTAACATACTATACGTCTTTGGTTTAGACTAATAAGGCTAAAAAGTCTTCTATCATAAATTCACTTTTTACGCTTCCCAGTATCGTGTCGGTTTTGCTGTAAAACTTCGACGGACCATAACTTCTTCGTTATAACTCGGATTTCGGTGTTCTTTATATGTACAGAACCCTTGAGACATATTCTACAACTTGGTTAAGATTATTTATTCTATATAATCTTTTGTCGAAAATTCATTTTCGACCCCTATTATTTCTAAATTGACTAGCCCAGATCTACGGGTGTTACAATTATCTCCCCCTTAGGATGATTACGTCCTAGAATCATCAACGAAAGAGGGCTCACATGATGACTCCATACATTATCTCTTCATCCTAAGTAATAATTGCAACTTTGATGTTTCTTCGAACAAGTGTCTAACTCTAAGACTTCCTGACTGCAGGCAGTGCTCGATCTTGCGGTTGCTCCTTATCTCACGTCAGACTCCAAATTATGACTTTCAAGTCACAATCTCGATCGTCACTAAATATGAACTTAAGATAAGTTTTATTTATTACTATCATGGACCAATGTGTCATATTGTAATGACCTCTCATCGTATGTTGCAACGCTCAGACTCAGGTCTCCTAGTGTCAAATTCTAGAATAAACTATACCTTCCTTTATATTCTAATGTGATACAATCACATTTCAATATGTAGCATTTCTAGCTACCAACTTCTTTAACAATGATCGCGATACTTCTACTGATCGCCTTGGTTAGCTTTCATTTCAATCTTCTGGTTTAAGTCTGATGCTACATCGAACTTGGTTCTCTGAACCACGTATCATACTCATCGTAGTTGGACTCAATTTGATATGACCACTAGGGTTGGAATAACAACAATCTTCTTAGTCATTACTGATACAATGGTAACGACATGCTTGAATAAAATGTAATCAATTATTGGCTTCTTGGTAACCTTGTGACTTTCCCCGATCCAAGCGTGAGTCCTGTGCTTCCGGTAGTATATGCATCTACTACCTTTCAGACCAACTCATACTCGTCCCAAGTATTGTCTCACAGTTTTCCAAGTCACCATACAATAAAATCACATAACAGTTTAACACATTAGATTGCAAAACGAAGGCTTCATTGTTTCTTGAAATCATTACATAGGTGTTCAAGTTCACCCTAGACTATGCCTCTAATAGGCTACATCATACGATACTATGGCTACTTCATAACTTGATCTTCAGATATGAAGTCATCATCCTTGATTCCTCGCATGGTTTTCTGCTTCGTCGAGGCTCATGTGAAATGCCCTTGGCCTTGGCGGCTTTTCTGGTCTAGCTGTTTTATTTTTCCTCGTGTAGTCTCTGGACACATGCCCCTTGCCTCCACATCCGTAGCATACTTTACCATTATGTGTGCAGTCCTTAGAATAGTGACCGGTCCTCCTGTAATGCTTCTTTTTGCATTTATCAAACCATCTCACTTCACCTCCTTCTCCTCCTCCATGCTTTCAGAATTTGCTCTCCTTGTTGGACCTTAAATATCCTTCAGACTTCTGCTTCTCTCCTACCTTATCTTTTTCTTGACCCTTTTCTCTTGTCTGGGTCTCTACGTTCTTAGCTGCCCTAATAGTTGTTTTCAAGGTAGTTTCCATTTTGACCATTGGGCCAAAGTCAGTGGGTAATCCTTAGCAAACCTATCAATCTTGGTAAGCTCAGTAGGCACCAAGTAGGGGAATAGCTTCATCCTCCCGGTGAATGCAGTGGCGTACTCATCAACACTCATCTTCCCTTTCTCCAGGTTCTGAAACTCGTTGTTTAGGTCTATCAGACCTATCTCTGAGCAGTACTGCATTTTCAACTGTTCCAAGAACTCTTCCCATGACATCCTTAGGGATTCTCCTCATGGCATCGTATCTGCCAATAGCTTCCACCAGCTCAAGACTCCCGTTTTTCAGTTGTCTTACTGCGAAGACAGTCTTCCTAAGAGACTCGGTTGTTTCGCACCTAAGAAATTCCTGTACATTTTCCCATCATTGTCGTTTCTCCTTTCCGGGCCATCCCTTCATTCACCTTGAGTCCCCACTTGACTTACTTGGCAGCTGTAGTTCCCTTCCTCCGATTTCTCAGGAATCAGCTCGGGTTGCTCAATGGTCATAGTAGGGTCGTCCCTATTCAACATCCGCCTCATTTCTTCCCTTTGTTCAGCTAACATAGCCCGAATCATGGCTTGTACTCCAGCCATGGTGACTGGCTCAGGTACATCTTCTACTACAACAGGTATTTGCTGAATCACCAGGGGTTGATTCCTATTCTCATTTGTATTCCCAGCTCCACTGCGGGTTCTTGCCATTTTGATCTATACACCGAATAAGGTGAATCTAGATCTTAATTTAGGATTGACGTTTTAAATCATCCTTATCTCTTTGAAACATTTATATGCTAGTTCTAATATTATATTCGTACATTTAGAATCCTAAACACATAAGGTTTCCAGATCCGGTCGGCAATAGACTATAGATTCGATCAAACTATAGCATAAAGCATAACAAATCATTTAGCACATAAAAGCAATTTAGGCATCATTTCTAAAATAAGCTAGTGCTTGTGTCTATTAGACACACTCCTCACAATCATCACTTAGCATTCTAAGTTTAAGTCTAGAAATAAATCCATATTCCTAGTTCGCTTAAACTAATGCTCTGATACCAACGGTGACATCCCCATTTTCACGGCTAGAAGAGACTGATTTTGTTTATGCTTTATAAAAATCAAAGTACCTCACTACTAGAAAATAGACCTTTAATGACGCGCATTTTACGACACGCGCTGATTAATGATACGCAAAAAGGACATGCCCTTAAAATAGTGTCATCTCTCCAAAAAATTTAAGGATTTACGTCACACATTATTGCGTGCCCTTAATTTAGTGTTTCAAGAAAAAAAAATTAAAAACACGAAGGGCGCTTTATCTTAAACGCACGTCGTTTGTTCTTGTCGCTTTATTATTTTAATGAAACGCTCTTTTAGTAGACAAGGGGGAAACGAAATCCCCAAAATTTTGAAAACCCACCTTGTTTTTTCTATATTCTATCTATTTTTCATCCCTGCAATCCACTCTCCCCTCTCTGATACTCTCTCCTCTAGATCTCCCTTCATTCTCTATGTCCCATCTCTCTGTAAACCTCGAAGGTGGATCGTAATTGATCTGCGAGGTCTCCTTCTTTTTCTTTGTTTTCTCAGGTACGACATCATACCAATTGTCACACCCCCGAACCAGACGGAGGAAACGTCCGAGGGCTATTGTGACTCAATTGAATACCATCACAATGATTATACATGAATCATAACATCGTTCATCACCATGCATTGAAATATAACAACAGATATTGCTTACATTCAGTACATTGTTTTGAACATTACATTTCCATAACTTAAACCGTTCGATACTAATTTAAACAAAACACCATGACATCATTGGATACCTATTCTTCGATTTACCTGTTACCTGAGAATACAAGTATTTTGGAAAACGTCAACATATGAAATGTTGGTGAGTTCATAAGTCATGTTTGAAAAATAATGATTTTTGTGAAGTTTGAAAACCTAGAAAATCCAATATTTTCTGAAACAAGTTGTAGGGTTTCAAAGCACTCCATGGATGATGGCAATGGGCCCCTTTGATGAATTGTAGGTTAAAAGCCCAAGACTTGTCTTTTCCATATAAATAGTCATGTATTATTCATTATTAGGGTTAAGAGTTAGGCAAAATGTAGCCACCACGTTGTGAGGTTTCTTGTAGAGTTAGATTCTTATTTCTTAAGTGTAATTTGCTCCTCACAATTCAATAAATCGAGTGATCATTCGACCTAATCTTCATATTTATGTTGTTCTTATTTTCCGCATCTTGTTCATCAAATCTCAATTAGGGTTTTAATCCTAACAAGTGGTATCAGAGCGAGTCTTTGAAGATCTATTGTTTTTTGAAGTATTGGTTCTTGGTTTGATGATTTTCTGCACAAGTTATTGAAGATTATTGGTATTTTGGCGATTTGGAATCATAATTATGTTTAAGCTACTGTTCATGAAAATTTATGATGTTCCTCTACTGTTCATCGTGAAAAATAAAGATTCCATCAAGTCTTGGCGGTTCAGAATGTCGTTTTCGTGATAACGTCAAATATTCGCGACTTTTTCGGATTTTGTACTTCATCGTTTATATCATTTTGTCGCGGGGGAGCTTAGTAAATTTTTATCCATTCAAGATCATTCTCATGACCATTTGAAGGCTTTATAATCACGTTTTCGATTATAAATCGGGGGAGAATTTGGTATGGTCATTCGAAATTGGATTTGTGACTTTTCAAAGCTGAAGATTTTTGATAAAGCTTGTGGTAGAATTATGAAGGTAGCTTTTACAACGGAAGTTCTTCATCGAGCTTTGCTAAAGCTTTTACAGAGAAGTATCCTTTACAGCGGAAGTTCTTTATCGAGCTCTGCTAAGGACTTGTTATATCTCCGACTTCTTGTATTTTCTCGATCAAGTGGCGTTACGAATCTTAAAATTTGGGTTGTTACATGGTATTTTTTGATGGCTTATATCATTAGCTTATTTAAAGATCATTGCGACTTGGAGGGGGAGCTCTTCAAAGACAAGAAGTGATTCGGTTTCTTTGTTCTGGAATGGGTTTTTATGGCGGGTTTGGTTTTCATGAAGATTCTTTGGGATTACATTCGAAAATGAAGTTTAAAGACATTACTTCAATGCTTGATTTATATATCCTAGAGCCCGTGATTGAATACTATTGAAGAATCAAGATTCGTGGATTGCTTCATATATTCTTCGTTGCATATATCTTTATTCGCTAGATGCTTGTTTTGGAAGTTAAAGCTTTGTCATCCATTCCATACTTTGAGGGGGAGATTGTAGGGTTTCAAAGCACTCCATGGATGATGGCAATGGGCCCCTTTGATAAATTGTAGGTTAAAAGCCCAAGACTTGTCTTTTCCCTATAAATAGTCATGTATTATTCATTATTAGGGTTAAGAGTTAGGCAAAATGTAGCCGCCACGTTGTGAGGTTTCTTGTAGAGTTAGATTGTTATTCCTTAAGTGTAAATTGTTCCTCACAATTCAATAAATCGAGTGATCATTCGACCTAATCTTCATATTTGTGTTGTTCTTATTTTCGCATCTTGTTCATCAAATCTCAATTAGGGTTTTAATCCCAACACAAGTATTGTTTATATGAAAAAGTGTGGAGATCCGTAGTATGCTTGTCGATTTTGTAAGCGTGTACAATTGTTAAACCTTGTATACATCACATAGTTAAAAGTGTTGATTTCCCCGGGAAAATCCGATGTTTTCCCAATACATAGAATTACATGTCTTATTTATTGTTATACTGATACGACGATTGTTTATGATTACCCAAGTAACATTGGATTAATTATGGGTTGTGAGTCGTTATAATCACGCATTAATGAAAATGACTAGTTTATAACTACCAATTACAAACGATCCTTCAGGCGTTGTCCATAAGACTCACTTAATCCAACCACCCTGACTTCTCATAGCCCCACAACTGAGGAGAAAGGAAGGTACGAAGCCCCCGTTATTTCCATAAGTCGTTCAAGGCTATCGTGAATGCGAAATCCACTTGGCTCGACTTGCATTTGACTTCTTGACTTTGCTAGCAGTACCAATGGACCCTTAGGTCCCAATAGCACAATAAAGCTATTGAAAGTCCTTTTACATGGAATTAGGTCATAGAAGGCCCAATAACATGTAAGCGCGTTCCCTTCGGGCCTAAAGATTATGTCATTGGGCTAGCTAGGCCCAACAAGCACGATTTGAAGCTTTCAAGCCCAAAGATTGAGTATTGACTTCTCATAAATTTCGTGTGTTTTATTAAAGTACTAATGTTTATTGATTTTTGTTTTGTAATTGATTCGAGACCGAATGAAATCGTTTGGTAATGGTATTGGTGTTGAAGGTGTATTTGATATTACGTTTCGCCGGTAGTCGTAGTGCTCGTATTTTATCTAATGGGATTTATTTGCTTATAAGTAAAAGTTTACCTTTTGTGACCCTACTTGGATAAAATTTACACTTTTAATCCTTTATATAAAAGAATTTCCATTTTAGTCCCTAAACCATTTTTCTTGACACTTTAGCATCAAAACTTATTGAAAAGACATTTTCAGCCAAGATTTACTTAATAAACATCTTAAATCCTTCAAAATGAGGTTTTCTCGGTTGGAACCCCCATTTTTCGCAATCTTTACAATTCTGGCCCAAAATGGAATTTTTTTTCATTTTTGATCCCTTTTGAATTTGAAAAGCATTTTTGACCTTTAAAATAGTTTCAATACACTTGTAATCCCCTGTTTTACGGAAACTTGCATTTTCAGCCCCTCTATTCCACACATTTCGCAATTTGGGGCTTATTGGGCTGAAAAGCCCATTTTTAGCCCATTAAGTTTAAAATTTACATTTTAAGCCCCTCAAAAGTGTTGTTATTCAGAAAAATTATATTAAAAACTGTTTGGACTCTTTTCAACCACCAGAAATTTTCATTTGTCATTTTGGGCCCTTAGTTTTTGTATTTTTGACAATTTGAGCCCAAAATTGGGTTTTATGTCTAAAAATGTCCATCCTAATCAAATAAATTATTTTTCTTGACTTGATTAGTGTAAAATGGTATAAGTTAAGTTTATTTCATTCCTCTTGTTGTAGATCTCAATTTTTAAGTATTTTTAGCCAACATATTCATCACATAGCACATAAAATCATACATAAAAGTATAAAAATCACACAAGGCTTGTATTCTCCCCCATAAAAACCCATAAAAACCGAAAAAGAGGGGGTATGAAGCTCACCTTGGGTGTGGTTTCGGTTTTGGAAGGAAATGATGAGAAGAATTCGATCCTAGCAACCTTCCCTGGAAGATCTCGAACTTGGATGCTTCTTAGGTGCTAGATCATGAGTTTGAATAAATTAAGAGGTGATTTTTGGATGAAATGAAGTAGTTAGATTATGGATCTAAGAGATTTCTTACCTTAGATGATGATTTTTATGGAAAAAGCCCTTGAACTCTTCTTAGATCTTCGAAAATATGGAGGAGAAATGAGGGAGTTTCTTGAGAGAATGGTGAGTGAAATGTGTGTGTGTGTGTGTGTGCTTGAAGTCAGCCAAGAGCAAGAGAGAGAGGGAGAAGAAGAGAGTGTTGCATGGAAGTATGGGAAATGCATGGAAATCCCTTGAATAATTGTGAGGTGGCACACACAAAGTCAACTCTTTCCTCTTTGTGGGCTTGGGCCCAGAATGGAGAGGGAAAGAGGAGATTTTTGGGCCTTAAAGGCTTAAGCCCACTTTCATAGTTATGTTGAGTGATTTTTGGTCCTAATAAATATAAGTGTGATTTTTATGACCTATTAAGGCTCAATTGGGTTAATTATGCCCCAATATGGCTCATATAATTAATTTATTTCATTCTAGGCCCAATATGGCCCAAAATATTGAAATACATGGAAGTGGGTCCAATTAGAGCCCATTTAAGAGTTCTAAGCCCAAGATAGTCAAATTGGAAGATTATTGGTCAATTGGGCCCAATAAGGAAGTCCTAGTCCAAAATGGACTTAAACAAGAACTCCTATGGTTTCCAATTGCTTGTTGACTACATGAAATGCTTGCATGGGGTGTTTGTTTGAATTTTTTTTGTCATAGAGTATGCATCATACATGCTCTTATGTCTTTGATTCACAATTTGACTTAAGTGTTGTAGTTACATGGCACAAAAATTTCTAGCTGTGACACCAATCCATTAACCCTTTCATTTTTCATTAAAAAAACCCTAATTGACTTGGCAAGTTCATGAGCCAGATGTAGCACATTCCAAACTGAGGATTTAACCAAACCCAATAGAGCCATTGGCGGAATCTTTGGATTCGGTCAACAAGGACTCTCTGTAATCGCGCAGCTTTCTTCACAAGGAATCGCTCCAGGTCTTCAATCTATCAATCTACAATGGCCACTATCAAGTTACATCAAATCAAGGTCTAGGTTTTCAAATGCTTCAAGTTCTTCCCAAATAACTTTCCCTCTCAAGATGATTTCCTCGATCGTATCTTTATGGTGACGATTCTCTCTCGATCGGATCGAAGACCGCTCACTCTCTCCTTAGATCTCCATGCGAGTCTGATCCCCCCTCTCTATAACACCCTCGCTTCCTTCCAGAAATCGAAGACCATTCAGTCTCGATCGTATCTTTATGGAGAAATTTAGACACAATAATCTCAACATAAAATTGGTAACTGAACTCCTCTTCACCTCTACCCTACTCCATCTACAACGACTCCTCACTTTTACAAACCCTAGTCCCATTGCGCTTCTAGACTTGGTCCTTTTCCTTCATCCGTTCAACAAATAAAAGGAGTTATTGTCTGATTGCTACGCTCTCAGGTTCCCGAGAGGGTGAGTAATCTAGTTCGACAGACATGAAATTTCGACTATTAAATCTCTTGTGTTTATGTTTATGTTTTCAGTGTTTATCTGGTAGTCCTATGGGCAGTAGCCATCATCGATCTGCCAGTGATAGCCTATCTAAACCCTAGCCGCCTATAAGTCGTTCGATGAAATGCCTAATGCAATTAAGGTATTCATTCCAACTTATATTTTCCCGATTCATGAGCTTATTATATGTGTTTTATCATTTTGTTTTCTTCAGGCATGCTTAACAAGATCACCATTTGAACTTGTGAGATGCAAGCTGACTTTGTATGAATGAGGTATCCATTGGGTATTGTTTGCATCCATTAAAACTCCCAACTAAATTTACTTTTCTGCCCCTCTCTTTCCCCGATACTAAACTATAGGTTTCAATGTGACTTCCTTAATAAAGTTTATATCTTGGAATGTTTTGAACCATGTTTCTTTATCCAAAAACTGCAGATTTTAGAGGCTTTGGTTCCAAAGGGTATAAAAGTCCCTTCATCCTTTGAGACTGTGGGCCATATCATCCACCTAAACCTGAGGGAAGAACATCTTCCATACAAGAATCTCACAACTAAGGTTGTTGGACAAAAACAAGCCAAAATTACAAACAGTTGTCAACAAGATTGATTATATCAATAATGACTTTAGAACCATGTCACTTGAAGTTTTAGCTGGAAATGTTTCTTTTTGTAGTTTTGATCCGTATTGCAAGGTTTCATATAGGTTTTTGTGACAACCCAAAATTTCCATTCTTTACAAAACATATCAAGTCAATAGAATTTAGAATAGTTGCAGTAAATTTTCAGGATTTACACTTAAGGAGATACCAGGAGAGTGGATGCACTAGGGTTTTGTGCAACTCCGTTATTCCAAAGCTCGTTGATATTAGAGTTCAATGCCTGAATAAAAATATTTTCTGCCAAAAATCCCAGGACTATATATAGGATTCTGAACCATATTTATTCATTAGTTACATTTCCAACTAGAGAAAAGCCATTATCTCTCTCACGGATCTTCGGGTTTTCATCCCAAATTGTGAGTACTTGTATCTAGTTGTATTATATAGCTTAGATTGTGTTTAATAACATCAAAATCATATCAAAATAGCAAGATTTGAGAGTTTACCGCCCAAGAACACCTTGGGGAGTAAACTCTTTTATAAGAGCCGAAGTGTGCCCAATGTCCCTCCAAACCTTGGAACTGAACCTAGAAACTACCCATGGCTTGTTTAGACATCAAAAACATTAAGAATCGAGGTCTAAAAGTGAGTTCATGGCCAAGGAAGTTCTTGGTCCGTTAAATCCATTTTAAGGTGGCAAAATGCCCTAAATGCTTTCCTTAAGCAATGAAACTAGTTTGGACTTGTACCCTAATGTGTTTAGGACTAGAAAACAACCTTAGAACACCAAGAGTAAGGTGTTCACGACCTAAGAAGTTCCAGGGTCGTGAACTCCAAACAATATGTCCAAAAGGTGCTTTAATCACTCCTAAAGCCTTGGACAATTGCCTTGATTTATTCTTAGTTATATTAGGGACTTGAAATCACCAAAAACACCCTTCCATGGGTGATTATGGCTGTAATCTCCAAGGGGTTTGGTCCCAAGGCCGTGAACATTAAGCAAGGCCATTTTAGGGCCTTAAATTCACCCAAACACTTGTTTAAGCATTGAAGCACTTCACTACTTAAGTTGTAATAGCTGCGAGCTTCATATAGTGCCCTAATAAAGAGTTTACGGCCAAGAGTTTACTCCCTGGGCCGTAAACTCCAACACACATGGTCTTTGGACCATAAACTCCCGTAAGAGGTCTTGCACTCCTTTGTTGCAACCCATTAGCCTCCTAGCACTCGACCAAAGTGTTTTCCTCGCATTAGGATGTTTATACATGTTTAATTAGTGTTATAATCACTAATTGTTTATATACATATGTCTTCACATGTAATTAGGACCATTGTTTGTGTCTAAAGTCTTCATTTGACACCTAGAAGTCCTACCTCGTCAGTTCATCAGTACCACTCACAACAGGTGAGTTCATACCCCTTAATCAATCTTTTAAATGTTTTTAAATACTTTATGGGGGGGGGATACAAGTAGAATCATGCTACTTATTATATCAATCACATGTGATTAATAAGCAGCCTTCAAATGATTGGCTACTCATTAGCCGTTTTACCAAACAGTTTCCATCAAATGTTTTTCATAAACCCTTTATATTTTTAAAACTCCTTATTAAACTGTACATTTTACTCTGTACGTTTCTTTTTAAATTCATTTACAATTGTGTTTCAAACAAATGTTTCTTTATGCTTAAACTGTTTTATTAAACCCATGCCTTCAACCCATTTTATAGATAGACATCAAGTCAATATTTTCTTAGATAATAATTATGTTCAAAGGTTTACAAAACTTATTTTATGCTTTTATATTATCAATTGCATGCCTATATATGTATAGTTATATAAGAAATGTTTAAAAGACTTAGGAAGGCTATCCACCCTATTTCCTTTTCGCGCTTGAGATGTAGTCTGGTGGGATATCGGGTATCCCTCCGAAGGTCCTTTAAATATTAGTTATATATCATGTGTACATATATAGTCATAATTGTTGGGTTTCGAGCATTCTAACACTTCCTAAGTGTACATGCAACCCTAATAACCTTGAATCTATGTTTTCTCTATATACATGCAAATTTCTTTTTCAAGGTTATTTCCTAACTAGCATGGCATGGGGATTACATAAAACATAAAGAACTAGTAGAAATACATACCTTGTTGTCGCTTGGATTCCTTCAAGACTTTGTGAGCCTAGCACCCCAAATGTTGTGCCTCAAATGCTTCACACAACACTACAACCTTGGAATAACTAGAGAGAATATTTCTACACTCCAAAATCGGCTATGCCCTCACAAGAATACTCTAGTGCCAATTTTGCATGCTATAGGGTTTCTTTTATAGTGTGTCATAATTAGGAGTTACAAATGTAAACCCTAATTGTCATGACTCTTCATTTCTCATGACCCATGGGTTTGTAACTCCCATGGACTATCCATGGAGCTCCATATGGTTATAACCAAACCCATAAACCATGGATCATTAATCCACCATAAAAGAATTGATGATTGTCATAATCAACCCTATATATTTAATTAGTCTCACTTTGATCACCAAATTAATTCTAGATTAATACTTGATCAAATACTAATTAAATAATACTATTATTAATATATTAGAACTTATAATATATTAATAATCATAAGTGCCTTATTCTCTCATTTAGTCTATCCAAGTATTGCAATGCCATGCAACCCAAATGGACCATGCCGGGTCGGGTCAAGTTCATACCAAATAAAGTTATGGACTTAGACACTATATCCAACAGTCTCCCACTTGGATAAGTCTAATAACTATATTTGCAAATATGACTTCAAAATCCGCCTAGCAATCGTAGCTCTTTCAAAGTCTCTCGAAACTGAGATGGTGATGATACGCCATTTAAGATAAGTGATCATATAATCCTCTGTTCTCATGATACCAGCCGGACAAACACATGGAACATGGTCTTACTTATTGTCCAGCATTTGTTTCTCGATCTCCGATTTGTTTCGACATAGAACTAAATTGAACACATCAATTAGGTTCTGATCGGGCCCGGTACATAGGTCAAAACCAAATTATCGAGGGGCCCAGATATCGCTTCTATTTCTTGAAGGAACAGATAAACTTCGACTGATATGCTTGTACTAACTACTTGTTGAATTACTCACAAAGGCACGTTTTATAACATCGAGTTACCAATGCGTTTTCGTACAATCAATGAATAACCAACTCATAGTCAACAACTCATATCTCTAGGTTTGAAGATCTATATGATATTACCGCTCACGATCACTCGAGATAAATTCCATGAAGTGATGCAAGTGAGCGTGGGTTGAATCCAATACTCAGCCCTTATGAGTACTCATGAATGTTGTAGCAACCATTGCATTGTCTAAAGCACTTTAGACAAATCATACAAGCCAAATTCATGACAGTCTTGATTCATATCTACTTCCAACATATGACTGACAGTGGATGGTTTCAATAATATGATATATTCCATAACATATTTATTCTGGAAGTCAAAACATGCAACGTGAAACACAAGAATAATACTTAATCCTATATGGCCCTAACACTTGGGTGTAAATAAAACAACTTTTATCTAAACACCATATTGATTACTCATTATTTATGTTTCGATTAATCAACTTTATGCTTGAATTAAAACATTAGTTGTCCCATGCTCCAAGCACGTACACTATGTTTTTCCAAACAACAATTATGCCATACTCCAAGTATGCATACTATGTTTACATATGGTCCTCTCTTTGTGAAATAGATCAATTTTCAATATTCCAATGATGCTTATTTCACAATTCCAATCCTTGTTGTAAATGCAAGAATACCAAACTCTTGCCATTTACTGTAATCTGTTAGATTCTAAACTTATATGCAATGATCCCCTTGTAACGACTATGCACAGAAGTCACAGAGACTTGGCAACATACATTACAAAATATTCCAATGGGAAACAATTTCATGGAAATGAAGTCTCAAATTCAAAGTACATTCCTTTGAACATCCTTCTTAGCATTAAGTTCTTTAATCTTACACAGATTTAAAAATAGCTTCCACCTATGGAGACAATTCCATATTACCATTTTGACTATCACTTATGAACACGAGTTACCGCTTTTCAAAATACGTCAATGTGGTCCTTACTCTATACTTCTAATTGTCCATGAGCAACCAATCTTTGGTAAACCTCAGATTGTCCTCAACAATTTTGCTTAATCATTTTAGTCATTTCCAGTTCTATTCCTTTTTCCATCTTAATGCCCTAGGCATTTGGAAAATTTAGAATGGATGAATATTATAGCATATTCAATCGATCCTATATCCGAAGCATATGGGACACGATTCATGCTATAAAATTTTTATTTGCCATGTTCTCACAATTCGAACTATGAAGAGGTATGCCGTAATCATAATCGAATTTTGAGATCGCAACATATATAGAATTTTCTTATGTTGAACCATTCCAGCATAACATTCATATATATATTCTTGACTAAAGTAGATTAAAATATCAATCTAAGCTTGTAGAATTGGAGTGAAGTATAAAATCCTCTCCCTTAATTATAGCAAAACAACTTTTCAAAGCAAATAGAAACTTTCGTTTTCTATAATTAATATTGCTAACTTGCAACACTTAACATAATCACCATGCTCCCACTAGCATAATGATTACCAGAATAACACTTTATGCTCCCACTAGCTTTGACATGTACTCAGAAATCAACTGAACTTCTAGAAATCAATACTTTATTGACTTTCTTACCAAAGTTCATATTTCTGATACTAGATTGCTTTGATAAGACTTTATAAAAAATATACACCTTTCCTTAGATATCTCACATGTTTGTCTAGACCTTTTGCAATTCTCACTAGTTAGTGTGCCGGTTAACCACACACGCTCCACTAACTATATGAGAATGCAAATATCACAACCGCTATCTACTTAAAATCTTCTTAGTGGAAGCGTTTCCTTACCATCATTTTCATGAATCGAAGAGAAACCTTATGACACTTAGATTTTATGGTGTATGTGTTCTTTTCCATGTGAATTTTGTCAAAACCATAATCACAGGACTAGGTTAGTGACACTTCCAAATTCATATGGACTGAACTTGTGCAATCTTAATTTCTTGCCACCCGGCAGCACAAGGGCCTACCATTGCTTCCAGGTTGTTATGCAAACAGACGAGAACTCTCAGAACTCCAATGCAAAGCCAACCTTAACTGGGATGAGCACAGAATATGTCAACACGATAGGTTACAAACCTCAAGTCGTGGGCTAGTGATTAACAAAACTCTTGATTAGTTCTTAAAACTATTTCAGAATCTTTTAGACTCCCACTGTCCTCTTGACATATAAGACTTATCTTTGTCAAGAACCATTCCTTGACAATAAAAATATTCAAGATCTAGTGCGGATTCTTATCAAGTTAAACACTTCCCATAATTGGACTTAGTTGGTCTTTGTTTTATCCAAAACATCACAACTAACCAATCTCAAATGTACAAGAGTATGACACATCTTACTCTACATTTGATAAGTGTTATAAACTTTCTAAAGATTATGTCACTCAATGGCTCAATCTTGGAGTATGACTCTAAGATTTGATGTATGATTTATCTTTTGATTTAACCATTTCAACAACTCATGATTCCTCTCCTTAGCCAAACAAATGAACTAAGGTGTCCTTAGAGGATCAGTTGTGATCTGGTTTCATAATCACTAAGATAACCATAAAACAAAATACACAAGTACTCTCCCATTTCTTCAGATTGAAGAAACTTTTATCTTTCTGCCTTATTTGATTCTTCTTATTCATTCTGCCATACATTGAAACTTTTCCAATGTTTCAGAATTACACTTAAACTCGTAAGCATAACCATATTTACTAAACTTTAGTAAATCATAATGAATAATCTTATCTACCTTTGTGGTGGACCTAACTAGTGCACAACTTAATGTACCCGATCCGTTAGTCCTTCGCTTGAATCACATGCGAATGTGAACAAGGAATTAGTCTTAATTTACCAAAGATGAAATTTCTCATTCATCACACAATACAACTTGCATGATTCCAAGTTTCTATCCAAATGAAACTTGGGTGATGAGAATCTTTCCTTATTTGGTAAATTATGACACTACCACTAATGAAAGAATCAAATCCATTTACCCATATTGCTTATCAATGGAAACATATAAGCAACAACCTTTTTCACAAATGCCATTGTAAGGATACTTAAAGTAAATAAAATCAAAACCATTTTCTTTTATTTTAAAACTTTGCGGAAAACTTATCCTTACAATCCATATGAAAAACTTGTTGTTATCTATTCCTAAGCAATATATCATAACTCTTAAGTAACAACTCAAAATTCTGATCACCGAACCATGCGATCGAAATCCATCTTCACGATCAGAATCAACATATACTTTCTTTAAGTTTCTTCACTCTTCTTTGATTCTTAAACATCAATATGTGACCCAGTCACATCATGCAATAAGAATCTCAGAATAGAAACTTAATAGAGTTAGATAATGGACTTTACCTAAAGCAGAGTCAAACATTTGACTTTACTATCCTTATGGACTTTTAGGTAAATTTGGCAGGTTCGCAACCAATGCCCTTCCTTTGGCAAAAAAACATATGGACTCTTTGGAAACGGTATACGAGACTATCACAGAATTAGCCTTTCTCTTTACCATTTGGTCAACCGAGTTGACTATGGCCAATCCCTTTCAATTGGTAATAGAAAGATTTTCTGGACTTCCAGTGTTACTATTGTCAATATCCATGGAAGTTTGGGAAGTTGATCTTCCAATCAAATTTTTCTTTACCAATGCTCCAAATCATTGCTGATTCAGCATCATCAAGCAAATAGGTAAGATCATTACGGGTCATGTCATGATCTGTCATCAGGGAGTGACCAAGTCAATAGCCAGCTACCTTGAGACTTCGACACCCGACTCTTCCGACTTGTCAATATGTGACTTAATCTCCAAGACCTAAGCACATATACACTTTGTTTGCCAATAGGGATTGAGTGACTTAGAACTTATTAGGTCTTGAAACTTGTGGGATAGGGAGATTTATTAGAGGAGGTGGAGGAAGTGAAGTATGATTTCTAGTCCCACTAATACACAACAAAGGGATTGATCTTTCACCTTGGTTGCCATTCGGGATATCATCTTCATTAGGAAGCTTCTTCCTAAGATTTGGGAAGACCATAGCTATCTAAACTAGACATCTATAATGGGAGAAATTCAAGTTAGTTGATTTAAAGTCCTTAATATAACACCCAATATGAAATATTAAGGCTAGGACCCAATAACCTATTTATAACTGGAAGAGGGATGCCGTAATCCAAATTATAAAATAGTTAAAGGTAGGTAAATGACGATTTACCAATTTCCACCATGAAAAAACGAAATATAATTAAGTTTTAATTGGATTTGAAACTCCTAGATATTTTGAGATACATTGAACTTTCAATGGCATGTTTGAATCTCGATTGTGCCCTCTCAAGTTTGTGACTGGGATGCCGAGGATCACAAACAAGGTGTGAATAACCATACAAATTGACTTGGTACCCTCAACAATATTACCTAATCGATGTGCCGGTTAACCACACACGCTCCACCGATCTATAATAAAGTCAAGTTACCCTTTGCCACTCTTACTAGTCCATGTTAGAGTGCCGGTTAACCACACACGCTCCACTAACGACTTGGTAAGGTACAAAGTGTAATTTTATGGGCTAGCACCAATTTCACATTTTCCTAAAGTAACTAAGATTGGGAATTTATAATGTATAGTTACTTTATAATTCATTATACTTTTAATGAGTATTTAAAGTCGTATCCTACCCGTTCGGCTAACGACCCTCCACCGATCAAGGAATCGGTGGGTGAGAGTGGACACCCATTAAGTCACTATTTTATAGGCAACAACCTTATACCCCCCTTATAGACCGGCTTCGTGAATGAGGCCTACTAACGGTAAGAACGACATATTCTTATACATATCTATATAATAAAATTATAATAATAGTATAAGGGTGTATTTTAAACATTTAAAATACTTGGTGGTTTAATCTATTAATTAAACTATACTCTTAATTTAATTAAACTTAAACCATGTCTTTATGGAATTATTAACTCTTTTAATTAAACACTTTAATTAATTTAATGAAGTCCATAAAGTTTGAATTTTTTTTTAACTTTTAAAAAAAATAATTTGGAATTAAAGTGTAAGACTTTACAAATTCCAAAACTTGAGGGCAAGAATTGAAACTATTCTAAGTCTCTTCAATTTGTAACTTATGAGTTTTAATGGTTCATAAGAATGAAGACTCTTCATTTTATGAAACCTCTTTAGTTCTTTAAACACAAATTAAATAAGTGACCTTTGGTTATCCATAACTTGAGGACAAGTTATGGACACCATTATTGCCATTAAGATCATGAATTAAACATACATGGAGGTTACACATAATTCCTATGATCTTCTAAAAACTCATAAGAACACAAATTCATGCCAAGCAATTTTCAAGAAATCATATAAACATATACAATACTTGAAAATTAATAAAAGTCATGTAAAATGGGTTAACATAATCATTATCGTTTTGAAAAACAGATTTTACAAGTCCAAAACAGATTGGGATAATGGTCGAGTAGGATGAATTTGTTCATGGACTCGGCGAGTCCTCCCCATGAACTCGGCGAGTCCAGTCGTCAGTGAGCAGATTTTTCGTTTTTTAAGCTGTTTTGCATCAAGTATACAAAAAACAATCCTAGGCTCTGATACCACTGTTGGGTTTTGAGCATTCTAACACTTCCTAAGTGTACATGCAACCCTAATAACCTTGAATCTATGTTTTCTCTATATACATGCAAATTTCTTTTTCAAGGTTATTTCCTAACTAGCATGGCATGGAGATTACATAAAACATAAAGAACTAGTAGAAATACATACCTTGTTGTCGCTTGGATTCCTTCAAGACTTTGTGAGCCTAGCACCCCAAATGTTGTGCCTCAAATGCTTCACACAACACTACAACCTTGGAATAACTAGAGAGAATATTTCTACACTCCAAAATCAGCTATGCCCTCACAAGAATACTCTAGTGCCAATTTTGCATGCTATAGGGTTTCTTTTATAGTGTGTCATAATTAGGAGTTACAAATGTAAACCCTAATTGTCATGACTCTTCATTTCTCATGACCCATGGGTTTGTAACTCCCATGGACTATCCATGGAGCTCCATATGGTTATAACCAAACCCATAAACCATGGATCATTAATCCACCATAAAAGAATTGATGATTGTCATAATCAACCCTATATATTTAATTAGTCTCACTTTGATCACCAAATTAATTCTAGATTAATACTTGATCAAATACTAATTAAATAATACTATTATTAATATATTAGAACTTATAATATATTAATAATCATAAGTGCCTTATTCTCTCATTTAGTCTATCCAAGTATTGCAATGCCATGCAACCCAAATGGACCATGCCGGGTCGGGTCAAGTTCATACCAAATAAAGTTATGGACTTAGACACTATATCCAACAATAATGGTCCTTCTAGTCCATCCAATGCCCTTGGGTAGCAAGGGTATACATCCATGTTCATACGAACCAGTTAAATTACTACTAAGCTACCATATGGGTAGCTTAGGAAGATAGTAGAACTATTACTAGAACGCGATATAATACAATGAGTCAGTTCATTCATGAGTCAATATTTGCTAGATATAGAGAACATACATTACAGCTAGTACACACAGTATATTACTATACATGTTAGATAGAGAGAGAACACACATTACAGTTAGCACATGTAGAACATTACAGTACATTACTATACTATTACATAGATATGTTTACATGATTACATTTACATATACAACTATACTAGAAAGAGAACATATACAACTATACTAGAAAGAGAATATATACAACGATATGAGAACGAGTAATAATACATTCCATACACACAAATACATTAACATAATTGTGATCCACTGTATCGGAGCATTCCTTCAATGTCATGGCCCGAGTTGTAGCCAGAGTGTCTTGGAGGAAGAGCGTGAGTTTACGTATAGATCTATACTGGATTGACTATCTTACACCTTGCTGCTAGCTACAACCGGACCTACAGGTCTGCGGGTGCCAAACGTCATACCTTTTTTATGACCTACATCGTCGTGTTACCTAGTCGATAGTATGGTACAATTAATCACATAATACCTTAATATAAATCCGGTTTAAGGTAGTTAGTACAGCAGTAGTTCCTATAATACAACACTACAATACTACATTAATTTACCTTTGACATATAGTTAGTGATCATTTCACTTAAACATTATTGTACAAACTATATTTTCTTAATGATAGTTATACTGGGGAAAATTACACACTTTTACAAGAAACGAACAGACAAAATAGTTAGATCTTGGTAGAAGACTCCCTTTTATAATAGTAGGAAATCATAGGGATTTCTAGGGTTTTTCAAACGTTTACAGTTGTTTTACGAATATTCTCATACTTACACGAACTTTCTATCAAAACATTTTCCAATCTTTCATTACATGTCAAAGAAATACTTACATACAAATTAAGACACATTCATACTTATGATCTCACCAACCTTAAAGCTGATACTCTCTTTCAAAATAACTTGTATCCTCATGTCAACAATAGAAAAGTACCGATGCAAGGTTTAGAGAAGATGGAGCTCGTTCAAGACTCATCTTTCATTTTGTTTATACTTTAGTGTCTATTATAATTTGACAGAACACTTGTATTAAAATTTTATTATTAATGCAATGGATGATGTTGTTGCTTGTTTACTACATTTCATTGTTGTGATACTGTACATGACGTCCTCCACCTCCAGAACGTTTCCGCCGTTCTTGGTTTTGGGGTGTGACAGTTTTAGTGCCTAGATCGTGAATCTAACTACTGAGCTGTTAGTTTTTTTGAAATGACAATTTTTCCCTTGTACCAAAACAAAACAAAAAAACTGGATACCATAGGTATTAAATTTCGAAATTTCTCCTATTTTTTAATCAAGGGTTATAACAATTAGAGTAAATTACAAAAATGGTCCCTACGCTTTCTGATTTTAACAAATGTTTAGTCCAAATTAAAAAAAATACACTTTTGGTCCTTATGTCCATGAATGTGTCAATTTTGGTCCTTGTATCTTTCTAACTGTGGTCCTTGTTTCTAGGTTTGAGGAACCGAAATCCATATAGAACCATGAAATAAGGACCAAATATGACAAAAAAAAATCATCATCATCATCAGCAGCAGCAAGAATCAGGTCTGAAACCTGAGAAATCCATAGACGTGATGCATAGGGTTTGTGCAATCAGGTCTGAAATCTGAGAAACCCATAGACGGAACTGGTTCCTACTGAGTAAACACCCTGCCCTGCCCCCTCCTTCATTTCTTCTTTATGATTTGTGCAATCAGGTCTGAATCAAAATATGTTCCTGGTTTGTAGGTATAGTGCTGCTAAAGATGAAGATGATTCAAATCCAAGTTTAGTTAGAAGAACAACAATTAGATAGGTAAGTAAGGGTAAAATGGTATATAAGTTAATGTTTAGTATATTTCCAGACTATGCAATTTTTAAAGGAAAAGCAGCACTTTCTATTGCCCCTATTCTTCCTAATTTTAGTAAAACGGATGTATGATTCTCTATGATCCATCATTTGCCTTTTACGTTTTAAATAATACTAAACATTAGCAATTGGAAAAAGTGAATCAACAACACCTTCCTCTTCTCTTTCCCATTTACATGGTTTTTCCTTTTAAGTTTTGTTCCCACATATTGTTGATAATTTATCTGTATATATTTTTCTCTCTAAAGAAAATTGAATCAATAATACTCATTATTTGAATATAATTTAATCTAAATTAAAATCGTTGTGTAATATGCATTTGATAGAGGTTTCTGTATGATGGTTGTGGAGACACCATATTAATCATCTTTATGGTAGTTGTTGCTGCTCTTTTGGCACTAGGTATAATAACAAAGGTTAGTGAACATCTTTAAGTCTAATATTTATATGTTTTGTTATTTAATTTGTTTCTTTTATAGAAATATGACATTTTTATGTTATCTACTCCATGGGATCAAAGGATGGTATGATAAGGGAAGCATAGCTTTGGGTGTTATAATTGTCATGGTTGTTAAAGATACTTTATTTCTATTTTTTGACTTGTAAACCAATCATGAATAAGATAAACAAAAAGATTATCTCACATAGTTTGATCTCATTTAACATGTCATTGCTATTTCGTGTTCTCTAGCCATGCATGGGTATAAAACTTCACTTAAATTTCAAAACTTGAATGAGGAGAAGCAGAACATACTGTGTCAGGTGGGTTTTTAATCAATGTATTGATCTTTTCATACAATCATATTTTTCTTTTTTGATAAATAAAGATATGATACAGCAAGGTTGTAAGAGGTGGAAGGAGGATGATGATTTCAATATTTGATATTGTTGTCGGTTATGTCATACATCTTATGATAGGCGACCAGGTAATATGTTTCTCATTTCTTGTGATTTCCGTTTTTGCCCTTGTTTACATTTCATTCATAAACCAGGTTCCAGCTGATGGGATTTTCATTTATGGTTACTCTCTTTCTATTGATGAATCAAGTATGACTGGCTAGAGTCACACTATAAGTTTTCATAAATTTCTCTTGATTACATTGTGTTTTATTTCGATTCTCTAGTTTTCAAGTGTAGATAATGTAACTTTTAAAAAAAATGATGGAACAGGTTGATTTAATGGTTGGGTGCAAAGTGGCTGATGGTTGTAGTACTATGATGGTAAGACTTAATCATTCTAATCCCATGCAAAAATACATAAAAAAGTCTTTTTGACTTCTTTTTCCAAAAGACAAAAAAATAGCTTTTGATTTTGGAAGATGTTTTCTAGGTTCTAACCATGTGTGATATTTCTTTTTCCATCACCACTGCCACCACCACCGCCCCACCACCCCCACCTCCCCTACCTCCTCCACCACCACCACCATTGTTGCCACCACCAACACCAACACCACAAGGTATTTTTGTGGTGGTTATATCACAAATCACAACTCATATATTTGGACACCCAATGCTAGTTCATAACCAATGACTTTTTCATCAGGGCTTTATCAGAATTACCATCTTCTAAAGGAGTAGATCCTTGCAGTTCTTGTCAAGAGATAAGTGACAATCTGTTCGATCTTGTGATGCTCATAAATTCCTTAACTTTATCCTCTTCCCATTTCTTGGTCAACTTATAGAATAAAGATTTTCATCAATGACATTTTTATGTGGACCTAAATTGTTATCATTCTCCTTCATCCCATTGCTGGCAATTTTCCACTTATGTAACCACATTTAGGTCACTAGTTTTGGAATGAATACAAAATGGGGATTGCTTATGGCTAGCATCTCAAATAATGATAATGATGAGGAAACACCATTACAAGTTAGTTCTCTAAACATGCTCTAACCTTATAAAATTCAAAAAATACACAACAAGTCTTAAAACTGTCATCAAGTTGTTTACAATATCTTATACAAAAACTTTAGGATTTAATTCATAGATGTATTGACTATGTGTTTTGGTAGGTGCGTTTGAGTGGAGTGACAATGTTTATTGGTAAGATTGGGCTTCTGGTAGCCGTATCCGTTCTTGTCATCATTCTCATCAGATAATTCAAAGTTGCATGGGTATAATTGCCTTTTCTACTTGCTAGGTTTTTCACTGGATACACAGAGGATGATGAAGGAAAAGTAGAGTTTATTACTGGTAAAACTAGTGTCAAGGATGCTATGGATGGAGTAATCAAAATTTTCACTGTTGCAATATGTATCTTCTGCATATATATTTTAATTTAGTTTCATTTTCAACTTTGTAATTCTTGAGGTGTCTATAGGTAGCTATTGTTTATGTTGCAATGCCAGAAGGGCTTCCATTAGTTGTCACTTCAACATAAGTTGTCCATTTTCTATAAACCATTTCTTTAATCTGAGTTTTGGATGACTAAAATGTTAATTATATATAATTACAGGCTTCCATACTCAATGAGAAAAATGATGTCTGACAAAGCATTGGTATATTGATAGTTTGTTCTCATTGACTTGTATAGTTGTATGTATTTTGTTTTATGTTTTTCGTAGTTTTGTATGTGCAGATTAGGCTATCTGCCTGTGAAATGATGGGTTCTGCAACTACAATTTGTCGTGATACAACTGGAACCTTGACTTTGAATTTGATGGGATATTTTTCTTTTCTTGGTAGCTCATAATACAACTGGCAGTGTATTTTCCCCTAAGGTAGGTATTTTTAATATGTACCTTACAAGAGCACCAATCCTCTACTATACCTTTTTTTTTCTTGGTGTTAGTGATCTTTAGTCAATTATGAAAAAAGAAAATTCATTGTCAATATTGGTTTGGTGCTTAATTAATAGGGAGGCAGAGATGTTGAGGTTTCTGGATCTCCAACAGAGAAGGCCATACTTTAATGTGGGTGGGGGGGAGGGGGTTAAGGTTAGTTAGTTCTTGGTTCATATGTTGGGGATAGAATCTTGTTTTGTATCCTTGATATTATTTTTAGGTGATGCTCATCATTTCTATAATTATTGTAGCTTGGAATGAATTTTGATGTCGTGAGGTTAGAGTGTTAAGTTATTTATGCATCCCCATTCAACTCAGAGAAAAAACGAGGTGGTGTTGCAGTCAAATGGATAATTGTATGGAAGAAGTCTCTCTACGTTCTCGTTTCCGAAAATATTTTGTGTTTTATGTATGTTGTTATTTGGATTAGGAAGATATGTTTTTCTAGTTTCACTCATGTTAATAAAATAACAATTAAATGTGATTTATTTTGAATATTAGTACAATTATTTCAATGAATGGATTGTTTTATTATATAAGTATTTTATTTTGCATTATGAGACTTTTAAATGTGTTATTTAATTTGAAAATTGGTAAATCTATAAATAATATTTTTTTTAACATTTAAAATTATGATATGAAAAAATGTGTGTCATCTTCATTTATGACATGACCTTTCTTGATAGGGGCTTTCTTGATACGCATTGCGTGTCATTAACACGCGCGTCGTAAGGTTATGAAACGCGAATGCGTGTTGTCTTCCTTTATGACAGGGCCTTCCTTGATACGCATTGCGTGTCGTGAACGTGCATTGTAATTGCGTGTCGTATATGAGCGTCGTAAATGCGCGTCGTCTATAGACGACGCACAAAAGCGCGTCGTCTCTCTTTATGACATGGTCTTTATTGACGCGCATTTGCACGTCGTCTGATTCTTTTATGACGTGCAATGAGCATCGTAAAAGGCTATTTTTCTAGTAGTGCCTCTTTTAATAAAAATGTTTCGGAATTTGTTCCGAGTAAAACATGATAAATACGTTATCAAAGAATTTCCAAAGAAAAGTATTTTTATTCATTTTAAAACATTTGGGATGTCATCGTCAATACAGAAACATAAGCATAAACAGAACTTACATTTATTTACATAGTGATCTACATCTGTTTTAAATCTCTTAGTGTAAAGTAGCCTCGTATCGACACCTGTGATACAAATAAACTGAGTGAGTCAGGTTGGGAAACCTGGTGAGTACATAGGGATTTCAATCCCACAATGTTATATCATATATATAATTTAGAACTCACAAAATATACAATTTCACCATATATGTATAAGCAACTCTTATCCCACCCCGTCGATCCTCACAACGAGACTATCCATACTCTCAAACCTAAGTTTAACCGTTTTACCTAATCCATACCCCCGGATTAGAAATGAACGGCTTTACCTAATCCATACTCTCAGATTAATGACAAATTGTTATGCCTAATCCATACTCTCGGGCTAGGGATGAATGACTAATCCATACTCTCGGATTAATGACGAATGACTATGCCTAATACATACTCTCGGACTAGGGACAAATGACTATGTCTTAATCCATACTCCCGGACTAAGGACAACTGACTGTGTCTTAATCCATACCCCCGAATTGATGACAGTTGACTATGACCAATCCATACTCTCAGACTTAGGACAATGACTGTGCCTAATCCATGCTCCCGGATAAATGATATGTACTAAAGTTCTATTCTCTGAGTATAACTCACTTGTAATCGTAAGAAAATACTACCCAATATTCCTCATAATTAATTTAGGTCTACCCTTTATCCTAAATCATCGTATATAATTAGGTATGTTTTTTTAACACGTATTTCAGGCAACATCAATTAACTCGCACATAAACATATAATTAATAATTCAATCAAAACTTGTATTAAAATCATGTTCATGAAAGGGACTATGCACTCACTTGATTAGGTGGTGACTCGGTACTCGGATAGCACTTCGTTATCTCAAAACAATTTTCCCTTGACAAAACCTAGTATCAATACCACTAGGGTTTAGTTCAGTATTTACCGAGACTAATTTATTAGTCTAGCTGTTATTATTATTATTATATAAGCATTAAACAACACTATATAACTCATAATAATAGCCCAAATAATTATTTTAAGATCCTAATAATGTAACTATAATTAATTAGAAGCTATATTAAAAATAGCGTAGGTGTATCTCACTTACAACAAGTTTTTCGCAAAATCGAGCTTCACTGGAGCAGCATTATTGAGCCGAAAGGCTCTTTTCTCAGAGCCATTGGGCTCTCCGGGGCTTCCTCCTTGTGCTAGGGAGTTACCCTAGGCTTTGGGGGTTAGGGAGGCTTCGAGAAAGAGTTTAGAGAGAGAAAGAAGAGGGTTGAGGGGTGAGGAAATGAGGGAACCCGACACCTCTATTTAGAGGGTGAAATACTGATGGACTCGCCGAGTCAATTCACAGACTTGCCGAGTTGGTGCCACGTGTCATCACCTCACGGCTTTTCTTGGGGAGAAAGCCTTGGCCCATATTCAGCCACGTCACCCCTTTTGCAACAACACCCTGCTGACTTCTAAACCATGCAACTTTCAAATACAAGCTCCATTTTCGACATTCTTTTTTTTACACGAGTAGGTAAAAACAAGCTCTACAACTTTCATTTAGACTCTGTCAGCTAATTCTCGACCGATCTTAAATTTAACAATTGGAGGAGTTTAAATTGTTAAATGACCGCGAAAAATTTGTAACTCCTTCATACGGACTCCGTCTTCATCTGTCTTTTTACCGTTGAGTTCCTATTAATGAGATCTTCAACTCTCATTTAGTGCACGTAAGCCAAAAACCGCTCGAACTAAAATTCGAGTTTCGGGTTGTACACTACTAAGCCGAAACTTTGAAAAATCATAACTTCCTCATACGAAGTCAGATTTGGGCGTTCTTTTTATGGATTTTCTCGTTTGAACATACTCTACGACTTTGTTTTAGACTACTAATGCTAAAAAGTATTTTATCATAAATTCACTTTTTATGCTTCCCGATGTCGTGTCGGTTTTGCTATAAAACTTCGACGGACCATAACTTCTTCGTTATAACTCGGATTTTGGCGGTTTTTATTTCTACGGAACCCTTGATACATATTCTAAAACTTGGTTGAGATTATTTATTCTAAATAATCTTTTGTCGAAAAGTCGTTTTCGACCCCTATTATCTCTAAATTGACTAGCCCGGATCTACGGGCATTACACACTCCACAATAAAATGGTGTAGTTGAAAGGAAGAACCGGAAACTGTGTGAAGTTGCTCGATCTATGTTGATCGTCACAAACCTACCACAATACATCTGGGCTGAAGCCACAACAGCCGCCTATTTCACTGAAAATACATCCCTAAACAACAACAAGAGGAAGCCCAACATCAAATTCTTTCACATCTTTGGATGTCGTTGCTACATCAAGAACAATAGGGATCAACTAGGGAAATTTGCACCCAAGGCTGATGAAGGCATCTTTCTTGGATATTGCCTTCATGCTGCAGCCTATAGATTTCGGAACAAAAGAGGAAAGTAGTGATGTCACTTTTGATGAATGTTATGTAAGGGTTCTAGATCCAAACCAGTTTGGTCCTCAAATGGTAGTACCATTTGATAAAATGAACCAACCATCACCTGCTAATGCTTCTGCTCCAGTCCATGCTATTGAAGTAGATTTTGATCTCCTCTTTCCAACTTAACCTTCTGCCCTAGAATCAGAAAAACTCACAAAAACACGTTCTCCTGATGTCTCTCAACCTCATCAACCATCAAAACTATCAAGTTCCACTAAAGCTTCGGTTGAGGGGGAACCATCTTCGAATAACTCTATCCCTAAAGTCCTTGAGCATCTTCTGAACCTTCTACTCTAGTTTCCCATCATTAATCTGGATCAGTCATAACACCAGTCACTACATCTTTGAGGGGGAACCACCTTTTCATGGTTCCATTCTTAAAGGTACTTTACAATCCACCTAACCATCCAGTCCATGGTTTCAGGGGGAACCCCACTCGACTAGTTCCATTCCTTCAAGTTCCTTCACATCCATTCCATCTGTTGAATTCAAGCATGCAACAGTTGAGGGGGAACCACCTGTTTCAGGTAGTTTGGGACTTTTCCAAGACGATCTTTTTTAAGGAACATTCACTTCTGACTACCCTTCTCATCTAAGAGAACAATAAAAGGTAGTTTGCACTCCTCAAATCTATAAGGAAGCTCGCCTCACAAAATGGACATAGGATCATCCAGTCAATCAAATCATAGGCGATCTAGATTCTGGAGTAGTGACTCGTTCAGCAACCAACAATGAATGTTTATATGCAAGATTTTTATCCATGATAGAGCCTAAAGGAATCAAAGAGGCTCTACAAGATGCAGATTGGGTAAAAGCAATGCAAGAAGAGTTAGGTGAATTTGAACGCAACAACGTGTGGGACTTAGTGCCAACACCAGAAGTAGTATCAGTTGTTTGTTCAAGATGGATCTATAGGAACAAAAGTGATGAAGATGGAGTCATCATCAGGAACAAATCCAGACTGGTTGTCAAAGGCTACTCACAACAAGAAGGCATAGACTACGATGAAACCTTTGCATCTGTTGCAAGGATAGAAGCCATTAGGGTTTTCTTGGATTTTTGCTGCACACAAGAATTTTAAGGTCTACCAAATGGACGTGCAGTGTGCATTCTTGAATGAAGAAATCCATAGGGATGTCTATGTTCAACAACCTGTTGGATTTGAAGATCCAAAGTTCCCCAACCATTGCTATAAGCTTCAAACGGATGTCTATGGATTGAAGCAAGCCCAAAGAGCATGGTATGGAACATTGTCCAAGTTCTTAGAAGATTCCAAGTTTCAAATAGGTTCTATTGATCACACTCTCTTTAGGAAAATCCACAACAACCATCTGATCGTCATGCAAATCTACGTTGACGTCATCATAGTCGGTTCAACCAGCGAGGACCTTAGTGATGATTTTGTTGAGTTGATGAAAAGAAAATTTAGAATGAGTATAATGTGTTAGCTCAACTACTTCCTAGGTCTACAAGTTCGTCAATCTCCTAAGGTAATCTTCATTGGTCAAGAGAAGTACATCAAAAATCTATTTAAGAGATACTCCAAGGAGAACGCATAAACTGTAAAGACACTAATGTCTACTTCCTAGAAGCTTGATTCAGACCTTGATGGAAAATCTGTAGATCAGAAGCACTACAGAGGAATGATTAGCTCATTACTGTATCTTACAACTAGTCGACCAGACATCATGTTTTTAACAAGTATGTGTGCACGCTTTCAAGCCAATCCCAAGGAATCACATGTCATAGCAGTAAAAAAAATTTCAAATATTTGAAAGGAACTGCTTCTCTAGGTTATTATATCCTGCTAAAGGCAACTTCTATCTCCAAGCCTTTACTGACTCAGATTATGGAGGATCAAGCTCAACAGGAAGAGCACTTATGGTAGTTGTCAATTTTTAAGAGGCAGATTGGCCAGTTGGACCTCAAAGAAGCAAACATGTGTTTCAACCTCTATTGCTGAAGCTGAGTATGTAGTTGCCGCCATCTATTCTCAAGTGCATTGGATGCAAACACAATTGAGAGATTATGGATTCAAAATGCAACATATCCCAATCTATTGTGACTGTAAGAGTGCAATTGCAATCTCTCACAAACTAGTCAACTACTCAATGACCGAGCACATTGATATCAGGTATCACTTCCTTAAAGATAATATTCAAAAAGGTCATATTGAGCTTTATTTTGTTCCTACAGAAGAAGAGACTGCAGATTTGTTCAAGAAAGCTTTGGATGAATCCAAGTTCTTACACTTTCTAGGACGACTTGGCATGCATAATCCAAATTCTCTAGGCATTTGAATTTTTTTTCTTTCTCATTTTTTTTCAAAAAACTCCAAAAATATTTTATTTCTAATTCATTGTATTTTTGCTTTACTTTTCCACAAAAAAACCTCAAAAATATTTTACATTTTTATTTACATAAGAGAAAACGACAAAAATTTTTAATTTTTTGTATTTTGTCTTTACTTTAAACAAAAGAAAATACCAAAAAGATTTTATCTTTATTTTTTTTAGGAAAATGCAAGTTGTCATCAACTATGCAAATGAAGAAGGTTAGTTGCTCCACACTTTAATGATTTTTCAAAATACTTTATTTTGTGGTTCTTTAGTTTGCTTCAGTACACAACTAATATTGGTACTTCGGTGACCATTAACAAGCTTCATGGTTATACTCTACTTAGAGTTATAACATACATCAAGTACCAATGTTATGTGGGATAATTTGAGGTGAAATCTATGGTTTAGTTAAGCCAATTTGTTATAGTATATTTGTGGCTTGCCTGTCATAGTGAACTAATGAGAAAAAAACACGAACTTGTGTAGTTTGAGGGACATAAAAAGTTTTGCTTTGTGAATATCTATACCCGATAAAAAGCATATTAATTAAAACAGAGCAAGTTAAGTTCCAAGTATATATATTTAATTTCTTCACTTTGAGTCTAGTTATATATTCAATAAGTTATAGGTTAGGAGTGGAGTCAATCTGAGACCTATGAGAACTCGACCAGTAAACCCCACGGGATATTGAAAATTTGTCCACCTGCAGTACATTAATGCAGATCGAACCGGGAAGAAGTCCGCTACATGGGTTTTCATAGAAAGTCATCGACTCCATTAGTGACCTAACAGATTTTGAGCACTCCAATGAATTTCTTATAAAGTCACGAACTAAAGTACAAATAGAAGTAAAGATAAGAATTATTTTCTTGTGTACTTTATCAAAGTTAGAGTTATATGAAAAGATTTTAAAAAAATATAAAAAATCTAAAAAAATACAAAAAAAATAAAAAAAAATCTCTAGTTATATTCTTAGGTCAACTATTATATATATTATTTTTTTTGTTTTAAAGTCGTGTTGGTGATACCTTTTGAAGCAAAAGGAGTAAATGAAAAGGTATGGGTAGTTGGAATGCCAAATATGAATGTTCTTCAAAATAAATGGTTGAACGTTTTATGAGTATTGTAAGTATTTAGGGCTTGGGAAGTAAGTAGGCCTTAGACACAAATATACGCAGTGCGGTGAGACATAATTGGTGAGTACAATTAAGTTATTTTGCATGATGTTAAGGAATTCAAAAAATAATAATCCACAAGGGAACTCTTTACAACGTGAAGTGAAGAATCATACACATAATTTATTTGCTTGATAAATTTGTAAGTAACAACAAGATAATCCTCAATGTCTCTAAATCAGTCAATAAGTGTTTCCTTAAAGTTCTTGTTTCCGCATGCACACACTTCACTGTATTGTACTATTCCCTTCTCAGATTCTCTATCTATATGCACACACATCACTTTCAAAGTAGATTATTCAGTGTTTGCACTTTTATACTTTATGTTTAACTCATGGCTTAGAATCTAGGTAAAACAGCTAAGTTAGATAGAGAATATCACTTACTTGATCATGGAAGATCCTTAGCCAAGTGGAACATCTTATGACAATGGATCGTCCTCTTTAAGAAAACCATATGTGTTTGTCTTGGTTTATGGAGCATTCTTGTATATTGTGAAGATGGTTAAAATCAAAAGCCTTAATGAATGATCTTGAAGTAACTTTGTGCTATTGGACCAACATGGAACAACTTCAGGTACATGGACCAAATTTATAGCAACAACATACAACTTGGACCATCTTGGATCATTTACTCATCTTTGGACCAATTGGACAGATGAATGAAGCATCTTCATTCATCTTGATCATCTTGATACACGTTGAAACATCCCAAAAACAGTGTCAGAAAATTCTGTTTAATTTAATAATAATAACCATAGTAAATAACCCTCATATAAAAATCATAAGCAATTTATCTCAAAATATTGTAACAACTGTCAAGTATATCAGAGTATAAACATCCCATGCTGAACAAATGGTGTGTGCACTGCAATCTTCCCGAGCTCATCTTTTGAAAACTGAGTACCTGGAACCAAAACTAAAAACTGTAAGCCCAAAGCTTAGTGAGTCTCCCCACTATATTTCTTTTCAATTTAAATCAAAATCTTACCTTTTAGCCCCTAACTCCAGAATTTCCTTTCATTTTTGGCCCAAAACTTACCATATAGCCCTCCACTATCAAAATTCTTCACCAATTAGTCTGAGACTTACATTTATTAATTTATTTAAATAAATGGATTGTTACACACGTTGGACCATATTCACCATCTTGATCATATTAAGGCATCTTGGAACACCTTCATCATCTCGATCAACTGGAAGTACCTTGGAGCATTTTCACCAATTTGAAGGGTCTTGATCACTTGGACTAGCTTGGAGCTTCTTCATTCACTTGGAGCATGTTCAAGAACATTGAAGCATGTTCAAGAGCATTAAAACATGCTCAAGAACATTGGCACATGATCAACAACTTGAAGCATCTTCAGCCACTTGTTGCATCACGCCCATGTAGTCCACATAAAGCATAATAAGTATGTCATGCACTTTTCAAGTGAGCTATGCACGTTTCATGTAGACCATGCACATCTCAAGTAGGGCATGCACATGTCAAGTATGTCATGTATGTTTCGAGTAGATGTTTCCTTAGGCACCATGCACGTCACAAAGATAACATCCATGCATGCACCACCTTTTCTTTCTTGATTCTCAAGGCATCATTCTCATGCTCGCGACTCAAGTTGAAATTCTCTTATTTATACTTGAATACCATCCAAGCCTTATGGGCCCACAAGTTGGCCCATGCAAGCCCTATTTCGACCCATTGAGAAACCCTAGAAACCTTCAACTATAAATACCTCACTTCTACTTCTCATTCTTTCTTTTTAACTTTCTCAAAAATTCTTACTCTCATACTCGCTTGGATCAACAAGGCTTCGTGAGCAACAAATACGTATGCAACAGGTAACTTTAGTTGGTGAGCAACAAGTAGCCTTGGCACAACAACAAGTTTAGCTCAACAACAACCCAATTTTCAAAAATCACCTCTTAAGCCATAAGTTGGTTGTTGCAAAACCCTAATTTGGCTCAACAACCTCCTTAATTTCGAAAATCACCTCTTGAGCCATAAGCTTGTTGTTACAAAACCCTAGTTTGGCTGAACAACCTACCCTATTTTCGAAAATCTTCTCTTGAGACACAAGTTTTTTTTTCAAAACCCTAGTGAGCATCAAAGTCTTGGAGCAACATCAACTCATCTCATCACCATCCTTCTTGAGCCACGCAACCACTTCGTGAGCAACTCCTCACCTTGCATTCATATCCATATCAAGCAACACGATCAACGCACTCATAAGCTCTCTAATTTTTTTTTTGTGCATCATGAAAAAAATTTCATGATCCTTTAAAAAAAAATTGTGATCACCTTAAAAAAATTTTATGAGCTTCTTAATTTTTTTGTGAGCGTCAAGATTTGAGTGCATTAAAAAAAATGACATCTGAAAATCGAGCCTCCCAAAACAGTATGCGTGTTGGACAACAAAGGTTTAATCATCTAAGACTAGATTATTGGTTCATACCTATTTTAGAGATGGATTATTTTGCTAAAGTAGGGTTAGTTTTGCTGTAGAAAAGAATCAAACAAGGAAATTAAAAGAGATTCTGAAACCAGTTGCGCCATCCCTCATTAACATCATCATCCTCTTGCTCCATCTATATGAATGAGCGCATTTGATAATCACGATTTGTTGGGGAATTTCGAAATTGGGTTATAGGAAATCTGGATCACAAACAGGAATCGTGTGATACACTTTACTTGTTTGATATTTCGACCCTAATTGCCTTGGGTATCACGAAATCCAAAATAGGATAATTCCTGAAGAAATGATTCTGATTTTAGGCACAAAACACAGAATCAATTTTGAGAGAGAATGAAGAAGAAAAGCATCCTATCAGTTTTCTGTGTTTCAATGAAGTTATACGTTTCCCGGACTTATCCACACAACGGATAAAACGAGAACAGTTTTCAACTTTGAAAAAATACGAATTAATCCTTGAATTTGCATCTTTAAAGAATGACAAATTAGTCATCGTACGAAGTTATACTTTTCCCGGACTTATCTCCGAACCCCAACTTGACACAGTAGATTAGCGTTCGGTACTAACAATGTTCAGTAAGTACAAGTGTGCACTCCCACACCTCCTAACTTGTATTATAACTAAAACACTATTCTTGAAACACCTGTTAAATCCATTACACTAAAATATATCTGGTGATTAAATCACCAACACGATTCACATATTCAATCTTTTCTTGAACATGAGATTCTCATGTACAGTTCCATACTGCAGCCAACATCGATTTTTTTTAGCATCTTCGTGACTTAGATGCACCTGGCATAGCGCAAATTCTGTTGGATCCAATTCATCAGTTGCTTCACCCCTTCGATCCAATTCTGATATCTTTTCTCACTCTAGATATGTTTCTTGGCGCATATTCCCTCTTAAACAAAATCTCTAGCGCATCATAGACTTTGGCAACCCTTGGCGCATCGTCGATTCCCCCCTGGCACACTCTCTCATTGATCACTCATCTATGTGCCATCTCCACATGAATACTCTCTAAGAGTTTGTTGATTAAACTTGGCGTGCCACCTATAATTTCAAGTGCACCAATCTCTTTCGACACACACTTGAGTGTATTTGAAGCAAGGTCAATCAGTCTTTTGGAGGTGAACCACATCAACGCATTCTGGTTATACGAGCACATCTGCATTTATTTATCACCAGCCCTGCGCACCATCAACTATGGCAAGAAACACAACAAAAACTCATTGATCCCATTGAAGTGAAGAAAAGAAAATTCAGATCTCCCCAAGATATATTTGTTTATCACTGCTGCAAGATCCAATGATGGGTTCAGTTGGGTGGAACACACATTGTTAACCGATCCAGTGTAGCATGGAAGTTTATAAAGTATCGGCCGTGAAGTGGTATCCCAAATATACACCATTCGATTAGAGATTCCAGACATAACCTTATTCCCATCAGGAAAACCAACTGTTGTGATCTGGTATTTATCTGGGAATGAGTCCTTTGGCGGAGGTCCCACAGCTTGGCGGTGCCATCGTCTGAGCTGCTCACAACCAACGGAGGTCCTCTATGGGAGGGACATGACTTGTTCATCAGAGCACATTCATGTATGAGCAAGTTTCCTCTCATGCAACGTCTTCTCTATGTATGTAGATCACAAAGTTTTTTTTCGAGCCTCAATCACCTCATTATAGGAATCTCCATTCGATTCGGTATCACAACTCGAACACATATCCAGCCGTCTGGGATTTTTGGAGAAAGAATCACGCAGGAAGCATTAAAACCTTAAGATAATTTTGAGCCTTTCCTTCGAGACCTATACAACGTGTTTTATGCAACAAACCATTTGTGACGCCTTTTTTTTGTGACACTTGAACATCAGAGCAAATAACTCAATTATGATGGTCTAGTGTCACAAAAAGAAACATGTGTTGGGTGTATGTTTTCTGCATGCACATTTTTTTTTTCTTTTCACACACATCTTTTTAATATTTTATCTCTTAATTTTTTTTTTTTTTTTTTTTTTTTTTTTTTTTTGAGATATCTTCTATAGCAAATTTTAAACCAAGTAACCAAAGTTTAAAGTTTTATCTTTTTATTTTTCTTGGGCTCTAAAAGATATCCACACTTTAAATAAAAAAACATATTTTTGAAAATATCATTTGTGATAAAAAAAAAGTTTTTTTTATTTCAATTTTTTTATACGTTACAGTCTTTTAAGGCCAAGACTTAACAACTTTGTTTTATCATAACACTCATTGATATGATTTAGCAAAATATCAAAGTTTTATTTTTGTTTTATCATAACACTCGTTTGTCGAAAAAGATCAAGTTTTTCATTGTTATTCACCACTTGATTTTGTAAATCAATACTTTTTCTTTTACACACTTTTTACAAATCCTTATTTTAGTAACCATCACATAGGAGGAAACTGTTGGAAATATATTTATGTGATTGTCACTTGAAATAAGTTGAGTATTGATTTACATTTTCTAACAAACATTATCAGAATGTTTTAGGCTGGAAAGATATTCAAGATTCAAAAAGTGTTTAAAGAATCAGATGTTGGAGCACTTGAAGTTGACATGGATAAGGTAGTTGGACCATCATGATCTCAGATTGCACATCTAGATCATATGTAGAACATCAAAATGTTGATGGATCATTTGGAATATTGATGGCTCATCAGAAACATTGTTGGTTCATCCACAACTCTTTAGCTCAACAAGAGTTCATGGCTCAACATGAATACTTGGTGGCTCAACTCAAGTCAATAGATCAACATGATCACATTGATGGCTCAACAAGGTTGCATATGACACATCATGTACAATGAAGGCACGTCGAAATGCTCAAAGGAACATGAATTTCGTCCATGGTCCATCATGAACATGTGGTGGTACATCTTCAAGTTCAAGACAAAGTCCAACATTCAAGAAACTACTCAACATGATCAACAACACTTCTAGAAGTTGATGACATCTAAAAGACAATTGAGCAACATGATACTCATGTTGCTCATTATATTTTTAATGTTGATAATGTTCAAGAATTATGAAGAGTCATAACTTAGATGGAACCCTAACGGAATACTAACAGAATTGGAATATTCCATCCATTCTCCGTTAAGTATGACAAAGGTGTCAACTGATGACTAAGTCATGATGACGTGTCAACACCTGATTGGTCAAGCCATGTCATGGGCTTTTCCAAAGCCTATATAATAGGCCCCTTCGGATCCATTATAAAGTGGCTCTTTTCTGATCATTCCTGCTCATTTTGCACAAATCGTTGCTTAGACTATTATTCATAGAGCCATTTGAGAGTTTTAGTGTGTTCTATATTCAAACACTTGTAATTGAGTATTCATGAATACGAGAAACATTTGAATCATTGATCTTGAACATTAAAAAAATTATATTAATTCGATTGACTCACAACTGTTTATTTTCCGCACAATTTACCACTTGACGATTCTGAAACTCTGTTTCAGTATTTTCAACACTTGGTCTATTATAGTCTAGGTTTACTGAATTTTTCTCATTTCTTCAGAAAAAGCATGTAAAATGAGCATCAACTATAAAAAAATAATTGGTGAGTACTCACAGGTTTATAACATAATATAGTTTGATGTCATGAAAATCAGAATATTGATAATAGTTTCCATAAACGAATGTTCATTGCTAAATAAGTAAATAAGTTTTCATGGATAGAAGTTCATTGCTAAAATGAGTGATAAAGTTTCCATAAATAGAAGTTTGTTGGTAATATGAGAAACAAAGTTCGTTGCTCAAATGAGTAAACAAGTTCACTGCTACAAAGAGCAAACAAGTTCGTTGCTACAAACAACAAACAAGTTTGTTGCTAAGACAAGTAAATAAGTTTCTAGTAATATAAGATTGTTGTTATAATGAGAAACAAAGTTTCGTTGGTAAAATGAGTATATAAGTTTCGTTGCTAAAATGTGATGTAAGATTCGTATGTGCATTAAGTTTCCATTCATGGGCTCACAACCTAAGCCTAATGACCGAATCTTTCCTTATTGACTACTATGTGTATCGCAAACAGAAAAATGCACTCAAGCGAATCGTGTGAGTGAGGAGTTGTCTACCTCCTAATAGCGGTATCCATAATGACCATGGGCTCAAAAGAGTTAATGAGTTGTGTCAAATGATTCCACAGACTTAACCGTGATACAGTCCTCATGAATTAAAGTAACATACATATACATGCAAAATATAGCAATGAAGATTATACGAGTCAAAATAAATACAACGAACATAAATAATTGAGGACATGCTTTTCCACCCCAAAACATTTAAAAACCAAAAATAGGGGGCGTGAATGCTCACTATGCTTTGAGGTTATGCAAATGATGCCTTGAACTAAGTTCCAATTGTATCAGTACCAATTCTTACATTATGGATATACACTAGTGAGTCTCTAATCGAAATCTAACACTAACATACTTAACTTCTACAATAGAATTATGCCAATATTGTGCCAAAGTTAGGTTTTATATAAGTTGAAAATACTTCTCTGAAAATTCAGATTTTCATATACCAATTGACTTACTAACATTTGCAAGTGACAAAGCTAATTTTGTGTTACTGTCTGTAATGTATTTTAGCACTTTTGGAAGGGCTTTACAAGCTAAAAATCCAAAACTAAATCAAATCAGTTCTATAAATTTCCAACCTTTACATTTCAGTTCTAACTATAATTTAGAATCCTCTTGTAATTTTTCATGGTTTTTAAATATATTTAACTATTTTTCAACCATTTAATTCCTTGTAAACATCATAAAATCATGGAAAATAATAAACAGTTAATAAAAATTCCCAATATTTTTGTAAAACTTATACAATGTATATAAACTGGGAAAATACTCAAATTGATTTTCGAATAGTTTAACCCAATTTTATGATTTTTGTGTGTTTATTCTAACAAAAATAGAGATAACTAGAAACAAGTGTCTAAAATTTCCCATACTTTTTATTACTAGTGTTATTAGACATATAAAAGCTGAGAAAAATATAAAAGTTGGTTTCCAAATAGTATAGACATTTTCTTTGTTTTATTCACTTAAATAAGCATTAATTCGTGAATAATTGTTAAACACTAAATAAGATTACCAAATTTTGTAACATTCATCCACACTGTATATAAGCTGGGAAAATTATCAAAACTGATTTTCATATAATTTAGTCTGATTTTTGGATTTATTTGTATTTAATGTAAGAAATATAGAATAAATAGTAAAATCATTCAATAATTTTTCAAAATTTTTGTAAAGTTATTATTTGATGTATAAAAACTGGGAAACATATCACAAATGGTTTTTGAACAACTTAACGTATTTGTATGATTTTTGTGTATTTATTCTGCTAAAAATGAGAATAAATACTAAATTGTTTAGAAAACTACTCAAACTTTTTATCTGTAGCTAAAATGTGATAAAATATTTTATGGAAATTTATTATAATTTTTAGAATATGTTAACTATTTTTCTCTTATTTATTCTCATAAATGAGCATTAATTCATGAAAATTTAGTAAAATGTAAGAGAAATACATTAAACTTTTTACTCATCACTAATATTTATTATAATATATTTTGGTAAAGTTTAATAAGTTTTGGACAGTGTAGCTATTTATTACCATTTGAATCCCTTAAACATTCATTAAATCGGGAAAACTAAGAAATTGTCTTGGAAAAATATGGAAAACTTTTCATGGACTGTTTATGATTTCTAGAAGATGTGAAAATTATGAAATTTTGTTTTGGACATTCATAACTATATTTTGTTATTTATTTCTCTTCAACAAAAATAAACTAGAAATTGACCAAAAAAAAAAAAAAAAAAAAAAAAAAAAAAATTCATAGAAATGCATGAAACTTCAAGAAACGTCTTAATCAGTTCATAGGTCATATCCGAAATTTCCCAAAATTTATTAACCATAAAAAGTATTTTATGTGAATTATTGTTCTATTTGCTTTAAAAAACTACAATAAATCGAGAAAATGATTTATTTTCTGAAAATTTCCATATAATCTTAGTATATTGTTTGGATTTTGAGAAAAATGGATTTGAGCAGAAAAGAAGGTTTAGATACTTATTTGTGAATAAATATTTTATGACGTATTTGAAAGTTTTTTAACAACATACTTTGATCGTCTAGCATCTAAGCTTGAAGATCATCACATGTATGTTGTTATTTGGGTGAAGTACTACCACCATCATCATAAAAATCATAGTTATGAACATATTATTCATAATCCATCCACAGGATAGTGTAGAAATAGAAAAATATGCATGAAATGTTGTAACCTTGAAAGGAGAATAAGGGGTTTTCGATTTTACCTTAAGAACACACTTGATGAGGGTGTTTTTTGGTATCTTGAGACTCATTTTTCTATAAATTTTCGTGGGTGGTGGAGAGAGGAAGAGAGAAATTGAGTTGTGGAGTGTGAGAGTGAGAAGAGTGAAAGATAAGGAAGTGTGACAGAGAAGTGATGTGTGTAGGAGGATAAAATGATTAGTGTCTGGGGGAAGAGTGGACTTGGGGAAAGGAGAATGAATTTGAGTTATGAGGGAGGTTCTCTCTCTTCCATTTTTATAAAATCCGAATCTTTTATAAAAATCTCAATTTTTTAATAAAATATGCACCTTAATATAGATTTTATTAATAAAACCTTGAATTTTAACTTATGAATTAAGTGTAAATGTTAATGAGATAAATTTTATTTTCCTTGAATACATTTTCATAATTTTAATTATTATAAGATAATGTTATAAGGTTCATAATTATTTTTATAGAAATTTTAAGGTTAATATTTATAAACACGAGTTTTTATGGCTTTTAGGGTTTTGTGGTTTAATAAATCTTTGGATATCAAAATAAAGTAAATTTTTTATACTTCAAATCATTTTATGGTATTATAACTCTTTTATAGTTATGAAAATATTATGGATTTGTTTTTATCGGTTTATTTACATTCTATGTATTGATTCCAAGATTCAAGTGAAACGAATGAATCAAGTATACTAATCCTAGTTTTCAACTTAGACATAAGTTCCTATCAGCTTCTAACCTAATTTCTAATATTAGGTCAAATATATGATGTGTCTACATAATTCACGCAAAGATGTTCAAGTCAAAGAATGACCTATATATGGATAGTCACTATAGTTAAAGTGATTGTAGAATTCACATATCAATGTGAAATTTAATTACACTGTCCTTGATTCTACTTGTTTCCAAGTTTCTAGTAGGTTATAACTTAGCTTCTAGTTACCAAGTCTAGTATGTGTCGTGCCTATACATGCAACTAAGTTTATTCAAATCTAGAACTATGTCGAATTTTGACGGTTGTCACAATTTCCCCCGGTTGAAAGAATTTTGTCCCGAAATTCAATTCGTGACATATTCTATTAGAACTCAGCCAAATCCAATTGTATAATTGGAGAGGTGGTGACTTTAAGAGCTCTTTGATTATTTTGGTTTTATTTCTCAAAGGAAGTGCCCAACTTTTTAGCTACAATCAAATTAGTGTTTCCCTAATTCGAGTTCTATAGTCTAGATTGTGGGAAATTTGGTTCATGGAATCATGATCCAACCATGACGATCTAGACGAAAAAGATTATCAAATTAGAAATTATATGCATTAAGAGAGCGCTATAAGTTTTGCTGAAGCACCAACTGCATTAAGTGTTAAGTCCGCATGAGCCTGAAAGTTTTGGAACCAAGGGACTTCAAATCAAGTGTTTCTCCTCTTTTCTCAAGCTCCGTGTATTTGCTGTTGAAAATCATATGTAGAAACTCGGAAACATGAGAAATTTATCTTTTCTTTTTCCCTCTGCATTTCCAACCATTTCTTTCAAGATGTATCTCGAAAAGTTGAAGTCGAGACCCGTAGTGAGAGCAGCAATGGCACCCGTGTTTAGTAACGAGATCTCGTCATCAATGACTCTCCTTCCAAAGATGCAGCTCTCGAACACATGGATAAGGAACGTCCAATAAGGTGGAAACAACTTCTTGATTGTGGGAGGAAACATACCCTCATAGCCCAAGTGGCTGGTCATTGATCAATAACACTTCGCGGATGGTTTGCTCGTCCACACATATCTTATTTCCATTTACAAGTGCTTCTACAGAGACTACATCATCTTCTCCTTTGCACACCACAACTTTGTTCCAAAACTGCTTCACAAGATCTTGATAGATTATCGGACTAGATGTGAAAGCATATGCCAGAAAACATTCCTTCAGTCCATGAATCATGGACTTGAAGTCACTGTGCGCAGCTGGTGGATCCATCAGAAAGACGGCAACGTTGTAATTATCTAAAATCTTCAAGCTAGCCATTTTTGATCTGCATCAACCAAGCCAAGTGAGAAAACAAATGATTTAGTCAGTTAAGCTTAAGTTTTGTAATTAGTTAATTAATTAGACTTTTAATATTGAATTGATTTAAAAAAATGAGTTCATGGTCAAAAGACGGTTCACGGCCGTAAATGCTTCATCGGCCGTGACCGTCTCAATGTATTCTGGCACATTATTATCAGTGTTTTGTTTTGTTTTTCTTTATTTCTCCCCCTAAATGTGTGCATGGGGGAGAATGGAAATTAAATGCGCAAATTTAAAGTACCTAAAACAAAAATCAGTCCTCAAAACGTAGCGTTTTTAGAAAGCCCACCAGCACATCAAATTGAGCTTTGTTAAACGGTTTTGTGAACAGATCCATCACATTATTATCAGTGTGGATATGCTTCAACCGAATAAGCGAACGCTCATAAGAATCTCTGATAAAATGAGCTTTGATGTCGATGTGCTTGGTTTTAGAGTGTTGGATAGGATTTTTGGCGATTTGAACTGTAGCATCATTGTCAAAGAAGATAGGAGTTTCAAGAAAATTCAAACTATAATCCAACAGCTGATGTTGTATCCAAATGACTTGAGAGCAACAGGTAGAAGCATCAACGTATTCCGCCTCCGCCATTGAGGTTGAGATAGTTTGTTGTTTCTTACACTGCCAAGACACCAGACAGTCACCTAAAAATTTACATCCCCCAGAAGTTGATTTCCCATCAAGTTCACAACCTCCGTAATTTCTGTCAGCAAATGCATATAAGTCAAAATCAGCCATCGGCATCAAGGCAACTTTTGAATCTTTGAACCTGAACCTCTCAAGCATGTCTTCAACATATTTTCCTTGATGTAGTAGGATTCCGGTTGAATCTTGATGGACCTGCAAACCAAAAACATGGTCATTTCCCCCAAGGAGCTCATCTCGAATCTCTTCTTCATAATGGTCTCGAACTCGGTGCACAACTTTTGACTCGTTGAACCGAAAATAATGTCATAGACATAGATCTAAACAATAATTATGTCCCCATCCACATGCTTAATAAAGAGCGTCTGATCAATAGTGCCTCTGGCATAACCATGCTCGAGCAAATGATAGGTTAGGGTAGCATACCAAGCCCAAGGAGCCTGATGTAACCTATACAGAGCTTTGTCTAATTTGTAGAGATGATTTAGAAACTTTCAGTTGAAGAAATCGGGAGGTTGATCAAAGTAAATCTCTTCTTTCATGGTTCCATATAGAAAGGCAGTCTTAACATCCATCTGATAGACTGTGAACCACATATAGGAGGCATATGCCAGGAAGATACAGATAGCTTCAAGATGCACTACAGGAGCATACACTTCAGTGTAGTCAAGTCCTTCAATTTTCCGAAACCGACAAATGACCAAACACGCTTTGTTTCGCACAATGACCCCACAATCATCTTGCTTGTTGCGGAAAACCTAACCCGTGTCCAAAGACATTTTGCCCTTTGGTAGCTCAACCAACTTCCACACCCCCAGTTTCTCAAACTGATTAAGTTCTTCGTGCATTGCATCCACCCAAATAGGCTCACTCAGTGCCATTTTTACATTCTTTAGCTTGATCTGAGAGATGAAGCAAGAGTAGAGACATGTGTTGACATCTCCACTCTATCTCCTCGTTTTGACTTTGTCGCCTAGTGCACCAATGATGTTTTCGATCAGATGATCGCGTTGAATTCTGGTGGGGATTTCATGGCTGATATCATTGAGTGTGACAGGAAGGTTATTGATGTTGATAAGTATGTCATCTTCTAGTTCATATGCCTCAGACGATCATGAACTGTGAGAGGTGCTTGACACGTACTCATTTGCAATCGGTTCGGGAAAGAAAAGCTCCATGAAAGTTTGAGTTGCAACGAAAGTATCTCTGTTCATGAACTCTCTTTCAGCAGGAGTGAGTGGAGTGGCTTCAATATCAGGATTAGTTATTTGAGTAGGAGAATTTGAAGAAGTACATGGAGCAGAGTCATCCACCATAGGAGTAGTAGGAGGAACCAAAGGTGGTCTGTACACAACATCTTCCTCTTCATCTTCAATAACAACCTTCGAACCTGAGCAAGAACCGGACACATCATCTAAAAACACATTAAATGATTTAAATAAAGGAGTGAAATCAAATAACCAGTCGGGACCGACTCGAGCGTCTATCTCATTCTCCTCCAGCCGGTGCACGTCGAACGATTCAACGACCTTCTTGTTTTTCTTATTGTAGACATGGTAAGCAGTGCGCATAGCATATCCCACGAAGTAACAATCATCATCTTTCGAATTGAACTTGGGGTTGGAATCTAAGTAAAGGAGGGTGCAATGACATCCAAAAATATAGAAGTGAGCAACAGATGGCTTGTGATTATACAGAATTTCATACGGGGTCTTCATCTAGGCTTTGTTGATCAGGACACGATTTTGAACGTAGCAGGCTGTGTTGATCGCCTCTGCCCAAAAGAAGACCAAAAGTTTAGAATCACACAGCATCGTCCTTGCAGTGTCCATTAGAATACGATTACGCCGTTCAGCAACACCATTTTGTTGAGGTGTGCGAACAACACTATACTGATGCATTATACCCTTTTCGGCACATAAATGATCTAGAACATCGTTATTGAATTCCGTGCCATTATCTGTTCTGAGTGCCTTCAGTTTCTCATTGGTTTGATTCTCAATCATCACTACGAACTTCTTGATCAGATCAGCAATTCTGCTCTTGTTAGATAGGAAGAAAACCCAAGTGAACCTCGAGTAGTCATATATCATAACCAAGCAATTGGAGTTTTTGTTGATGCTAAGAATGTTGACCAGGCCAAATAAATCCATGTGACAATTAGAGAACCTTGATGTTTGAGTTGACTACCTTTGGCAAGTGGGGCTTGCGATGATGTTTTCCTTGTACACACGCCACACATTTTTCAAAAGTAATGTGGTCTTTGACAGGTAGGCCATGCACTATCTCGTTCTTGGCAAGACGATTCAGGTTCTTGGTGTTTGCATGACTGATTTGACAGTGCCAAAGCATGGATTTGTGGTCAGAGACCTTAGAGAAGAGACATGTGACTTGCTCTAGGATATTATGATTCATGTCTATGATGTAAGCATTTCCATCCTGCTTTGATTTCACTAAGATCCAGTCTTCGGGAATAATGATTCTAGGTTTCAAAATAAGGCATTCTTTATCGGTGAAGTGAGTTGAGTAGCCTTTGTCGCAGATTTGAGAGACACTCAATAGGCTATGCTTCAAACCAGGAGCATGATTAACGTTCTCAAAACTCAGCACTCCATTGGTAACGGTTCCTATTTGTGTGATCTTTCTGCCTTCTCCTCCTACGAAAGAAACATAACCCCCATTGAAATTTTAAATGTCATGCATTTGCGATATGTCTCCTGTCATGTTCCTGAAACAATGAGTGTCGACATACCAAGGTCTGACGACATTCCTTCATAGTTGTTCATACACGATGCGTGAGAGATTAGTTAGATTTTGGAACCCAGATCATTGACACAACGGGTTTTCCCTTTTTAGCAACAAAAATTTCTTTTTCACCTTTTGATTTTAATTTTTCACCAGATACACAAGCAGAAGATTGTGATGATTGGACATTTAAATTCTTGGGCACCCACATGTATTTAGGTTTAGAGTAATTGATATGTGATTTTGAAACAATTTTCTTTTGTTGTGATGATTTGTGTTTCCGTCTAATATTATATGAAGATCCACACGAAGACTTTGACGAACCCGACCTTGGCTTAGCTGCATTCAGTTTCGTGAAAGTACATGTTATATTTTCATGAAAATCTTGTTTATTCCTTTTAAGCTCATCCCATTTCTTGTAATTATTGACATTCCAATCATCATCACGAGAACGAGGTCTCGAGAAATTTGTCATGAGAGATCTTCCTAGTGACGCGCTCTCTCTTCTGTGTGCATGAAAAGGAACAAATGCCCGATTTAGACAATTTTGAGAAATATGTATAGCGGTTCCACAGTTAAAACAAGTTTGTTTCTTAACATGAAAACTGGTACCGCTTTTCTCTGGTTTATTATTCTTATTTACTCCCTTACTCTTCCCACACGTGCATGTGCAAGACTCAGATGGTGTGATAGGTGTGGGTTGAGTGGATGTGCTTGTGACAGAAAGATCATATTTAGCAAATACATCACCACTTTTAACAAAAACAACCGGATCAACAGACTTTGACACATAGTCATCACAGATCAAAGCATCAGTTTTAGAAACAAAAGAAGCATTGTTTGAAATAGAAACATCCAACACACTATTATTATTAGACACTCTCTTCTTTGCTACATGCTTGCCCTGACTTAAAGACGGATCTGCATAGGAAGTAGAAACGTGTGTATTCTTTTCCATAGCACTACTTTCCGTCATGGGTATAGCAGGTTTGCCATACTCAAGAAATTCTGCTTTGTCGATCTCTTCCTACGTCATAGGTGTAGCAGTGTAATTGTGATTAAAATGAGGAAGGACACACTCATACCCTAGACCTACTTGTTTCTTATCTTTCCATCTCAGTTGTTTTTCTATCATGGTTGCAACTATTTCACTGGACACATCAAAAAATTTAAAGTGAAAATCAGCATTCTCAAAACGAATTTTTAATGTGTCGAGTTCCTCAGTCGCTGTGGAAAGCTGTTTCTTAATGAAATTATAATTATCTCACTTATTACTATACTTTTCCTGCAATTTCCTAAAGTCCTTAGTATTGGCCTCTAATTGTTCTTTTAATGGTTTTTGGCCTTTCCTAAGGTTATACCCCTCGTATTTCAGGTCGTCGTTCTCTCTATGTAGTAATTCAATTTGTTCACACAAGACTTTAACAGTATCAATACAAGTTTGATAACAAGAATTTTGGGAGAGAAATGAGCAGCTTCTTGTTGATTTTTTATCTTAGCACTGAGATACCGGCTGAACTCATCTCAGTGGTGACTGTGATAAAACGCTACAGTTGAGCTTCCAAAGTTTCTCAAAGAATGTGATTGAACATATTGAACTTTTGTCGCGGCATGTCCTGATGGCTTTGCGTCATATCCTCATTTCCGTCATATACTTCGATTAAAACTTCCCATAAAGATTTTGTTGAGTCGTATTCATGGAAACCTTGAGTAATCTCCGGAGATAATGCCATTGTAAGTGTAGCAAGAGCCTTCTCTTGTTCCTCTATCTTCTCAAAGTCTTCATCAGTGTAGATTGAAAAGTCTTTGTCAACAATGATTCCCTTTTCCAGAGTGGTACTGATTTTGATAGGACCTTTCAGAATACTGCATCAGATCTTGAAGTCCTTCATCTTGATGTACTTTTCCATTCGGTATTTCCATTTTGGGAAACCCTCTGCTGAGAAAAGACGTGGGATTCTGGTAGTGGTTCCCATAATCGAGTCTAATTCCTGATGAACTGTTAAGTTTTGTGATTCCATTTTTTTAATTTTTTGAGTTTTTCTTAATTAAAATAGTAATTTGGACATCACATCGGCTTTAAATATGCCTTCCAATGTTGGAAACCGGGAGCTTGATTGAAAACCGGGCTCTGTGAAGGTAGGGCTTCAAAACCGAAAAGATAAAATTTTCAGGCTTCTCAGGGGTCTCGGGATGTGTTTCAGGTGCTAAAATTGATTTCGGGGCTTTGGGAAAAGTTAATATGAAGAAAATATGGAAAGAGGGGCTAAAAGTGGCAAATTTTCAAAGTTAGTCGTTCGCAGGTCCTCTTTATATAGGGCCGAGGTTCGGAGCTAGCTTAAGCAGCGAAGGGCTCGGTGGCAGCAGCGGAGCGAAGCAGGTGGCGCGAGAGGGGAGGCTCGGAGGCGATGTTCGGCTGCGAGGCTGGTAGGCGAGGCGTGTCTCGCTCCTGCTGGACCTCGGCTTCGGCGAATCAGGGAAGAACACGCGTCGGAAGCAAGCAGCGAAGCAGCTCGGTGGCAAAGGCAATACGAAGCGCACGTTGGATCCGGATTGGCTCGCACCTCGGTCCACTCAGCTCGCGACACGTGAAGCTTCTCGGATCGGCCACATCTCCGGTGAAACTGCTGCTTTGTGCGAGTGACGTGTCCGGGCACTATTCATTCGAAATTTTTCGATTTTCGTGCCCCGAACTTCTAAAATCCGTAACTTTTGCATACGAGCTCTGTTTTTGACGTTCTTTATATGCACGTGTAGCTAAAATTACGCTCTACAACTTTCATTTAGACTTCGTCGCCTAGTTTTGATTTTATTTTTAATATTATTATTTTTAACAGATCGGGACAGGAAAATCCGTTAAAAATTCATAACTTCTTCATCCGACATCCGTTTTCGTCAGACTTTTTACCGTTGTACTACATATGACGAGACCTTCGATTCTTGTTTAGGATGTATCAGTAAAGTATCGCTCGATCTAAAATTCGAGTTTTTAGCTGTCTACTTCTAAGTTGAAACTTCGAAAAATCATAACTTCCTCATACGAAGTCAGATTTTGGCGTTCTTTTTATCGAATTTCTCGGTTTAACGAATACTAAGAATTTTATTTAGATTACTAAGGCTAAAAAGTAGTTTAGCAAAAACTCACTTTTAACGTCATTCGGCGCTGTGCCGGTTTTGTCGCGGATCTTCGGTTGGTCATAACTTCTTCATTATAACTCGTATTTTGACGAGGTTTTCGCCTACAAATTTCTAACGAGATTCTCTACAACATCAACTAATAAAAATTTACTTATTTAAAATTTCATATTTTCACTAAATTTCACTATTTGGCTTTTAATTGGAATCTCATAAGACTTCCAATATTTTTTGAGTGATTCTAAATATAGTTTTACTTCTTTTCTAGTAAAAACCATCTGTTAGAACTTAACACTCAACTTTACATAATATTTCACAATTTTAGTCATTACAAAACACGATTTTAAAACGTGTATGTTACAAATGCCTCATCCTTTTGAGGATTTCGTCCCCGAAATTACATCGATTAAAATAAATGGGGATATTTTCCTTTTAACTCATTCTTATTCTCCCAAGTGTAGTTTGGGCCACGATGGTGTTTCCACTTGACAAGCACCAATTCTACTTCTTTATTGCGTAGCTTAGTTTTTCTTTCATTCACGATTTCTTCAGGCTCTTCTACATATCTTAACTTATTATCCAATTTCACTTCGGATAATGGAACTGTCTCATCATAGATGCTCAAGCATTTGTGCAGATAACTTACATGGAACAAATCATTAATACCCGCCAAATCTACAGGCAATTCTAAGTGGTAAGCTTGCTTTCCAATTCTCTGGATGATTTTGAAAGGACCAAAAAATCTAGGACTCAACTTTCCTTTCTTCCCAAATCGCATAAGGCCTTTCCATGGGGATACCTTCAGCATCACGAAATCACCCACTTGAAATTATATAGGTCGTCTTATCTTTTCCGTATAGGACTTCTGTCGATCCTGGGCCGCTTTCATTCTTTCCCGTATGATTTGAATCTTTTCGGTGGTGTCTTGAATCATTTCAGGGCCTCCAAGGATCTTATGTCCTACATCACGCCAACATAACGGCGTACGACATTTGCGACCATATAATGCTTCATATGGTGGCATTTTGATTGAAGTGTGGTAACTTTTATTATACGAAAATTCGACAAGCGGTAAGTATTTATCCCAGTTACCACCGAACTCCAAAACACATGCGTGAAGCATATCTTCTACTGTCTGGATTGTTCTATCTGTCTGAGGATGATAAGCGGTACTGAGCGCAACTCGAGATCCCAATTCACGTTCCATACTTGCCCAAAAGTGAGAAGTGAAGCAAGTATCGCGATCGAAAATGATCTTTAGTGGCACACCATGTCTTGCAACAATTTCATCCAAGTATACTGGTGTGTATTTCTCCATTGGATCCGTTTCACGCATAGCGAGAAAATGTGCACTCTTAGTCAGACGGTCGACGATTACCCAAATGCTATCATTTTGTCTAGCATCCTTTGGCAATTTGGTAATAAAATCCATGGACAGCTCTTCCCACTTCCATACAGGAACATTAAGGCTTTTTGGAGTTCCATAAGGCTTTTGGTGTTCTGTTTTGACTTGTAAGCATACTAAGCATTCCTGTACATATATCTTCCAATGTCTCTCTTTAATCCAGGCCACCAATAATCAGCTCTTACATCATAGTACATTTTACTTGTACCAGGATGTATTGATAGTTTAGATTTATGAGCTTCATCTAAAATCTTCTGTCTTAATCCACCAATCTTTGGAATCCATAGCTGATTGTTAAATACTTTTAATCCTCGTGGATCATCAAGTAAAACATCGGCATAATGTACCATTCCTTCCTTCTTTACATTTTTTGGCTTTAAGGCTTCAACTTGCCACTTCTCTAGTTCATCAATAATGGTGAACTTCACCGTAGTGTGAGTAATAATATAACACATACTATTACGATAAACTTTCCTGCTAAGTGCATCTGCAACCACATTAGCCTTTCCAGGATGGTACAGGATTTCGCAATCATATTCAGAGTTTGCTGAATGAATATATACTTGAGACTCTTGTGGTCGGTAAATAATTGGCTTTTCGTACCAAAAAGGTAATGTCTCCAAAGTTTTAGGGAAAATACTACTGCAGCGAGTTCAAGATCATGAGTGGGATAATTCTTTTCATAATCTTTCAGTTGTCTTGAGGCATAGGCTATCACTTTACCACACTGCATCAACAAACAACCGAGTCCCAATCTTGAAGCATCGCTATATACAGAGAAATCATCATCACCTTCTGGGAGTGATAAGATGGGAGCATGAGTCAAAAGATCTTTTAGAGTTGAGAAAGCTTTTTCTTGATCTTCACCCCATTCGAACTTCACTTCCTTCCGTGTAAGGCTTGTGAGGGTACGGCTATACAAGAAAAGTCTTTAATGAATCTCCGCTAATATCCCGCGAGACCTAAGAAACTTCGAATTTCGGAAGCATTACAGGGAACTTCCCAATTTTGAATGGCTTCGATTTTGATGGGATCTACAGATACACCATTACTAGAAATAATATGGCTGAGAAATTGAATTTGACGGAGCCAAAATTCACATTTCGAGAATTTAGCATAAAGTTTCTCCTTTCGAAGAAGTTCTAAGATTTCACGAATATGAATGGCATGATTGGCTTCAGATTTGGAATAGATTAGAATATCGTCAATGAATACGATGACAGACTTATTGAGAATTGGGCGGCACACTCGATTCATCATATCCATGAATACAGCAGGAGCATTTGTCAAACCGAATGGCATGACAAGGAATTCGAAATGCCCATAAAGAGTACGAAAAGCAATCTTCGGTACATCTTGCTCTTGTACTTTCAACTGATGATAGCCAGATCTCAAATCAATTTTTGAGAAATATCTAACACCCTGAAGTTGATCGAATAAATCATCGATGCGAAGTAGTGGGTACTTGTTCTTGATAGTCACTTTATTCAGCTCACGATAATCAATGCACATTCGCATCGATCCATCCTTCTTCTTGAAAAACAATACTGGAGCACCCCAGGAAGACGTACTCGGTCGAATAAAGCCTTTGTCAAGTAATTCCTGCAATTGGATCATCATTTCTTTCATCTCGGTTGGTGCAAGACGATAAGGAGTCTTTGCAATCAGAGCAGCACTGAGCACAACGCCAATTCGGAATTCTACTTGTCTGTCCGGAGGAAGTCCAGGCAGATCATCGGGGAAAACATCAGGATATTCGTTAACAATGGGAATATCATTTACATTTTTATTCTCCTTTCTTGAGATGTCAACTGTATAGGCCAGATAAATAGGACAACCTTTCGATATGAATTTATGAGCTTTGAGGAAAGAGATTATTTTTAAGATTCTTTGTTCACCGTAGACATGAATAGGATTTTCCCCTTTAATAGGAATGCGTATCATCTTTTCGTAACACAAGAGTTCTGCATGGTTCTTTGACAACCAATCCATGACGAGAATAATATCGAAATTGGGCAAGGAGATAGGGATTAGGTTAGCAAGAAAATTATAGCCTTCAATTTCTATGACACAATCCCTATAGATTTTATCATCAAGTAATTATATACTTCCTGCAGTATCTACGTGAAATGGTTGTGCGAGTGCATAGCAAACAGTTTGAAAAGATTGTGCAAATTCATAAGATACGAAAGAATCTGAAGCACCAGAATCAAATAAGATGTGAGCAGGTCTAGAGTTGACAAGAAATGTACCCGTCACGACATTTGGGTCCTCACGTGCTTCCTCTACGGTAATTTGGAATGCACGACCCTTAGCTTTTGGCACCTCCTCCTTTTTAGCTGGAGTATTCTTCGGTTGTTGGACAGGGACTTGACTTCTCGCTGGTTGTTGAACAGAAGCTTGACTTCCCATCACTTGGCTGGTAAGATTAAGGCAAAAACGCTTCTTGTAGCCAGTAATACCACATGCATAACAAGTCACATCCTTCCTTGGGCAAGTTGGCTTGATATGACCTGTTTCTCCACACCCATAACAAACAATGGATTCTTTGTCTATTTTGCATTGACTCGGATGATTCCTTCCACAAACGCGACATGACGGTGATTGAATAGAAAAAGATTGTGACCTACCACGGCCACGAAAAGCACTCTGAGATTGTGCTTGCTTATTTGGATCAGTTCGAATAGATTGAGCTGGTGGAATAGTGGAAATAGGGGTAGTTCTTTCAGTACGTGGATGCTTTGGAATAGTAAAAGTGGCACCACGTATTTCTAAGTCATGCTCACGCCTTCGAGCATACTCAACGGCTTTATCGAATGACAGAACATCCCGGTTGACAACGAAATCATGGATTTTGTGTCGTAGCCCTCCATGAATAACTGAATTTTCTCATCTTCAGTTGGAATATACTTTGTAGCAAACCTTGCTCTTTGATTAAATTGAGTTTCATACTCATTCACAGTCATTCCTCCTTGTTTAAGCTCGAGGAACTCCTTCTCCAATCTTCTCCTCATATCTAGAGGACAACACTTCTCTAGCACACCAGTCTTGAACAACTCCCAGGATAAGTTCTCCGGGTCACATCCATCGAGAGCTTCATATGTTGCTTCCCACCAGACTAAAGCTTCTCCAATGAGCATTGCAGAAGCATAAATAGCCTAGTCTTCATCATCCACATGAGAAACACGAAATACTTTCTCGGTGTTCTGAATCCAAGTTAGAACAATTATAGGATTAAGGACACCAGAAAACTCTGTAGCACCACTACTCTTGAAATCTTTGAACGAGGGATGCTTCAACTTTCCGCTTGAAGATTCTCCAGTGACTTTCTCTTTTCCTTTATCATCATTCTTTTGGTGTTCTTCGAGATTTTGTCGAATAACACCGGTAAGTTTACCTAGAAGTCGCTCCTCACGAGGAGATACTAGAGTATTCACTTCCTCAGGTTGAGGATCTCCACCAACATCAGGGGTATGGCTACTTACTTGTTCAGCCATCGATCTGAAATACGGAGTAAGATAGTATTTTAGAATATTAGGGTTTACTATTACCTAATACTTTTACTTATATATTTCCTATGATTTGTATCCCTATACTTACAGTGATTAAGTTCATATATTGAACTTCCTATAGTTTAAGTCTAAATACCAATCCGTGGAATTTAGTTCGCTTAAACTACTGCTCTGATACCATGATTGAAAGACCCCAACTTTCGTATGTTTGAAAGACCCAAACCTTCATATTTCACATTATCATTACAACAAAACATGTTATTTGCATATTCATAAAAGCAATATTTTACATTAATATAAAGGATTTACAAACTATTGGATACAAACCTTCTATTACAAAGTGTTATATATATTACATAACTACCCAGGATATTGTAATTTATACAAACATAAAAAGTAGTACAAAAGTACTATTACAAACTATTATGCATCTTTCAATAGTATGTAAACATACTAGTTATTTATCACCTGCAATTGTTAAACACATATAGGGTAAGCAGTGACGCTTAGTGAGTTCAAAAATAGATACAATATAATGTTATGCCATATATATATATATATATATATATATATATATATATATATATATATATATATATATATATATATATATACTTCAATGTGGCAAAGCAAAGAGGAACAACAAGATGTATGTGAGATCATGTGACAAGCGTTCATATCAATCAAAGACGTTATTCAAAGATATTCTTTTCAATTCTTGATATACATCAATAAAGCTTTGGCCTAAATGGCATAGATGACATGCAATTTCTGATTAACATCTTGTTAGATTTCAGGCTTATAGTCCTATCTAACCATTTGCCAATGTCATAGAATAGAAGTCATTCTCTTACGGAGATATGCTCTACATGGCCAGAGGCTATGTACCAGTACCAATGTGAATTTAAGTCCTTTCACTGATCACATGGTCAAAGGTATTACAATTGCTATAAACATAGCGAATAACACGAAAAAATAACTCAGAATGATAATACTGAAAAGCACATAGCACATATAACACATAACATACAATTGTTCCTATATATTGAACTCACCTTAAATTAACCGGGGGTTAAAATAGTAATTTGGATAGCACTTCGGCATTAAATATGCCTTTCAATGTTGAAAATCAGGAGCTTGATTGAAAACCGGGATCTGCGAAGGTAGGGCTTCAAAACCGAAAAGATAAAATTTACGGGCTTCTCGGGGGTCTCGGGACGTGTTTCGGGTGCTAAAATTGATTTTGGGGCTTCGAGAAAAGTTAATATAAAGAAAATGTGCAAATAGGGGCTAAAAGTGGCAAATTTTCAAAGTTAGTCGGAAGGGTTCGCAGGTCCTCTTTATATAGGGCCGAGGTTCGGAACTAGTTTAAGCAGCGAAGAGCTCGGTGGCAGCAGCGGAGCGAAGTAGGTGGTGCGAGAGGGGAGGCTCGGATGCTAGGTTCGGCTGCAAGACTGGTAGGCGAGGCGTGTCTCGCTCCTGCTGGACCTCGGCTTCGTCGAATCAGGGAAGAACACGCGTCGGAAGCAAGCAGCGAAGCAGCTCGGTGGCGAAGGCAATGCGAAGCGCACGTCGGATCCGGATTGGCTCGCATCTCGGTCCACTCAGCTCGCGACACGTGAAGCTTCTCGGATCGGCCACGTCTCCGGTAACACTGCTGCTTCGTGCGAGTGATGTGTCCGGGCACTATTCATGCGAAATTTTTTGATTTTCATGCCCCGAATTTCTAAAATCCATAACTTTCGCAAACGAGCTCCGTTTTTGACGTTCTTTATATGCACGCGTAGCTAAAATTACACTCTACAAATTTCGTTTAGACTTCGTCGGCTAGTTTTGAAATTATTTTTAATATTTTTATTTTTAACAGACCGGGATAGGAAAAAATCCGTTAAAAATTCATAACTTCTTCATCCGACATCCGTTTTTGTCAGACTTTTTGCCGTTGTAATACATATGATGAGACCTTCGATTCTCGTTTAGGATGTATTGGTAAAATATCGCTCGATCTAAAATTCGAGTTTTTAGTTGTCTACTACTAAGTTGAAACTTCGAAAAATCATAACTTCCTCATACGAAGTCAGATTTTGGCGTTCTTTTTATCGAATTTCTCGGTTTAACGAATACTAAAACTTTTATTTACATTACTAAGGCTAAAAAGTAGTTTATCAAAAACTCACTTTTTACGTCATTCGGCGTCGTGCCGGTTTTGTCGTGGATCTTCGGTTGGTCATAACTTCTTCGTTATAAATCGGATTTTGATGAGGTTTTTGCCTACAAATTTCTAACGAGATTCTCTAGAACATGTAACATCCAGAATTTCAGGTATTATATTTATTCTTTTTATTTTGAGTTTTGAAGAGGAACTCGGCGAGTTGGTGCGTAGACTCGTCGAGTAGAGACGCGATTTCTCATCCGAATTAATGACCGGACTCGACGAGTCGCATTGGTGGACTCGGCGAGTCAGCGATGTTTAATAAAACCCTAATTTCATGGGTTTGGGGCCTATTTAAAGGGCCTTATTGCCGTCATTTGTACTCACTAGTCCATAGAGAGAAACCCTAGAGTGCTTGAGCGTTTTGAGAGAGAAAGGAAGCCATTCTTGACCTTTGTGGTGTTGTTTAGCAAGAAGAAGGAGGTCCTAGCCAAGAGGAAGCAAAGGAGGTTGTTATACTATGGATTTGAAGCTTAGATCATCGCACTTGAGGTATTAATTCGGCTCATCATCTGTTTTATCAAGTATATTTGGAATTAGGGTTTCTTGTGGCCTTTGTTGGGTTGACTTAATGCCCAAATAGTCCCTTTCTAGTGATGAGGCTTTGGATCTAGATCCATATAGGTCCAGAGAGCCTCACTCATCAAGCTTTATAAAGAGCAATGGAGGTTATGACCTTGAGTTGTGGTATTTGGGGCTAAATCATCATATATGGTCATATAGATGTTGTATGTACATCAAGATAGCGACTTTACGTGATAAATAAGCTTGGAAGGACTGGATCTATGACTTAGTGGAACAGATCTGAGCTCAGAAGGTTGTTTGGGATTGGGCATGGAATGCACTCGCCGAGTCTATTGGAAGACTCAACGAGTTGGTGCGGGTTGTTCATAGATTTAGAACCAAGGGTTGAGTAACCGAGTTGGGTGAGTGACTCGGTGAGTCGGAAGGGACTCAGAAGAAGTGGGGTCCTCGTAGGGACGCGGCAAGTCCACGCCAGACTCGGCGAGTTGGGGTTGACCATTGACCAAAGTTGACCAGTGTGGAGTTGATAGAGTTAGTCAACCTTAGTTGGGAAAGTGTTAATTAGAGATGTATTGTGTTATAGGAGGACTATAGCTCGGGAGATCGAGCACTAGTGATTTCAGGGATTTACAAATTACCGAGATACGCGAGGTGAGTCTTCTCACTATACTTTACCTTGAGTAGGTAACCATAGTTATGTGATAGAGTATTTATATGCTATGTATGTTATGTGTTGTACTGCATTATTTCTATGTGATTTATGTTGTGCATGTTTACAGAGTTAGAACCGGAAAGTTCCTAGAGTTAGAACCTGAGGGTTCACAGAGTTTGGGTGCACGGACCCACAGAGTTATAGCCTCGAGTGGCTAATATGTGTTATACGTGGTATTTTGGGGAACTCACTAAGCTTCGTGCATACAGTGTTTTGTGTTATGTGTTTTAGGTTTCTCTCAGGATCACGGGACGGCACCGGCTTGATTGTACACACCAGCGAAAGAGTCATATTTTGAGGATCCTGGTTTATTATGCAAGTGAAAATGGAGTTATGTTTTGTAATTTGATTATGAATGAGATTTTAAGAAAAGTGTTTTTAAGAATTAAACCATTATATATAAATGAATTTTTTTTTTTGAAATTTACGGTGTTACAAGTTGGTATCAGAGCCTTGGTTTTAGGGATTCGGATGCACCTTCGGGTAAATCTGGACTCAAATTGAGGAAGTAAGAAAAGTTTTCAAAGAAATAATTTTCTAAAAGCGAATAAGAGTTCAAAAAGAAAGCGAGAAAGAGCAGTGTGTAAAATCAGCCAAAGCCCGAACGGGGATTTCCCAAAATACCATTGCTTCTGTGTTATGAGATCTTTATGATGCACTTTATGAGATATCATTGCATGCTAGAGACAGGCTAGGTATTTCATATCTTAGGACTAGAGTGACCTGATTTGTGATGCCTTAGCCTAGGAATTGTTGTTATATGCGATGTGCTTTTGAGTATGTGATGAGCGAGAATATTTAGATGGAATCCTTTAGGGGGATCTGAGTAGAGGAGTAATCTAGGGGAGATACCTAGATGAGTACCGTGGTACTTAGCGAAAGAATAGTTAGAACCCGCGAGGGGAAGAGTTGCAGATTTTGGTGGTACTTTCGAGGATGAGCAGAGCAAGCGGGGTTATCACCCAGAGTGAGTCCTATGTATTCTTCGATGCTCGAATGCTGCTTGCTCCGTGCTTTGTGGAACTCTCGATGATGGGAGTCAACTACCAAGCGAATATGACGATATTCAGGAGGTAGATGGCTGGCATCATTAGGAGCTTTTCAGCAACTGATGGCAGAGAAGTGTGAGAATCTAGGAAGAGCCTAGGGAGTAACCTTAGCCAGATGAGAGTGCTGGCAGAGTAGAGAATTTCGCTAGGGAGCGAGCACACACGACGGAATTGTTGAACGAGAAGGTCGAGCAGCTACTTAGGAGCTCCGGGATAGTCCGTGTGGAAAGTATGGGTAGATGTGGTAGGTAGTATGGGCCCGTATTACTGAAAGCAGAGGACCCATACTTGATACAGGGAGTATTCTGAAGGTTCTAATGAGTGGAATGAGGAGTGATGTTATGGTTCGAGTACCATACATCGGAGCAGATAGAGAAGTGATGTTATGGTTCGAGTACCATACATCAGAGCAGATGGAGGAGTGATGCTATGGTTCGAGTACCATGCATCAGAGCGGATTAAGGAATGATGTTATGGTTCGAGTACCATGCATCGGAGCGGATTGGGGAGTGATGTTATGGTTCGAGTACCATACATCAGAGCGGATTGAGGAGTGATGTTATGGTTCGAGTACCATACATCGGAGCGGATTGAGTAGTGAGGTTACGGTTCGTGCATCATACATCGGAACATATTTAGAAGAAATGTCATGGGACAAGTACCATGGTTCGTAGTGAATGATGCTCGTGGTTCTTCGGTTATCCGGTCATGATTGATGAGGTAGAGATTGGACACTATGGGCCTTAGGCCAGTGGACCATGATTGAGTTCAAAGAGACATCCCTTGAGAGGGAGGTCAAGAGCCTTTCGGAGTATTTTGGTAAGGAGCCAGAGGGAGTGGAAAATTTCGGTCTGAGTTGAGCAATCAGTCGATAGAGGAGATGTCACCTTCTATGACATGGGTGGTCCTATTTATGTTCGTGTACGAAACATGAGAGGCAAGATGTTTAAGTTTTGGGTTTGGGGGTAAACCTTGCAGGTTGTCATTGAGGACGATTTTCCATAAGAGTATCAGGTAGCATGTGTGCCGCGAGGCAGTAATTTACTATGAGCAGATAGTCAGTTGGGACTGAGATAGTCGAGGACCACGTTACATCTATTTGAGTATAGTAGGGTGTATTGTAGAGGTATCAGTGGGGAGTCCAGTCGAAATTATTACTGCAGTGGTTTTTCTATCTATATTGAGTATTGAATATGGGAGTGGGTCCCTGTTCTTGGGAAGATCCATGTGGAGGTACGTCGGTTGAGGAGTCGAGGTGGGGGAGTATGATGATTTGGTGGTCCATTCTATGGGTCAATGATATTATTGGACAATTGAGTTGTTTGGTTTTGGATTAGTACGAGACTAGGAATGACTAGAGGCAGTTGTGACGAGAAGTTCTTGAGGATATCATCTAAGGTTCAGAGTATATGAGATCGATTGATTTCTTTAAAAGGGATTATCGGGCGTTGTGTAGCACTTTCGAGGGGCAGGTGCATTATTTCTAGTGAAAATAGTTCGTGAGATTGTTGATGTGTCAGATAGTGATGGTTCGAACCCTAAGTGGGGGAGAACCGGGTGGTTTATCGAGAGAACCAGAGATTTGTGCAAGAGCGGTTAGGGGATTGGAAACAGAAACCTACGGCTTGAATTCATGAGATTAGGGTCATTGGTGATCAAGGAAAGGTGCATGACGAGATAATGCATGTGGTATATGTCTGAAAAAAAAAGATGGGTGTCTCCACGGCAGGTGGTCAATGGTCAGGAATCTGGTAACGGTCAGAGTCGTTTCAAGCGGAATACTCGAAATGATGGTATGGCAGTTAAGAACTTATGGGTTGTAATATGGGTAGAAGATTGTTGAGTAGCCAACTCCCGGGCTAGGATGTGTATTCTTGCTTGGAGTTTTAGCAGTAGTGGAAAGGGTTTCAGAGGATCATCAGTGTGTTCTGAAGAGTTAGCGCCTTCCTTGTATTCCAATTGAGTGCTTGGATGCACTGAAGTTGCGCATTGAGTGAAATAGGAAATTATTACGGAATTTAGAGGAAATGTATTGATGTATATGTGTGGTGCTAGGAGTGCGGGAATCAGTGGTAGCGGCAGGACATTGTGATGCTCTGTTATGGTGTTCCGTGGTTTCCGTGTATAGCGTCCCGATTACAGAATTATTTAGAGTCTTGGGTTTAAGACGACTAGTGATGTATCATGTATCTACGGTTCTAGTGGGAGCCCTTCGTGTATTGTCATCAAGAGGGATTATTCAAGGAAGTGGATCTCCGCTGAGGTAGATTCTGTGTTATGACGGTTGTCGCCAGAGTCTGTAATGTATATCGGGGCAAGTGTATGTGTAACTATCTATGATAGTGTTCGGTGCAGGAGTTAGTGAACATAGTGTGGTGTTGTAATGAGAATGAGAGTATAGGGTGAAGCTATGGGGAGTCGTGGTATTCGCCAGTCAGAGGGTGTTGTGATGCTACGAGGAGCCGCAGTACTCACAAATCAAAGAGGGAGAGAGAGAGAGAGAGGGTCGTGATGCTACGGGGAGCCGTAGTATTCGCCAGTCAGAGGGTTTTGTGATGCTACGGGGAGTCGTAGTACTCACAAGTCAGAGGGAGGGAGTCGTGGTACTACGGGGAGCCGTATCATCACTAGTCAGAGGCTGTCGTAATGTTGCAGGAAGCCATAGTACGCACTAAACGGCAAAAGAGTATGATGATGGAGTGATCTCCGATAAGTGCATGATGCATAAGAGTTTTAGGCTAGAGTAGCCCTAGTGTTGAGTTTATGGAGCCTAGTGGTTAAACTGGGGCGAGACTGGGGTCTCCGTCTCTGTTGGGAGGGTCAGCGAGGCGCGCGGGAGAATATGCGTAGCAGACGCCTGAGGTTGGAGCTGAGTCGACCTACGATTGGATTGTATTTTTTTATGAGGTAAAGAGAATTTTGTGACTTGCGTGTCACTGGGCCGTGATAGTGGTCACGGGGAGGAAGTTAGTGAGGTATCTTGGATCATGTTATGTGTGACCTTTGGGGGTTCAGTTGTGGGGCCAAAAGTTGTCCTGGTGATCAGTATCGAAGATGAATATAAGGAATGAGCTAGAGTTTGCCATAGTTTATGTATGTGGACACTTCGGAATGAGCGAACAATTCAGACGCTCGAGGATATGCTTCAGGCATGTGTATTAGATTTCGGGGGAAATTGTGGCCCGTAATTGCCCTTGGCAGAGTTTTCCTACATCCACAACCATCATTAGTGCATCAGTATGCCACCCTTTGTGCTGATGTAGGGAAGGAATTATCGGACCCCATTTGTTGGGGAGAGGTAAGGCAACATGTGATGGGAAGTACAGAGATCGTGCTTTAGACATCAGAGCAGATTCAGCAGGTCAGAAAGAGGTTGTTGACCGCTCAAAGTTGCTAGAAGAGTTATGTAGACAAGCGACGATCCGAGCTCGAGTTCCAGGTCGGTGATTATGTTCTCTTGAAGGCATCTCCTAGGAAAGGAGTGATTCGATTCAGGAAGAGGGGCAAGCTAGGGCCCCGATATATTGGGCCATTTAGAGTGATCGCGAGGGTGGGCAAGGTAGCATATTGCTTGGAGCTGCCTGCAGAATGGGAGCGGATTCATAATACCTTCCATGTGTCTCAGTGGAGGAAGTATATAGCCGACGAATCGGCGGTAGTGCCACTATAGGAAATTCAGGCGGATTCGAGCTTGAACTACGCGGAGAGACTAGTTGCGATTTTGGATAAGAAGATCAAGGTTCTGAGGAACAAGGAGGTGCCTTTGGTGCAGGTCCAGTGGCAACATCGGAAAGGATCGGAGCTTACTTAGGAACCGGAGCGTCCGGAGCTATTTCAGGGATGCGATTTCGAGGGCGAAGTTGAGTTCAAGTGGGGGAGAATTGTAACATCCGAAATTTCAGGTATTATATTTATTCTTTTTATTTTGAGTTTTGAAGAGGAACTCGGCGAGTTGGTGCATAGACTCGCCGAGTAGAGATGCGATTTCTCATCCGGATTAATGACCGGACTCGACGAGTCGCATTGGTGGACTCGGCGAGTCAGCGGTATTTAATGAAACCCTAATTTCTCGGCTTTGGGGCCTATTTAAAGGGCCTTATGGCCGTCATTTGTACTCACTAGTCCATAGAGAGAAACCCTAGAGTGCTTGAGCATTTTGAGAGAGAAAGGAAGCCATTCTTGACCTTTGTGGTGTTGTTTACCAAGAAGAAGGAGGCCCTAGCCAAGAGGAAGCAAAGGAGGTTCCTATACTGTGGATTTGAAGCTTAGATCATCGCACTTGAGGTATTAATTCACCTCATCATCTGTTTTATGAAGTATATTTGGAATTAGGGTTTCTTGTGGCCTTTGTTGGGTTGATTTGATGCCCAAATAGTCCCTTTCTAGTGATGAGGCTTTGGATCTGGATCCATAGAGGTCCAGAGAGCCTCACTCATCAAGCTTTATGAAGAGCAATGGAGGTTATGACCTTGAGTTGTGGTATTTGGGGCTAAATCATCATATATGGTCATATAGATGTTATATGTACATCAAGATAGCGACTTTACGTGATAAATAAGCTTGGAAGGACTGGATCTATGAGTTAGTGGAACAGATCTGACCTCAGAAGGTCGTTTGGGATTGTGCATGGAATGCACTCGCCGAGTCTATTGGCAGACTCGACGAGTTGGTGCGGGTTGTTCATAGATTTAGAACCAGGGGTTGAGTAACTGAGTTGGGTGAGTGACTCGGTGAGTCGGAAGGGACTCAGAGGAAGTGGGGTCCTCGTAGGGACTCGGCGAGTCCACGCCTGACTCGGCGAGTTGGGGTTGACCATTAACCATTGACCAGAGTTGACCAGTGTGGACTCGATAGAGTTAGTCAACCTTAGTTAGGAAAGTGTTAATTAGAGATGTATTATGTTATAGGAGGACTATAGCTCGGGAGATCGAGCACTAGTGATTTCAGGGATTTACAAATTACCGAGATACGCGAGGTGAGTCTTCTCACTATACTTTACCTTGAGTAGGTAACCATAGTTATGTGACAGAGTATTTGTATGCTATGTATGTTATGTGTTGTACTGCATTATTTCTATGTGATTTATGTTGTGCATGTTTACAGAGTTAGAACCGGAAGGTTCCTAGATTTAAAACCTGAGGGTTCACAGAGTTTGGGTGCACGGACCCATAGAGTTATAGCCTCGAGTGGCTAATATGTGTTATACGTGGTATTTTGGGGAACTCACTAAGCTTCGTGCTTACAGTGTTTTGTGTTATGTGTTTCAGGTTTCTCTCAGGATCACGGGACGACACCGGCTTGATTGTACACACCAGCGAAAGAGTCATATTTTGAGGATCCTGGTTTATTATGCAAGTGAAAATGGAGTTATGCTTTGTAATTTGATTATGAATGAGATTTTAAGAAAATTGTTTTTAAGAATTAAACCATTATATTTAAATGAAAATTTGTTTTGAAATTTACGGTGTTACACAACATCAAATAATAAGATTTGACTTATTTAAAATTGCATATTTTCGCTAAATTTCACTATTTGGCTTTTAATTGGAATTTCATAAGACTTCCAATATTTTCTGAGTGATTCTAAACATAGTTTTACTTCATTTCTAGTAAAAACCATCTGTTAGAACTCAACACTCAATTTGACATAATATTTCACAATTTTATTCATTACAAAACACGATTTTAAAACGTGTATGTTACAGAAACCAACCATAAACATGTTCACGGCCGTAGACGCGTTCACGACCATGAACACCCTCACAGCTGCAAACACACACAACACTCATACATAGATGACTATACCCTATCAAGACCTATACAGATTGATGCCTAGTCCAAACCAACAAAATATGACCTAACATTAGTAGAGTGTGTGTGGTTAACCGACACACTAATATAGACTAATAAAGGGTGGAAATAGGCGTCTCGTAAATTATCATTAGTTGATGGAGTGCATGTGGTTAACCGGCACATTAATTAGATGATAAAAGACATCGAGAGTACTAAGCTAATTTGCATGATTACTTACATCTTGTTTGTGATCCTTGGTATCCCAGTCACAAATGGAAGAGCGTAATTGAGAGTAAACATGTCATTGAATAGTTCAATGAATCTCAAAAGATCTAGGATTTTCACTAAAAATCTAATTCGTTAAAAAAAATTTGGTAAATCGTCATTTACCTACCTTTATTTATTTCACAATTAGATTACGACATCCCTTTTATAATTTGTGAATTATTTGGTTGGATCTAGCCTTAATATTTCTTTGGGTGTTATATTGAGGAATATTCCTATCTAACCTCAAACTTGTCATTCTTCTTTTTCAGATGTCAACTCCTAATGATGCTTCTGGTTCCTCCAAAAACAACAACTCCACCAACTCGAACAATAACTTCACACTCTTGCACATCTGCTCGAGGGTCACTTTTGATGGCACCAATTATAATGATTGGACGCAAAACATCAAGATGGCTCTATGTTTCGAGGATAAAAAGTATACGATCGAAAAGGAACTCCTCAAGATTGATGAAACAAAAGCTACTCCTGAAGAACTATCTGAGTATAGGAAAAACTACAATGATGCAACAAAGGTTGCTTGCATCATGGTGGCAACTATGACTCTTAAGTTACAGAGGTTCTATGATGATAACTGAACGTATGAGATGAAGAAGTACTTGGTGGAAAAGTACCACTAACGATCTCGTTAAGAGAAATACAAGGTAGTAAAGTCCCTCGTTACTAACAAGATGAAATACAGAGAGTCTATCAGCAGCCACATACAACGAATGCATCGATAAGTGGAACGCTTGCTAAAGCTTAAATGTGAACTTTGATAAGGAATTGGCTATTGATATAGTCTCGCACTTATTGGCCAGTTATTATGTTCAGTTTATTATGACTTATCATCTGAACAGCCAAAATACCACATTAGCTTAACTTGAAAACCTGCTAAGAACCACTAAAAGTGGACTAAAGGGAAAAAGTATTTGGGCCTGACAATTGGGTTGGGTTCGGGTTAGTGGGTCACGAGTTGTCGGGTTGGCGGGTTAGAATACATTGACCCAACCCAACCCATATAATACATGGGTTGGTGGGTCGGCGAGTGTGACAACTGTCAAATTTGAATCCAATGAAAGTCAACAAGTCAACAAAAGTCAACAAATCAACAATAGTCAACTCGATCTGTATTAGAATTTTAGGTAAATCTTGATATTTCCTAACATACAACCTACAAGAATTAATATGAAATACCTTTCCTTCGCCAATTAATGAATAAAAATTATACTTTTGGATTAACAACGTTAGTTTCAATAATTCCAACATATATTATTTTGGTATAAATAATATTTGCAACACATTGTGCTATTATCTTTATTGATAATACTTCATTTATGATTATTTGAATTTTTATAATTCAAATAAGGTAACAAGACATTAGTTTTATCATGTTTTTAAAAAAACCCATCTTTTTTATAAAAACTCTTAGTTTTTATATAAAAATAACAATAATAATAATAATAATAATAATAATAATAATAATAATAATAATAATAATAAGGTTGACATTGGATGCATGGAAAACCCCATCAAAGGTCAAATCTAGCTACAACTTTCAACAAACATGTTATCCAACAAGTAACCAAGCAATCATCACCTCACCCCACCCCACCTCACCCCTTCCCCCCTTTTTAGTTCTGTCGAGAGCTCCCTACGCCCCACCATCTCTATTTTTTCTTCAACTCTTTCCCATGTCCTCTCAAGAACAAATCTCCTTCTTCGTAGGTTAATTATTCTAAGTGGTTCTTGACATTTCGGTAAGTGTTTTATTTATAACCTAGTGATTTTACACACATGCATGCTCGTTTTGTGACTCTTACACACATTAACATGTGTTAAAATCCATAGGATAATACCATCTTTAAGTGTTCTTGAACCATCTTCAAGTTTTCTAAACTTAAGGTTCTTCATCTTCATCTCTTTAACCAACCACAAACACACTCAATGTGAGTTCATACCCCATATTTTCGAGTTTTTCATGTTTTTAGGGGGGGGATACAAGAAAATTTTGATTTATAACACAAATGTTTGCATGTTTCATTTCTATGTTGTATAAAGTATCAATCTTCATGAAATGTGGTTATTACTATTGGATTAGTGTCTAAGTCCATAACAATATTTGGTATGTACTTGACTCAACTCGGCATGGTCCATTTGGGTTGCATGGCATCAGAACATTTGGATAGATCGTTTGTGAGAAGAGGACATTTGTGACATATTAATATAGTATAAGTTCTAATATATTAATATGAAATCATGTTATTTATTAGTATTGATCAAGAATTAATATGGGCTTAATTTAGTGTTCAAAAAGAGACTAATTAAATATATGGGGATTGATTATGTAAATCATTCATTCTTATATATGTGGGCTTATGATCCAAGATTCCTTATGTTGGGTTTAACCCATGTGGTGACCCATGGATACTCCATGGAGATTAAAACCCATGGAGCATAAGGAATGGGTAAAGTCATGATTTTCATGGTGTAACCCTAATAGCCACACTATATAAAGACCCCATTGGTTGGTGAAATTGGTACTAGTGTATACAAAAGAGGGCAAGCCGATTTCTAGAGTTCATGTGTCTTCTTCTCATGATTATTCCATGTGTTGATGATGTTGTATGAACCATTTGAGGTGTCACACTTGGGTCACTAGGCTCTCGAGCTACATGGAGTCAAGCTACATCAACAAGGTATGTATTTCTATCTAGTTTATTACCAAGTATCAATGTTTTGTGTGCTAGTTAGGGTAATACCATGGATATTCATTTTTGCATGTGTAATAGAGAAAACATAGATCCAAGGTATTTAGGGTTGCATGTACACTTAGAAGTGTTAGAATGCTCAAAACCCAACAGTGGTATCAGAGCCTAGGCTTGTTTTCAATTAAACTTCATGTGAAACGATTTTTCGAAGCCAAGAAACTGCCCAGACTGAAAACTTGATGGGTTCTGGCCAAAACCTCGACAAGTTCATGTGTAAAAGCATGAACTCGACGAGTTCCTTGATGAACTCGACGAGATTGTCTCCTAGAATGCATATCTTCGACTGTTTTGGATGGAATTGGACTAGGAACATTACCCTTGGCTGTTTTTCAACTTATAAACCTATTTTTGATGTGGTAATGCTCATGGTAACCCAATTTCAAAGATAATTATCAATAGATTTATGTTTTGTATTAGTTTAGTGATTAGGCTAATTACATGAAAAAGTTTGATTGAATTATCTTGTTCTTATGAGTTGCTTAGATTAATTGGAAAGTTATGTGAATTTGTTGTTTTCAATCCAAATTAATATAAGAGTTGATTCTAAAATGTGTTTTTGTAACTTGTCCTCAAGTTATATGAAAAGTCACATTTGAGATTCATAAAACTCATAAATATTTCCATAGGTTATGGATAAGGAAAAGTCACATTCTTTTATTAGTTTAAAGTCTTCCATAACTTGTCCTCATGTTATGGAACTTGAAAAGTTTTCTTTGTATTAAAACTACTTTAAACACATAAGTTATTGAAAAGTTATTGAATAGTTCAAAACTTTCCTTCAAGTTTTGTAATTTGAAAAATTTTCTTTCATGAATACTTTAATTCCAAATTAAGCCCTTAGGATTTTAAAAGTTAAAATTCAACCCTTATACTTTATAATATTATAAGTTAATAATATATATATATATATATATATATATATATATATATATATATATATATATATATATGTATGTATGTATGTGTAAGAGCAAGTCAGTCTTACCGTTAGTAGGCCTCATTCACGAAGTCGGTCTATAAGGGGGTATAAGGTTACTGCCTATAAAATGCCAGTTTAATAGGTTTCCACTCTCACCCACCGCTTCCTTGACTGGTGGAGGGTCGTTAGCCGAACGGGTAGGACAAGGACTATAATTCTCCCTTCATTAAAATTATTAATGATAAATACTAATTAACTCAACCCTTTATAAATTCTCAATCTTAATTACTTAGGAAAATGTGAATACGGTGCTAACCCATGAAATTACACTTTGCACTTTGCTTAAGTCGGTTAGTGGAGCACGTGTGGTTAACCAGAACCCTAGATTGATTAAACAAGGTAGGCAAAGGGTTTCTTAAAGTTTATTATAGGTCGGTGGAGCGTATGTGGTTAACCGACACATCGGTTGGGTGATAGACATTTAAGAGTACCAAGTAATTTGTATGGTTACTTCACACCTTGTTTTGTGAACCTCGGCATCCTAGTTACAAAACCTGAAGGGAACACTCAAGATTGAAACATGTCATTGAAAAGTTCAATGAATCTCAAAAGATCTAGGAGTTTCAAATCCAATTAAAACCTAATGAATTATTTCGTTTTTCACGGTGGAAATTAGTGAATCCTCTTTTGGATTATGACATCCCTCTTCCAAGTTATAAAATATTGGGTTGGGTCCTAGCCTTAATATTTCATATTGGGTGTTATATTAAGGACTTTAAATCAACTATCTTGAATATCTCCCAAAAGATGTCTAGTTTAGACATCTATGGTCTTCCCAAATCCCTTGGAACTTCACTTCCTCCACCTCCTCCAATTTTTCTCCCTAACCCACAAGTTCAAGGTCGCTCAAGCCCTATTGGCAAGCAAGGTCTATTTGTGCTCACATCTTGGAAATGAAGTCACATATTGACAAGCCTGAAGAGTTGGGTGTCAAAGTCTTAAGAAAGTAGAATGTTCAATCACTTTCTAAGTCGCATAGTTAGTTCCTTTGGGACAACTATGAAACAGACTATCACATGACCCTTAATGATCTTATCTATTTGCTTTGTGCTACTGAATCAGCAATGATTTGAGGATTAGTAGAGCAAATTTGATTTGAAGATCAATTTCCCAAACTTCCATGGACTTTGAAAATGGCAACATTAGATATCTAGAAAAGCTTTCTCTTACCAATGGAAAGGGATTTGTCATAGTCAACTCGGTTGACCAAATGGTAAAGAGAAAGTCAAGTATGTGATAGTCGAGTACACCACTCCCAAAGAGTCCATATGTTTCTCTTGCCAAAGGAAGGGGCAATGACTGTGAAGCTGCCTATTTACCTGAAAGATCATAAGGTTGTTCAAGTCAAGAAGTTTGACCCTACTTCAGGTAAAAATCCACTATCTAACTCTGTTAAGTTTGTATTATGAGATTCTCATTACATGATGTGGCTGGTTCACATGTTGATGTTTTAAGAATCAAAGAAAAGTGAAGAAACTTAAAGGAAGTATATGTTGATTCTGACCGTGAAGATGAATGCATGGTTCAATGATCAGAATTTTGAGTTGTTGCTTAAGAGTTATGATATATTGCTTAGGAATAGATAACAACAAAGTTTTCGTATGCTTATGCACTGTAAGGATAAGTTTTTCCGCAAAGTTTTTAAAAAATAAAAAGAAAATTTTTGATTTCATTTATTCTAAGTATCCTTACAATGGCATTTGTGAGAAAATTGTTGCTTATATGATTCCATTGATAGCAATATTGGAAAAATGGATTTGTTTCTTTCATTTGTGGTAATGTCTAATTTACCAAATAAGGAAAGATTCTCATCACCCAAGGTTTCAGTTGGATAGAAACTTGGAAATCATGCAAGTTGTATAATATGATGAATGATAATTTTCATCTTTGGAAAATTAAGACTAATTCCTTGTTCACTAGTATATGTAAGTCAAGTGAAGTACTAACGGACCGAGTACACATTCCGGTGCACCGATTAAGCCCACCACAAAAGATAGATAAGACTATTCGTCATGATTTACTAAAGTTTAGTAAGTATGGTTATACTTACTAGTTTAAGTATAATTCTCAAACATTGGAAAAGTTTCGATGTATGACAGAACAAATGAAAAGAATCAAATTAAGTTGAAAGATAAAAGCTTCTCAAATCTAAAAGGATAGGAGAGTACTTTAGTATCAGGTTTTGTGATCATCTTAATGATTTATAAATCATATTACAATTAGTCCTCTAAGGAAATCTTAGTGCATTCTTATGACTAAGAAGAGGAATCTTGAATTGTTGGAATGGTCAAATCAAGAAGATGAGTCATACTTCATTCCAAAACAAGTCCTAGAGTCATACTCCAAGACTATAAGTTGAGTGAAATATCTTACAGAAAGGTTTAAAACACCTATCAAATGTAAGAGTAAAGGTGTCCTACTCTTGTACTTTTGAAATTGGTAAGTTGTGATGTTTTGGATAAAACAAAGTCCAACTAAGGCCAATTGTGTGAAGTGTTTGTCTTGATAAAGAATCCTCACTATCTGTTGAATATTTAGCAAGATAGTTTTATATGTCAAAAGGACAGTAGGAGTCTAAATGGTTCTGAAAGTATTTCAAGATCTAATTAAGAATAAAACATGTATTTCATCACTAGCACCTGACTAGAGGTTTATTACCTATTATATTGACATTTATGTGCCCATTCCAGTAAAGTTGAGTATACATTTGAGTTCTACATGTTCTCAATTGTTTGCATAACTACTTGGAAGCAATGGCAAGCCCTGTACTGCCAGGTGGCTAGAAGTTAAGATTACACAAGTTCAATCCATATGAGTTTGGATTTGTCACTAACCTAGTCTTGTGATTGTGGTCTTGACAAATTCACGTGGATAATAACACATACACCATAAAATCTAAGGGTCATAAGATTTCTCTCCGATTCATGAAATTGATGGTGAGGAAACACTTCCACCAAGTAGATTTTAAGTAAGATAGCAATTGTGATCTTTGCATTCTCAAAGTCGTTAGTGGAGCATGTGTTGTTAACCATCACACTAACATGGACTTATGAGAAATGGCAAAAGTCTAAACAATTGAGACTATGATTACGACATCCATTTTCATAGTTCTAAAAATGTTTAGACACATCTGTGAGTTATCTAAGATAAGGTGTATGATTTTGATAAAGTCTTATCAAAGCAATCTTGTATCAGAAATCTGAACTTTGGTAAGAAAGTCAATAATGTATTGATTTCTAGAAGTCCAGCTAATTTATGGATACATGTCAAAACTAGTGGGAGTATAAGTTTTATGCTAATAGTTTTCATTTTAGTGGGAGCATGATAATTATGATAAGTGTTGCATGTTAGCAATGTTAATTATAGAAAACAAAAGTTTCAATTGAAAAAACAAAAAGTTTTTTTGCTATAATTAAAGGAGAGAAATTATACTTCATTTCAATTCTAAAAGCTTGGATTGAGGTAATAATCGTCTTTAGTCAAGGTTACATATATGAATTTTATGTTTGAGTGGCTTAACATAAGGAAATTCTATATATGGGTCCATTATTTTCGTTCTAAAATTCGATTATGATTACGGCATCCCTTTTCATAGTCTGAATTATGAGTGTTGGGTTTTGAGCATTCTAACACTCCTATGGTGTACATGCAACCCTAAATACCTTGGATCTATGTTTTCTCTATTATACATGCAAATATCAGTTTCCAAGGTATTTATCCTAACTAGCATATTATGAAGTACAAGTAATATAGAAACTAGTAGAAATACATACCTCTTTGTTGGTGCTTGGTTCGATGGAGCTCAAGAGCCTAGTGCCCCAAATGTGACACCTCAAATGGTTCACACAACATCATATGCACTTGGAATAACTTAGAGAGAAATCATCACTTCATGAAATCGGCTTGCCCTCCACACATCGACTTAGTGGCCGATTTTGACAAGAATGATATGTTTATATAGTGTGACACAGTTAGGGTAAACCCTAATTTTCATTGATTCCCATTTCTTTGGATCAATGGGTTCAAATACACCATGGAGCATCCTATGGGTTTTAGCCCAACTTATTAATCCATGGAGCATTAGCCCACTATACAAGTATGGATGATTTACACAATCAATCCATATATTTAATTAGTCTTCTTTTGATCACTTAATTAATTCTAGATTAATTCTTGATCAATACTAATTAAATAATCTTATTAATATATTATAACTTATACTATATTAATAAACCTTAAGTGTTATTTCTTTCATTTTAGTCTATCCAAATGCATGACGTCATGCAACCCAAATGGACCATGCCGGGTCGGGTCACGTATATACCAGTTATAGTTATGGACTTAGACACTAATCCAACAATGATAACATGGAAAATAGACATAGATATATTATAGGAAAAATACTAGCCTAGTATCATGTCTTTATGTGAGACATCATGAATCGTGTCCCATATGCTTCGAATATAGGATCATTGCATGTGCTATAATATTCATCCTTTCTAAATTTTCCAAATGCTCTGGGCATTAAGGGGGAAAATCTAGAATTAGATATGACTAAAATGATTAAGCAATTGTCGAGGAAAATCTACAGTTTACCAAAGATTGGTTGCTCAGGGACAGTTGGAAGTATAATGTTAATTTTGGAAGGACCGTATTGACATGCTCTGAAAGGAGGAAACTCTTGTTCGGAATTGACAGTCAAAATGGGAATATGGAAATGTTTCATAGTTGGAAGTTATTCAATCTGTGTAAGATTAGAAAACTTAATGCAAGAAGGATGTTCCCATGGAGCTGATCTCCATTGGGATATTCTGTAATGTCTGTTGACAAGTCTTTGTGACTTTGTGCATAATCATTACAAGAGGATCATGTGTATAAGTTTAAAATCTAACAAATTTCCTAAATGAGAGGAATTTGGAATTGTACATTTTTTATAAGGATTTGGGAGTGTGAAAAGAGAATCATTGAAGTTATGTTCAATCAATCTAGTTCACAAAGTAAAGATCATAGACAAACATAGAGTGCTTACTTGGTGTATGGCAAAGCTATTGGTTAGAAAAACATAGTGTGCATGCTTGGAGCATGGGACAACTAGTGTTTTTAATTCAAGTATAAAGTTAATAAAACCAAAACAATGACTAATGAGTAATCAATATGGTGATAAATAAAAATTGTTTTGTTTATATTCCTAAGTTTTGATACCATACTAGATTCAATTATTCTTGTGTTTCATTTTGCATGTTTTGACTTCCAAAATAAACTAGGTCATTCTTCCTGAATGACTATGTTATTCAAACCATCCACAGTCGGTCATATGTTGGAAGTAGATATGAATCAAGACTGTCATGAGTTGGCTTGTAGATGTCTAATATGTTGGACATAGCAAAGAGGTGCTACAACACTCCTGAGTGCTCATAAGTTCTGAGTATTGGGTTCAACCTACGCTCATTTGAATCGCTTCATGGATTTTATCACGAGTGATCATGAGACGATAATATCTTATATTCTTCAAACCTAGAGATATGAGTTGTTACTATGAGTTGGTTGTACATTGATTGTGCGAAATCGCATTGGTAACTCGATGTTATAAAATGTGCATTTGTGTATGATTCAACAAGTAGTAGAATAAGCCATATGAGTCGAATTTTATCCATTCCTTTTACCTTCGAGATAAAAGCAATATTTGTGGGCCCCTCGATGATTTAGTGATGACAAATGTAAGTGCTCAGTCGGGCCTGGACTGATTTGATTTGTTCAATTAGTCAGTCATAATAAATCGGAAATCGGGAAACAACAAATGGACAGAGATAATGATTTATAATCAATGTCTTAGTCCATATGATATCTTGAATGGAGGAATATATGATCCCTTATCTAATGGAAAAGTCATTGACGAGATCAGAGTTCAGTTACAACGTCAGAGTTCAACAGCAGATTTTGGGAGCTACGATTGCCAGTTGGTTCTTGAATTCATACGCAATAATAGTTTTAGACTTATCCAAGTGGGAGACAGTTGGATTAGTGTCTAAGTCTATAACTATATTTGATATGTACTTGACCCCACTCGGCATGGACCATTTGGGTTGCATGACATCGGAACATTTGGATAGACCGTTTGTGAGAAGAGGATATTTGTGACATATTAATATATTATAAGTTCTAATATATTAATATGAAATCATGTTATTTAATTAGTATTGATCAAGAATATATTTTGACTTAATTTAATGATCAAAAAGAGACTAATTAAATATATGGGGATTGATTATGCAAATCATTCATTCTTATATATGTGGGCTTATGATCCAAGATTCCTTATGTTGGGTTTAACCCATGTGGTGACCCATGGATACTCCATGGAGATTAAAACCCATGGAGCATAAGGAATTGGTAAAGTCATGTGTTACATGGTGTAACCCTAATAGCCACACTATATAAAGACCCCATTGGTTGGTGAAATTGGCACTACTGTAGATACAAGAGGGCAAGCCGATTTCTAGAGTTCATGTGTCTTCTTCTCATGGTTATTCCATGTGTTGATGATGTTGTGTGAACCATTTGAGGTGTCACACTTCGGGCACTAGGCTCTCGAGCTACATGGAGTCAAGCTACATCAACAAGGTATGTATTTCTATCTAGTTTATTACCCAAGTACCAATGTTTTATGTGCTAGTTAGGGTAATACCTTGTATATTCATATTTACATGTATAATAGAGAAAACATAGATCCAAGGTATTTAGGGTTGCATGTACACTTAGGAGTGTTAAAATGCTCAAAACCCAACAGTTACTTATTTGTAGAACATTTATTTGTGGTATGATAGTTGGAGATGCAAAACTAGGAAAAACAAAGATAAACTATGTTATATGTTCATTAGAAAAAGTTATAACTTCAAAGCTACAAAGATTAAGATTTTTATGAACAAAATATGATTTTTATAGCAAAAATGGTTAGGATCTAGTTATTTTGCCATTTTTGAGGTATATAACCCAAAATATGTTTTTTTGGACATGTATTTTGAAACTAGACAAAAATGTCATGGAGTTTGCTTTATAAAAAGAAAACCCAAAAATCTATCATTTTATGTAAAAATAGATTTTACACAAAAAATGTTCATAACAAGTTTATGGCATCATTTTTGTGGGCTTTGACTAAAAATATATGATTTTTAACATATAAAGGTAACTTGTGTTAAATACCCCAAAAAATGTAAAGATAAGTTTTACAAAGTTATATTTTTCTAGTTACCGATAAATATCGTTTAAAATGAGCAAAAACCAGAAATTGACTTTATAATATTAAATGTTCTCATATTTGAGTTAGATGTAAGTTTATTTATTATAATTTTTTTAAAAACATCTAGACACTATAACTTGTGTGTGTGTGTGTGTGTATATATATATATATGTATATATATATATATATATATATATATAATGGACTTAACAAAACATTATAATAAACTATAATTGGAATAGTTGAATGGTCACATATATTACACTATCATTTGGTTTGAAACATATAATTACTTACAGGTGTAATTAATTTACACTATGCATTTACTATGGAAAGGTGATACTTCCACGTACAAAAAAGAAGAGTTTTCATTACACTAGATGTAAACCTGTTAATACATTTTTATGAGACATAGTCTTCACCGTAAACACTTGAGTACATACTAAAGTCCTAAATTATAACCAGAGTCTCGGTAAGAGAGATTGACACTTGTGTATAGATCTATATAGGACTGACAACCCCGCACCTAAGATGTTAGCTGCAGCTAGACCGGCAGCTCTAGAGTGACAATTATCTAACATTCTGACGCTTGAAGAACATCGTAGATCGTAGCAGGCCAATTAGTTAATAGTATGGTTATAATAACTCACATGGGGTATTAACAATACACTTGGTTTACTGGGATAACATACATATAATTTGTTTTATATAATGATAAAATTACATAATACCATTTTCCAGTACAATAATACTTACATTTTTGGTCTTTGGTTTTTAAGACTTACAATTCAATTTTAAGAGAATATTATATTTTCTTAAGGTACATTCTTTCATTGTACAAGGAAATAATGTAGATTTTTCTCATACAAAACTTTTATGATAATCACCAACTTAATTATTGACACTTTTTCAAAACCACTTGTATTCTCATGAAATCAGTAAACAAGTAACCAAAAAGGTTTTGAGGATGGGGCGTCACAGCATCACATTATTTACTTTTGTCATATGTATTTGGTATCAAGTAACAAATGTTTTGGATACAATGTAAACTTCTTAATTATCAATATGATGCTTGTATGGTTTTGATCTCTATTATTCATTATGTTATGATACTGTACATGAAGTCATCCACCCCCAGACGTTTCCGCCGTTCTGGTTTGGGGTTTGTGGGTTGAAAACATCAACCCAACTCAACCCCTACAACCTGTATAAGTATATAAGTTTGTGGGTTCATGGGTCAGTAGGTCAAACCCAACCCGTATAACCCATTTAATAAGCAACACATTTTAAAATGAAATTGAAAAATACAAATAAAATGAGTCATAAATTCTTAAACATTCAACATATAGTTATAATTATAAACATAAAGTTATAAAATTGAAAATAAACACCTTCATGCAAAGTGTAATTGTTCAAACATATCCAAAAATCAAATCTGTAGTTCGTTCATGCTACAACTTCCATTTCTAGATCGACTTCTTTAAGATGACCTTCAAATAGAAACAATATGCAAAATTAAATTTGTGATCTTTTAAAAGCTACATAAATAATTATACAAAAAAACACACCAAATGACAACCTAAAGTATGTTGGAATTTGAAGCCTCCGTGTTGTCTTCGTTGATGTTCAAATTCATTGCATTTTGTGTTAGATTGTCAACGACCACATTCAAATCAACTGCACGAGTAATAGGAAAAAAAGAACAATTAATACAAAATTTTAGTTAATATTTTAAATTATGAAATATTACCTTTTTCTCCAAACCACCAATCCCTCTTACAAACCAAAGCTTCAACCACACCAGGCTTCATGGAGCTTTATTATTCATTCAGAATTCTTCCACCTAGACTAAAAGCCGATTCAGATGTTATTGTTGAAACGGGAAAACAAAGCATATCCATAGATAATTTAGTTAATTTTGGATATCTATATTGTTGGGATTTCCAAAAGTCAAGAAATTTAACAGAAGAAGTTCTTTTAGCTCTTGGCTCAAGAAGGTATATATGCAATTGACTTGTGGTATTGGAAGCCGAATCATTGTTATCATATTCGTCAAAATCCTATAATTAAAAATAATATATAAAAACGAAGTAGTACTTTAGTATATTTAAAAACTAAACTATAAAATCAAATTTAATGATAATTAAAAATGTGATTTACCTCAAGAATGTTGTTTTGACTAGAATCTCCCCCAACATTACTTTATCTAATGTTGTCATTGCTCCCTTGATGTGATGTCGAGTCGAATGTGGTTGAATTTTTTAAAGCTTGCACATATTCATCATAAAGTTCATAAAGAGCACTCTCAATAGCCTTAAATTGTGATGAACCTTCTCTATAAAGTTTTTTATAGAAAAAGTCAACAAACATCAACTTATATCTAGGATCAAACACCACGACTATAGCTAACAGTAGATTAGAATCAACCTAACATTTGTTGAACTTATTCCATATTTGAGTAGCTATTTTTTATTTCATATACTCATCAGGACTTTTCATCTCTTCAACCAACTTCAAATGTATTCTAAATATTTGAGGGAATTGAAGAGTCACATCATAAAACACTTTCATCCCATTCATAAGAGGACGAGCAATCTTGAAAGTTAGAATCACTCAAACTAAGATGCAAAAAGGCTAGTCAATAATAAAGTGCACAAGAAAGCAACCTACAAGTGGAATTCCACCTAGAAGGAACATCTTTCATCAAAGCTTTATTGGTGTCCAAAAGATTTTGTGAGCAACATTGACAAAACCTTATTTTTCTTGCTAAAGATCCTTTGACATATTTCACATATTCTCTAACTTTTTCCACAACAACAATTTGTTTCAACCCATCTTGAACAATCAAATTAAGAATATGGGCACAACATCTCAAATGAAACAGCTTACTATCATATACTAAAGAATTCATTAAGAGAAATTGATTCTTAAGCAATCCAGCAAAAACATCATTAGAGGAAGCATTATACAAAGTGATAGAAAACAACTTCCTTTCAATTCCCTAACTTTTTATCAACCCACTAATCTTTTCTGCAATAGAAACACCAGTATGTCGAGGAAGAAGTTCATAAAATTTAAATTCCTCTTCTATAAAACCCAATTGCTATCAGCATATTGGGCAGTCAAACTCAAATAACCATTTGTAACAATAGATATCCAAACATCAGAAGTCAAACATATTCTTCTTGGACATTTAAGCAACTCCCGACGAAGTCTATCACACTGACTTTCATATAACTTTTTGACGTCTGCCTTTGCTGTGTTGCTATAAATATGACTGGCATTTGGTTCCAAGTATTTGCAAACATTTCTAATTCCTTCATACTCAACGAAGGCGAATGGCAAGTCATGTCTAACAATAGCTTCAATCAACAATTCCCTAAGTCTTTCCTGACTAAACTTTGGAGTTCTCGTACTCATTACACATTTGCTAGCGAAAATCATATATTGACCAATATCTCTGGTATTATTATTTTCACATTTGTTTTGATGGCGAATTAGATTACCGGTACTGCAAGCACATCCTGCTTGATATCTTTTACCAAATTTGTTGCACACACGATATAGGATTTCATCTGGTGTTTTTCTAGGTAATTTAGTAAATTTTTTCCAAACATTAGAACATGTTGTCCTCATTTTGCTTTTCTTTGTAGAAGTACTTTCAACTCCTTGAGATTCATTTGGTACTGTAACTTCTTTAACCGAATCATCACTTTCACTTTCTTCATTGTCACTCTCCATATTATTGTCAATAGTGATACCTTCATTATCCATAACCTACTAGAAAACCACGAAAGAAATCATCAATTATCTAACAGGTTAGAAGAAAAGCAAATAAAAAAACACAAAAACACAATGGGTAACAGGTTAACACTTAATAGGTTAACAATTCTGCTCAACAGTAACAAAGGGTAACAGGTTCTGATCAGTGATCAACACGAAAGCATGACAAAAAACAAAGGGTAATAGGTTCTGATCAATGATCAATAGGAAAGAAATTCAACAACCTAAAAACAATTTCTGATCAACATGACAACAATCAAACAAAAAACAGAATAGAAGCAAGCTCATGAATTCTCAAAAGGTCATCAGCTTATAAACTAAGAAACTATTGTATTTTTTCAATATGAACATGATTTTTCAGAAGGAATTAGTCATGATAGATACATAGGTGAGAGGTTCCATGTTGATGGTTTAGTCAACAAGACAACAATCCTAATTATTATCTCTGTAATTCTTATTCATCAGAAGAAGAGAAGAAGACAAGGTCCTATGCGTTAGGTTCAGACTTACTGAGTTACACTCTTAGAGACTTACACTGCCACAGTGTCACTTAACGGAGGAATTATCAAATCAAGTATGGAGGTGGGTTAGGGTCAGACCATCAGAGCAACGGAGGACGAGACGAGTGGTGTACGACAACCATAGGATGAGAGGACAGCCTATATGTGTGCAACATTGAGATTGTAGATGACTCATTGCTAATCGACAGAGACGGAACTCGGGAGACACGAAGTCATGAGTTTAGACTTTAGAGACTGAAGATAGAAGTTCTTTTTAATTACTGATTAGGGGCTAGGGAACACACACTAAGTCGACTTGAATATTCAAAACTGATAAATAATTAAATATTTATTAAACATAATATATGTAAACATGTTGGAGGGTTGACCCGCTAACCCCAACAAGTAACCCAACCCAACCCTTGAACTAAATGGGTTGGCGGGTCAAAAATCTCAACCCCAACCTATTTATTTTAGTGTTGGGTCGGTATCCAGTTAAGGATTGGGTCGAGGATCTCCACCCCTAAAAGTATTGACTCCATTCTAAATGTTGTTACTCCTGTCTTGGCCATTGGGCAAGGAAAGGGGAAGAAGAGGATGGGTCCTCCCAAACAGAATTAGAAAGGAAAGTCCCAACTCAGGTCCTCAAGCAATGGACCCAAGGAAAGGTTGGTTCTGATGTTCCTCATGCCTTTGATCCTAAATAGGCTACTTGCTTTTACTACCATGATAAAGGGCATTGGAAATGAAGATTCCCCAAGAAATAGACCCAAGGAAAGGTTAGTTTTGATGCTCCTACCGCCTCTAATCCTAACGAGGCTACTTGCTTTTACTGCCAAGATAAGGGGAATTGGTAATGAAGATGCCCCAAGTACTTGAAAGAGATAAAGGATGGCAAAGTGAAGCCAACCTCGACAGGTATTTACACTATCTTATCCAGAAACTCATCATATTCTCATTCTTATGTCCTTGATACAAGATTTGGTTTTCACATTTGTTCTGACTTGCAGGGGCTATGAAGAAGTGAGGATGTGGAGCATGGGAGAATGAACCTGATCATTGGCAATAGGAGATCGTCACATGTTACCAAGATTGGTGTTTATAACTTAGTGCTTAGTAGTGGCTTGTGTTTGGATTTGAAGATCAATATGCTCAGATCTGATAGAGGTGGTGAGTATCTTAGTATCGAATTCCACGACTATCTCAAGGAATGTGGAATAGTTTCACAATTAACACCTCCTGGGACACCACAACTTAATGGTGTAGATGAGAGGCGTAATCTAACCTTGGTGGACATGGTTCATTCCATGATGAGTCAAGCTTCACTTCCAATCTCCTTTTAGGGGTATGCCTTAGAGATCGCCACCCAGATTCTTAATCTTGTCCCAACAAAGAAGGTTTCCAAAACACCTCACGAGATATGGACAGGGAAGGTTCCCTTGTTAATACACATCAAGTTTTGAGGTTGTGAAGCTTTCATTAGATGAGAGACTCACGAAAAACTTGAACCTCAAAGTGAGAGATGTATTTTAATCAGCTACCTACAAAATTCCTTTGGATATATGTTCTACAGACCTTGTGACAACATGGTCTTCGTAGCATGAAGGGGAGTCTTTCATGAAAGAGAACTCATATACAAAGAGGACAGTGGGAGTACTATTGATCTTGAAGAAATTCAAGAGTCAAATTATGAAAAAACCTCTAATACTAGTGCTAAACATGAGGAAGAAATTCTAGTTGAACCAACTGACGAGTCGTTACCTCTTAGGCGTTCTTGTACAGTTAGAATGCCACCTGAGTTTTATGGTTTCCATATAACTACAGATGGTGATATGCTTATTAATGATAGTACATCGGTAAATTTGGATGAACCTTCTAACTACAAGGATGCTATGGCGGGCCTTGAGTCTGCCAAGTGGAAAGAGACAATGGACAGCAAGATCAAGTCCATATATGATAACCAAGTTTGGAATTTGGTTGGAAATGTACCATGTTGTAAGACAGTTGGGTACAAATGGATCTTCAATAAGAAGATCGACATGGATGGAAAGGTGCACACCTTCAAAGCTCGACTGGTTATGATGGGCTTTACTCAAACCCTAGGGGTTAACTATGATGAGACCTTCTCACCAGTAGCTAAGATTAAATATGTTAGGGTAATGCTAGCCATAGTTGTATTTCATGATTATGAAATTTGACAGATGGATGTCAAAAATGCTTTCCTTAATGGGAAGTTGGCTGAGGATGTTTACATGAGTCAGACAAAGGGTTTTGTGGGTGCTAAGTACCCTAATAGATTGTTTAAGCTTAATAAATCTATCTATGAATTGAAACAAGCTTCTCGCAGATGGAATCGTTGCATTGATGAGAAAGTCAATGAGTTTGGCTTTTCTAAAAGTGAAGATGAATCTTGTGTGTATGTTAAAGCTAGTGGGAGTATAGTCACCTTCCTAGTATTATATTTTGATAACATACTACTCATAGGAAATGACATTCCAACCTTGCAAGATTAAATCTTGGCTTGGAAAGTATTTCGCTATGAAGGATTTGGGAGACGTTGGTTATATTCTGGGAATAAGAATTTTGAGAACCGGGAGTAAAAGAGTAATTAGACTTAATCAAAGTACATATTTGGATAAATTCTTAAGTCGTTTTAGCATGGAAAATTCAAAGAAAAAAGAGTTTCCTATCTAGATAATACCAAACTGAGTAATACTCAGAGTCTGAATACCGATGCATAGATAGTAGAAATAAGTCGAGTTCCATATGCTTCCGCCATTGGATCGATCAGGTATGCTATGACATGTACTTGCCATGATGTGGCTTTTGCTTTGAGCATGGTTAGTCGATATCAGGAAAATCTAGGTAGAGCTCATTGGATAGCGGTCAAGAATATTCTTAAATATCTGCGAAGAACTAAGGACTAGGTCCTTGTGCTTGGTGGCAGTGAAAACTTAAGAGATCATGGCAGATCATGTAAGATCTAGACATATCGACAGAAAACACCATTTTATCGGACATAGATTAAAAGAAGCACATGTTGTCGTGAAGAGGGTATCATCTGAAGAGAATCCTACAGATCCCCTCGCAAAGGGTCTGAGTATGGTTAAGCATGTTTAGCATGCAAGGAGCATTAGTCTGACAGATGATATTAATTTTAGTAGTTAGACAGATATTTAGAAACTAGTACCAAAGTAAATGTAATTGGCATTTGATGAATAAATAATGGAGATTTATTTATAAGTATTCTTTAGTATCTTTTCTCAATTGTTTATTATTGTGTTTAATTTGGCGTGTTTTACTTCCTGAGTAATTGGAGTATTCAAATATCCATAGCCGATCATACTTTTGGAAGTAATTAATGTGTTAAGGTTGTCTTGAATAGGGTTGTAGATTGTCTAAGGGTTTAGACATATCAATGGTTTGCTGCAACATTCATGAGTACTTTTGAAATGGAGAATTTAAGTATTGCATTAACCTACACTCAGAGAATTACGTCATGGAATTTATCACAGTAATTCTCAAACGATAATATCGTATCATCTTAAAACGGAGATATATGAGTTGTTGTTTACAAGTTAGTTGTGTATTGATGATACGTCAACACATCAGTAACTTTATGTTATAAAACGTATTGTTGTGCATGATTTGATGAGTAAATAGTGCAAGCATATACATAAAAGTTTATCTATTCTTTTTTCCTTAACGTTATAAGAAATATCTTAGGTCCCTCGATGATTTGGTGTTGACTTATAGTGTTGTGCCCAGCCAGGACTAAATTGATGAGTTTGATTAGTAGTTCGTTGTCACTACAAATCGGAAATCAGTAAACAAAACGTTGGAAAATGAGAATGATTCTATTCCATGTCATTTGTCCACATTATATCTTGTAGAATGGTGGATTATATGACCACTTATCATAAGACACGTAACTGACAAGGTTAGAGTTCGGCAGCGACTTTGAGAGCTACAATTTGCTAAATAATTTTTGAAGTTATACTGGTAATTATAGTTATTAGACTTATCCAAGTGGGAGACTATTGACTTTTGGGTTGCCCTCATACTAGCAACTGGACATGATGACTTTTGGAGGAAGAGGTTGAATTTATTATTTGATTAATAAATTGAAATAAATTATTTATTAATGTATTATGAAAATAATATACTAATTAAAAATTATATTATTTAATTAATAGTTGATTAGAAATTATAATTATAATTAATTTTGGGATTAATTGTATTAATTAAAAGTGCAGGGGTTGTTTGGCATTTTATTGATAGTTGAGGAATTGGGCTCTTGGACCTTCCTAGAAGTTTTAGGAAGGCCCTAGAATTTTTGTCCAATGGCCTTGGATGGAAAGTCCATGGGCTGCTTAGGCCTTAAGCTGAGTAATTAGGGTTTCCTCCATGAAACCCTAGCTTTCGCTCTAAGCTACCTCAACTTTATAAAGAGTTATACCCCTTCACATTTTCGGCCACTCCTAACCCCATAAGAATAGCCAGATTTCTCAAGGCTTCTCCTCCTCTCTCCTCTCTATTGGTTTATTTAATAGATTGTGTCAAATTTTGTTATGTATGTAGTTAGCCTTTTACGGATTGGGTCTGTCCATCCGTCTTGATGTTGCTAGGGTTAGGCTTTAAATATTGCATGCATGTATTGTATTAGTGTTAGTCATTTTGTGATTCCCTACAATGCCTTTACAGTTGAAGTTCTTTATCGAGTTCTTCTAAGGCACTTATTATTAATCATTTTACATCACATTGATCAATGCAATCATTGTTTGATTTAATTTTCTACTTAAGAATCTTTCGGTAAACTCTTGATTTATTCTAACAGTTGGTATCAGAGCTGGAGACTGTGTAAATCATACACAATTCTTTTGTCAAGTGTTCTAGGGTTTTTTCGCTTTTATTGGATCTGTTCTTGCCGTATTCATCGTTTTGATTGATTGTTGATGTTGGATCTTTATCCTTATTAAGCCGTAAACTCGATTTTAATTTTACACATCTGATTCTTTATAGGTTTTAAGAGAATCTACATCATTCAACCTGAAGATCCACATAATCTTTCTTTTAATCTTTCTACCAGCATCGGATCTACTACCAGGATCCCTATTCTCTTTCCTCGAGACTATGAATTCTGGGCTCTACATTTTGAGGATTATGTTATGCGTATCGAAGACCATGGAATGACGATTTGGCAAGAAATAATAGAAGAAACATTCATGCACATGGGAACTAGAAGAGTTATCAAAACTCAGGTAGAGTATAATAATCTTCTTGTCTATGTTAAAGATATTCCTCAAGATGAGAAAGATAAACTGTTGAGCAACATTAAAGCCATGAGGATAATAAGGTTTGCTTTAGCCCCAGACATGTTTCGATTGGTGAGTTCATGTGATATTGTGAAAGAAATATGGGACAGGTTGAAAAAACTTTATTCCAGTGATGCAGATCTTGAACATTATGTTTAAGTTTCTTCATTCTGAATTTGGTGCTTTTTCCAAGAAGTATGACCAAAAGCTTGATCAGACTTTCAATTGCTTTAACCATATTTTAAGTAGGATGCTTATGCACAACCTGAGATGAGAAAACATTGAGCAAAAATTTACCTTTATGAATGGTTTAAGACCTGAGTGGAAGGCGGTGGATTCCACAGTTAAAGCTCATGAACAATTCAAGAATTATTCTTTGGCGTAGTTAGTGGGAATACTTAGGTCCCATGAAGATGAAGTAACAAAGGAAGGGAAAGTTATATCTGGTATGCGTTCGTTGGCCTTAGTCATAAGGAGCAAAAGGTCTGTAGAAGATGATTCGGAGTCTAATCTTTCAGATTGCGAACTTATGAAAGAGGAATACGCTTTGATGGTCAGTAACCCCAGAAAGTTTGCAAACAAGAACTTTGGACGCTCCAAAAATAGAAAGTGGCAATGGAATAATAGTTCTGAAAAGGCAAATGAGGAGAGCATCAACAACTCTCAAAAGGATGAAGTGAAGAAGTAGAAAAAAGTGATTGAAGACTTGAAAGGCCTAGTATTCTCAAGAGTCATATTAAAGTGATATTACTAAGTAACATATGATACAAATGGGTCACACTAATAACAACTCGATATAAATGATTATTTATTTTTATGCATATATCAAAAATTGCACAAAGAAGAAAGAAAGAAAGTCAAACTTTTATAAACTCTTTTATAAAATATAAACATTGTCTTTTAGTAAAAGACGAAAAGATTCAACTTGTCCAAAAGTTTGTACATGACTTATAAATCATAACATATGATATATATTAAGTTACTTGCTAGTGGAATTTATTATTTCCATGAATATTCAATAAAAATATTATAATTAAATTGGAAATTATTTATTTCATGGAAATTATTTATTTCCATGAATATTCAATAAAAATATTATAATTAAATTGGAAATTATTTATTTCATGGAAATAATAAATTCCACTAGCAAGTAACTTAATATATATCATATGTTATGATTTATAAGTCATGTACAAACTTTTGGACAAGTTGAATCTTTTCGTCTTGTACGAAAAGACAATGTTTATATTTTATAAAAGAGTTTATAAAAGTTTGACTTTCTTTCTTTCTTCTTTGTGCAATTTTTGATATATGCATAAAAATAAGAAGTGTATGACTTGTCTAATCATACTTTAAAGGCATGGGAGACATGCTTATTACAATGGGGACAAGTTTGCTTAAAGTGATAAGGACTAATTGTTAATAACTTCATTTTATGCATATAAAAAAGAGAACTTGTACTTGGATTATTTTCTCATTCATTCCTTGATGCAAAATCCGAATCCGCTCTGCCCTCTCCTTTTGTCTCTAGTTTTGGTTAGAAAACTTGAAGAACACTTGCATCTTCAAGCCCTCTTTAAGTTGATATTGGTTATGAACTTAAAGCTTAAGGGTTTAAGAGTTTTGGACTAGCATCTACATCGAGTTGATTCATTGTTGGTGTCTCAAAGGTTCCACATTCTTCATCAACTGCCAAGCCTCCCGAGAGGACCCAAAGAACTAAAAAGGTTGTTATTTCTTCACATCTTCTTTGGTCGGTGTTTTAATATTTCTATAACTTGCAAGAAGATCCTTGGTGGGTATAAAATATTTATTTTATTTCAAAAATTAAAGTCTTATCTTGCCATATTTTTCAAGTTTATGAAACTCTTTTCGAACTAAAACCCAACAAGACTCCGACTATGATTGGAATTATTGTCACGACAAAAATCATTTGGCCAAGGAGTGCATGCTGAGAATAATGAATGAGAATAAAGTCAAAGAAGATAAAGATGATGCTTACTATCTCCGAAAAATAGAGGAGATCAGAAAGAAGAAAAATGCTAACAATGTTAAGCCTGCTTTGATTGTGCAGGAAGATGATGACGAGTTCGTAAGAGTTGAAGTGTGGTCGACTAATTCGAAGGATGAAGAGGTTCGCAAACCTACACATGGAGAGTGATTTGTCTCGAAGGCTGATTTCCTTAAGTATGAAAGGTGGTTCGCAACGTCATTTCTGATCAAAGACGATACGCCACTGATGGCAGCAAGACTTCGGACAACAACTTCGCTGCGAAACCTGTTTCCAAGAAGATAAGCGAATGTGAGAAAGTGATTAGCAAAGTACATTCAATTCTTGAATTATCTTAATATTCCTGTCTCACGTTATGAAACTGAATTAGATGATTTAAATTTTATATTCTCTAGCTTAAGTGATAGTTTAAAAAGAACCCGTTTAAGTAATACTAACTTAACTGATCAAATCAGCAGGGTAACATCGAAGTGTGAAAAGGGACGAATGTGGATTGAGAAGTTAGATTCGGATTTATCTAGGTATAGGGATGATTTGATTTATTTGCAACGAGAAAAATTAGGTCTTTTGAAACAATGAAACATTTTCTGTTTGATTGCTAAACATCTTTAATTTAATATACAAAATAATTGATAATTAAGCAGGATTGAAGGAACATATCATCATACTCTCAATTACGAATGATGAGGCAGCTACTTAATTCTGAATCTTTGCACTAGTTAAGTGTCCCTAGAAGCATGTTGTTGCATGTTGTCCGAAACCTCCAAGACTCTATGTTTGAAGCCATAATGAATCGATAATACCAATCGTTTCTTCCCAATCAGGCTAACATTCACATAAGTCATTGAGTTACCTTAGTCTTCTCATATTGAGTTAAGAGTTGACTGCTTGGTCATTTGTAATATAGCATAGGTAAATTTATTTCTTCGGAACCACCTTTAACATGTCTCCATATCACATTCACTATCACATTCGTAACCCTTGAGACTCTCAGACATAACCACCAAGGTTTATGGTTACACAACTTCTGTGTTCATGATCTTAAATTCGTTATCACCACGAATTGAGTGAAACCCAAAATCCAAAACCACTTTCTGAATTAACGGTGAACCATTACTATGTTCCATACATTTCACCAAGGAATTGACGAATCCACCTTCGTGGCTTGTACCATGAAATCTCATTATTTTATTTGTGCCAAATCTTGATAAAATGCTCTAGACCTAAGACATTTTGTGGCTTGTACCCATGGTTTTAGAGCCTTCAATAATTAATCCTGAGTTACTTTTTCTATGCCAACTTCTGTTCCCATAACAGATGACTTTTTCCAGGATTTTACTCCACCTTCTCCTACTGCTACTACAACACCTATCACGATAGCTCCTTTTCCAAATGTTTCTATGGGAGTTTCACAATCCCCGTGTCTGTTGCACAATTAGCTCCTTTCTTCACAGAATCAACAACATCTACTTCAATAACTACTAGTTCACCACATGTCACTATCAACGTATCTGATATGAGGGCAAGGGCTTCTGGTTTTTCTTTTGCTGCTGATTTCATTCCCATCTCTCCTTTCCGACATGATGATCCTGATACAATGTTTGGTGATGATTGGGATTCTTTTGAAGACTTCCACTATAGTCCTTTTAATGTCTAATAGGCTAGTGATGATGATGATGATGCTCCCATAACCGAATGTCAGTTTAAGCTTCTTCACAAAAAGTTGGATACTTTGATTGAGTCATCCAAGTCCTCCTCAAACTCAGATTACTCTCTTGAGTCTCACAAGGTTTTGTTTGAGACTTTTATGAAAGAGCATGTTACGAAGCTTTCCAAAACAAACAAAGTTGTTGAGGATTCATAAAAGACTTGCATGGAAACAACCGAAAAAGTCGAAAAACTATTCTCTGGTGTTCAAACTTACATGGGTGATTTCAAAACTTCTTTTGAATCAAACACTACAGCAACAAATAAAGTGATCACCAGCCTTGGTTCTACACTCCAAATAGAAAAGGCAGCTCTTACGAAGGTTCGTACAGAAATCCAGGCTGACAATACAGAGTTTCAAATGTCCATCTCCTCCAAAATCAAAAAGCTTTAGGAAGATCTGGCTATATAGAACAAAATCATGGATGAGAATGCAGTCAAAACAAAAAAGACGATGGTTTATCTGTAAAGCTATCTTATGCAAACAAGAAAATTGATGAGCTCAAATCTGAAAAATCCATAATCAAGAGTTGTGTTGCTCATTTCAATGCTCATCTGCATAATCTTATTGAGACTCATAATTCTCTTCTCTTAGTCTTTGTTCGTCAGCATCTTGCTGAGAAATTAAAGCCCATCTTCTCCATGCTTGACATAATTAAGGGTGTTTTGAAATCTTTTACAATTCCACAACAAGGGGGAGAACCGGTGAGAACTTTTGGTGGTGGAAAAGCAACTGATGGTGGGAATGATCACAAAGAAAAACCAAAGTCTAATGATCCGAAATATAATGTAGCTTCGGCATCAAGAGGAAAAGTGAAAATGGTTGAGGATGATGAGGAAGAAGAAGAAGATGAAAATGAAAACCTAAAACACAAATCTCGTAATGCTAAAATTGATGAAAACCTGCGAGTTGCTAGAGAGGCTAAAAAACGAGAGAAGGCAGTTCGTGAAGCTGAGAAAACTTTGAAGTCTCAAAAAACTCTTTTCCCTTTATGGCCAATGGAACGCATCTTGAATGAATCCATTTATAACCTAAATGATTATTAGCTAGAACCTGTTGGATCGTTTGAATTGGAAAATTCTCTGTATTCGCAGCTTGATCTGCTAAACACACCGAAGGCCTTTCAGTTTTGTAGCTTTGACAAGATTTCGAATGCTTCTCTTCTGGACCGTGATGTTGATCAGGTGTTTTTATCGTTCTATCTCAAGCATATGAAGTCACAGTACGAAACCTGGAGCTCAAATAAGATTACAAATGTGAAGGTTTTTGGACCAATTAAAACTAAGAGCTTCATCAATGCTCGTTTCAAGGTTGCTTGTAGGGCTGCGAGTTCAATGTTTGAATTTACTCTTACTGATTTTCCCTGCCTCAACCCATTCGACTGGATTTCTCTATTACATCTATTGTTGAAGGATGAATAGAAATTTGAACCAATTGTGGCACATATCAAAAGAAAGTTGGTCTCATATATCTAGGAAGTTAGCAAGATGGACGTGAAAATTTCATCTATCATTCGCAAGAAACCTACAGTACTTCCTACGGAGCCTCTGAAAGATATTGACAAGATGAAGCTGGGAAGAATATGAAAGGATGATTGGAGTGTGGCATTTCAAATACTAGAAAGAGATGATGTGAATTTTCATAGAATCGGCTTCTTTCTGCCTGACAAGCATCTATAATCCACCTCATGCATTGAATACATTTTGGATTTTATAGTTCAATGCAAAGTGAACAGTGCTGGGGACAAAAAGTACTTCTCTGATATGATCAACTGGTACATCTTGGTTCGCAAAAATTTGCTGGGAATAATGCCAAAACTTTTGAAAGTTCAAAAGCATCAACAGAACTGAAGAATCTACGTTCCTTATTTGACAAGGGGGAGATTGTTGGGTTATTTAATAGATTGTGTCAAATTTAATTATGTATGTAGTTAGCCTTTTTACAGATTGGGCATGTCCATCTGTCTTGATGTTGCTAGGGTTAGGCTTTAAATGTTGCATGACTGTATTGTATTAGTGTTAATTGTTTTGTGATTCCCTAATATGTCTTTACAATTTAAGTTCTTTATCGAGCTCTTCTAAGGCACTTGTTATTAATCATTCGACATCACTTTGATCATTACAATCATTATTTGATTTAGTTTTTTGCTAAAGAATCTTTCAATCAACTCTTGATTTATTCTAACACTCTCTCATCATCTTGCTTAGTTTGGCTGTGAACCATTAGAGGTGTTACCCTTGTGGCACTTGCTCTCAAGCTTCATTTAGTCTTGGATTCAAATTGTTATTACTACATAACAATTAAAGGTATGTTTACTATCTTTTGTTATAGATTTCAAAAATAGTATATACCTCCTAGGGTTTTTCATTTTGATGTTCAATACTTGTATGTTCAATTAGAGAAAACATAGATCCAAGAATATTAGGGTTGCATGCACACATAGGGATTGTTATTTTTACTCAAAACCCATCACACAGTTATAGATTCAATAGAGAAAACATAGATCTTTATTGGGGTTGCATGCACACTTAAGAGTTTAAATTTATTTCTTTCGCATAAAACCCATCAAGGAGAAGATAGTGGAATCATCTTGGAATCTCAAGGAAACTTAGATCTAGAAGTATCTTACCCTCAAGCATCCCTTGAAGGTATAAACCTTGAAACTTGATGAATTGTTTCCTTGGATCTTGCTAGTTCTTAGGTGTTTATGTATTTTAGTCCCATAATCTTGCTGTTCATGAGTATAGCTTACTCTAACCATAAGAGCTATCCTTTTATACGTTTTAAGGTTCAAAGAATCATAAAAATGTGATCTTGATCCTTTTCTCCCCACCATGCAAGAGTTATGGTGTTTGGTTTGAATATTAAGTTAGGGTTTTAATTTTTGGACCACTTCTAGCCAAGGAAAGTTATTAAGGTGGAATCTTTATGATTTAGAATGACATTTGGGTCTAGATCTGAGTTTTGGATGTGAAGTCTTTATGGATTAAGCACTTATTGAGGAGGAGTAGATCTAGACGGAGTATGTTGGGCATACCAAGAGGTACGTTACGCGTACTGAGCTAAGGCCCCATGGGTTGGAAGGATTGTGACTACGCCTAGCGTAGTGACTGAGTACGCGGGGTATACTTAGTATGTGTTGACTTCCCTTTGACTTTTGACTTTTTACTTCGACTTTGACCAGGATTTTGATCAAGTTTGACTTAGGGGCATTTTGGGTATTTTGAGTAGTAGTTTGAGTTTAGGTCAATGTTTATTGTATAGCTGACCGATTGATTCAACAGTTGGAGCAGTGATTTTTCAGTACATTTCAGACTGTGAGGTGAGTTCTCATCATTGTACTCGTAGGTAGAAGGCATCAATGTCAGCCCCTTAGGTTATGCATCTTGGTATATAGGGTGTTCCTATTCTATAGTGATCTGTTAGATCTATATGATTATCTATTGTTGTTATATGTTATCTATTGCATAAGTCGACATAGTATGGTTGGGTTGAGGCAATGCTGCTTTTTTTTTTTGGGGGGGGGGGGGCAACAAACCTGGGAGCAAGCCCGACATAAATTGTGTGCCGGAAAGGCAAGCCAGACTTATGTTGTAGGCTCGGGATCAATCCAGACATGAGCTATCAGCCAGGTAGGCAAACCATACTCATGTTGCAGGCTCATGGATAATCCAGTCTGATAGTTGTGGACCTAGTATGTATGTTGTTATATGTTGTGTAATGGTACTTTGTGGAAACTCACTAAGTTTTAGCTTACAGTATAAGTGTTATGTTTCCGATACTTCTGATGATCGATGCAAGGAGAAGACGTGATCTCACACATTCTTCATTTCTATTTTTGGAGATTTTATGATACTCTGATTCTGGGATATTTGTATTTGGATATCTGATTTTTATGACTTGGTTTTGATTGAAACAATGATTTTTAATAAATTGAAAAATGAAAATTTTCATCGTGAAATTTGGGATGTTACATAATTTATTCTAATTTTTGGTTCATGTTAATCTGATTTCTTATTTGTATGAATTGTAAGATTTCGTTATTGTTCTTTGCTTCTTTCATGATACTTTTCTGATAAAAAAAATTACTTGTTCTTTTTTATTTTTAGTAGATAAATTCAAACTTCAACATTATATGTTTTGAAATACTTATTGTTGAAGCCTAAAAAACCATTTAAAAATCATTATCTTTATTGTTGAAAAATAATTCAATATCATAAGTTCATAACTAGGTGTTTTGTTTCCTTTATTTGTTTTTTTTCTCATTGATGTTGTTTTATAAGCTTAAAATATTAACATGTGTAGAAAAAATTTATCTAGTGGTGAAAGAAAGAAAAATAAACCGAACAACCAATCTCTAAAAATTATTAAAAGAGAAACTTTATGACATCATCTAAAACAATCTGGATCGTTGATTGTGTTTTCTTTATAGGTTTTACACCCTTAGATCAATTTGCTTACATCACCTTGATCAAACAAGAAGTCAATCCGTTATATTAGGAAATTAAATGTAGGAATTGAATGAAAATGATACTTGAATTCTTTCCAAACTTAGAACTACAAAATTGGTTCCTTATTAATGTAAACCTTAAATTTAGTCTTTATTTCCATTCAAAATTGTTTTCTAAATACATTATATGTTGAAATCTCGGAAACTATTAATTTCAAATTTCAAAAGTTTCAGATATTTTTATGAACCAATACACTTTCAAGCATGATATCTTCTATTTTAAGTTTAAATGAGATTTCAATTGATTACCTGCTAATTTTCATCATATTGACTTGTATGTATATTTCAAACCTATTTAATAATCGATTTACACAAACATTATGTCATAATTCTCACGTAGAAAACAAATGCAAAAAAACTTCAACCTTCCCATCAATCTGATTAGTCAAATAAATGTATGTATTTCTTCCTGAAATCATTTTAATCTGTAAGTTTGATATTTTTTTCAAAATTATATCTTTTTACTCATTCGTATGGTTCTTTGTTGAATACTTATAATTTGGATGTATCATGTTGTTTTTGAATTTTTTTTTTTTCGATGTTGTGTTCGGTTCTTGGTTCCATCTTTTTAATCGGTAACTATGATCCTATTTTCGAAAACAGTAAACTCAATGTTAAAATTGGATGTTATATATAATGAAATTATGATGTTACATGTGTGTGTATACCTTTGTAAAAAATCAATAGACAAGACAAGAGATGACATGACATAATATAACAGACGGGTTGTACAAAAGACATGAACGCCCTCATTAGAAAGTTTTTTTATGTCTCCGGTAGTAACAAAATAAGAATACGAAATATACCTTCTCAACAATTGATGTGAGCTTTAATGTTAAATATAAGCATGTTGTGAAAGATGAAAATAGGCTCCCGTATTCTTTTTTCAAAAAGAATCGGTACCATACATGGGCAGGTAAGAATGCACGGTATAATAGAAGTGTGCACTCAACTAGAGTCAGCATTTGACCCTGAAATATACAAAACGCCCCTTAGAACCTTCTGAAAAAAAAACAGGTATACTCAAGGACCAAAAATGTAATCTACTCTAAACTTAAGTAATATATATATATATATATATATATATATATATATATACACACACACACACACATATATATATATATATATATATATATATTGTTGTTATGCTATATGTTTTTTAGTTTTGGTTCAAAGGCAAAATGGTGATTTAAAAAATAAAAAAAATAAAAAAAAAAAAGAAAAAAAATAAAAAAACTAATAGCTAGGTTGTTAACTTAGGCAATCATAAATTTTTTATGAAACAGTGAAACAAGGTCCAAAAATTACAACCTGGTTCTTTTAGGGACCAAAACCAAAAAAATCAACTAAACACAGGGACCAAATATGTAAATCACTAAAAATAAATAAAAAAAACTTTTGTTTATGCTGATCCCCCCTCCCGCCATTTTGAGGTCATGGTGGTAGATTGAGCTTCATTACTCCTGCCCCTAATTTGCTCTTTGCTTTATAGTAAGGAATGTTCTTTACTACCACTGGATCATTTCTTGCACGTTCAGGATCCATTGATATAATCCCTGTTGTATTTCAAATTCAATAACAAAATTGTAATTAATTAATTTCTCATTGAAGTTAATAAATTATAAATTTATCTCACTTCCTGCTCATTCAAGTTTTCTCATTGCTATAACATCACAAAGTTGATCATATCACATATTTTTCTAAATAAGAAACACTAATATTAACAAGAGAAACTATTTAATTTCTTAATAAAGTTGAACTAAAAAATAACTAAATAATTAATAAGAAATAGAAGAACCTTGTATTACCATCATATTTTATGTTTGACCTCATCACCATATTTAAATCCCTCCATAATTTGAGGCATTGTGATTAACCAAAATGCAACAATGCTTGGATCTTTCATGCTATCAATAATATGCTGAAACACAAAAGTAGATGTTTTGAAGTGAGATAATTGTTACAATAGGAAAAGGGGTAGAATCGTAGTTGACATTTACCTCATAAGGGTTTTTTGTTTTTTTCATTATGTTGTAAGCTTTGCATTGAGGCTCGATAATTTGCAAAGTAAATAAAACTAAAGGGGTGTTTCTTTTTCCTTCATTAAACTCTATAGTGAATGACTATACGGATGAAGTGTTCTATACATAAAGATTGTAGATAAAGATGGAAAATAAAACGCAATGAATTATGAGAAATCACAAAAAATAAGAACCAAACCTAGGAACCATCATCGAACAAAAACCCTACTTTCTTTACTTCAAAAAATTCAACATACCTGAACATACTCAAAACCATAGAAGAAATTTCACAAAAAAACGTTATTTCATAAAAAAAAAAAAAAAAAAAAAAAAGGAGTCTGAAAAAAAGATGGTGGTAAACCGAAGAAGGCATATCAAAATCAACAAAAAAAACGAAGATACAAACATAAATGATAGACCTGATAAATGATTTCTGTCATATTATCCCTAAAATAAAAAAGAAGTCATCAATGAATCTTAACATTATCGATGATAGTGACAATAACTTAGATTAAGAAAAAAAAAGATCTGATATTAGAGATGAAGTGGAGGGAGATGATTAGCTTCGTTGCAGATTTATTAGTTATAGTTTCTTTATATTTAATATTGTGGGGGGTTTTATGTGGTTCATTTTAAAGGAACATAAATAAGTTGCTATTTTTTGAAATAAACAGTTATATTTCGCAATATAGTCATAAAATAACAATGTATTTTGAAAGTTCATTGTTAAATGTTGGATTATACTTGTGTAGACCCATTTTCACGCATGGTTGGCTATATATAGTTGTTTTCCGTGTCACAAGTAAAAAATATTTGAAGGTACTTACATGTGACAAACAAGGTCATTGAACTAATAAAACAAAAAATGTTGTTTATAAAGAGGTCCTTTAACGTTATATATATTTACCTATTTTAGTGTAATTTCTACACATTTCAATAATATCAATAACCCTACTTTTTTATAATTATTTTGTAATATCTATATAAATTTGCATTTTATTTATATGTTCCCCGCGTTTAACGCAGATCATAAATAGTACTATAAAACGATCCAAATTTAATTTTACAATAATGACTTCCTTTAAAAAAAACAAAAAAAAAAAAAAAAAAAAAAAAAGATTTCCACATTTACCAAATTATTTACTGCAAGGGTCTTATTTATTATTATTATTATTATTATTATTATTATTATTATTATTATTATTATTATTATTTGCACAGGATGTAATATTTTGCCGAGGATCTTAAATCGTGTTGGAACATCCCCAACTATAAATGTGTTTTTTTTTTTTGAAGCGGTCTTGTAATAAAAATCCAAAATTTAAGAAAAATTATCTTAAATAATGGGAAAATAATGTGTATTAGTAGAAGAAAAGACGTGGGCCGCATCATTTATATAACACAATAACAAACCAGACGACTTTCTTTCGTGCCCAATTATGCTCGTCCACCCATTCAAACCATGTTGGCAAAACTAATTATTGATCATTGTGATTTAAAATTATAATAAAGTTTTCAATAAATAAATTAGTTTTTTTAGCTCTTGAATATTTTATGGGTTTCGGAATCAAACATTTTCATAAGGTTCATGCAGCTATTTAACAAATATGAGTTGTAAAATAATAAAATTGTATAAATACTTAAATACATTCTCTTTAATCAAAGCCCGTAAAACTTAAATTCTAATAAGAAATTAAATATCTTTCTATTTATTATTTTAATCCATCCTTATACCATTTATTATTTCTAGTCGATGACAAATACAATAAAACTTTAATATTTTTATTAAATATAATAAATGTTTTAGTCTTAATTACAAAGGATTAGTTATATAGGAAGATGGAAGGAAAAAAAATACTTGATTTCTCAATTCTAATTCACAAGAAACCTAGCCTTCCTCACACGATTTTTTATTTATTTCATTTAGTTTCTATAACAATTAAAATATGTTAAACACTCGATTGGTTATGTGATTATTAAGACATCAAATAATATAATAAAATTACTACAGTCAAACTGTGTTTAAACATTCATGTCATTCAAACTAGTTATTTAATTTTATTTATTCAATCTAGTAATCATCGGTCAAACTTTGTTTAAACACTTCTTCAAACTATTAGCCCAAATGGTATCATGTCACATTTTCAAAAACCATAACATTTCATTACTTAGAAATATAAAACACATAACATTACATTACATAAAAAAACACATAACATGACATTAAAAAACTCCTAAACACTAAGAAAATAAAAATAACAAGAAATTTTAAATCTACACGTATAAATAAATAAAAAAAAACACACACAACAAGCGATTAAAAAAAACTAATTAACATAACGTTTTTTAACGTCGGCTTTCATCACCAAAGCAATTTCAAGCTCCTCCCCGATCATGTGAGTTGTCTCTAGCCTAATCTTTTCAAGTGACGCACATCTGATATAGTTTGGTTTGATTCGAATGTTTTTGAGCACTTTGAACCACTATCTACATGCTCGTCAGATGTTATTCCCTTTTCCATTTTTACTCATCATTCATGACATTCAAAACCTCAATAAACTTGAACGCCTTCTTATTTTCTTGACAGTACACTTTTAGAGTTTTCTTCAAAATCATTTCATCACTTTCTCCATTTTTTCTTTGACGTTTCATGTTGCTATACAAATCATTAAACAACCTTTACTTCATCGTTTGTCTTCCCCCATTTGGAATACAATTGATGTTTTAAACGATACTCTAGATCACATCATTTGTTTGTCTTTGTGACTGGCATGGAAGTCCATGGGTGGATCACGACAGAAAGGTTACAAATGAGTTGTAATATAGGAGTAACTACAAGACTATGGTTGGATCATAACGTTCCTGTAACATCCAGATTTTTAGGTATCATATTTTAATTGTTTATTTTGAATTATGAGGAGAGACTAGACGAGTTGACGCTTAAACTCGTCGAGTAGGATCGTTATTTGCTGACTGGATTAATGAAAGGCTCGACGAGTCGATGGGTGGACTCGGCGAGTCCACGCTGAGGTCAGAAACCTTAAATATCCAGCCTTTGCCCTATTTAAGGGACCTTATAGCCCTTATTTACGGCTACCAGTCCAGAGATAGAAACCCTAGAGAGCGTGAGCAAGTTGTGTGTGTGTGTGTGTATGTGTGTGTGTGTGTGAGAGAGAGAGAGAGAGAGAGAGCTATTTTAACCCTTTTTCGTTGTGGCTTTGCAAAGAAGAAGGTGTTTCCAGCAAGAGAAGGTCAAGGGGATTGTGATTCTGTGGTTTTCAAGCTTGGGTCTTCATTGGTGAGGTAGTAAATCGATCTCTTCTTCTATTTTGTGTAGGATCCTTGAATTTAGGGTTTTCTCTACCCCCTTTATTGGCTTGAATTGATGCATATGTTGTCCCTTTGAGTGTTAGACTCTGGATCTAGACCTTTAGAGGTCCAGAGAGCATTATCCATCCTACTTTATGTGGTTTCATGGAGGAAATGAACCTAGGATGCCATTTTAGAAGCCATTTCACCAAAAGAAGCCTTGGGTGTGTTGCATGAGTGTCAAGATTTAACCTTTACGTGATTATTGGACATGGGAAAGTCATATCTATAGGTTAGAGAAGCATATCTTACATCGGAAGGTCGTTTGGATGATTTTCATGGAAGAAACTCGCCCAGTCCATAAGGGGACTCAACGAGTCGAGTTGGGTTGCTCCACGACACGTGACCAATAGTAGCCCGTCGAGTGGAAGGTTCACTCGACGAATCGAGTGAGGTTGAAAAAGATCCAGAGGATACACTTGGACTCTCCAAGTCACCTTTATGCACTTGACGAGTCTGGTCAAAGTTTGACTTTCGTTGACTTTTAGGGTTGGGTCAACACTTGGACTTTTGGATCATTAGAAGGGTAAAATGGTCTTTTAGCCTTCTGAGAGAACATTGGAACGGACTAGTCTAGCCCGAAGAGCCATATTGATTTAGGATGATTGCTTATGTGTTTAGGCGGGGCTAGGTCATTGTTACCAGGTTCAGGAATACCGAGCACGTGAGTTACTAGACAGTATATGAGGCGAGTCTTCTCACTATACTTTACGTAGAGTGGTAACTATGTGTGACCAGAAGGTCTTATATGCTATGTGAAGTATGTGATATGTGTTGCTATGTGATATCTATGTGTTATGCTATGTTATGAGTACCATGATATGGACCAGAAGGTCAACACTGTATGGACCAGAATGTCATACGGGTAGGGCTGGAAGGTCTACCAGAGTTGGGACAGAAGTCACCTGAGACACATGGATCAGAAGATCCCATAGAGTTATCGCCTTGAGTGGCGTATGTGTTGTATGTGGTATATTGGGGAACTCACTAAGCATTTATTCTTACAGTGTTATGTGTTATATGTTTCAGGTACTAGCGATGATCGCGGGAAGGCGCCAACATGATCCGTACACACTGGCATAAGATTTACTTTATGATCTTGGGATATGTTTTTATCATGATGACATTTATTAAACATGATATTTAAGAATATTGAATGAGTTTTATGTTATTTGAAAAATGAAAAATTGTTTTGAAAATTCATGTTGTTACAAGTTGTTATTAGAGCATTGGTTTGAGGGATTCGGATGCACCTTTGGGTGCACCTGAACTCAAACTGAGGATTTAAGAAGGTTTTTCATACAAGAAACAATTTTTCTAAAATGTAAAAAAATTTGAGAAAGAGAAAAGAAGCAGTGTGTACGATCAGTCAGCGCCTGAACTGTGATTTCCCAAAATGCCCTTACGTTATATGTTATGAGATATGATATGATATGTTATGTATGCTAGAGTAGGCTAGGTATTGATATTAGGACTAGTGTGGCCTGATTTGTGATGCCTTAGCCTAGGAGATTACTGCTGCTATGAGATGCTTGAGAGATCAGTGAGGAGCTTGTGAGGGGCCTACCGAAGGGTAGTCGGTACTTAGCGAGAAGTAGAGTACTTGTAATCTGGGATCCTAGGAGGAGGACATGTAATGAATGTTGATGCAGTGTGGAAGGTAGTATAGGGCCTGTAATACTGGAAGCACTAGATCAGTGCGTGATCCAAGTAAGAATCCTTAAGGTACTAAGGAACAAGTAGGGTTGAGTTGTCAAGTGTGTGTATACTCGAGCAAGTCTCTGATGTTTTTATGTTGTATTTCAGAGACATCATGGTTGCGACACGCCACAGACTAGAGACTAGTAGCGTGAGTGATGAGGAGCTTCATCAGATGATCCACGAGGAGGTGGATGCGGCTATCTGCGTAGAGATACTAGAGATGTTTGGGTCTATCAAGACCACTTTGATTGAAACGTTTGACAAGAGATACACATCAGTTTCTGAGGCTGCAGTTGTGGCTGTTGCTAGACCTCAGGGGGGTGACTTGATGTTGTTCCGGGAGTTCAGCAACACGAAGCCACCAGCGTTTGATGGGATGCAAGATCCGATTGCTGCGATGAGATGTATTTATGATATCTAGGGATGCTTTTACACCTGTTCGTTTCCGGAGCATTTGAGGGTTTGGTTTGCACTGAACCAACTTCGCTTGGGAGCGAAGGACTGGTGGAATTTTGTGACGGCGAACTTCACTCTTGTAGAGATTTCGGAGGTGACTTGGGAGAGGTTCACCACCATGCTCAGAGATGAGTACGTTCCCCCGGTGGAGAGGGAATGGTTGGCACATGAGTTTTTTTCCCTCAAACAAGGGATGGAGTCAGTGACTGTGATCACACAGATGTTCCATGAGAGGGCATTCTTTTTCCTTGAGCACGTGTCGTATGAGCAAGCATGCATGAGCCGGTATTTGAACATTATGAGGAGGGACATCCGGGAGTTTGTGGAAAACTCGACTTATCGGACATTTGTTGAGATCCAGGAAAATGCTTGGAAGAAGGAGATTGAGCTGGAGACTCAGGACAGGGAGGAGGCTAAGTCTCAGAGGAAGGATAGGCGGCCGGTACAGTCTCAACCGGAAGCCAAGCGGGCTAAGCTCGCCGATTCGAGATCTGGATGCAAGAAGGGCCGCACCTGTGGGAAGTGCAGCAAGGGACATGATGGAGTCTTTCGGTTGGGTCCTTGCTACAAATGTGGCAAGGAGGGGCATATAGCCAAGGACTGCCCCAAGGGATTTATGGTTTGCTTTCATTGCAACCAAACGAGCCATCGGAAGGTCGAGTGCCCGCAGCTGTTAAAGGGATCTCCACAAGGATCTGCCCCTTCTACTGCATGAGCTATTGAGGGTTGGCCAGTGAAGGTCGAAGCACTGAAGGCACGACGGAGAGCCTTCTAGTTGACAGCGCAGGAGGTCCGCGCAGCGCCCGACGTCGTGGCTAGTATGTATTTTTTCATTTATTTATGATGAGTTGAGATATTATGCTTATTTTATGATATGCGTAGGTACTTTTCTTGTGAATTATGTACCTGCTTTGGTGTTATTTGACTCAGTGCGATTCGATCATTTGTGTCGTTAGCATTTAGTTAGCACATCAGTATTCGACGAGAGGCATTAAGTCAACCTCTATGAGTTTCCATAGCTAACGAGCGAGCGGTGTATGCTACTGATATGATTCGAGGATGTATACTTGAGATCTTCGGCGTTGAGTTTCTAATAGATCTAGTATCGATTGCGATGAGGGGCATCTGCGTTATAGTGGGCATGGATTGGTTGAGCCGATTTGGGGCGTTTATAGAATGCGTGCGGCAGATAGTGTCAATACGAGACCCTAGTGGGGGAGTGCTGACTGTATATGGCGAGGGTACCCGATATGGGTCAGCATTATGTGTGGCTGCTAGAGTGACACAGAGTCTACAACATGGTTGCAGCGGGTTTGTAGCTTATGTAATGGATACACGAGTGGTCGCGGAGAGACCGAGTTCGATTGATGATGTACCGATAGTTCGTGAGTTCCCGGATGTTTTTTCCGAGGAGTTGTTGGGTGTGCCTCCCTAGAGGCAGGTGGAGTTCCACATCGATTTGGTTCCAGGGGAAGCGCCTATCGCCAAGGCGCCTTATCGCCTTGCGCCACCAGAGATGCAGGAGTTATCCTCACAGCTTTAGGAGCTGTTGGGGAAAGGATTTATCAGGCCAAGTAGCTCGCCGTGGGGAGCGCCGATCCTTTTTTTCAGTAAAAAGGAGGGTTGACACTGGATGTGCATTGATTACTGGGAGTTGAACAAGTTGACGGTCAAGAACCATTATCCACTACCAAGGATCGATGATCTGTTCGATCTATTGCAGGGAGCATCTTGGTTCTCCATGATAGATTTGAGGTCCGGATATCATCAGATGAGAGTGCGGGATGAAGATATCTAGAAGACAGCATTCAGGACTCGTTACAGGCATTACGAGTTCGTAGTGATGACTTTTGGGCTCACCAATGCACCAACATCGTTCATGGATCTCATGAACAGGGTGTGCAGGCTGATGTTAGATCGGTCTGTTATCGTGCTTATAGACGATATTCTGGTATATTCGAGATCTAGAAAGCAACATGAGGAGCATCTGAGAGAGGTTATCGCGATATTGAGGTTGGAGAGGCTTTTTGCCAAATTCTCCAAGTGTGATTTCTGGTTACGTGAGGTCCAGTTCTTGGGACACCTCATTAACCAGAATGGGATATTGGTCGATCCGGCCAAGATTGAGGCATTTATAAGATAGGAGGTGCCGAAATTCCCTACCGAGATCAGAAGTTTTATGGGGTTGGTCGGCTACTATCGGAGATTTATCAGGGGTTTCTACAAGATTTCCGTTCCTCTCACCAGGTTAAACCAGAAGGGCGTGACATTTAGTTGGGGTCCAGAGCAGCAGGCCTCATTCGAGACACTTCGTTAGAGATTAGGCGAAGCCCCAGTATTAGCTCTCCTGGAAGGGATGGAGGATTTTGTGGTGTATTGTGATGCATCGACATCGGGGTTGGGCGCGGTGCTTATGTAGAGAGGGCACGTGATAGTGAACGAATCGAGGCAGTTGAAGCCTCACGAGGTGAGATATCCCACCCACGATTTGGATTTGGGGGCTATGGTGTTTGCCCTCAAGATATGGCATCATTATTTGTATGGGGTTCGGTGTATCATATACACAGATCACAAGAGTTTAAAGTACTTGATGGATCAGCCCAACCTGAATATGCGCAAGAGAAGATGGTTGGATGTGTTAAAGGATTATGACTGCGAGATTTTGTACCACCTGGTCAAGGCTATTGTTGTTGCCGATGCCCTAAGTCGTAGGGCGGAGAGTGCCCCAATACGAGATATTTGTATGAGGATGACAATGACGACTCCGGTGTTGGATACCATTCTAGAGGCCCAGGTAGAGGCTGTGAGACCAGAAAACCGCAAAAGAGAGTGAGTTATTAGGTAGGTATCGTAGTTTGTTACCGATAGCCGAGGGCTTATAACTTTTCAGGGTTGGATTTGGGTGCCATTTTCAGGCGGGGCATGTACGGCGCATAAATCGAGGTTCTCGATCCATCCCGGGGCCACTAAGATGTATTTGGACCTGAGAAAAGACTATTGGTGGCCCTGTATGAAGAGGGATGTGGCATGGTTTGTTGAGAGGTGCTTGACCTATCGCAGGGTTAAGGCCGAGCACCAGCATCCGTATGGAAAGTTACAATCAGTTGAGGTTCCCCAGTGGAAGTGGGAACAAATTTCTATGGATTTCATCACCAAATTGTCGAGGACTACGAGGTGTGTTGATGCAATTTGGGTGATCGTTGACCGGCTGACAAAGAGCGCTCACTTCCTTGCTATCAGCGAGAGCTCTTCCGTAGAGAGGCTGGCAGAGATGTATGTGGGAGAGGTGGTATCGCGACATGGTGTATCGATCTTGATTGTGTTAGATCGAGATGTACGTTTCACTTCCACATTGTGGAAGAAGTTCCATGAGGAGTTGGGTATGAGATTGCATTTCAGTACCGCATACCACCCACCGACGGACGGACAGAGTGAGCGGACAATTCAGACGCTCAAGGACATGCTTCGAGCATGTGTATTGGACTTCAAAGGAAGTTGGGACACATACCTACCATTGGCTGAGTTTTCCTATAACATCAGCCACCATTCTAGCATTGGTGTGCCTCCCTTCGAGTTTTTGTATGGGAGGAGGTGTCGGACTCCTATCTGCTAGGGGAGAGGTAGGGCAATGAGTGATGGGTAGCACTGAGATAGTGCTTCAGACGATTGAGCAGATACAACAGGTCAGGCAGAGATTGCTAACAGCCTAGAGTCGCTAGAAGAGTTATGCTGATAGGCGACGATCCAAGCTTGAGTTTCAGGTTGGAGACTTCGTACTCTTGAAGGTGTCTCCGTGGAAAGGAGTGATCCGATTTTGGAAGAGGGGCAAGCTGGGGCCCTGATACATTGGTCCTTTCATGTTGACCTCGAGGGTATGAAGGGTAACGTATCGTTTAGAGCTACCTGCAGAGTTAGGCCAGATACATGATACCTTCCACGTGTCTTAGTTGAGGAAGTGTATAGCCGACGAGTCGACAGTGATACCATTGGAGGATATTCAGGTGGATGCGAGCCTTAATTATGTTAGGAGGCCAATTGCGGTGGTGAATTCGAAGATCAAGGTTCTGAGGAACAAGGAGGTGCCCCTAGTTTAGGTCCAGTGGCAACATTCGAGAGGGTCCGAGCTGAGTTTGAAGCAGGAGGCGGAGATGCAGGAGCAACACCTAGAGTTGTTTGCAGAATGAGACTTCGAGGGCAAAGTCTGATTCTAGTGGGGGAGAAATGTAACATCCGGATCTCCAGGTATCATATTTTAATTGTTTATTTTGAATTATGAGGAGGGACTAGATGAGTTGACGCTTAGACTCGTCGAGTAGGTGACTGGATTAATTAACGGCTCGACGAGTCGATGGGTGGACTCGGCGAGTCCGCGCTGAGGTCAGAAATACTAAATCTCCGGGCCTTTGCCCTATTTAAGGGACCTTATAGCCTGCATTTGCGGCTACCAGTCCAAAGATAGAAACCCTAGAGAGCTTAAGCGAGTTGTGTGTGTGTGTGTGTGAGAGAGAGAGAGAGAGAGAGAGAGAGCTATTTTGACCCCTTTTTGTTGTGGCTTTGCAAAGAAGAAGGTGTTTCCAGCAAGAGAAGGTCAAGGGGATTGTGATTCTGTGGTTTTCAAGCTTGGGTCTTCATTGTTGAGGTAGTAAATCGATCTCTTCTTCTGTTTTATGCATGATCCTTGAATTTAGGGTTTTCTCTACCCCCTTTATTGGCTTGAATTGATGCATATGTTGTCCCTTTGAGTGTTAGACTCTGGATCTGGACCTTTAGAGAGCATTATCCATCCTACTTTATGTGGTTTCACGAAGGAAATGAACCTAGGATGCCATTTTAGAAGCCATTTCACCAAAAGAAGCCTTGGGTGCGTTGCATGAGTGTCAAGATTTGTCCTTTACATGATTATTGGACATGGGGAAGTCAGATCTACAGGTTAGAGAAGCAGATCTGACCTCAAAAGGTCGTTTGGGTGATTTCATGGAAGAAACCCGCCGAGTTGGGTTGCCCCACGACTCGTGACCATTAGTAGCCCGTCGAGTGGAAGGTTCACTCGACGAATTGAGTGTTTAGAAAGATCCAGAGGATACACTTGGACTCGACGAGTCACCTTTGTGCACTCGACGAGTCTGGTCAAAGTTTGACCGTTGACTTTCATTGACTTTTAGGGTTGTGTCAACACATGGACTTTTGGACCATTAGAAGGGTAAAATGGTCTTTTAGCCTTCTAAGAGAGCATTGGAACAGACTAGTGTAGCCCGGAGAGCCATTATGGATTTGAGATGATTGCCTATGTGTTTAGGCGGGGCTAGGTCATTGTTACGAGGTTCAGGAATACCGAGCACGTGAGTTACTAGACAATATACGAGGCGAGTCTTCTCACTATGCTTTACGTAGAGTGGTAACTATGGGTGACCGAAAGGTCTTATATGTTATGCGAAGTATGTGATATGTGTTACTATGTGATATGTATGTGTTATGCTATGTTATGAGTTCCATCATATGGACTGGAAGGTCAACAATGTATGGACCGGAAGGTCAAGATGATGAGGACCAGAAGGTCATACGGGTAGGGCCGGAAGGTCTACCAGAGTTGGGATGGAAGTACCCTGAGACACATGGATCGAAAGATCCCATATTGTTATGTTCTTGAGTGGCATATGTGTTGTATGTGGTATTTTGTGGAACTCACTAAGAATTTATGCTTACAGTGTTATGTGTTTCAGTAACTAGCGATGATCGCGGGAAGGCGTCGGCATGATCCGTACACAATGGCAGAAGATTTACTTTATGATCTTGGGATATGTTTTTATCATGATGACATTTGTTAACCATGAGATTTGAGAATATTGAATGAGTTTTATCTTATTTTAAAAATGAAAAATTGTTTTGAAAATTCACATAGGGCTAACCCACTGATATGTGGTACTTTTGGGGAACTCGCTAAGTTTTGTGCTTGCAGTTTGTGGTTAAAACAGTTTCATGTACTTTCAGTTCTAAAGGGAAGGGTCCGACTTGAGTCCACATCATCCCTTGATAATTTTCCACAGTGATTTCACTCTAATGTTTAAGATATAGTTTTATTATGGTTGAGTTCGAAACAATTGATGTATGGATTTGATGATTTGAAAAAAGAAAATTTTTATTCGTATTTTTGGGATGTTACAAGTTGGTATTAGAGCCTTGCTTTGAGGAATTCAGGCACACTTTTGGGCATGTCTAAACTCAAACTGATAAATTGGTAATCTTTTTTAACTTGCCTCAAAAAATGGTCATGTTTTTTTGTCTTTTTCTGTCTTCGCATCCTTGGAAATATCGATCCATGGTTGTGCCAATAGAAACACTTATTCCGCTACCCATCATTTGGACAACAGATTCTCTTTTCATTTATTTGGTGCGTTGGTGGGTTGAGCTTCTTGAGTAATTTTGGGTTCGGAATAAAAAATGGGTGCTTGAGTATCTTGAACGAATTCGGGTTGAGATAAAAAAAATCAAATAGATTAAAGTTAGTTTCAGGTACAAGTTGTGATTATATTTGTGGTTGTGGGTGTTGTTGTGGGCATTGTTGTGGGAATTATCGTGGTAATTAGTATGGATAATATGGCAGCATATTGACATAGTTATTAACCGGAGGTGAACAATTCGGTTGATCATAAGAAGGTATTGGGGTGTTTCTAGTGTGTATTTTTTGTTTGTTTGGGTTGTTGGCAGAAGATACCTTTAGAATTTTTGAAAAAAAAAACAAGAGATTGCAAGATAGAAGAATTTCATTTAGGTGTGGTAATTTAAGGGTCATAAGGTTTTATTTATAGGTAAAAGGAAAAAATCGAATTTAAAAGAAGTTATCGTTCAAACTTAGGAAAGGCGAAAGGAAGAGACACAGAGAGAGAGAGAGAGAGAGAGAGCATCGGAATCTACATGCATGCAGCCAAACCATAGTAGAGATCGCATTGGGGGGGGGGGGTGTTCCCCACTACCATTGTGGAAAAACTACAGCCAAACCGTATGGTCTCTCTCTCTCTCTCTCTCTCTCTCTCTCTCAAATTGATACTAAAAAGTTAAAAAAGAAAAAACAAATTTGTAAAGTAAAGTATTTTTTCCAAAGTGATTTTAGCCTACAAGTATCAAATATTGTACTCCGTCTTTAAGTTTAATAGTTTAAATCTCATTTGGGATATATTGTGGAATTAGGATTAGTTTAGGGAAAAATTAGATTGAGCTATTAACATTGTAGCACAATCAAGTTTAGGGTTTCTCCCAGACTAGTCATCAAAGTTTTTCTTGTTACACAATAGGTCCCTAAAGTTCTAATTTACCTATTAAATAGGGAAATCATCCATTTTTCTTCCAGATTCAACGGTAACATTTAATCTATTTGGATTTTTTATTTCAAAATTAGAAATTAAAACTTTATATTGTCTTTCTTTTCCTTTTCCATTTATTAAATGGGGGTGTAACTTGTTGTTTGAAGTTTTTCGGCAAGTTAAACTCTGACAAGCTACCAATTGGCTTAATCCCATTCATTTGTCTCCATTTCTTCATTGTTGACTCTGCATGTTGCACATCTTGCGGGTCCCAACAATACACATCACTCATAGTTCTATAACATATTCAACAAACGTGGCATTCTAATAAGAGGTGGATGAAGGTGAACACACCAACATCTTCTATGTTTAGGGAGAAGATGAGCAAGGTGGATGAATAGATGATGAACGTTCAAAACAAAAAACTCATCGTACTTTGTGAAATGGATTCTAAACAATGTGAAATCTAGCATCTATGACATTCTGATGCTGATCGGACTGAAAATACGTTTGACGTTCATCGGAAACTCGACTTTCGATTCAGCAGATGTTTAAACAAGTGAGCGAACAGTTCACGATAAAAACCCTCATTTGCGATTAGAAAGTGTACATGTGGAGCGAGAATTATGGATTCCAGAAATGGAGGATTAAGGTATGATTAAGGAAGAGTTGAAGAGCATTGGCAGTATCCACTGAAGGTTTTGTCATATTAGAAACACCATATTTAGAATTAGTTTCGAAATTGGGATTGGGATTGGGATTGGGATTGGAGAGGGTTGAAACGATTGCCTCTTTATGTAGTTGTTATTGGAATTGTGTCTAAGGCTGCAACTATATTAGGCAAGTATTTGACCCGATTGTGCATGGTCCTTTTGAGTTGCCTTCACCATAGCAAATTGGTAGGATGATTTAATATGAGAGAATGGATATTATTAATATATTATGAGAATAATATAATGAATAATAATAATATTGTTTGATTAATATAAGCGATAGATTAATTAGTATTAATTTGGTGACTTATAGAGATTAATTAAATAAGAGGGTATAAATTGTCAATTGTTTGATAGCTACACTTTAGGCTGTAAATCGTTAAAGGATATGGGTTGGACGAATTCTAGGGCTTGGGATAGCCTCAAATTCGTCCATGGCTTATCTTTGGTAAGGATTAGGCTTACTTAGAGTCTAAGTTATCCAATTAGGGTTTAAGGGTGAAACCCTAGGAGCCTTACAAGTATAAATAGACCCCTTGGGATAGGGAAATCGGCACCTCCTCTACAGAAGGATACCCTGGCCGATTTCCTCCTCTATCTTCTCTCTCAAATCATTCTCTTTGCTAGTTGGTGTTTGTAAGCCATTAGAGGAGTACAATTGTGACTCTAAAGCTCCAAGAACAAGAAGATCAAACAAGTGTTTCAAGGTATGCTTCTAACTCTAGTTTTGTATTGTTCTTATACCTAATTAGCCATTAGGAGTCTTGGATTCAATGCATGTTTAAATAGAGAAACCTAGATCCAAGCATTAGGGTTTGTATGCGCACATAGGAATGTTCTTATGTACAAAACCCATCAGTGGTATCAGAGCCTAGATTGGTTTCTATTAAATTGATGCTTAATTGTTTGAATGTTAACTGCAAAATTCGATTTTTGTGTTCTGAGTCATGGACTCGGAGAGTCCCATAGTGGACTTGGCGAGTTGGCCTGACTCGGCGAGTCCAGTTTGGGTACTCGGCGAGTCCGAGCGTCAAGAAGATCCAAAAACGGGATTTTTTTCATATTTATCTTATGGAAACTTACCTTTATCATATTAGATCAACCCAAATCCGATTTTATGATATATATGACTATATTTTTGATCTAATTGAAGATATTTATCAATTAATAAAATATTTAATTTCCCTATATGATAATTATTAATTATTTTGATTAAATTGGTAAATTGTTTTTCAAGAAATCATAAATAAATCAAATATGGATAATTATGTGATTAATTGTTAATTTGAATTATTTGTTATTTGATCCTTTATGTTTTAAATGTTTAAAACTTGCCCTCAAGTTTTGAAATATATGTTTTGTGATTAAAAGTTTAATTTAGACAATTTAAATTTCAAACCCTAGAATTTTACAAGTTTAAAATCCAACCCTATACTAGTATAATGTTACAAGATTAATATCTATATTTGTATAACTTAAATGCTAGTCTTACCATTACTAGGCCTCATTCACGAAGCCGGTCTATAAGGTGGGTATAAGGTTGCGGCCTATAAAATGGCGCTTAATGGGTGTACACTCACACTCACCGCTTGCTTGATTGGTGGAGGGTCGTTAGCCGAACGGGTAGGATAGGGCAACCTCATCCTCTCATTAAAAGTATAATATGAAATACAAAGTAACTACATGTTTTCTTAAAATTTCCCAATCTTAGTTACTTTAGGAAGATGCAATCCCATGAAATTACAATTTGCACCTTGCTAAGAAGTTAGTGGAGCGTGTGTGGTTTACTGGCACACTAATTAGTTCTAAGCGAAGGTGGCAAAGGGTGATTCATTGTTTATCATGGTTCGATGGACTGTGTGTGGTTTACCGGAACATCGAATAGGTGATCGTTACAATGAAGGCACCATGTGAATTTGCATGGTAATTCACACCCGCTTTGTGATCCTCGGTATCCCAGTCACAAATAAGAGGGGCATATCGAGATTTAAACATGCCATTGAAAAGTTTCAATGAATCTCATCCGAACCTAGGAATTCTCAATACATTTAGGACTTAAAGTTATGTTTTTCATGGTGGAGAATTAGTGAATCGTCATTCACTTACCTTCAAATTGTTTGCATAATAGATTACGGCATCCCTTTTCTAATGTGTAAATATTGTTGTTGGATCCTAGCCCTAATTTTTCTTATTGGGTGATAATTAGGGATTCACATTCTAATTAATCTTTGTCCTTTCTATTGTAGATGTCGAACACTAACAACGCTGCTGCTAGTTCATTCACTTTGATGAGCCTTTGTCAAAAGTTCACCTTTGATGGAACGAACATTAGCGAATGGATAAGATACATTCGCACGATTGCTCGCTATGAGGATAAGGAGTATGTCCTCGATGAGAAGCTCGAGAAAATCAACCCCAAAATTGCTACTCCCGCCGAAATGACCACTTTTGAAACTCACGAGCGTGATGCAACGAAGGTACATTGCATCATGATCGCAACTATGAACTCCGAATTCCAAAAGTCCTACGAGGACATGTATCCGTACGAAATGCACCAAGAATTATTGGAGAGATACCATCAAAACGCGAGACAAGAGCGTTCTGAGATTTTCACTAACATGATTTCCGCTAAGATGGGTCATGGAGAGTCTCTTACCGTGCACCTGCAAAAGATGCAAAGGTATGTCGACCGCCTTCGCAAGTTAAACGTTGACTTTAGGGAAGACTTGGTGATCAACATGGTGCTTCACTCTTTGCCTCCAAGCTACAATCAATTTAGGATGACCTATCACATGAACAAAGAAGAGGTCACCCTAAGCAAACTCCAAGGTCTCTTGAGGGTCGCTGAGAGCAACTTCAAGGACAAGTCTGTTGCACCAACTCCCAATCCGCCCGCCGCTCCTGTCTTGGCAATTAGACAAGGAAAGGGAAAGAAGAGGAAGGCTTCGTCTAAGAACTATCGCAAGGTGAAAGCCCGAGATGGTGCCTCTTCTAGTGGGACCAAAGTTGATCCTGCTAAGCCATGCCCTAACCCGAACGAGGCAGACACCACTACCACAAGATAGGACATTGGAAGAGAAGTTTCCCGGAGTACCTACAAGCCATCAAGGAAGGAAAGATCAAGCCATCTTTCGTAGGTATATACACAATTAAATCTAACGATTCATCTCATGATATTTCTTGGGTTCTTGATACCGGTTGTGGTTACCACATTTGTTCTAATGTGCAGGGACTAAGAAGAAATAGAGACGTGGAGCATGGAAGAATAAATCTAATCATGGGGAACAGAAGATCGTCGCCCGTGACCAAGATTGGAGTGTATTCTTTAGTGCTTAGGAATGGTTTATCTTTAGATTTGAACAATTGTTTCTATTCTCCAGAAATGGCTAGAAACATCATTTGATTTCATGGTTTGTTTAGACAAGGTTTTAGATTTTCTTTTAATAATGAGAATGGTTCTATTTTAGATTATTTGAATGGTGTCTTTTACTTTGAAGCTATACCATGTAATGGAATTTATGAAACTATTATGATTGTTTATAACTTAGGAAATGATGTTTTATGCATGGATTCTTCCAATAGTATGGATAAGGCATCCTTACGGCATTGTCGTCTTGGACATGTTAACAAGAAACGCATAGCCCAACTCCAAAAGGATGGAGTGTTGGAGTCATTCGACCTTAGGGAAGATGACACATGCGAGTCTTGTTTGCTTGGAAAGATGACTAAGTCACCCTTCGCTAGTACGTGCGAAAGGGGTGAGGGTCTATTGGACCTCATACATACTGATGTGTGTGGACCGTTTAGATCTACCACGAAGGATGGAAACCGCTTCTACGTGACTTTTACCGATGACTATAGTAGATATGGGTATATATACTTAATCAAGCAAAAGTCAAAAACTTTTGAAAAGTTCAAAGAGTTCAAAAATGAAGTGGAGAATCAATTAGGCAGGAAGATCAAGATGCTTCGATCCGATCGAGGAGGAGAATGCCTAAGTCTTGAATTCCACGATTATCTCAAGGAGTGTGGAATAGTTTCACAATTGACGCCACCTAGGACACCATAATTGAATGGTGTGGCAGAAAGGCGTAATCGAACCTTGTTGGACATGGTTCGCTCTATGATGAGTTGTGCTTTGCTATCTATCTCTTTTTAGGGGTATGCCTTAGAGACTGCCGCCCATATCCTTAACCGAACCCCTACTAAGAAGGTTGCCAAAACACCTCACGATATGTGGATGGGGAAAGCCCCTTCGTTAGCACATATCAAGGTTTGAGGTTGCGAGGCTTTCGTAAGACGAGATACTCACGACAAGCTTGAACCTCGTAGCGAGCGATGTATTTTCATCGGTTACCTGCAGAAATCCTTTGGATATCTCTTCTATAGACCGAAGGACAATGTTGTCTTTGTTGCGAGGAGAGGAGTTTTCCGAGAGCGAGAACTCATAGGCCAAGGCGACAGTGGGAGGCAAATCGATCTTGAAGTGATTCAAGAGTCAATAGATGAAGGAACCTCTACCGCTGGCGCTCAACCCAAGGAGGAAACTCCGGTTGAACCGATTGACGTATCATTACCTCTTAGACATTCTGAAAGAGTTAGATTTCAAACCCAGTTATATGGTTTTCATATTACTACCGAAGGGGACACGTATATTAGTGATAGTACACTAATAAACCTTGATGAACCTAATACCTATAAGGAAGCCATGGCAGGCCCGGAGTCTGCGAAATGGAAAGAGGCAATGGATAGTGAGATCCAATCCATGTATGATAACCAAGTTTGGAATTTGGTTGATAATGTGTCTGGACGTAAGACCGTTGGGTGCAAGTGGATCTTCAAGAAGAAGACCGACATGGATGGAAAGGTACACACGTATAAAGCGCGATTGGTTGCGAAGGGCTTTACTCAAACTCCCGGAGTTGACTATGAAGAGACCTTCTCACTAGTTGCGAAGATAAAATCTATTAGAGTGATGCTAGCTATTGCCACATTTCATGATTATGAGATTTGGCAAATGGATGTCAAGACCGCTTTCCTTAATGGGAAGTTGGCTGAGGATGTTTACATGGCTCAGCCAAAGGGGTTTGTGGATCCGAAGCATCCGAATAGAGTGTGTAAGCTTGAGTAGTCCATTTATGGACTAAAGCAAGCATCTCGCAGATGGAATCTTTGCTTCGAAGAGAAAGTCAAAGAGTTTCGATTTGTACGAAGCGAAGATGAATCGTGTGTATATGTTAAAGCCAGTGGGAGTGTAGTAAGATTCCTCGTTCTATATGTCGATGACATATTACTCATAGGAAACGACGTCCCGACTCTGTAGGAGGTTAAGTCCTAGCTCAGGAAGTGCTTCGCTATGAAGGACCTCGGAGAGGCTTCCTATATTTTGGGAATAAGGATAGTAAGAGAAAGAAGTAAGAGACTAATAGGACTTAGTCAGAACACTTACTTAGAGAAGGTACTAAAACGTTTTAGTTGGAAAATTCGAAGAAGGGAGAATTACCGATACAAAGTAATGCCAAGTTGAGTAAGACTCAAAGTCCGAGTACCAAAGCCGAGATAGTTGAAATGAGCCGAGTTCTGTACGCTTCCGCAGTTGGCTCAATCATGTACGCTATGACTTGTACTCGCCCTGATGTAGCCTTTGCTTTGAGCATGGTTAGTAGATATCAAGGGAACCCTGGCAGAGCCCATTAGATTGTGGTGAAGAATATCCTTAAGTACCTTCGGAGGACGAGGGAATGGTTCTTAGTCCTCGGAGGGAGTGATGACTTGAAGGTGTGAGGTTATAGTGACGCCAGCTTTCAAACCGACAAGGACAACTACCTTTCGTAGTCAGGCTGGGTCTTTACCCTGAATGGAGGAGCAGTAACTTGGAAAAGTTCTAAGCAGGAAACCGTTGCTGATTCAACGTGCGAATCAGAGTACATTGCAGCGAGCGAAGCGTCGAAGGAGGCAATATGGCTGAAGAACTTCATAGGTGATCTTGGAGTTGTACCTGCCATAAAGGAGCCCATGGAGATTTTCTGTGATAATGAAGGAGCGGTTGCCTTGACCAAGGAACCGAGAGATCATGGTAGATCACGACATATCGACAGAAAATATCACTTTATTAGACATCGTGTAGAAGAAGGACAACTCGTAGTGAAGAGGATATCATTAGAAGATAACCCAGTAGATCCGCTTACGAAGGGACTGAGTAGGGTTAAGCATTTGCAGCATGCTAGGAGTATTGGGCTGAAGGATGATATTAGCATAGATTAGATAGTATTAGAAACGTATAATAGATAAATGTAATTAACATTTGATGATTAAATAAAGGAGTTTTATTTATAAGTAATGTTATTGTCTTATGTTAATTGTTTACCTATTGTTTCACTTTGCATGTTTTGACTTCCAAAATAATTGAGTTTATTAAGAATAATCGAATTGTTCAAATTGTCCACAATCATTCATATGTTGTAAGTAGAGATGAATGAAGATTGTCATGAATAGGTGTTTAGATTGTCTAAATGGTTTTAGACATAGCAAAAGATTGCTGCAACGTTCATGAGTGCTTATGAACGGGTTTTGAGCATTGGAACATACCTGCGCTTGCTAGAATCACCTTATGGAATGTGATAAAAAGGGTGATCGCAAAACGATAATATCATATAGTCTTAAAACCTAGATATATGGTTTGTTATTTGCTAATTGATTGTACAATGATAATGCGAAAACGCATTGGTAACTCGATGTTATAAAATGCATTGTTGTGTATATTTGATTAATGAATAAGTAAATGCATATAAGTCGAAGTTTATCTGTAACTTTTATCCTAAGAAGGAAAAAGTGATATCTCGACCGCTCGATGATTTGATTTGACTTATGTGTCGGGCCCGGTTAGAACTGAATTGATGTGTTCGATTAAGTTCTATGTCAAATAAATCGAAGATCGAGAAACCAAATGCTAGACTAATCATTCCATAGAATTGTCAGCATGATATCTAACAGAGTATTGTACGATCTCTTATCTAAAGGACAAGATTGATTAGATCAGAGTTATGACAGCGTCTTTGTGAGCTACGATTGCAAATCGGATTGTACTTGTGCATATAGTTACTAGACTTATCCAAGTGGGAGACTGTTGGAATAGTGTCTAAGGTTGCAACTATATTAGGCAAGTATTTGACCCGATTATGCATGGTCCTTTTGGGTTGCCTTCACCATAGCAAATTGGTAGGATCATTTAATATGAGAGAATGGATATTATTAATATATTATGAGAATAATATAATGAATAATAATAATATTATTTGATTAATATAATTCATAGATTAATTAATATTAATTTGGTGACTTAAAGAGATTAATTAAATAAGAGGGTATAAACTGTCAATTGTTTGATAGTTACACTTTAGGCTGTAAATCCTTAAAGGATATGGGTTGGACGAATTCTAGGGCTTGGGATAGCCTCAAATTCGTCCATGGCTTATCTTTGGTAAGGATTAGGATTACTTAGAGTCTAAGTTATCCAATTAGGGTTTAAGGGTGAAACCCTAGGAGCCTTACAAGTATAAATAGACCCCTTGGGATAGGGAAATCGGCACCTCCTCTACAGCAAGGATACCCTGGCCGATTTCCTCCTCTCTCCTCTCTCTCAAATCATTCTCTTTGCTAGTTGGTGTTTGTAAGCCATTAGAGGAGTGACAATTGTGACTCTAAAGCTCCAAGAATAAGAAGATCAAACAAGTGTTTCAAGGTATGCTTCTAACTCTGGTTTTGTATTGTTCTTATACCTAATTAGCCATTAGGAGTCTTGGATTCAATGCATGTTTAAATAGAGAAACCTAGATCCAAGCATTAGGGTTTGTATGCGCACATAGGAATGTTCTTATGTACAAAACCCATCAGTTGTGACTTAATCAAGTATCAAATACGTGATAGAGTTATGTAAGAATTATGAACATAAGATCTAAATAAAGTTTGTTTGGCTCGACTAAGCTTTCTAAAGTATAGAGAATATTCAGAGAATACAATGTGAATAATGAAGCTTCTTTCTAACTCTAGTACTATCCCATATATTAGGGATCGCAAAAAAGCCTGAATCCAACGGGGAAAATCGAAACCAGATCATTTCCGGTCGGGTAATGGGTCGTTATCAGATTTTTTATCTACTTCAGGGCGGGGAGCGGGTTATCCTCGCCCCACCCCGATTATATATATATATATATATATATATGTGTGTGTGTGTGTGTGTGTGTGTGTGTGTGTGTCTATGTGTGTTTGTGTGTGTGTGTGTATATGTAATATGTTCTAATCCTTTTGATGTTAATTGCACGCATTCAAAGATAAAATACTTATTCTGGAAAATCTTTTTAGTTATTAACAATATGGTGTTAATGATCATTTTTTATGTTTTGACATATTATACAAAACTTAAATCAAATAAAATTTAATATAACATCCAATTTATTTTATTAAAGTGATGCGTCATATTTTTAATTTAAATGGGAGGCCAGAACATGTATTTTTATAAGATATCTCGGTACCCTAAAACATAATAAAGATTTCATTATGAATTGTTGTAAACCCGATAAGATACCCGAAACCCAACGGGAAAACCCAAAACCCGATAGGGCACCCCGATAAGATACCTGAAAGATATCAAGGCGGGTTTGGGAAACCAGGCCCCGCCCCGTTACTATTCCTACCATATATATATACAGGGATCAAGAAATCATATAAAAAACATAAGGGACTAAGACACTAAAGTTTTAAAACATAATGACCTTATAATAAACAACGTATAAACAAGCTTCGACACTAGAACAGACTAAGACATATTTCGACATCTCACAATACTTTCGAACTCAAGATTCCCCCCCTCTATGAGAAGTGTCGAATCTAAGTCAATAGCATCTAGCCTACTTGATGAATCACTCTTCAAATCTCAGAGTACCAATTGATAATCTTCTTAACCTCAGCTTTGTCACCTTCATTGTTCTTGTTACAACTATTCACACAAACTATCAAATTCCTATAGTGAGAAGTTGTATATCATTCCACATCACAAGATTGAAATAAGATCTTCGTATTCTTTCATTTCTTGTTCTTCCCAACAAAAATTAACTCCCAGGGGCTTCATGCAAATTTCACCATCAACATACGACTTCAAATCTACTTGACGCTTCAATAAAGACTAGGGCACTGTAATTTGTTTACCAATGGCTAAAGCTAACTCAACATCAGTTAATGCAAGATATTCATAATAGTTGTCTATCAATAACATGATGTGAGCAAATCCAATTAAAAAATATTCTTTGTTGGTTAGCTAGAGCTTCGAAACATAAGTCCCCTTCAAAATTATAGCCATATAGATTAGTTCATGAAGATTCATCATAGGAAAGTCAGCCACTAAAAAGTCAATTGCGACATTATTTTCTCTAACAATGTGAAAAAAGTAATTCTGCAATACTCCTTTGAATAAAACGTCCTTGGAGATATTTAGAACTCGAACTATTTTGACCAGAGACCAGATTTCCTCTTCCTATTTCCTAGAACAACATGAAAATGAAATTTCATTTTTTTGAATGCTTCTCTATCGATTTTATCAGCAATTTGATATTGAGAAGCCAAGAACATCATCTTGTTAAATGGAAAATCCAGTTGGTTGAAATCTGTGTTTTCTGTGGCAATACTCTTCTTTGAGATTTTCTCGAAATCATACATTTCTTCTGTGACAACCAAGGTTTCGGTATTCTCATATAAATAGTGTTTAGAAGGATCTCCTTTGTCCATACCAGGAGGATCGTTTTCCCTTTTTCGAAGTATGCTTTGTATTTTCCTTTGTTTCTCCATTTGTACTTTGATTGTAGCTTTCTTTTCTTCTGGAGTAGGCTCAACACTAATGCCTTTTCCCTTGCTTTTATCGACTTCTGTTATCTTTGGTGGAGGTGGTTTTGAAGATAAGCTTGATCCTCTAATAACAACTCCTTTCTTCACAGTCCTTGTTGTAATTGTTGTTGTCAAAGTTATCGGATCAGAACTCTTAGGAATCAAAGAGGAAATTTGAGTAAATTTTACTTTACCCACTACTTTCGCATCCTCGCCTTTTTTTCCTGAACTACCTTCTCCCTTATCTGACCTTGAACTCATGCCAACACCTTTCCTTTCTCCCCCTTGCACCCCTATGTTAACAGGTGGGGCATCCATCGGCATTAGATTGACAAACTTCGCAAGTGGTGCCAATTCATTTTGAATTGTGGACTCTAACAAACGAAATTTTTTTATTTAAGAATTCCTGGGTAAGCAATGATAATGAAGAAGAACCAAACTTCGAAACTAATTCTTTCTGTAACACCCTGTCCTGAAAATATACGTTTATGGATCTCAAAGGCCAAGGCTAGAGGTGTTTCGGTCTTTTAGGGGTTTTGAGTTTTTGTTCAAGACGTTTTGGGCTGGGGTGTATCGCTAGACGCATAGGGCTTCTCTCCACCTTTTTTTGGATATAAAGTTCGTCGGAAACGGACTTGGGATGAAGGAGTTATGACATTTTGAAGTTATTGATAGAAATGGCCCCTAATTGATATAAATGGAAAGAAGAACCATGCATTCAAGGTGGAAAACACTGGGGTACACCCGGCGTATAAAGGAAAATGGTCGTGGTTTCCTTTTAGCGTACGCTCAACGTACAGGATGTATGCCCAACGTATGTCCAGAGTCCAAAAAACCCTAATTTAGGGTGTATCACTATATAAGGAACCTTATACCCTCAAGATTCAGGCTCCATCTCACCCTGAAGAGCTGCTACGAAACCCTAAACCCCTTTGAGTGTGCTTGGAGCTTGTAAAACCATTTTGGAGTGTATTTTAGTGTTCTTGGAGAGGAGTGATCATCTTAGAGTCTCATTAATCAAGGAAGAGCTTTTGGATCCAAGTTCTCAAGCTCATTTACAAACCTCGGAAGGTATAAAGCTTCCAAATTTCCTTATAGAAGTTTAGATCTAACTTGATGGAGCTTTGGACCTTCTTAGGTCCAAAGAATGGGCCTTTTGACGAAACCTGGTGTTTGAGCTTGGGGTTGCCACCCTAAGAGCTAAAAAGGTCCCATAAGCAGTAAAGTCTCCATCTTGAACGTCTTAATGGGTTCATGCATGAGATCTAACCTCTTTATCGAAGAAAAATGTCATTTGGGGATTTTAGGCTTGTTTGGGCTAAGTTAATTCACAAAGTTAGTGACTTTATGGATTAAGACATGGAAAAGGACCAAGATCTGTAATTGTAGCTTCTGAAGTGGAGTATTAAGCACTTAATGGGAAAAGGGCTTAATAGGGGTGCTCACGCTGAGCGTATGTGCAAGTACGCCCAATGTACTCACCATTGGCTAGTACGCTTAGCGTACGTCAATGTACGCCCCATGTACTCTGATATTTTGGGCTTTGTGTTATTGGGCCTCGGTTTGGGCTATGCTTTGGACTTTGGGCCTTTAGGCCATAGTGGGTCATCAGGAGTTAGTTGATACGGGCCAAAAATATGTTATGGGCTTAAGCTAAGGCCCATTAAAGGGATTGGGCCCAATGTAGCAAATTGGGCCATTAGTGGGCCACTAGTCGGCTTGAGAAGCTTACCTAGTATTGGGCCTTGTGAATTGTGGTAATGGACCTTGGATATGTTTCAAGTTAGGCTAGGAAGGGTAGAATGGTCATTCTACCCTATGAAGAATTATTGTATCGGACTAAGTGATGTTTTGGTATTGATAGCTCGGGGATCCGAAGGAGTAGCAGTTCGGGAATTGTCACATAGCAGCCAGAGGGATATCGACAAGGGTCTAGCAGTGCAAGGTAAGTCTTTTCATTGTGTGAATGGGTCTAAGGCCACAATCTTGGCCCATATGGTTTATGAGTAAGAAGACCCAGGGGTTGGCCCTAGGCAATGTATGCTAGTATGTTATTACGGATCAAGGTCCGATGTAGTGCGAGTTCCCGGAGAATGTTTGCATGTTAGATTATACTTGTTGTCTATGTGATACTTGTGTGTGCCTGGTAGGAAGGTGAGTGTGGGCGAGAACCTGTATCTCATCATTCGCAGAGTATGGACGGGGTTTCGTATCTCATTAGAAGCATATCAAGGGCGAGGACCGAGGTAGGCGAAGAGTGAGTGTGGGCGGGGGCCCGTATCTCACCAACAACAGGAGGATGGATGGGGTTTCATGACTCACCAGTAGCAGGACAGGGGCGGGGCCTAAGATAGGTGAGGGAGCTCCGGACTACCATGGGGATAGGGACCCTATTGCTAGTGGTAGATGGTTGGCTGATGTCGCCAATGCTTTTCGATCTAGCCGGTGTCCCGAGGTGGGGGGGGGGGGGGGAAGGGTCGGCTTGCCTCCTGTCTTCTAAAGGACAGAGCACGAGATTGGTGGGAGGAGGTTCTTCATGCCATTGGGGATGATGTCACGTTGGATGTGATGACACAGAGTGATTTCTCGACCAGTTTCAGGGCCGATTTTGCACAGGTCATTGAGGTGCAACAGTTAGCACCAGAGTTTCAGGATATGAGATAAACTACCGAGATAGTGTCGGAGATCACCGCCAAGTTCATGGAGAGGGCTATTCTTGTTCCACAGTATGTCACAGATGAGCAAATGAAGAAGGCCCGATATCACGAGATGCTGAGGAGTAACATCAGGGAGTTTGTGAGTCGGTCCAGCTGCAAAGACACTGCAGGATATGATTGTTAGGGCCAGGGAAATGGAGATTGTTCTGGAGCACCTCAGGAAGAGGAAGTCGGAGGAGGCTCCAGTAGCCTTAGTTTTAGACAAGAGACCCAAGGGGTAAGACGTGAGATCGAGGGATTATCAGGGCCGCAGTCATTATGGAAAGTGTGGCAGGACACACGAGAGTACGTGCAAGAGTGGTACTAGTGGTGATTCTGTTTGCTTTAAGTGCGGCCAGACTGGTCATTTCATCAGAAATTGTACTGCTACCACCACTCAGGGATCAGACCTGATATGTTTTCACTGCCGTTAGAGGGGCCACAAGAAGGCCCAGTGTCCGAGTTTTCTTTCAGCAGGACAGGTGATAGCACCTGCCCCTGCGACATTGAGGATCACAGATGGCCGTCAGGGCTGACCAAAGGCGCCTGCGGTGGGGAGCAGGGCTTTCCAGTTGTCTTCGATGGAGATGCGAGCAGCACCAAATGTTGTAGGTATGTATCTTTTGCTTTCCTGCCATTTTTTTATTTCAAGATCATATTGTTATGGTATTGCATCAATGTTAGTGGATATATATTAAAGTATTATGTTATCTATTTTGGATTAAGTCATATGCCATCTGCATACCTTGGATGTTAGAATGTTAGTTCTAAGATGGTTCCACTAGAACGGCTCTTGGGATACAGTTGTTGTAGCAAGGATGATTGGGGCTCAGGAAGTGTTTGATAATCTTCAAGGGTAGTTCAGATTTGATGCCAGTAGGTTTCGGATTACTAGCAGCAGTAAGCGTTGGATTATTAGAAGACTCGTCATGAAGTAATGGGAAGGATTGGGGATCCTTTTCAAGATGTGACCTGTAAGGATATAGCGGGATCAAAGTAGGGGAGAAACCTCCAAGCATTCAGAAGAAGCGACATGTTAAACATGGAGGAGTTAGTGATCTTCGAGAAGGAAAGGGAAAGCAGTCTGAGGGGATATGTAGGAAGAGAAGTGCATGAGTTGGGAGTTTGGGAAACTTTCCAACGTTGAGATTTTATTCTAGTATAGTTGAGGGCTGGTTTGGGAAACCAAGTCGGAAGATCGCTAGCAAGACTCGAGTAGGTCGGGATGTAGATTATGTGATCGACCGACACAGGATGCTTTTGGATTATAGTTAGAGGTAGAGACAGCATGGAGAATGTGGTATAATTGTGGGATATCCGCACCAATCATTAATAGCAAGATAGAGGAGTATGGGCGAGGGCCTGTATCTCCAAATTAGCAGAGTTTGGGCGAGGCCCGTGTCTCCTAGTTATTATGTCAAAGATCGATAAAGGGTAGTCGTTGAGTTTCAGGAAGTTTTTAGACCATGTAGTTCTAGATGGATTAGACCCGAGGGCATGGCCGCTCAGTAGTATAGATTGGGTGGGACCCGTGGGCGAGGCCCATGCATCAGTAGTTAGACAGGTGAGACCAGAGAGGAAAAACCGCTCCAAGATATAGTAAGTGATACCCATGGGCGAGGCCCGTAAATTAGTAGCGGTACAGGTAGGACCTGGTAGAGACCTTAGGGTCAAGATAGGGGATCGAGGATTCCAGGACTTGTAGAGCCAGTGTGGCAGGTTAGATGGAGCAGTTTCCTTTGGAAGTCGCTGGGAGCGACTGAGTGATTGAGTTTGGGTGCAATAACCAGTGGGAGTCCGGTAACCCAGATTATGACAGATTAGTTGGGACCAGGGTAGTCTCGGTTCATCCGAAAAGAGGATAGTAGATAGCAGGACCTTCGGTCAGGGATAACGATAAGAGGAAGCATTCAGTGGGTATCAGTGAAGTGACCAGCACTAGGAGTGGCTGGAGAAGTAGATACAGCGAAGGGTATGTCCTTCACAGAGAAAGGAAATATTATTGTTTTTCGGAAGTTGCCTTGGGAAGGCCAGTGATCATGCAAGAGAAAGAGGTGAAACCCCCTAGAATGTCCAACATAAGTACTCGGGGAGAACCAAAAGGATTATCGGTAGGGTAAGGGTCATGCTCTCAGGATTGTTGGTGATTAGAAGTGCTCTCGAGGTTCTTATCTTTCTGGATTATTTTTGCGGAAGGTCAATGGAAGTGGTTCTTCGGGGATCGGACTCGGAAAGTGATGTGTGCATCGGATAGGAATGTTATGAGCAGATTACAGGATAGTTGGTTGTGGCGGACTTCGAGGACGAAGTCTAGTTTAAGTGGGGGAAAGTTATAACACCCTGTCCTGAAAATATACGTTTATGCATCTCAGAGGCCAAGGCTAGGGGAGTTTTGGTCTTTTATGTGTTTTGAGTTTTTATTCGAGAGGTTTTGGGCCGTTTTGTGTTGCTAGAGGTGTAGGGCTTCTCGACACCTTTTCGTGGATATAAAGTTCGTCAGTAAGGAACTTGGGATGAAGGATTTATGACACTTTGAAGTTATTGACAAAAATGGCCTCTAATGGAAATAAATGGCAAAAAGAACCATGCATGCAAGGTGGCAAACGAGCGAGTACTCTCTGCATAAGGCTGGGGTAAGCTTAGTTTATTAAGGTAAATGGTTGTGATTACTTTTTGCCGTACGCTCCGCGTATAGGATGTACACCCAACGTACATCCAGAGTCCAGAAAACCCTAATTTAGGGTGTGTCATTATATAAGGAACCTTATACCCTCAAGATTCAGGCTCCATCTCACCCTGAAGAACTGGTACGAAACCCTAAACCCTTTTGAGTGTGCTTGGAGCTTGTAAGACCATTTTGGAGTGTATTTTAGTGTTTTTGGAGAAGAGTGATCATCTTGGAGTCTCATTGATCAAGGAAGAGACTTTGGATCCAAGTTCTCTAGCTCATTTTCAAATCCCAGAAGGTAAAAAGCTTCCAACTTTCCTTATAGAAGTTTAGATCTAAGTTGACAGAGCTTTGGACCTTCTTTGGTCCAAAGAATGGACCTTTTGATGAAACCTGGTGTTTGAACTTGGGGTTGCCACCCTCAGAGCTAAAGAGGTCCCATAAGCAGTAAAGTCTCCATCTTAAACGTCTTAATGGGTTCATGCATGAGATCTATCCCTCTTTATGGAAGATGAATTTCATTTTGGGAGTTTAGGCACTTAATGATAAAAGGGCTTAACAGGGGTGGTTACGCTGAGCGTATGTGTAGGTACGCCCAGTGTACTCACCATCGGCTAGTACGCTTAGCGTACGTCAATGTACGGCCCATGTACTCTGATAGTTTGGGCTTTATGTTATTGGGCCTCGGTTTGGGTTGTGCGTTGGAATTTGGGCCTTTAGGCCATAGTGGGTCATCAGGAGTTAGTTGATATGGGCCAAAAATATGTTATGGGCTTAAGGTAAGGCCCATTAAAGGGATTGGGCCCAATGTAGCAAATTGGGCCATTAGTGGGCTTGAGAAGCTTACCTAGTATTGGGCCTTGTGAATCATGGTAGTGGACCTTGGATATTTATCAAGTTGGGCTAGGAGGTGTAGAATGGTCATTCTACCCTATGAAGAATTATTGTATTGTATTGGACTAAGTGATTTTTTTATATTGATAGCTCGGGGAGCCGAAGGAGTAGCGGTTCGGGAATTGTCACATAGGAGCCAGAGGGATATCAGCAAGGGTTTAGTAGTGCAAGGCGAGTCTCCTTATTGAGTAAATGGGTCTAAGGCCACAATGCCGGCCCATATAGTTTATGAGTAGGAAGACTTGGTGGTTAGCCCTAGGCATTGTATGCTAGTATGTTATTCCGGACCAACGTCCGATGTCGGGTGGGTGCCTGGAGAATGTTTGCATGTTTGATTGTACTTGTTGTCTGTGTGATACTTGTATGTGCCTAGTAGGAAGGTGAGTGTGGGCGAGGACCCGTATCTCATTGTTCGTAGAGTATGGATGGTGTTCCGTATCTCATTAGTAGCATAGCAGGGGCAAGGCCCGAGGTAGGGGAAGAGTGAGTGTATGCGGGGGACTGAATCTCACCAACAATAGGAGCACGGATGAGGTTTCATGACTCACAAGTAGCAGGACAGGGGCGGGGCCCAAGATAGGTGAGGCCTTAGATCAGGATTATAGTAGAGTATGTTAGCTACTTGTTATGCGTTATGTTATATGTTGTATGTGTTTAGAGAGCATGGCCCAGAGACAGGCAGGGCCTAAGAGAAACATATCTATATACCGAGAGTGGCTCGAAGCCATGCGGGGCCTGGGGTTGGGCGGGCCCCGATGTAGCGGGTGAGGCACGATGTAGCGGGCGAGGCCTAGTGCTTGCAGTATGTGATTTTTCATGGTATGTGGTAGGTTGGGGAACTCACTAAGCTTTGTGCTTATGGTTTTCAGTTTTCATTTCAGGTACTTCCGATAGCGGAGGGAAGAGCTCGAGGTGATCGCATGGCACACCATTGTTTATTTAGCCTAGGATGTTTACTCTAATAAAATAAAATAACATTTTAGATAAGATACTATGATGTGATATGTTTTGTTTGAATTGTTGGCACTTGTGGTTTTATTTCCAAAAACAAAATTTTCATTCTTGATTTTTGGGATGTTACACTTTCGAATCAGCCAACAACTTATCAATTTTCTCAAAACTATCACAACCCAAAACAAGGAACGGCGGAAACGTTCTGGTATGGAGGACGTCATGTACAATATCACAACAATGAATAGTATTAAACAAGCAACAACATCATCCATTGCATTAATAATATAATTTTAATACAAGTGTTCTGACATGTTTAATAGACACTAAAGTATGAATCAAAATGAAAGATGAGTCTTGAACGAGCTCCATCTTCTCTAAACCTTGCATCGGTACCTGTCTACTGTTGACCTAAGGATACAAGTTATTTTGAAAGAGAGTATCAACTTTAAAGCTGGTGAGATCATAAGTATTTTAGTGTCTGTATTTGTAATAATGTATTTGTAAGACTGTATTTGTAAGTATGAGTATGTAAAAGTTTTGAATAACCTAGAAAACCCTATACTTCCTACTGAAAGTAGCCTTCTACCAAGGCATCTAGTATCTGACTTTGTCTCTTGTAAGAGTTTGTATTTTCCCAAATCTAACTATCATTAACCAAAAATATAGTATTTACATTATCGTGCATCGTGTGAATGTTCACGAAGTGAATGTAATGGGGAAATAATAATGTACTGTAGTGTTATAATAAGTGACTACTGCTGTACTAACTACCTTAAACCAAATGAAATTTAAAGTAACATGTAATCAGCCTGTATCCTACTACCGACTCAATAGTAAAACGACGATGTAAGACGTCGTAAGAAATGACATTTGGCATCCGTAGACTTGCAAGTCCCACTGTAGCGAGCAGAAAGGTGTAGAATAGTCAATCCATTATAGATCTATACGCAAACTCATACGCTCCCCAATTAAGGAGATTCTAGATACAAAAACGGTCATGGCAGGTAGTGCCATGACCCGTTTAATGGCTCACATAAATGAATGTAATGTATATGAAATGTATGCTAGTTGTATTGTATGTTCTCCCTCTGTCTAGCCTATATGTTCTTTCTCTATAGTATTGTAATATATTGTGTGTACTAGTTGTGTTGTGTGTTCTCTCTATCTAGCAAGTATTATAATGTTCTGTGTGTGCTAGCTGTATTGTGTGTTCTCTCTATCTAGCAAGTATTGTAATGTTCTGTGTGTACTAGCTGTATTGTGTGTTCTCTCTATCTAGCAAGTATTGACTCATGCATGAACTGACTCTTTGTATGATTCATTGTTCTAGTATTAGTATTAGTAAAACCCTAAACTACGCCTATTGTAGCTTACTTGTAATACAACTTGTACGTATGAACATGGAAGTATACCCTTGCTACCCAAGGGTATTGAATTAACTGGATGAACCCTTATGACTATATATGTACACATGATATATAACTAATAGTTACACGACCTTCGGACGGATACCCGATATCCTACCATACCACATCCCAACGGGGAAAAACAAATAAGGCGGGTTAGCCTTCCTAAGTCCTTCAAACATTACTTATATAACTATACATATCTAGGTATGCAATTGACAATACAAAATTATAAAAGAAGTTTTGTAAAACCTTTGAAAAGTTTTATAATTATGAAAAGATGACTTGATGTCAGTTTGTAAAACAATTTGAAAACAGTTTATTTGATAAGAACAGTTTAAAGTATAATCAAACCTTTGTTTTGGATACATAATCGTAATAGAGTTTTGAAAAGAAACGTTTAGTATGTAAGACAGTTTGATAAAGAGTTGTAAACTAGTAAAAATGTTTTAGAAAGTCATTTGAAGTAATCTGTTTGGTAAAACCGCTAAAAGTGTAGTATATCTATTTGCATGCTAGTTATCAATCACATGTGATTGATATAATAACTAACATGATTCAACTTGTATTTCCCCCATAAAAGCATTTAAAAACATTTTTAAAGATAGATTAAGGGGTATGAACTCACCTGTAGCGAGAGGTTGGGATTGAACGGATTGTATAGGATGCTAGGTGGCAAGTGAAGACTTGCACACACTCTATGATCCTAGTTAACATATAATATCACATATATGTAACCAATTAGCCTTTAAACAATTAACTAACAAGTTTAAGACATCCTAAAACATGTTAAACACTTTATGTAAGTGTTATATGTGCTAAGGATTGCATCTAAGTGTTGTAGGACAAGGCTATTGAGTTTTAGGGTTCAAGGGAACCCTCTTTGTGAGTTTACTCGCTAAAGACCATAAACCATAGAGTTTACAGTCATAAACCCTTGAGTTTAAGTCCGTAAACTCATGTCTTCTTGACCATGAGTTGTTTTGAAGTCTTGCAAGTCCCTTGAAGCATTTCTACATTGAAGTATAAGCCTATGGAAGTGTTTGTGGCATCAAAACACCCCTAAATGGAGCTTACAGCCCATGGACCATTTCTCCATGAGTTTGCTGCCATAAACTCCTATGGAACATGATTTTATGATGTTTTCAAGTCCTAAACACTCCAAGGTAAAAGTCTATGCTTGATTCAAGGCATAAGGAAGGAATATGGGCCATTTATAATCACTTTGGGGTGTTTACGGTTTTGGGAGATCCCCAAATTGTAAACACATATACAAGAGGGTCTTAAGGTGCTTTTCATGTGCTAAAACCATCAGGGAAGGGTTCCATACAAGTTCCTAAGCATAAGGGAAGAGTTGGGAGCACTTTGGCACCTAAAATAGAGTTTACCGTCCAACAAGATCTTGTGTCGTAAACTCCTTCTTCTTGTGATTCTTGAGTGATTTCTATCATATCTAAACATGTAGTAAGCTTTAAAACACTCTAGGGTAGAAGTAATTACAATCCAGAGCAAAAGATTGAAGATCCTTGGGAGAGAATTTGGCTTTTCTCTAGATGAAATGGAAGAAATGAACTAAAATGGCTAAGTGCCCTTTATATAGTCCGTTGAGTTTTTGGTCAAAAACTATCATTTGAGTCGTAATCTCTGTTGTATTGAAGGGTTGTACAGAATAGAAATTTTGGGTTGTCACATCATCCCCCCATTAGAAGGAATTTCGTCCTGAAATTAGAACTTAGGTAAGGAAGTAGTCTTGAATAATCGAGCCAAGAAATGGGGATACTTCCTAAATGATTGATTCTTGCGCTCCCAAGTGAATTCGGGTCCTTGGTTGGCATCCCAACGAACCTTCACCAAAGGGAAACGACTATGAATTGTTCGCATGACCTCTCGGTCCATGGTCACTACGGTTCTTCCACGCCGGTGAGGCTCTTGTAGGACTCGATCTCTTTGAGTGGGATTTCAGGAGTCTCGTCGGATCAATACTTTTTACAAGTTCGAGACTAGAAGTGTAGAATGTACGTTACTAAGCTCGTGGAGTAGGTCTAGTCTATGAGATACAGGACCGATTTTGGTAAGAATCTTGGAGGTCCTAACTATCTTGAATTTATCTTTCCATGCTTTACGAAGCGTATTAAGCCATTCCCAGGGTGAGATTTCCTAAAGAATTTGGTCTCTCACTTGGAATTTCAAGGTTTCTTGCTTATCATCCCAGTCAAGGGCCACTCCCTACTGGTTCAAAGTCGTAAGGGTTTCTAAAATTTGCGAGGAGTTCTGAATGGACTACGATAGTAGGTCTGCAAGACCTAGAATTTGGCGAATTTCTGTCGGCGTCTTCGGTGCTGAAAAATTCTCAACAGTTTTGATAAATTTATAGAGTACTCAAGAATTTCCACATCACTAATAGTGTGTCTTAGGAATTTGACTCTTAAGTTCCAAAACTCGTGTTTAGAGAACTTCGCGAAGAGTTTCTCTGAGGGTAATGTTTCCATGGTTTCCTTCTTACTACTGGAGTAGATAAGTAAGTCATTTACAACGGCAATGACGAACTGTTCTCAGTAAGAATGGCGTACCCTATTCATTAAGCTCATGAATACCACGGGCGTATTGGTCCTATCCTAGGGGTATCACTATGGACTCGAAGTGTCTGTATTAAGTTCGGAATGTAGTCTTCGGGACATCCTTCGCTATCACTCGAAACTACTGATATTCGGATCTCGGTCCATTTCTGAAAGGTAATTCGTTCCTTGCCTTTTCTCAACCAATTCCTCTATGCGAGGCAGAGATAACGATTTCTAATGGAAATCTTGACGGAGTCCTCGATAGTCAAGGTACATATGATGCAATCCATCTACTTCTGGGAGAATAGGACCGGAGCTCTCCAGGGTGAGAAGCCTGGCCTTCCAATTCTATTGCTGAGAAGTTCACTAAGTTGTCCGGATTGTCCTTGTATTTCAGTGGGTGATTAGACTGTAGGGCGATCTGGTAACAGGAGTCGTACTGGGTTCTAAGTTTGTTCATATGACGATGCGATATACTTGTAGTCTTAGGCAGTCTCCTTCCTGAAGTTCATATTAGAACTCATACACGGTTCAACGATCACAATCTTGTGTATATTAGTCGTTTAAAATCAAGATTGAAAAGATAGTCGAGTAAATGATTCTTCTTTACGTTCACATTCCAATGAGGAAAATAAGTTAAAGTGGGATCATCAATTCTAAATCTGTAGAACCTTGATTATATACCACCCCTATGTATACATTCCTCAGCGATAGATCAACCGTATGGATCTTTGGGTCGAACTTGATGTACTGTACGAGTGGTACTTCAGGGAGGTTTGCTGAGTTTTCTTTAGAAAGGAAATGAAACATGAGGTACTCTTTGCATGAGTACTTCCGAGTTCTGAGATGACGGCTTCGCTAAAAAGATGTTTACTAAGAAAGAGATGTACGTACGAAGCTGGTATTGAGCAGATCAAATTGAATCTAGTTGTGTGATAATGTCGGAATCATATGGGAATTAAAAACATAATATTTGAACATAAGGCGTTACAATCAAAACACAATTGTGCAACCATCAACAGAGTTACAGTACTTTAGACTTACTACAAGACTATTGTTGCGAACAACATATACTACAAAAGACAAGTATACGCAGCATGAGCATCCCTTTACTGACGGGATCTCGCAAAAGATACAACTCTAGTTGCACTAGTTTTGGATGGTTTATAAGTCTATTACAACGACCACCCTAGATATTCTAACGAAGGTCCATCGTAGTTTCTCCTGTAGCTGTGATCCTGAGAATCTTCCCATCAGTTCCCGAGTTCTTCGCTATCAGGCATCCCTTCTTGAGGTGTCCAATTTCACCGCATTGGTGACATATCTGGATAGCACCAACATGGGTGGTGGAAATGATGTGTCGAGCTAGAGTGATGTGGACACGAGTTTTCTCCTTGTTCATCCCCTTTGAAACTTTTCTTTCATAGGGTCTAGTTTTAACACCACCATCGTAAGCCCGGTTGACTCTAATGTCAGGGGCTTGAGTGATGGGTCGTGCCGGTGCTTCACAGCTACGAGCATGGTGCCCTATTTTTAGGCAATTGCAACATTGCACCTCATGGCAAGCCCCATGATGATGGAAACTACACTTATTATAATTCCGAAGTTTTCCCTTATATTGTCTACTCGGTACGGGGAGGGCAGGGGTTTCAACTTGTTGTTGTTGTATGGCAAGCTTTTGGGATTTCTTGCGTTCTTTCTGGGCTTGGCGCTTTCGTTTCTTGTTCTCTGCTTTTTGGCTTTGCAAGCCTGCGACTGTTACCGTTTGATGACTTCCTGGATTGATACTGTGATCGGGATTTTCAGCTCCTTCATCCGCATTGATTGCGCTGATAGCGCTTCGATGTGCAAGGACAGCTGTCACGGCAGCTGTAACTGCGGTTTGAAATGTAGCGGCTTCCATAGGAAAAGCAGAGGTTTCGTTGTTCGGATGACTGTTTCCGGATGACGGCATGATTCTGTAATACGAAAAATAAGGATTTTGTGAGCGATTCTGTTTGACCCTAAATGTACTTCGATCGCTTAGGTAAAGAGTAAGAGTATGTTCTCAAAAGTTTGACCTACATCCCTCTGATGCAGTCCTAGAAATAGTAGAAGTAAGTTCGTAGAATGGTCTCAAGACGTTTTGTCGTTCAAGCCGAGGTATTAATGGTTGGTGGATAATATTATCCAACCTTAGAAAGAGGCTTGAAGATGATCCCGGAGTTAAATTACTATAGTCCAAAGACTTGACTAAAGCAAATTTCAGATAGACTCAAATGAAGGTATGATAAAAGTATTTGAACAAATAATAACTCAGGAGTTAGTCGACTGTTAATATCATTGATGTTTAAGATGTAATAAATTTGGGAGAATTAACCTTGTAGTAGGTCTTACATCACATCTGGAGTAGAGAAGTCTTTGACAGCATAAAGACCTAACTAAAGTACTTACAGTACAAGGTAATCACATAGATAAGTGCTACACCGAGCATATATATGAACATGGTTCTTAAAAACAAAGAAGGGAAGTAAAGTATCTCCTACTGGTGATAGTCACCCCTATGGTGAACCCTTAGTTCAGCTAGTTGTTGTTCCATATCAAGCAGGTATCTTTCGTTGCCCTCTAACGTACTCGGAGCTCTATGACTTCGGCTCGGGTTTTAGCTAGTGCTTGCAGTAGGGTTTCGTGGTCTCTCTCAGATCTCTCGCCAGCATGTTCAAGGTGGTTGGTGCGAAGGATATGCAACCCTCCATTGGTGTCAACTTCCGCGATACGACGTAGAGATGTCCTGCCCTGAATTTCGTTTTGGGCAACTCTACGGATCATGATTGATAGAACTCTGTCTGCTGTGGTCCCTTCATTTACGTTGTAGAAGCTTCGGTCTCCATTAAACGCCATAGGTTGATCTTGATCTTCGCTCCATGCTTCCAAACATTTGACCCAAGGAGGTGTCGGGCCATGAAAAGCTAGACGAGGGTTAGGATTTGGAATGAGAGCTACCAGGGGTAGGTTCTCAACCTCGGTTCGGAGTTAGCACCATCCGAAAGGTCTTCACCATGGTGATCAATCAAAGGGATCGGATGATCATTTTTTGGTTCTTCCCTAAACCAACAATGACCTCATTCGGAAGGTACGGGTTGCCGTGGGGATGAAGTTCAGCCATGTTATCTATGCGAGAATTGGGGTAAGAAAATAATTATTCGACGAATTATCTAGATAATTATTTAGAAAATATTCATTAGTTACATCACTATTTGTGAAGTGCATACCATTTATATGTAATCAAAACAGGATAGGCCTTCGAATAAGTGACCTTAACTCCAAATTCACAAAGAATAGGGGTAAAGCAAAATTTTCACAGATTCTAAGTCTATAACGTCCTAGTTACATATAGCTTTAGTGTATCCACTTAGCAACTATCAACTTAGTAATGAAGATCCTTTTTAGTTCTCAAGTATAAAGTACTTATAGTAACACCAAATACCCATATAGTATTTTAGGTTTATGTTCTATTGTTTTCTTTGTGGTATTGTTGGTAATATTTTAGACTTGTTGCAAACTCACAACTACACTTAGGCACATGCTAGTCAACCCTCGGGTAATATAGTTGATCAGGCTATATCTTCCTAGTTCTGAATATATGTCTTTAAGTCCACTTGTGTTGTCCAACAATCGTAATTCTTTTGTATTGTCCTATTGACACTGATTTTAGTATGAATGCAGGCACGTATACTTAATTAAATATTTTATTATTAAAAGTATAAACTCTTGGTCAGAGTATTTTAATCCCATTGTATTTATAGTCTGTATATCTTTTATGGGTTGATATACTTAATTCACTATAAACAATGCTCTGATACCAATCTGTCACACCCCAAAACAAGGAACGGCGAAAACGTTCTGGGGCGGAGGACGTCATGTACAGTATCACAACAATGAATAGTAGTAAACAAGCAACAACATCATCCATTGCATTAATAATATAATTTTAATACAAGTGTTCTAACATGTTTAATACACACTAATGTATGACTCAAAATGAAAGATGAGTCTTGAACGAGCTCCATCTTCTCTAAACCTTACATCGGTACCTGTTTGTCATTAACCTGAGGATACAAGTTATTTTGAAAGAGAGTATCAGCTTTAAATCTGGTGAGATCATAAGTATTTTAGTGTCTGTATTTGTAATAATGTATTTGTAAGAATGTATTTGTACGACTGTATTTGTAAGTATGAGTATGTAAAAGTTTTGAATAACCTAGAAAACCCTGTGCTTCCTACTGAAAGTAGCCTTCTACCAAGGCATCTAGTATCTGACTGTGTCTCTTGTAAGAGTGTGTATTTTCCCAAATCTAACTATCATTAACCAAAAAGATAGTATTCACATTACCATGCATCGTCTGAATGTTCACGAAGTGAATGTAATGGAGAAAGAATAATGTACTGTAGTATTATAATAAGTGACTACTGCTGTACTAACTACCTTAAACCAAATGAAATTTAAAGTAACATGTGATCGACATGTATCTTGCTACCGACTCAATAGTGAAACGACGATGTAAGACGCTGTAAGAAATGACATTTAGCACCCGTAGACTTGCAAGTCCCACTGTAGCGAGCAGAAAGGTGTAGAATAGTCAATCCATTATAGATCTATACGCAAACTCATACGCTCCCCAATTAAGGAGATTCTGGATACAAAAACGGTCATGGCAGGTAGTGCCATGACCCGTTTAATGGCTCACATAAATGAATGTAATGTATATGTAATGTATGCTAGCTGTATTGTATGTTCTCCCTCTGTCTAGCCTGTATGTTCTTTCTCTATATTATTGTAATGTATTGTATGTACTAGTTGTATTGTGTGTTCTCTCTATCTAGAAAGTATTGTAATGTTCTGTGTGTGCTAGCTGTATTGTGTGTTCTCTCTATCTAGCAAGTATTGTAATGTTCTGTGTGTACTAGATGCATTGTGTGTTCTCTCTGTCTAGCAAGTATTGACTCATGCATGAACTGACTCTTTGTATGATTCATTGTTCTAGTATTAGTATTAGTAAAACCCTAAACTACGCCTATTGTAGCTTACTAGTAATATAACTTGTACGTATGAACATGGAAGTATACCCTTTCTACCCAAGGGTATTGAATTAACTGGATGAACCCTTATGACTATATATGTACACATGATATATAACTAATAGTTACACGACCTTCGGACGGATACCCGATATCCTACCATACCACATCCCAACGGGGAAAAAGAAATAAGGCGGGTTAGCCTTCCTAAGTCCTTCAAACATTACTTATATAACTATACATATCTAGGTATGCAATTGACAATACAAAAGTATAAAAGAAGTTTTGTAAAACCTTTGAAAAGTTTTATAATTAGGAAAAGATGACTTGATGTCAGTTTGTAAAACAATTTGAAAACAGTTTATTTGATAAGAACAGTTTAAAGTATAATCAAACCTTTATTTTGGATACATAATCGTAACAGAGTTTTGAAAAGAAACGTTTAGTATGTAAGACAGTTTGATAAAGAGTTGTAAACTAGTAAAAATGTTTTAGAAAGTCATTTGAAGTAATGTGTTTGGTAAAACCGCTAAAAGTGTAGTATATCTATTTGCATGCTAGTTATCAATCACATGTGATTGATATAATAACTAACATGATTCAACTTGTATTTCCCCCATAAAAGCATTTAAAAACATTTAAAAGATAGATTAAGGGGTATGAACTCACCTGTAGCGAGTGGTTGGGATTGAACGGACTGTATAGGATGCTAGGTGGCAAGTGAAGACTTGCACACACTCTATGATCCTAGTTAGCATATAATATCACATATATGTAACCAATTAGCCTTTAAACAATTAACTAACAAGTTTAAGACATCCTAAAACATGTTAAACACTTTATGTAAGTGTTATAAGTGCTAAGGATTGCATCTAAGTGTTGTAGGACAAGGCTATTGAGTTTTAGGGTTCAAGGGAACCCTCTTTGTGAGTTTACTCCCTAAAGACCATAAACCATGGAGTTTATAGTCATAAATCCTTGAGTTTACGTCCGTAAACTCATGTCTTCTTGACCATGAGTTGTTTTGAAGTCTTGCAAGTCCCTTGAAGCATTTCTACATTGAAGTATAATCCTATGGAAGTGTTTGTGGCATCAAAACACCCCTAAATGGAGCTTACAGCCCATGGACCATTTTTCCATGAGTTTGCTGCCATAAACTCCTATGGGACATGATTTTATGATGTTTTCAAGTCCTAAACACTCCAAGGTAAAAGTCTATGCTTGATTCAAGGCATAAGGAAGGAATATGGGCCATTTATAATCACTTTGGGGTGTTTACGGTTTTGGGAGATCCCCAAACCGTAAACACATATACAAGAGGGTCTTAAGGTGCTTTTCATGTGCTAAAACCATCAGTGAAGGGTTCCATACAAGTTCCTAAGCATAAGGGAAGAGTTGGGAGCACTTTGGCACCCAAAATAGAGTTTACCGTCCAACAAGATCTTGAGCCGTAAACTCCTTCTTCTTGTGATTCTTGAGTGATTTCTATCATATCTAAACATGTAGTAAGCTTTAAAAAACTCTAGGGTAGAAGTAATTACAATCCAGAGCAAAAGATTGAAGATCCTTGGGAGAGAATTTGGGCTTTTCTCTAGATGAAATGGAAGAAATGAACTAAAATGGCTAAGTGCCCTTTATATAGTCCGTTGAGTTTTTGGTCAAAAAATATCATTTGAGCCATAAACTCCAAACTCGTGGAGTTTTGAAACTTTTAAGATGCACAAAATACTCTAGGGCATCCTCTCTCATGATATATCCCAAGGTGTAAATCCTAAAATACCCAAACTTGTTCCAAAAAAGTTTGAAACTTAGCATCAACTTTTCTGACTTCTGTTGTATTGAAGGGTTGTACATAATAGAAATTTCGGGTTGTCACAAAAACTACGAGCATACGCCTCTGCTTTCTTATCATCCTTGGGAATCATGGAATTGTACCATTCGACAACTTTTGCTACAACATCAACAATTATATCTTCCTTACTATGAAAGGAAGAGTAATTGTGATCCAAGGTAGCAACTTCCTTCGCCATATCAGCATGTAATTCTTCAATCTTCAGATTAACATTTTCCCAAATAGTCTTCACATCTTTAACAAACAGAACATGCCTTTCCAGAGCAACATATTTCAACTCTTTAAGTGTGTCATTAAACGTTGAAGATTGAACCTTGACACGATTCTCATTATTCCTGTCCATTTGCTCCAAATCATTCCTTAATCAAAGTTCTTGAGCTTTTAGCATGACATCTACTTCGATTCCAGAGACAATAATTTCAACCCTTCGCATCTTCTTGAAGCTGTAATAAAGTGTTAAGTTTCTTGTTGAGAATCTTAAACCGCTTCCTATAAATGTTCACGAATATTTTCCTCTTTTGGATCAAACTCTATATCAGCAAATGATCCCATAAATTCACCATCATCAATGGTATCATCATCTTAAACTGGTTTTGAATCTTCAGTGGATTGAGATGAAAAGAATGATGTAGTAGGTTGATTGAGGATGTGTTCAAAGGTTGGTGATTGTGTAGATTAGGGTAAAGTAGTAGAAGTTGACGTGTGGAATGGTGGTAAAGAAGTGGTAGTGTCAATGTTTGAGGTGTCAAAACAAGATGAAATGATAAGAGAAGATGTATCTTGGGCTTGTGACTTCGACACTCCATTACCCATGTTGACATTTACGTCCATATGAGTGTAAGTCTTAAATCTTATGGATCCAAATCCGTAATCAATGAAATATCAGCAATCAAGTAGAGTGTATAAGGAGTAGAAGAAGAATAACATCAAGCATACACACATCTATTGCTCATAAATGTCAGGTACACCTTGAAAAACACACATACATTACGTCACCTCACTGACACACAGACACAACCCTTTTATACTACCCATAGCAGCACACCAGTGTGCAGCCGCACACGCCGTGTACGGCTGCACAGATGTGTGTAGCCGCACACACGTGTGTAGCTACACACACAAACTTATCCAACAAATACCACCACACCATACTCTATCAACCTACCAAGATCTATACAAAAGAATGCCTAACCCAAACCACAAAAGTATAGCCTTTCAATCTCCATTTTGGTTTGAGGCTAGCATAGAATTGGTCTTCATTCGTTGGTTTTTTTAAGCAGCTTCAGATCAAATTTTCCCATGGATCCCATCCAAAGTTTCCCATTAATGATTGTGACGACCATTCCAGTAAATTCTTTGGCAGCAACCTCCATTACATTTTTTTGGCAAATGATTTGGTAACGAGACAGAGTACGGATATCTCTTTCTCTGAATCTGAGAATATCCTTGGCACTGATCAACCTTAGAACTTGTTCTCTATCTTTGAATTTGATGGCAGCAGTGGCAGTTTCATCATCATATGTCCAAAATTCCATATTGTCAAGGTATCCCTCATGAAAATGTTGAGGGATAGGAATTTCCTATAGTTATTTTGTTGCTAGCCATAGAATAATCTTCACGGGCTTTCCTGATTCAGGATCAATAATATCCTTATCTCTTCTATATAGGGCTTTTGCAGTCTTCATCTTTGTGAAGTTTTCCTTAACCTGCCTGTTAAGAAATGTTTTAAAATTTGTCGCACTGGGATCTTCTAAAGGATTATGAAATGGGGCTCTAGAAAGTTCAGCAAGATCCACCTTTGTCCACGAGTTGAAATCATGAATACTTTTGTAATACTCAGGGATTCCAGAGTTCCTTTTTACGACCCACATGTTCGACTCGGGATCAAAAGCCCACATTCTGATTCCGGATCGATCTCCAAACTCGTCACCAAACTTTCTATTTTTGAGTTCCGTCACAGTCAACACAAGATCTTTGGCTTTGTGATTTTCATTCGAGTTTTTCATGAAGAGTAATCCTTCACTTTTGCTAGCAGTGACGGTCCTTTTCCCTTTCTTGATCGTGATGTGGGATCTGCTATTTTCAGGTTCTTTATCAAACCGATCAACAAAGGTAGTTGTCCTTGGAAGAGGTGGATCAACTGGAAAATTGGCTTATGTGGATTGGGTGGGAGCCACGGGAGGATCTATAATTCTGTGAGGCTGCTAAAACAAAGCTTTGACTTTTCACCAAAAGCATAATACAGGATATTCTTCAATCCGTAGTAAAAAGCTGTTAAAGAACCAAGATTTGTCTGCAGATCCGTAATCTGTTTCGTCTTCAGTTCATCTTTTTCTCGGAGCTCAGTGATATAAGACTCATGTTGATCCAGCAAGATGTTATTTTCTATAACTTCTTGTCTGAGAATATCGATTTCTTCACGAAGTTTTGACACTAAAGTCTTATCATCACCTTAATGTTCTTCCTCAAAGATATGCCTTTTCCCCGGGAGGAAGAAATTGGACTGTTCTGAGCTAGGTGCTTGGCCAACCTAATAGAGGCTTCATCCAGTGAGAGCCTTGAAGGAGAATACTCTAGAATAGAGGATAAACCACCTGCTTCATATATTGTGCTTGGGCCTTCTTCTGACGATATTGGTGGAGTATAGACTGTAATGGTGGTAACAGTAGATCAAACTGGTGGTGCTTGGTGTGACATCCCCAAAATCACGGCCAGAAAAGACCGGTTTGTTTATGCTTTGTTTAAAAATTAGAGTAACATTTTAAATAAAAGTGTTGCGGAATTTGTCCCAAAACAATAACATGATAAAGATTTATCAAAAGCATTTCCATATAAATGTATTTCATTAAAAGACTCAGGATGTCATGTTCGTACAGATCAAAAGCATAAACAGTACAATACAAGCCTTACTACATTATTTCATATCTACAGGCCCTATATCCGTAATCCCTCGTCCAAACATCATATATATGCTCAAGCGCCACTACCTGTAATACATAAAACTGAGTGGGTCAAGCTTGGGAGCCTGGTGAGCGCATAGGGTTTTCAACCCACAATAAATAAGTTTATTAATTTCATCAATCAACAATAACCCGATTACCCGTTCCCGTTATCCTCACTTTACGTCCCTAAACACCTATCATAAGGGACCTAGCCTAAGGATCATCATCGGGACGGACACTACTGCTAAGGGGATTCCTCAGCAATAAATGTCCTAATAGGCAACCATGTGGGGGATGGAGTACATCTGGTGAGCACACAGTTCAAATAAACACACAGTTCAAATAAACACCTACAGGTTGCGAGCCTGCTAGTGTTCCACTGGACTGTCTAGAATAGTCCGTGGTCATCATCTATACTCCGCTAGATGACTGGATCATCAATAACATCTATAACGAGGCCTCTCATTATTTTATTTTGTCACACAGCAACTATTACATCTACCCATGTTTTACCCAACACATTTTGTAGATATAAAATACATATACAGTTTAAATCTTTGAAAACATGTATAAAACGTTCATCCAGCATAGATAGCAAGTATTCAGATAATATTCACACATAGCATGTAATTTATATTAAATACTTCATATCTATGTGTAAGCTGAAAGTAACTATGCACTCACTTGAAAAGGTGGTGATTCCGAACTCAGATAGCGCTTCGCTTCTTAAAAAGAATTTTCTTCGACGAAACCTAGTATTATTACCACTAGAGTTTAGTTTATTATTCGTCGAGACTAATTAATAGTCTAGCTATTATTATTATTATATAAGCGTCAAAAAAAATACTTATATAACCCATAATAATAGCCCAAGTATTTATTATAAGTTCCTAATAACGTTACTATAATTAAATAAAAGCTATATTAAAAATACTGTAGGCGTAGCTCACTTACAGCGGGTTTTATAGAAAACCAGGATTTGCTTGAAGCAGCGTTTTTGAGTCGAAAAGCTCTTCTTGTCGGAGCCGTTGGGCACTCCGGGGCTTCTGCCTCGTGCTAGGGAGGTTCCCTAGGCTTTTCGGGGGATTTTGGGGCTAGAGAGAGGTTCTAGAGAGAGAGAGAGAGTAAAGAGAAGAAAGAATGGGAAATGTGTGAAGAAAATGAGGGTGGGAGAGGTGGTATTTATAGGGTGAAATGTGGCTGAACTTGGTGCCACATGTCACCATCTGGTGGCAAGCCTTGGGGAGAAAGCAATGGCCAAGATTGTGCCACATCACCCATTTTCGCACAGCACACTTCCGACTTCTAAAATCCGTAACTTTCACATATGACCTCCGTTTTTGACGTTCTTTATATCCACGCGTAGGTAATAATAAAATCTACAACTTTCATTTTGACTCCGTCGGCTAATTCTCGACCGATCTTAAATTTAACAGTACAAGGAGATTATACTGTTAAACGTCTGCGTAAAATTAATAACTTCTACATACGGACTCTGTTTTTGTCTGTCTTTTTACCGTTGATTTCCTATTAATGAGATCTTCAACTCTCATTTACGTTGCGTAAGCCAAAAACCGCTCGAACTAAAATTCGAGTTTCGAGTCGTGCACTGCTAAGCCGAATCTTAGAAAAATCATAACTTCTTCATACGAAGTCAGATTTAGGCGTTCTTTTTATCGATGTTCTTAGTTTAACATATTCTACGACTTTTGTTTAGATTTCTAAGGCTAAAAAGTCTTCTATCGTAAATTCACTATTTACGTCTTCCGTGGTCGTGCCGGTTTTACCGTAAAACTTCGGCGGGTCATAACTTCTTCGTTATAGCTCGGATTTCGGCATGCTTTATATGTACGGAAACCTTGAGACATATTGTACAACTTTATGTAGAGAAATCGGGATTATCTCACACTTTAATTTTGACACTCATTTTTATTCTTTATTAATTATACATTTATAATTAAATAATAAACACATAAACACACATAATTCACATAATACTCAAATATTTCATATTTATTACTTCAAAAAGAGTTACAATAGTTGACCTAGACTATTACATTGACAAAAATGCTTAGCCCTGAAAACCCGGGTGTTACAATTCTCTCCCCCTTAGGATGATTCCGTCTCGGAATCATGCATCAGCAAACAGATGTGGATAGCGACTCATCATGTCACCTCTATTTCCCAAGTGAGATTCGGCCCATTCGAATGTTTCCATCGGACTAGCACCAAGTCGACCATCTTGCGTCGTAACTTCTTAATCTTACGGTCAACAATTGCCTCAGGCTCTTCGATCAGCCTTTTATTCTCATCCATCCTTAATTCCGAGATTGGAATTATGTCGGGAACATCTCCCATGAATTTCCTCAAATAACACACATGGAAGGTGTTATGAATACCATTGAGTTCTTCGGGCAATTCCAGCTTGTAAGCTTGGTTCCTAATCCTCTAAAGAACTTTGAACGGTCCAATAAACCTTGGACTCAACTTTCCTCGTTTCCCAAATCGTATAAGTCCCTTCCACGGTGAGACTTTAAGTAAAACGGAATCCCCAACTTCAGAGGTTATCGGTCGTCTTTTCTTGTCAGCATAGCCCTTTTGACGATCCTGAGCTGCTAACATTCTTTCCCTAATCACCTTCAATTTCTCAGCAGTCTCATGGACTATCTCGGGGCCCATAAACTGCTTCTCTCCGGCTTCAAGCCAACAAGACGGCGTACGACACTTCTGTCCATACAAGGCCTGATAAGGTGCCATCTTGATGCTCGAGTGAAAACTATTGTTGTAGGAAAATTATACTAGAGGTAAGTGCTCGTCCCAATTCCCTTGGAATTCGAGGGTACATGCTCTCAGCATATCTTCCAATGTCTGAATCGTTCTTTCACTCTGACCATCAGTTTGCGGATGGTAAGCAGTACTCAAACACAACTTTGTACCCAACTCCTCTTGTAGACTCCTCCAAAACCTTGACGTGAAACGACTATCACGATCTGACACAATCGTAAGAGGGACACCGTGAAGTCTTAAAATTTCCTTCACGTAAGCGTTTGCGAGCTTATCCATAGACCACTTCTCGTTGGTGGCTATGAAGTGTGCACTCTTGGTGAAACGATCCACGACTACCCAAATCATGTCGTGTCCGTTCTTCGTTCTGGGCAGTTTAGTCACAAAATCCATGGTGATGTCTTCCCATTTACCCATGGGTACAGGTAAAGGTTCTAAACTCCCATATGGTTTCTGATGTTGTGCCTTAACCCTCGCGCATGTTACGCACTCGGCCACATACTTCGCAACATCGAGCTTCATCGTCGGCCACCAGTAGTAGGGTTTTAGGTCCCTATACATTTTAGTGCTACCGGGATGAATCGAGTACATGATCTTGTGTGCTTCTTCCATTAGAAGATCTCTTATTCCTCCCGTCTTAGGTACCCAAATTCGATCTTGGAATACCTTCAGTCCTTGACTGTTTGTACCGAACACTAACGTTTTTCCCAAACGTTCTTTCTTTCGGTCATTCTTCTCTAAGGCTTCTTCTTGAGCTTTCCTGATACTTTCCACAATCGTCAAGACGACTTCAATTCTTAACGCTCTTGGCCTTTTCCTTTCAAGATTGACCTTCCGACTGAGAGCATCAGCAACAATATTTGCTTTACCTGGGTGGTAAAGTATCTCACAGTCGTAGTCCTTGAGAATTTCTAGCCAGCATCGTTGCCTCATGTTCAACTCCTTCTGATTAAAGAGATACTGGAGACTCTTATGATTAGTGAAGAGCTTGCACTTCGTGCCGTAGAGGTAATGCCTCCATATCTTTAAGGCAAATACTACCGCTGCCAACTCCAGATCATGAGTGGGGTAGTTCTTTTCGTGCTCTTTCAATTATCGAGATGCGTATGCTATCACCTTTTCTCTTTGGGTCAGAACACAACCCAACCCAACTCCAGATGCATCACTGTAAACCGCGAAATCTTCGACTCCATCGGGTAGAGAAAGTATTGGTGCTTCACATAACTTCTTCTTTAGCTTCTCGAACGCCTCATCGTGTTTCTCACTCCATGTATACGTAGCTCCTTTATGGGTTAAAGCTGTTAATGGAGCAGCTATCGAAGAAAAGCCTTGGATAAATGTCGGTAATATCCGGCTAATCCTAGAAAGCTTCGAATCTTCGTGGGACTCTTCGGACGTTCCCACTTCATTACAGCCTCAATTTTGGCGGGGTCAACCATTATTCCCTCCTGGTTAACAACATGGCCCAAGAATTGGACTTCCCGTATCCAAAAGTCGCATTTGGAGAACTTTGCAAAAAGCTTCTCCTTCTTTAACACCTCCAACACTTTTCGTAGATGCTTGCCATGCTCCTCCTGGCTTTTCGAGTAGATGAGAATGTCGTCGATGAACATTATCACAAATTTATCGAGGAATGGTTTACAAACCCTATTCATCAAATCCATGAATGCTACGGGAGCATTGGTTAGTCCGAATGACATAACCAAGAACTCGTAGTGTCCATATCTTGTTCTGAATGCAGTCTTCTCAATATCCTGCTCTCTCACCTTCAGCTGATGATATCTTGACCTAAGATCGATCTTTGAGAAGTAGCTCGAACCTTGCAGTTGATCGAATAGGTCATCAATCCTTGGCAATGGATACTTGTTCTTCACCGTTGCCTTATTCAGCTCTCGGTAGTCTATGCACATCCTCATGCTTCCATCCTTCTTCTTCACAAATAACACCGGAGCTCCCCAGGGTGATGAACTAGGTCGAATGAATCTGCTATCCAACAGCTCCTGAAGTTGTGTCATGAGCTCCTTCATCTCCGTCGGTGCTAATCGGTAAGGTGCCTTTGCTATTGGTGTTGTTCCTGGTAACAAGTCTATACGAAACTCCACTTGCCTATCAGGTGGTAATCCGGGAAGATCTTCGGGAAAGACTTCCGGATAATTGCACACAACCGGTATATTCTGCCCCTCTTTCTTTTCTTTCTTAGCATCGATTACGAATTCCAAGTATGATGCACATCCTTTAGACAAACATTTCCTGGCTTTCATCAGGGAGATGATTCCAGAATTTACTCTGCGTTTGTCCCCGTACACCATAAATGATTCCTTTCCGGGTGGGTTTATCCTAACTATCTTCTTTCGGCATAATATCTCGGCATCGTTGGCGCTAAGCCAATCCATACCCAAAACGATGTCGAAACCGTTTAACTCTATGGGTAATAGTTCCTCATGGAATTCGTTTCCGTTTAGGTCAATGACGATGTTCCTAATACGATTACTAACAGGTACGAATTTGCCACTGGCAACTTCTACAATCAGGGCATTATCTAGTTTTTCTATAGGCAATGCTAATCTTCCACCAAATTTATGCGACACAAAGGAGTAATTGGCTCCGGAATCAAATAGTATATTTGCAGGCAAACCATTTACAAGAAAGGTACCTGAAGCGACGTCTGCTGCCTCCTTCGCAGCCTCGAGCGTCATCTGAAAGGCTCTCGCCTTTGGCTTTGGTGGTATGTTGGGCCTTCCCGCATCTTTCTTCTTTGGGCAATCCTTAGCAATATGTCCTTCTTCACGACACTCGTAGCACACCTTCTTGTTGGTGGTGCACTCATTGGCATAGTGCCCCATTTTCCCACACTTGTAGCAGGTTACTTCATCGCCACACTTTCCCGAGTGCTTCTTCTTACACTTCTTGCACCATTTAAATTTGTTTCCTCCCCCGAATTTTTTTGAACCGAACTTGCTCTTCTTTTTGTTGGGTTTAGCAGACCCCTCAAATTTCCTCTTCTCGCCAACCTCGATTTTGCTGGCATCTCTTCCCTTAATCATGTCCTCCACAGACTTGGCAGCCCAGATAGCTGCCTCCAAAGTAGGTGCCTGACGTACTGGCACCGCGTACTCCTATGGAAGTCCCTTTGCGTACTTATCAATTTTCGTCAGCTCATCCGGAACAAGACGCAAGGCAAACTCCATCTTTTCTGTGAAGTTGTTCGTGTATTCATCGATTGACATGCTTCCCTTCTTCAGGGTTAGAAACTGGTTCTCTAACTCTAGCAGGTTTTGAGCCGAGCAGTATTTTCGTTTGAATTGCACCAGAAATTCTGCCCATGTCAGTTGCAGGGGCTTGTTGGGGCTTAAAGTTTTCCCCAGGGTATTCCACCAACGTACAGCGCCTCCTCGAAACTGACGCACTGCAAATGTGGTCTGTAGCTTTCCTCTGCAACCGCACGTCATGAAAGCTAACTCCATCTCCGAGATCCAATCCATAATCCCGATTGGATCTTCCTTTCCCGTGAAAGTCGATGGCTTGCAAGTCAGAAAATCCTTGTACTTGCATCCATTCCTCTCGACTTCGTCACTCTGGTTGTTTTGTTGAACTATTGGTGGGTTGGCTTGACCAACGGTCCCACTGTAGTTTCCCTCCTCAGTCTGCCCTTCGTTCCACTCGGGCTGTTCGATCTGAATAGTTGCTTCCTCTCGATTTTGTTGGATCAAGAGTCTGGTTTCCTCCATTTTACGATCCAACATCGCCTGGATCATCGCTTGCACTCCGGCCATTGTTATTGGCTCAGTAGCGGCTACCACAACGGGTATCTGCTCAATTACTGGGGGTTGGTTTCTATTCCCATTTGCATTCACGTTTCCGCTTCGGGTCCTTGCCATCTTGATCTATACATCGAATAAGGTGAATTTAGATCTTTATTTAGGAGAGACGTTTTAAATCGTCCTTATCACTCCGAAACGTTTACATGCTAGTTCTAATAGCGTAGTCATACGTTTAGAATCCTAAACACATAAGGTTTCCAGATCCGGTCGGCAACAGACCATAGATCCGAACAAAATAACAGCATATCATGCATAAAGCATTTAGCACATAAAAGCATTTTAGGCACAATTCCTAAAATAAGCTAGTGCTCACACCTCACAATCATCGCTTAGCATTCTAAGTTTAAGTCTAGAAATCCTACAAATTCCTAGTTCGCTTAAACCAATGCTCTGATACCAACTGTGACATCCCCAAAATCACAGCCAGAAAAGACCAGTTTGTTTATGCTTTGTTTAAAAATAAGAGTAACATTTTAAATAAAAGAGTTGCGGAATTTATCCCAAAACAATAACATGATAAAGATTTATCAAAAGCATTTCCATAGAAATGTATTTCATTAAAAGACTCGGGATGTCATGTTCGTACAGATCAAAAGCATAAACAGTACAATACAAGCCTTACTACATTATTTCATATCTACAGGCCTATATCCGTAATCCCTCGTCCAAACATCATATATATGCTCAAGCGCCACTACCTGTAATACATAAAACTGAGTGGGTCAAGCTTGGGAGCCTGGTGAGCGCATAGGGTTTTCAACCCACAATAAATAAGTTTATTAATTTCATCAATCAACAATAACCCGATTACCCGTTCCCGTTATCCTCACTTTACGTCCCTAAACACCTATCATAAGGGACCTAGCCTAAGGATCATCATCGGGACGGACACTACTGCTAAGGGGATTCCTCAGCAATAAATGTCCTAATAGGCAACCATGTGGGGGATGGAGTACATCTGGTGAGCACACAGTTCAAATAAACACCTACAGGTTGCGAGCCTGCTAGTGTTCCACTGGACTGTCTAGAATAGTCCGTGGTCATCATCTATACTCCGCTAGATGACTGGATCATCAATAACATCTATAACGAGGCCTCTCATTATTTTATTTTGTCACACAGCAACTATTACATCTACCCATGTTTTACCCAACACATTTTGTAGATATAAAATACATATACAGTTTAAATCTTTGAAAACATGTATAAAACGTTCATCCAGCATAGATAGCAAGTATTCAGATAATATTCACACATAGCATGTAATTTATATTAAATACTTCATATCTATGTGTAAGCTGAAAGTAACTATGCACTCACTTGAAAAGGTGGTGATTCCGAACTCAGATAGCGCTTCGCTTCTTAAAAAGAATTTTCTTCGACGAAACCTAGTATTATTACCACTAGAGTTTAGTTTATTATTCGTCGAGACTAATTAATAGTCTAGCTATTATTATTATTATATAAGCGTCAAAAAAAATACTTATATAACCCATAATAATAGCCCAAGTATTTATTATAAGTTCCTAATAACGTTACTATAATTAAATAAAAGCTATATTAAAAATACTGTAGGCGTAGCTCACTTACAGCGGGTTTTATAGAAAACTAGGATTTGCTTGAAGCAGCGTTTTTGAGTCAAAAAGCTCTTCTTCTCGGAGCCGTTGGGCACTCCGGGGCTTCTGCCTCGTGCTAGGGAGGTTCCCTAGGCTTTTCGGGGGATTTTGGGGCTAGAGAGAGGTTCTAGAGAGAGAGAGAGAGTAAAGAGAAGAAAGAATGGGAAATATGTGAAGAAAATGAGGGTGGGAGAGGTGGTATTTATAGGATGAAATGTGGCTGAACTTGGTGCCACATGTCACCATCTGGTGGCAAGCCTTGGGGAGAAAGCAATGGCCAAGATTGTGCCACATCACCCATTTTCGCACAGCACACTTCCGACTTCTAAAATCCGTTATTTTCACATATGACCTCTGTTTTTGACGTTCTTTATATCCACGCGTAGGTAATAATAAGATCTACAACTTTCATTTTGACTCCGTCAGCTAATTCTCGACCGATCTTAAATTTAACAGTACAAGGAGATTATACTGTTAAACGTCTGCGTAAAATTAATAACTTCTACATACGGACTCTGTTTTTGTCTGTCTTTTTACCGTTGATTTCCTATTAATGAGATCTTCAACTCTCATTTACGTTGCGTAAGCCAAAAACCGCTCGAACTAAAATTCGAGTTTCGAGTCGTGCACTGCTAAGCCGAATCTTAGAAAAATCATAACTTCTTCATACGAAGTCAGATTTAGGCGTTCTTTTTATCGATGTTCTTAGTTTAACATATTCTACGACTTTTGTTTAGATTTCTAAGGCTAAAAAGTCTTCTATCGTAAATTCACTATTTACGTCTTCCGTGGTCGTGCCGGTTTTACCGTAAAACTTCGGCGGGTCATAACTTCTTCGTTATAGCTCGGATTTTGGCATGCTTTATATGTACGGAAACCTTGAGACATATTGTACAACTTTATGTAGAGAAATCGGGATTATCTCACACTTTAATTTTGACACTCATTTTTATTCTTTATTAATTATACATTTATAATTAAATAATAAACACATAAACACACATAATTCACATAATACTCAAATATTTCATATTTATTACTTCAAAAAGAGTTACAATAGTTGACCTAGACTATTACATTGACAAAAATGCTTAGCCCTGAAAACCCGGGCGTTACACTTGGCTTACAGTGGACACTCCCTACCTTGGATCTAATCATCTTCTTTTCAAAGGAGACATGGAAGTTTGGGGATGTGTCGATTCACTTAAAAGTGGAGCAGAAGTAGAGACATTTGATTCAGAGGGAGGAATCTCTGAAACCACATCTCTTGGACTTGAAGAGACCTCCATAGGTTTTGAAGAGGAGAGAAAAATTTTGAGAGCACTAACATCTTCCCCACTCTCGGTTGCTGGTTGAGCAACTTCATTGACCCTTTTAAAGCACCTGCTGTCGAATCCTGGAAGTGGACCAAAATCATCATCATCATCGAGATTAAGTTCAATACTCGAGGGGATATCATCGTTGATCCCACTAAAACCCAACTCAATCAGGAAATCATCATCACCACTGAAGTCCTCATCACCTCCCTGTCAATCAAAATTTCCCTCAACATATACATCATGTAGGTGGTCATGTTCCTCAGCCACAGCTGCTGCAGGTGAAACATGAACTTCTTCATTCTCAGGCTCTGAAATTGAAATCACAACATCCTCAGTTTCTGCGGGATTAAAAAGATTGTCTGATTCCGATTGATCACTATCGTCAACAAATATTCCAAATTTTATCAAACGAAATTTCCCTTTGAATACAAATTTTCCAGCTCTATTCTGTTTCATTAAGCCAAAAGGACTCGGACCGATAGACTTGAGATCCAGTGTTTAATTTCCTCTTTCGATCTCAGGATGCATGACATTGAGGATGATCTGAAGAAACCTTGGGTACATCAAGAACTTTTCCCTCATGTTTCCTTCAATATTGAGAATCAATTCATGCAGAATAAATTTTGAAAAATTAAATTCAATCCCTGATGCTAAGGCTGCAATAGCTCCTGTGTTGAAGAGAGAAATCTCATTGGGACCTAATCTCCTTCTGGAAATACAACTCACAAACACATGAGCTAAGTACTTCCAGCAAGGAGGTAGTAATTTCTGGATGGTAGGAGGAAATGATCGTTCATAACCCATATGGTCTAGGACTTCTTGGGTTAGTTCCAGATCAATCTCCATGGAGAATTCAGGTCTATCTTTGATGTGTAGTGATTTTCGAATGACATGTTCTATGATCAGGATTTTCTTGCCTTGTATAGTTGCCTCAAGATATTTCTCTTCTTGGTCATCTATTTTAACAATTGCCCTTCTCCAAATTTCCTTGATCAAGCTTTGATAAACCACCGGACCAGTCGTGAAAGCAGAAACCAGGCAGCATTTTCTTAGACCATCAATGATGAATTTGAGATCATTGTGGGCAGCCAGAGGATCTTCTAGAAAAATGATTGAATTATGTACCTTTGCAAACTCAAGATCTCCCATGTTGATATGAAAAACACAAGTATTCATTAGAGCATTTAAAAATAAGATATTTTCAACTATTTTAAAAAATTTATTAATTTTGGGTATACAGTCATACACCTATATCTAGCCACACATAGAGTGTGCAGCCGCACACAGTGTACATCCATACAAGACTTCCAACTGTTCATGGCCAGTCGCACACGAGGATGTGTGCAACCGCACACGTATTCAATCACACAAAGAGTGTATGCATCCGCACACGTCACCAGCCACACACAGGGGGTGTGCAGCCGCACATAGGGGGTGTGCAATTGCACACGGCGTGTTCGGTCGCACACACATAGTCGAAAACGAAACCCTCGATTAACCACCATTTCATGATCGATTTTACATGAGAATCATATTATGGGTGTCTTTTTTGCAGTTCTTATAGTTATAAAGCTTCAATTTCTGGAAAAAAAATGGATTTGGAGGTTTTTAGAGAGAGAGAGAGAGAGAGAGAGAGTGTGTGTGAAGAGCCATGTGCGGTTGAGCTCTAAGAAGGGTAAACAGTGACAGGAATGAAACCGCACACCCCTTTTTATACATTTCACACTTGGGCTTCCTTTTGCCATTAAAATCACAAGCCCAATACTGAAAAAAAAATTCAAAAATAAATCATTTTGAGGATTAAATGAAATAAAATTTTATCAAACCTATAAAAAATTTAAAAATAAAAATAGAAATAAAATAAAATAAAAGGATAATAAAAGATTTAATTCTAAACTAAATTTAATCCTCTAACTTGAAATTGATTAACCTTTTGTGATGTGGGATCAAAGTTGTTAGACAATCGTTTCCAATTTATCAGTACCTCCCCTTGCATGAATAAATCTGGTCGATCGCCAGTATTATGGTCCACTTAAGCACGAAAAATTGTGAAAAAATTTGGACATGCTATAAATGACAAGACAAGTTGATCCTATGTTCCTAGATAAAACTTCCTAAGGACCATTCATCTGACGACGACCGAGGATATTGTTGTCCACCTAAGTTGACCAGCGAGATCTACAGACAATCTAGAATTGTTCAATTTTAGATGTACTAGAACATGTTTCCCGCTTCCTAATATACCCCAATAATCAAGAACTTCTGAGATACTCCTTACTTTAGGTGAGCAGACTATTATTCATAGATAGGATAGATTTAGATTATGATTAAGTATAGTTTTAAAGGGATTGAGAAGTAGAAGGTTGCATATACTGTGTACCAAGTCAGATTGCTAATCACACAAAGGAGACAACATATGCCTAAGAGTAAGAAATAGATTTGCATATGTTGCAGTCCAGGTCGGATCTCTTCCAATCACGTAGAGGAGGAAACATATGACTAAGAGTAAGAAAGAAAGAAAACAATTTTCTACAGGCCTACTTTATCGGAATTCCCCAGTCGCTCCGTCAATATCTGAATTAAGGACAGAGATCGTACATCAAGGAAAAGTAAAACCACAACTCTAGATATGGGCCCCTTTAATGTGATTGTTTATTTCTCCCCAGTCGCTCCGTTAATATCTGGTTTTTGTTTATTTCTCACCATAAATTTGTGCATGGAAGAGAATAAAAATAAAATGTGCAAATTTAAACTATCCTAAACAAAAATTAATCCTTAAAACGAATCATTTTCAAAAAGTTGACCAGCACATCGAATCGAGCTTTGTTAAACGGCTTGGTGAACAGATCCGCCACATTATTATCAGAGCGAACCTATTCTAGCCGAATGAGCGAGCGCTCATAACATTCTCTGATAAAATGACATTTGATGTCGATGTGCTTGGTTTTTTCGTGCTGGACTGGATTTTTAGCAATTTGGATCGCAACCTCATTATCATAGAATATAGGGGTTTCTGGAAAATTCAAACCGTAATCCAACAGCTGATGTTGGATCCATATGACTTGAGAACAGTAGGCAGACACAGCTACATATTCTGCTTCTGTTGTTGAGGTCGAAACAGTATGCTGCTTCTTGCATTGCCAAGACACCAGCCTATCTCCAAGAAATTGACATACGCCTGAAGTTGATTTCCTGTCAAGCTCGCAACCACCATAGTTGTTGTCTGCAAAAGCGTAAAGGTCAAATTCAGAATTTTTCGTATACCAAAGACCCAATTTCGGGCTGCCTTTGATATACCGAAAAATCCTTTTAACAGCAATAAGATGAGAAAGTTTAGGATTAGCCTGGTAGCACGCGCATTGACAGACCACAAACGTAACGTATGGGCGACTCGCGGTCAGATACATCAGCGATCCAATCATCAATCTATAGTATGTTTGATCTATGGATTCGCCTTCAAGATCAGGAGTTAGCAGTGGTCTCTCCGCCATGGGCGTCGAAGCAGTTTTAGCGTCTCTGAACTCGAACTTCTCGAGCATATCACCCACATATTTGGCTTGATGAATAAGGATCCCAACTGAACACTGTTTAACCTGAACCCCCAAAAACAGAGTCATCTCCCCCAACGAACTTATCTCGAACCGCTTTTTCATGACGTCCTCGAATTCTTTGTAAAGCTGAGGACTCGTCGACCCGAAGATGATATCGTCCACGTATATTTGGACAAGAATCTGGTCTGAACCGACATGCTTGATGAATAGGGTCTGATCGATAGTGTCGTGGGAGTAGCCATGGTCGAGCAAGTGTTGTGTGAGTATAGCATACCAGGATCTGGGAGCTTGATACAATCCATACTAAGCCTTGTCTAACTTTTACACACAATTAAGAAGTTTCGAGTTAACAAACCCAGGGGGTTGGTCAACATAAATCTCCTCCTTCACCTTGCCATACAAGAAAGCTGTCTTGACGTCCATTTGGTATATAGTGAAGTTCATGTGAGAAGCATAAGCGAGGAAGATACAAATAGCCTCCAAGCGCATGACCGGAGCAAAAGCTTCTGTATAATCAAGACCCTCTACTTTTCTAAACCTACGGACGACCAATCTCGCCTTATTTCTTACAATTACACCCGAATCATCTTGCTTGTTCCAAGACACCCATCTAGTGTCGAGAGATTTATTGGCTTTAGGAAGCTCCACCAACTTCCAAACCCTGAGCCTTTCGAATTGATTAAGCTCGTCATGCAAGGCATCAACCCAGTTGGGCTCATTCGAAGCCATTTCGACATTCTTGGGCTCTATTTGACAAATAAAGCAAGAATATAGACATGTGTTGGCATCTCCAATCTGAATTCTAGTTCGAACACCGTCACTCGTTGGCCAATGACGTTGTCTATTGGATGATCGCGATGTATGCAAGACAGAATTTTGTGACTAATGCCATTGAATGTGACTGGAAGATTATGGATATTAATAGCTCCTTCATGTGCTGAAGAATCCACGGTAGATGTACCATCGTCATGTGGTGAATTTGCTACAAACTCATTTGCAATTTGTTCGGGAAAAAGAATTTCCATTAGATTTTGAGTGATAGCGGAAGCATCTTGGTTCATGAACTCTCTTTCAACTGGAGTTAAAGGAGTAGCATCAGCATCTGGAGCAGCTTGTGGTGTTGGAGACTCTGGAGAAGCAGTTGAAACAGATGACTCCACCGGGAGATCAGTAGTAGAAACCAATGGCGGTTTGTAGACAACCTCTTCCTCGTCGTCTTCAATTGTATTCTTCGAGCTAGAGGTAGACCCAGCTTGGTTATCAGACGACACACTAAAGGATTTGAATAGAGATGTGTAGTCAAATAGCCAATCAAGACCCACCCTAGCGTCTGTCTCATTCTCTTCAAGCCAATAAACATTGAAAGACTCCACAACTTGCTTCATCTTCTTGTTGTATACCCGGTAAGTAGTACGAGCAGTGTAACCAACAAAATATCAATCATCAGCTTTGGCATTGAATTTTGGGTTGGATTCCAAGTGAAGAATGGTGCAAGGGCAACCAAATACTCGGAAATGGATGACAGATGGCTTGTGTCCATAGAGGATATCATATGGTATCTTCATCTGGCCTTTGTTGATCAGGACACGATTTTGAACATAGTAGCTATGTTGATTGCCTCTGCCCAAAAGAAAACTTCAAGTTTATAATCACAAAGCATCGTCCTTGTAGTGTCTTGAAGTGTTTGATTCCTCCATTCAGCAACACCGTTTTGTTATGGTGTTTGGATGGAGGTAAATTGATGCATGATCCCTTTCTCAGTGCAAAAATGATCAAGAACAATGTTCTTGAATTCGGTTCTATTGTCTGTATGAAGCGCTTTCACTCGGTTGTTGGTTTGGTTCTCGATTGTCATAATAAAACTCTTGATAAGATCGGTGATCCCACCTTTGTTGGACAGAAAGAAGACCCACGTGAAATGAGAGAAATCGTCTATCACGACAAGACACTATGAATTTCGATTGATGATGAGGACATTGATTGGACCAAACAAGTCTATATGCAACAATTGGAGCACCTGACTAATGGAGTTGACCTGCTTTGGCATATGTGGTTTCCGATGGTGTTTGCCTTGAGCACAGGAAACACATTTCTCAAAAGTAATAAAATCTCTGACATGCAAACCACGGACCATTTCGTTCTTAGCAAGACGATTCATATTCTTTGCATTTGCATGACCAAGTCGACGATTCCACAACATTGCATTTTGTTCTGAGACTTTGGAAAAGAGACAAGTGACTTCATCAGGTACATTGTTGTTCATGTCGATAATATAGTCATTCCCATCCCGCTTTGATTTTACGATAATCCATTCCTCCGGAATGACAATGCCCGACTTTAAGATCAGACATTCTTTATCGGTGAAGTGAGTTGAATAGCCTTTGTCGCAAATCTGGGACACACTTAACAAGCTATGCTTTAATTCAGGAGCATAGTTAACATTCTCAAAACTTGGCACTCCATTGGAAACAGTTCCCTTCTGAGTTATCTTTCCGCCTTCTTCACCCACGAAGGAGACATATCTCCCATTAAATGTTTGAATGTTGCACAGTTGTGATATATCTCCAATCATGTGCCGGGAGCAGCCGTTGTCGACATACCAGGGTCTGACGACATTCCTCCGCAACTGTTCCTACACGATGAGCGGAATCATTTAGTTTTGGGGACCCAGGTCATCACAGTCTTGGGTTGACCCTTAACTTTCACAAATTCGTTTTTCAAATTTTCTTTTCCAACATTTATAGAGGAGGATGATGACTGATCAGATTTTAATTTTGGCATCCATTTATATTTAGGTTTTGAAACAATTTTCTTTTCAGTTTTCTTTGAGCATACGGATTTTCTACTCGAAGAGTTTGAAGATCCAGGACTACTCTTTGACGAAATCGACTTAGATTTAGCATGGGTCAATTTTAGCAAGCTGTTTGTGAATTTATTAAAAACCTGTTTGTCCTTTTGAAAAACTGCCTTGTTCTTATTTTGTTTTGCTTTCCAGTCATCATCGCGAGATCAAGTTCTTGAGGACTTTCTAATTAAATACCATCCTCTAGACTCATTCTCTCCCCTTTTTGTCAAGTGATGCACAAACATTCGGTTTAAGCAATTTCTGGCAATGTGACCAACAGTACCACAATTGAAAAAAAATTGTTTATTATCATTGGATTGAGTACTGCTCTTGTCAAATTTCTGGTGTTTATTATGTTTTCTAGCATTTTCACATTTGTAGGAACATGTACTAGATGGTGTATCAAACATGGAAGATGTAGAAGCATTCAAATCAGATTTAGCAATTTTATCAGAAACAACACAATTATTTTCAGAATTATCAGTCTGAAACAACACACCACTAGAAATAAAAATGTTAGTGTTTGAATTTATCATAGACTCGTCATAGAATTCAACACCAAACTTAGACACATAATTATTTGACTCAAACTTTTCAGCTTCTTGCTCCCCCTGAAATACTGACACATCTGCACTTAAGGTAGAAATATTAGTATCCAAAATCTTATTATTAAATTGTGTTGCTTGTTCAGAAGCTGACTTTCCATAAACCATGTAAGGTTCTTTGTCAATCTCTTCTTGAGACAAGCGAATAGTAGTGTAGTTATGATTGAAGGGAGGGGGGACACTCTCAAATCCTAGTCCAACTTTTAGCTGATTGCCACAATAAATATCCCTCCAGTGCATTTGTCCTTCGATCATTTTTGCAACAGTTTCACTTGACCCATCAAATTTTTTAAAATTAAATTCAACATTTTCAAAACGGTTTTTCAATGCGTCAAGTTCAGCGGTTACAGCAACAAGTTTTCTTTTGCGATGATCATAGTTCTCGCATTTTTTGCTGTAATCCTCCTGCAGTTTCTTAAAGTCCTTTGTTTTATTTTCTAATTGAGTCTTTAAGGGCTTTTGATTTTTCCTAAGTGTGTATCCCTCATATTTAAGGTCCTCGTTCTCTTTCTTGATTATTTCAATTTGGTCTCGCAAGAATTTAACAATTTTAATACAAGACTGAGAACAACCAAATTCACTAACCTCGGGTTTGGCAGGTTCTGGAGTGGTTTGCACCATCAATGCAAATTGAATATTCATCATCTCTTCTTCGATATCTTTAGCTGTTTCTTCTCTCTCATTATCCTTGATCTGAGTAAGATGTGCATTTTCTGGTCCTAAAATATTTAGGGCTTGAATTTGATCTTCCCAACTAAATGATTGGGCCACCATTGCCAAGTTACCAGTCTGATTCCTAGAAGACGATCCTTTGTTAACATAAGTCACCAGTACCATGGTTTGATCAGTATTCTCTCTTCGATCTGGATTTGGACATTCCCTTGCAAAATTCCCAGGCTCATGACAATTGCAACATCGCAGTTTTCCTTTATTAAATTCCACTTTCTTGTCGGAATTTACACTCCAATTGTTCTTTCCTGTTTTCTTGGAGAACTGTTTTTCCCTAAAAACCGCGTTGGCCATTTTCCATGTAATGTCCATCTCTTCCACATCCTTAGGATGGATCTGGTCTAGATCATCAAATGAGAGTTGTAGGCAGAGTTCTCCGACCACAAAAGCATTGTAGCAGTTTACTAAACCAGTGGCGAGAGCTAGATTGTCTTCCTTTTCGTTTGAAGATGAAGCTTGAGTACTGATTCCATGAGATTGAACTGAAGCAGCTGTAGATGAACCAACACTAGAACCAACATGATGAGTTAAGGTTTGAGATTGAGGGCCTTGAGTTTGTTGCATTTGAGGTATAGCGTATGATATGGGATGATGATTTACATAGGGTTGAACTTGAGGAACATGAGCTTGAGGGGCTTGATGAGTAGTAAAGCTTGAGAAAGCGGTGTTGTTGTTGTTTTGAATTCCAAGATTAGCTGTGGAGTATGAATTGACATGGTTAACGTCTCTTTGTTTATCATCAAGATCACAAGACTTGATGATTGCCATTGTTTCAGCCAAACTCAATCGGTTCAAGTCTTTAGTCTTTTTAATCACTGAGACATTCATATCCCAGGATTTTGGTAGAGAATTTAGCAGCTTTTTGTTGACCTTCGATCTTGTAACCATCACACCAGTAGAGCTCATTTCTATGGTGAGTGTGATAAACCTTTGCAATTGATTTTCAAGTCTTTCTCCCAATACATAGTTAATCATATTGAACTTCGGGTGCAGCATGTCTTGGCGAATTTGTTTCATGTCTTCGTTGCCTTCATATACTTCTATCAGTGCTTCCCACAAAGCCTTTGTTGATATATACTCACGGAATCCTTGAGAAATTTCCGGAGATAATGCCATGGTAAGTGTAGCAAGTGCCTTTTCTTGTTCCTCGACTCTTTCAAAATCATCAACAATGTAGTTTTCAACTTGTTTGTCAGTTATGGTGCCATCTTCCAATGTTGTTGTAATACGGATTAGACCTCTCAAAATCCTTCTCCAAATTTTAAAATCCTTCATCTTGATATATTTTTCAATTCGATATTTCCATTCAGGAAATCCTTCTGCTGACAACAATCGGGTAATTCAAGTAGTGGTGCCCATAATAGCATCCAAATGATGATGAGTAGACATGCTTTGAGATTCCATGTTTTAGAAACTAGCAAAAACTTTGTTAATTTAGATGAATGTAATCGCACACACTAACAGCACACACTGACCGCACACACTAACCACACACACTGGCCGCACACCTGACTGCACACTCTAACCGCACAGCCACACACAGTAACCGCACACCTTCAAAAACCTTCAACCGCACACCTTTAAACTCTCAACTGCACTCCTTCAAAATCTCAACCGTACACCTTCAAACTTCAACCGCACACACAAAAATGCCAGATTTTGAATGAGTTCTGATTTCAAACTTGTTAAAACCACCGATTAGCAGTAGTTTCTTGATCAAAGAGTATAAATGCACTTCAAAAATAGCAAAATTTCTAAACCGCACACTCTAAAATGCTTCAAATTGATACTGAATTGGCTCTGATACCAATTGTAAGTCCCAAATCTTATGGATCCAAATCAGTAATCAATGAAATATCAGCAATCAAGTAGAGTGTCGAAGGAGTAGAAGAAGAATAACATCAATCATGCACACATCTATTGCTCATAAATGTTAGGTACACCTTGAAAAACACACATACATACGTCACCTTACTGACACATAGACACGGATCTTTTATACTACCCATAGTAGCACACCAGTGCGCAGTCGCACACGCCGTGTGCGGCCGCACACACGTGTGTAGCTGCACACATACAAACTTATCCAACATAGACCATCACACCATACTCTATCAACCTACCAAGATCTATACAAAATAATGCTTAGACCAAACCACAAAAGTATAGTCTTTCAATTAGATATGTTCACATTAATGTCTAAAGTTTGAACCTCCTCATTAAATGACTCGGTGTTTGAAAATCCAGGTGGTGTGACAACAGTCGGCTTAGGAGTGGAAAGATGCGAATCACCTTGATTAGTGGTTGTGTCCATATTAGATACTTTCACAGTGCCACCAGGACTGCTAGTCTCCTCGACATTCGATTTGAGTGGAGAGCCCCTCGCTAGTGATGGAATCCCCATATCAAGATCGTGAAATGGCAATTCAAGTGCAATGTCTTCCATTAAATCTTTAGTAACCTTTGGCTTCTTTTTCTTCTTGTAAATACGTTTCACCGTATCTTCAGCTCTTCGTATTTAGAATTTGGCGACACAGGTGTTGGAATTTCACGAATGACAACTACTTTTTGATTGATTTGTGGCTTGCGAGAAATCTTCAAAACACATTTGAGAGAAAAACTACTTGACCTTTCTGGTAAGTGATGTGGCCTGTGAGCCATTTTCTTCAATCGTTTCAAAATACTAGATTTCGAAGGCATAGTCTCCTTCGCATGTGTAGATGTTTCTTTAATAATTGGCTTAACAACCTTCTTTGGAGGTGGATCAGATTTAACAATTTTCTTTGGAGTAGGCTTTGCAACTTTCTCAATTTGTTCAGGACTAGGTTTCGAAAGACTAGCCTTAACATCTTTCTTTGATCTTTCGCTTCTTCGAAGGACCTCCAAAATTCTTGGGCAACAAAACTCTGGTTTCAATCGAAGGATTAACAGTTTGCAAGTAAGCCACCAACACCATATGATAAGGATCAACTTTCCGAAGCATAGCATCCGAAATATGTCCAACAGTTGGAAACATATTAGGATCATCCTCCATTGACTTCGGAAACTGATACAAAGAAAATTTTGCTACCTGCGCATCATCTGGAACCTGAATCTCCTCCTTTTCATAAGCAAACTTCAAGATAAGACTCCAGTAGCGAGCACACGATATACCAATAACAACATTTGTGTTTCCAATGCTTTTAACAAACTCCTCCCATAACTGCGTAGCATAATTTACTTGCAAATCATAATAGATACTAGCAACCATGGCATAAATCTCCAATGTCGCCTTGTCCAGACCAACAATTCTTCCAGTCAAACATCTAAGGAAAAAGCCAAACAAGAAATTCCATATGCAAGGTAGATAAGACTTCTTAAAATCACTTATCCTTGTCAAAACTAGTTGATGACCCATTTCATTGAACATGTACACCACTTGTTCATTCGAAACCTCGTAGAAAGGTTTGACATTGGGAATATCCAGGATTTTAGCAAACAACTTCTTGGATAACTTGAATTTCTTGGCATTCATCAATTGGAAAGTAACCACTTTAAGCATCTTGCTATAAACTGTAGTTGAACCACAAGAGATAATCAGGACAACGACACAGAAAAGGAAGAAAAGATGGTCGTAGATAGAACAGAGTTATTTAATGCCAAGATGAACATTTGCAAACCTTCAGGATATCGAGTAATATCCAATTGAACTCGTAAATTTCTACTTTGAATATTAATTAGTGTTTAACAAGTGGTGTCATTAGTGGTCTGGGATGGATCAATTTGATCATTAGTTGCCGCCATTGGTAGGGTTTGAGAGCTTTGTGTGAAAACAAAGAGTAAAAAGGGCAAGTAAATTTGGGGAAACTTTTTGATCGCGTAAAGTTTGAATGAAATCCCTAAAACCCTTTTTATACATAAACCCCAAGTTTGAATTTCAAATTGTTGATCATTAAATGCACGACATGTGGTTCCATGAAAACTAGGCATGTAGTCGTAAAAATAGCCACGTTTTAAAAGTGATGATCATTTTTTGCCTTAAAACCCGCACAACTACCAAACCATCACATCCAACAGACTGTTCATTTGCCCCAATGGAATAAGAACCGTCAGTAACCCTTCGGCATGGAGGCTGGGCTTTTTCGCTTTTGGGTTGAAAAGTGAAGTCATGTGCTAGACTTGCGAAATAATCAACCTGAGTTGGTATTACTCAGAACCTCAAGGGTTTCATGAGTGCAAACTGTGCCAAAGATTAGATAAGAAGAAAATTAAGAAAATGTTTGTGTTGTGATGTCAATTATGAATCGACATAAAGCAGTAAGATCTCAGGCAAAGATCACTTACTTCTACATCAAGAGAGATGTCGAACAGCTTGTGTGGTTTCTCGCGAATTACAATCGAATACTCATACAGAAGTATCAAAGGGCATCTTTTAATTGGCTTCGAGGGTGGATAACATATTTTGTTATATATCACCACTAAACATAAGTGTGAGAAATTGTAAACAAAAATACCTTTTTGACCAGTGTAGTAAGGGACAAGTATGCTTTGGAAAAATATATCTAGTAACAAAGGATCGAAAAGATATTTAGCAAGACCACTCAAGATGAGAGAATATGACTTTGAATATCGAAAAATGGTACTGAAACAAATGTTTCGTTAAAATCTTGAACTAAAAAGTTCACCATCAATTCCTTGTAAGTTTCGAAATTTTGGGTTTCACTTTCATCACGGTCTCATGAATCCAGATCATAAACACAGATTGTTTGCATACCTATAACCTGGTTTTTTTCAACCAGAGATGTCTTGGGTATGTTCCATAGTGTGTGATCGTGAAGGAACATTAGGATGAAAAAGGTTGGTTTAAGAATTGAAATGTACCTCTACAATAAGTGGACCAAGAAGGAAACTCTTAACTTAGTAGAGAAGAGTAAGGTAGCTCAATGACTAATGGGAATATAGCCTGATTGGGAAGGAATTCTCATGATGAGAGATCCATTAAGGATTCGAAAAGCCATTGAGTCTTGGAGGCTTGGGACAACATGCTTTAACATGCTTCTAAGGACACCTAACTAGTGCAAAGTATCAAAATTATACCTTTCCCTAAAGTTGCAGTGCATGTTCCACCAGAGATTTTTGCAAGTAAGCTTCACAAAACAAGTTAACGAAACAAACCAAAAATATTTTTGGATTTTTCATTTTGAAATGAAAAGAACAAAATAAGAAAATCTTTTTGATGTTTTGTTTTTGAATTTAAATAATAAAACTAACGAAAATCTTTTTGTTGTTTTCGTGTTTTTGTAACGAAAAATGAACAAAAACATGTGAAATCTATAGTAACAACTAAAGTGAGTTAAAGTAATAAAACACATACATAATCAATCATAGGACTTTCGAAATCAAAGCATGTCAAAAGCTGAATGATGAATAGTAACCTATGAATGGATCAGTGTAAGGTTGATGTCACTTTCCTTTATAACGAACTCAGACCCGAAACATCATTCGCGTCAAGCATGCCTAAGCCTGATAAAATTCGAAAAAATAATCTTTTCATCCAAAGGTTTTGCAAAGAGATCAGCAAGTTGATCAGTTGTCATTAGAAAGTGGGCTTCTATATTTCCATCTTCATCATGATCTTTCATAAAGTGATAACGAAGTGCGATGTGTTTTGTCTTCGAATGTTGCACATGATTATGATAGATGCGAATAGCACTTTGTGAGTCACAATACAACGAAATTTCCATCATATTGATTCCATAATCACACAGTTGACTTTGAATCCATATGATTTGAGAAGTGCAAGCTGCAATAGCAACATATTCATCTTCTACTTTAGAAATCGAAACACATGTTTGCTTTTTCGATTGTCAGCTAACAAGCTTCCCATCCAAAAGTTTACATCCGCCACTTGTGCTTTACGATCACGTTGACAACCACCCAAGTCAGCATCTAAAAATGCTTGAATGAAAAATCCTGTTTTCGAAGGATGCCACAATCCTAACGAAACTGCACCTTTGAGATAACGAAAAATGTTCTTGACTGCTGTAATATGTGGTTCCCTAGGATTCGATTGGTAGCTAGCACAATTTCACACAGAAAACATAATATCCAGTCAACTAGCCATTAGGTATAGTAATGAACCTATCATGCTTCAGTACAAAGTAAGATCAATAGTTGGTTTGTCTAACGAAGGAGCAAGTCTTGTTGCAACTTCCATTGGGACTCGCAACTTTTAGCAATTGATCATTCCAAAGATTTCCAGAAGATTTCGAGAGTATTTCTTTTGATTGATAAAGATTCCTTCTCTACTTTGACGAATGTTTAATCCCATAAAATTGTTTATTTTCCCCGCCATGCTCATCTCAAACGGGCTTTTCATCATGTTTTCAAATTCTCTAGACAATTGAGGGTCAGTTGAACCAAAAATAACATCATCAACATAAATTTGAACAAGTATGAAATGATTGCCAACTTTCTTTCTAAAGAGAGTGGGATCAACTGATCCTTGTTGAAAATTTGATGTTTTTAAGTAATTAGTAAGAGTAGCATGCCAAACATATGGATCTTGTTTATGTCCATAAACATCCTTTCTAAAACATAAAAATAATCAGGATGTTAGGAATTGATAAAACCTGGGGGTTGTTCGACATACACCGTTTCTTCTAGAACTCCACTAATAAAAGCACACTTTACATCCTTTTGATGTACATCGAAATCCTTGTGTGCTGAAGATTCAAACAGCCTCAAGTCTTACGACAGGCACAAAGGTTTCTTCAATAATCGATCCTTTTTGTTGCGAATATCCTTTTACTACTAGCCTAGCCTTGTTTCAAACTATATTCCATTCTTTATCAGTTTTATTTTTGAAAATCCGTTTTAAGCCTACAACCGATACATATTTACGTTTCGGAACAAGTCTCCACACCTTATTCTTTCGAATTCAGTCAATTCAGATTGCATAGAAACAATCCAATTAGGATCCTCCATAGCAATCATGTGACATCCCCAATTTCACGGCTAGAAAAGACCGATTTGTTTATACTTTGTTTTAAAATTAGAGTAATCGTTTACAAAAAACAGTTGCGGAATTTCTTCCCAAAACAAAATATGATAAGAATTTATCAAAGTATTTCTTTAAAGAAATGTATTTCATTAAATAACAAAATCTCAGGATGTCATATTCCGATACAGACCAAAAGCATAAATAGTATAAAATAGACCTTACAACAGCTATTTATAACTACAGATCTATAATCCAAAATCTCTCGTCAAGTCCACCAACTTATACTCTTGTGCCATTACCTGTAATACAAAGAAAACTGAGTTGGTCAGGCTTGGGAGCCTGGTGAGCATATAGGGTTTTCAACCCACAATAATATAATTATTATATTTAATCATCAAACAATCAACCCAACTACCCATCCCCATTATCTTCGTTTAGTCTTCCCTAAAGATATTATCCTATCGGTCATCTCTTATATCATATTTACCTCTCATCTCCTTACATCTTATTTCCTTATATGTTTGTTCCTAAGAACTTTTCCTAAGGATCATCATCTACATCACGTAGACAATACTAATTCGGGGATCACTCCCTCAATATGTGTCTAGTAAGGGTTAGGGTATCATCGCATGAATACGAAGCCACAACATCATCTGGACTCATAAATCATAATAAGGGTTAGACCATCATCGTATGAATACGCAGTCACAACATCGCCTGGACTCGTAAATCATAATAAGGGTTAGACTATCATCGCATGAATACACAGCCACAACATCGCCTGAACTCTTAATTCATAATCAGGGTTAGACTATCATCGCATGAATACGCAACCACAACATCACTTGGATTTGTAATTCATAATAAGGGTTAGACTATCATCGCACGAATATGCAACCACAACATTTTTTGGATTCATAATTCATTACCTACCTATCATCGCCTAATTATCATCACCATTATATCCTCACCTATCTTTGATCACATTATTTCATCACAGACCAACTATTTCATCTACCCAGGTTCTACCCAACATATTTGTAGATATAAACTACATATATAAAACATTCATCCAACATCCATCTCAAATAAACCTATATAAAACATTCATCCAACATCCATCTCAAATAAACAAACAATATATAAACACATAACATTTATTTCATGGCAAATACATAATATATATGTGTTAGAAGAAAGTAACTACACACTCACACCAAACATATACTTAATACATTCAAAGAATACTTGTATTAAAATTGTGTTTATGAAAGGGACTATACACTCACCTGATCAGAAGATGATCGGACAACACTACGGCTCTAAGAGTAGTACTTCTTCGGTTAAACTATATGATCTTCATACACCGGGCTTCTCGTAGGCAAAGCTTCTACTCGGAAACTCTTTTCTTCTCGGGATCTTCGGGCTTCGGTACTTGCTTCGTGTCTCGGGATGATACTGAGTAGGGGTGTAAACGAGCCGAGCCGAGCCCGAGCCTGACAAAGCTCGAGCTCGGCTCGTTTAATTTGAGGAAGCTCGAGCTCGATTCGAGCCTTAAAATGAAGCTCGAGCTCGGCTCATGAATAATTTAGTGGGCTCGCGAGCCTAATCGAGCCTAAACGAGCCTCTATGTGTGTGTGCATATATATATATATATATATATATATATATATATATATATATATATATATATATGTGTGTGTGTGTGTGTGTATGTGTGTGTATGTATGTATGTATGTGTGTGTGTGTGTGTGTGTATATATATATAGAGAGGCTCGTTTAAGCTCGTTTAGGCTCGTGAGCCCATTAATTGAAGCTCGGCTCGAGCTCATTTAATAAACGAGCCTCATATTTAGGCTCGAGCTCGGCTCGGGCTCGTTTAATTCGATCTCGAGTCGAGCTTTTAACGAGTCGATCCCGAGTAGCTCGGCTCACTTACACCCCTAATACTGAGACTCCGGGGGGTTAAAATAGGGCTTAGAGAGGGTATCAGAAATGGGAGAGAAGAGATTGAGCAACCAAACTCGGTTGCCCCTTGAATTCTATTTATAGGGCCATTTTTTTGGATTCACGTCGTGAATCTCAAATATTCACATCATGAGTTCAATAGTCATCAGGTGCGTCATCGCAACTTGCGTCTTTCAGGCTCCAGAAGTCATAAATAATGAGTTCACGTTGTGAACATTGTATTCACGTCGTGAATTCTAATAGTTTTGGGGTTTCGCGCCCCGAACTTCAGAAATTCATAACTTTCGCATACGAACTCCGTTTTCGACATTCTTTTATTTAGACTCCGTTGGCTAATTTTGACTATATTTTTATTATATTATTTTTATTAGGCCGGGACAGGAAAACTCCATTAGAAATTCATAACTCCTTCATCTGAACTCCGTTTTTGTCTGCCTTTTTACCGTTAGACTACTATCGATGAGATCTTCAATTCTCATTTAGATTGTTCTAGCTAAATATCGCTCGATCTCATATTCGAACTTTGGGTTGTACACTGTTAATGTTGAAACTTCGAAACATCATAACTTCCTCATACGAAGTCAGATTTAGATGTTCTTTTTATGCACGCTCTCGGTTTAACGTATTCTACAACTTTCATTTAGATTGCTAAGGCCAAATGTAACGACCCGTTCCCGGTATGTTGATTTATTGGTAATTATAGTGAGTTTTTCTAGAGGGACTCGGCGAGTTCTAGCCTGACTCGCCGAGTCGGGTCGCGTCTGAGGGCACGCGTGAGCCGGGGACTCGACGAGTCCATATCCCCGACTCGGCGAGTCCATCTGTCTGGGTGAAACCCTAAAATCCCCGGGTTGCCCACTATTTATACCACCTTATAGCCCCCATTCTCGCCTCCCTCACCCTGAGAACACAGTGATAGAGCCCCAACCTCCATTGAAGAGCTTATATGTGTTTTGGTGCCATTTTGTGAAGGTGTGAAGAAGGAGAAGAAGGAAGAAGCAAGGAGGAGGGTTGTAGTGCAAAGATCCAAGGCTAAATCAGAGTTTATTGAGGTATTTTCGGAGTTCCATCTCATATTATGCTTTAAACTTCCATTAGGGCTCTCCTAAGAGCTAGTTGGTGCTTGTTTCAAGCCTTTCACTTGCATGAACGTCTTATTAAGTCGATATATCTATGGATCTGAATGTTGGGGTGTTGTAGAGCCCAGATCTACTGTCTTTTTGGAGTTATATTGCATGATAACCATAGATCTACCCATTTTATGCATCGTTTAGCCTTATTTCCCTTATTCATGAGGTTGTGCACGTAAAGTTGGAAACTTTATGTGGTAAAACAGCTTATTGGACTCAGATCTATCAATTGTATGCATTGGATTCAAATAAAATCAAGTAAAAATCAGTTGCATGGCGGCGACTCGGCGAGTCGGAAGAACGACTCGACGAGTCGGGTCGCGAGTCCCGAGTCCTTCAGTTTAATCAGTGTCAAGTGGTCGAGGTGAGTCAGGAAGTGGACTCAGCGAGTTGAGAGTAGACTCAGTGATGGGGGACTCAACGAGTTGTTCATACAACTCGGCGAGTCCAAGGCAATCTTCTTGGGATCAAGAACAACTCGTCGAGTCTGTTCATCCGACTCGGCGAGTCGGATGAAGATTGTCTGAGTTCTTGGATCAAGAGGGTACTCGTCGAGTCGATGCCAGACTCGACGAGTAGCAGTGAGTAAGGGGAAAAATGAGAGTAGGACTCGGCGAGTTGGGTGGCCCAACTCGGCGAGTCAGCCCAAAGGAGAGTTGACTTTGACCAAGGGTAAAAGAGTTATTTTACCCCAAGCGCAGTGTTTAGTATTTGATTGAGTGTGTTTATGGACTTGTAGCCGAGGAGATTCAGGAGCAGCCGCCGTTAGCTTTCCGAGCCACACACTCAGCAGCCAGCTTACGAGGTGAGTTTCCTTCCAGTAGGAACGGGTCTAAGGCCACAATGCCGGCCCGTTCAGTTAGCAGTAGTTTCCGGATTTAGGTCCGATGCAGTAGTTAGTATGTTCGATGCCTTCGTGGTTCGAACAGGATTTGTGTGCTATGTTTTATGTGTTAAGTATTATGTGTTCCGGGCCACGGCCCGATGTAGCATGTCGTATATGTGTTATGCTAGTTGATGTGTTATGCTATGCCATGTTCAGTCAGTTCCGGACTTCGGTCCGATGCAGTTAGTTCCAGACTTCGGTCCGATGCAGGGGACAAGGTCCCAGTCAGTTCCGGACTTCGGTCCGATGCAGTTTCCGGGCTTCGGCCCGATGCAGTGGGCAAGGCCCAATATATGTTATATGTTATTGTATGGTATGTGGTAGTTTGGGGGAGCTCACTAAGCTTCGTGCTTACAGTTTCAGTTTTGGTTTCAGGTACTTCCGCAAGCAAAGGGAAGAGCTTGGGGTGACAGCATCGCACACACCACAGCATAGCTTTATCCTGGGGATGTCTCTTGATGTTTTGGATTGATGTAGTATGATACAGTTTTCCGCACAATATTTTATTATGTTTTGGGGATACATCGCGTATGTTTTATGTTATGATACTTACATTATGGTTTTGATTATATGGAGAAACGAAAATTTTTGGGTCGTGTTTTTGGGTCGTTTCAAGTTGGTATCAGAGCCCTGGTTTGAGGGATTCGGATACACTTCCGGGTGTATCTGAACTCAAACTAAGGGAAATAAAAGATTTTAATAAAAATGTTTTACAAAAAGAATTTTGAAAGCACTCGGAAAGAAAGAATTGTTTTTAACAAAGATGGAGGTGTGTGCATGCGGTCAGCCGAGCTCAAGTAAGTACTCCCAGATTACCCATACAAGTTATTTGTTCAGTTTCAGTTTCAGTAGAACAGCATGCTAGTATAGGGCTAAGGATCTAGGAGAATGCCTTATGTGCCTGCTTATGTGTTACATCTTTATGAGTATTGCATGCTAGAATTGAGTAGACAGCAGTAGGATAGCCTGTTTAGGTTATGCCTGATAGTAGGAGCTTAGCATCCTATGCTAGTGCAGTTTCTTGTTATAAGAATGGTTTTGCCTGAGTCTATTTCCCGTGTCCGAATGCTGCTTGCTTCGTGCTTAGTGGGGTTCTGAGTAGTGGGAGTTAGCCATTAGGTGAACACGTCACACCACATGTGATCAAGTTTGAATAATCCCAGAGTGCTGGAACTGGCTCTACTGCGCAGCTCTTGTTTGAGTCCAACCGTTGTAGGGACGGATCTTTTACTTGAAGGATTATCTGATCCTCATCACATGTGATGGTGTTTAGGTGGTGGCTAACTGGCATTATGAGGAGACCTACAGCAGCTGAGGACCAGTCGCGTCGAGCTTGAAGTTTCCCTAGGGCAAGCCTAGGATGAGAGTAGCAGAGAATGGCAGTAGTAGAAGTGACTTGGTGGAGTCAAGGTAGTTCTTGAGGAAATTACGGATAGATGTGGAAGGTAGTAGGGGCCCATAATACTGAAAGCAGAGGATCCGTACTCGAATTAAGGAAGGCCAAGACAAGACCAGGAAGCTAGTAGTAGTATCATGATCCCTTGAGATATTTCAGTGTTCTGATGTTGTTATGATATGTTTCAGAATGGTAGTTTTGCATCCGAGGCCAGCAGCCGGCAGTTCAGATGTCGGAGGGGGATCAAGCCCGGAGGCCGGGCAGATGGATGAGCAGACTAGGTAGTTCCTTTCTTCTGAGGTTACCCGCATCATACTAGAGCAGACTCCTGTGATCTTCAGTTCGATCAAGGAGGGTATTTTAGAGCTGATGGATGAGCGATTGAGTACTTTCCGTGCTGAGATGGCGGCCGTGATGGGGTCGCGCACACTTACGTTCAGAGAGTTCAGGGCATGCGGAGCTCCAGACTATCATGGGGCGCGGGACCCCATAGCGAGTACCAGGTGGTTGGCGGATGTGGCCAACGCATTCCGCACTAGCAGATGTCCCGAGGGGGACAAGGTCAGATTGGCGTCCTGTCTTCTGAAGGACAGGGTACGAGACTGGTGGGAGGAGGTCGGACATGCCATCGGGGATGATGCGGCACTGGATGCCATGACCTGGGCTGATTTCTCTACCAGGTTCAGAGCGGAGTTTGCACCGGTCATCGAGGTGCAACAGTTATCTAGGGAGTTCCAGGATCTTACCTAGACTACCGAGACAGTGGCGGAGATCACCGCCAAGTTCAGGGAGAGGGCCCTTCTTGTTCCTCAGTATGCAGCCGATGAGGAGATGAAGAAGGCCCATTATCACGAGATGTTGCGGAGTGACATTCGTATGTTTGTGAGCCGGTCCAGTTGCAAAACACTGGACGACATGATTGCTAGAGCCAGAGAGAGAGAGATTGATCTCGAGATGGAGAAGAAGAGGAAACCGGAGGCGGTTTCGGGTTCAGGCGGTGTGGGCAAAAAGCCCAAGGTTTCAGATCACAGGTCCAGGGGTCAACAGAGCCACGGTCGGTGTGGCAAGTGTGGGAGGTTGCATGAGGGGGCGTGCAAGGCAGGGAGTTCCGGCTGCTACAAGTGCGGTCGGACTGGGCATTTGAGTAGGGATTGTACGGCCCCTGCCACTACGGTTACAGCATCAGATCTGATCTACTTTCAGTGCAATCAGAGGGGACACAAAAGGTCCCAGTGTCCCAGTTTAGCTGCAGCAGGGAGGGTGGTTGCACCTGCCCCTGCCACCTTGAGGATTACGGATGGCCGGCAGGGCCGAACTGATGCGCCAGTGGTGAAGAGTAGGGCATTTCAGATGACAGCAGAGGAGGCGCGAGCGACTCCTGATGTGGTGACGGGTATGAATCTTTCCTTCATCTTTTGTTATTATTTGTATATTATTTGATGATATGTTTTATTTAGGGTTGTTCTCGGTGAACGGCATCCCTGCTTTGGTATTGTTCGATTCGGGGGCTACCCGATCATTTGTATCGCTTGCGCTTAGCAAGAGACTTAGCAGAGCTCCCGAGGAGCTGGATTGCCCACTAGAGGTTGAGATAGCAGATGATAGGACCGTGAGGGTCGGCAGAGTACATAGAGGGTGTTCCCTTCAGATATTTGATGAGCAGTTTTCAGTGGACCTAGTTCCTATTCCCCTGCGTGGGAATAAAGTTATTGTGGGCATGGATTGGCTGAGCCCCAATGGGACGGTGATTGATTGTGAGCTACAGCTAGTGAGGGTTCGCACTCCCAGTGGGGGAGAGATAGTGATTCAGGGCGAGAGGCCCCAACGAGGACCGATCTTTTGTTCCGCCGCGAGGGCGAGGCGCTATGTTCAGCAGGGTTGCGCCGGTTTTGTAGCTTACGTCTTGGATGCCCGGGAGAAGGGCAAGACGGCGATTGATGATGTTCCTGTTGTTCGTGACTACCCGGATGTATTTCCCGAGGATTTGCCGGGGATACCTCCAGAGAGGCAGGTTGAGTTCAGGATCGACCTAGTTCCTGGTGCGGCTCCGATAGCCAAAGCACCGTATCGACTTGCTCCCCCTGAGATGCAGGAGTTGTCTACACAGCTTCAGGAGCTGTTAGACAAGGGTTTCATTCGGCCGAGCAGTTCGCCTTGGGGAGCGTCGATCTTATTTGTGAGGAAGAAGGATGGGTCGCATCGTATGTGCATTGATTATCGGGAGTTGAACAAAGTAACGGTGAAGAACCGTTACCCACTTCCGAGGATAGATGACTTGTTTGATCAGCTTCAGGGAGCGTCTTGGTTCTCCAAGATCGATCTACGCTCCGGTTATCATCAGATGAGGGTTAGAGATGAGGATGTACAGAAGACTGCTTTCAGGACCCGGTATGGTCATTATGAGTTCGTGGTGATGCCATTTGTGCTCACCAATGCCCCAGCCGCATTCATGGATCTCATGAACCGCGTGTGCAGACCGATGTTGGATCGGTCGGTGATAGTGTTTATGGATGACATCTTGGTGTATTCCAAGACACAGGGGCAGCACGAGGAGCACCTGCGGGAGGTGTTGGAGACTTTGAGGAGGGAGAGACTTTTCGCAAAGTTCTCCAAGTGTGAGTTCTAGTTGCGCGAGGTGCAGTTTCTTGGTCATCTCGTCAACCAGAAGGGTATTTTGGTAGATCCGGCCAAGATTGAGGCCGTGATGCAGTGGGAGGTCCCGAGGTCTCCATCTGAGATTCGGAGCTTCCTGGGGTTGGCAGGGTATTATCGGAGATTTATTCAGGACTTCTCCAAGATAGCAGTGCCACTCACCCGACTAACCAAGAAGTCGGTGGTTTTTCGTTGGGGGCCTGAGCAGCAGGCGGCATTCGAGACTCTCAGGCAGAGATTGTGCGAGGCCCCAATCCTTACCTTGCCAGAGGGAGTAGAGGATTTCGTAGTCTATTGTGATGCTTCGATCACAGGTATGGGAGCAGTATTGATGCAGCGAGGCCATGTGGTAGCTTATGCCTCGAGACAGTTGAAGCCTCACGAGGCTAATTATCCTACCCACGATTTGGAGCTGGGGGCGGTTGTGTTTGCCCTCAAGATTTGGAGACATTACCTTTATGGGGTCCGCTGTACTATATACACGGATCACAAGAGTTTGAGATATCTCATGGATCAGCCGAGTTTGAACATGAGGCAGAGGAGATGGTTAGACGTGCTGAAGGACTATGACTGTGAGATCCTTTATCATCCAGGGAAGGCCAATGTGGTGGCCGACGCCCTAAGCCGCAAGGTGTCGACGGCCCCTATCAGAGATCTGTGTATGAGGATGACAGTGATCACTCCCTTGTTGGAGCGGATCAAGGAGGCTCAGATGGAGGGTCTCAAGGAGGAGAGGCAGAAGTGTGAGAGGATAGTGGGCCGAGTAGCTTCATTTGATTACGATAGTCGTGGTTTGTTGACGCTTCATGGTAGGATATGGGTACCGTACTGGGGTGGGTACGGCAAGTATTCATGGATGAGGCTCATAAGTCTCGATTTTCTATCCACCCAGGAGCGACGAAGATGTATCGAGATCTTCGACCTGATTATTGGTGGCCCTGCATGAAGCGAGATGTCACTTGGTATGTGGAGAGATGTTTGACCTGCCGGAAGGTCAAGGCGGAGCACCAGAGACCTCACGGCAAGATGCAGCCGTTAGACATTCCCGTGTGGAAATGGGAGGACATCACCATGGATTTTGTCACCAAACTCCCTAGGACCGCACGCGGGGTGGACTCGATATGGGTAGTAGTGGATCGGTTGACGAAGAGTGCACATTTTATTCCGATTCAGGAGAGTATATCGGCGGAAAAGTTAGCCGATATCTATGTGCGAGAGATTGTGGCACGTCATGGAGTGCCGGTATCGGTGGTGTCGGACCGAGATGTTCGCTTCACGTCCAGATTCTGGAAGCGATTCCACGACGAGATGGGTACTCGTCTCCATTTCAGCACCGCTTTCCATCCTCAGACTGACGGGCAGAGCGAGAGGACGATTCAGACTCTCGAGGACATGCTTAGGGCATGTGTTCTAGACTTTGGGGGCAGTTGGGATACGTATCTTCCGTTAGCGGAATTCTCGTATAACAACAGTTATCATGCGAGCATTGATCGACCTCCTTTTGAGATGTTATATGGCAGGAAGTGCAGGACCCCGATTTGTTGGGGCGAGGTCGGTCAGCGAGTCATCGGGAGCATCGAAGTGGTGCTCAAGACGACTGAGTTGATCCAGCAGGTCCGTAGTAGGCTGCAGACTGCGCAGAGTCAGCAGAAGAGCTACGCCGACAGGAGGCGTTCGGACTTGGAGTTCCAGGTGGGAGATATGGTTCTTCTGAAAGTCTCACCTTGGAAAGGTGTCATCAGGTTCCGGAAGAGGGGCAAATTGGGCCCCAGATTTATTGGTCCCTTCAGGGTTTTGGCTGGGGTGGGTCGGGTTGCTTATCGGTTAGATCTTCCTGAGGAGCTTAGTCTGATACACAACACCTTCCACGTGTCGCAGTTGAGGAAGTGTTTGGTGGATGAGACAGCAGTCGTTCCCTTAGAGGACATTCAGGTTGATAGCGGCCTAAATTATATCGAGAAGCCGGTCGCGATTCTGGAACGGAAGACCAAGACCTTGAGGAACAAGGTAATTCAACTAGTAAAGGTGCAGTGGCAGCACCGGAAGGGGTCTGAATGGACGTGGGAGGCTGAGGAGGAGATGAGAGCGCACTACCCGGAGTTATTCGCAAATCCAGCCGCAGCAGACTTCGAGGACGAAGTCTGAGACAAGTGGGGGAGAATTGTAATGACCCGTTCCCGGTATGTTGATTTATTGGTAATTATAGTGAGTTTTTCTAGAGGGACTCGGTGAGTTCTAGCCTGACTCGCCGAGTCGGGTCGCGTCTGAGGGCACGCGTGAGCCGGGGACTCGACGAGTCCATATCCCCGACTCGGCGAGTCCATCTGTCTGGGTGAAACCCTAAAATCCCCGGGTTGCCCACTATTTATACCACCTTATAGCCCCCATTCTCGCCTCCCTCACCTTGAGAACGCAGTGATAGAGCCCCAACCTCCATTGAAGAGCTTATATGTGTTTTGGTGCCATTTTGTGAAGGTGTGAAGAAGGAGAAGAAGGAAGAAGCAAGGAGGAGGGTTGTAGTGCAAAGATCCAAGGCTAAATCAGAGTTTATTGAGGTATTTTCGGAGTTCCATCTCATATTATGCTTTAAACTTCCATTAGGGCTCTCCTAAGAGCTAGTTGGTGCTTGTTTCAAGCCTTTCACTTGCATGAACGTCTTATTAAGTCGATATATCTATGGATTTGAATGTTGGGGTGTTGTAGAGCCCAGATCTACTGTCTTTTTGGAGTTATATTGCATGATAACCATAGATCTACCCATTTTATGCATCTTTTAGCCTTATTTCCCTTATTCATGAGGTTGTGCACTTAAAGTTGGAAACTTTATGTGGTAAAACAGCTTATTGGACTCAGATCTATCAATTGTATGCATTGGATTCAAATAAAATCAAGTAAAAATCAGTTGCATGGCGGCGACTCGGCGAGTCGGAAGAACGACTCGACGAGTCGGGTCGCGAGTCCCGAGTCCTTCAGTTTAATCAGTGTCAAGTGGTCGAGGTGAGTCAGGAAGTGGACTCAGCGAGTTGAGAGTAGACTCAGTGATGGGGGACTCGACGAGTTGTTCATACAACTCGGCGAGTCCAAGGCAATCTTCTTGGGATCAAGAACAACTCGTCGAGTCTGTTCATCCGACTCGGCGAGTCGGATGAAGATTGTCTGAGTTCTTGGATCAAGAGGGTACTCGTCGAGTCGATGCCAGACTCGACGAGTAGCAGTGAGTAAGGGGAAAAATGAGAGTAGGACTCGGCGAGTTGGGTGGCCCAACTCGGCGAGTCAGCCCAAAGGAGAGTTGACTTTGACCAAGGGTAAAAGAGTCATTTTACCCCAAGCGCAGTGTTTAGTATTTGATTGAGTGTGTTTATGGACTTGTAGCCGAGGAGATTCAGGAGCAGCCGCCGTTAGCTTTCCGAGCCACACACTCAGCAGCCAGCTTACGAGGTGAGTTTCCTTCCAGTAGGAACGGGTCTAAGGCCACAATGCCGGCCCGTTCAGTTAGCAGTAGTTTCCGGATTTAGGTCCGATGCAGTAGTTAGTATGTTCGATGCCTTCGTGGTTCGAACAGGATTTGTGTGCTATGTTTTATGTGTTAAGTATTATGTGTTCCGGGCCACGGCCTGATGTAGCATGTCGTATATGTGTTATGCTAGTTGATGTGTTATGCTATGCCATGTTCAGTCAGTTCCGGACTTCGGTCCGATGCAGTTAGTTCCGGACTTCGGTCCGATGCATGGGACAAGGTCCCAGTCAGTTCCGGACTTCGGTCCGATGCAGTTAGTTCCGAACTTCGGTCCGATGCAGGGGACAAGGTCCCAGTCAGTTCCGGACTTCGGTCCGATGCAGTTTCCGGGCTTCGGCCCGATGCAGTGGGCAAGGCCCAATATATGTTATATGTTATTGTATGGTATGTGGTAGTTTGGGGGAGCTCACTAAGCTTCGTGCTTACAGTTTCAGTTTTGGTTTCAGGTACTTCCGCAAGCAAAGGGAAGAGCTCGGGGTGACAGCATCGCACACACCACAGCATAGCTTTATCCTGGGGATGTCTCTTGATGTTTTGGATTGATGTAGTATGATACAGTTTTCCGCACAATATTTTATTATGTTTTGGGGATACATCGCGTATGTTTTATGTTATGATACTTACATTATGGTTTTGATTATATGGAGAAACGAAAATTTTTGGGTCGTGTTTTTGGGTCGTTTCACCAAATATCACTCTACCGTAAATTCACTATTTACATCGCGCTGTGCCATGTCGGTTCTGTCTCGAAAATTTGACAAGTCATAACTTCTTCGTTATAACTCGGATTTCGGCATTCTTTATATGCACGGAAAGCTTGTGACATATACTAAAACTTAGTTAAGATTACTCCTTATAAATAATCTTCCATAAAAAAGTCATTTTTGACGCTCATTGTCTCTAAACTAACTAGCCCTGATCTACGGGCGTTACAAATCTTAACTGCTTTTGGTTCAATTCTAGAAATAAACACATTGAACATACAAAAATATTGATTAGAATTTAATACCTCATTCTTCGCACGTAGTTGAGCTATTGTTAAAACTCCAGCTTGAGGATCACCAAGAATTTGTTCGTCTGGATGACTTTGTGTCCATGGATCCATTGGTGGATATGCAGGATCAAAATCTAATGGTGCATCTTCGAATGCTTCATCTATTTCGGAACTATTTCCCTCAACCACATTACTCGAAGGTAAGTGCTCCCCCTCCACTTAAGTGTTAGTAGTCTCAATCAGAATTTCGTTATTCATTAGAGAATTGGTTGATGAGATCGTATCATCAGCATCCTATGTGATACTCGAATCATCAGTGTGTTTCGATGCTTCAGGCTCACGATTGTCATCAACATTGATTTTTGCATTAATTGCCATGTCAGGAACACTAAAAATTAAATCATAATCAAAATCGATAGAATTCAAAATATGAGATTCATCAGTTAATTCAATAATAACTGGTTTTTATTCAAATCATTTTTCGACTCTTTTAACATAGTAATCATCAAATGTGAGATTAAAAGTTTCTTCGATTTTCCTGGTTTGTTTGTTTAACACCCTATATGCAACAGAATTATAAGAATAGCCCAAAAATATCCCTTCATAACCTTTTGACTAAAACTTCGAAAGATTATCCTTGAAATTCTTAATAAAGCGTCTACAACCAAAAACAGGGAACAATTTAACATTTGGTTTCCTGTTGTTGATGATTTCATACGGGGTTATATTAAATCGACAATGAATAAAAGACTTTTCTTGAGTAAAACAAGTCGTCGAAATTGCTTCACCCTAAAGATACCATGGAAGATTTGCATATGTAAGCATTGTTCTAGCAGCTTTACAAAGTGATCAATTCCTTCTTTCGACAACACCATTTTGTTGAGGTGTGTAAGGAAAGGAAACGTTGTGCGAAATTCCTTTGTCAATTAAGAACGAATCAACAACCTTGTTCTTGAATTCTGAGGCATTGTCACTCTTGATCTTTCAAAAAAATTTCCTTAAACTCACTTCGATATGCTTGATGAAGTTTGTAACAACCCGAAATTTTATTCCCTCGCCGTAACCGTTTCGTTAATAAAACTCGTCTTAAGCGAGTTGTTCCGATTTCGTCTTCGAGCTAGGTCAATTAAGTTAAAACTTTTATTTTGACCTTGTAAGTATCCAAACATGTTGGAAACATGTGAAAACATCCCAAACTAGTAATTTGAAAAATTTTAGTTTCGATCATATCGGGTAACGACAACTTAATCGGGTGCGCCCCAAAGCATCGGTTAACGTCGCTATCGGGTAGAATTCCACCGTGTATCCAATTCAAACCATATTTAAAGTGAATTAAGACTCATTTGGAGCCTTTTCACTCTCTCTCTAACCTCTCTCCTCAACTCAAGAATTTGGTCCAAAAATCATCCATTTCAAGCCACAAAACACCAAGGTAATCACCGTAGCTCCTAGTATAAAATCCTTAGCCTTCATTTTCGTTTTCAAATCATGGAATAGGACCATAAACATGTGTTTACAGCCCTGGAACATCCTTAGGCCGTGAACACATGTAAATGGGGTTTTTGAGCCTTAAAACTCATCCAAATCACCATAGGAGCTTAGATATGGCTTAAGAACTTATTGGATTGGACTTAGAACACCTTGAATATCATTTTTGAGGAGTAAACATGAGTTTACTGCCCAAGAACAAGCTTGGTCCATAAACACCATTTCATGGGGAGTAAACTCTTTTTTGGGTGTTAAAATGCAACTTACACACCTCATAAGCCTTGGAATAAATCCTAGAACCAACCAAAAATTATTTGGGGGCCTTAAACATAACAAAAACCCTCCATTTGAGAGTTTATGGCCATAGCACATGCTCCAGGGCTGTAAACTCCTAAATATGGGTCATTTGATGCCTTTAACTCACCCTTTGACTTGTAAAATTGAGTAGAATCACTTGGAATAAATCAATGACCTTCAAAACAATTAAGAATGATGTGGGTGAGAGTTTATGGCTGTAAACACTTATTTTACTACTGTAAACTCATAAATTGGTCCATATGGTTGAGTTAATTCCTTGATAATGCCCTAGAACCAAACCTAGCAATACCCCTCATTTGATTTAAGGCCATTTAGCACATAAAACACCCCACCATGAGTTTACGGCCGTAAACTCATGGGGATGAGGTGTTTAAGGCCGTGAACACTCCCTAGAGTTTACTCTTGGAGAGTAAACTCAATATCCTAGCCATTCATGTCCAGAAACGTCACCCGGGTCACTCCAAACACTCGATATGGAGTGTTTTCGCATCTTGGAGTGTATAATCGTATCTGATTAGTGTATTAAAGTCTAATTAGATACCATTGTGTATCGTTTAACATTACATAGGAACTTCGCACGTTTTCAAGCCTTGATCCGACGTTCAGCATCCCAGTCGACACATTTCCCGTCCGGTGAGTTCATACCCCTACCCTTTTTCAATGTTTTTCACTCTTTTCAGGGGGGGGGGGGGAATACAAGCAAAGTACAAGTAATACTTGTACTCAAAACTTATTTTATATGTGTTGTGTTTCATACTACTTATGTTTTTAACACTGTTAATCATATCAGTTAACCGTTTGAACTTGCAGATTTCATTATCATAGTCATTGTGAAAAATGTTATAAATATTTATACTTTATCTTTTCACAAATGGTTTCCATATTATAAATAGTTAAAAACATAATCTATGAACTTTGAACAAGAAACTTAGTATATCGTTTTGTCCTCGGTAACACTCCACAGAGATACGCGAGTGGACGATAGTCTTTGTAGATAGAACTTAAACAGGACCTTCCTCATTATTACTTGTAGATTTGTTATTCCAATAAATTGGAGACACGTCCTCGGAGAACACTCCACAGAGATACGCAAGTGGAGGACCGCCCCTGTAACCAGAATCTCTTAGATAGGGAGCATGACTTGAGTGTATAAATCTATACGGGATTAACTATCCCGCACCTGGCTGTTAGCTACAGCCGAACCGAAAGGTTCAAGGGTGACAAAAGTCATAGTGATATTGGCCTTCCTTTTCCATATTTAATCTTTAGTATGGTTATAGAACTCGCAATTTGGATAACAAAAATTTACATTTTTAGTAATAATGGATATAGTAAATTAATAACCATAAGAATTAGTTTACTATAATAATCAAGTATTCAATATACATCTTTTACATTACATTTTTGGGTTGGTAAACAAACATACACTTCACAAGGTTAACCAGGTTTTCAGTATACATCTTTTACATTACATCTTTGGGTTGGTAAACAAGCACACACTTCTACATCTTTCACATTAGAAAAATATAGGATTTTCCTTGAGTAATCACAATTCATAACCAGAATAATGTAACATAAGAGAAAAATTAAACTTACTTTAAGAAAATATGGATTTTCTTGGGGCGTGACATTTTCAGAAAACAAAAGGAATCTTGTACATTTTCATAAAAACAAACCGCTTCTGAACTCAGCAGCTTTATGCTGATTTTTAAAATGCTTGTATTCTCAGGTACTACTTAGACAGGTACTCCGCGTTCTTTTGCAGAAGACGGAGCGAATGGAAGTCACGTCTTTCTTTTGTTTAAACTATGTATCTATGAAACTTGTACTACTTTACTTTTCAAATGATGTAATGAAATCTATGTAATGTAATGTTTTGTGTTTTACTTCGCTTACTATGTACATTGGTTATGATATTCACATGAAGTCACCACCGCCCCGAGACGTTTCCGCCTTCGGTTTCGGGGTGTGACAAAGTTGATCTTTGCTTGAGCTCTTTCTGACTTTAGACGAAGAAAATATACCCAAGTAAAACTAGAAAAATCATCAACAACAACCAAAATGTACCTCTTCTTGTTGAGAGTTTCAACAATTGAAGGACCAAAAAGGTCAATATGAAGAAGTTCCAAAGGTTCAACAATCTTCGAATCAATAACAATCGGATGACGTGTCTATGTTGCTTCCCGTATTCGCAAGCTGCACATAAAGTATCATTATCAAAAGGAACAAGATCATGTAACACCAAAATATTCAGATTCTTGAAATTCAGGTGAGAAAGTCTTTGATGCCACAACTAGCTTATGTCTGGTGATGCTTTCAAAAGTAAGTAAATTGAGGGAACACCAACAATTGGTTTGATGTCAAGGGTAAATATATCTCCTTTTCTTTTGGATTTCAGAAGAACTTCTTTTGTCTCAATGTTTGAAATCACACTTCCTTCTGCATTAAAAGCAACCTAATTTCCAGTACCCACAATTAGTTGTGAAACACTAATAGAGTTATGTTGAAGACCTTCGTTATATGCTACCATGATAACAATAAACTTCACATTCGTAACTTTACCATAACCTTTGACATAACATTTATGATTGTTTCTAAACTTCATTACTCCATCATTATCAAGACTTAGATAATCTCTCAGATTTTCCTTCCAACCAGTCATGTGACGAGAGCAACCACTATCAATGCACCAGTTGTTATCATATTGTTCATCACTCAAAACCTGCAATCAATGAAAGAATTTAGCTCACCAAGATTGTTTGGGTCCTTGATTATTAGAGTAAAATGCATGATGAAATGAAGATCCTATAATCCAATTACGAAATTTTGATTTCAAACTGTCAATTAAGTCCACTTCTAGAGAAGAGGGTATCGAAATGAAATCATCTTTTGATTTAGGATCAACACTAACTTTCCCTTTAACCTTCTCAGTTTGATTTACATCAACCTTCAATTTTGGAAAAACTTTCCATTTTCGAAACGAGAAATTCAAATCTTTGGATGATGAACTTCCATTAGAAGACTCATTCAAGTAACCTTCATATGCAACCTTCATTTCTTCTTGTGAAAACTTCCCAGTTTGATAAAATTTGCCTTTCCCTTCCAACCAGTGATTGATGTTTTTCAGACCATTTTTCCTTTTGAAAATGAAACATTCTTGGCTTTTTCAAAGATGGATTGGGAAAATGTGGTTGTGTGGGTTGAAACGTTACATTTCTTTTTGCATTGACATTTAATTTTTCAAAATGTTGTTTTGGAAAACCAGGTTTGACTTGTAAATGAAAACGAGTTTGAAAACATTTTTAATAACCAACACTTGATTGATGAAATTCCTGTGTAACTTTCGAAAATTGTCTTTGATTTGAAAATTGAGAAAATTTCTTCTGTTCATTTGGATGAAAACCCTTTCTTTCATGAACAAAATGCTTTTGTTGATTAGAAAATCCTTGTTCATTTTGTGAAAACCTATTGTTTTGAGAATGATGAACAAAATTCTTTGACATTTGATGTTGAACAAACTGTTCTTTGTTTGATTTTGAAAAATTTAGTTTTTAATTTGACGTCGAAACTTGTGGTTGTCTATTTGGAAATTTTTTTGATTTTGAACAATTGTTTTCTTTAAAAAGAGACTTGTTCTGAGAACTTGTCTGAACAGATTTAGACTCTTTCTTTTCAGACGGTTTATTTAACTAAACATTTTGTGTCTTTTTAGACTTCATATTTTGCCAATAAACTTTCTTTCTTGATTTTTTCTTTGAAATTCCTTTTTATTTTGAAACCTTTTGGACTTGATCGTTGAAACTTTAATCATTTATTATAGATTGTTGAGAAAATAACATCATTTTCTTGTTTTTTCACATTTGAATTTTTAGTTTTAATATCCCATATTCTTTGTGGGTTTTATCTTTGAAAAGTTCATGAGTTCTTGGTGAGGTTATTTCCGACAGTACTTTGATTAAAGAAAAATCCTTCTTTCGAAACGTTCTTATAATCCTCTTCAACAATTTTGTTGATTTTAGGTTTGACTTTATCATCATTTCTTGAGGTAACAAACACCTGATTTGGGAAGACAGCTTCATCTAGATAGTTGAAGTTAGTATACATGATCGTATTTGGTTTAAGAAAATGAGAACCCTTTTACGTCATTATTTTTTCAAATTTCTCAGTATCCTCGTATACTTGATAAACAACAACTCTGGGAATGGTTGTCTCTCTTGGAATATCATCACTATCTTCGTCACTATCTGTCTGACTATCTTCAACTGTCACATGGTAAGGATCATGAACTTTCAAAGTCGAAGGTTGGTTAGTGTCAACTTGGGCAAGTGAAAGTGGTCTTTTCTTGGTCCATGGGGTCTATGGGTATTTGGAAATAACCTGAAAAGCCGTCCAAGAAACAATAGAAACTATGGCCCGATAATCGTTCTAGCATTTGATCAATAAAAGATAAGGGAAAATGGTCTTTACGAGTGGCATCGTTTAGCTTTCGATAATCGATGCACACTCTCCAACCGGTTACCGTTCGTGTCGGAATAAGCTCATTCTTCTTGTTGGTTATGACCATCATTCCTCCTTTCTTGGGCACCACTTGGACCGGACTCACCTACGGACTATCGGAAATAGAGTAAATGATCGCCGCATCTAAAAGCTTGACTACTTCCTTTTTGACCACTTCTTGCATGTTTGGGTTTAATCTTCTTTGGTGTTGTACAACCGGCTTGGCTCCTTCTTCCAGGTTAATCTTGTGTGAACAATAAGAGGGACTTATTCCCTTGATGTCGGTAATGCTTCATGTTATGGCCCGTTTTCGCTTCTTCAACACTTGAACTAGTTCTTGTTTTTCAGATTCGGAGAGGTAAGAGGCTATTATAACTGGATTTTGATGTCCATCTTCAAGGAAAGCATACTACAAGTGATCTGGTAACGTTTTGAGCTCGGTTTTTGGGTTCTGCATGTTGTACTCGCCGAGTACAAGAAAGGAACTCAGCGATTCAGATGTTGAATTTACGAATTCCACTTTTTCTGCACATGGACTCGGTGATTAGATCGGCCCTACTCACCGAGTAGCTCTATCAGATTACCTTATTATTTCTTCATACTCTGCTTCTTCCAGCAGCCTCTCGATCTCCATTAAGTCTTTTTCAGCATCGAATTCTTTATCAAATATAGTGGACTTGTTGGAATCTTCATTATCACACTCTTCCATCAATTCATTAAACATGTCTATTGAGAATGTCATGTCATCACTATTCCTCGCATGCTTCATAGCTTGATCAACCCTGAAAGTGACTGAATCTTCTCCTACCTGTAAAGTAAGCTTCGAGTCTCTCATGTCCACTATAGCACTTGTCGTGTTGAGGAAGGGTCCTCCAAGGATGATCGGGACTTGAGGATCCGCCTCCATGTCTAGAATTATAAAAGCTGCAGGAAATACAAACTTGTCCACCTTGACCAATAAGTCTTCACATATTCCTCTTGGAAATGTGACTGCCTTGTTTTCCAAGTGAATTGCCATGCGAATAGGCCTTGGTTCCAGGAGATCCAATTTCTTGAAGAATGAGTAAGGCATGAGGTTCACACTTGCTCCGAATCAGCCAACGCATGGATGGTGGCCAAGTTGCCAAATTGGCAAGGCAAAGTCAAGCTTCTCGGGTCACCTTTCTTCTTTGGTAGTTTGTTTAACATGGCAGCTGAGCAGTTTTCATTAAGAACTACTTCTTTCACCTCCTCCATCTTCCTTCTATTTGTTAGAAGCTCTTTGATGAACTTTGAATATTTTGGCATTTGAGCGACAGCTTCAATGAAGGGTATGTTGATTTGCAGAGCTTTAATGTGGTTTAGAAACTTTTGGTACTCCTCCTCTTGCTTTTCTTTCTTAACTCGGGCTGGATATGGCATTAGAGGCTGAAAGGGCTTTTCAGGAACTTGTTCTTTCAAATTTGGTAGTGGACTCGTCGAGTCCACATTATGGACTCGGCGATTAGGGTCTATGTCATGCAAAATTTTATTATGATCTCGTTTTTTTGCATCCTCCATTTGCAAGTCTTTGGGTGCTTCATTCTGATTGGGTGCCAGAGGAGTAACTATCTTCCCACTTCTTGTTGTGACTATGTTTATGTGCACGCCTCGTGGGTTGTTTTCGGTTTTACTAGGAAGTTCGTCGGGTGATCTTTGGTTGATTTGTTGAGCAAGTTACCCAAGCTGCGTTTCAATGTTGTGGATAAATGCTTGCTGATTTCTAAGCATGGTTCTTGTTTCTTGGATTGCAGCATCATGATCATTATATCTCTTTTCTGAAGCAGCTACAAACTTGGTGAGCATCTCTTTCAAACTTGGTTTTCTTTCTTGTGCCGGCTCCTCCTTTTGATAAAAACCTCTTCCCTTTTGCTTGTACGTCTCCTCCTTAGCCTTCTTGTACTCGTCATAATGGAGCCACTCCTTCTTTGGTTTGCGCCAATTTTCATCATATCGGCCCCACTTGAGTAACAAACGTGCACTTTTTTGTTGCCATTTTCATCCAAGTCGCAGTCTGTAGTAAGATGAGGCCCATTGCAATTCTCACAACCCACCTGAATAGCATGGATCGTTTGATCCATTTTATCCATCTTCCTATCCATGGTTTTTAGCATATCCATGACCGCTGACAAGTCTTCTAAAGTTGCATAGGCGGCCCCCTAGTCACATCATTTCTTGGATTATGGTATTCTCTAGAATGCTTAGATAATTCTTCAATCAATTGCTTTATCACTGGAGGTGCCTTCTTCGTGAGTGGACCTTGCGAGTCAAGTAATTGCCTTGTGGTAACATTTACTCCATCATAAAAGATGGAGACTTCTTGTTGACTATTGAGGTCATGATGTGGGCAATTCCTTAGCAAGCTCTTGTACCTCTCCCAAGCTTCATATAGTGACTCCTCTGCTTGTTGTTCAAAGTTAGCAATGGCCTTCTTTAGCTTGGATATTTTGGATGGCGGGCAGAATTGATCAATAAATTCTTCTTTCATTTGGGCCCATGTAATGATCGATCCGGGGGGTAGTGACGAGCCAATCCTTTGCAGCACCCTTCAAAGTAACCATAAGCATGTGAAGTAGCTGAGTTTCCCGGAGCACCTTTGGAACATTAAAGTAATCAACCACATCATTGACTTCATCCAAGTCCTTGTAAGCATCTTCATGGTCTTTGCCGGTAAAGGGAATCTCCTTAAGTAGAGCAAGGATGTGACCCTGAAGCTCAAAAGTAGCAGTTGCGGGAATAGCAGGTTGCACAAGTCTTGGGCCAGTGTCATCGCGGATCGTCTTCTTCCACTTTCCCATGGGAATTTCATCAATGTTAGCCATGGTAAGAGCTAACTCGTCTCCGGAATCGAAGTCGTGCTCGTATGTAGGTTCTTCTTCCTCCTTGGAGTCGTACTCGGTGTCTTCTTTGATCGGGTCTTCGCTTACTAAAGATGCGTTGGATGCTCCTGATTTGCTGATCTTCTTCTTCCCAAAAACAGTCTTCAAGTTAGACAAAGGTGACTTCTTAGGTGTATTTGAGCTCTCCACATCCTTGCCTCTGTTCTTTCTCAATGTGGATTCCGGGTCTTCAAGCAGGGGCACCAGCGGAGTGTTGGATCCTCTGGTCATGAAAGTCCTGAAATAAAACAAGATATACACGTAAAAAGAACAAAAAAATGCAACTTAACTAAACAAAAAAATTAATATCAAACAGTAGGCTACTCGCCGAGTAGGCGCGAGTGCACTCGGCGAGTAGCTTGTTATATTAAAAAAATAAAACTAAAGATAATAATTCTAAAAAAAAATTGCTAAAAAAAATTCTATTAAACTCTAAAACTTAACCTACTTACTGAATGACTGAAACAAATTAACTTTGTGCCAGAAAACTCACATAAAGGATCGATAAAATTAGGAATTAGATTAATTTTTGAACTGTTCCTCGGCAACGGTGCCAAAAAGTTGATGTGTGTAAAATGCACTGGTTTTAATCCTACTTTTAAATTATAAATTTAGCACACAAAGGTAGTGAACCTGTCTTTTAGTGGTATAGCTGCATAAGTAGAGTGTCGAACTCAAGGAACGGAAATTAAACTAAAAACTAGTTTTAACTAAGCAAGTAATAAAAGTAAAGGTTTTTTCCTATAGTTTTACAAGACTAGAAACTTAAACAAACCACCTAACACGGGATTTAACTAAAAGCTAAGACAAGTAAAAATTCACCAAATTTTGATAAAGAGTTTCTGTTTAGGTCCAACCAACTCACTCCTACGGTTATTTTTATAGTAATGTGATATATTAATTGTTATTGGTTACCAACTATAGTGGTTAGGTTCATATTCACTAATACGAACCTTTAGATAATTAATCAATTCAAGCAATGGCCAATTGTTTAAACTAATTAATTCCTTAGTTCAATTATTGGGATTAAATAAGATTTGTAATTAGTTAATCAAGTGGGTGATTCAATTACCCTCTTATTTGTTGGTTTCTCAAACAAGCTCACACATTAATTTACCCATTCCCTTATAAATTCTAGTTTCATGTTCATTATTCCTAGACATATGATAGAGTGGTCACATAAACATACGAGGTTAACAACTAAGAGATGTTCATGCAGCTTAATTGTCTTCCAACTAACAGAAAATAGTTGTGGTTAATGCATAAGGTTCTTTAACAAACTTAATTTAATAAAATCACCAATAAACAATCAACAAAAGTATTAATTAAACCATAGGAGTAATTTTGTTCTTCCTAAACAGAAACCATCCGAATTTTAGCTCATGATTACAAGGAAAACAAGCTCAAACACGAATTTGATTAAGCTAAACATAATTCAATCCTAAGATTAAGTGGAAAATATAACCTAATTCGCTTCCAAACTTTAAAAGATCAAAGATTAGGGTTCTTCAGGTCTTCAAGGGTTTCTCCAATCGTAGCTCTATCTCCAAGGAAGCCAGAAAAGTTTTTAATTCGGATTAAGACCCAATATTTATAGTTATCACACAACAGGGGCTACTTGGCGAGTAGGTTGTGGACTCGCCGAGTACCAGTATGAAATCCGTGTACGGCAAAGATTTTTGACTCTCCTTCGGGAACATTCTCATGGACTCAACGAGTTGGTGCGTGGACTCACTGAGTAGGTGTGTGGTTTTTCCTTTTTCTTAATTCTTTGGTCTCTAATTGCTTCTCTTTATTCCTTTTTGCTTCCAAGGATGTCTTTTGGATTGAAAACACAATTTAAGCATTATTAAGTACCTTTTGTCCATATTATGCACATAATTAGCTAAAAATGAATAAAAATATATGCTAAACATATGGCTAATTATGCAAATATCAGTTATGGAGCGCCTCATAAGGTTAAGGACTTATGAGTATGTTGTGCTATGACGATAGGTGGTGGGGCCTGTGTCAAGTGAACCGAGAGTTGGAGTTTACCTTTCGAGTCGACATCTGCAAGGTGAGTTATCATCACTATATCAATAGGTTAAGGACTTATGGTATGTTGCATGTGGTTATGATCTGTTAGATTGGAATCGAGGTAGACAGTATGCTATGCTCATATGATCCGTAGGGATTGGTGTGTTAGTGACCTGCTAGGTCGATACTCCAGTTAAAGGAGAATTCTATGATTGATGATTAGTGTGATAGATATGTTTGATGTTTGTATATGCATGTATATAATAGCATGCACACATGGTTATTTGCTTGTGGCTGGGTTGAGGCGGTCCTGCTTTGTGCCGAAGGACAATATACCATATAAGCGGTCCGGGGAGACTGTAGGCCTACGTGGCGGACCAGTCATACCGAAGGCTTGGTGTAACAACGTGAATTTTCAAAACAATTTTTCATTTTTCAAACAACATAAACCATCATTTAATATTCTAAAATCACATGTGTAACAAATGTAATTGTAACAAAATACATCCCAAGATCATAAAACAGTTCCTTCGTCAGTGTGTAAAGATCACACCGGCGCCTTCCCACGGTCCTCGCTAGTACCTGAAACACATAACACAACAACTGTAAGCATAAATGCTTAGTGAGTTCCCCAAAATACTACTTACGCACATACGCCTTTCCAGGCCCTGACCTTCCGGTCCATGTGTCTCAGGGGACTTCCGTCCATTCTCGGTAAACCTTCCGGTCCTACCCGTGTCAACCTTACGGTCCACATCACAACGCCTTCAGCCCATAACATATATGTCTTCCGGCCCATAACATAATTCCTTCCGGCCCATATCAAGCATAACATACATAGCACATACAGCGGTTAACTTATCATATACAATACATACAACTCATAACATATCCGACCTTCTAGTCACATAATAAAACCCTTTCGGGTATAGTATAGTGAGAAAACTCACCTCGTGGAAAGTCTAGAATCTCCCGTGCTCGCTATCTCCGAATCCCAAACAAAGACTCAACCTCGCCTAATCATAACGAATATCATTTTAATTAATATAGACTTCCACAACTAGACTTTACCCCTTATTAACATTCCTCAGAGGGGTAAAAGACCATTTTACCCTTCCTTGACTCAAAGTCCACATGTTGACCAAAACCCTAAAAGTCAACAAAAGTCAACATCTTCAGTATGCGGGGCGCACAGACTAATGTATGCAGGGCGTACATCGCCAACCCAAAAGTCGGGGTCTCCACCCAGTACGTTGTGCGTACTGGGAGTTACACCCAGTGTAATAGTCAGATCTAGCCACTCTTCATTTCTGGTCTTAATCAGTTAATTCACTTCTTCAACTTCTAGATCCGGCTTTCTTTAAGCATCCTTACTCATAAAGTCAAAACCTTTAAGCCTTGGCATGGCTGTAAAGGCTCCTACACTCCTTAACACCTTTCCATTTCAACTCAAAAGATCTAGATCTCATGCATGGCTAATCATTCACATCCAAGATTACATTTTTATGAGTCTACAACTCAAATGGACCAGAAATATGATGGATCTAAGCTAATGGAGACTACTTGCTCATAAAGTCTCCACCTTTGGGACAAAAACCCTAGAAAATTATCCATAAAGCATACCACAAGAACTACAAGTCAAGATCCGAACTTTTTACCTTAGCAAGAAGCTCCAACCTTTGCTAAACACGAATCTACACTTGAACACCAACTTCTAGCCTCCACAATGGACTCCTCTTCTCCTTTGCTACCTTGAAATGACACCACCAAGCTTAGAACACTCACAAATAAGATAGGAACGAAGGAACAACTCTCTTAGGGTTTCTTTCTGACGGATGGTGGCTCAGGAACCAAGCCATCTCATTCCTTTTATAGCCAACCACAAAAATTAGGGTTTTTGGGTCTGGACCAGTTACGCCCAGTGTAACCTTGGGTACGCCCAGCGTACCCAAGGGAGGATGCATTTACATGAAGCGCGCGAGTACGCGCAGCGTACTCCTTGTACACCCAGCGTACTCGCCCAACACAAAAGCCCTCAAATGACAACAAAAATAAAGATGAAGGGCCAAATAAAGGTACCTAGATTTCGGGCTGTTACAATTCTCCCCCACTAGAACCAGACTTCGTCCCCAAAGTATTATATCGAAAACAATTCTGCATACTGCTCCCGCATCTCAGACTCAGACTCCCATGTCAGCTCGTACCCCTTTCGATGTTGCCACTGCACTTGCACCAAGGGTACTTCCTTGTTCCTCAGAGCCTTGACCTTTCGATCCCTAATTGCCACTGGTCTCTCAACATATTTCAGGCTTGCATCCACCTGAATATCATCTAATGGTACCACTGCCGACTCGTCGGCAATACATTTCCTCAACTGCGACACATGAAAGGTGTCGTGGATCTGACCCAACTCAGCAGGTAGATCCAACCGGTAGGCTACCCTACCTACCCTAGCGATTACCCTGAAAGGTCCAATATATCGAGGTCCCAACTTTCCCCTCTTCCTGAATCGTATCACTCCGTTCCAAGGAGAGACCTCTAAGAGCACAAGGTCACCAACTTGAAACTCGAGCTCGGACCGACGCCTGTCCGCATAACTCTTCTGGCGACTCTGAGCGGTCAATAATCTCTGCCTGGCCTGTTGTATCTGCTCGTTCGTCTGAAGCACAATCTCCATACTACCCATTACCTGTTGCCCCACCTCTCCCCAGCAGATAGGGGTGCGACACCTCCTCCCATATAACAGCTCAAAGGGTGGTATACCAATGCTCGAATGATGGTTGTTGTTGTACGAAAACTCTGCTAAGGGTAAATAGGTGTCCCAACTCCCTCCAAAATCCAAAACACACACTCGGAGCATATCCTCGAGCGTCTGAATCGTCCGCTCGCTCTGTCCGTCCGTCTGTGGGTGGTATGCGGTACTGAAATGCAGCCTCATACCCAACTCCTCGTGAAACTTCTTCCAAAACCTGTAAGTAAATCGTATGTCCCAATCTGAAACGATCGACATCGGAACCACGTGCCGTGATACCACCTCCCTCACATATAACTCTGCCAACTTCTCCGCAGAAGAGCTCTCACTGATAGCTAGAAAATGAGCGCTCTTCGTCAATCTATCCACAATCACGCAAATTACATCGACCCCTCTCGCAGTCCTTGGCATTTTGGTGATAAAATCCATGGTAATTTGTTCCCACTTCCACTCGGGAATCTCCAGCAGCTGCAACTTACCATGCGGATGCTGGTGCTCGGCCTTAACCTGATGACACCATGCGGATGCTGGTGCTCGGCCTTAACCTGACGACAAGTCAGGCACCTCTCGACGAACCATGCAACATCCCTCTTCATAAAGGGCCACCAATACTCCTTCTTTAGGTCCAAATACATCTTAGTAGCCCCGAGATGGATCAAGAATTTCAATCGATGCGTTTCTTCCATCAAAATAGTACGCGTCCCGCCCACAAACGGTACCCAAATCCGACCCTGAAATGTCATAAGTCCCCGACCATCAATAACGAATTCCGATACCTGCCCGACAACCCGCTCCCTCTTTCGGTTTTTTGGTGTCGCAGCCTCAGCCTGGGCCCCTCGGATGGTGTCCAAAATCAAAGTCATCACCGTCAACCTCCTACATGTTGGATTAGTGTCTAAGTCCATAACTATTTTGGTATGTACTTGACCCGATGGTGCATGGTCCTTTTGGGTTGCCTTCACCAAAGCAACTTGATAGGATGAATTATAGAGAGAAAAGATTAAATATGATTTATTAATATATTATGGGAATAATATATTAAAGGATAAATCATATTGTTTAATTAATATTAGTCAATAATTAATCGGTAATTAGTTTTGTGACTAAAAGAGATTAATTAAACTTAAGGGACTGGAATTATAATTATAAGATAATTGCAATTTGGGCCATGGATTACCTTATATTATAAGGTGGATGAATTCTACAGGGGAAGCCCATATGAAATCGTCAAAGGCCTTGATGAAAGGGCTCCATGGGTTGCTTAGCGCTTAAGCATCCAAATTAGGGTTTCCTTGTTAGATAACCCTAATTGCCTCCTATATATATGGATCCCTTATGACCAAGAACGTAGCTAAGACTTCTCTAGGTTGTGTAGACGGTTTTGGGCAGCCTCTACCCTCTCTCCTCTTCATCATCTTGCTTATGGTGTTTGTGAACCGTTAGAGGAGTGACATTTGTGACTCTAAGCTTTCTAAAGTCAATACAAGGAGATTTGGGATTGTTATTGCTACATAACAATCAAGGTATGATCTTAAACCTATTCTCATGTTAATAAGATTACTTGAATGCTAGAATTAGGGTTTATAGTCTTGGATAACTTGCATGTACAATAGAGAAACCTAGATCCAAGCATTAGGGTTTGTATGAGCATATAGGATGTTCTTACGACTAAAACCCATCAGTGGTATCAGAGACTAGATTGGTTTCTATTGTATTGATGCATTATATGTTTGAAAATTTTGTTTTTTGTGTTTCTGGGGGCTGGACTCGCCGAGTCCATAGCTGAACTCGCCGAGTCAACTCATCAGATGGAGCAAACTTCGGGATTTCTTGCTGTTTTTGCTTAAGGATAGTTGCCTTATCATATTAGATCAATATAAATCCGATTTTATGATATATTTGACTATATTCTTGATCTAATTGAAGATATTTATCAATTAATAAAATATTGTTTCCTTATGTGATAATTGATTAATTATTTTGATTAAATTGGTAAATTGTTTTGCAAGAAATCATTAAATAAATCAAATATGGATAATTATGTGATTAAATGTTAATTTAAATTATTTGTTATTTGATCCTTGTTGTTATGAAAAGTTTCATATTTTCCCCTTTAGGTTTTATAGTTTAAATTTGCACCCAAAAGTTTTGTTGTTTTGAAATTTAAATAGTTGAAACCCTAATGTTTTGAAATGTTTCAAAACTTGCCCTCAAGTTCTGGAATTTAAATTTTGATTAAAAGTTTAACTTTAATGTATATTTAAATTCTAAACCCTAATGTTTTTGAAATGTTTCAAAAACTTGCCCTCAAGTTTTGGAATTTAATAGTTGATTAAAAGTTTAATTAGGAATGTTAAATTCTAAAACCCTAGTAATGTTTTGAAAAATTCAATTCACACCCTTATGGTTTTATTAATTAATTAAGGTGTATAATTAAAAGAGGTTTAATAAATCCATAAATGTTTTGGTTTGCAATTTAATTGAATTAAAAGTATAATTATTAAATTTGACCACCTAGGATTTTAAAAGTGTAAAATACACCCTATACTATATATAACATTAAAAGTCTAACATTATATATATATATATATATATATATATATATATATATATATATATATATATATATATATATATATATATATATATATATATATATATATATGAGTAAAAGTCAGTCTTACCGTTAGTAGGCCTCATTCACGAAGCTGGTCTATAAGGGGTGTTTAAGGAAATTGCCTATAAAATGGAGATTGAATGGGTATCCACTCTTACCCACCGCACTCTTGACTAGTGGAGGGTCCTTAGCCGAACGGGTAGGATAGGACGAAACCTTCCATTATAAGTATAATGAAATACAAAGTAACTAATTATTTTTCAAATTCCCAATCTTAGTTACTTAGGAAAAAGTGAATTGATGCAATTCCATGAAATTACACTTTGTGCCCTTGCGAAGACGTTAGTGGAGCGTGTGTGGTTTACCGGCATACTAAATGGTTCTAAGAAAAGGTAGCAAAGGGTGACTCAATGTTTTCATATTTCGGTGGAGCGTGTGTGGTTTACCGGCACATCGAATAGGTGACTATAACATGTGAGGGCACCATGTAAGTTTGCATGGTTATTGACACCCGCTTTGTGATCCTCGGCATCCCAGTCACAAACAAGAGGGGCATATCGAGATTTAAACATGCCATTGAAATGTTCGATGAATCTCAAAGGATCTAGGAGTTTTCATAGATTTAAAACTTAAATTTCTTTTTGTTTTTCATGGTGGAAATTAGTGAATCGTCATTCACTTACTTACCTTCAAATATTCTGCAACTAGATTACGTCACCCCTTTTCTAGGTTGTAGCGTATTGTGTTGGGTCCTAGCCTTAGTATCTCATTTGGGTGATTTACTAAGGACTCAATCGATCAACTAAGATGAATTCGTTTCTCCCGTTTTGTAGATGTCAAATTTCGACAACTATGGTCTTCCCAAATCCCGTGGAACAAGCATTCCATATGAAGATGGTATTCCACGATTCGATCGAGGAACAAGATATCATGCTTCACTTCCTCCACCTCCTCCAATTCTTCTCCCTAACCCACAAGATCGAAGAATTGAAAGGTTCAACATCACTAAAGCCCTATTGGAAATGAAACATGAAGATGGTAAACCCGTGTGTGCCCACGTTCTAGGAATGAAATCACACATTGATAGGTTGATAATGTTGGGTGTGTCATTCCCGAATGAGTTGGCTGTAAATTGGGTTTTGCAGTCACTTCCTGAATCATATAATGAGTTCAAAAGAAAGTATTATATGATGGATCATGACGACAACCTCATTGACCTAACTTACATGCTCATTGCTGCTGAATCAGAAATGATTTGGTGAAGCAATGGAGCGTATTTGTTGGGAAAGTCAACCGACCATGATTCCAAGGACGTTCTAGGAGAACCAACCTGCATTTGCTTCCAAAAGAAAGGGCGTTGGATAGAAATCTTCCCCAAGAGCGTGAAGATTCCAAAGATGGGAGAGTCAAAGAGTATGGCTGTGCTTCAGGTAAAATCCACTATCTAAATTAAGTTCCTATTCATTGATTCTTAATACATGATGTGATAAGATTGCATTTGAATGTTTTGTAGGATCGGTGAAAAGAAAGGAAGCTTGGTGAAAGAGCAAGATGAATCTAATTACAAGAAATGGATCTTGTTCGCATGGACTTGAAGATTAGATTTTGAGCTTAGATAGTTATGATAGAGTTGTTAGAAAATTTTAAATACATAGTTTTCAATGGATTTTGCATTGTAAGGACAAATGTTTTCCGCTGCTTTTATAAATAAAATAAATTTTGGTTTGACTTATTTATTTATTTGTTTACTTCCTTGCAATGAAATCATTATGAAAATTGATGTTTGAATATTTCTACAACAAATGGATATGATTCTTATTTATGGTGTTTATGGAAAAGGTCGAGAATTTACCAAATAGGGAGAGTTTCTCATCGCCCAAGTTTCAATTCGACAGAAATTTGGAATCACGCAACTTAATTGCATGATGAATGAAAATTTTCATATTTGGAAATTAGACTAATTCGTTGACAAAGTGTCAAGTGAAGGACTAGGGGATCGAGTACACAAAGTTGTGTGATGGTCAAAGTCCACCATAATAGTAACAAGACATTCATCATGATTTACTAAAAGTTTAGTAAATATGATTATACTTATAAGATTAAGTGTAATTCGGAATTGATTAAAAAGGTTTAAATCAAAAGCAAAACGAATAAGAAGAATCAAGTAGGCAGAAAGCTAAAAGTTTTTCCATTCTAAGAAGAAGGGAGAGTACCTTTTACGCTTTATGATAGGTTTTTATGATTAAGAACCATATCTTAATTGATCCTCTAAGTGAGTCTTAGTACAATTGTATGTCTAAGTAGAGGAATCAAGAATTGAAAAAAAATGGTTAAATCAAAAGGTCAATCATACTTCGTTCTAATAACAAGTCTTAAAGTTAAGATTGTCGCAATAAGTGACAAGTATTAAGAAGGTTTTTAACATTCATCAAATCTGGAAAGTTGTGATGTCTTGGATAAGACAAAGACCAACTAGGACCATTTTATGAAGTGTTATGTTTTGATAAAAACTACAGTAACTCTTGAATATTTGGTTGTCAAGAAATGTTTATTGACAAGAGAATCTTATATGTCAAGGAGTCAGTGGGAGTCTTAATGGTCTTGAAAGGTTTCAAGAACAAATCAAATAAACCTTATCGATCATCACTAGCGCACGAGTTGAGGTTTACAACCTATCGTGTTGACATTATTTTGTTTATGTGCTATTCCAGTTGAGTTAATTATGCATGTGAGTTCTATGAGTTCTCATTTTGAATGCATAAAAGGCAAGGCACCTTAATCAATGAAAGGTACATTGGTAGGAAAGGGTGAGCTGCTTAACTACTTGGAAGACGTGGTGGGCAGCTGTGCTACCATAAGGCAAGAAATCAAGATTAAGAAAGTTCGATCCATATGAGTTTGAATTTGTCGTAAACCTTGGTTTTGAAAAATTCACATGGATAGGAACAAATACACCGGTTAAATCTAAGTGTCATAAGATTTCCTCCTTCATGAAAATGATTGTGAGGAAATGCTTTCACTAAGAAAGATTTTAAGAAGATAGTGATTGTAAAATTGCATTCTCGAATTCGATTATGGTTACGGTATCCCTTTCCATAATTTGAATTGTGAGGTTTGGCAATTAGTCTTAAGTGTTTAGACACACATATGAACTATCTAAGGCAAAGGTGTATAAGTTCGAGAAGATTTGATAAAAGATTATCAAAGCACTAAGTATTAGAAACATGGACTTAAGAAATTCAATAGGTATTGTTTTTCTGAAAGTTAAGATGTTTATGAATACATGTCGAAGCTAGTGGGAGCATAAGTGTTATGTTTTATAATAATCATCATGATAGTGGGATCATAAATGTTATGATTGTATGATTATTAAGGAAAGTATTGCAAGTTGGCAATATTAATTATAGAAAACAAGAGTCATTCTTTGCAAAGTTGTAAGGATGGAATAGTTGTTTTTCTATAATTAAGGGAGAGAATATTATGCTTCATTTTAAATCTAAAGGATTAGGTTGAGGAATATTAATAAATTTAGTCAAAAGTACATAGTGTGTTCTTAAAATTTCGATTATGATTATGGCATTCCTCTTCACAATTCGAATTTTGAGAACATAGCAAATAAAACATTATGTGTCGTGTCCCATACGCTTCGGGTATAGGATTGATTGCAAATGATTTAATATTTGACCATTCTAAAATTTTCCAAATGTCTAGCGCATTTAGAGGGAAAAAGGAATAGAATCGGTTTTGACTCAAATAATTAAACAACTGTCAAAGGACAATCCAAAGTTCGACGAGGATTGGTTGCTTATGAGTAGTTGGAAGCATGGTATTGAATGCACCATATCGACATTATTATGAATAGAAAAGATTCTATTAAGAATGAGTTGTCATATGGAAATTATGGAAATTTTTCCATATTGGATGGACCATATCAACTTTATTACGAATAGATAAGATTCTATTAAGAATGAGTTGTCATATGGAAAATATGGAAGCGTGTCCATATTGGGAATTGAATATTGAAAATCTATGTCCGGATTAGAAACTTTTATGCAAAAAGATGTTCAAAGGAATGTACTTTGAGTGAGAGACATCATATCTAAGGAATTGTCTTGTAACAATCTCCGATAGAAGACTTTGTAATATCATTGGCAATAGTCTTTGTGACTTTGGTGCAGTGACATTACGAAAGGATCGTTGCATAGAATGTTAGAATCTAGCATATTCTATAAGTGGCAAGAATTTCATATTCTTTCACTTATGAAAAAGGATTTGGAGTTGTGAAATGAGAATGATTAGAAATGTGTGCAATTTGATCTATTTCACAAAGTAAGAACCATAGGTAAACATTGTGTGCATGCTAGGAGCATGGACAAGTGTAATAATTCAAGTAAGAAGTTGATTACCCGAAACGACAAATAATGAGTAATCGATATGGTGATAAATAAAAGGAGTTTTATTTATACTCAAAGGTTTAAGGCCATATGGGATTAGTATTATTCTTGTGTTTCACTTTGCATGTTTTGACTTCCTCAATAATTTAATTGGTTAAGAACGGTCTAATTATTCAAACGGGCCACAGTCGTTCATATGTTGGAAGTAGGTATGAATGAATATTGTCGTGAATTGGTGTGTGGATTGTCTAAAAGAGTATTAGACATAAGCAAATGTTTGCTGCAACGTTCATGAGTGCTTATGAATATGAATTTGAGCATTGGATTAAACCCACGCTCACTTGGATCACTCCATGAATTATATCACGGGTGATTGGTGAGACAATAACATCTTATATTCTTGAGACCGAGATGTGTGAGTTGTATCTTGCTAATCGGTTGCACATTGATAATATGTAAACGCACTAGTAACTTGGTGTTATAAAACATATTGTTGTGTGTGATCCGGTGAGTGAGTGCAAGCAAGCATTGTATCAAAGTTTATCCGTTCCTTTTATCCAAAGAAGGATAAAAGCGATATCTTTGGGCCCCTCGATGATTTAGTGATGACAAACGTAAATGCTCGACCGGGCTAGGGCTAATTTGATTTGTTCAATTAGTCTGTCGTCATAAATCGGGGAATCGAGATATAGTACAAAGAGAATGATTTGAAATCATGTCTCATACGATATCTAGAATGGAGGAATACATGATCCCTTATCTAAGGACACGTGTATCTGATAGGATCAGAGTTGACAGCGGCTTTGGAAAGCTACGATTGCAGATCATGATCTGAAGTCATACACAGAATAGTTATTAGACTTATCCAAGTGGGAGACTGTTGGATTAGTGTCTAAGTCCATAACTATTTTGGTATGTACTTGACCTGATGGTGCATGGTCCTTTTGGGTTGCCTTCACCAAAGCAACTTGATAGGATGAATTATGGAGAGAAAGGATTAAATATGATTTATTAATATATTATGGGAATAATATATTAAAGGAGAAATCATATTGTTTAATTAATATTAGTCAATAATTAATTGGTAATTAGTTTTGTGACTAAAAGAGATTAATTAAACTTAAGGGACTGGAATTTTAATTATAAGATAATTGCAATTTGGGCCATGGATTGCCTTATATTATAAGGTGGACGATTTCTATGGGGGAAGCCCATATGAAATCGTTCAAGGCCTTGAAGAAAGGGCTCCATGGGTTGCTTAGGGCTTAAGCATCCAAATTAGGGTTTCCTTGTTAGATAACCCTAATTGCCTCCTATATATATGGATCCCTTATGACCAAAAACGTGGCTAAGACTTCTCTATGGTTTGTAGACGATTTTGGGCAGCCTCTATCCTCTTTCCTCTTCATCCTCTTGCTTATGGTGTTTGTGAACCATTAGAGGAGTGACATTTGTGACTTTAAGCTTTCTAAAGTCAACACAAGGCGATTTGGGATTGTTATTGCTACATAACAATCAAGGTATGATCTTAAACCTATTCTCATGTTAATATGATTACTTGAATGCTAGAATTAGGGTTTATAGTCTTGGATAACTTGCATGTACAATAGAGAAACCTAGATCCAAGCATTAGGGTTTGTATGAGCACATAGGATGTTCTTAGGACTAAAACCCATCAACACAAATGTCTCGGATCAGGGCGCTCTCCGCCCTACGGCTCAACGCATCGGCTACGACATTAGCCTTGCCCGGGTGGTACAGGATCTCACAATCAAAATCCCTCACTACATCCAATCATCTCCTCTGGCGCATATTCAGATTTGGATGATCCATCAAGTACTTCAGACTCTTGTGGTCCGTGTATATGGTACACCGAACCCCATAAAGATAGTGTCGCCAGATCCTGAGGGCAAACACCACAGCCCCAGTTCCAGGTCGTGGGTGGGATATCTCGACTCATGAGGCTTCAGCTGCCTTGATGCATACACTATAACGTGTCCCCTCTGCATAAGCACTGCCCCTAATCCAGATATAGATGCATCACAGTATACCACAAAATCCTCCATCCCTTCTGGGAGTGTGAGCACCGGGGCCTCGCACAATTTCTGACGAAGGGTCTCGAATGAGGACTGCTGCTCCGGACCCCATGAAAATGCAACACCCTTCCGGGTCATTTTGGGAAGTGGCACGGCGATCTTGGAGAAATCCCTGATAAACCTTCGATAATAGTCGGCCAATCCCAGAAAGCTCCTGATCTCAGTGGGCGATCTCGGCACTTCCCATCTCATCACCGCCTCGATCTTGGCCGGATCGACCAATATCCCCTTCTGGTTAACAAGGTGCCCTAGGAACTGGACCTCTCGTAACCAGAAATCACACTTGGAGAATTTGGCATACAGCCTCTCCGATCTTAATACTCCAAGAATCTCCCTCAAATGTTCCTCATGCTGCTCCCTAGACCTCGAATATACCAAAATATCATCAATGAATACGATCACTGACTGATCCAGCATCGGCCTGCACACCCTGATCATAAGATCCATGAACACAGTCGGGGCATTGGTGAGCCCAAAAGGCAACACCACAAACTCGTAATGCCCGTAAAGAGTTCTGAATGCAGTCTTCTGGATATCTTCATCCCGAACCCTCATCTGATGATAACCCGACCTCAAGTCTATCTTAGAGAACCAAGATGCCCCCTGCAACTGATTGAACAAATCATCGATCCTAGGTAATGGATACCGGTTTTTAACCGTCAACTTGTTTAACTCCCAGTAATCGATACACATCCGATGTGAACCATCCTTTTTCTTGACAAAAAGAATCGGCGCTCCCCAAGGTGAGCTACTCAGTCGAATAAACCCCTTTCCCAACAGCTCCTGAAGCTGCGAGGATAACTCCTGCATTTATGGTGGAGTGAGGCGATAAGGCGCCTTGGCGATGGGTGCCGCTCCCGGAACCAGATCGATACGGAGCTCCACTTGCCTTTCCGGAGGCACGCCTAGCAGTTCCTCGGGAAACACATCTGAAAACTCGCACACTACTGGAACCTCGTCAACCAAATTTGGCCTCCCCGCGGCCATTCGTGTGTCCATCACATAGGCTATGAATCATTGCAGCCCTGCTGTAAACTTTGTCTCACCCTGGCAGCCGAACAAAACGTTGAACCACACCAGGTCCCCTCGCCATACATAGTAAGCACTCCCCCACTAGGATCTCGTATAGTCACCAGCTGTCTCTCGCAATCAATGACTGCTCCAAACTTACTCAACCAGTCCATGCCCACGATGACGCAGACATCTCCCATCGCTATAGGAACCAAATCTATAGGGAACTTGACACCAAAAATCTTGAGCGCACATCCTCGAATCACGTCGGTGGCGTATACCGCTTTCTCATCAGCTATGTAAACCCTCAGAGGTCGAATCATCACCTCCCGATCAATACCGATGTGCTAACTAAAAGCCAAAGATACAAAAGACCGACATGCACCCGAGTCAAATAATACCAAGGTAGGTACATAATTCAAAAGAAAAGTACCTACGCATATCATAATATAAGCACAATATCTTAGCATAAAATTAAATACATGAAAGAATACATACCAGCCACGACATCGGGCGCCGCACGGACCTCCTCCGCAGTCAACTGAAAAGCTCTCCCACGAGCCTTCGGAGCCTCGGCTTTCACCGGCCAAGTCTCGGTAACCCTAGCAGTAGGCGCAGATCCCTGGTGAAGCTGAGGACACTCGGCCTTCCAATGGCCGGTCTGGTTGCAATGGAAGCAAACCATAAATCCCTTGGGGCAATCCCTAGCGATGTGCCCCTCCTTGCCACACTTGTAGCAAGCACCTGATCGACAGGCCCCCTCATGACCCTTGCCGCACTTTTCGCAAGTGCGGCCCCTCTGACCTCCCGTCCTCGAATCAGAGGACTTGGTCTGCTTGGCTGCTGGCTGGGATTGAGCCGGCCGCTGATCCACCCGCTGAGACTCGGCCTCCTCCCTGGCCTGAGTCTCCAACTCGATCTCCCTCTTCCAGGCATTTTCCTGGAGCTCAGCAAAGATCCGGTATGACGAGTTCGATACGAACTCCCAAATATCCCTCCTCAGTACACCCAAATATCGACTCATCCGAGCCTGCTCAGTGGACACCTGCTCAGGGCAGAACATCTCCCTCTCATGAAACTTCTGGGTGATCACAGTAACTGAATCATTACCATGCTTGAGGGTCAAGAACTCCTGAATCAACCGTTCCCTCTCCACCGGGGGAACATACTCGTCTCTGAACATAGTAGTGAATTTCTCCCAAGTCACGGCCGAAATCTCCGCAAGAGTGAAGTTCGTCATCACGAACTTCCACCAATCCTTTGCTCCCAGGCGGAGATGGTTCAAAGCGAACCGTACCCTCAGATGCTCCGGACATGAACATGTGTAGAAGCATCCCTCAATGTCAGCAATCCATCTCATCGCAGCGATCGGATCCTGCGTCCCATCAAACTCGGGTGGCTTCGTGTTGCTGAACTCCCGGAATAGCAACGAGTCACCTCCCTGTGGTTTGGCAGCAGCCACAGCTGCGGTAGCTGCAGCGGCTGCGGCCTCAGTCACCGCGGCGTACCGCTCATCGAAAGTCTCCATCAGTGTGGTCTTGATAGACCCAAACATTTCTGGAATCTCGGCCCGGATCACCGCAGCCACCTCTTCGTGAATCATCCAATGAAGCTCCTCGTCACTCACACCGCTCGTCCCAGGTCTGTGGCGTGGCCCAACCATAATACCTCTGAAATACAACATAAAAATATCATAGACTCAATCGAGCATACTCGCACTCGATAACGCAACCCTACTCGGCCTCCGATACCCAAAGGATTCTTACTTGGGTTGCCCACTGACTCGGTGTCTTCAGTAGTACGGGCCCAATACTACCGACTACACCGCATCAACATTCACCCCAAGTCCCTCCTCCCTGGACCCCGGATCACGAGTACTTCTTACTTGGGTTGCCCACTGACCCGGTGTATTCAGTAGTACGGGCCCAATACTACCGACTACACCGCATCAACATTCACCCCAAGTCCTCCTCCTTGGACCCCGGATCACGAGTACTCTATTCTTGCTATGCACTGACTACCTACTCGCTCTCAAAGTATCTCAAAGCAACAGGTTCCCCTAGACTAAGGCATCACAAATCAGGCCACTCTAGTCCTAATATGAATACCTAGTCTACTATAGCATGCATAACATATCATAACATATCTCATAACACATATTGTAAGGGTATTTTGGGGATTTTACCGTTCGGGTACTGGCTGAACGTACACACTGCTTCTCCTTTGGTTATTACAAAATCTCTTATAAAATTTTTATGCTTTTATTAATTGAAAATTTTCCTCAAATCCTCGGTTTGAGCTCAGTTACGCCCGAAGGTGCATCCGAATCCCTCAAACCAAGGCTCTGATACCAACTTGTAACAACATGAATTTTCAAAACAATTTTTCATTTTTCAAACAACATAAACCATCATTTAATATTCTGAAATCACATATGTAACAAATGTCATTGTAACAATATACATCCCAAGATCATAAAACAGTTCCTTCGTCAGTGTGTACAGATCATGTCGGCGCCTTCCCACGGTCCTTGCTAGTACCTGAAACACATAACACAACAACTGTAAGCATAAATGCTTAGTGAGTTCCCCAAAATACTACTTACGCACATACGCTTTCCAGACCCTGACCTTCCGGTCCATGTGTCTCACAGGATCTCCATCCCGACTCGGTAAACCTTCCGGTCCTACCCGTGTCAACCTTACAGTCCACATCACAACGCCTTCCGGCCCATAACATATATGTCTTCTGGTCCATAACATAATGCCTTTCGGCCCATATCAAGCATAACATACATAGCACATACATCGATTAACTTATCATATACAATACATACAACTCATAACATATCCGACCTTCTGGTCACGCAATAAAACCCTTCCGGGTACAGTATAGTGAGAAAACTCATCTCGTGGAAAGTCTAAAATCTCACGTGCTCGCTATCTCCGAATCCCAAACGAAGACTCAACCTCGCCTAATCATAACGAATATCATTTTAATTAATATAGACTTCCACAACTAGACTTTATCCCTTATTAACATTCCTCAGAGGGGTAAAAGACCATTTTACCCTTCCTTGACTCAAAGTCCACATGTTGACCAAAACCCTAAAAGTCAACAAAAGTCAACATCTTCAGTACGCGGGGCGTACATCGCCAACCCAAAAGTTGGGGTCTCCACCCAGTACGGTGCGCGTACTGGGAGTTACGCACAGCGTAATAGTCAGATCTAGACACTCTTCATTTATGGTCTTAATCGGTTAAGTCACTTCTTCAACTTCTAGATCTGGCTTTCTTTAAGCCTCCTTACTCATAAAGTCGAAACCTTTAAGCCTTGGCATAGCTGTAAAGGCTCCTACACTCCTTAACACCTTTCCATTTCAACTCAAAAGATCTAGATCTCATGCATGGCTAATCATTCGCATCCAAGATTACATTTTTATGAATCTACAACTCAAATGGACCAGAAATATGATGGATCTAAGCTAATGGAGACTACTTGCTCATAAAGTCTCCACCTTTGGGACCAAAACCCTAGAAAATTGTCCATAAAGCATACCACAAGAACTACAAGTCAAGATCCGAACTTTTTACCTTAGAAAGAAGCTCCAACCTTTGCTAAACACGGATCTACACTTGAATACCAACTTCTAGCCTCCACAATGGACTCCTATTCTCCTTTGCTACCTTGAAATGACACCACCAAGCTTAGAACACTCACAAATAAGCTAGGAACGAAGGAACAACTCTCTTAGGGTTTCTTTCTGAGGGATGGTGGCTGAGGAACCAAGCCATCTCATTCCTTTTATAGCCAACCACAAAAATTAGGGTTTTTGGGTATGGACCAGTTACGCCTAGCGTACCCGAGGGAGGATGCGTTTAAATGAAGCGCACGAGTATGTGCAGCGTACTCCTTGCACGCCCAGCGTACTCGCCCAACACAAAAGCCCTTAAATGACAACAAAAATAAAGATGAAGGGCCAAATAAAGGTGCCTGGATTTCGGGCTGTTACACTCGGGATGGATTCAGACAGACTGTAGGCCCGATAGGGCGGTCCAGTCACGCCAATGGCCCAGTATGCATGTTGATTGAATTGATTATTACTCTTGTGGTATTGTCAGTGTGGTATCAGTATTATGGGGGCAGCTCACTAAGCCCTCGGGCTTACAGTTTTCAGTTTATTGTTTCAGGTACTTCAGGAGATCGTGGAAAGGCGAAGGCGTGACCGTATCGCTCCTCATCCTTATGTTATGATTTTTGGGACACTCTGATGGAAAATGATTTGAAAACATTTGGTAAACAATGCTATGTGGTTTTTATTTATGATTGAAAAAGTTTAAATTTTGCGTAAAAATTATGGTTGTTACATCGATCCAACCCAATTTTTCTATAAAAATTTTATTTTTTGAAATAGGTTCAAAAAGTTTTCACCTAATAAAAAATATTAATATGCGTTTTCTCTCAAAAGTTTTATCTATAAAATATTAAAATATAATATACCTTCTTAATAGTTGTTTATAAATTTCAAATCATAACTAAATAATTTGTTTTTTCTTCATGTGTAAAAATTTGATAATATTATAATTATATTTCATTTTTAAAAATGTTTTAGTTTTTAAAAACTGAATAATAAAAACCGATTCAATCGAATTGTAATTGGATCAGATCGGATCGGATTTGAATTTAATTTGGACTATTCGGATCCATGTTTTGAAAACCGAAATCAGTTTGGATTCACTTGATTGGATTGGATCAAACCGAACCATCCAAACGAACACCCCTATGCATGACCAATGCATGTCTTGAACTCTTATTAGGTCAAATTAGGTCAAAAGGGCCAAGATTCCATGCATGAACTCAGAACTCAAATCTAAATCAGATCCAAAGAGCCAAATGCTCCAAATAGCCTGGAGATTCATAAAGTTGCAAGTTGTATGAGATTCAACCTTCCAAAACAATAAGACATAGAGAAAAGTGGTCAAAATCCATAGATCTATCAACTAACTCATCAAGATGAATACTTTATACCTTCTTGAGATGCTTGAGGAAGATAAACTCCAGGACCTACGTTACTTTGGACTCCCAATAAGATCCTCCACCAAATAAGATCTTCCACCACCTTCTTCCTTCACAAGAACCAAACACACACACTTTGAGGCCAAAAACTCAGACAAGGTATCTAGGGTTTGTAAGGGACGATTTGGAGAGATGGAGGCTGATGCGAGGGAGGCTATGAGAATTTAAGGAGTTTAAATAAGGGCTCAGACCTTAAACTTTAAGGTTTTCTCTAACAGCCACACCACATCGTGGTGGTTCATTAAACTCTTGCAACCCAAAAACTTATCATCGCGTTGTGGGGAGGCTTCACCATGTCGTGGCAAAAAAAACTAATACACGATCGGAAATAATTTCATATTTGGAATCGAGTGTCACATATGCATCTTGAAGCTTATCTTCGCTTTTTTAAGTGCTAGAAGTAGACATATTTATCTTAAAGAGCCTAACATGAAGCCTTTTAGGCGATTGGGGGCTTAGGTGTTAATTTGAGCACCAAATGTGAATCTGATCGCCAATTGAAACTATCTATAAAGGAACAATTTTAGGAATTTGAATATGGTGTAAGAAGAAATTTTATGGGTGCATTATTGTTCAGGTCTTTGGTAATTTTTTTCCCAATCAAGTTGCAAATATGATAAGGCAACTTATGGAAAAAAAATTTCAAGCTTAATTCTTGTTATGTAATTCTTTTTTCCCTATTCTGTTCTATTGTTCGTTTCAACTTTTGTTTTGTAATTCTTTGTAATCTATTGTTTTTAGTATGTTGTCACATGATGTTCTTTATGATTTTTGTCTATAATTTTGATGATGGTTGTGGAGGGCGATGAGTAAAAGGGAAAAGAAGGGTGAGGTAGGGATCGAGGAAGACCCTATGATATAATATCAATATATATATATATATATATATATATATATATATATATATATATATATATATATATAATAATAATGTTAAAGATAAAGGATATTATAAAAGGATAAAAAAAAAAAAAAAAAAAGATATTTTATATGGCTTTGACACCAACAATTAGGGCTATAAAGAACTGAATGCTCAGTGTCGTGCTTATGAACCGTTCGGTAAGATGTTCGTTTATTTAATAAATAAACGAACATGAAAACAAATTCTCGTCTGTTTAGTTAAATGAAAATACGTGGACGATTGTCTCGTTCGTTTGATTATGTTCGTAAACGTTCGTTTATGTTGTTCGTCTATGTTCATTTATATAAGTTTCTTTTATGTTCATATATGCTTAATTGTGTTGGATTACATTACTATATTATACATTTATTTATTTATGTTCATATAGGTTCAATTATGTTTATTTATATTCATTCATTTATGTTCGTTTATCATGTTCACGAAAATAAACGAACGAATATGAATAATATAATTTGTTAAATGAACGAACATGAATAAGAAAACTCGTTCGTTTATCCATTCATGTTCGTTTATTTATTCGGTTAACTCAAACAAACGAACATGAACAAACACTCGTTCTTATTCGTTTGGTTTGCTTATAGCCTTACCAACAATGTAAGATTTTGTACGCATAAGGAGTACTAATGTTGTATTTTTTTTATAGTTGTTTTTAGAGCTAAGACTTTTAGAATTGTGTATTTGTTTTTCATAAATACAAAGTAAAAGCGTTAGGGGGAAGAAAGAAACGAAAATGGAAAGCATGAAAAGAAAATACTAACCATTCTCCACCATTTGCGCCATTCTTCTCCACTCCCAAAATCATACGTCCATCTGCAACCATCACTCCCCTGTTTTCATTCCATTTCTCCAAATCACAATCAACAATCATTCTTCCACCAATGGAAGATCAAGATCTACCACCGCCGGACGCCGCCGACGAAACCGCACAAGTCGACGAGGAACCAGAACCACCATCGATCGCTTCCCGAGATGATAGACTCTCCCAAGAGATTGACCAATTCATTTCTTTATTAGATGCCGATGATCAATCGGACTCATCGTCGCCACCTGAAATCGTGGGTGCCGTTCAAATTTTTTCTGATCTTTTGGATTTTAGGGTGGTTGAATACGAATCTGGTTCCAAAAAATGGACCCAATTAGAGGAGGATGAATGTTCTTCTTTTGTAGATACGGTTAATCGAACAGCCAAGCTTCTCAAGTCTCTCTCTAGATTTCATTCCGTAGAATATTACGCCGCTTTAATCAACAGGGTTAGCGGAATTCAGCAACGTGCAATGTCTTTCATGGAGGTTGAATTCAAGTCGATTCTCGATGATTATCAAACTTCATACGATCGAGATCATACGAATGAAATCGAAGAAGCCAAAACCAAACAGCTATCGTCTTCTCCTAGCAATGTTCAAGACGCATCAGAAACGGATTCGCCGGATCAATCCGAATCTCCGCCGGAGAAAGATGAGTTTTTAGGATATTCCGACGAGATGATATCAAAGCTGAATAAATTATCCAAGGGGTTAATAGCAGGAGGTCACGAAACAGAGTGTACGGAATTGTATTTCTTTGTTCGAAGAAACGCCATGGAACAAAACTTGAAGCTTTTACAGTTTGAAAAATTCTCCATCGACGAAATGCAGAAGATGCAGTGGGATCCGGTAGAGAAAGAGATTTCAGAATGGTTGAAGATGTTCAAAAACTTCGCCACCTCGCTCCTCCCTAGCGAGCGGAGGTTAGTCGACGCCGTGTTCTCGGAAAACAACACAGAAATCTCCGATAACTTATTTGGAAACCTAGCACGAATTGTCCTCTTTTACTTGCTCACTTTCGCGGAAGCGGTGATGATGACGAAGAGATCCGCTGAGAAACTGTTCAAGTTTCTTGATATTTACGAGACATTACGAGAAAGCATCCCGGAGTTGGAGAAACTACTTTCCGGCGACTGGTTATTCCAGCTCAAAACCGCAGCATCATTGATCAGTAACATGTTAGGAGAAGCCATTTTCAACATTTTAGGAGATCTTGAGAATTCGATCCAAGCAGATACAGGGAAAACACAGGTTCCCGGTGGAGGAGTACACCCGTTAACTTGCTACACCATGACATATCTAAAACACGCATGCGAGTATAGGGACACATTGGAGCAAGTATTTAGAGAGCATAAAAAGATAGATCGACCGGACTCAGCCACCGGCTCCGATCACGATCCAGATTCCGATCACGATCCCGGTTCTCAAGATCAGAACTTTTGCGTTCAAGCGGGTCCCGGATCGGCGTTTCAGTTGCAGTTAGCGAAAGTGATGGATCTATTGGATGCGAACCTGGAAGTGAAATCAAGACTGTATAAAGATCCATCGTTGAGCTTGATTTTCTTGATGAACAACGGCCGGTTTATATTGCAGCAGACAAAGGGAACCGGAGAAATGAGGAGCTTGATGGGGGATCCATGGGTGAGGAAACGGTCTTCGGATTTAAGAAGCTACCACACGAACTACAAGAGAGAAACATGGACGAAGCTTTTACAGTGTTTGAGTCATGAAGGATTGAGCGTTAACGGGAAGGTGATGAAGCCTGTGTTGAAAGAAAGATTCAAGAGTTTCAACGCCATGTTCGATGAGATACACAGAACGCAAACGACATGGGTGGTGAGTGACGATCAACTTCAGTCGGAATTAAGGGTGTCGATATCGGCGATAGTAATTCCGGCGTATAGGTCGTTCATGGGGAGGTTCAGTCAGGTGTTTACTCCGGGAAGGCAAACGGAGAAGTATATAAAGTATCAACCAGAAGACATAGAAACATGCATTGAAGAGCTGTTTGATGGGAATGCAAATCAACCGGGGAAGAAGAGATAATAAATTATGATCAAGTACGTACATACGAAATATGAATCATGAATGACTCATATGATTAAATCAGGAAACGTGTAAAGAATCTACCACCATTAATGAGGTTTTTGATCCACACCATCATTACCTTTAGAGACGAGCATGCATATTGCATGTACTGATTTGAAACCTGCTTGTATCTAACTTATGTTTTTCTTTCATTGTGCAATTATCGAGTTCTTTCTATTTGTTTCTGAATGTGATTTTGGTTGATAGTCTTATTTCTCTTTATTGATGGACCATTTAAAAGACAGTCATAATGATTGTAACTAATTTAAAAAATAATTGTTGTAACTAATTAAAAAAATGTTATTGTTTAGACTAAAGTTAAGATTGGTCCCTACGGTTAGGGAATATCGCAATTTCAGTCCCAAGTTTTCTGTTTGTATGATCTGGTCCTTATGGTTTCTATTTTTTCAATATCGGTCCTGAGCATACACGACGTCTAACTTGAGCCGTTAACTTATCACATGTGAGATGCTCATGAGTGTAATATGGTCTTAAATAGTTTCTCTCTCCATAGGGAGGAAGTTGATATTAGGGGAATCCATTTCTCTCTCAAAAATGAAAATCCACAATTGGTGGCGAACATTACACTCATAAAACCTGTGATCGGTTGGTCTTCGAATCAATCTAACAATGCTAAAAACCTTAGACGTATAGTTTGTTTATCATAGATGAAGCTCGGTTGGAACGGGAGTACCAGAGAAAATTGTTTTCTATAGTCGTGGAATACCAACACTGATTTGTGAATCAACTTTCTTTTGATTCATATCTACAACAATCTTTTGAACGATGTCATGGTTTGGTGTAGGTTGGGTTGAATTTTCATGAACAATCTATGTTGATTAGATGTAAAAAAAGTAAGCAAAATAATATGGAGGTGGGAAGATATATTTATATTCATTATGTCACGTTCATGTTTTTATACCAGGTACACTCCAAAATTTCTTTTTAACCATTTAAATTTATATTAAAAAAACAATCTTGGTGTATACTGGCACACTAGCATACAAGAAGTTATCACAAGGATCGTACTGACCTCAAGTACATGATTGAGTCAGACGTCACAATAATTTACCTGCAAAATAGATCATCACAAAAACATAAGCCTCACGACTTAGTAAGTAACAACTACAATAACATAAATCATATAGATCGTGTAAGTCATATAAATCATGTATATCACATACATATCAAAAATGTAATATAATCAGTTTCTCATAGATGATCTCTCTCTCTCTCTCTCTCTCTCTCTCTCTCTAAATCAATGATCTATCTCATCAAGAATCTATCTCATTAATGATCCATCTCATCAATCATAATCTATCTCTCAATAAAACATTGTAACATTCGCTTTTCTAGGTATTTCCATTCTTGGCTCAAAATAAATAATCTTTGCAAATATGGTCTTTACGTTGGGCGTAGATGGAGTGTACACCTAAGTCACTAATTTTGGATGCGGACTTGTCGAGTACTCTAGACGTACGTGAGGAGTATGCAGGGTGTACTCATGCAGAACCCAATCCCTAAATTTTAGGGTTGAGCCCCTATTTAAGGATCTTATGTCCCTTGAGACCTCTCCGTATTCAGCCTCCATCCTCCCCAACCAGTGTTTCGAAACCCTAATCCTTGATTAGCTTGTGTAAGCCTCTTTTGTGTGTTCTTGGTCCTATTGAATGATTAGACATTTTTCCTTGAGGATTGTTGTGGCTAGAGCTTGAAGATCCATGGCCTTCATCACCTTTGCAAGCTTATGGAGATATAAAGCTCTTACCTTTATGGTTCTATGGCTTAGATCTATATTAGCTTTGAGATTTTATGCTTTTGGTCCCATGGTTTGGTTCTTGTGAGTAAAAGCTACTCTAAAGCTCAAGTTTGTCATTTTATGTTGTTTTTGAGGATCTTGTGTCATAAAAATGTAGTCTGCGCTGCTATTTCTCACCCATGCAAGAGTTTGAGGTTAATAAAGAGTATTATAGACTTAGGGTTTGGTTTGGGCTCTATTAAGACATGAAAAAGCTTAAAGATGTGGACTTTATTAGCTAAGACCTTCCCAAGATTAAGATCTGTGAATTAGACATCTAGTCTTTAGGTATTAAGAGCTTAAAATAATGGTTTTGGGCAGCAGAGGATTACTCAGGGCATAACGAGTTTGCCATGTGTTATTTTCTATGCTCACTCATTATGAAAGGCGTAAGGATGGAGTACGCCTGGTGTACTCCCAAAAGTATTTTTGGGCCTTGGGCCATGTTTAGGTGGGTCCAGCTTAGAAAGGGTAAAATTGACTTTTACCCTAGTAAGAGAGAATATGAAATGGACTTTTGTTTATGGGTTATTACCCTAATTATTAATTAGGGTCGGTTTTGGATATGCTTAGTATGAGGAACCTTTGTAGCAGCAGCTCAAGTGTGTGATTTGTTTATCATTAGGTTGATGTGAGTATTCCTACTATATTATGTAGGATTCTAGTTGTGTTTATAATACTTGCATGGAAGACCCCACGAGTAACCCGTGACATTTGTATGAAAGACAATAAGGGTAGCCCATGACAATTGCATGAAAGACCATGGAGGTAGCCCATGACACTTGGATGTTAGACCTTAGGGGTATCCCATGACATTCCATGGAAAAGATTATGGGGGTAGCCCATGACACTTGATCGTAAGACCATGGGGTAGCCCATTGCATTTCAGGGAAAAGACCATAGGGGTAGTCCATGGAAGTGTATGTATGGTATTTGGTATTTTGGGGAACTCACTAAGCTTTGTGCTTACGTTTTATGTTTAAATATTTTTTAGGTACTTCCGGTTCAAAGGGGAAGGGCCGAACATGATCGCACAACATCCACCAGTTTTCTGCATTTTGTGATTTTGGATTGTACTCTGATAACTATTTTCTACATTGGCATACTTTGATGGTTTTGAAATGAATGGTTGATAATTTTGGTTGATTTAAAAACAAAAAATTTTACTTAGTACTTTTAGTAAGTTACAAAATCAATCTCGAAATCGTGATCTATCTCATAATCATGATCAATGTCATCGAGGATCTATCTTTCAATCGTGATCAATCTCTCAATTATGATAAATTTCTCAATCATGATCTGATCTATCAATCGTGATCTATTTCTCAATGATCATTAATCTTTCAACGATAATCGATTTGTCAATAATAATCAATCATATAGATCACAAATATCACAACAATGGATGTTCGATTACTGTTATTCATCTAGTTAGTCGGCAGACTAATTCTAGTCTCGGTTTTGATCCTTCTCTACCTATTAGCTCGTATAGGGTATCACCTATTTATCAAATGACAAGTTCCTTAGAACCTGTCTCAACTCAATACTAGTTATATTTTGTGACCTTTTGTCACAATGATAATCAAGTCTCATAATATAACCATATCAGGCTTAACCCATAAGATAGCGGTTAAATCTATCTCAATGTGTAATTCTTAAATATTGGGGTTTATAACTCTCATCAATCAAAATCAATATCTTTCATGATATTTTGTCACAAATCTTAACAACGGGTTCGCGACATCTCTATATCACGAATTCTAGTAATATACTTAGGTTTATCAAACCTCATTAATAATCTCATATCGTAATTACGGATTGACATGGTAAAAAAAATACCTTAATGAATATCATAATCGACCTTGTATCTTCCGTACAACGACATATCTTCTCTGTTATAATTTCTTGAGAATGACTCTCAGGTAGCACCTCTAGTTATGTGTGCTAAAATCTCCTAAATGACACAAAAACTCTCGTATATATACTTTAGGCATTACCACATCGTGACCATATGTGTGTCGTATCATGGTTATCAACTAGACCAAATTTTGCCACGTGTCTCGGTGACTCATTTTATACCATGTCGTGGTGAATCTTTTACAACATCGTGGGGATCATATTGTCATGTGTCGCTCTTTGATTAACACGTGTATCGGTGACTCACTCATTACCACGTCGTGGAAAGCATACTACCACATCGTGATGGTCAAGAATTGACCGTTAACTTGACTTCTATTGACTTTCTTGAAATGTGAAAACCCAAACCTTTTTCTGTTAACATTATCCTGATTGTGTTAATAAATTTGGAATTTTATTTTGTTCCATCAAAATTCTTATGGTTTGGAATATCATTTTAGTTATATTTTAATTTTATATAAGAGTCAGAACCAAATCGCGTGAAAACCCAAGTTCCTTCAAAATTTAGCTAAAACCGGCCTGAGTGGTGTTCTCGGTCGTGAACCCGATCACGGCCGTAAACCCAATCACGGTCGTAAGCCTATTCACTACTGGTGGAGCCCATGGACTCAGCTTATAAATATGTGCTCCTACCCCTCATTTACATTTTTCTGGCCGAAAACTCCCCCCCCCCCCCCCCACTCTCTCTCTCTCTCTCTCTCTCTCTCTCTCTCTAACATCTCGACCGTAAACATGAAAAACACCCCTCCTTCATCCGAAAATCATCAAAAATCACGGTTGGGGTTGTTGTGGAACCTCCAAAACGTGTTTTTCATCAAATCCGGTGTGGTGTTCTTGAGTTCACGACCGCAAACCCTTCAAATCTTCAAATCTTCAAAGGTCGAAATCAGTTCACGACCATGAAACCTTCAAACCTTCATAATTTCTTCAAGAACATTGTTCATGGCCATAAACCATTCAAGAGGTTGTTCACGGCCGAGAACCCTCCCAAGTCGTGAACTTGGCTGAAAACCTGCTTTTTCCGATTCAATCGAGTCCTAATAACATTCCTAAACCAAAATCAAGTGTTTTTCCAACACTATAATTAATGGTTTCGCTAATAAAATGCATATATGTACTTAATTGTTATTAGGATCCCGTTAAGTGCCACGTACATCAAACCGAGGGTCTTCATTCCATTTTCGTTGTCCGACACTTTCACGCAATCATCTGTGAGTTCATACCCTTACGCTTTTATGATTTTTAACGTTTTTAGGGGGAATACAAGCCAAACACAAACGATTTTTGTGAAATTTATACAAAAGGATTTCAATAGGTTTAAAACTTATGCAATTAATACAACCAAAAGATTTCCACATTTTATAAACCATTTAGATATTTTATCCCTTATGTACCATGTTGAGCAAAAGGGACGTTTTCAAGATAAAAAATCACAATTACATAGTTTTCAGATAGGGATGAGCATATGGACCAGGGAACCAGCCAGAACTGATACCGGAACCCGATGGAACCGGTCGGGCTGGTACCGGGACGATATTCTTGTGAATTTTTGGAACCGGAACCGTTAGAACTGGAACCGGTAGAACCGGAAAAAACCGGAACCGTATGTTGCTATTTTTCGAAGACCGATTCCAACATATGAAGACATGGCAAGAATCGGTAGGAACCAGAACTGGTGGAACCGGCGGTCCAGTTCGGTTCCTATTTTCCACCGAGTTCGGTTCCCAGGTCGGTTCCTTTGCTCATCCCTGTTTCCACATCAATACACGAAACATATACATAACATTTCATACAAACTATGATAGGTATAGTTTGGGATTTCAATATACAGTCTACAGATTTAAAACCTATTCATTTACAAACAGATCTCAAGAGTACCACACTAAATATTATTTAAGTATAATTATTATTACTCTACAAAACATACAAACGGTTTCAGATACAAGAGAACAATACAGAACTACACGTAAACTAGTTAATACATGATTGTGAGACAGCTCTTCAATTGTACCTTTTGGGGTACTGGCTAAATCTTATCATTTAGTGTAACCAGGGTCACCTAGAGGGAGAGCGTGAGATTTGTGAACTATTCGGGACTGGCAATCCTACACCTGAACTGCTAGCTACAGTTAGGCATACATGCCCTGGGGTGACAAATATCATACCGTCCGACGCCTGGAGAACATCGTAGAGGTCACTAGTCATATCAAGCATGGTTATACGACTCACAATAGTATAAACTGTAACGCCTATAGATCTGGGCTAGTCAATTTAGAGATAATAGGGGTCGAAAACAACTTTTCGACAAAAGATTATTTAGAATAAATAATCTTAACCAAGTTGTAGAATATGTCTCAAGAGTTCTGTACATATAAAGAATGCCGAAATCCGAGTTATAACGAAGAAGTTATGGCTCGTCAAAGTTTTTCGGCAAAACCGGCATGGCACCGAGAGACGTAAATAGTGAATTTACGATAGAGGACTTTTTAGCCTTAGTGATCTAAACCAAAGTTTTAGTATATGTTAAACCGAGAACATCCACAAAAAGAACACCCAAATCTGACTTCGTATGAGGAAGTTATGATTTTTCTAGGATTCGGCTTAGTAGTGCACGACCCAAAACTCAAATTTTAGTTGGAGCGGTTTTTGGCTTACGCGACCTAAATAAGAGTTGAAGATATCATTAATAGGAACTCAATGGTAAAAATACAGACGAAAACGGAGTCTGTATGAAGGAATTACGAATTCTTCGCGATCATTTAACAGTCTAAACTCCTCCTACTGTTAAATTTAGGATCGGTCCAGAATTAGCCAACGGAGTCTAAATGAAAGTTGTAGATCTTGTTTTTACCCACGCGTGGACAAAAAGAACGTAGAAAAATAAGCTCGTATTCAAAAGTTATGGGGTTTAGAAGTCGGCAAGATGTTGCTGCAAAAGGGGTGACGTAGCTGAATAAGGGCCACAACTTTCTCCCCAAGGCAAGCCACTAGAGGGTGACACCTGGCATGGACTCGACGAGTAGGAGGACCTACTCGATGAGTAGAGCTGCCAGACCCCCTATAAATAGAGGTGCTAGGCATTCCAACTTCTTCACTCCTCACCCCTCTTCTTTCTCTATCTACACACTCTCTCTAACCCCCCAAACCCCCCTAAAAGCCTAGGTAAACTCCCTAGCACCCGAAGGAAGCCCCGAGGCTCTCGGAGTCCTGAGAAAAGAGCCTTTTGGCTCGGGAACGCTGCTCCAGCGAAGCCCGGTTTTCGAGAAAACCCGTTGTAAGTGAGTTATGTCTACCATATCTTTAGTATAGCTTATGTTTCGATATAGTGACGTTATTAGGAACTTATAATGAGTATTTGGGCTATTATTATTGTCACACCCCAAAATCGGAATGGCGGAAACGTTCTGGGGTGGATGACGTCATGTCAAGTATCACAACATATGCAGTATAGTAATCAAAGTACAACAACCATTGCATTAATAGTAATAGGTTACATTTCATAGCAACATGAAAGTAATACAAGAAATAATATAGATGCAGCTCGGTACTAGGCTGTCTCCGCAATTGCGCCCGGGATGTACCTGTCTATCGATGACCTGAGAATACAAGTTATTTTGAAAGCGAGTATCAGCATTTTTATAATGCTGGTGAGTTCATAAGTATTTAGTGTCATTTGTATAAATACACATTTTTATTCAAAATAACTTTATGAAAGATAGTAGTTTAGAATCTACGGTGTATTAGCGTCCTTTCCAGAAAATCCTATATTTTCTAAATAAAATAAGTCTTCTACCAAGACCTGGCAGGTTTATGTTTTAAAGAGTAATTTTCCCCAAAATACTATCATTACCAAAATACAGTATTGACTTTAAAGGAAATATGAGAAAACACAAGTAAAAATACTATGGGAAAATAACATATACTTCAACAGTAATATTGCTGACTAAAAACAAATGAAAACATAAACTCTAGGAGAGTATCACATAACTGATACGCCTGGATCAGTCTAATAAAAGGAAGCGCAAAATCCAGATAGTATTGAAGGAACGATACAGCTTGCAAAATCTAAAACAAAAGGGTGAATGTGAACTCGAATGTAACCATGCTGATCGATGATAAAGTATCCGGTGACCCTTCTGGTCACACGTAGTGGTAGTGGCATTATGTCACCCATGGGCCTTACCGGTGCAGACTGTAGCTAGTAGTCTGGGTGTGGGAGTGTCAGTCCCGTATAGATCTCTACACATGATGTTTGCTCTCTTTCCCGGAGACTCTGGTTACACGGTGTTGGCGCAATGAAGCGTCGTAGAGGGAAATAGTGTGTCACATTCTAAAGCAAAAGAGAGAGAGAGAGAGAGAGAGAGAGAGAAAGAGAGAGAAAGAGAGAGAGAGAGAGAGAGAGAGAGAGAGAGAGAGAAAGAGAGAGAGAGAGAGAGAGAGAGAGAGATAAAGATAGAGACAGAGATAAAGATAGAGATAGAGATAGAGATAGAGATAGAGATAGAGATATAGATAGAGATCGAGTCTCCTAACTATTCCTATAATAGTTACTACGGTTCTAGAAACGTGAATAATAGAAATTGCCTTTACTACCCAAAGGCGATGAACTAGCTGTGTGTGTGAGAGAGAGAGAGAGAGAGAGAGAGAGCTTTTATGTCCATATATGTATACGTGATATATAATTAATGTTTAAACGACCTTCGGATGGATGCCCGATACCCACCAGACCACATCCCAACGAGGAAAAGGAAATAGGGCGAACTAACCTTCCTAAGTCCTTTAAACATTATTTATATAATTATACAAATATAGGCATGCATTTAATGAAATAAAAACATAGAAGAAACTTTAGTAAAACATTTATACTTAAGAAATCTATGACTTGATATCATTTTGTAAAACAAGCTTTGAAAAGGGTTTTTATAAAACAATTTTAGTGAAGAAAACCTTTAATAAGTCATTAAAACTGGATATCTCTTTAGAAAACGTACTTTGGAAAACTTTGGATAACCTTTAATGATCTAAAAAGAGATATTCATACTTTAACAAGATTTGAAAATCTTAATTTGATTAAAACAGTTAACATGCAAAAGTCTAGTTTGCTATACAATTATTAATCACATGCGATTTATCTAATAACTGTACAGTACAACTTGTATTCCCCCCTATAAAAGCAGTTAAAATCATTTAAAAGGTTAATTCATGGGTATGAACTCACCTGTGGCAAGTGGATCCGATGGAAGTGTCGGTCGAGTGCTCGGTGTCAAGTGAAGACTTGAACACACTTAATGACCTAGTAACATATGATGACATATGTTTACATACAATTAGTGATTATAATACTATTTAAACACGTATAAGCATCCTAATGAGCGGAAAACACTTTGGTCGAGTGGTAGGAGGCTATTAGGTTGCAATAAGGGAGTGTATGGCCTAGTTAGGGAGTTTACTCTTCAAGAGTAAACTCTTTATGGAGATTTCGGCCCTAAGACCATATCCTCATGAGTTTACGGTCGTAAACTCATGGGTGGTGTGTTCTTGGATGTTTTAAGGTCTTATATCACTCGTAGAATTAGGCTAGGTTCACATTTAAGGCATATGAAGGGGTTAAGGCTCCAAATGGACCATTTAAGGGAGTTCACAGGTGTAAACATAGAGTTTACTACCGTAAACTCTCACTTGGTCCCTCAACTCATGATTTAAGGTCTTAAATGAAAGAGTATAAGGTTCTATGCATTTTTTCAAGCCAAAGGGGGAGGTTAGGGCATCATTTGGCCTTCTTAAGGGAGTTTACAGCCCATGGACCAATCCTTGGGGGGTTTACGGCCGTAAACTCCTAGGTCCTTAGTTTCTTTGATGCTTAAAGGCCCTACTTCATTTGTGGTTGATTCTAGACATTTACCCAAGCCATAGGAGGTGTTTAAGGGAAAATTTAACACCTAAATTGGTGTTCACGGACCAAGAAGAGGGGTTTACGGTCCAAGAGTGTTCTTGGGCCGTAAACTCTTGTTTACTCTCCAATATACAAGGTTTTGGTGTTCTAAGCTCCTACATGCAAGTCCACAAGTCTTATCTAAGCCCTAAGAGTGATTTGGAAGGGGTTTAGGGCTTCAAAACCCCATTTATGAGTGTTTGCGGTCCAAGAGTGTTCTTAGGCCGTAAACACATGTTTATGAGGGTTTTGGGTGATTTAAACACTAATTTGCAGGTATATCAAGCTAAACAATAAGGTAGGATAGATTACTTACGATTGTGAAGCTCGAAATGGGCGTTTTTGGATCGACAACAACTTGTAGTGAGAGAGAGAGTAGAGAGAGAGTGAAAAAGGTGTAAATGAGGTTCACTCACCCTTTTATAGGGTTGAGTTTGTGGCTCGGTGGAAATCTACCCGATACTGACGTTGGACGGGGCTTTTGGTCGTACCCGATTGAATGGTTGTAACTCGATGGGGTTGTGAATTAGAAACTTTTAAAGAGTGTATTGAGGGCTTTTCACGTGTTTCTACTGCATTTTAAACACTTATGAAGTTATAGTAAAAGTCCTAATTTAATTAACCTAATCCAAAAAGGTTAACAGAACAATTTAATAAAACAAGCTTTATTAGCGAAATAAGGGTTTACTGTGACGGAATAAATTTCGGGTTGTCACAATTATGAGTTATATAAGAGTGTTTCTTAATGTTTATATAATAATAATAATAATAATAGTTAGACTATTAATTAGTTGTGGTTAACGCTAGACTAAACTCTAGTGATAATGATACTAGGTTTTGTCCGAGGGAAATTGTTTTAACAGTAACGAAGTGCTGTCCGAGTACCGAGTCACCACCTAATCAGGTGAGTGCATAGTTACTTTCATCTTTCACATAGATATGAAGTATTTTATATAAACTACGTGTTATGTGTTTATATTATCTGAATACTTGTTGTCTATGTTGGATGAACGTTTTTATACATGTTTTAAATGATTTAAACTATATACGTATTTTATATATACAAATATGTTGGGTATGACATGGGTAGATGAATGATGAGAGATAAAAGATGATGTGAGTAAACATAGGCAGCTACAGACTTAGTGCCTAATAAATAACATCGGCAGCTATGGACTTAGTGTCTATTGGAAAAACACTGGTAGCTATGGATTTAGTACCTGTTAGGAATTGGTAGCTTTGGACTTAGTACCTATTAGTTAAACACTGGTAGCTATGGACTTAGTACCTGTTAGGAATTGGTAGCTATGGACGTAGTACCTATTAGATAAACACTGGTAGCTATGGATTTAGTACCCGATGAATAAACTATAGCAACTATGGAATTAGTGCTTTACGAACGAGCATTGGCAACTATGGATTTAGTGTCAGTCCTATAACTCTGGAAGCAAATGACTTTAGAATGAACGAATGCGGGATAGATGACTCTTAGGATAGATCCTTAAGAGTAAAGAAGATAATGGGGATGGGTAATTGGGTCGATTGTTTGATTGTTTAAATATAATAATTATATTATTGTGGGTTGAAAACCCTATGTACTCACCAGGTTTCCCAACCTAACCCACTCAGTTTATTTATATTACAGGTGTTGAGATAAAGTCACATTACCTGAGAGATTAAAGAGATGTAGATCACTAGTGTAAATAAATGTAAGTTCTGTTTATGCTTATGTTTCTGTATTGACGATGACATCCCAAATGTTTTAAAATGAATTAAAAATATTTTTCTTGGGAAACGCTTTGATAACCTATTTATCATGTTTTACTGAGAACAAATTCCGCAACTTTTTTATTAAAAGAGGTACTCTGATTTTTATAAAGCATAAACAAAATCGGTCTTTTCTGGCCGTGAAAATGGGGATGTCACATAAACTAACATTTGTTTATGGGATTTCATTCTTCATTAGTTTTATTTTAATTATTAGAAATACTATATGTTACACTGGAGGATTCTAACACATGGATTTATTTAGTAAAACTATTATACATATTGGTGGTAGCCAGGATTTTCAAACATAACATATTATACATATTGATGGTAATTAGGGTTTTCAAATAGGACACAGTAACGAACATATATGTTAGAAAATATTGGATTTTCTTGGGAAGCATATAAACATTTTTACTGATTCCATTACAGGTTTTCATTGCAAAAACATTTTTATGATCTCACCAACTTTATGCTGATACTCTTTCAAAATCGCTTGTATTGTCAGGAACTTCGGAAATCAGTAGACAGGTACTCCCGCAGGATTTTGAGAAGACGAAGCGTATAGAGTCACGTCTTTTATATTTTGATATACTTTTGATGTACTCAAACTATGAAACAAACATATGTAAATATTCATATCTTAATGTAATGGTTGTGTTTACTTTGATTACTATGATGCAATTATTGTGATATTGTACATGACGTCCTCCACCCCCGAACTTTTCTTCCGTTTCGGTTTGGGGGCGTGACACGAAATACCAATGTACTTTCTTATGGGTATTATGCAAAACATGTAATCCTATGAGTGCATGCAACCTCAAGAAATTTTGATCTATGTTTTCTTTAATTGAACATACAATATGAAAAACAATGTAGAAACCCTAGAACACTAGTATATAATCAAAACACACAATTAGGGCTATTGAAACATACCTTAATTGTTATATAGCAATAACAATTTAGATCCTTAGTATTGTTGAAGCTTTGAAAACAAGCATCACAATTGTCAAGCCTCTAATGGATTACACCCAATACTAGCAATGGAAGATGATTAAGAAGGAGGAGAGAGGCTCAAAATTTCGGCTAGGTCTTCTGAAGAACAAGTGGCCAAAAATTGTAGGGTCTATGTTGTTTGTATAGTGCAGTCAGGAAACCCAAGATAAACCCTAATCCAAGATAATCTTAAACATGGTAATTATCCACTTTCCTGTTTATCTACCAAAGACTATTCTAGTACCCTTAGGTCATAATAAAATCGTCCATGCCTAGAGGAAGGTTCTAGATTGCCTCTTGCTCAACTATCAAACAATTACAATTCAATCCCTGCACTTTTAATTAATTCATTTAATCCCAAAATTAATTCCAATTAATTTCTTATTAAATATTAATTAATCATTATTATTTGTACTTAATATATTATTTTCATAATATATTAACAAATCATTTATTTCAATTTATTAATCAAATAATAAATCGACCTCTTTTTCCAAATTCAACCTGTCCAATTGCTAGTTTTAAGGGCAGGCCAAAAGGGTTGTGATACTATCAATTTAAGTATATAATAATTATATTTATGGGCTTAGACACCTAATCCAATAGTCTCCCACTTGGATAAGTCTAATAGCTATAATTGCTAGTATATTCTTCAAAACTAATTAGCAAATTGTAGCTCTCAAAGCTATTGTTAAACTCTGACCCAGTCAGTCATGTGTCCTAAGATAAGTGATCATATAGTCCTCTGTTCTGCAATATATCATGCGCATATGAGACATGGAACATAATCAATCTCATTTTCCAAAGCTTTTTTATCGATTTTTTATTTGTAATGATAAGGAACTACTAATCGAACAAATCAATTTAGTCTTGGCCGGGTCCGACACTATAAGTCAACATCAAATCATTGAGGGGCCCAAAGATATTGCTTTTCCCCCTAAGGGTAAAAAGGAATAGATAAACTTTGACTTATATTTCTGCACTATTTACTCGTCACATTACACACAACATTACATTTTCTGAAATCATATTACTGATGCGTTTACGTATTATCAATGCACAACCAACTTGTAAACAACAACTCATATATCTATGTTTAAAGATTATAAGATATTATCGTCTCAGAATTACTGGTGATATATCCATGAAGTAATTCTCTGAGCGTGGGTTAATCCAATACTTAAATTCTTCATTTCAAAGTACTCATGAATATTGCAGCAATACCATTGCTATGCCTAAAACTCTTTAGACAATCTAAACTCTTTAGGAAATTCCCGACGTCAAAATCTCTTAAAATGATGAAAAAGTATGAAATGGCAAAGTATTTCAGAGTGGGTTTGAAGTCACGAGATGTGACGAAGTCAAGTAGCAGGTTCCGAAGTCAGTCTTCAAGTTCCGGAGTCAAAAAACAAAAATCCAAAGTCGACCTTCATGTTTCGGAGTCAAACAGTGATTCCGAAGTCAATCTTCATGTTCCAAAGTCAACAAAAAGTTCTGAAGTCATTCACGTTCCAAAATCATTTAGCAAATTCTGAAGTCATACTTCTAGTTCGTAATTCAACTATGACATCCCCATTTTCATGGCCAGAAAAGACCGATTTTTTTTATGCTTTATAGAAATCAGAGTACCTCTTTTAATAAAATGTTACGGAATTTGTTCCCAGAAAAACATGATAAATATGTTATCAAATCATTTTCGAATAAATTTATTTTTATCCATTTTAAAACATTTGGGATGTCATCATCAATACATAAACATAAGCATAAATAGAACTTACATTCATTTACACTAGTGATCTACATCTATTTTAAATCCCTCAGTGTAAAGTAGCTTCATATCGACACATGTGATACAAATAAGCTTGAGTGGGTCAAGTTGTGAAACATGGTGAGTACATAGGGTTTTCAACCAACAATAATATAATTATTAAGTTAAACATCAAACAATCAACCCTTTTACCCATCCCCATTATCTTATTTACTCTTAAGAATCTACCCTAAGATTCAACTATTCATCATTCATTCATTCCTAAGGAGTATCCTAAGGAATCGACACTAAGTTTGCATAGTCGCTAGGGTTTATCTAGTTTATTGACAATATCGTTTTCGAGAGTCCACTCGTAATACCCGTCGATGGGTTTTTAGAGTACACTAGGTGAACACATCGTTCACAACACCTACAGGTTGCGAGCCTGTTAGTGTTCTACTAGACTGTCTAGAATCGTCTGTGGTTGTTATCCATACTCTGCTAGATGACGAGGCCATCGCTTGGGTCATCATTTGGCTCATCGTTTTGGCTCATCATTTTGGCTCATCGTTTTGGCTCATCGCTTAGGTCATCGCTTCACACCATATTTTATCACTCATATATTATCAATCATCTTTCATCACTCATCATTTATCTCATCTTTCATCGCTCATCATTTATCTCACCTCTAATATACCCATGTTTTACCCCACACATTTTGTACATATAAAATACATATACAGTTTAGATTATTTAAAACATGTATAAAACGTTTCATCCAGCATAGACAACAAGTATTCAGACAATATACACACATAGCACGTAATTTATATAAAATATTTGATATCTATGTGTAGGATGAAAGTAACTATACACTCGCCTGCAAAGGTGGTGACTCGGTACTCGGACAGCACTTCGTTTACTTTTAAACAAATTTCCATTGACAAAACCTAGTATCATTTCCATAGAGTTTAGTCTAATGTTCAACGAGACTAATTAATAGTCTAGCTATTATTACTATTATATAAGCGTTAAACAATACTCTTCACCCACTATGTACAGACATGGGTCAGACATGAAACACCGGAGGGCAGGATCATTTTGGCATATAACACTTCTGAAATCCAACAACCCAGGCGGCCCTTCAAACAGGATTCCCGTAATGTGAGTGGTTAAAAAGATATTATAACGACACTTATATAACCCATAATAATAGCTCAAATAATTATTATAAGGTCCTAATAACGTTACTATATTTAAATAAAAGATATATTAAAAATTAGGTAGACGTATCTTACCTATGAGGGGGTTTGGCTAGAAGCCGTGCTCTACAGCGGCAAAACTTCCGAGCCGAAAGCTCTTCTTCTCGGAGCTGTCGAGCGCTCTGAGGCTTTCTTCTAGCGCTAGGGGAGTTTTTAGGAGGTTTAGAGAGAGTGTAGAGAGAATAAAGCATGGGAAAGGTGTGAAGAAAATGAGGGTGGGAGAGGTTCTATTTATAGGGTAAAATATGGTTGAACTTGGTGCCACATGTCATCATCTGGTAGCAAGACTTGGGAAGAAAGCAATAGACAAGATTATGCCATGTCACCCATTTTTTCACAGCACACTTTTGACTTCTAAAATCCGTAACTTTCGCATACGAGATTCGTTTTTGATGTTCTTTATATCCATGCATAGGTAAAAATAAGATCTACAACTTTCCTTTTGACTCTGTCGGCTAATTCTCGACCGATCTTAAATTTAACAGTAGAAGGTGACTACACTGTTAAATGTCCGCGTAAAATTCATAACTTCTACATACAAACTCCGTATTCGTCTGTCTTTTTGTCGTTGAGTTCCTATTAATGAGATCTTCAATTCTCATTAGGTCGTGTTGGTCAAAAACCGCTTGATCTAGAATTCGAGTTTCGGGTCATGCATAAATCTTAGAAAAATCATAACTTCCTCATACGAAGTCAGATTTGGGCGTTTTTTTATGCACGCTCTAGGTTTAACGTATACTATAACTTTTGTTTAGATCACTAAGGCCAAAAAGTCCTCTATCGTAAATTCACTAATTACGTCGCATAGTGTCGTGTTGGTTTTATCGCGAAACTTCGACGGGCCATAACCTCTTCGTTATAGCTCGTATTTCGACATTCTTTATATGTACGGAACATATTCTAGCACTTGGTTAAGCTTACTCATTCTAAATAATCTTCTATCAAAAACTCATTTTTGATGCTCATTGTCTCTAAATTGACTATCCCGGATCTATGGACGTTACATTAATCAACAAATTCTGAAATGGGCTTGTCTTTTGGGTTTTCTACTCCCGTTTTGGGTTGTTTTCCACAAAGGAAGGGATGGAATGATTTTGTGTTTATGGGAAAAGTTGAAAGAGATTTGAGAGAGATTGGGAGAGATTTGGAGAGATTTGATAGAGATTTGAGGGAGAGAGAGATAGAGAGAAAGAGATTGTGTTTGTATCCTGTGTTATGGTTTTGTCCTGTAGTGTTAACATTATGAACTTCACTACATCTCGTTATGAATGTTACTCATCCCCGAAGGATAAGTAATTGAAATTATCGAGTCATTACATCACTCACCCTATTTAGGGTTTAAATTTTTTGAACATATGAAACTTCCGAGTGATACTTTGTATTACAATAGTAAGTTTTGTAACGATGAGATTTTCAAAACAAAATTTTCATTTTTCATCAACCAAATTTACGTAAAAATATTCTCAAAAGTATTCAACAATAGTTATCAAAACATAACATATCCCAAGATCACAAAAATCACATCCCTTCTCTGATGTGTACGGGTCACGCCGGTACCTTCCCACGATCCTCGCTAGTACCTAAAACACATAACACAACAACTGTAAGCATAAATACTTAGTGAGTTCCCCAAAATACCACGATGTCACACCCCCAAACCAAGGATGGCAGAAACGTCCGGGGGTGGAGGACTTCATGTATAGTATCATAACCACAATTTCAATAGTAATTTAAGCAAACACAACCAACATATATATAATTGAAAAAGTTATATCACTTGTATGAATTACATGTTTCAAAATCAATTACAATATGCTGACAAAATATGAAAAGTTTGACGTCTTAACGTCCCATCCTCAGAAGCACTTGATTACCTGTTTAGTGATTTCCTGAGAATACAAGTTGTTTGAAAAGTGTCAACACAAAGGTTGGTGAGTTCATAAGTTTTTGCTATAAAACTTAATAGAAGTCTTTTCTCATGTAAATGCCGCGTTTTTTTAGAAATATCCGATATTTTCCTTAAAATCCGTATAATGTAGCCTTATGACCAAAGACCAAAATGTATAATAAATCATTCTTACTTAGTAGAAATGTCATGAGTTTGAATTGATATAAAAAGTGAATTTAAATCAACCTAAAACCTACTTAGGTTTTATGAAATCCTGTAAACTTTATGAATTGTTATCTCCCTATGTGAGTCGCTATAATCATACTATGACTATGTGAACCTGTCACGACGTTTCTTAGGCGTCGCGTAAATGAAATGACATTTGTCACCCGTAGACCTGCAGGTCCCACTGTAGCTAGCAGCAAGGTGTGGGGTGTCAAACCCAATATAGATCTATATACAAGTATCACGTTCTCCCTCCAGGAGACTCTGATTATAACTACCAGGAATTATATTCCGCACTCGGACGTACGGAAAGAGAGAATGTCTTACAATTTAGGGTAACAAGTTTACGTATAATGTGTGTGAGTGTAAACCTTTTCTGTATGAATGTACTCTTTTAGTACGAGTGTGTTATACAATATATCATAAACTATACCTATTATAGTTTATCTAAAACGTTTGTAATATGTAAGAACTCTTTTATGGAAATGTATTAGTGTTATGAATTTATTAAACTATACTTTTTATAGTTTAATATATGTGTTATAAAATGAATGAATAATATTTATTATGAATGACTTAGTTTCAGTTCATGATGATAAACTAACAAAGAAACACATTCAATAATTAGAACTTATGATTATACACTTTGCTCAACATAATACAAAGTGTTATGATATTTACATGTTGTTGGCTAACTTTAGCCATTCTGCACTGTTTTGGAAAAATCATACGAAGTCGAAAACTAGATCCGTAAATTCTGAGAGTTCAAAAAATGTGTCTAGTTTACTCATAATTTTTATCACGATTTTTAATAACTTCCAACTAAGGTGAAAAAGTCCATAATCACAGACTGGTCCGGATTGTTGTTTGAAATGATAGCCAGTTTTGTAAAAATCACCATAAATTGTAGAAAAATCGTATGGAGATGTGCAAGTAGTCATTTTAAAGCTAAGAACTTGAACTACTTGCACCTTGTACAGTTTTGAAAACAAAAATGTTTAAGATGCCCAAAACAGTCCATGAATGGAGTTGAATTTTGCTGATGAAGGATGTTAGAAAATTTTAGTTATGTTCTTGGTGTTTTAACTTGTATCCCCACCCCCCCCTGAAAACTTGAGAAAACATGAAAATGTAGGGGGATGAACTCACTTTAGGTGATTTCAGTAGATGATTGTTGAAGAATGGAAGTGTTTAACTCAAGAACACTTGGAGATGCCTTGAAGATTTTCGAGAATCTAACATTATAGTTATGGAGTTTGTGTAAGAAATCAATGATTTGAGTAGAATGAAGTGAAATAATCATAAGGAGGATGAATTATACTTACTAAGAGTGGAAGAACACTTGAAAATCAGCCTTGAATCTCGAAATTTGTGTGGAAAAAGTTTGAGAGAAAAGTGGTGTTTGATACTTAGTGAAATGAGAGCAAATGAGAGAAATGAGGAGAGAGGATGTTTGTTCCAGCTCTAAAAACGTGGGAATGAGTGTAAATTGAATGTGAGGGACATTGAAGTGACTTAGGTAAGGTGGGGAGGTATGGCTGGTCATAGAGTGGGGGTGGGGTGGTTGCTTGTGACATAAGTTAAGGCAAGGTCAACACTCCACCTTAAATAAATCCCCCATTAGATCTTTATTATTTAGATAATGATTTTCATCAAAATATGTTTAAATTATGAATATTTAGGGTTTATTATGTTTAAATATAATTTCTGGAGAAAATCCCGCTTTAAAATCACGAAAAACGGGCTTAAAATGTTAAAAATATCAAAAAATGGCTAAAAGTGACAAATTTCCGAATTCTGGCCGAGGTTCGACCTTCTGATGCTGAAACCGAGAGGAGAGAGGGCAGAAACCGAGAGGGGAGAAGAGGGAGAGTAGGAACCAAGAGGGGAGAAGAGGGAACAGAGAGGCGCGAAGAGACAGAGAGGAGAGAAGGAGACAGAGACCGAGAGGAGGGGAGAGAATAGAGACCGAGAGAAGAGAAGAGAGAGCAGAGAGGCGGGAGGCGAACAGAAGCAGAGAGGCGACAGAGAGGAGAGGAAGTGACAGAGAGCGAGAAGTGGCGACAGAGAGTGAGAAGCGGCGACAGAGTGTGAGAAGCGACAGAGAGGAGGCGACAGAGACCGAGACTCGGTCTCATCTACAGGAGTTCGGTCCTCCGGGTTCAGCCAACAGAGGCTCGGTCTGGTCTGGTACTCTCGGTCCTAGGTCTCGGCCTTAAGGAGCTTCGGCTCCTTGAGAAGGGTTTCGGTTCCTAAGGTCCATTTTTCTCGTTTTTACCCCGTTTTAAGTCGTTTTTGACCTGGTTAAGGGTCGGAATGACCCGAATGATTCTAAAAAGTTACGGGAACTATTTGAGAGAGATTTGGGAGACATTTCTCATACTTGGAGAGATTTGGGAGAGATTTGACATTCTTGGAGAGATTTCTCATACAAAGAGATATTTGAGAGATGTTTCACATACTTGGAGAGATTTGACATTCTTGGAGAGATTTCTCTTACAGAGAGATATTTGAGAGAGATTTGGGAGAGATTTCACATACTTGGAGAGATTTGGGAGAGATTTGACATTCTTGGAGAGATTTCTCATACAAAGAGATATTTGAGAGAGGTTTCACATACTTGGAGAGATTTGGGAGAGATTTGACATTCTTGGAGAGATTTCTCATACAGAGAGATATTTGAGAGAGATTTGGGAGAGATTTCACATACTTGGAGAGATTTGGGAGAGATTTGTCATAGAGAGAGATAGAGTGAAAACAATTGAGAGAGGTTCCATGTGTGACAATTTTGAGTGTTTGGCCCCGCAATGCAAGGTTCTTGAGCCCCGTTAAGTCATGATTAAGGATCCTACACACTCCCGATGAGTATGTAACATGGTTTTTATCAGTTTAGTTCATTGATTAGCACTAAGGCCTAGGAAATTTTAACACAAGACTTTTCCCAAGTGATGTTTTCCCATTAATATAGCAAGTTATACAGTATGAACATAACACAAACCCTAATACATAAGGTTTAATCGAGTTGACCGGTTTGACTTGATGACTTGACTTGACTCAAGATTGACGATTGTCACACACGATGTGACAATCGTCAGTCTAGAGTCAAGTTAAGTCATCAAGTCAAACTGGTCAACTCGATTAAACCTTGTGTATTAGGGTTTGTGTTATGTTCATACTGTATAACTTGTTATATTAATGGGAAAAAATCACTTGGGAAAAGCCCTTGTGTTAAAATTTCCTGAGCCTTAGTGCTAATCAATGAATTAAACTGATAAAACAATGTTGCATACTCATCGGGAGTGTGTAAGATCCTTAAACAAGGCTTAACAAGGTTTACGGACCTTGCATTGCGAAGCCGGACACTCACATATGTCACACACGAAACCTCTCTCAATCGTTTTCACTCTATCTCTTCTTATCAAGAATCTCTCCTAAATCTCTCTAAGAATGTCAAATCTCTCCCAAATCTCTCTAAGAATATCAAATCTCTCCCAAATCTCTCTAAGAATGGAAAATCTCTCCCAAATATCTCTTCGTATGAGAAATCTCTCAAAGTATGTGAAATCTCTCCCAAATATCTCTTTGTATGAGAAATCTCTCCAAGTGTGTGAAATCTCTCCCAAATCTCTCTCAAAAGTTTCCGTAGCTTTTTGAAATCATTTGGGTCATTCCGACCCTTAACCGGGTCAAAAACGGCTTAAAACGGAGTAAAAACGAGTAAAATAGGCTTAAGGACCCGAAACCCTCTTATAAGAGGCGAAACCTCTTAGAACCGAACTTTCTAAGAACCGAAACCAGGAGGACCGAAACTAGGAGGCCCGAACCCGAAGGTCCTCTCAGGGTCGAACCTCGCCCAGGAGGAACCGAACCCGAAAGGTCCCCTCAGGGCTGAACCTCGCCCAGGAAGAACCGAACCCGAAAGGTCCTCTCAGGACCGAACCTCGCGCACCACCCGAACCCGAAGGTACTGTTCATTTCGGGTCTGACCCCCTTCGGTCTATTTCGTTTCATGACTTCGGACCGAACCTCTCGCCTTCGCCTCTCACTTCCGGTTCGCTCCTTTCACTTCCTGCTCCTGCTCGGCATCAGCAAGGACCGAGTCTCGGCCTAGGGACCGAACCTCGGCCTAGGACCGAGAGGTCTCGCTGGAAACTCTTTTTCTCCCGGTTTTCGCGTAGTTTTGCGTTTAAGGCCCGTTTTTAATTATTTTAACGCGGGATTTTCACCCAAAATTATATTTAACATAATGAACCCTAAATATTCACAATTTAATCATATTTTCATGAAAATCTTTATTTAAATAATAAAAGTTAGTGGGTAAAGTACAAAGAGGTGGAGTGTTGACTTTGCCTTAACTTATGTCACAAACAACCACCCCACACCCACTCTATGACCAGCCATACCTCCCCACCTTACCTAGGTCACTTAAATGTCCCTTACACTCAATTTCCACTCATTCCCACGTTTTTAGAGCTGGAACAAAACACCCTCTCTCCTCATTTCTCTTATTTGCTCTCATTTCACTAAGTATCAAACACCACTTTTCTCTCAAACTTTTTCTCCACCAAATTCGAGATTCAAGGCTGATTTTCAAGTGTTCTTCCACTCTTAGTAAGTATAACTCATCCTCCTTATGGTTATTTCACTTCATTCTACTCAAATCATTGATTGCTTACACAAACTCCATAACTATGATGTTAGATTCTCGAAAATCTTCAAGGCATCTCCAAGTGTTCTTGAGTTAAACACTTCCATTCTTCAACAATCATCTACTGAAATCACTTAAGATGAGTTCATACCCTACATTTTCATGTTTTCTCAAGTTTTTAGGGGGTGGGGGGGGGGGGATACAAGTTAAAACACCAAAAACATAACTAAACTTTTCTAACAGCCTTCATCAGGAAAGTTCAACTCCATTCACGGACTGTTTTGGGCAACTCAAACATTTTTGTTTTCAAAACTGTATGAGGTGCAGATAGTTCAAGTTCTTAGCTTTAAAATGACTACTTGCATATCTCCATACGATTTTTCTACAATTTATGGTGATTTTTATAAAACTGCCTATCATTTCAAACAACAATCCGGACTAGTCTGTGATTATGGACTTATTCACCCAAGTTGGAGGTCATTAAAAATAGTGATAAAAAATATGAGTAAAATAGACACATTTTGTGAACTCTCAGAATTTACGGATCTAGTTTTCGACTTCGTATGATTTTTCTATGATTTTTCCAAAACAGTACAGAATGGCTAAAGTTAGCCAACAACATGTAAATATCATAACACCTTGTATTATGTTGAGCAAAGTGTATAATCATAAGTTCTAATTATTTAATGTGTTTCTTTGTTAGTGTATCATCATGAACTGAAACTAGGTCATTCTTAATAAATATTATTCATTCATTTTAGAACACGTATATTAAACTATAAAAAAGTATAGTTTAATAAATTCAATACACTAATACATTTCCATAAAAGAGTTCTTACATATTACAAACGTTTTAGATAAACTATAATAGTTATAGTTTATGATATATTGCATAACACACTCGTACTAAAAGAGTACATTCATACAGAAAAGGTTTACACTCACACACATTATACGTAAACTTGTTACCCTAAATTGTAAGACATTCTCTCTTTCCGTACGTCCGAGTGCGGAATATAATTCCTGGTAGTTATAATCAGAGTCTCCTGGAGGGAGAACGTGATACTTGTATATAGATCTATATTGGGTTTGACACCCCACACCTTGCTGTTAGCTACAGTGGGACCTGCAGGTCTACGGGTGACAAATGTCATTTCATTTTCGCGATGCCTGAGAAACGTCGTGGCAGGTTCACATAGTCATAGTATGATTATAGCGACTCACATAGGGAGATAACAATTCATAAAGTTTACAGGATTTCATAAAACCTAAGTAGGTTTTAGGTTGATTTAAATTCACTTTTTATATCAATTCAAACTCATGACAATTCTACTAAGTAAGAATGATTTCTTATACATTTTGGTCTTTGGTTATAAAGCTACAATATACGGATTTCAAGGAAAATATCGGATTTTTCTGAAACAAACGCAACAATTACATGGGAAAGACTTCTATTAAGTTTTATAGCAAAAACTTATGAACTCACCAACCTTTGTGTTGACACTTTTCAAACAACTTGTATTCTCAGGAAATCACTAAACAGATAATCAAGTGCTTTTGAGGATGGGACGTTAAGGCGTCAAACTTTTCATATTTTGTCAACATATTGTAATTGAATTTTGAAACATGTAATTCATACAAGTGATGTAACTTTTTCAATTATATATATGTTGGTTGTGTTTGCTTAAATTACTATTGAAATTGTGGTTATGATACTATACATGAAGTCCTCCAACCCCGGACGTTTCCGCCATCCTTGGTTTGGGGGTGTGACACATACAACACATACGCCACTCGAGGCTACTGTACGAACCTCCGGTCGATGTGTCTCAGCGGGACCCTCCGGTCCCGTAACTCGTTGGACCCTCTGGTCCGGTCATAGCTCGTTGGGCCCTCCAGCCCGATCTTTCTCGTTGGACCCTCCGGTCTATACAATTCAAAAAAATCCTAATATTTTGACCAAACAAACGAAAATAGACAGAATACCTGTTCAATCTGCAAAACCGGTTAAAAAGGAATTTTTCAAAGTTTTAGCCAGTATTCCATGCTTTTTTGTAAACAAAATTTAGTTTGAGATTTTTTTTTTCATAAATTGGACTAAAATATTAAAACTTTTTTGAAGAATTCCTATAATTTTATATTAATGAACATGATGATACAAGATGTTATAATTATACTCGCATATTTGAAATAATTTATTTATTTTTATACTTGGAATGTATATAAAATACCATTTCATTGAGTGTTTTCCTTTATTTCATTCAAATTATTTAAAAGAGAAATTATCAGAAAAGTTTCAATATTTTCTTCACCAATAACTGGTGAAGAAAATAAGGGAGATTGTATCTATTATGTTTTTTTTTTTGAGTATAGCTTATGAACTTAAATTCCATTTTTCAACCCCCTATGAAATCCATAAGAGATTAGGACAATGTATAAACCTTAATAGTGTGTACGATGTAAATGGAACGAGAGAAAAGGAAAACGTCATGATTCGTAGGAATATATGAGTTTTAGTGTTTAAAGTGCATAATATATGATATTTATTATTCATAACCGATGTATAGATAGTAATAACCCTTGAATTGTATCTAAATAAACATCGCCTGAAAAATTTGATGTTATTGCCATTAATTGTTGCAACCAACCGATATGTTCAATAAATAGTTGAATGGATAGATTTAGAGTAGTAAAAGATTCATCATAAATGCCAACTCAAACCCAAAACCAGCTAGAAGAAATGATCTGTAAAAATGATATATTTTAATTAGTAATTAAGCATAACGAGTTAATGTGTACTATTGAGTGATATTGATCTTTCGTAAACATTAGGTGTAGTTGGTTACCGACACGAATATACTATATGATTTAAACAAAAAGACAAGTTTAATGGTTAACAATGCACCATAAAAAATAAAGTGACCAAAAATATATATAAAAATGTAGTTGATTACAATCTCAAGTCATTATCCTTCTATATTGGTTGCCCTGCCCGTGTATATTAACCCAATATTTTCAAACGGGCAAGTCAAATGGGCTATGTTTTCACCGAACGGCGTCGTTCCGTTGTTTCTTCGATTAATAACATTAGAGACCACCGTCCACCACCATGTCCCTCCTCTGGCCACTGTCCAGTGTCCACCGTAACGTATGTCGAAACTTCTCCGGTTGTCAGTCTTATAGAAGTCATCTCCCAAACAAGCAGAGGAAGTTCAGACCATAAAACTTTCTGTTAATCTTTATCTCACTTCAACTTACCCAATTTCGTTCAACGGTTTCCACACGCTACCTTTCCTTTCAAAGCCCTAAATGTTCCCTCAAGTTTCTTGCCTTCTTCCTTATCGGACGTATTCGACGCTCGTTCATCATTAGGTTGGTCTTTAATCTTTTTCATGTTGGCATTTTCAAGCTCTAAAATTAAGTTGCTGTTGTTGTGTTGTCGATTGTCACTCTTCACTTAGGGGTTTGCCATGGTGCGCTGTAACAATTTGGGCAAAAAGTTTGATAATTTTTGCTTGTTTGACGATTTCAACAGTTAATGGAAACTTGTGACTGATTGCCATATTTGTTCAAACTAAACTAATTTTACAATTCTGTCGTGTTTATATGATAATCAATTGACGTTTCTGTAACGGAAAATCACATGCTTCAATCTTTATCGTGAAATTGTTTTTGGTTAGAGACACAAGTTCAGATTATTAGGGTTTTCCCTTCACCTATTCTCTTTAAAGTTTAAAGCAACTTAACTACTTTCATCTGTTTGTACCTTACAATAAGAAACAAGCAATCAAACATGACCCATGTTCAATATCTGATATCTGTCTATTTCAGTGGTTATTCATTCAGATTACAAGAATTAATCTAAGATTGTTTTTGTTGTGAAGGTAGATTGTCTTTCAGAAGTTTTCTTATTATCATTAGCTGGAAAGAGCTCTGTTAGAAATAATGGGAAGTACATTTAATCCACAAATATTGATGGAGAAGCTGGCTAAGCTCAATAGCTCACAGCAGAGCATTGAGAGTATCCTACTTAAATGTATTTGCACAAATATATTTGTCTTAATATTCATAATTGTTATATAAGTTTTTTAGTTACCTGGTGGAGTTTTTTTAGTGAGAATTAATAGTTGCTCAATGAGGGCCTATGGAAGAGGAATTTAGAACAAGATATTTTTTCATTTTCTGGTCTTCTTTCCTACATTATCTACTTTAAAGTTTCATTATCTTGGAAAACTTAAAAAGGGTTTCCCTAGGGTTTAGGGTTTAAGGTTTAGGAAAGGAATGAACAAAAAACAAGCAAGGTAATGGAATTAGTCATTACACTTCACTATTTTTGAAAAATAACAAAAGATACTTGAATTGAAGTTTTGAAATTTATTAAAGAGTAAATTACACGAATGGTCCCTATGGTTTAGGGTAATTTGTGTGTTCGGTCCCAAACTTATTTTTTTAACTCGGAAGGTCCCTACTGTTTGTTTTTGTTATGCACTTGGTCCCTGTCTTACCTAAAAAAGACTATTTTGTCATTGATTTTTTAATTTATTTAAAAAAGCACACCCCCAATCCCACCCCTCACCTTACCTTACCTACCCCACCATTTTTCCCTATTTAAATAATAGTCTTGTTAGGTAAAACAGGGACCAAACGCATAACAAAAACAAATAGTAGGGACCTTCCGAGTTAAAAAAATAAGTCAGGGACCAAACACACAAATTACCTGAAACCATAGGGACCATTCTTTTAGTTTACTCTTTATTAAAAGCATTGTTGTTAAAGATAATCTATTTTAATTACTTATAATTATAAAATATCATTTCATCTCATCAAAGAATGAAAAAAAACACCAAGCGCCATGTAACGAAAATCATCTGGGTAAAAGGAATCACATTTCGTGAGGAATGTTTCATACCAAACACTACCTTTTGTTGATCAAGGAGGATGGAATTGGAAAAGAATGAAATTGTGATGTTTTCCTTAATAATGAATGACATAAAGCTTTGTCACATTGGTGTATATTTCACATGAACAAGGCAAAACAAGTTGTTGAAACATGGGAAAAACAATTCCGATGTTCCCCACGTGATCAACGCGTAGCTTTTTTATATCTTGCAAATGATATACTGCAAAATAGTAGGCGAAAGGGTTCCGAGTTTGTTGGAGAGTTCTGGAAAGTTCTTCCGGATGCACTTCATGATGTCATGGATAACACCGATGATTCCGGAAAAAACGCGGCTTTACGCCTGGTATGTTGCTTTACTTTTATGCTCATGTTTCACAAAATTTAAATGCCTTTTTTTTTTGTTTTTAAATATAAATTTACTTAATGGGTTATGGGTTATGTAATATGTAATCACTTAATATGGAGTGGAGAGCCATATATGGTTGTTTCTTTTTTACTTATTTTGGACAAAATGACTTAATGGGTTAAGCCAAAAAATCCGGCTTAATATTTGGATACTTACCCTTTAGTCCTTTATGTATTTGGTCTTAGTTCTTTCTTCCTCCCAACTCCTATCATGTTCCCCATTTGTGGTTTTAAGAATGCTAATTTTTGAACTGTTTTCTTGTACATTTTTGAATAATAAAAACAGTATTAATCATATACTCATATTTTTACCATTGTATCTGATTAATACTGTTTTCTTTTTTTCAAATATGTAAAAGAAAACAGTTTAAAAATTAGCATTCTTAAAGTCACGAGGGGGGAACATGATGGGAGTTGGGAGGAAAAAAGAACTAAGAGGAAATTGTATTGATAAATTAAATAATAAGATTATAAAATATTTAACTAACTAATAAGATGATAAAAATGTGAATTTTTTTTAATAAAATATTCAACTTTGAATTACATAATTTTCAACAATTAAAAAAGTTATTGTTGGTAATTAGTTTTAAAACTGAAGTCATTTATGATCAAAGCTAATTCAAAACCTTCTTAACTCAACATATTAGATAGAGTTGAGAATTTTGCTCAATCAAAACAATTCTCAACTATTATGTTTGGTTTAAAATATCATTAATGTTATTATACAATCTCGGGTTCAATTTGAGTTACTAATCATATTTTGATTGAATATAAGAACATTTGCATTATAATTTATAGAAAATAGTATGCGACCCTAAACAGTTCCCAAAAACAATCATTTGTATACGGAAGGGTAAAATGGTCATTTACCAAGATTCAGATAGTTCTTCCGGTCTAAAAATGAAATAGTCTATATGTATACATCACTTCATCCACACATACAACATTACCAATTCAACCACTTTATCCATACAGGACTTGATAAAAAATAAGAATCAAGCCCTAAAATTGATATTTCTTTTTCTATTTTCTATTTTCTATTTTCATATTTTCATTTGCCTACAAGCAGATAAAAATTTGGGAAGAAAGAAAAGTTTTTGGGTCACAGGGGCAAATTCTGAAAGAGCTTGTTGGAAGGCATGTAGAAAGTAGTAACAGAAATGAGAAGCACACGGGGTTAAAATTGGTATTTTGCAAGTTCCTCTCTTCCTCCGTGTTTCTGTATAAATATTTTGTTCTTTTTTATGTTTGAGGATAAGATTTCTTGTTTATTCGTATGTGGTCAGCAACAGTCAGCTGGAAATGCATTGGATAAGATAGTGTCAGGGTATCAAATCATTTATGGAGGTCAACTTGATGAAGATGCTACGATTAGCAAATGCAAAAATACTATCACCTGCATTGAAAAAGTGGAGCAAGGAATTGGTGGTGATGTTAGATCTGGTATGTTCTTCAAATGCATGTTAAAAAGTGGTTAGATTACTCAATTTCCCTTTATAATTTATGGTTTGACCTTTGTAAGATAGTGCCATGTTAGGAATTGGTGAATGATTTAATCACATATGTGATATGAACCGAAACAGATGATGCACGTAACCAATGAAAAGCAAGCTATCATCATAATTGATGAGAAAACTAAAGGCCCTATATTTTACAGCAACCTAGTTTAAAAGATAAATCAAATTTGAAATAAAATAAAAGATAACTCGTCTTCGGCTACTAACAAAATTTGGAGCATTCTATCGATGCATTGATGCTCCCTTTCATCACATTGGAAACATAATCCTTTTTCCTTTTGTCTTCATCAGCCTTCAAAATTGCCCCCTAAGTTGGCCACTAGAAGTAACATTAGTATCCACCAGCCCCTTTCCATGATCGTGAAAGACTCATACTTACTTGGTTTTCATCTCACATGATAGCTATCCTCATAGCATGAGTTAGGCTTTTTGGTTCTAGTGATTTGGTCTGAATATATATATATATATATATATATATATATATATATATATATATATATATATATATATATATATTGTTTTGGTAGTTTGATCATATTTACACGAAAACGGGATCGAGGATCGGTAATATATAAAATTCGGTACAAGGGGGGTAGTCTTCTCCAGAACGCTATTTCGGTATGTACCATGTAATGTGGTATAACGTATCATATATTACTAACATATATAATAATATAAATATAAAAGCATACTAAATGTAGAATTGATGAATTAGGATCGTTAAAATTTAAAATATGGTGATAAAAAAAGATTGGGTAATTGATTTTGGATTCTCCATACGTAATGACTAATGATCATGCCTTTTTTTTAGCCATTTGGGTTCCTAAAATTTGGAGCAAATGTTTCACCTGCTCATGCCTTTTTTTTTTTTTTTATTTTTTATTTTTTTTATTTTTTAATATAATTATTTTTAACCTGCATTTTTCCACAATCGTGTTCCAGAAATTAATGGGTCGTCGGATTCGACCTCTCGAATCGCGTTCCACACTGATATAGGATCGAAATTTAAGCAACTCGGGATCATCCTATTATGCGATTGGATCGCGATTTATTATGTGATTTGATCGTTATTGTTCCCGTTTCTGGAACGTGCGACCCGGAACGAAAAATGTGGGATGGGGAGCGATCCTAGTATCTTTGAGTTTGATAATATTTATAAAATATTCAAATAGTTGCACAAGTTTGTAGACAAATTTGGAAATGCGTTCTTTCTTTGCACTAATCTTTGTACCTAATTGTTTGATGGTGTGGCCTCGACCAACGTTCACTGTTGGAGGCCATCTTCTACACTCTCTTATCCTGCCAAAGAATGTATTAAGCATGATTTTGATGATGTTAGATGGAAGCCTAAGTCTCAACTATGCCCCTACATACAAGTGAAGGATTCGTAGTCGTCAAAAAACAAGTGATGAAAATGAAATAGCAAAGAAATTTCGTCGAAACACATTAGATAAAGAATTAAGAGAAGTTGAGAGTGAATTATAAAAGTTGCAAAGTCGTTGAATGAAATAAATAATATTGATGATGAGATGATTGTTTATATGGAGAAGTTGGGAAAAAAATGGTGTGGGAGAATTTGATCCAAAATAGGAAACGACTCTTTTGCTACTAGGTGAAAGTGTTAGAAATTAGAAAAGTTTGGTTACACCTTGAGCTATCGTGTTGCAAGTCGTGGGTGAGAAATGCGAGAAGAAAGTTTAGAGTATTCAGATTGCTTTTGGATTTTTTTGTATCACTTGATTTACTTTTAGATGTGTTTTGTCTGACTTTCACAATCTATTTTGGATGACTTTTAAATCCATAATGTTCAAAAGTAATCCAAAAATAACCGTATCATATAACATATAAATCCATAACATAAAATTTAAAAGTCATACCAAAAAAATCTTGAAAGTCATATAGAAGTCATCTAAAAGTCAATGAAATTTAACTTGGAAAGTTAACAAATATCATCCAGAAGAGATCTTGAAAGTTATACAAAAGTCATCTAAAACTAAACCCAAATTCATGCAAAAAAAAAAAAAATAATAATAAATAAAGATCCAAAAGCAATCCATATGATCCAAACTTCATTTTTGCATTTTTCACCCACGATTCCAACATGACGGCTCAAGGTGTAACCAAACTTTTTCTAATACCGACACTTCCTCTGAAAGCAAAAAGAGTCATTTCGTCTTTCGGATCAGATTCTCCCGCTACATTTTTTCCAACTTTGTCAATATTTTTTTCTACTAAGAACTTCACAACTTTGATAATTTCATTCCAACTTCGTTTTCCTCACTTGTTTTCTATCGACCAAATGATTTTTCACTTACATATAGGGGCTTTGTTGAGGCTTGGGTTTCCATATGAATGCACTTAACATTATCTAAATCATGCTTAGTAAGTTCTTCGGCGGGATGAGGGAGTGTAGAAGATGGCCCCCTAACTGTGATCGCACTTGTCAAGGTCGCCCCATCAAATAATTGGGAACAAAGATCATGGCAAAGGATGAACACATTTCTCAATTTGTCTACAAACTTGTTTAACTGTTTGAAAAATTATAAATATTATCAAGCTATTAAAACAAAATAATCGTATTTAATAAAAAGGTTACCTTCGTCTTTGAATACCACCATTCATTAGTCATATTGGAAGTGTTGTAGGATTATAAAATTTCTCGATTTTGTTTTTCAGTTTCAACCAAACAACTTACTTTGCTTTTAAGTAGTCAACAGAGATTTTTCCTTTGTTTTGGTCAAGTATAAAAATTATGTCCGTATTTTATTTTTTATGCTACTACTTTCCATGAGCTTCCTTTTAAGCCATTGCCTTCTCAACCATTGTTACTAGTTCATGTATGGATTATTTGAGAAAAGTTTTATTCACACATTCCAACTTCCAACTAACTCTAGGTCTCTATTCTATCATATATAGAATAAAAGATTCAATAAAAACTAGTTAGTTTTCAAGTACTGCTACTTTCAAAAAATAAAAATTAACCAAACAACAATGTTTAATAATTCATGTAGCTAATACTCAATCAACCAATTAACCAAATCAACAATGTTTAATACTTCATGTAGCTCAAACACCAATCAACCAGTTAGCCAAATCACAAATGTTTAATAATTTCATGTAGCAAAAATTAACCAAACAACAAATTTTTTGCTAATACCCTATCACCAATCAACAATCAAATTCATGCAGATTCATGTATTTGGAACAATCAACCAAAACAAATACAATGAAAGGCAAAAGGTATGCAGTCTGTGGACAACATCTGCAGACCTATGCAGTAGAAGAGGTGGACCAAATGTCTTCAGACTGCAATAAAAAGACTGTTTGTTTTTTAACGTCTGCATGCTATTAAAGTAAACTGAAGTTTAAATAAACTGATTTTTTAAACATAAAAAATATCACGACAAACTAAATTTTTCATTAACTCTAACTTAAACACCTATGTAAAACATACAACTAATTCATGAATATAAAACATACAACCGATTTACATGTTTTTATGAGCATTTTCTCCATTTTACCCATTTGACCCATGTCTTTCACTTTAAACTTTCCATACACAATCGATATGAATATACAATATCCTATCTTAGAATTCGTGTGACATTGTATTGATTTTTCTGTCTTTGTTTTTTTTTTTTCTGTCCCCCTTCCAAATGGGAAAAAAATCAGCTCAAGTTAATGGGTTGGGTGTTGTGGAAGTGCTCAAGGGGCATCATGCTACATTGAGAGATTGCATTGAGCAACTATCATCTGTAGAATCATCTAGAATTAATCTTGTTTCTTATCTGCGAGAGGCTCTTCAGGAGCAGGTATATTCGTATCCAAAATCTCTGTTCCTTTTGAATTTTTACAAGGGCTAAATGCAAAAAAATACCCTAAAACTTTCATTTATTTGTCAATACAACATTGTATTTTCAGTTCTTTTCTTATTTAGACATCGTGCTTTGAACAATCTAAACCAAATGTCCTATGAAAAATCTACCCAATTTTAGAAATAGAATGCTGTAATAATCAAATATCTGAAAGTACGTTGCTTTTTCTTGCACTTTACCCTTTTTTATAGAGTTTAGGGTGTTTCTGAGAGAGGAATGCTGTGGTTTTCTTGTTTTCAGGAAATGAAGCTGGATCAAGTCCGAAATGAACTCAAGGTACAATCTATATATATATATATATATATATATATATATATATTTGTATGCAAATTGGTCTTTAATTAGTGATTATTGGTGCTTTCTTCTAAATCATAATCAGATCCCAAAATTTGAAGCCTTTTGACACGTTCATGAAGATTGCACATACATGATATTACCAGAATTTGTAGAAACAGAAACTTTTAGTTAATTGATTTAAGACTAAATTACAGATTTGGTCCCTGTGCTCAAGAAAGGAATCTGTTTGCAATTTTGGTTCTTATTTTATGGTTTATAACACTGTTGATTTCATCTTCTTCCTCAACAAAATCAAAATTCAACCACCAAAATTGCAAAAAGACCACATTTTAGACCTAAACCTAAAAAAGAGAAAAAGCTCAGGGACAAAATTGCAAAAATTGCAAAAATGGTTCCTGTGGGTTATCATTTTCTCTGGGTAAATAAATTAAAACTGATAAAAGAAAATTGAAAAATAATAATATAAAGGGCAGATTAGTCATTTAAAGTTTGACAGGGACCAAATATGCAACAAAAACCTGCGAAAGGACCATATCTACAATTTTGACATGGTTTGGACTTTATCCAAAGAAAATGACAAACCACAGGGACCATTTTTGCAAATTTGTCAATATTATTACATGACTTGTTCTTGAAAATATATTTTGCATGTTTTTGTCCTTGTCTGTAACTTATCTGCCCTGTGGTTCACCCCATGTAAATGACAAGGGTAAATTTGTCTTTTTACACGCTGGACTTTTAAGTTAGACCCTCGATGAGGTCGAGGACAATATCGATAATTTCTACTATCCCATATACGTGAATTTCATTAATTTCTTTTTATTATAATTGTTATATACTTATTTAAGTAAGTTCACCCTATTTTCATGTTTTCAGGCTGCACATAAACAATCAGAAAAAACCGATAATTTCTGCCGCCAGTTAATGAATCCCAGTGCCACCAAATTACTCCCGGAGCAGACCACAACCACCACCACCAAACCCCACAATTACATTCCTGGAACCGGAGAACAGTCTGCAGCGGTAATGTACACACACCAAGTTCCAATCACCGAGGAGGAAACCACCAAATCTGCCGCCGCCGAAGTGGCGGCAAAGCTCACCGCCTCCACATCATCCGCCGAGATGCTCTCTTACGTCCTCTCTTCCTTAGCATCCGAGGGCGTTATCGTAAATTCCACTCCAGAATCCTCCTCAAACAACCACCCTCCCGAAAAACGAGCCAAGATCGAGACAACCGACCACCACTACCAACCACCGCCACCATCATCTCCGCCACCTCTGCTACCTATGCCGCCAATGCAAGCTTACCCGCTGCCGCCGTTCATGGTGGCGGTACCGTATAACTATAACCAGCAAGCACCACCGCCTTTGCCGGGGTATCCCACCGTTGGGCCGCTAATCAACAGTGGCTCTTCATACACACCGGCGGTGGTGCCGCCACCACCTGGCGGTTACCAGAATTATCAAATGGAAGGTGGGTACACTAGCCAACCGATGGCACCGATGTCTAGACAGTAGAATTGACTTGGCGTATGTAATTGTAGTGTGATGTATCATAGGACACATGTAAACGTGTTGGATAGTGGTTGGAGAATTTGTTACATTAGAAGGTTGATTTTCGCATATTGTTTGTGTGTACAAATGTTGTATACTTGTAACTTGTAAGGATAGTTTTTGCTACTAGATCTTGAAGAAAATACCCGACTTATTAATTTATATTTACTTAAAATTACTTATTTTCTAAATTAAGTAGTGGAAAGTAGTTCTAATGTGGATTTTTTTTAATTGATATAAGGTTATTGACAACATGACATGTTGGACAAAATCTATTTTGCAGAAGTTAAATATAAAAAAGTACAAATAAAGTATTGAATTAAAAGTTGTGAAAAGTGAGCATGGTGTGTAGAACTTTTTACCCGTGACATGAGCACAGCCAAAATACAACCAAAAGACAAAGAAAGAGGAATTAACGATGCTTTTTGACCACAGCCGCCCGAAGACATTGCTTTTTACGACTATAGTCTGTTGTACTCTCATAAACCAAAAGAAAAATAAAACAATAACAAAATATATTTTGATCATAAAATATAAATAGATTGGATTAAAATGGTTTTTGTATGAGTAAAAACATTTTAGATGTATTATGCATGTCGATATACCTTGGGTAACTTTCAACTTAGGGATAGCAAACCTTACCAACATGTTTATCAGTTAGTTATCAGACCCACAAACCATAAATGACCTTAACGCCTCGTTCCCGAGTTTAACAAAAGAAAAGAAGAGAAGAGAAAAGAAAGTGACGAGAGAAAAGAAGAGAAAGGAAAGGAAAACAAAATTTTCTTTAGTGTTCCCGAGTTGGAGAGAAGCGGAAGGAAAATGAATCATTTTGTTCTTTCTTTCCAAATCCTTCCAAATCAGAAGGAAAGTTAGGAGAGAAAGTAATCCTCTCATTTCCCTCCATTTCCTTCCACTTCCCTCCTTTAATGAAACTCGGGAACACCAATTTCTTTTATTTTCTTCTCATTTCATTTCCTTTCTCTTGTTAAGTTGAACTTGGGAACGGGGTGTAAAGATGATGATGTTATGTGTTCTAATTATTAAATGAACTAAAAATAACTCAAATCAATGATCATAAACATGTTTTATATAAAATCATAAACGATTATATGGGTCTAATTATGATTCCTTTTGGAATATGATAAGAGCTTTAGCATTTTGGATATGAACTCCTGTAGTCTTGCAAAACGTAAAGCATGAAGTTTCCCCATTCAAGTGAGATTAACAAAAGAGATGCACACAAACGTTGAAGTCAAGGTTTAATCTAATGTCTTGAATGCAAGTTTTTGGTCAGAGATGACTGAAGCAACACATGTTAGTTTATCATGTATCAGGTTGGTTGGTCATGAGTGTCTCTTGTTGGTCATTTTAGTGTCACAATTTCATATTATGGTACTGGAACTAACATGTGAGCCAGAAGGCTTTATAATTTGTACTCTAATATATGTACGAGGATTGTGCGAAGTGCACACATGTATAAGATCGAATTAGAAACTGGTTCGATGACATGTCGGTGGTCCAGGGGGAACGCCCTTGGGTCTGGGGTTTCTAAAGGGGCGGCGCCCTTTTGGCGGGGTCTAGGGGTAGTGCCCCTAGCGGGGTCCAAAGGGCAGAGCCCCTGGCAGGGGTGATTATGGTAAAGCTGACAAAATTCGTCAGTTTTGGAAACCCTAAATCCTTATTAAAATCTGGATTACCCTGACTTGCTTGCAAAGGAACTGATGACGACTCAACCCTAATGAAACCCTAATCTCGTTTATTATATATAAACGACTCTTGCTTTTAGAAGAGACACACAAAATTGAGCTCATGTTTTTGTTCAAACACTCACATAATCTTTCTAGCAATTTGGCTTACGATTTCTGTGCCTAGAATCGTAAGTATCCTCTTAGATTATCCTAGGCTGAATTTTTTGTAACCCAGACATAAGGTAGAAATATCAGTTCGGAAAATGTTCAAACGATCCAAGTTGGTATCCATATCTCTACTACATGTAACACTCTGTTCCGAATTGACTCCTAGTCTGAGGCGGTGGCTTGAAGGTCGGTCATTATAAGGGTTATGATTCTTGGGAAGGTAAGATATAGGCCATTTTGGGTGCGGGTGATGTATTAGAAGTGATCCGGGTGTTTGGTTCGTGTTTTGGAGCCTAGGGGTATTTCGGTAAAGTGGCAGTTCGGGCTTTGGTGGAAAATGGATTTTTGTTCGGAAGGTCTTAAGAAAGGTTTGAGTTGTTAGAAGTGTAGGGATTCTTGTCACCTTTATGTGGATATAAGGATCGTCAGAATCGGACTTATAACGAAGAAGTTATGGCCTTCAGAAGTTTCGTGGTTTTTCAGGCTTAACCAAGTACGCAAGGCGTACTAGCAAAGAAGGTAGTATGCTGGGCATACCCCGGGAGTAAGTTGGGCGTACTGACCAGGAGGATCGTGAATGTTCCCCGGAGTACGCTGGGCGTACTCCAGTTAGATCAGAACCCTATTTTAGAGCCTTGGACCCTATTTAAACTCCTTATCTCATAACCTAACCCTAATATCTTCTGCGTCCATCCCTCTAAACCCTAGAAATCGACCCTTAGCCCCCATTTAAGTGATTTTAGAGCTTCAAAGTGATTTTTGGTGTGTTTTGGTGCTAGAGGAGGAAGAAGGAACTTCTTGAAGAGTTATTGTTTGACTTGGAGCTTTTGGATCCAAGCTTTGTACACCTAGATCTATCTTCTGGATGTATAAAGTCTCATCCTTGAAAACTTTTTCCATGTAGATCTAGCTAAGTGGTACATTGTTATGGTTTTGGTCCCTTTGAGGTAGTTCTTGTGAGTAGAAGTTACTCCAGAACCTTTGAGCCCCTTATTGTGTCCTTATTGAGGTTTTTGAGTCATAAAGTTTAGGTCTTGAGGGGTATAAACCTTCCATGCATGAATTGATACTCATTTAATCAAGTTTGGGACTTATGGTTTAGATTTAGGCCCCATTGAGTTATGCTAAGTCATAAAATTGGAAACTTTATGACTTAAGAAGTCCCTTGGAGTCAGATCTGGAAGCTTGGACTGAGGTCTTAAGGTATTAAGAAGTTTTAGGACATTTTGGGAGTGATTTTGACATTTTGGAATTCATCTTTGGTGTTTGGGCTTCACTAAGCCATGCAAAGGCTTAAAGCATTCGACTTTATGGATCAAGTCACTTATATTTAGCCATTTTTAGGTTTTGGAAATTTTGACTTAATGGATTAAGAGCTAAGATTGAGAGTTGGTCAACAGGAGGAGTACGTTGGGCGTACAAGCCCTTAAGCCAGTACGCTCCACGTACTCAACAAAATAGGATTTTGGTTTTTGGGCTTCGGTTTGGGCCATCAGGTTTTGGGTTGATATTTTATTTGTAGAGGCCCACTATGGTCTTGGGCCCAATTTTCCGATTGGGCCACAAGTGGTTTTTAGCATTTTGGGCGTAATTGTTTGGATTATTATTGGGCCATTAGATTATGAAGTGTATTGGACTTAAAAGAATAATTTGGGCATCATGGCAAGACCCATGTAGAGGTTCGGGCCCAATTTTGATGGATTCATGGACATTATAGTGCTGGGGTTTTATTTTGGGTTTGGGGATTGGTTTTGGATCATATTGGGCTAGGGGTAGGATGGTCATTCTACCCCATTCATGGATTAAGGATCATGGTATGGAACCGAATTGCTAATTAGGTATATTGGTTGGTATTGATAGCTCAGGAAGTGGACAGGGCAATAGCTAAAGATTTCTTTCAGGAAGCTTCTGCATTTGAGGTGAGTCTCCTCACCATACCAATGGGTCTAAGGCACCAAGGCCGTCCCATTTTATGTTATATAGTATGCTAGCCATTTTATGTTATGTAGTATGTTAGCCATTATGTGTTATGTGGTGTGCTAGATGTTTCTGTGATATGTGGTATGCTAGTTGACTATGTGTTACTTGCATGGAAGACCATGGGAGAGCCCATGGCAACTGGATGTAAGACTCTGAGGATGAGCCCACGACTTTCCTATTTAAGACCATGGGAGAGCCCATGTCACTTAGGTGTAAGAACATGTGGGGAGCCCATGACATCTTGGAGTAAGACCCTAGGGACGATCCCAAGACATCCATATCTGTTTATACGTATGGCTTATGTGATTGATAGGGCGTATGTGGCAGAGATAGCTTTTATAGCTGATACGATATATGTTATGTGGATTGTGTGTGGGGTATGCTCTGGGGAACTCACTAAGATTTGTGTTACGGTTTACAGTTTTGGTTTCATGTATCATCGATTTGGAAAAGAAGAGCTCAGATTGATCGCAGTGTACACACATATGATTTCCGTAATGAATGATTTTGGGATAAACTCTAATAAATGATTTAATTAACTATGATTTGGAATGTCTGAATTAAATGGTAACAATGTTTTAGTTATATTAAAAATGAAAATTTTACCCTTGATTTTTGGGTCGTTACAAGTTGGTATTAGAGCCTTGGTTTGTGGGATTTAGATATACCTTCGGGTGTGTCTGAACTCAAACTGAGGATTGTAATGTTTTCAAAAATTTTCCAAAGGAAATGTTTTCTAAGACAAGAAAGGGTGTGGTGCACGCAATCAACCGAGCTCAAGTAAGGTTCCCCAGAATACTCACATATGTTGTTTGTTATGATTTGGTTTATGAATTCGTAAATAGCATGCTAGTTAGGGCTAGGGGAGATGCCTTTATATGTTGTATGAGTTGGTAGACTTGCATGTTAGTGTTGAGCAGTCAGCAATAGGTTGGCCTGATATGTGGTGCTTGTAGCCCTGGGAATGTTTTATGCCATGCTGGAACGAGAATGATAATTGGTATTTGTAACTGCTAAGTGTATGTTTTTAAAATTATACACGGTTAGGATCTTATAGCCTTAGAATAATAGATTTGGCCTTATTTCTTATTCCTTGTTTGGTTGTGGTCCTAGGGTAGAGTCTATTATTCGACAATCTATTAGATCCTGTTATGTGTATAATTTGCATGCATAAGGCAATCGACAATAAGGATGGATGGATGTGTATAGCGCGAGTTGCGATATGTGGGCTGAGTGTTCAATGATAATCCTTTGGATTGGAGTGCTGCTGCACGAATACTGCTTGCTCTGTGCTTTGTGGAGCTCTTGAGTGATGGGAGTCAGCTACTAAGTGGATATGAAGATATCCAGGAGGTAGATGGCTGGTATCATGGGGAGTTCTTCAGCAGCTGATGGTAGGGTGAGGTTGGGAACCTAGGAAAGCCTAGGATATGCTCCAGGGAGCTTAGTGAGGCAATTCGGTGAAGTTGGGAACCTAGGGAGGAGCCTAGGAGGTGCTACAGTAGAGATCGTTTTGCTATTTAGCAAAAATTTAGTATAACGATGAAGTAAGTGACTTAGAGGATTCGAGAGGATTGCTAAGGAAAGTATGAATATGTGTGGAAGGTAGTATTGGGCCCGTACTACTGAAAGCACAGGATCCATACTCGAATCGGTGAGAGTCTTGGAGAATCTGAGAAGCTTAAGGGAAGGAGAATTCTTGGTTATGCCTTGATCGTGGGAATAGCTACTTTGCAGAATGAGGATGAGCGTGCAGGGACGGGACAGGGTTTGGTCCCAACTGCAGTGGTGAGCCAGTTAGTGGAAGGACTACCAAGATTTTGAGTTCATGTAACATCCAAAAGTTCAAGCCAATTTAAACTTTTCAAAAACAACCCAAATTCATTAAGTTATTACAAAAAGGTTTTCAATACATTTATTATCAGAGTATTCCCAGAACCATAACATAAAACATAAATATGAGGAGCGGTACGATCACACCTTTGCCTTGCCACGGTCACCTGAAATACATGAAACATTTAAACCACAACTGTAAGCCCGAAAGCTTAGTGAGATACCCCCAAAATACCAACCACATATACCATACACATAACAAGCCATATCATAATAGAACATAGAACAACCATGCTCTTCGGGTCTACTGTGAGACTGGTCCACCGCATCGGGCCTTAAGTCCACCTGGTCCACCCTCCGAGTCTAGCCATATCCATCGAGTCTGCAGTGTGGTTGGTCCGCCCGCATCGGGCCTTCAACCCACCTGGTCCACTCTCTGAGTCTACAGTATGACTGGTCCACCCTCACTGGTCCTTCAGTCGGCCTGGTCCACTCTTTGAGCCTCGTCACGTCTGGTCTGCCCTCGTAGGGCCTACAGCCTATCCGGACCGCTCGATGGGCCTTTGGGATATCCAGTTCGCCCTGGGTATGATGGCCTACAACACAAAGCAGGACCCGCCTCAACCCAACCCCAGTCAACCAACCATGTGCACATAAACATATAACCACATAACAATTAATCATCAATCAACCGATCTAGCAAATCACATACATAGCATACTCCAAACAGGATATCGACCTAACCGGTCACTAACATATACCATCCTAACTACCAGGATGCAAACATAGCAAAGCAATAACACAACAACAATACCCGGATTACAATCCGATAAAGGGCCGACCTTGGTGCCTTAGACCTTATCGATATAGTGAGGATAACTCACCTTGCAACTGCTGACTGAAAAGATAAGATCACGCTGCTCCAAACTCCGACACGAACTCCACCACTGATAATACCAAAAGACTGAAATCAATAAATACCAATAATTACCAAATTAACCCTAGAAGTCAACTGGTCAACTCTTGGTCAAAGTCAAAGTCCTCAGTCAAAGTCAAACTTCCTGACTGACTCTACTCGCCGAGTCATCCCGCTGACTTGTCGAGTCCAAGACAATCTTCAACAGACTCGCCGAGTTGTTCTTCCAACTCGTCGAGTCCCTGCCTATCTTCATCCAACTCGCCGAGTACACCCATGTGACTTGCGGAGTACATCGAGTTATTAATCCATACAGTGGCTTTCCAAGCCATGCAAGGGATCTAATCCATAGATCTACCCTTCTACAAGCTATTCCTCACGTAAAGTTGCAAACTTTATGTGAATCCAAAAAGATCTAAGCATAAAACACTCTTGAACTAGGGCTTGGGACAAGAAGGCTTTACCAACAATTCAAAGACAGGAACTTTATGATCTTTTGGACCATCTCAAGTCCAGATCTAAGGTAGCAACCTTAGATCTAACCTCCAAGCCCCAAATAAGTTCTAGAAATACTCCCAAAAATTCCAAAAATGATAGATCTTGATGGATAATAGCTCAAGCAACGAATCATTACCTCAAGAGAAGACTCCAACAGAAGAATAATCGAAAACCTTGCAAAGCCCCTTGCTCCAAGCCTCTTAATCTTCAAAGATCTCTTTAACAAACACTCCTTCAAGATTCAAATGCTCTCTAATTCTCTCTCAAACGAATATTAGGGTTTTTGGACTTCAAGGGAGAGTAAAGAGAGTGGGGAGAGGGTATTATGTTCTTTATATAGGTCTCACCCTCCGGGATTAGGGTTTTCTCCACACAGCACCAACTCGCCGAGTCCAGCCATCGACTCGCCGAGTTGGCCACTTAACACGCGACCAGAATCGCAACCCTACTTGCTGAGTCTACCCATGGACTCGCCGAGTTGACCATTCATATTTTCACTTTGAACCCTGAACTCGCACTCATGAGCTCGGGATGTTACAATTCTCCCCCACTTAATTTAGGCTTCGCCCTCGAAGCCTGCGACAACACTAACTCCAGAAACTACTCTCGCAATGCACCACCTTGTATTAACCAAAGCAGGTTCCCCAAAACACTACCACCAAAACCCGAAACCCAACTCTTCCCCTGCGGTGTCCTGACCACCGCCTCAAGCTGACCACCGGCTTCATCCTCTGATAACCACACTTATCAACCGATACCACTCCATGATACTTCACTCATTCCAGATCACAACAATCACTTGACTCTTACGAGCTAGATATAAACCTGAACCAATGGAATCCGACTCGGTACTAGTTGTTGGGACTCATTCCACTTCCCTTTCCGAATCCAATTCGTTCCTTCCCGAGTTGACAGGATGATACATCCTTCAGCTCCTGAGCACTCCCAAGAGCTCTCTTCTGCAATCACATACAAATACTGAACCTGCTCTAACATCCTCGGGCTGGAAAAACCCCACATACTGATGGTACCTCCAGATATCCCCCCAGGATGAACTTCCACTACATACATAACCTCCTGATCACAATCATACTGAGAATCCAAGACTCCACCCTTGCATCTGTAACAACCCAGAATTTCAGGTATTGTTATAATATTGTTTTTTGGGGTGTTTTAGGAGGGGACTCGGCGACTTGGAGCCAGACTCGCCGAGTAGGACCACAGACTGGGTCGCGGGTTCGCGACTGGACTCGACGAGTCCATTATGGACTCGGCGAGTCTGCGCTGTTCAGCGGAAACCCTAGCCGTTCGGTTTTGGAACGTATATAACGGACTTATAGGCCGTCATTGTCCGTTTTTAGCGACTGAGAGGAACCCTAAATCGGTTGTGGGCATCTAGAGCAAGGATTGAAGGCCATTGGTGATCTTGAAGAAGTTATTGTGCAAGGAAGAGAAGAGTTTGGCTAAAGGAACAGCAAGGGGATCAAGTTCTGAGGATTGGGGACACAGAGAGTGCATTATTCAGGTAATATTTCGGATCATATTCTGCTATGTTGATGTGTGCATGGATTTAGGGTTTATGGAACCCTTTTGTGACTAGATTGATTATTACCCTTGTTCCCCAAACGATTATAACCTTGTATTAGGACCTTTAGAGGTCCAGAATGTCCCATGCCTGTGTATTTCGGGAATTAAGAGAGGTTTTGGATTGGAATCCTTATGCCTTAAGTCAAAAGGTAAATTACAAGTCTTGGGGTGTAGCATGAGCACCTAAATGAAGGTCTTACGTGTTGTACCAGCTTAGGAGGACCAAACCTATGAATGGTCGGGACAATACAGATCTCAGGAAGCAGTTTGATCGACTGCATGGAATGGACTCTCCGAGTCCGATGAACAGACTCGGCGAGTAGCTTGAAGATTAACTGGGACTCGTCGAGCTGTTCTTCAGACTCGACGAGTGGAGTTGGGGTGGCCCCACGATTCTTCCACGAGGAACTCGTTGAGTCAAGAGGGATACTCGACGAGTAGAAAGGGAACATCAGAATTTGGTGAGGACGTCTAGACTCGCCGAGTCCGGTCAAGTTGACCGTTGACCAGAGTTGACCTACATGTGATTTCTTAGGGTCAGTGTCTTGAAAGATAAAAGTATTAATAAGGGATATATGATATTATAGGGAGTCTGTAGCTCGGCGGATCGAGTGCGAGAGATTTCAGGAGTCGCTAGCTTTCATTACCCACGAGGTGAGTCTTCTCACTATACTGTACCCGGAAGGGTTTGACTGTGTGACCGGAAGGTCGGATATGATTTGTGTTATACGTGCTATAAATGGTAAGGTATTTTCTATGCGTGCTATGTATGTTTATATGGGCCGGAAGGCAATATGTTATGTGACTGAAAGGTCGGATATGATATATGATATATGTGTTATATGTGTTAGGATAAATGTATTATTTGCTGTGTATGTTTATGGGCCGGAAGGCAATATGTTATGGGCCGGAAGGCAATATGTTATGGGCCGGAAGGCGATTATCTCAAGGGCCGGAAGGCGATTGTGTTGTGGACCGGAAGGTCAGGGCCTGGAAAGGCGTATATGCGTAAGTAGTATACTGGGGAACTCACTAAGCATTTATGCTTACAGTTGTTATGTATGTGTTTCAGGTACTAGCGAGGACCGTGGAAAGGCGCCGGCATGACGCGTACACACTGTTGATGTTTTGAGATCTTGGGGATTTTACGATTGTATTTTGATATGAAATTTGGAATAATTATATTTGGTTGAAATAAATCACTTATTTTAAATGAAAAATTTGTTTGAAAATTTGCGTTGTTACAATTGGTATCAGAGCCTTGGTTTGAGGGATTCGGGTGTACCTTCGGGTGTAACTGAACTCAAACCGAGGATTTGAGGAAAATCTTTTAAAAATAATAAAGGCATAAAATTTTATAAATGGTAAAGTGGTAAATAAGAAAGAAGCAGTGTGTACGATCAGCCAGCGCCCGAACGGTAAAGATCCCCAGAATACCTTACAATGTTATGTTATGCAATGGATTATGAATTGTGATGCATGCTAGAAGGCTAGGTATTCATAATAGGACTAGAGTGGCCTGATTTGTGATGCCTTAGTCTAGGGAGTTTGCCGATATGACATATTTGATAGCGTGCAGGTAGATAGTGCATATCAAAAGTAGAGTACACACTATTCGGGGTTTGGGGAGGAAGATTTGGGACGAATACTGATACGGTGTGGTCGGTAGTATTGGGCCTGTACTACCGAAGACACCGGGTCGGTGGGAGACCCAAGTAAGAATCCCTGGATATCGGAGACTGAGTAGGGTTGCGTATCAAGTGCAATTGTACTTGATGGAGTCTCTGATAATTTTATGTTGTATTTCAGAGACATCATGGTTACCACACGCCACGGGGCGAGTTCGAGCGGTGTGAGCGACGAGGATATTCGTCAGATGATTCAGGAGGAGGTAGCTGCAGCAATCCGGGCTGAGATCCCGGAGATGTTTGGGTCTATTAAGACCACTCTGATGGAGACGTTCGAAGAGCGGTACGCCGCACTGACTGAGACTGCAGCCGCTGCCGCTACCGCAGCCGTGGCCGCTGCCAGGCCACAAAGGGGCGATTCGTTGCTATTCTGGGAATTCAGCAACATGAAACCCCCTGAGTTCGATGGGACGCAGGATCCGATTGCTGCGATGAGGTGGATCGCCGACATTGAAGGGTGCTTCTACACTTGCTCATGCCCGGAGCACCTGAGGGTACGGTTCGCTTTGAACCAGCTCCGTCTGGGAGCGAAGGATTGGTGGAAGTTCGTGACGGCGAACTTCACTTTGGCGGAGATTACAGCAGTGACATGGGAGAGGTTTACTGACATGTTCAGGGATGAGTACGTCCCCCCAGTGGAGAGGGAACGATTGATTCAGGAGTTCTTGACCCTTAAGCAGGGTACTGATTCGGTTGCGGTGGTTACGCGGAAGTTTCATGAGAGGGCGATGTTCTGCCCTGAGCTGGTGTCTACAAAGCAGTCGCGGATGAGCCGGTACTTAGGCGTTTTGAGGAGGGATATCCGGGAGTTTGTGTCAAACTCAACCTATCGTACTTTTACTGAGCTTCAGGCGAATGCCAGGAAGCGCGAGATCGAGTTGGAGACCCAGGCCAGGGAGGAGGCCGAGTCTCGGCAGGTGGACCGGCGGCCGGCTCAGTCTCAGCCGGCAGCCAAGCGGATCAAGTTCGCTGATTTGAGGACGGGAGGTCAGAAGGGCCGCACTTGCGGGAAGTGCGGCAAGGGTCATGAGGGGGCGTGCCGAGCTGGTGGTTGCTACAAGTGTGGCAAGGAAGGACACATTGCCAGGGATTGTCCTAAGGGGTTTATGGTTTGTTTTCATTGCAACCAGACAGGCCATCGGAAGGCTGAGTGCCCGCAGCTTCGTCAGGGATCTACACCTACTACCAGGACTACTGAGGCTCGACCGGCGAAGGTCGAGGCCCCGAGGGCTCGCGGGAGAGCCTTTCAGCTGACTGCGGAGGAGGTCCGCGTTGCGCCCGATGTTGTGGCAGGTATGCTGTAATTCACGTATTTATTTAAAGTCGAGATGTTATGCTTATGTTAATATATGTGTAGGTACTTTTCTTGTGAACTCTATGCCTGCTCTAGTGTTATTTGATTCGGGTGCGAGTAGGTCCTTTGTATCTGTAGCTTTTAGTCAGCATATCAGCATTAGTCGTGAGCCGTTAAGTCGGCCCGTGAGCGTTTCTATAGCGGCCGAGAGGGTGGTTTGTGCCACGGAAGTTCTTCGGGGATGCGTACTAGAGATTTTCGGGGTTGAGTTTCCGATTGACCTAATTCCTATTGTGATGGGTGATGTCTGTGTCATTGTGGGCATGGACTGGCTGAGCCGATTCAGCACTATCATCGACTGCGAGCGCCAGCTGGTGACTATACGAGACCCTAGTGGAGGAGTTCTTACGGTGTACGGCGAGGGCACTCGTTCGGGATCAGCTTTTTGTTCGGCCGCTAGGGCGAGGCAATGTCTACAACAGGGATGTAAGGGTTTTGTGGCGTATGTGATGGATACGCGGGAGGCTTCCGAGAGACCAAGGTCAGTGGAGGAGGTCCCAGTGGTGTGTGAGTTTCCAGATGTTTTCCCCGAGGAACTGCCGGGAGTACCTCCTGCGAGGCAAGTAGAGTTTGGTATCGATCTGATTCCGGGGGCTGCACCTATTGCGAAGGTGCCTTATCATCTCGCACCTCCAGAGATGCAAGAGTTGTCCTCACAACTCCAGGAGTTGCTGGGGAAGGGATTTATTCGGCCGAGCAGCTCGCCGTGGGGAGCACCGATCCTGTTCGTCAAGAAGAAGGATGGTTCACACCGGATGTGCATTGATTACCGGGAGTTGAACAAAGTGACGATCAAGAACCGCTATCCGTTACCGAGGATCGATGACTTATTCGATCAGTTGCAAGGGGCATCTTGGTTTTCCAAGATCGATCTGAGATCAGGGTACCATCAGGTAAGAGTGCGAAATGAGGACGTCCAGAAGACAGCATTTAGGACGCGATATGGGCATTATGAGTTCGTGGTGATGCCTTTCGGGCTCACCAATGCCCCGGCAGTGTTCATGGACCTCATGAACAGGGTATGCAGGCCGATGCTGGATCGGTCTGTGATTGTATTTATCGACGACATCCTGGTGTATTCGCGATCTAGAGAGCAGCATGAGGGACATTTGAGGGAGGTCCTTGGGGTACTGAGGTCAGAGAAGCTATATGCAAAATTCTCCAAATGTGACTTCTGGTTGCGGGAGGTCCAATTTCTTGGACATGTTGTTAATCAGGCAGGATATTGGTCGATCCGGCCAAGGTTGAGGCAGTGATGAGTTGGGAGGTACCGAAGTCACTTCCGAGATCAGGAGTTTCCTTGGGTTGGCGGGGTACTATCGGAGGTTTATTAGAGACTTCTCCAAGATCGCAGTACCGCTCACCAGATTGACCCGGAAGGGTGTTGCCTTCTCATGGGGACCTGAGCAATAGATTTCTTTCGAGACACTTCGCCAGAGACTGTGCGAAGCCCCGGTATTAACTCTCCCGGAAGGGATGGAAGATTTTGTCTTATATTGCGACGCATCGATTTCGGTACTGGGTGCAGTGTTGATGCAGAGAGGTCATGTGATAGCTTATGCATCGAGGCAGCTAAAGCCTCACGAGGCGAGATATCCCACACATGACTTAGAGTTGGGGGCAGTAGTGTTCGCTCTCAAGATTTGGTGTCACTACCTGTATGGGGTTCGATGTACGATATATACGGACCATAAGAGTTTGAAGTATTTGATGGATCAACCCAACCTAAATATGCGTAAGAGGAGATGGTTGGATGTAGTCAAGGATTATGACTGTGAAATCCTATACCACCCGGGCAAGGCTAATGTGGTAGCCGATGCATTGAGCCGCAGGGCGGAGAGCACTCCATTGCGAGATGTATGTCTGAGACTGACGGTGATGACTTCGGTATTGGATGCTATTCGTGGGGCACAGGCCGAGGCTGTGAGATCCGAGATACAGAAGAAAGAACGGGTCATTGGGTTAATTTCAGAGTTCGTTAAGGATGGACGAGGACTTCTGACGTTTCAGGGTCGGATTTGGGTACCGTTCGTGGGCGGTACGCGTGCTACTTTGATGGAGGAGGCTCACAGATCGAAATTCTCGATCCATCCCGGTGCTACGAAGATGTATTTGGACTTGAGGAAGGAATACTGATGGCCCTGTATGAAGAGAGACGTCGCCTGGTTCGTTGAGAGGTGCTTGACCTGCCGTAGAGTTAAGACCGAGCACCAAAGACCGCATGGCAAGTTGCAGCCTTTGGAGATTCCTGAGTGGAAGTGGTAACAGATTACCATGGACTTCATCACTAAATTGCCGAAAACTGCCAGAGGAGTCGATGCAATTTGGGTGATTGTGGATAGATTGACGAAGAGTGCACACTTCCTTGCCATCAGCCAGAGTTCATTAGCGGAGAAGTTGGCGGAGTTATATGTGAGAGAGGTGGTATCTTGGCATGGAGTGCCGGTCTCGATTGTTTCGGACCGTGATGTACGCTTCACTTCCAGGTTCTGGAAGAAATTCCACGAGGAGCTGGGTACTAAACTGCATTTTAGTACCGCATACCATCCCCAGATAGACGGCCAGAGCGAGCGGACGATTCAGACATTGGAGGACATGCTTCGAGCGTGTGTGTTAGACTTCGGGGGTAGCTGGGATGCGCATTTACCCTTGGCAGAGTTTTCCTACAACAACAGCCATCATTCGAGCATTGGTATGCCACCTTTTGAGTTGTTGTATGGTAGGAGGTGTCGGACCCCCATTTGCTGGGGAGAGGTGGGACAGAGAGTGATGGGAAGTACAGAGATCATACTTCAGACGACAGAGCAGATTCAGCAGGTTAGACAGAGGTTATTGACCGCCCAGAGCCGACAGAAGAGTTATGCGGACAGACGCCGGTACGAGCTTGAATTTCAGGTTGGCGACTTCGTTCTCCTGAAGGTTTCTCCTTGGAAGGGGGTGATCCGGTTCAGGAAGAGGGGCAAGTTGGGGCCCCGGTTCATAGGTCCATTTCGTGTGATTGCAAGGGTAGGCCGGGTAGCTTATCGGTTGGAGTTGCCAGCAGAGTTGGGACAGATCCACAATACCTTTCACGTATCGCAGTTGAGGAAGTGTATAGCCGATGAATCGGCAGTGGTTCCATTAGAGGATATTCAGGTGGATGCGAGCCTAAATTACGCCGAGAGACCAGTAGCCATCAGGGATCGGAAGATCAAGGTTCTGAGGAACAAGGAGGTACCTCTGGTGTTGGTTCAGTGGCAACACCGGAAAGGATCGGATATGACTTGGGAGCCGGAGCGTGAGATGCGGGAGCAACATCCGGAGTTATTTGCAGAATGAGACTTCGAGGGCGAAGTCTAGTCCTAGTGGGGGAGAGTTGTAACAGCCCGGAATTTCAGGTATTGTTATAATATTGTTTTTTGGGGTGTTTTAGGAGGGGACTCGGCGAGTTGGAGCCAGACTCGCCGAGTAGGACCATAGACTGGGTCGCGGGTTCGCGACTGGACTCGACGAGTCCATTATGGACTCGGCGAGTCTGCGCTGTTCAGCGGAAACCCTAGCCGTTCGGTTTTGGAACGTATATAACGGACTTATAGGCCGTCATTGTCCGTTTTTAGCGACTGAGAAGAACCCTAAATCGGTTGTGGGCATCTAGAGCAAGGATTGAAGGCCATTGGTGATCTTGAAGAAGTTATTGTGCAAGGAAGAGAAGAGTTTGGCTAAAGGAACAGCAAGGGGATCAAGTTCTGAGGATTGGGGACACAGAGAGTGCATTATTCAGGTAATATTTTGGATCATATTCTGCTATGTTGATGTGTGCATGGATTTAGGGTTTATGGAACCCTTTTGTGACTAGATTGATTATTACCCTTGTTCCCCAAACGATTATAACCCTGTATTAGGACCTTTAGAGGTCCAGAATGTCCCATGCCTGTGTATTTCGGGAATTAAGAGAGGTTTTGGATTGGAATCCTTATGCCTTAAGTCAAAAGGTAAATTACAAGTCTTGGGGTGTAGCATGATCACCTAAATGAAGGTCTTATGTGTTGTACCAGCTTAGGAGGACCAAACCTATGAATGGTCGGGACAATACAGATCTCAGGAAGCATTTTGATCGACTGCATGGCATGGACTCTCCGAGTCCGATGAACAGACTCGGCGAGTAGCTTGAAGATTAACTGGGACTCGTCGAGCTGTTCTTCAGACTCGACGAGTGGAGTCGGGGTGGCCCCGCGATTCTTCCACGAGGAACTCGTCGAGTCAAGAGGGATACTCGACGAGTAGAAAGGGAACATCAGGATTTGGTGAGGACGTCTAGACTCGCCGAGTCCGGTCAAGTTGACCGTTGACCTACATGTGATTTCTTAGGGTCAGTGTCTTGAAAGATAAAAGTATTAATAAGGGATATATGATATTATAGGGAGTCTGTAGCTCGGCGGATCGAGTGCGAGTGATTTCAGGAGTCGCTAGCTTTCATTACCCACGAGGTGAGTCTTCTCACTATACTGTACCCGGAAGGGTTTGACTGTGTGACCGGAAGGTCGGATATGATTTGTGTTATACGTGCTATAAATGGTAAGGTATTTGCTATGCGTGCTATGTATGTTTATATGGGCCGGAAGGCAATATGTTATGTGACTGAAAGGTCGGATATGATATATGATATATGTGTTATATGTGTTAGGATAAATGTATTATTTGCTGTGTATGTTTATGGGCCGGAAGGCAATATGTTATGGGCCGGAAGGCGATTATCTCAAGGGCCGGAAGGCGATTGTGTTGTGGACCGGAAGGTCAGGGCCTGGAAAGGCGTATATGCGTAAGTAGTATACTGGGGAACTCACTTAGCATTTATGCTTACAGTTGTTATGTATGTGTTTCAGGTACTAGCGAGGACCGTGGAAAGGCGCCGGCATGACGCGTACACACTGTTGATGTTTTGAGATCTTGGGGATTTTACGATTGTATTTTGATATGAAATTTGGAATAATTATATTTGGTTGAAATAAATCACTTATTTTAAATGAAAAATTTGTTTGAAAATTTGCGTTGTTACAGCATCCCTCCTGCACTCCTCTAGTTCTTCATCACCGAAAATCCTTCCGCAACCTCAACATACACTCAACCCGGATGTGTTTCCATACCACTGGTACAAACCCAATACCTACTACCAATATTTGAAGCACTGATAATAATCCACTTATTCCACTTCCTCCTCTTTTGAAGTACCCACGCTCCTTCCGGAGCTACATGCCCTTCCTTTCCAGAAGATCCACTCATTCACCCTTGCCGCACTGACACGTGCCACTAAGCTACACTTCACTTTACATTATCCATGTAGAGCAACTGTTACCCTCGAATTTCCATATATTCTGAATCTGCTCGCAAGGACTCTCGGTTCCATGCATTGCTTCCCACTAACATGATCAGTACTTGGGGCCAAACCATATCAATTATCACCCTTGTCGATGCATTTCCTCAATCTCCTCATACCTGATCCACTAACACTTACAGAGTCTTTAGCATAACTAGACCGCCTTACCAGGCCTTCAACCTATCTGGACCACCCTCGAAACCTTCAGCATGTCTGGACCGCCCTCCTGGGCCTTCAGCCTGTCTGGACCGTTCTCCGAGCCTTTGAATTGACTGGTACGCCCACAGACCTTCAGTCTCCCTGGACCGCTCAGACTCTCATATATCATCCCGAACTATCCTTCATGGGAATCTCTCCCGAATATACTGTTCTAACCCTCAAGGGGTTCCGAACTCTAACTCCATTCTGATCCCGGAATCCTTTCCATAGCCTAAACCCAAGCCTAACATCAAACACCATCTACCCTGAATCCATGGTCTGCTCCCTGCCCCCCACTAGTCTGCCACTTACTCATACCAACCCACACTCTTGGCTGACTGAAACACCGCTGACTTCCAAACAGCTAATTAAACTCAGATACTTGTCCATCCTCCTGAGAATTTTCCAACTCTCCCCCACTTAGAACACTAACCTCCAAATACCGGCGACTCATCCGGTCTAGAACAATCATCTCTATCCCATACCTTCCTCATCCATAAACTACTTTCCTCTGAACGAGTAATCTTCACAAAATTGCTCTCCCGACATTGCACATCTCGAATCCCAAGGGAGTCCGACTCCCAGCTGAACACTTCTCACATCGTGAATGCTATACCCAACAACAAGACCACACAGCCAATCTTGACCATCCATCCCTTGGATACTAACCAGCTACAACTCCTAGCTATAAAACCCTCTACCAAAAGATAACCCATACGAAAAGGCGAACAATACAGCACAATAAATCATGCAAACATGACTAGCATATACAATACTCCACAATAATCATAAGATAACAAGATATCAAAAAGGAAACATATCCGCAGCTGTATCCGGCTCTGCCCTGACCTCTTCTGCTATAAGCTGAAAAGCATGCCCCTGAGCCCTCGGGGGCTCTACTCCACCCGAAATCCTCAAAGTATGCGATGCTGGAGCCTGCACCAGTCCTGCAGCAAACTGTGGACAGTTAGCCCGCATATGACCAACTTGGTGACACTAATAGCAAATCCTCATATCCTGGACTGGGTCAGTCTGAAGGCAATCCCTTGCGTAATTCCCGTCTCTCCCACACTTGGGGTACGCACCACTGGACCTACAAACTCCAGTGTGACCCTTCCCGCACTTTCCACAAGTGCGGCTGCTCTAATCTCCCGACCTAGTATCAACGGTCTTGGACCGTTTCAGTGCCGGCTACGACTGTGCTAGGGCCTGCCTCTGCTCCCTCAACTGTAGCTCAATCTCCAACTCACGCCGCCGAGCGGCCTCCTACAACTCCAGCAAAGTCTCGCACCTCTGTGTAGACACAAACTGCCTGATATCCCTCTTGAGCATACTCAGATATTGGGACATCTGAGCCTGCTCTAAAGCAAACTCCGGGAAAAACATCGCCCTCTCAGTAAACATCATGGTGATCTCCGTCACTGACTTTGTACCCTGCTTCAGCTCCAGGAACTCCTAATATAACCTCTCCCTCTTAACCCGTGAAACATAACGAGTACTGAACATTTCCCGGAACTGATCCCACGAAACCGCAGCCCGTTGTGCATCCGAATATGATCCCGTGGTCAATCTCCACCAATCCTTCGCCCCAAGCCTCAACAGGTTCAGATCACACTTCACTCTCTGATCAGCAGGGCATGAATACGTGAAGAAAAACCCCTCCACGTCTGACAACCATCTTATAGCAACAATCGGGTCCTGAACTCCATCGAAGGTAGGGGGCTTCGTATTATCGAAGTTCTGATACTGAAAACCTCTACCGGCTCCTCCCCCTAACACTGCTACAGCCACTGTAGCTGCCGCAGCAACCATCTCTGTAAGAGATGCATAGCGCTCATCAAAATACTCGACCATGGTGGTCTTAATCGACTCAAACAGTTCCGGCAACTTGGCCCGGAACATAGCAGCAACCTCATCATGCAGGATCTCACGAATCCTAGCATCTAACTCGTCTGTGCTCATCTGACTGATAACCTCGGGTGGTGCTGACCCACCCTGATCGCCCTCTCCTGCTCCCGATCCTGACCCGGATCCACTCCCAGCATGCCTCGTAACCACCATACTGAAAAACACCGCAAACATCAGAAACCTCCCACTAACCCGGGAACCGACTCTCAACCCATCCCTAGGGGTTGTGATTTCCTTGATATGCGTACGGGTCTTGTGCTTTCAGTAGTACGGGCCCATACTACCTTCCACACCTACCCATATTTATATCAAGTATCACCACAACACCCTAGAGAAGAACATGCATAACAAGCACTCAACCCTCACTCCTACAGGAACACTGGAAATCTCATACATAAAGAAACCCTAGGCTAGTAGGCATCATATATCAAACAACTCTATCATGCAATTCCTGAAGATCTCTAGCCTAGTAATAGCACGTTGTTCTATCATATCACATAAACAAATAACTTGTATGGTAATTTGGGGCTACTTACTGGCTCCGACTGATCGTACCTTCACGTCCTCCTTTACTCCTTTTTGAAAACCATTTTAAAATATCTTTTGAAAACTCTCCTTGATTTAAGACTGGATTCACACGAATGTTCCTCCAATTTACTCAAACCAAGGCTCTGATACCAACTTGTAACATCCAAAAATACAAGCCAATTTAAACTTTTCAAAAACAACCCAAATTCATTAATTTATTACAAAAAGGTTTTTAAAACATTTATTATCAGAGTATTCCCAGAACCATAACATAAAACATAAACATGAGGAGTGGTACGATCACACCTTTGCCTTGCCACGATCACCTGAAATACCTGAAACATTTAAACCACAAATGTAAGCCCGGAATCTTAGTGAGATACCCCCAAAATACCAACCACATATACCATACACATAACAAGCCATATCATAACAGAACATAGAACAACCATGCACTTTGGGTCTATGTGTGATTGGTCCGCCGAACCGGGCCTTCAGTCCACCTGGTCCACCCTCCGAGTCTAGCCATATCCATCGAGTCTGCAGTGTGGTTGGTCCGCCCGCATCGGGCCTTCAACCCACCTGGTCCACTCTCTGAGTCTACAGTATGATTGGTCCACCCTCACCGGTCCTTCAGTCGGCCTGGTCCACTCTCTGAGCCTCGTCACGTTTGGTCTGCCCTCGTAGGGCCTACAGCCTATCCAGACCGCTTGCTGGGCCTTCGGGATATCCAATTCGCCCTGGGTATGATGGCCTACAACACAAAGCAGGACCCGCCTCAACCCAACCCCAGTCAACCAACCATGTGCACATAAACATATAACCACATAACAATTAATCATTAGTCAACCGATCTAGCAAATCACATACATAGCATACTCCAAACAGGATACCGACCTAACTGGTCACTAACATATACCATCCTAACTACTAGGATGCAAACATAGCAAAGCAATAACACAACAACAATACCCAGATTATATGATAGAGGGCCGAACTTGATGGCTTAGACCCTGTTGATATATAGTGAGGATAACTCACCTTGCAACTGCTGACTGAAAAGATAAGATCACTCTGCTCTAACCTCCAACACGAACTCCACCACTGATAATACCAAAAGATTGAACTCAATAAATACCAATAATTACCAAATTACCCCTGGAAGTCAACTGGTCAACTCTTGGTCAAAGTCAAAGTCCTCAGTCAAAGTCAAACTTCCTGACTGACTCTACTCGCTGAGTCAGCCCGCTGACTCGTCGAGTCCCTATGCTCTGAAAACTACCATATCGCGACCCAACTCGCCGAGTCGCCCCAAGACTCACTGAGTCCCACGAACTCTGAGTCACTTCCTGCTCAACTCACCGAGTCGTCCCTCGACTCACCGATTCAAAGGTCAACCAAAAAGGTTAGGACTTCGCGACCAGACTCGTTGAGTCCAAGAACAAACTCGTCGAGTCCAAGACAATCTTCAACAGACTCGCCGAGTTGTTCTTCCAACTCGTCGAGTCCCTGCCTATCTTCATCTAACTCGCCGAGTACACCCATGTGACTCGCCGAGTACATCTAGTTATTAATCCATACAGTGGCTTTCCAAGGCATGCAGGGGATCTAATCCATAGATCTACCCTTCTACAAGTTATTCCTCACATAAAGTTGCAAACTTTACATGAATCCAAAAAGATCTAAGCATAAAACACTCTTGAACTAGGGCTTGGGACAAGAAGGCTTCACCAAAAATTCAAAGACAGGAACTTTATGATCTTCTGGAACATCTCAAGTCCAGATCTAAGGTAGCAACCTTAGATCCAACCTCCAAGCCCCAAATAACTTCTAGAAATACTCCCAAAAATCCCACAAATGATAGATCTTGATAGATAATAGCTCAAGCAACGAATCATTATCTCAAGAGAAGACTCCAACAGAAGAATAAGCCAAAACCTTGCAAAGCCCCTTGCTCCAAGCCTCTTAATCTAAAAAGATCTCTTCAACAAACACTCCTTCAAGATTCAAATGCTCTCTAATTCTCTCTCAAACGAATATTAGGGTTTCTGGACTTCAAGGGAGAGTAAAGAGACTGGGGAGAGGGTATTATGTTCTTTATATAGTGCTCAACCCCCGGGATTAGGGTTTTCTCAACATAGCACCTACTCGCCGAGTCCAGCCATCGACTCGCCGAGTTGGCCACTTAACACGCGGCCAGAATCGCGACCCTACTATCTGAGTTGACCATCCACATTTTCACTTTGAACCCTAAACTCGCACTCCTGAGCTTGGGATGTTACAGTTCACCTCGAATCTCTTGTGTTAGGCGGCAAGGGTTGATTGTGCGATCTATTTCACATTTGGGTTTGGAGACCAAGTCTCAGGGATAGTTTGTAGCCTGGTTTAGGGCAGAGATTGCTCCAACTATTGCAATATAGTGATGACGATTGAGCTGGTAAATGGATCAGGGTGCGAGACCCTAAATGATATGGATCTCAGAGTTGAGGTGGGAAGATTGATTAGGAGTACCTCATGAGAGAGGTTCAGGTCAGAAAAATTTATTGGAGGGTCTCGAGCGGAGACCCAAGAGTTTGGATCAACTTTTGAGAGGCCAGCAGGGTCGGATCCAGTGCAACGCTTGCAGAAACTGCTCGATGAAGTTTCGTTCCAAGGGTTCGGACGGTCATTGTGATCGGAAGGAGGTGCTACATTATGTTCTCTGGGTGGTCGGGGTACCACAGAAGGAGGTGGTCAGGAACCCTTCAGATGTTCATGGATATGCTATCTTCGGCCATATCTGGTGGATACTGGGTATTTGTATCGCTTGGGGAATTGTGATTAGTTGGATCTCAGGGTGGTAGTCTACTATTGTCTAGGTTAGCAAGGGTTGTCAGATGCCATTCAGCATATTAAGGGATCTTTGAGGGATCTTCGGGTGGATGTATCTTGCGAGGCGGATTCCGTGTGTACCATGATTGCTCCGAGTCGTTATCGGAATCTGTCTAGTAATCTGGGTTGCTACAGGTGTAGCAGGTTCGGCCATGTTTTAAGGGATTGGCCCTAGGGAGAAATCTTGTTATTTTTTTTGTTGTGTGGATGACAAGGAGGTCGACTGTCTGACGATCAGGGAGGAGCAGTGAGTGTACCTACTCCAGACATTCTCTGGGTTGGTTCAAGGGCTTGAACAAGGGATTATGGCTAGCTTTCAGTAGCCTTAGTATTTATGTTTGGAGGAGCAATTGGGATTGTCGATGGAAGAGAGAGTTGTCGCTAAGGTTTTGGTTGGACTATCCGTTCGTTGGACTCCAAGATCTGAGGGTGATGTCGCTTTTAAGCGTTTAAAGTCATTGATGTAGTTGGGATACAAGAAGTGTTAGCTGTATTTCAGGTAGTGTGTTGTTTGGGCAGGGTTATTCATGGTGTTCTAGCTTTGGTAAGCACCGGTCGTCAGCAAGGTGAACGTTGGAACGTAATGAAGGTTAGGAATCCTTCAATTCTCATGTGACAAGTAGACTTAGTTGAATCTAAGTGGGGGAGAACTGTGCAGGTATCCAGGACAGAATCAAGGGCGGAAGTGATGTAAGACTACGGGGGAGCCGTAACATTCACAAATGGTTAGTTGGGGTATAGTGTTGTAAGACTGCGGGGAAGCCGTAGCATTCACTAGTAGTAGAGAGTGTTGTAAGATTGCGGGGGTGCCGTAGCGTTCACTGAATCTTTCAGGTGATTGGGACTAGGACAGACTAGTTTGCAGGATAGTGGGGGAGCCACAACGTAGTGAGGATCAGGACCGGAGGTGATTGACCAATCAGTTATCCGGGGGTGAGCCCGGGTGGTTATGGGAATCCAGGTTGGAACCGGTAGAGACTGCTGAGCTAAGGGTTGGACCTTGTGATACAGGATCTTGTGGATGAGTGGTGTATGTTTCTGTGGGGCTGCGGCCGGGTAGCCCCGATATTGGATCTCATAAGAACCTGGTGGTTGGACCAGGTGCGAGACTGGAAGTATTAGAGAATCGGCTAAGGGTATTTGTTAATCGATCGAGTAAAGGATGATTGGGAGTCATGGTGCATTATTCAAGTACTGGTTCGAGGATCTCTGGATAAGGGTGGAGTAACAATTCAGATTTTGATAGGAACCCGAATCGTAATTCAGATTCCGGGGTGCAGGATTTTGTTTAAGTGAGCTGGGATGTGGGGCATCTATATGCCAAGGGCGTCGAGGGAAGTATTCCAGGGTGATGAACGGGTTGGTTGATGGTAGCTTAAGGCATTGTGATGTATCTCGGGCGGCTCTATCCGTAATAGAGCCACGGCATGTCGGAATCAGGAAACGGTAGGTCGAAGGAGGTCAGGTATGATGTAAGACTACAACTATGCTAGTAGTACTCATCTTTTTGGTGTTGGGTTTAGTGGCGATAGGTTGTCAGCCTATATTGATCGGATGGACCGATGGGTTGAAGGAGATAGGACAATTATGGTTGTGTAACATCCCAAAAATTATGGACCAAAAATTTCATTTTTAATTAAGTGATTTGCAAAAACGTTAGTAACAAAATATCATTCGACCATATCATTTAATAAAACATGTCTCGCGTTTGTAAACTAGAATGTAAATCATAATAATATCAGAGTACAAATCCCAGAATGTCTCATATTGTGGAAAAACAAGAGCGTGTGTGTGATATGCCACTACTACGCCAGCTCCTTCCCCTTGGCTGAAGAGGTACCTGAAACAACAACTAAAAACCGTAAGCACGAAGCTTAGTGAGTTCCCCCAACGTACCGCATACCAAATAACCATATAACATAAAAATATTGTCAGGCATATCTGGGTGCCCGACCTACCCCTTCGGTCCTCTCGACCGGATACTGACTAGCATATCTAGGTCAACTGTGCAGAATCAATGTCTGCAATCCATCGCCTGACAGCTATGGGGTCCTTCGCCCCATGAAAATCCGGCGCAACACTGCCCCTGAAGTCCTTAAAGGACAGTGTGCGAGATCCTGACTGGTCAGATGCCATGTCTCTCCTGAATGCCCGAAGGCGATCCTCCATCAGCTCATCTATCCCTTCGTTGATAGACCCGAAGATAATGGGGGTCGACTCAAGGATGCCCCTGGTGATCTCTGATGTGATGAAATCGCGTAGCCTCTCATCCACCGGCTCGGAACCTGATCCCGAACCCAATCCCTCTCATGAATTGCCAACTGCTGGTCTAGGGCATAATACCACCATTCTGAAACACAACATAATAAACGTCAGGAACACTGATATATCTCGAGGAATCAATACTACCACAAGTTTCCTGATCTCATCTCAACTTTCCTTGATTCGAGTACGGATCCTCTGCTTCCAGTAGTACGGGCCCATACTACCTTCAACATTTATCCGTACTTTCCTCAAGTACTGCCTTCACTCTACCAAGTCACTATTACTGCTAATAATCTCCGCTACTCCCATCCTAGGCTTCCCCTAGGGAGTTCTCTGACTATACCCGACCCGGTCCTCAGCTGCTGAAAGCCTCCTTGTGATGCCAATTATCCATCACTTGAATACCATCACATGCGGCAAGGCTCATATAATCCTTCAACTAAAAGGCTCGTCCCTACAACGGTTAGAATCAGACAAGAGCTGCGTAATAGTGCCAAGTCTAGCACTCTGAGATTATTCAACCCTGTTCGCATGTGACGTGACACATTCATCTAATGGCTAACTCCCATCACTTAGAGTTTCACAAAGCATAAAGCAAGCAACATTCAGACATAGGAGACTACTCAAGCAATTCTATCCTCATAATGGGAAACTGTACTAGCATATAATGCTAAGCTCATGTTATCAGGCATAACCTAAACATGCTATCCTACTGCTGTCTACTCAATCCTAGCATGCAATTTTCATATACTGAAGCACATAAAGCAGGCACATAAGGAATCACTCCTAGATCCTTAGTCCTATTCTAGCATGCTGTTCTATTGAAACTGATAAACATACATAAACTTGTATGGGTACATTGGGGAATACTTACTTGAGCTCGACCGGTCGCGCACATCACACACTTTTTTCCTTCTTAAGATTCTTTACTTAACCTTTTAGAAATCATTTTTCTTTTTCAAAATATTGTAATCCCTTGATTTGAGTTCAGACACCCCTGACGGTGTGTCCGAATCCCTCAAACCAGGGCTTTGATACCAACTTGTAACATCCCAAAAATTATGTACCAAAAATATCATTTTTAATTATGTGATTTGCAAAAACGTTAGTAACAAAATATCATTTGACCATATCATTTAATAAAACATGTCTCACGTTTGTAAACCAGAATGTAAATCATAATAATATCAGAGTACAAATCCCAAAATGTCTCATATTGCGGAAAAACAAGAGCGTGTGTGTGATATGCCACTACCGCGCCAGCTCCTTCCCCTTGGCTGAAGAGGTACCTGAAACAACAACTAAAAACCGTAAGCACGAAGCTTAGTGAGTTCCCCCAACGTACCGCATACCAAATAACCATATAACATACAAATATTGTCAGGCATGTCTGGGTGCCCGACCTACCCCTTCGGTCCTCTCGACCGGATACTGCCTAGCTATCTGGGTGCTGGTCTCCCCTTCGGTCCTTTCAACCGGATACTGACTAGCATATCTGGGTGCTGGTCTCCCCTTCGGTCCTTTTGATCGGATACTGACTATCATATCTGGGTGCTGGTCTCCCCTTCGGTCCTTTTGATCGGATACTGGGGACTATTTCACCCCTACCACTACCACATAACGCGTATCACATAATCTATTTAGCATGGCTGGGCATGATGGCCCCTTCGGCCCTATCGACTGGTAACCTGGGGACTATCTCCCCTACTATCGCTAGCACATAGCATCATATCATACAAACACATAAACATAACATAGGTATTGGAAACCCTAGATGAATATCATAGAGACAATCATCTAATCATACAATTCCTACTAATGGGCCGACATTGTGGCCTTAGACCCACCGCTACCAGAAGGTAACTCACCTCGAAGCAGCTACTGAAAGTCTGCTTGCTGAGCGCCTGACTGCTGAACCGAAACTCCCCGACTACAATTTTCATAAACACTAAGTCAGATACTGATAAGTAATCTTAGGGTAAAATGACTATTTTACCCCCCGGTCAAAGTTAACATCCTGGTCAAAGTCAACTTTTTGGTTGATCGGACTCGTCGAGTTGTCTCGCCAACTCACCGACTCCCTTCGATCTGGTCTAGTTCTACGCCCGTTTCTACTCGTCGAGCTTAGCGAAGACTCGACATGTTCTTCCTCGATGCATACATACTAAGTCCAAGTTCATCTGACTCGCCGAGTTGAAGAACAACTCGTCGAGTCTAAGGTAATCTTCATCGGACTCGCTGAGTTGCTCATCCAACTCGCCTAGTCCACGGCTATCTTCATAGGACTCGCCGAGTTCATTCTGTCATTTTTCCATACAGAACTGATTTGAGCCATGCAGTAGCTCCAAACCACAGATCTAGGCTTCTAGGGCATGCTTATCACGTAAAGTTGCAAACTTTACGTGCATGCATAGCTTTAGGAGCTTCAAATGTCCAAACCAAGCTCTTAATGGGGTTTTAAGCTCAAGAGGGACATTAATCACAAATATAACTGAATATTAACACTTCTAGAAGGTAATGAGAGTCCAGATCTGAAGAATAACCCAACCATAAGGTTTCTCTACAAGGATTTGTGGTTTTAGGGATTAAAGGCAACAATTTAGGGACAAACAAGATCTAATAGATCCATAATCAAGATGGAAACTTTATTACCAGAATGGATGACCACAAACGAATATGTTCTGGATCTAAGTCCCCTTCATTGACCTCTTCAACCTCTCACTTCTTCCACTTGTTCCAAAGTGCACCAAAAGTCCCTTCACAAGGCAACAATCACTCAAACTTACCAATGGAGGCTAGGGTTTCGATAATGAATGCTCTGAGGGTGATGGAGGCTGAGATGGGGCTATGAGGATGTTTAAATAGGGTGAAAACCCTAAGGATTTGGGGTCTCCTCCTGATTGGCCTACTCGTCGAGTCCAGGCGTGGAGTCGCCGAGTAGATCACTTAAATCCCGCATCTACTCGACATCTACTCGGCGAGTCAGGGCTACAACTCGCCGAGTAGTACTTCCCAAAAAGAACATTTAATCAAAACAAATATGTACCAAGAATAGGGCGTTACATGTTGGATGAGGTATTCCTTTGGAGGTTGCAGGGGACCGCTGAGTGTGTTCTGGCTCAGCAATCGGATTGGTGTACGGTGTTCTGGATAGTTGGCAGATAGGTTGGGACTAGGGAGGTCCCCGGGTGTTCTCCAGGAAAGCGGCCATGTGGCAGCAAGAGGAGTAGGAGCGACTTCAGTGATTTGGGGTCTATATGTGGAATGGATGGTTATTTAGTAGTCACAGCTGACTGGTGATTTTGTTATGTAGGAAGCCTCAAGGTATTACGAGTGGGAAATATTCTATCTAGACTGGTTTCTTATGAAATCAGTTCGATGATGATTCGAGGTGGGTAGTCCGTCAGCGAGACATATAATCTTGAGACTTTAGATTTCAGATGGGGAACGTGTGATCAGGTTGCAATGAATTCATTCATCTATGTGTTCTAGAGCCATATGAGGATTGGTTTCAGTTGCCTTGGGTAGGTTGTGGTTTTCACGGGTTTGTGGTAGTTTTTCTCATATTGTCTGTTATGTTGGGGATGGTGATGCATGATTTCGAGGATGAAATCTAATTTAAGTGGGGGAGAGTTGTAACGCTTTGTTCTGAATAGACTCCTAGTCCGAGGCGCTGGCTCGAAGGTCGGTCATTATAAGGATTATGACTCTTGGGAAGGTAAGATATAGGCTATTTCGGGTGCGGATGATGTATTAGAAGTGATCCGGGTGTTTGGTTCGTGTTTTGGAGCCTAGGGGTATTTCGGTAAAGTGGCGGTTCGGGCTTTGGTGGAAAATGGATTTTTGTTCGGAAAGTATTAAAAAAGGTTTGAGTTGCTAGAAGTATAGGGTTTTCGTCACCTTTTTGTGGATATAAGTATCATCGGAATCGGTCTTATGACGAAGAAGTTATGGCCTTCGGAAGTTTCGTGGTTTTTTAGGCTTAGCCGAGTACGCGGGGCGTACTCAAAGTTTACGCGGGGCATACTATCAAATAAGGTAGTACACTGGGCGTACCTTGGGAGTACGTTGGGGGTACTGACCAGGAGGATCACAAATGTTCCCCATAGTACGTTGGGCGTACTCCGGTCATATCAGAACCCAATTTTAGGGTCTTGGACCCTATTTAAACTCCTTATCTCACAACATAACCCTAATATCTTCAGCGTCCATCCCTCTAACCGCTAGAAATCGACCCTTAGCCCCTATTTAAGTGATTGTAGAGCTTCAAAGTGATTTTGGGTGTGTTTTGGTGTTAGAGGAGGAAGAAGGAACTTCTTGAAGAGTTGTTGTTTGACTTGGAGCTACTGGATCCAAGCTTTGTGCACCTAGATCTATCTTCTGGAGGTATAAAGTGTCATCCTTGACAAATTTTTCCATGTAGATCTAGCTAAGTGGTACATTGTTATGGTTTTGGTCCCTTTGAGGTGGTTCTTGTGAGTAGAAGTTACTCCAAAACCTTTGAGCCCCTTATTGTGTCCTTATTGAGGTTTTTGAGTCATAAAGTTTAGGTCTTGAGGGGTATAAACCTTCCATGCAAGAATTGGTACTAATTTAATAAAGTTTGGGACTTAGGGTTTAGATTTAGGCCCCATTGAGTTATGCTAAGTCATAAAGTTGGAAACTTTATGACTTAAGAAGTCCATTGGAGTCAGACCTGGAAGCTTGGACAGAGGTCTTAAGGTATTAAGAACTTTTAGGACATTTTGGGAGTGATTTTGACCTTTTGGAATTCATCTTTGGTGCTTGGGCTTCATTAAGCCATGCAAAGGCTTAAAGCATTCGACTTTATGGATCAAGTCACTTATATTTCGCCATTTTGAGTTTTTGGACGTCTTGGCTTAATGGATTAAGAGCTAGGATTGAGAGTTGGTCAACAGGAGGAGTACGTTGGACGTACAAGCCTATACGCACAGCGTACAAGCCCTTAAACCAGTACGCTTAGCGTACAAGCTGAGTATGCCCCGCGTACTTAGTAGAATGGGATTTTAGTTTTTAGGCTTCAGTTTGGGCCATTAGGTTTTGGGTTGATATTTTATTTGTTGAGGCCCACTTTGGTCTTGGGCCCAATTTGGAAAATTGGGCCATGGATTGGGCCACGGGTGGTTTTTAGCATTTTGGGCTTTAGTGTTTGGATCAGTATTGGGCCATTAGAATATGAAGTGTACTAGACTTAAAAGAATGATTTGGGCCTCATGGCAAGACCCATGTAGAGGTTCGGGCCTAATTTGGAAATTGGGCCATTGATGGATTCATGGACATTATAGTGCTGGGCTTTTGTTTTGGGTTTGGGGCTTGGTTTTGGATCACACAGGGTCAGGGGTAGGATGTTCATTCTACCCCATTCATGAATTAAGGATTATGGTATGGGACCCAATTGCTAATTGGGTATATTGGTTGGTATTGATAGCTCAAGAAGTGGACAGGGCAGCAGCTAAAGATTTCTTTCAGGAAGCTTCTGAATTCGAGGTGAGTCTCCTCACTATACCAATGGGTCTAAGGCACCAAGGCCGGCCCATTTTATGTTATATAGTATGCTAGCCATTTTATGTTATGTAGTATGTTAGCCATTATGTGTTATGTGGTGTGCTATATGTTTCTGTGATATGTGGTATGCTAGTTGACTTTGTGTTACTAGCATGGAAGACCATGGGAGAGCGAATGGCAACTAGATATAAGACCCTGAGGATGAGCCCATGACTTTCCTATTTAAGACTATGGGAGAGCCCATGGAACTTAGGTGTAAGACCATGTGGGGAGCCCATGGCTTCCTGGAGTAAGACCGTGGGGACGAGCCCACAACATCCTTATGTGTTTATACATATGGATTATGTGATTGATAGGGTGTATGTGCTAGAGATAGCTTTTATAGCTGATATGATATGTGTTATGTGGATTGTGTGTGGGGTATGCTCTGGTGAACTCACTAAGATTTGTGGTTACGGTTTACAATTTTGGTTTCAGGTATCATCGATTTGGAAAAGAAGAGCTCGGGTTGATCGTAGTGTACACACCTATAAGTTCTGCAATGAATGATTTTGAGATAAACTCTGATAAATGATTTACTGAACTATGATTTGGAATGTATGAATTAAATGGTAACAATGTTTTAGTTATATTAAAAATGAAATTTTTACCCTTGATTTTTGGGTCGTTACACTACAAACCCTATATCTTCTTACAATCGAACTGATATTCTCTATTCATGGAGATGGGTCACTCAATCCGCTAGATGACCACTAAGTTTGCCAAGCTGGAGAAGTCCGAAGGTGTCGACTTCAGGTGTTGGAAGAAGAAGATTCACTTCATGATGACTACTCTGAAAGCTGCATACGTGCTGACTACTCCAAGACCAGCGGAGGCTGAAGAAGGTGCTGTTGAGACAATTGAATAGATAAGGAGGAGACAGAAGTGGGACAACGATAACTACATCTCTAAAGGTCACATTCTGAACACTATGTCTAATGCTTTATTTGATATCTGTAGTAAAGCCTTGTGTGACAACCCGAACCTTTTTCCATTAGCGTTAGCCGATTCTGTTAAATAAATTTTGAATTCTTATTTAGTTCCGTTAATTTTTTTTGGTTTAGAAAATCGTTTAAGTCATATAAATAAATTTTATATAAGAGTCGGAACCAAAATCATACGAAAACCTGAGTTTCTTCGAAAATAAGCGAAAACCGGCCTAACTGGTGTTCACAACCGTGAACCCGATCACGACTGTAAACCCGTTTACGGCTGGTGGACCCCACCATTAACCATGAACCCCACCTATATATATGTGCTCCTACCTCTCATTTACACTTTTCTGGCCGAAAACTCACTCATTCTCACTCTAATCTCACAACCGCAAACACAAAAATACCGCATTTTCTTCAAAAAATCATCAAAAATCACCTTTGGGTGTTGTTGTGGAGCCTCTAAAACACGTTTATCATCAAATAAAGTGTTGTTGCTCTTAAGTTCACAGCCGCAAACCCTTTAAGTCTTCAAATCTTCAAGGTCCGAAACCAGTTCACGGCCATGAACCCTTCATATTTGATTCAAGAACACTGATCACGGTCGTTAACCATTCAATGGGCTGTTCATGGTCGAGACCAGTTCACGACCGCAAACCTTCCCAAGTCGTGAACTTGGCTGAAAACCCACTTTTTCCGATTCAATCGAGTCCTGATAACATTCCTAAAAACAAGTGTTTTTCCAACACTATAATTAATGGTTTCGCTAATAAAATGCATTTATGTATTTAATTGTTATTAGGATCTCATTAAGTGCCACGTACATCAACATGAGGGTCTTCATTTCCAATCTTGTTGTTCGACACTTTCACGCAACTCTCAGTGAGTTCATACCCCTATGCTTTTACTATTTTTTTAAACGTTTTCAGGGGGGAATACAAGCCAAACACAAATGATTTTGTGAACTTATATAAATGAATTTCAACATGTTTAAAACTTATGCCATCTATACAACCAAATGATTTCCACATTTTATAAAATATTTAGATATTTTATCACTTTTGTAACATGCTGAGCATAAGGGACGTTTTCAACTTACAATCATAATTGCATAGTTTTCAGATCAATACACGAACCAAGTACATAACATACATGCAAACTATACTAGGTATAGTTTGGGATTTCAATACATAGTTTTACAAATTCAGAGCTTACACATTAACAACCATATAAACTATGACAAAATTAGTTTATGATTTACATTGCTACTTTCGGATTTCAAGAGTACAACATTAGATAATTACTTAAGTATAATTATTGTTGCTCTACAAGGTATACAAATGGATTCAAATACAAGAGAACAATACAGAACCACACGTAAACTAGTTAATAGAGGGTTGTGAGACACTACTTCAGTTGTACCTTTTGGGGTGCTGGCTAAATCCCATCATAGTATAACCAGAGTCTCCTGGAGGGAGAGCGTGAGATTTGTGAATAGATCTATTCGGGACTGACTATCCTACACCTGAACTGCTAGCTACAGTTAGACAAGCATGATTGGGGTGAAAAATGTCATAGCGTCTGACGTTTGAAGAACGTCATAGGCGTCACTAGGTCATATCAAACATGGTTATACGAATCACAATAGTATAAACTAACCTTTGTTTACAAGATTTCATTCTTTATTAGTTTTATTTTAATTAATAGAACTACTTTACATTACACTGGAGTATTCTAGGGGATATACTTCATAGTTTTATTTTAAGTAATGAGACTACTATACATACTGGTGGTGACCAAGGTTTTCAAATAGAACATTCTATACAATACTGGTGATATCCATGGTTTTGGTAAAAAGGGTTTTCATTCAAAAAACGATATATAATACAACGGGTGGTAACTAGGCATATAAACTAGTACATTATACACTACTACAATACACAATAATAAATTTATATGTTAGAAAATATTGGATTTTCTTGGGAAGCATACAAACATTTTTACAGATTCAATGATAGGTTTTCACTACAAGAACATTTTTTTATGGACTCACCAGCTAATTGGTGATACTCTTTCAAAATCGCTTGTATTCTCAAGAAATCAGTAGACAGGTACCCCCGCAGGCTTTTGAGAAGACGGAGCGTATAGAGTCACGTCTTTTATATTTTATTATACTTTTTATGTATACAAACTATGTAACAAACAAATGTATATACCTATATTTCAATGTAATGGTTGTGTTTACTTTGATTACTATGATGCAATTGTTGTGATACTGTACATGATGTCTTTGTTGGGTTTTGAGCAATCTAACACTTCCTAAGTGTGCATGCAACCCTAATAAACCTTGGATCTATGTTTGTCTAAATACATGCAAAATAATAATTTTCCAATGTTTATAACCTATCTAACATGGAATGGGGAACATTTCAACATAGAAGAGTTAGAAGAGATTACATACCTTTTTGATGAGTTTGGTTCTAAGGAGTTTGAGGGCCAAGCACCAATAGTGTGAATGCCTCAAATGGAATCACAAAACACCACAAACTCTTGGAAAACTTTGAGAGAGTATATACACTTGTATATTTTGGCCACACACAAGCTCACACACACTAGTTCACTAGTTACCCTTAGGCCACATTTCATGCTCCATAAGCATGCTTATATAGTGTGCATGGTTAGGGTGAAACCCTAATAACCCATGACCTTTCCTTTCCAAGGATCCATGGGTTAAAAGCTCCATGGATCATCCATGGACTTCCATATAAGCCTAGCCCATTAACAAAAGAGCATTAGCCCACACTATATAGAACCAATAGCCCATAATCTAATTAGTCTTCCTTTTAATCTCTAAATTAATTCATAATTAATTTAAGACTAAAACTAATTAAATAACATAATCTCATATTAATATATTATAACTTATAATATATTAATAAACATATGTGTATAACTCTCATAAAATTATCCATAAATAGTTTGGATGAGATGCAACCCAAATGGACCATGCCGGGTCGGGTCAAGTATATACCAAATAAGTTATGGACTTAGACACCTTATCCAACAGACTCCCACTTGGATAAGTCTAATAACTATATTTGCGTATATTACTTCAGGAACCAACCAGAAATCGTAGCTCTCGAAAACTCCGTTGAACTATGAAGACTCTGTTGAACTATGAAGCGCCATTTTAGATAAGTGATCATATAATCCTCTGTCCTCATGATATCAGCCGGACACATACATGGAACAACGTCGTACTTATTGTCCAGCAGTTTGTTTCCCGATTTCCGATTTGTTTGAAAAAGAACTTAATCGAACACATCAATTTAGTTCTGACCGGCCGGTACATAGGTCACAACAAAATCATCGAGGGGCCCAGATATCGCTTCTATTTCTAGAAGGAACAGATAAACTTCGACTCATATGCTTGTTCTACTACTTGTTAAATTGTACACAAAGGCACGTTTTATAGCATCAAGTTACTGATGCGTTTACGTGCAATCAATGCACAACCAACTCATAGGTAACAACTCATATCTCTAGGTTTGAAGATTTATATGATATTACCGTCTCACGATCACTCGAGATAAATTACATGAAGTGATACAAGTGAGCGTGGGTTTATTCCAATACTCATAACTTATGAGCACTCATGAATGTTGTAGCAACCATTGCTATGACTAAACCCATTTAGCCATCTACAAACCCGATTCATGACAGTCTTGATTCATACCTACTTCCAACATATGAATGACTGTGGAGTGTTTAAATAACTTAGTCATTCGGAAAGAATAACCTAGCTATTTTGGAAGTCAAAACATGCAAAGTGAAACACAATAATAATCGAATCCAATATGGTCTCAGAACCCTTTTGAATATAAATAAAACCACTTTTTATTTATCACCATATTTATTACACATTATTCATTGTATAATGTTTCAAATAATCAACTTAAGACTTGAATAAAAAAACAATAGTTATCCCATGCTCCTAGCATGTACACTTTGTTTTTCTAAACAATAGTTATGCCATACTCCAAGTATGCACACTATGTTTGTCTATGATCCTTACATTGTGATGTAGATCAATTGAACATGATTCCAATGATACTCATTTCACAATCCCAAATCCTTACTGTAAATGTGAGAATCCCCGATTCCTATCATTTACCAAAAAAATATGTTAGATTTTAAACTTTTATGCAATGTTCCTCTTGTAATGATTATTCACAAAGTCACCAAAACCTTGTCACCAGTCATTATAGAGTATTCCAAAGAAGGTCAATTTCTATGGAACGGAAGTCTCATATTCAAAGTACATTGCTTTGCTTTGAACATCCTTCTTGCATTAAGGTTTTCTAATCTTACATAGATTGAATAACTTCCACCTATGGAGACATTTCCATAGTCCCATTTTGACTATCACTTCCGAACAGGAGTTACTTCTTTTCAGAACATGTCAATACGGTCCTTCCCAACAACTTACATTATACTTCCAACTTTCCCTGAGCAACCAATCTTTGGCGAACCTCAGATTGTCCTCGACAATTGCTTAATCACTTTAGTCATATCCAGTTCTAGACTTTTCCCTTCTAAATGCCCTGAGCATTTGGAAAATTTAGAAAGGATGAATATTATAGCACATGAAATCGATCCTATATCCGAAGCATATGGGACACGATTCATGATGTCTCACATAAAGACATGATACTAGACCAGTCTTTTGCTACAATATTTTTTTATTTTCCATGTTTTCAAAATTTAACTATGAAGAGTGATGCCGTAATCATAATCAAAATTTGAAAACGCAATATATATAGAATTTCTTCAAGTTGAACCATTCCAACACAAAATTCATATATATTCTTGACTAAAGATGATTAAAATTTCAATCTAAGCTTCTAGAATTGAAATGAAGTATAATTTCCTCTCCCTTAATTATAGCAAAACAACTTTTTCAACCCTTGCAACTTCACGAATTGAAACTTTTGTTTTTCTATAATTAACATTGCTAACTTGCAACACTAAACGTAATAATCATGCTCCCACTAACATGATGATTATCAACATAACACTTATGCTCCCACTAGCTCTGACATATTTCCAGAAACCTGTTGGACTTCTAAAATTTAAATTCATACACCATTTCTTAGATAGCTCACATGTGTGTCTAAACAATTTTCAGAACCATGAAAAGGGATGCCGTAATCATAGTCTCAATTTCTTAGACCTTTGCCATTTCTCACAAGTCCATGTTAGTGTGCCGGTTAACCACACGTGCTCCACTAACGACTTTTGAAAATGCAAATAACACAATTGATATCTACGTAAAATCTACTTAGTGAAAGCGTTTCCTCACCATCATTTTCATGAATCGGAGAGAAACCTTATGGCACTTAGATTTTATAGTGTATGAGTTCCTATCCATGTGAATTTGTCAAAACCATAATCTCAAGATAAGGTTAGTGACAAATTCAGCCTTACACGGATTAAAGTTGTTCAATCTTAGTTTCTTGTCACCTTGGTAACACAAGGCCCACCAATGCTTCCAAGTTGAACTCTGATAACTCACATGCAAATTCAGCTTATTTGAAGTAGGTACAGAAATAAGAATTATGTCAACACGATAGGTTGCAAACCTTAAGTCGTGTGCTAGTGATAAATTACAGGTTTTAGTCTTGATTAAATCTTGAAACTGTTTCACGATCTTTAAGGCTGCCACTGTCCGCTTGCCATATAAGTTTCCCCAGTCAAGAACCATTCCTTGACAAAACAAATATTCAAGGGATAGTGCGGATTCTTATCAAGACTAACACTTTACACAATTGGTCTTAGTTGGTCTTTGTCTCATCCAAGACATCACAACTTACCAATCTCAAATGTAGAAGAGTAGAAAACATTTTACTCTTACATTTGACTAGTGTTAATAAATCTTCCTTTATGTCACTCAAGGTCACAATCTTGGAGTATGACTCTAAGAATTGTTTTGGAACGAAGTATGATTCATCTTCTTGATTTTAACCAATCCAACAATTTATGACCTCTCTTCTTAGCCATAACAATGCACTAAGACGTCCTTAGAGTATGAATTTGTGATATGGTTTCATAATCATTAAGATGATCATGAAATATGATACTAAAGTACTCTCCCATCCTTTCAGATTTGAGAAACTTTAATCTTTCTGCCTAAGTTGATTCTTCTCATTTGTTTTGTCATACATTGTAACCTTTCCAATGTTACAGAATTATACTTAACCTGATAAGTATAATCATATTTACTAAACTTTAGTAAATCATGACAAATCAATCTTTGTGGTGGACCTTGACCAGCGCACACCGAGTGTACCTAATTCCTTAGTCCTTCAATTGACTCACATATACATGTGATGAAAGAATTAGTCTCAATTTTCAAAGATGAAAATTCTCATTCATCATACAATACAACTTGTATGATTCCAAGTTTCTGTCCAATTGAAACTTGGGTGATGAAAACTTTCTTCATTTGGTAAATTCAGACACTACCACAAATGAAAGAATCAAATCCACTTTCCAATATTGCTATTACTGGAAACATATAAGCAACAATTTTCCACAGATGCCATTGTAAGGATATTTTTTAAAATAAATAAAATTAAAACCCTTTTTTTCTTTTATTTTAAAACGTTGCGGAAAAACTTTTGCTTACAATCCACATGAAAACCTTGTTGTTATCTATTCCTAAGTAATATATCATAACTCTCAAGCAACAACTCAAAATTCTGATCACCGAACCATGTGATTGAAACCCACCTTCGCAATCAGAATCAACATATACTTACTTTAAGCTTCCTATCTTTTCTTTTGATTCTTAAAAACATCAACATGTGACCCATTCACATTATGTAATAAGAATCTCCAAATAGGAACTTAATAGAGTTAGTCAGTGGACTTTAACTGAAGTAGAGTTAAACTTTTTGACTTGATCAATCTTATGATCTTTCAGGTAAGTATGGCAGATTCGCAATCAGTGCCCCTTCCTTTGGCAACAAAACACATGGACCCTTTGGTAATGGCACATGAGACTATTTCAGACTTAGCCTTTCTCTTTACCATTTGGTCAACCGAGTTGACTATGGCCAATCCCTTTCCATTGGGAAGAGAAATGCTTTTCTAGATATCCAATGCTACCATTGTCAATGTCCATTTAAGGTTTGGGAAGTTGATCTTCTAATCAAATTTGCTTTACTGGTGTTCCAAATCATTGCTGATTCCACAACATCAAGCAAATAGATAAGATCATTAAGGCTCGTGCCATAGTCTATCTCATAGTAGTCCCACAAAAACTCACTATGTTACTAAGAAAGTGATTGAACATCCAACTTTCACGAGACTTTGACACCCAACTCTCCCGGCTTGTCAATATGTGACTTTATCTCCAAGATGTGAGCACACATAGACTATGCTTGCCAATAGGGATTGAGTGACTTTAAACTTTACAAGAACTTGTGGATGAGGGAGAATAATTGGAGGAGGTGGAGGAAGTGAAGCATGATGTTGAGGGACATCATCTTCAAGATATTTGGGAAGATCATAGTTGTCTGAACCAGACATCTATAATGGGAGAAAATCAAGTTAGTTGATTCAAAATCCTTAATATAACACCCAATATGAAATACTAAGGCTAGGACCCAACACAATATTTTATAATTTGGAAGAGGGATGCCGTAATCCAAGCTATAAAATATTTGAAGGTAGGCGAATGACGATTCACCAATTTCCACCATGAAAAACGAAATAATTTATTAGGTTTTAATTGGATTTGAAATTCCTAGATCTTTTGAGATTCATTGAACTTTTTTAATGGCATGTTTCAATCTCGAGTGTGCCCTCTCAAATTTTGTGACTGGGATGCCGAGGATCACAAAACAAGGTATGAATAACCATACCAGTTCACTTGGTATCCTTAATATTATCACCCAATCAATGTGCCGGTTAACCACACACGCTCCATTGATCTATGACAAACATTAAGTCACCCTTCGTGATCCTTACTAGTCCAAGTTAGTGTGCCGGTTACGCACACACGCTCCACCAACGAATTGGTAAGGTACAAAGTGTGAATTCTATGGGCTAGCACCAAATTCACATTTTTCCTAAAGTAACTCAGATTGGGAATTAAATAAAAAATATTTAGTTACTTTATAATAATCATTATACTTTTAATGAGAATTTAAAGTCATGATGTCCTTGTTGGGTTTTGAGCAATCTAACACTTCCTAAGTGTGCATGCAACCCTAATAAACCTTGGATCTATGTTTGTCTAAATACATGAAAAATAATAATTTTCCAAGGTTTATAACCTATCTAACATGGAAAGGGGAACATTTCAACATAGAAGAGTTAGAAGAGATTACATACCTTTTTGATGAGTTTGGTTCTAAGGAGTTTGAGGGCCAAGCACCAATAGTGTGAATGCCTCAAATGGAATCACAAAACACCACAAACTCTTGGAAAACTTTGAGAGAGTATATACACTTGTATATTTCGGCCACACACAAGCTCACACACAGTAGTTCACTAGTTACCCTTAGGCCACACTTCATGCTCCATAAGCATGCTTATGTAGTGTGCATGGTTAGGGTGAAACCCTAATAACCCATGACCTTTCCTTTCCAAGGATCCATGGGTTAAAAGCTCCATGGATCATCCATGGACTTCCATATAAGCCTAGCCCATTAACAAAAGAGCATTAGCCCACACTATATAAAACCAATAGCCCATAATCTAATTAGTCTTCCTTTTAATCTCTAAATTAATTCATAATTAATTTAAGACTAAAACTAATTAAATAACATAATCTCATATTAATATATTATAACTTATAATATATTAATAAACATATGTGTATAACTCTCATAAAATTATCCATAAATAGTTTGGATGAGATGCAACACAAATGGACCATGCCGGGTCGGGTCAAGTATATACCAAATAAGTTATGGACTTAGACACCTTATCCAACAGTCCTCCACCCTCAAATGTTTCCACCGTTTCGGTTTGGGGGTGTGACACCTTGTGTGCCAAGGAGTTATGGGACACCCTTGAATTGAAATATATCACCGAGGATGCTTCTAGCAAGAAGTTTCTGGTTAGTGACTTTAACAATTATAATATGGACAATTCAAGATCTGTTACTGAACAATACAATGAACACCTTGGCATATACAGTTAGTTTAAACTGCACCATATGAATATGGATGAATCTATTGCTGTGTCAACCATCATTGACAATCTGCCTCCATCCTGGAAAGACTTCAAACATAACTTGAAACATGAAAAGGAGGAAATGTATTTGGTTCAACTTGATGGTTACATTCATATTGAAGTATCTCTTCGTGCGAAGGAAAGTGAAAACTCTGAAAAACCCAAAGGAAAAGTTGAATCTGGACATCCCTCGGTTCATATGGTTGAAAACAAACCAAGGAATCAGAACCACAATGGACATGGAAAATGCAAGCAGGAACATGTCCCAAGCAACTCCAAAAAAAGAGAAAGGATTTGGTTTGTTGGAGGTGCAATCAAGTTGGTCATTGCAAGAGTGATTGTCATGTGAATTTAGGAAACAATGGTGCTGGAAACAGTGGAACTAATGCGAAAGTGAACGGGTCTTCGGCCCAAGTTAAAGGAGGTCAGTTTTTGACTAACTTTGATAGTTCTAATAAGAATTATGTTTATTTTGTTTCATTCATTCCTGAATCATTCTATGTACAAGATGATGACGTTGCTTGGTGGATCGACTGAGGTAACGAACCATTTATGCAAGGATAAACGGGTATTTGAAACATTAAATTCGCTTGAAGATGGGTTGGTGCTGAAATGGGAGACGATTCGTTTATTCCTATTTGAGGTTTTGGTGTCGTGTCTCTTGAATTTACTTATGGAAAGTCAATTAGGTTATTTGATGTTTCGTTTGTTCCCAAGATTCGCAAGAATCTTGTTAGTTCTAGTTGTTTGAATTATGATGGTTTTAAACAAGTTATTGAGTCAGATCAGTTTATTTTATCTAAGGGTGGAATGTTTGTTGGCTTTGGATATTTAAACAATAGAATGTTTCATTTGAATATTGTTGACAAATTAATACTTGTTCAAAATTCTGCATTTATAACTTCTGCTTCTAATGTTGATAAATCTATGCTTTGGCATGTAAGATTATGTCATGTCAACTTTAGAAGGATGCATAAGATGTAAAAAGATGGATTAATTCCAGCATTTGATATGACATCTGATAAATGTAAAACATGCATGCTTAGAAAAGTGACAAAACAACCCTTTCCTAGTGTTACTAGAAATTCAGCTGTTTTGGAACTTCTACACAGTGACCTGTGTGATTTTCACTCCACTCCTTCTTTGGGAAATAAAAAGTATGTAGTCACTTTTATTGATGACTGTACTTGGTTTTACTATGTATATTTGTTACATTCTAAGGATGAAGCCTTAGATAAATTTAAACTATACAAAACCGAGGTGGAATTGCAACTGGGTATTCTGGTTAAATGTCTTAGGACTGATAGGGGATGTGAATACATGGATCCCATATACTTCCAATCAGTAGGTATTATTCATGAGACCACGACACCTTACACACCCCAATAGAATGGTATTGTTGAACGCAAAAATCGAGTTTTAAAGGAAATGGTAAACTTGATGTTGTCATACTCGAGATTGAATGAAGGATTCTGGGGAGAGGCCATGTTAACGGCCTAGTATTTATTAAATAGGGTTCCAAATAAAAGGAACAAAACAGTCCCATATGAACTTTGGTTCAAGAAAAATCCGAATTTGAGTTATTTTTGGGTTTGGGGATGTCGGGTAGTTGTGAAACTCACCGAGCCCAAAAAGGAATTTTTGGGAGAATGTGGAATTGATTGCATACTCATTGGATATGCTGAACATTCCAAGGCATATAGGCTTTACGTAATGAAACCTAATGATTTAGTTTCGATAACACCATTATCGAATAACGGGATGCAATTTTTGATGAGATGCATTTTTCATCAATTCAAAGGCATATGGATCTGAATTTTGGTACTAATAAAGTGCAAAGTTCAGAAAGTCAAGATGGTGGTAAAATACAAGAACCACAAGAGCTTCGTAGAAGCAAAAGAGGCCAAATTGCGAAACTTTTTGGATCCGACTTCCAACTGTATTTGGTGGAATGTTCAAGGGATGAAATTAATCTTGAATACTCTTATCAATATAGTATTGAAGATGATACTAATACATATCAAAGGCCATGGAGTCTCGTGATATTGCCTTTTGGAAGGAAGCAATTAATGATGAAATGTCATCAATTCTTGAGAACAACACATGGGTGTTGTCTGATTTGCCTCCAGGTTCTAAACCACTTGGTTGCAAATGGATTTTCATAAAGAAAATGAATGTTAATGGGAGTATTTAAAAGTTCAAATCCCGGTTAGTCATTCAAGGTTTTAAACAAAAACCCAATGTTGACTATTTTGATACGTATGCTCTGGTTGCACGTATTTCTACTAGTAGATTGTTGATTGTCTTGGGAAGTATCCACAATCTGGTTATTCACCAAATGGATGTGAAGACATCCTTTTTAAATGGTGATCTTGACAAGGAAGTTTACATGAAACAACCAGAAGGTTTCATTATGCCCGGTAAAGAGCATATGGTTTCTAAACTTGTCAAATCTCTGTATGGGCTGAAACAAGCGCCTAAACAATGGCATAAAAAATTTGATGAGGTTATTTTGTCTTCTGGTTTCAAGAAAAACCAATGTGACAAATGCGTTTATAGTAGATTTGATGATGCTACTAGAACCGGAGTGACATTTTGCTTATATGTAGATGACATGTTGATCTTTGGTACCGATCAAAATCAAGTGGATGAAACAAAGAAATTGTTATCATCCAAGTTTTCCATAAAAGATTTAAGTGAGGATGATATAATTCTTTGAATAATAATTAAAAGGATGAATAAAGGTTTGCTTATGCCACAAAGTCATTATATTGGGAAAATTCTCAAGCGGTTTATTTTTACTAATTGTTCTCCTGTGAGTACTCCTATGGATCCAAGTGTGAAACTAATGCCAAATAATGGCGTTACTATTTCACAAATGGGATACTATAAGGCTATTGGTAGCTTGATGTATGCCATGACAAGTACCAAACCTAATATTGCTTTTGATGTTGGTAAGTTGAGCAGATACATTAGTAATCCTAGTGCTCAACATTGTCAAGCAGTGAATAGAGTGTTTAAGTATCTCAAGGGAACCATGGATTATGGTTTGAGTTACTTGGGGAGTCCTTTGGTTTTAGAAGGTCATTCAGATGCAAGTTGTATAACTAAGATGCAAGTTTGATAACTAAGATGCAGTCCTTCAGTTTGTGTCACACCCCCGAACCAGACGGCGGAAACGTCCGAGGGCTATCGTGACTCATTGAATACCATCACAATGCATATACATGAAACATAACATTATACATCACCAACATTTGGAATGATACAACTAGTAGCGTTTACATTCATTACATTGTTCAAAACATTACATTCTCAAAAATAACTGTTTGATACTACTTAAACCACAGCAAAACGTCATAGAGTACAAATCATCCTTCACCTTATCTGTTACCTGAGAATACAAGTATTTTGAAAACGTCAACATATGAAATGTTGGTGAGTTCATAAGTAGTGTTTGATATCCAATGTATTGTTTGAAAACCATCAGAAAATCCGATATTTTCTAAAAATAGAATAGTGTAAAAATATGTGATGATCCATGAGTATGCTTGTTTGAATTCTATAGATGTAAGCGTAAGAGTTGTGAAATTCAACCGGTAATTCATAATTGTAATTGTTGAAAACCCTAGGAAAACCCGACGTTTTCCTATCACTTTGCTTTACTTAGTTTGTGTACCATTGTTTCGTTGCGTTAGAGGAAACCGTTGAGCTCCGGAGGCATTGAGAATACAGTGGGTGGTGAAGTGTTGTGACGTGCGTTAATGAAAACGTCCAATCGACAACCTTACAAGCGATCCCTTAGGCATCACTCGTAATTCTTCACACAACTCAATCCTCCCGGACTTGTGTAGTCCCACGACTGGAGGGAAGAAGAGAAGGTGCGAAACCCTCGGTATTTCCCCGCGTCATTCAAGACCAATGCAATTGCGAAGGGCCCGAAGCCCAACCCGCAATCGTGAGTTACAGACTTTACTAGCAGCACTGAAGGACCCTTGGGGACCAGCAGCATGTTTGCCATTGAAAGTCCTTTTACGTTATGTCGGATCGGTAAAACCCAACACTTCGTAAGAGAGAGGTCTTCGGGCCTTAAGATCAGGTCATTGGGCTAGCTAGGCTCAACAAACAAGATTTTACACTTTTGGGGCCCAAAGATGGTGCGTAGACGTCTATGCACACTCGCATGTATAGTGACTTCTCAATCGTTATTAGTTATGAATCGTAATGTCGTAATGTCGTAGTGTCGTCGTGTTAGTAGTTTCGGATTTTTATTGGTTCGAGACCGAACCAATTCGTTTGACAACGACTTTTGGTATTGTAATGTATTGTATTTCGTCGATAGGCGTGGTACCATCATTTGGTCAAATTGCATGTATTGAACTAGCCTTGAGAATTTTCTGTTTTCAGTCCCTCCTTATTTGTAAAATTTACCCTTTTCACCCCTTTATTTAAAAACTTTCCGGTTTGGTCCTTAAATCAATTTTCTTGACATTTTAACACCAAAAATTATTGAAATAAGTATTTTCCAGCATATTTTTCATAGAAAACAGCTTAAGTCCTTGAAATTGCAGTTTTCTCGGTTATAACCCCTCTTTTTCGCAATTTTTACATTTTTGGCCCCATTTGGAAAATTTTTGCAACTTTGGTCCTTTTTAAATTTGAAAAGCATTTTAAACCTTAGAAAAGTACATGGAACACTTATAGTCCACTGTTTTACAGAAAAATGCAGTTTTGGTTCTCCAAAATAGAAAATTTCGCATATTGGGCCTCATTGGGCCGAAAATGTCATATTTAGCCCAATAAGCTTGGAATTTATGTTTTTAACCCTCCAAATAGTATATTTCAGAAAATACATTATGTAAACTGTTTTGACTCATCTCACCCATCAGATTTCGAAATATTTCATTTTAGGCCCTTCAACTTTGTATTTTCAACATTTTATGTCAAAAAAATGAGTTTTTAGCCCAAATTAAGTGTTGTCAAGCCATTTGGCTATTTTTCTTAGTATACTTTGCATGTAGTAGTATATGTTATGCTATAATGAAATACATATCTCGGTTTTTAGCATTTCATAACTAGATCTAGCATCAAAATCATACAAAACCTACATATAAGCATAGAAATCAACCACAACATACACATAATGATGGATCTACACCTTTGCTTGTATTCTCCCCCACAAAAACTTATAAAAACCGAAAATAAGGGGGTATGAAACTCACCTTGGGTGTTGATTCGATTTTTGAAGAAAGAATGGAAGAAATGAAGTGATTTTTGGCCTTTGCACTCCTTAATGAAGTTTTCGAGTTTATGGAGTTTTCTAGAGTGCAAGATCACGATTTTTGCATGGATTAGGAAGAGATTTTTGATAAAACAAGGAATACAAGTCATAGATCCAAGCAAAACCTTACCTTAGATGATGATTTTTGTGGAAGAACTCCCTTGAATGCTTCCTAAATCTCGAGATTTTGGATGGAGAAGAAGAAAGAAGCCTTGAGTGATCTAAAGAGAGTTTGTGAGAGATTTGTGTGTGTGTGGGTGTTGCTTGGCCGAGAGTGAGTGGGAGAGAAGAAGAAGAGTGACTTTGAGGTGATGTATGCATGGGTATATGTGATATGTTGCATGGATGTCCAAAAGATAAAAATGAGGTGGCAATGGCAAGTCAACTCTTCAACCTTCCTTGGGTTTGGGCCTTGGGCCGATAATTTGGAAAGGAAGAAAGGTTTTTGGGCTTTTTGCCCCTAAGCCCAATATTAGAGTTAGTTTGGGTGATCATTGGCCTTATAAGATAAAATTGTGATTTTTATGCTCTATTAAGCTAGATTAAGTTAATCATGGATCAAAGCTTTTAATTCATTTCATTCTAGGCCCAATATGGCCCAAAATGTTGAAATAAATAGATGTGGGTCTAATTAGAGCCCATTTAAGGGTTCTAAGCCCATAATAGTCAAATTGGAAGCTTATTGGTCCACTTAGGTCCAATAAGGAAGTTCTAGTCCAAAAATGGATTTAACAAGAACTTCTAGGGTTTCCAATTGTTTGACGACTATGTGTAGTACTTGTATGATGTATTTGATTGAAATTTCGATCTTACATAATAGGCATCAAACATGCTTTAAATTTTTTGATTCAACCTTTACTTGAGTATATAGCTTATATGACACAAAATTTCTAGTTGTGACATCATCCCCCCGTTAGAGGGAATTTCGTCCCGAAATTCTGTTTGAAAGCTAGATTTGAGAAAACTAGAATAGGTGAGGGTACTTTTGCTTCATTTGGTGTTCGCGTTCCCAAGTGAATTCTGGCCCATGCTTTGCGTTCCACTGTACTTTCACGATCGGGATGCGACTCTGCTTAGTACGCTTCACCTCCCTGTCCATGATTTCAATTGGTTCCTCAACGAACAGGAGTTTCTCATTGATTTCGATTTCGTCAAGAGGAATGACGAGTGTTTCATCTGAGAGACACTTCTTCAGATTAGAGACGTGAAACACGGGGTGTACACCGTTTAGCTCTGCGGGTAGTTGCAGTCTGTATGCTACTGGACCAATTCGGGCGACGATTTCGAAAGGTCCAATGTATCGCGGGTTCAGCTTTCCCCGTTTTCCAAAACGTATAACCCCTTTCCAGGGCGAGACTTTTAACAGTACTCGGTCACTGACCTGAAATTCTAAGGGCTTCCGCCGTTTGTCAGCGTAGCTCTTTTGTCGGTCACGCGATGCTTGCAATCGAGCTCTGATTTGAACGATCTTTTCCGTGGTTTCACGGATGATCTCCGGTCCCGTTAGTGTTTTGTCCGACGTATGGGTTTTTGCTAGCTGGGTGTCACCTACTTCAGCCCAACATAACGGTGATCTACATTTACGCCCGTACAGTGCTTCGAAAGGAGCCACCTTGATGCTCGAATGGTAACTATTGTTGTATGAGAACTCGATTAAGGGTAGGTGGGTATCCCAAGACTTTCCAAAGTCTATCACGCATGCGTGGAGCATATCTTCGAGCGTTTGGATGGTTCGCTCGCTTTGACCATCCGTTTGTGGATGATAAGCGGTGCTCATATCGAGGTTTGTTCCCATCGCCTTATGGAGTGATTGCCAAAATCGGGACGTGAACCTACTGTCCCTATCCGAGATGATAGATGTTGGTATTCCGTGGAGTCTCACGATCTCTCGAATGTATAAACACGTCAATCTCTCCATCTTGTACGATTCTTTAATTGGCAGGAAATGAGCAGATTTCGTTAGTCGGTCGATTATTACCCATATGGTGTCTAATCCATCCGACGTTTTGGGTAGCTTGGTCACGAAATCCATAGAAATCCCCTCCCATTTCCACTCAGGGATTGCCGGTTGCTGTAACAATCCTGAGGGTTTTTGGTATTCCACTTTTACTTTGGCGCACGTAAGGCACTTACTGACGTAGGTCGCGATTTCCGCCTTCATGTTAGGCCACCAATAGTGTTGTTTAATATCCAAATACATCTTATCGGAACCGGGATGAATGGAGTATCGCGTCTTGTGGGCTTCCTTCATGACAACATCTCTAAACCCTCCAAATTTAGGGACCCAAATACGGTTCATAAAATAGTATACTCCATTCTCCTTTGCCTCCAGGTTCTTTTCCATTCCGCGCAATACTTCGCTTGCTCTATTTTCTGTCTTCATGGCCTCTGATGTGACAACCGTCAAATTCTGGTCAATTCAAAGTCAAATAAAGTCAACAAGTCAAACCGGTCAGCTCAACTAACCCTTGTGTACTTGGACTTACGTTCAGTATTTACTAAACAACTCGCTATTCTAATAAGAAAACATGAATTGAAAAGTACGTACAATTAGATCTCTTTAACCTAAAAACTATAGTACGTGGCGAGCCAAACTGATAAAACAATGATGCATACTCATCGGGAGTGTGTAAGATCCTTAAACAAGGCTTAACAGGGTTTACAAACCATGCATTGCGATGCCGGACACTCACAATTGTCACACATGGATCCTCTCTCAATCGTTTTCACTTTATCTCTCTCTATGCCAAATCTCTCCCAAATCTCTCCAAGTATGTGAAATCTCTCTCAAATATCTCTCTGTATGAGAAATCTCTCCAAGAATGTCAAATCTCTCCCAAATCTCTCCAAGTATGTGAAATCTCTCTTAAATATCTCTCTGTATGAGAAATCTCTCCAAGAATGTCAAATCTCTCCCAAATCTCTCCAAGTATGTGAAATCTCTCTCAAATATCTCTCTGTATGAGAACTCTCTCCAAGAATGTCAAATCTCTCCCAAATCTCTCCAAGTATGTGAAACCTCTCTCAAATATCTCTTTGTATGAGGAATCTCTCCAAGAATGTCAAATCTCTCCCAAATCTCTCCAAGTGTGAGAAATCTCTCCCAAATCTCTCCAAGTGTGAGAAATCTCTCCCAAATCTCTCTCAAAAGTTTCCCGTAACTTTTTGGAATCATTCGGGTCATTCCGGCCCTTAACCGGGTCAAAAACGGCTTGAAACGGGGCGAAAACGAGAAAAATAGGCTTTAGGAACCGAAACCGGAGTGAGAGGCTTCTTAGACCAGAGACCGAGCCTATGGTGGCTAAGCACGCGAGACCGAGCCTCTGGTGGCTAAGAGACCAGAGACCGAGCCTCTGGTGGCTAAGGGACCAGAGACCGAGCCTCTGCCTCTGTCGCTTCACGCTCTGCTCCTCTCGGTCTCTGTTCGCTACTCCGCCCCTCTGTCTCTGTTTCGCGCCCTCTGTTCCCTTCTTCTCGCTCTGTCTCTATCTCGCGCCCTCTGTTCTCTCCTTCCCCCTCTCGGTTCCTTCCCTCTTCCTTCTTCCCTCTCGGTTCTGCCTCCCTCTCTCTCTCGGTTCAGCACCAGAAGGCCGAGCCTCGGCCAGAAATTCGCATATTTGTCATTTTTAGCCCATTTTTGATATTTTTAACATTTTAAGCCCGTTTTCGTGATTTTAAAGCGGGATTTTCTCCAGAAATTATATTTTAACATAATAAACTCTAAATATTCATAATTTAAACATATTTTGATGAAAATCATTATTTAAATAATAAAAATCAAATGGGTGAATTATTAAAGGTGGAGTGTTGACTTTGCCTTATCCAATGTCACAAGCAACCACCCCACACCCACTCTTTGACTAACCACACCTCTCCACCTTACCTAGGTCACATCAAAGTCCTTTCCACCCAATTTACACTCATTCCCACGTTTTTAGAGCTGGAACAAACATCCTCTCTCCTCATTTTCTCTCATTTGCCCTCATTTCACTAAGTATCAAACACCACTTTCTCTCAAACTTTTCCCACTCCAAACTCGAGATTCAAGGCTGATCTTCACGTGTTCTTCCACTCTTAGTAAGTAAAATTCATCCTCCTTATGATTTTTTCACTTCATTCTACTCAAATCATGAATATCTTACACAAACTCCATCATATTAGCGTTAGAGCTTCGAATCTTCAAGTGATTCTTCAAGTGTTCTTGGGTTGAACACTTCTCTTCTTCAACACTTAACTACTGAAATAACTCAAGGTGAGTTCATACCCCTACATTTTCATGTTTTCTCAAGTTTTCAGGGGGGGAATACAAGTTAAAATACTAAGAACATAACTAAAATTTTCTAACAGCCTTCATCAGAAAAGTTCAACTCCATTCACGGACTGTTTTGGGCATCTTAAACATTTTTGTTTTTAAAAATGTACAAGGTGCAAATAGTTCAAGTCTTTAGCTTTAAAATGGCTACTTGCACATCTCCATACGATTTTTCTACAATTTATGGTGATTTTTACAAAACTGCCTATCATTTCAAACAACAATCCGGACCAGTCTGTGATTTTGGACTTTTTCACCCAAGTTGGAGGTCATTAAAAATTGTGATAAAAATTATGAGTAAACTAGACACATTTTGTGAACTCTCAGAATTTACGGATCTAGTTTTCGACTTTGTATGCTTTTTCTATGATTTTTCCAAAAACAGGGCAGAATGGCTAAAGTTAGTCAACAGCATGTAAATATCATAACACTTTGTATTATGTTGAGCAAAGTGTATAATCATAAGTTCAAATAATTGAATGTGTTTCCTTATTAGTTTATCATTATGAGCTGAAACTAAGACATTCATATTAAATATTATTCATTCATTTGGAACACGTATTATTTAACTATAAAAAGTATAGTTTGAATATATTTATAACACTAATACATTTCCATAAAAGGGTTCATACATATTACATACATTTTAGATAAACTATAATAGGTATAGTTTATGATACATCACTCAACGCACTCATACAAGAAGGGTACATTCATACAAGAAAGATTTATATTCACACACATTTCACATAAATTTGTTAATCTATGGCTTGATGAATTCACAACACTAATACATTTTCATAAAAGAGTTCATACATATTACATACATTTTAGATAAACTATAATAGGTATAGTTTATGATACATCACTCTACGCACTCGTACAAGAAGGGTACATTCATACAAGAAATATTTATATTCACACACATTTCACGTAAACTTGTTACCCTATATTGTGAGACTCTCTCTCTCTCTCTCCCCGTACGTCCGAGTGCGGGATATAATTCCTGGTAGTTATAATCAGAATCTCCTTGAGGGAGAACGTGATACTTGTATATAGATCTATATTGGGATTGACACCCCACACCTTGCTGCTAGCTACAGTTGGACCTGCAGGTCTACGGGTGACAAATGTCATTTCATTTTTCGCGACACTGAGAACATCGTGGCAGGTTCACATAGTCATAGTATGATTATAACGACTCACATAGGGATATAACAATCCATAAGTTTACGGGATTTTATTTTTAAAACCTAAATGAGTTTTACGTCGATTTAAAATCACCTATTTATCTCTATGGGTACAAATACAAAGTGCCGGGTCTCTATACAAAGTTATTATGATATTAAAACTGTACTTCCTCTAGAATTGTTAGACTTCAACTATAGTCGCTGAGTGTATATGTTTGAGTCCTATAAGAATTTAGTCTTGGTTGGCCTAGAATTGGTGGTGCCCGCCTCATCTCTTGTTCCTCGTTGGGTTGTGGACCTAGGGCAGACCCACTATATTCAACGTTTTATCTAATTTAAATCTTATATAACTTATATACACTGGACGATTATAGAGGAACTCTACGGGTCATTCTAGGGTTCATTAATGCATCATATAGGAATATTTCTATTCACACTTAACTAAGAAAATATTGGATTTTCTGGAAATCAAACTATATCGATCTTACAAGGAAAAACGGTTTCTACTTCAAACAAAACTCTTATGAACTCACCAACCTTTGTGTTGACACTTTTTAAAACTACTTGTATTCTCAGGGAATCAGTGAAACAGGAAAACTTCATCGCTTTGAGGATGGGACGTTAAACCGTCAACAATTTATTTTGTCATCATAATGTAATTGCTTTTGAAACATGTAAACATTTACTTTGGTGTAACTTTTGCAATTATATTTATGGTGGTTGTTTTTACTTTGAACACTATTATACACGTTGTTGTGATACTGTACATGAAGTCCTCCACCCCCAGACGTTTCCGCCATCCTTGGTTTGGGGGTGTGACAGATTGGTATCAGAGCATTGTTTATAGTGAACTAAGTATATCGAACCACATAAGATATACAAACTATAAATGCATTGGGACTAAGGTCTCTGATTTTAAGATTTCAAAACCACTATACCTTTAAGAATAAATAACTTTTGTTAAAAGTATACATTCATGCATACATACTAAGGTCAGCATCATTTTAGGACAAAACAAAAGTAATGATTGTTGGATATCACAGGTAAGCCTGGGGATGTATGGTCAGTCTTGGGAGTGGCATATCCTGATCAACTATGCTGGTCCGAGGAGTGATTAGCATATGCCCATGAATGGTTGTGATGTGGCAACAAGTCTAAAAACTTACCAACACTACCACAATGAAATACCATAGGGGTATTTTGGCATTATTAAAATTACATATGTGAGAACTAAATAGATCTTTATCAATAGGTCAATAGTTGCTTAGTGGATAAATTAAAATTTTATGTATCCAGGACGTCATAGACTTAGAATCTGTGGATCTTTGCTCTACTTCCTGTTCTCGTTGGATTGGGGATTTAGAGTTAGGGTCGCTTATTCGAAGGTCTATCCTGTCCCGAATACATATAATTAGTATGCACTAAACAATTTGTTGAAGTACCTGATAAAGATCATCGTATAATTAGCTAATTAGTACGTTTGCTTAGTTATTTCTTATATCCCCATTTCTCGCGAAGATATCATGGCTGGATTCCATCCACACGACGACCCGTACTACCCTAACCACGACAATACCAAATGGCTCGGAGAGGAGCCAGAGAATGATTACCCAACCCCTGTAGATGGTCACCAAGCTGAAGGCTATGCTGATGGTTCTGACTCCAACCTTGAAGTGGAGAACTTAACCCCGATGACTCTTGTTCCGAATCCTAACCCTTGTCCAACTTTTCAAGGCTTGACGTCTCCTTGGGTAGAGTCCTCGGAAACCTGGAGCGAAGAACGAGACCAACATATGTCGTTTAATAGAGAACGAAGTTTGTACAACATAAACGAAGGAAGCTCAGCAGATAAATTTTTTCTAATCCTAGTTCATAGAGTTGCCCGAAACGAGATTCAGGATAGAACAACTCTCCATAGTATCGCAGAGGTTGATGCAAATGCAAGAATACATACGATCCGCACCAATCGCCTTGAACACACTCGTGAATTGTCTAAGAGAGACCCTGAAACCTTGCTGCGAGCACAGGCTGAAACACGAACCGAAGTTATAGAACTCTGAGTACACCAGAGGGTATACAAAAGGCACCTGCCTGATATGGAGTGGCAACTAGTTGAACTGAGGGTTCACCAAAGGGATGATCGCCGCTAGTAGTAGATGCCTTACTTCTTTTTCCCTGTTAACAAGAAAATTTTCTTTTCCCTATCTATGTCCTATGTGGCATTCTATATGAAACCATCTTGTACTGTAAGTACTTTTAGTTAGGCCTTGAGGCGGCCAAAACTCTCCTGCTCCGGATGTGATGTAAGACCCTCTCCAAGGTCAATTTTCCCCAATTTGCTACATCTTAAACATCAATGACGTCCTCAGTCAGAAGAATTCCATGACACTCTTTGTTCAAATACTTCCTGATGAGTCTATCTGAAGCCCACTTTAGTCAAGTTGTTGGACTAGAGTAATTTAGCTCCGGGATCGTTCCCAATTTCTTTCAAAGGTTGAATCATGTTATTCACCAACCAATGGAACCCGGTTTGAACGACAAACATCATTAGATCATTCTCTGATCTTACTTCTACTCTATAGGTGGACAATCGAAATACATCTAGGTTCAATGATAGCCCTTACTAGGAATTCTAGTTCATCAAGAGGGATTAATAAGAATGTTATTTGTTATGATTTCCTCACATATACATTCCCCAGTTATATACAACGAAGACTTGGTAGACAATAGAATGTGAGATTTCTAACCTAGTTTCTTTTCCTCGTTGGGATGTGAAACTAAAGGAGAATCACACATTTTACTATCCGCCCAGTCTTGGTTATATCATAATATGTATATGTTAAGTTTTCATGTATAATAACTTATCTTTAGTCAGAACCAAAATAATACAGAGCCAACCTTAGTCACTCACAATTTCCTTGTCTTTCGTATTACAGAGTCATGTCATCATCCGGAAATAGTCAGCCGAACAATGAAGCCCCTAACCTTCATATCGATGCCACAACATTTCAAGCCGCGGTAACAGTTGCTGTGACAGCTGTCCTTACAAACCTCCACACTAACGATGCAACCACGACTGACAAGGGAATTGAAAATTTTGATTGTTGTATCGATCTTGGAAGCCAACAAAGGACAACAGTCTCGGACATACAAAGTCGTAAAACCGAGAAGAGGAAACGAAATCGCCGAGCTCAAAAGGAGCGTCAACGATCCCAAAGACTTGCCATGCAACAGCAACAAGTGGCAACTCCTGCCCCTTCAGCAGCAGCACGACCAATTCCTCAAATCCCTGGCATCGGGACAAACCCTGCACACAAGGTTGATGGGAAAACCGGATCCCATAAAAGGAAAGTTTCGAAGTGGATGAATGAGGAGGGCACCCGTGTCCATGTAACTCTAACTAAACACCTCACTTCCACCACCAATGCTAGTGCAAGCCAGATATGTCATCAATGCGGCGAGATTGGACACCTTAGAAAGGACTGTCCAATCATAAAGAACTCTGGTGCAGACGGGAGGATACTAAGGATCACTACCGCAGGAGAAACCACTTCGGAACCGCCCGCAAATATCAGTACGTGTTTCTAACATCGACATTTAAATCCCGAATTTCTTTATATGCTAAATCTAGCATCGATTAAAGCATGCATAGTAGTAATCATGTGACATCGGGCGAGTTATTCCTCACCATAATCAAATTCTTGTACTACGAAAAGTCATCCCCATCTTTCCCCTAAATTCCTGGATTCCCATTCGAAATGCAAATTTCGGGACGAAATTCCCTTTAACGGGGGGATGATGTGACGACCATCAAATTCTGGTCAATTCAAAGTCAAATAAAGTCAACAAGTCAAACCGGTCAGCTCAACTAACCCTTGTGTACTTGGACTTACGTTAAGTATTTACTAAACAACTCGCTATTCTAATAAGAAAACATGAATCGAAAAGTACGTACAATTAGATCTCTTTAACCTAAAAACTATAGTACGTGGCGAGCCAAACTGATAAAACAATGATGCATACTCATCGGGAGTGTGTAAGATCCTTAAACAAGGCTTAACAGGGTTTACGAACCATGCATTGCGATGCCGGACACTCACAATTGTCACACATGGATCCTCTCTCAATCGTTTTCACTTTATCTCTCTCTATGTCAAATCTCTCCCAAATCTCTCCAAGTATGTGAAATCTCTCTCAAATATCTCTCTGTATGATAAATCTCTCCAAGAATGTCAAATCTCTCCCAAATCTCTCCAAGTATGTGAAATCTCTCTCAAATATCTCTCTGTATGAGAAATCTCTCCAAGAATGTCAAATCTCTCCCAAATCTCTCCAAGTATGTGAAATCTCTCTCAAATATCTCTCTGTATGAGAAATCTCTCCAAGAATGTCAAATCTCTCCCAAATCTCTCCAAGTGTGAGAAATCTCTCCCAAATCTCTCTCAAAAGTTTCCCGTAACTTTTTGGAATCATTCGGGTCATTCCGGCCCTTAACCGGGTCAAAAACGGCTTGAAACAGGGCGAAAACGAGAAAAATAGGCTTTAGGAACCGAAACCAGAGTGAGAGGCTTCTTAGACCAGAGACCGAGCCTCTGGTGGCTAAGCACGCGAGACCGAGCCTCTGGTGGCTAAGAGACCAGAGACCGAGCCTCTGGTGGCTAAGGGACCAGAGACCGAGCCTCTGCCTCTGTTGCTTCACGCTCTGCTCCTCTCGGTCTCTGTTCGCTACTCCGCCCCTCTGTCTCTGTTTCGCGCCCTCTGTTCCCTTCTTCTCGCTCTGTCTCTGTCTCGTGCCCTCTGTTCTCTCCTTCCCCCTCTCGGTTCCTTCCCTCTTCCTTCTTCCCTCTCGGTTCTGCCTCCCTCTCTCTCTCGGTTCAGCACCAGAAGGCCGAGCCTTGGCCAGAAATTCGCATATTTGTCATTTTTAGCCCATTTTTGATATTTTTAACATTTTAAGCCCGTTTTTCGTGATTTTAAAGCGGGATTTTCTCCAGAAATTATATTTTAACATAATAAACTCTAAATATTCATAATTTAAACATATTTTGATGAAAATCATTATTTAAATAATAAAAATCAAATGGGTGAATTATTAAAGGTGGAGTGTTGACTTTGCCTTATCCAATGTCACAAGCAACCACCCCACACCCACTCTTTGACTAACCACACCTCTCCACCTTACCTAGGTCACATCAAAGTCCTTTCCACCCAATTTACACTCATTCCCACGTTTTTAGAGCTGGAACAAACATCCTCTCTCCTCATTTTCTCTCATTTGCCCTCATTTCACTAAGTATCAAACACCACTTTCTCTCAAACTTTTCCCACTCCAAACTCGAGATTCAAGGCTGATCTTCACGTGTTCTTCCACTCTTAGTAAGTAAAATTCATCCTCCTTATGATTTTTTCACTTCATTCTACTCAAATCATGAATATCTTACACAAACTCCATCATATTAGCGTTAGAGCTTCGAATCTTCAAGTGATTCTTCAAGTGTTCTTGGGTTGAACACTTCTCTTCTTCAACACTTACCTACTGAAATCACTCAAGGTGAGTTCATACCCCTACATTTTCATGTTTTCTCAAGTTTTCAGGGGGGGAATACAAGTTAAAATACTAAGAACATAACTAAAATTTTCTAACAGCCTTCATCAGAAAAGTTCAACTCCATTCACGGACTGTTTTGGGCATCTTAAACATTTTTGTTTTTAAAAATGTACAAGGTGCAAATAGTTCAAGTCTTTAGCTTTAAAATGGCTACTTGCACATCTCCATACGATTTTTCTACAATTTATGGTGATTTTTACAAAACTGCCTATCATTTCAAACAACAATCCGGACCAGTCTGTGATTTTGGACTTTTTCACCCAAGTTGGAGGTCATTAAAAATTGTGATAAAAATTATGAGTAAACTAGACACATTTTGTGAACTCTCAGAATTTACGGATCTAGTTTTCGACTTTGTATGCTTTTTCTATGATTTTTCCAAAAACAGGGCAGAATGGCTAAAGTTAGTCAACAGCATGTAAATATCATAACACTTTGTATTATGTTGAGCAAAGTGTATAATCATAAGTTCAAATAATTGAATGTGTTTCCTTATTAGTTTATCATTATGAGCTGAAACTAAGACATTCATATTAAATATTATTCATTCATTTGGAACACGTATTATTTAACTATAAAAAGTATAGTTTGAATATATTTATAACACTAATACATTTCCATAAAAGGGTTCATACATATTACATACATTTTAGATAAACTATAATAGGTATAGTTTATGATACATCACTCAACGCACTCATACAAGAAGGGTACATTCATACAAGAAAGATTTATATTCACACACATTTCACATAAATTTGTTAATCTATGGCTTGATGAATTCACAACACTAATACATTTCCATAAAAGAGTTCATACATATTACATACATTTTAGATAAACTATAATAGGTATAGTTTATGATACATCACTCTACGCACTCGTACAAGAAGGGTACATTCATACAAGAAATATTTATATTCACACACATTTCACGTAAACTTGTTACCCTATATTGTGAGACTCTCTCTCTCTCTCTCTCCCCGTACGTCCGAGTGTGGGATATAATTCCTGGTAGTTATAATCAGAATCTCCTTGAGGGAGAACGTGATACTTGTATATAGATCTATATTGGGATTGACACCCCACACCTTGCTGCTAGCTACAGTTGGACCTGCAGGTCTACGGGTGACAAATGTCATTTCATTTTTCGCGACACTGAGAACGCCGTGGCAGGTTCACATAGTCATAGTATGATTATAACGACTCACATAGGGATATAACAATCCATAAGTTTACGGGATTTTATTTTTAAAACCTAAATGAGTTTTACGTCGATTTAAAATCACCTATTTATCTCTATGGGTACAAATACAAAGTGCCGGGTCTCTATACAAAGTTATTATGATATTAAAACTGTACTTCCTCTAGAATTGTTAGACTTCAACTATAGTCGCTGAGTGTATATGTTTGAGTCCTATAAGAATTTAGTCTTGGTTGGCCTAGAATTGGTGGTGCCCGCCTCATCTCCTTTTCCTCGTTGGGTTGTGGACCTAGGGCAGACCCACTATATTCAACGTTTTATCTAATTTAAATCTTATATAACTTATATACACTGGACGATTATAGAGGAACTCTACGGGTCATTCTAGGGTTCATTAATGCATCATATAGGAATATTTCTATTCACACTTAACTAAGAAAATATTGGATTTTCTGGAAATCAAACTATATCGATCTTACAAGGAAAAACGGTTTCTACTTCAAACAAAACTCTTATGAACTCACCAACCTTTGTGTTGACACTTTTTAAAACTACTTGTATTCTCAGGGAATCAGTGAAACAGGAAAACTTCATCGCTTTGAGGATGGGACGTTAAACCGTCAACAATTTATTTTGTCATCATAATGTAATTGCTTTTGAAACATGTAAACATTTACTTTGGTGTAACTTTTGCAATTATATTTATGGTGGTTGTTTTTACTTTGAACACTATTATACACGTTGTTGTGATACTGTACATGAAGTCCTCCACCCCCAGATGTTTCCGCCATCCTTGGTTTGGGGGTGTGACATCTGACTGGGCTACTGCAATTTGAGTGGCCAGGTGTGATTGAATGGTTATCGAGAGAGTTTTCGTACAACGATTAGAGTACTCCTTCCGACTTAATGCATCAGCTACCACGTTGGCCTTGCCTGGGTGGTACTTAATCTCACACTCATAATCATTTAGCAACTCAACCCATCTTCGTTGCCTCATGTTTAACTCCTTTTGGTTCAAGATGTGTTGGAGACTCTTGTGATCCGTGAAGACGGTGCACTTTGTACCGTAAAGGTAATGCCTCCAAATTTTTAGGGCAAAGACTACAGCTCCCAACTCTAGGTCATGGGTCGTGTAGTTTACTTCATGCGTCTTTAGCTGGCGGGATGCATAGGCTATCACTCTCCCACGTTGCATGAGAACGCAACCTAAACCCTGATTTGACGCGTCACAGTAGACTACAAAATCTTCCGTTCCTTCAGGCAGAGATAGTACAGGTGCGCTACAAAGAGCTTGTTTCAAGGTTCGAAACGCAATCTCTTGTTTGTATGTCCATTTGAATGGTACGCCCTTTTGCGTAAGCGAGGTAAGTGGCTTGGCGATCTTAGAGAAGTTTTGAATGAACCTCCTATAGTAGCCTGCTAATCCCAAGAATTGACGAATTTCCGTGGGCGTTGTCAGGATTGCCCATCCTTCTACAGCTTTGACCTTAGAGGGATCCACATGGATTCCATCTTGGCTGACTACATGACCTAGGAAGTTCACGCTCCGCAGCCAGAACTCACACTTGGAGAGTTTGGCGTAAAGTTTTTCTGATCTTAGAGTTTCTAAGACTTGTCGAAGATGTTGGCCATGCTCTTCCTTGCTTCGAGAATAGACGAGGATGTCATCGATAAAAACAATGACAAAGTTGTCGAGAAACGGTCGGCAGATTCGATTCATTAGGTCCATAAATGTGGCAGGGGCATTCGTTAGACCGAAGGGCATTATGACAAATTCATAATGTCCGTAGCGAGTTCGGAAAGCGGTTTTTGGAATATCCTCTTCCCGGACTTTGAGTTGGTGGTATCCGGACCGTAGATCTATTTTAGAAAAATAACTAGCTCCTTGGAGCTGGTCAAATAGGTCATCGATTCGTGGGAGTGGGTAGCGGTTCTTGATTGTGAGTTTATTTAACTCTCTGTAATCGATACACATTCTAAAAGATCCGTCTTTCTTTTTGACAAAGAGTACCGAAGCTCCCCATGGCGAGTAACTAGGTCGAATAAATCCCTTATCCAAAAGTTCGCTGAGTTGGCTGGATAATTCCTGCATCTCGGCAGGAGCCAACCGGTAGGGTGATTTAGCAAGAGGAGTTGCTCCTGGAATAAGGTCGATTCGAAATTCAACCTGTCTCTCTGGGGGTACTTCCGGAAGATCTTCAGGAAACACGTCCGGAAATTCACATACTACGGGAATGTCTCGAACATTAATCTCCTCCTTGGTTTTGTCCACCACGTGAGCCAGGAACGCCAGATTGTTCCTTCGTAGATATTTTTGTGCTTTGATACACGAAACGAGGCGAAGGTCCATGCTAGATTTGTCTCCGTAAATTACTAGGGTTTCGTGATTTGGAAGACGAAGACGGACGACCTTCTCATGGCACATAATTTCGGCATGGTGGGGGCTTAACCAGTCCATGCCGATGATCACATCAAAGCTCCTAATTGACACTGGCATTAGATCTATTCGAAAAACGTGTTGATTAAGAGTTAGGGTACATCCGGTGTAGATTTCCCCAGTGGATTCGGTTTTCCCATTGGCCATTTCCACCGTATAGGTTTCATTTAGCTTTTGGGGCAGTTGTTTTAATAAGTGCTTAAACTTATTGCTTACGAAACTTCGCTCCGCTCCAGTGTCAAATAAGATGCATGCATATGCGTGGTTTAAGAGAAACGTACCGGTAACAACAGAGGGGTCTTGAATAGCCTCACTCTAACCCATGGTCAACATCCTTCCCGTTCCTCCATTTCTTAAATTGTTGTTGTTAGGACAGTCTCAGCAGATGTGTCCAGTCTTCCCGCATCCGAAGCAGGTGTAGCTAGGCCCTGCGCTATTGCCGCTGGCATGGGCGTTGTTGTTGTTGCGAGGGTTGTTGTTGTTGATTCCCTGATTTTGGTTATGGGGAGGGTAAGCCTTGCAGTACTTTGCGGTGTGACCCCTTCGGTTGCAACTGGTGCACTGAAAATTCTTGCATTCTCCATAGTGATGGAAACCGCACTTGTTGCATTTGGGAAGATTACCAGAATAAGGTCTGGACGCATTTGAAGTGGCTGAGGTTGGAGCATGGGATGCGGCTGGAACCGATGCGGTAACAGCATTAACCGCCACTGTCTGCTGCTTCTTGGAGGTGTCGGGGCCCTGGCGCCCCTTCCTCTTATTGTTCTTTCCCCTCTTGCCATCTCCTTCCTTCGTCTTCTCAACCTCCACTGGCTTCTCTCCCTTTTTGTTGTTATGGTCGTACAACCTTTTTGCCAATCTCTTTGCACTGTCAAATGTTTCGGGGTTTGCAGCTATCACATTCCCTTGAATTGGTGATGTGAGTCCCCAGATGAATCGCTCAATCTTCTTTCCTTCCGAGGCGATCATACCCGGGCACAACAGAGATAGTTCGCTAAATCTCGATATGTAGGCATCGATATTCGCGTTCTGCACAGTGAGGTTCCATAGCTCTTGCTCCATCTTCTGTATTTCGCCCCGTGGGCAGTACTCAGCCATTAACATTTCTTTCATCTCTGTCCACGGCATAGAGTTGGATACAGGGAGTGTCATGGATTCTACATGTCCGTTCCACCAGGTGAGTGCTTGATCCACAAAAGTGCAAGCTGCGAACTTCACCTTCATGTGCTCAGGGCAGTCGCATATCTCGAATACCGACTCCACCTTTTTGATCCATCGCTTAAGAGTGATCACCCCTCCAGTGCCATTAAAAGTTCGTGGTTTGGAGTTTGTGAAGTCCTTGTAGGTACATGTCTTGGTGGGTCCTTGATTCCTTCCATTGTTTGAACTTCCGGCTCCTTGCCCATTGACTCCTCCATTGTTCCCTTGTTGAATTTGCGCAATCGCTGCAGTGACTGCTGCGGATACAGCTGCCTGGAAAACGGCTGAGTCAACTTCAGGTGGGGTTGGTCCTGGGTTTCCGCGAGCAGGTCGGGGAGGCATCTTTCTGTCACAATACGGAAAGATGTTGAGGGTATGTTGTTTCGGTGAGGTCGTGATCCTACTGACTAGGTGCATGGTACGAACTTAAACACTACTACCATTGACCAATCAATAATAATATCTCAACACATAGCAATTTGCAATATCGTAATAAAACACGAAAAAAATTTATCAATATTATCCACATTTGATACATGAAAATTTGCTCGTAGGAGCATACATGAGTGATACTAGTTCGACAGCATAACGAGTCTATGAGTAGTGTAGTCACTTAAACATAGAGTCGGAGTACATAGCATATTTCCTAACGACCTACTATGATAAGTCTATCCCTAACCACGATGAGTTGCGCCCGGAGGTGGTGCCGAGGATGTGGATGCTCCCTGAAGACGAGCCACCAAGCGTTCTGCGTCCCGAAGTCGAGACTCCCACCGAACCTGCCTCATGTGAAACTCTCGAAGGACGTCACGCGTCTCCTGCTCCGCACGCTCGACCCTAGTCCTCAACTGGCGCACCTGATCCGCAGTGTCCTGGGCAAGGTCGCCCGTATTCCGTAACCGTTTCACCATGACTGGAAGGGCTCGATCAGCCGGTCCTCCGTCTCTCAGGTCAAAGAACTCGCGTGACATGCCATACGGGGGTCGCTGTCCCTGCTGTCTACTCCATCTCCAAAGATCAATACCCCAGGGAGGTGTAGGACCAGTGGGGCCTACGCGATAGGCAGGCACCCTGATCGGGTAAGGGGGGTTTATGACTTCGGACTCCGCATCCGAATCACCCCCTTCTCCATCATCAGCATCCTCCTCGAGGCTTCCTTCATCTTCCTCTGATTCGGCAGGCTCGCCCTCAACTTCGGCCTCTGGTTCCCTGTCAGATTCCTCTTCAGGGTCTTCCTCAGGCTCCTCCTCAGGCTCTTCCTCGGGCTCTTCCTCGGGCTCCTCTTCTAACCATCCGTTGTTCCCCTGGTTAGGGAAGTAGGGGTCTCCAGGGTGATGAAAACCAGCCATGCGGTCTGCGAGAGTGTGTAATTATGCTAACGTTATTCCTAGGATGCTACAATTATCGCATAGATCAAGTAGGCGTTCTCTTTTCGGTGGTAGGGGTATAGTTTTAGATTCCCTAGAAATCCCGATCTCATCAGGACGTGTGTTAGTTTTACTTTGGAGAGAATGTAGTTGATCAGGCTGCATTCACTCCTTGGTATCGCTAAGAACAGTTCCCGAATTAACCGAGACACTAGTATTATTTTTGTTTGGTTCGGCGTTATGTTCCTATTCCTAGTGCAAACAAGGGTGTTTTATTTACTTGTTTTGTTCAGAGTTATGTTAGTCCCTCTTTTTGGTTTATAGTTGCATATCCATGTGTGGCTAGATATGCTAGTTCACTATAAACAAAGCTCTGATACCAACCTGTCACACCCCCGAACCAGACGGCGGAAACGTCCGAGGGCTATCGTGACTCATTGAATACCATCACAATGCATATACATGAAACATAACATTATACATCACCAACATTTGGAATGATACAACTGGTAGCGTATACATTCATTACATTGTTCAAAACATTACATTCTCAAAAATAACTGTTTGATACTACTTAAACCACAGCAAAACGTCATAGAGTACAAATCATCCTTCACCTTATCTGTTACCTGAGAATACAAGTATTTTGAAAACATCAACATATGAAATGTTGGTGAGTTCATAAGTAGTGTTTGAAATCCAATGTATTGTTTGAAAACCATCAGAAAATCCGATATTTTCTAAAAATAGAATAGTGTAAAAATATGTGATGATCCATGAGTATGCTTGTTTGAATTCTATAGATGTAAGCGTAAGAGTTGTGAAATTCGACCGGTAATTCATAATTGTAATTGTTGAAAACCCTAGGAAAACCCGACGTTTTCCTATCACTTTGCTTTACTTAGTTTGTGTACCGTTGTTTCGTTGCATTAGAGGAAACCGTTGAGCTCCGGAGGCATTGAGAATACAGTGGGTGGTGAAGTGTTGTGACGTGCGTTAATGAAAACGTCCAATCGACAACCTTACAAGCGATCCCTTAGGCGTCACTCGTAATTCTTCACACAACTCAATCCTCCCGGACTTGTGTAGTCCCACGACCGGAGGGAAGAAGAGAAGGTGTGAAACCCTCGGTATTTCCCCGCGTCGTTCAAGACCATTGCAATTGCGAAGGGCCCGAAGCCCAACCCGCAATCGTGAGTTACAGACTTTACTAGCAGCACTGAAGGACCCTTGGGGACCAGCAGCATGTTTGCCATTGAAAGTCCTTTTACGTTATGTCGAATCGGTAAAACCCAACACTTCGTAAGAGAGAGGTCTTCGGGCCTTAAGATCAGGTCATTGGGCTAGCTAGGCTCAACAAACAAGATTTTACACTTTTGGGGCCCAAAGATGGTGCGTAGACGTCTGTGCACACTCGCATGTATAGTGACTTCCCAATCGTTATTAGTTATGAATCGTAATGTCGTAATGTCGTAGTGTCGTCGTGTTAGTAGTTTCGGATTTTTATTGGTTCGAGACCGAACCAATTCGTTTGACAACGACTTTTGGTATTGTAATGTATTGTATTTCGTCGATAGGCGTGGTACCATCATTTGGTCAAATTGCATGTATTGAACTAGCCTTGAGAATTTTCTGTTTTCAGTCCCTCCTTATTTGTAAAATTTACCCTTTTCACCCCTTTATTTAAAAACTTTCCGGTTTGGTCCTTAAATCAATTTTCTTGACATTTTAACACCAAAAATTATTGAAATAAGTATTTTCCAGCATATTTTTCATAGAAAACAGCTTAAGTCCTTGAAATTGCAGTTTTCTCGGTTATAACCCCTCTTTTTCGCAATTTTTACATTTTTGGCCCCATTTGGAAAAATTTTGCAACTTTGGTCCTTTTTAAATTTGAAAAGCATTTTAAACCTTAGAAAAGTACATGGAACACTTATAGTTCACTGTTTTATAGAAAAATGCAGTTTTGGTCCTCCAAAATAGAAAATTTCGCATATTGGGCCTCATTGGGCCGAAAATGTCATATTTAGCCCAATAAGCTTGGAATTTATGTTTTTAACCCTCCAAATAGTATATTTTCAGAAAATACATTATGTAAACTGTTTTGACTCATCTCACCCATCAGATTTCGAAATATTTCATTTTAGGCCCTTCAACTTTGTATTTTCAACATTTTATGTCAAAAAAATGAGTTTTTAGCCCAAATTAAGTGTTGTCAAGCCATTTGGCTATTTTTCTTAGTATACTTTGGATGTAGTAGTATATTTTATGCTATAATGAAATACATATCTCGGTTTTTAGCATTTCATAACTAGATCTAGCATCAAAATCATACAAAACCTACATATAAGCATAGAAATCAACCACAACATACACATAATGATGGATCTACACCTTTGCTTGTATTCTCCCCCACAAAAACTTATAAAAACCGAAAATAAGGGGGTATGAAACTCACCTTGGGTGTTGATTCGATTTTTGAAGAAAGAATGGAAGAAATGAAGTGATTTTTGGCCTTTGCACTCCTTGATGAAATTTTCGAGTTTATGGAGTTTTCTAGAGTGCAAGATCACGATTTTTGCATGGATTAGGAAGAGATTTTTTATAAAACAAGGAATACAAGTCATAGATCCAAGCAAAACCTTACCTTAGATGATGATTTTTGTGGAAGAACTCCCTTGAATGCTTCCTAAATCTCGAGATTTTGGATGGAGAAGAAGAAAGAAGCCTTGAGTGATCTAGAGAGAGTTTGTGAGAGATTTGTGTGTGTGTGGGTGTTGCTCGGCCGAGAGTGAGTGGGAGAGAAGAAGAAGAGTGACTTTGAGGTGATGTATGCATGGGTATATGTGATATGTTGCATGGATGTCCAAAAGATAAAAATGAGGTGGCAATGGCAAGTCAACTCTTCAACCTTCCTTGGGTTTGGGCCTTGGGCCGAGAATTTGGAAAGGAAGAAAGGTTTTTGGGCTTTTTGCCCCTAAGCCCAATATTAGAGTTAGTTTGGGTGATCATTGGCCTTATAAGATAAAATTGTGATTTTTATGCTCTATTAAGCTAGATTAAGTTAATCATGGATCAAAGCTTTTAATTCATTTCATTCTAGGCCCAATATGGCCCAAAATGTTGAAATAAATAGATGTGGGTCCAATTAGAGCCCATTTAAGGGTTCTAAGCCCATAATAGTCAAATTGGAAGCTTATTGGTCCACTTAGGTCCAATAAGGAAGTTCTAGTCCAAAAATGGATTTAACAAGAACTTCTAGGGTTTCCAATTGTTTGACGACTATGTGTAGTACTTGTATGATGTATTTGATTGAAATTTTGATGTTACATAATAGGCATCAAACATGCTTTAAAATTTTTGATTCAACCTTTACTTGAGTATATAGCTTATATGACACAAAATTTCTAGTTGTGACAGTTTGAGTTACTTGGGGAGTCCTTCTGATCTTGTTGGTTAGCCTCTTCTAGATCTAGGTTTTAATGCTTCTTATTCATGTTTATGATGTTTTGAGTGGATAAAGTCAATAAAGTTTGCAACTTTATTGGTTATTGATGTTCCTAGATGGTTAGATATTCCAGATCTGAGGTATTATGTAGCCTTGAGTTCATACATGGGGTTTTTTTAACACAATTTCTACCAATTTTGACCTAGAAAGAGAGAGACATGCATTTCCATAAAGTTTGGATATTTATGAGCGTTTGTAGTCCCTAAAAGCTTTTTGGAAAGTTGGAGCTGAGGGATTAACAAATAAGAGATTATGCTATTAAGTTGTCTTCAACCAGTAACCACGACATGACCACTTAGGTGCCACGACGTGGCGAATCATGGATTCACGTCTGTTTTGTCTGGAGCGAGCCACAACATGGCAATGGAATTGTACACGATTGATTTGTTAGCTACGACATGGCTATGGACTGGCCACGACGTGGAGGTTAGCTGATGAGGAGTTTGACCGTTGGCTTTGAGATGGTCGAATTTTTTCTAATTGGCTAGTTTTATAAGGTGAACTAAGGGTTTACCTCGTGTGGTTTATTAGGAGTTGTATAACACCCGTTTATTGGATGTGAGAGCTGTTAACTCTTGCTTACGTCTACGAGGTGAGTCTTCTTACTATAACATGTAGGATGTTAGTAGACATTGTGATACTTTCATGGAAGACCAGGGTGTGACCCTTGACATATGTATGAAAGACTAATCTGGCTCCTGACAATTATATGTAAGACCAAGGTCTGCCCCAACATTTTTATATAGGATGCTAGTTTTCTTTGTGATGCTTGCGTGGAAGACCATGATGTGGCTCGTGGCACTTATATCTAAGACAACCGTTTTGCTCCTGTTTTTGCAAGGAAAGATCATGATTGGGCTCATGGCTGATAGTGACAATAAGACTATGGTTCGACTCATAGCATTCTCTATCATATGTATGGTATGTGATATTTTAGGAAACTAACTAAGCTTTATGCTTACGGTTTTTTGGTTTAAATATTTTCATGTACTTCTAGTTCTAAAGCGAAAGGCCCAACTTGACTGCACAACATCCCCTGATGGTTTTTCCGCATTGATTATTATTGCTTTACTCTGATGTTCTGAGAATGTTGTTACTTTTATTGTATTTTGAAACAAATGAATGAATGGTTTTGATGTATTTAAAATGAAAATTTTACTTGGTATTTTTGGGACATTACATGTTTGATCGGTAATCGTTCGCTTTATGAGTTTGGCAGTCACTTCCCCTTTTACATGATTTATGTAGGTTAACTAATAAATGAAGATTCTATTATTAATTCCACTGTTCCCCCTGTATCTGTCACCCTTTTTACCAATGCTATATTATGATCCGAGTGGGTCACGCTTGCGCAATTATGTTGCAGTCTTTAGTTAAACTAAAATTAGTTTTATAAATTTAAAATAAGATTTACACATCAAAGTTTTTAGACTAATTTATGCGCTTCAAATTTTTGGTGTCGTTGCCAGGGAACAATGTTTAATTTTTAATAGCTTTTTTAGTTATTGGTTAATCGATCCATTTTAAAAGAAATTTATGTTTTTTTTGTGATTTAATTCTTGTTTTTCATTGATACTCTATAAAGTTTTGGGAAAGTAAAATCAGTTTTATGCATTAAAATGAGATTTACATATCACAATTTTTAGAACAACTTATGCACATAAAGTTTTTGACGCCATTATCAGGGAACAGGGTACTAGTTTTAGTAGCTTGTTTAATTATTGGCTAGTCAATCCTTTTTGAAAAGAAAGTTATGTTTTTCGTGTGATTTTTTTCTTGTTTTTTGGGTTATACACTATCACTTGTGGGCAATGTATTTTGCTATTGTTGTGTTTAGGAATAAAAAGATGCATAGTGTGGATGCGTAACGAAAGAAATCAGAAGTTCCCTTCCTATAAGCGTATCACATCATACGCACTAGGTCTTATCTTTTAACCCTTATTTACTTTTCACTTTCATACACTTTACACAATTGCATTTAGATGAAAATAAAAAATGCTCTAAAGCTCCGAATCTAATCTACTTCTCTTGCTTAATTGACATATCATGTATGAGATTACAACTCCTTTGTTTCAAGTGCTAAATTAATTAGGTATTTTTGCACACATTGTGAGAAATTTCAATAAATAGGGATCTATTATGGTCAAACTAATGGATGTTTGTTCAAATATTAATTGTAAATTGCTTGTGTATATTTCTCCCATGAAAATCCTTAAAATATTTGTAGATTAACAGCCCGTTAAACACTGATGTGGACCACTTGAAATCACATTAGACAAGTTGTGCGTTGTGCTTGATGAACAGTGAACATGTTTTTGCTTTAATTAATTTAAAACATGGTTTAATTCTTAGACTTTTTCTCATAGTATGCCCCACCAATTCAAAACTACATAGTACAACAAAACATATTATGATGATTAAGTAGAAAACTAAATACTTGCTATTTTTGATACTGTTTAGTTTACTTCTTGTCTACTTTCAGGTTTATGGCGCCAAGGAGATGGCATGATCATGCTAATGATATATATATATATATATATATATATATATATATATATATATATATATATATATATATATATATATCATTAGCATGATCATGCCATCTCCTTGGCGTCATAAACCTGAAAGTAGACAAGAAGTAAACTAAACAGTATCAAAAATAGCAAGTATTTAGTTTTCTACTTAATATATATATATATATATATATATATATATATATATATATATATATATATATATATATATATATATATATATATATATATATAGGGCTTAGGGAATATGTAGCTTTGTACATATTTTTATGAAGTTTTAAGTATTTAATTTTGCACCACAAACCATGTATAAAAATACATTATCAACTACCTATATGTCTTCCTGGTTCAAATTTAATATAGAAAAGTATTGTGAAAGATAAAAAATTTTCATTAAAAACCCAATAAATTTCTTCCCATAACACATCAAAAACAACCATGAAAGTGCATACATGTTACGTGTCACACCCCCAAACCGGAAAGGCAGAAATGTTCGGGGGCAGTGGACGTCATGTACAGTATCACAACAATGAATAACAATAATCAAAGTAACAACAACCATTGTATTGATAATATAGTGTTTACATTGTATTCGAATCACATATGATTGACTCAAAAAGTAAATAGCAAAATAAAGATTTGAAGCTACTATGCTCCATCTTCTCGAAACATGTGCATGTACCTATCTACTAGCTTCCTGAGAATACAAGTGATTTTGAAAGTGTATCAACATTTAAGTTGGTCAGTTCATAAGTATTTTGTTTTAGAAAGTAAGTTCCTTATTCTTTGAAAATATTCATGTGTTTCTCCAGAAAATTCTATATTTTCTTATTATTTAAATGACCATACTAGTTCCTTCTACGATTACCTAGTGTATACAAGTTATATATAATTCAGATCGGATGGATAATCGAATGGGTGAATCTGCCCTAAATCCACAACCAAACAAGGAACACGAAATGAGGCGGAAGTCATACATTCCACTATCTATCAGATCCTTATTATATATAGCCCTAATGTATCCACTATGTAATCGTAGAGTTAATAAAAATGGTCGTTTTAAACATGATGAGTGTGTTCCTTTAGAAAATCCTATATTTTCTTAGTAAAATTGAATGCATTCTTATGCTTAAAGAACGATATATGGTGCTTTAAATTCATATAAGTAAAGTGACCAATAATAATTCCTACCATGATTACTTAGTGTATACAAATTATATATAAGAAAAGATCGAACGGATAATCAAATGTGTGGATCTGCCCTAAGTCCACAACCAAACACAAAACAGGAAGTAAGGCGGAAATGACACATTTTACTGCCTATCGGATCTTCATTGTATATAACCCAAGCGTAACCACTAAGTAATCACACCAAAAAGTAAGTAATCATATTTGTTTCCACAATGTTAAATTGTAAACTGTTTTTTTTATAAAACAATGATGTTTATCCTGGTAAATCCTATATTTTCCATAATAAGTTGTAGTCTTTAATGTTCCAAGACCGAAAATACCAGTATTTTACCATACTTATATTAATAACATGTAGTTTTATCATTAAATAAAACTAACTGAAGACATGTTTGCTCTGTAAACTGGATGAAATGTTAATACCCTATCATGATTACTTAGTACACACAAGTTATATATAATAGAGATCTAACAGACAATCGATTGGATGATTCTGCCCTAAGCCCACAACCAAACAAGGAACAGGAAGTAAGGCAAAAATCACACATTCCACTGCCTATCAGATCTTCATTATATACAATCCTGATGTATATAGTAAGTAATCATATAGTTATTACCCCCTTTAGACTGTTTCAAAATATACCATTACGTAAATATTTAGTTAATGCTTATTGTGAGTGTTGTTATAATCATGCTTACAACAATACAACGTTATTCGGGTCTCGGAATATAATGACATTTTTCACCCTTGAACTTTCGTTTTGAGAGTAGCTAACAGTCAGGGCGTGTGATTGTCAGTTCCCTATAGATTTATACACAAACTCACGCTCTCCCTCCAGGAGACTCTGATTATAACGTTTTAACGGGTACCTTTTTTGGTACAATAAAATAAGTGGCTTACAATACTGTATTAACTCGATATTTAAAGAGAAGCGAAATAACCTTTTAGTAAATAGCATGTAACTCTTTAAAGATAGTCTGTTTGTTCCATAAACTATACTTGTAATAGTTTATAAGTATGGTTCTATGTTGTAACCTGAACTTTGTAAAACAATACATTTTCTCCATAAACTATACCTATAATAGTTTATAAGTTTATTTCCAAGTTGTAACCTGAACTTTGTAAAATAGTACCTTTGTTCCATACTATACCTATTATAGTTTATAAGTTTGTTTCCGTATTAATGTGAAAACTGTTACATCTTGACAAGTTTTGTATGTATATATATTTTCAAGTAATAGTTATAAAAACTATAAGAAAATAATAACGATGTTTTGTATTTTAACGAAAGTATTCCTGTATTTTTACTTGTATCCCCCCCCCCCCCCCGAACAATTAAAAATCATGTAAACATAGGGGTATGAACTCACATTTAAGTATGATTGCGAGTAGAATCTAGCTAGAAACTAACAACAGTTCATGATCGTCGGCTTGGGAAGTGGCACATACTCAGCAAAACGAGAGAGGGAAGAAAGATTTTTGGTGTGTGAAGTGAAATGGTCGAGATTTCTATTTATAGGCTGATTTTTGGTCTCTCACGTCATGAGCCTCACATGCTCACGTTGTGAGCTTTCATGAGTCATCCTATAGGCTTCCTAGGTGTCCTCTAGCCTCGAGTAGTGTTCGTTTGACTCCTCACGTCGTGAGAATTCAACTCACGTCGTGAGCCTTTAACGTGGACTTGACGTGTGTCTTCTAGGATTAAAAAGTGGCATTTTGACTCCTCACGTCGTGACAAATGATGCTCACGTCGTGAGTCTAATGATATTAGGTTTTTCTGACACACGTCATGCTCTTAGACAACGGCACCTTCGGAAGGTTATAACTTTTGCATACGAGCTCCATTTTTGATGTTATTTATATCCACCCATAAGTATTTCCGAGTACTACAACTTTATTTTAGAAATCAATACCTAATTTTAAGTCTATTTTAAATTCAAGTTGATATAAAGGCTATAGTGAAAGAATTTATCATAACTTCTTCATGTGAATTCAGATTTAGACGTTCTATATATTTTTGGAATTGTATAGACTTGTAGTATTGAATGAAAACTTCATTAAATATTTAAGGTACATTGATTATAATATGTGTTTGTTATATTTATGGGAATTATCTTTGACTTGATTTTGACTAGTGTTACAGTATGTGTAAAAGAAAGTTATGAAGTCTACTAGAGGTCTAGTATAAACAACACATTCGAATACATAACTATTGGGGATAAGTTATGAAATCAGAAATAATATGAGCTCAGAAGCAATAGGAAGAAGCACACAATGAAAAACATTGTGTTTTTATTCAAAATGAAATCAAATTTCAGGGTTCTATACCCAATATTACATGCATGACAACTATATATATATATATATATATATATATATATATATATATATATATATATATATATATATATATATATGGGCTTAGGGAATATGTGACTGTTATGTATCCAATATTAGGTATAGAACCATCAAAAACTACATAGTTTTAACAACATGCATTCAAATATCTCTATTATCTTTCTTACATTCTCTATTAGAGCTTATGATAGGATATGTCTATATTTTTTGTGGAGTTTTATAAGTTTAAATTTGCGCAACAAACTGTGTATAAGAATATTTTACCAACTACCTATAGGTTTCCATATTGACATTTAGTACATCAACCTATAGTGAAAGATTGAATGTGTTCATTAAAAAACCTCTTACCATGTCCCATAAAAAAACCATGAAAGTATACATAAGGTAGGCTTCAGAGGAAGTTATGAAACATACTAGACGTCTAATAAAAAAACACATTCGAAATACATAGATGTTGGGGATGAATCATGAAATGAAAAATAATATGAGTTTAAAGGCAATTGGAAGAAGCTAACAATGAAATAAATTCTGTTTTTAATAAAAAAGAAGTCAATTTTTATGGTTCTATACCTAATATTACATACATGACAACCATATTATTCACATTTTCGATATTTTGTATGTATGTATATATATATATATACACACACACACACACATTATTTGTTAAATACGTTTTTATAAAAATTAAAATGAACATTTTAATTAACCAATTGCTAAAAAAAATGACGTGATTGTAAATAACACCAATTCTTATGCTAGTTTCACAAACAATAATCAGATCTTAAAAACCGGATCTAAAAAGTAGGTTTGATTCATTCTCTAATAATTCTCAAGAACATGAACCTCTCCCTTCGCTTCCTTCTTCTACCACCGGAAACCTCCTGTCGTCGTTGTCGTTGCTGATGTCCGCCTTACCACCTGCTCACCAGAATCTAATTCAGCAATAGTATCGCCATCAAATATGTTATTTCTACTCCACATGTACTAGATCCACCACCAGTGTTATCCTCTTGTATCTCGAGATCTAAGGATATCTGCCAGTAACTGCCACCACCGATGACATGCGAGGCCAGATCACGAGCTCCATCGAGTGCTGGGGAAAATTTACGAGCATTGGTGAGTGGTGAGGCCAGATCTATGAGCTCCGACGAGCATCGAGGCTAGATCTACGAGCTCCATCTAGCGGAGATGCACCACTATCATCTCCTTTCAGATCTCCTTCATCTCCGACCACCTCCTGCCACCATCTTCATCCCCGACCACCACCCATATCGCTTCTCCATCACCGGTAATTTACATAACTTATCAAAATCAAAGGTAAATTAACAACAGGTATGTCATTTACAATTATTAACCTAAACTGCAAAAAGATCCAAAAACTAGCTTAGACCTGCCATCAACCATCACCATATGATGCATTGCTACTGGAATAGACGTTCTTGTCTATTTTCTGGCTACTTGCTACTTACTGTTCGGCGAAGCAGAAGCAACTTCAAAGCTTGTATGTTGCAGGAGAGGAAGGCGTTTCATGTTGGTTTACCGGTACTTTTGTTAGTACGTAACCAAATCAATAACTTGTATTTTAAAGAGAGAGATATATGCAATCTTTTAGTGCTTTCTTTTAATTTATGTCATTGTTACCAATGGTTTTGTTACTAAGAAACCAAATAAACAAGAACTTGTATTTCAGAGAAAGTTAGAGGTAATATTTTACTGTTTTCTTTTAATTTCTGAAAGTTTTACTATGCACTGGATAATAGCATACTATTAGCTTCATACACTCTTGCTTTTTATTACTATAACCTAGGACCTAGTCTGATATAATGTTAAAGTATTGGTAATTAAGAATACGACATAAAATTTGGCATTATATTTGATGGGTTTTGAGCATTACAACATACCTATGGTGTACATGCAACACTAATGCTTCAAATCTATGTTTTTATCAAGTTATACATGAAAATCAAGTTATCCAAAGCATAAACCCTAACTAGCATACAAATTTTCGGAAATCATAACACAAATCTAAGTTAGAAGAATACCTTTCACTTGTAGCTTGTAGATCTTGACCTTCAAGAGCTTAGTGCCTTAATTGTTGCAAGTCAAATGGATCACAAACACCAAGTAGCAAGTTAGAAGAATATAAGAGAGGTTTAGGAGGCTGAAAATCGACTAGGGTATTCTCTAAGAAGCAAGTGGCTGATTTTAGGAGTCCTAAGGGTTCCTTATATAGCTGAGTGATTAGGGTATTTGACTGAAACCCTAATTCTCTGCTTAGCACTTAAGCAATCCAATAGATCCTTCCAAAAGCCCCTAATGGACGAAATCTATGTGGACTTCCTCATAGAATTCGTCCACCCCTTCCTTAGGGATCCACAAGCCCAACTTTGCAATTATCTTATAAATATAATATCAGTCCTCTCAATTTAATCAGTCTCTATTGATCACCAATTAATTCCAAATTAATTTCTAATCAATACTAGTTAAATAATATGATTTCTCACATAATATATTATTCTTATGATATATTAATAAATCATAATTAACCTATTTCTCTATTATTAATTAGGTCAAGTTTCTATGGTGAAGGCAACCCAAAAGGACCATGCTACTATCGGGTCAAGTACATACCAATTATAGTTATGGGCTTAGACACCTAATCAAACAGTCTCCCACTTGGATAAGTCTAATAACTATAACTGCAAGTACAACTTCAAAATCCGATTAGCAATCGTAGCTCTTAAAAGCCGTTGTCGAACTCTGACCTAGTCAATAACGCTTCCTTTAGATAAGGGATCATGTAGTTCTCTGTTCTCAAGATATTGTGTGGACAAAGACATGCAATAAAGTCATACTCATTGTCCACCAGTTTGTTTCCCGGTTTCTGATTTGTCTAACATAGAACTTAATTGAACACATCAATTTAGTCCTGACCGGGCTCGACACATAAGTCAACACAATATCATCGAAAGGGCCCAAGATATCTATTTTAATCCTCTTAGGATAAGAGGATGTGACATCCCCAAAATCATGGCCAGAAAAGACCGGTTTTGTTTATACTTTATTTCAAAATCAGAGTAACCTTTTAATAAAAGAGTTGCAGAATTTGTCCCAAAACAAAATATGATAAAGATTTATCAAAAGCATTTCCTTAGAAATGTATTTCATTAAAAGACTCGGGATGTCATGTTCGATACAGTACATAAGTATAAAAATTACAATATAAGCCTTACTACATTATTTCATATCTACAAGCCTATATTCGTAATCCCTCATCCCAACACATCACAACTATTCTCGAGCACCACCACCTGTAATACATAAAACTGAGTGGGTCAGGCTTGGGAGCCTAGTGAGCACATAGGGTTTTCAACCCACAATAAATAAGTTTATTACTTTCATCAATCATCAATAACCCGATTATCCATTCCCGTTATCCTCACATTACGTCCCTAAACACCTATCATAAGGGACCTATCCTAAGGATCATCATCGGGATGGACACTACTGCTAAGGGGGTTCCTTAGCAATAAATGTCCTAAAGGCAACCATGAGGGGGATGGAGTACATCGGTGAACACATCGTTCAAAACACCTACAGGTTGCGAGCCTGCCAGCGTTCCACTGGACTGTGTAGTAGAGTCCGTGGTCGTCATCTATACTCCGCTAGATGACTTGATCAACAACAATGACATCGAGTCCTCTCATCATTTTATCACACATCATCTTATTACATCTACCCATGTTTTACCCCAACATTTTTGTAGATATAAAATACATATACAGTTTAAATCATTTAAAACTTGTATAAAAACATTCATCCAACATAGATAGCAAGTATACAGATAATATGTACACATAGCACGTAATATATAAAATACTTCATATCTATGTGTAAGATGAAAGTAACTATGCACTCACCTGAAAGGTAGTGACTCAGCACTCGGACAACGCTTCAATACTCTCAAAACAATTTTCCTTCGATAAAACCTAGTACAAATACCACTAGGGTTTAGTCTAATGATAACCGTGACTAATTAATAGTCTAGCTATTATTATTATTATATAAGCGTTAAATAACACTCAATATAACTCATAATAATAGCCCAACAAATTATTTTAAGGACCTAATAACATTACTATAATTATTTGAAAGCTATATTAAAAATTGCGTAAGCATAGCTCACTTACGGTGGATTTTAAAGAAAACCGGGTTTTATTTGGAGCAGCGTTTCGAAACCGAAAGACCCTTTTTCTCAGGACTCCGGGAGCCTCGGGGCTTCCTTAGGGTGCTAGGGGATCACCTTGGCTTATGGGAGGGTTAAAACCCTTAGAGAGAGAAAGAAATCTAGAGAGAGAAGGAGAATGGTATGGAAAATGAAGGGTGCCTCGCCCCTTTTTATAGCCTGCGATGCCTTGGATTATGCTGAGCGTAATCCTTGGCTACGCTGGGCGTAGAGCTCGGATAAGGTTGCTAGCGGTGCACAGCTGGCTCGCAACATCGGAGGAGATAAGGGCGAGGGTACGCGGGGCGTACTAATTTCAGACGCGGGGCGTATGCGAGGTGACGTGTCTTTATCGGATGCTAGACCGTGGGGAGCAACAGAAGGCTAGGATCGTGCCACGTCATCACAGTTTTGCAAATTGCACACTTAACATCTAAAAATCAGAACTTTCACATACGAGCTCCGTTTTCGATGTTCTTTATATCCACGCGAAGGTGGGAACGTATTCTACAACTTTCCTTTAGACTCCGTTGGCTAATTTTAACTTTATTTTAAAAGTTATATTATTAACAGGCCGGGACAAGATTCGTCCGTTAAAAATTCATAACTTCTTCATCCGACGTCCGTTTTTGCCCATCTTTTTCTCGTTACGCTACTCTTAACGAGATCTTCGATTCTCGTTTAGGTTGTGTCGGCCAAAAACCGCTCAATCTATTATTCGAAGTTCGGGTTGTACACTGATAAGCCGAAACTTCAAAAAATCATAACTTCCTCATACGAAGTCAGATTTGGGCATTCTTTTTATGGACACTCTCGGTTTAATGCATTCTACGACTTTCGTTTATATTGCTAAGGCTAAATCTCACTCTATCGTAAATTCACTGTTTACGCTTCCCAGTATCGTGCCGGTTCCGTTGCGAAATTTCAACGGGTCATAACTTCTTCGTTATAACTCGGATTTCAACATTTTTTATATCCCTGGAATCCTTGTTTCGACCACTACAACTTTATATAAAGATATCGGGCTTATCTGAAACTTTTTTTATGCCTTTTTTAATTATTTATTAATTATACATTAATAAGCACATAAATACAGATAATTTCACATAATACTCAAATATTTCATCTTTATTACTTCAAGAAGAGTTATAATAGTTGACCTAGACTATTACATCATCCAAAAATGCTAAGCCCTAAAACCCGAGCGTTACAATTCTCCCCCCTTAGGATGATTCCGTCCCAGAATCATGCATCAGCAAACAGATGTGGGTAGCGACTCATCATGTCACTTTCTGTTTCCCAAGTGAGATTCGGCCCATTCGAATATTTCTATTGGACTAGCACTAAGTCGACCATCTTGCGTCGTAATTTCTTAGTCTTACGGTCAACGATTGCCTCAGGCTCTTCGATCAGCCTCTTATTCTCATCCATTCTTAACTCTGAGATTGGAATTATGTCAGGAACTTCTCCCGTGAATTTCCTCAGATAACACACATGGAAGGTGTTATGAATACCATCGAGTTCTTCGGGAAATTCCAGCTTGTAAGCTTGGTTCTCAATCTTTTGAAGAACTTTGAACGGTCCAATAAACCTTGGAATCAAATTTCCTTGTTTTCCGAATCGTATAAGTCCCTTCCACGATGAGACTTTAACAAAAACCAAATCCACAACTTCGAAGGTCATCGGTCGTCTTTTCTTGTCAGGATAGCTCTTCTGAAGATCCTGAGATGCTAAGATCCTTTCCCTAATCACCTTCAACTTCTCAGCAATCTCATAGACTATCTCGGGGCCCATAAGTTGCTTCTCTACAGCTTCAAGCCAACAAGATGGCGTACGACACTTCTGTCCATGCAAGGCTTGATAAGGTTCCATCTTGATGCTTGAGTGGAAACTGTTGTTGTAAGAAAATTCTACCAGAGGTAAGTGCTCGTCCCAATTCCCTTGGAACTCAAGGGTACATGCTCTCAGCATATCTTCCAGTGTTTGAATCGTTCTTTTGCTCTGGCCATCAGTTTGCGGATGGTAAGCGATACTCAAACACAATTTCGTACCCAACTCCTCTTGTAGGCTTCTCCAAAATCTTGACATGAAACGACTATCACGATCTGATACAATCGTAAGACGAACATCGTGAAGTATTACAATTTCCTTCACGTAAGCATTTGCAAGCTTATCCATAGACCACTTCTCGTTGGCTGCTATGAAGTGTGCACTCTTGGTGAAATGATCCATGACTACCTAAATCATGTCGTGACCGTTCTTCGTCCTGGGTAGTTTAGTCACAAAATCCATTGTGATGTCTTCCCATTTACCCATGAGTACATGTAAAGGTTCTAAACTCCCATACGGTTTCTGATGTTCTGCCTTAACTCTCGCACATGTTACATACTCGGCCACATACTTCGCAACATCGAGCTTCATCGTCGGCCACCAGTAGTAGGGTTTTAAGTCCCTATACATTTTAGTGCTACCGGGATGAATTGAGTACATGGTCTTGTGTGCTTCTTCCATCAGAAGATCTCTTATTCTTCCCGTCTTAGGTACCCAAATCCGATCTTGGAATACCTTCAGTCCTCGACTGTTTGTTCCGAACATTAACGTTTTGCCCAAACGTTCTTCCTTTCGGTCATTCTTCTCTAAAGCTTCTTCTTGAGCTTTCCTGATAATTTCCACAATCATCAAGACGACTTCAATTCTCAACGCTCTTGGTCTTTTCCTTTCAAGGTTGAATTTCCGACTGAGAGCATCAGCAACATCATTTGCTTTACCTGGGTGGTAAAGTATCTCACAGCTGTAGTCCTTGAGTAGTTCTAGCCAGCATCGTTGCCTCATGTTCAACTCCTTCTGATTAAAGAGATACTGGAGACTCTTAAGATCAATGAACAACTTGCACTTCGTGCCATATAGATAATGCCTCCATATCTTTAAGGCAAATACTACCGCTGCCAACTCTAGATCATGAGTAGGTTAGTTCTTTTCGTGCTCTTTCAATTGTCCATAGGCGTATGCTATCACCTTTTCTCTTTGGGTTAGAACACAACCCAAACCGACTCCAGAAGCATCACAATAAACCATGAAATCTTCAACTCCATCAGGTAGAGAAAGTATCGGTGCTTCACATAACTTCTTCTTTAGCTTCTCGAATGCCTTATCGTGCTTCTCAATCCACGTATAAGTAGTTCCTTTATGGGCCAAGGCTTTTAATGGAGCAGCTGTCGAAGAAAAGCCTTGGATAAATCGTTGGTAATATCCGGCTAATCCTAGAAAGCTTCGAATCTTCGTGGGGCTCTTTGGACATTCCCACTTAATTATAGCCTTGATCTTTGCGGGGTCAACCATTATCCCTTCTTGGTTAACCACGTGACCCAAGAACTGGACTTCTCGTATCCAAAAGTTGCATTTGGAGAAATTAGTGTAAAGCTTCTCCTCCTTTAACACTTTCAATATTTCTCGTAGATGCTTGCCATGCTCCTCCTGGCTTTTCGAGTAGATCAGAATGTCGTCGATGAACACTATCACAGATTTATTGAGGAATGGTTTACAAACACTGTTCATCAAATCCATGAATGCTGCTAGAGCATTGGTTAGTCCAAACGACATAACCAAGAACTCGTAATGTCCATATCTCGTTCTGAATGCAGTCTTCTCAATATCATGTTCTCTTACCTTCAGCTGATGATATCTAGACCTAAGATCAATCTTTGAGAAATAGCTCGAACCTTGCAGTTGATCGAATAGGTCATCAATCCTCGGCAATGGATACTTGTTTTTCACCATTACCTTGTTCAGCTCTCGGTAGTCTATGCACATTGTCATGCTTCCGTCCTTCTTCTTCATGAATAACACTGGAGCTCCCCGAGGTGATGAACTAGGTTGAATGAAACCGTTGTCCAACAACTCCTGAAGTTGCGCCATAATCTCCTTTATCTCCGTCAGTGCTAATCGGTAAGGTGCCTTTGCTATCGATGTTGTACCTGGTAACAAGTCTATATGAAACTCCACTTGCCTATCAGGTGGTAATACGGGAAGATCTTCGGGAAAGACTTCCGGATAATCATATACAACCGGTATATTCTGCATTTCTTTCTTTTCTTTCTTAACATCGATTATGAATGCCAAGTATGATGCACATCCTTTGGACAAACATTTTCTGGCTTTCATCAGGGAGATGATTCCAGAATTCACTCGCGTTTGTCCCCGTACACCATAAATGATTCCTTTCCGGGTGGGTTTACCCTTACTATCTTCTTTTGGCATTGAATCTCAGCATCGTTGGCGCTAAGCCAATCCATACCCAAAACGATGTCGAAACCGTTTAGCTCTATGGGTAATAGCTCCTCGTGGAATTCGTTTCCGTTTAGGTCGATGATGATGTTCCTAATACGATCACTAACAGGTATGAATTTGCCATTGGCAACTTCTACAATCAGGGCATTATCAAGTTTTTCTACACGAAATGTTAATTTCCCACCAAATTTATGCGACACAAAGGAGTAGTTGGCTCCGGAATCAAATAGTATATTTGCAGGCAAACCATTTACAAGAAAGGTACCTGAAGCGACGTCTGCTGCCTCCTTTGTAGCCTCAAGTGTCATCTGGAAGGCTCTTGCCTTCGGTTTCGATGGAATGTTGGGTCTTCTTGCGTCCTTCTTCTTTTGGCAATCCTTTGAAATGTGCCCCTCCTCGTTGCACTCATAACATACCTTCTTAGTGAGCATGCATTCATTGGCATAGTGCCCAGGCTTTCCACATTTGAAACAAGTGACCCCTCCGTCACACTTCCCAAAGTGCCTTTTCATGGACTTGTCACACCACTTTGCTTCTGATCCTCCTCCTCTCGAACCAGATTTCGCGAATTTACTCTTGTTTCCGGACCTCGAGGATCCGTCAAACTTCCTTTTCTCTCCCACCTCCACTCTCTCCAGACCCTTCTCTCGTATCTGGGTCTCCACATTCTTAGCAGCCCAGATGGTGGCTTTCAGAGTGGTAGTTTGCTTGACCATTGGACCGAAGTCCGCTGGTAATCCGAGGGAAAATTTGTTAACCTTGGAGAGTTCAGTTGGGACGAGGTGAGGAACAAGCTTCGTTTTCTCAGTAAAGCTTGCAGCGTATTCAGTAATGCTCATTCTTCCCTTCTTCAAATTCTGGAATTCGTTGTTGATCGCCAGAATATCCTGCTCAGAGCAGTATTGCATCTTCAACTGCACCAGAAAATCCTCCCACGCCATCTTGCTTGCTTCACCTTTGGGCATTGAATCAGCTAGTAGCTTCCACCAGCTTAGTACTCCAGATTTCAATAGAGGAACCGCGAGAGCGGTCTTCTGCCTGTTGCTACACTCACAACTCTCAAACATCGTCTCCATCTCAGAGATCCAGTTCATGACTTCCACTGTCATCGGGCTTCCGGATAGACTCGGTGGTTTGGATGCCATGAAATCCTTGTATTTGCATCTACGTCCGTCATTTCCTCCATCCTGGTGGTTTTGCCTAACTATTAGTGGGTTGGCTTGACGAACAGTCCCACTGTAGTTTCCCTCCTCAGTTTTCCCTTCATTCAACTCGGGCTGTTCGATCTGTATGGTCGCTTCCTCTCGATTTTGCTGGAGCAAACGTCTGGTTTCCTCCATTTGACGATCCAACATCACCTGGATCATCGCTTGCACTCCGACCATCGTTATTGGTTCAGCAGCAGCTTCCATAACTGGTATTTGCTCAATCACTGGGGGTTGGTTTCTATTCCCATTTGCATTCACGTTTCCGCTACGGGTCCTTGCCATCTTGATCTATACACCGAATAAGGTGAATTTAGATCTTTATTTAGGACTAATGTTCAAATCATCCTTATCTCTCCAAAATGTTTACATGCTAGTTCTAATATCATAGTCGTACGTTTAGAATCCTAAACAGATAAGGTTTCCAGATCCGGTCGGCAACAGACCATAGATCCAAACAATTAACAGCATATCAGGCATAAAGCATTTAGCACATAAAAGCATTTTAAGCATAATTTTTAAAATAAGCTACTGCTCACACCTCACAATCATCGCTTAGCATTCTAAGTTTAAGTCTAGAAATCCTACAAATTTCTAGTTCGCTTAAACTAATACTCTAATACCAACTGTGACATCCCCAAAATCACGGCCAGAAAAGACCGGTTTTGTTTATACTTTATTTCAAAATCAGAGTAACCTTTTAATAAAAGAGTTACGGAATTTTTCCCAAAACAAAATATGATAAAGATTTATCAAAAGAATTTCCTTAGAAATATATTTCATTAAAAGACTCGGGATGTCATGTTCGACACCGTACATAAGTATAAATAATACAATATAAGCCTTACTACATTAATTCATATCGACAGGCCTATATCCGTAATCCGTAATCCCAACACATCACAACTATACTCGAGCACCACTACCTGTAATACATAAAACTTAGTGGGTCAGGCTTGGGAGCCTGGTGAGCACATACGGTTTTCAACCCACAATAAATAAGTTTATTAATTTCATCAATCTTCAATAACCCGATTACCCGTTCCCGTTATCCTCACATTACGTCCCTAAACACCTATCATAAGGGACCTATCCTAAGGATCATAATCGGGATGGACACTACTGCTAAGGGGGTTCCTTAGCAATAAATGTCCTAAAGGCAACCATGAGGGGGATGGAGTACACCGGTGAACACATCGTTCACAACACCTACAGGTTGCGAGCCTGCCAGCGTTCCACTGGACTGTCTAGAAGAGTCCGTGGTCGTCATCTATACTCTGCTAGATGACTGGATCAACAACAACGACATCGAGGCCTCTCATCATTTTATCACACATCGTCTTATTACATCTACCCATGTTATACCCCAACATTTTTGTAGATATAAAATACATATACAGTTTAAATCATTTAAAACTTGTATGAAAACATTCATCTAGCATAGATAGCAAGTATACAGATAATATGCACACATAGCACGTAATATATAAAATACTTCATATCTATGTGTAAGATGAAAGTAACTATGAACTCACCTGAAAAGTGGTGACTTAGCACTCGGACAGCGCTTCGATACTCTCAAAACAATTTTCCTTCGATAAAACCTAGTACGAATACCACTAGGGTTTAGTCTAACGAGAACCGTGACTAATTAATAGTCTAGCTATTATTATTATTATATAAGCATTAAATAACACTCAATATAACTCATAATAATAGCCCAAATAATTATTTTAAGGACCTAATAACATTACTATAATTATTTGGAAGCTATATTAAAAATTGCGTAAGCGTAGCTCACTTACAGTGGATTTTAAAGAAAACCAGACTTTATTTGGAGCAGCGTTTCGAAACCAAAAGACCCTTTTTCTCGGGACTCCAGGAGCCTCGGGGCTTCCTTAGGGTGCTAGGGGATCACCTAGGCTTAGGGGAGGGTTAAAACCCTTAGAGAGAGAAAGAAATCTAGAGAGAGAAGGAGAATGGTGTGGAAAATGAAGGCTGCCTCGCCCCCTTTTATATCCTGCGATGCCTTGGATTACGCTGAGCATAATCCTTGGCTACGCTGGGCGTAGAGTTCGGATAAGGTTGCTAGCGGTGCACAGCTGGCTCGCAACATCGGAGGAGATAAGGGCGAGGGTACGCGGGGCGTACTGATTTTGGACGCGGGGCGTATGTGAGGTGACGTGTCTTTATCGATGCGAGACCGTGGGCAGCAAGGGAAGGCTAGGATCGTGCCACGTCATCACAGTTTTGCAAATTGCACACTTAACTTCTAAAAATCAGAACTTTTGCATACGAGCTCCGTTTTCGAAGTTCTTTATATCCACGCGAAGGTGGGAACATACTCTACAACTTTCCTTTAGACTCCGTTGGCTAATTTTAAATTTATTATAGAAGTTATATTATTTATAGGTCGGGATAGGATTGGTCCGTTAAAAATTCATAACTTCTTCATCCGACGTCCATTTTCGCCCATCTTTTTCTCGTTACGCTACTCTTAACGAGATCTTCGATTCTTGTTTAGGTTGTGTCGGCCAAAAAACGCTCAATCTGTTATTCGAATTTCGAGCTGTACACTGCTAAGTCGAAACTTCGAAAAATCATAACTTCCTTATAGGAAGTCAGATTTGGACGTTCTTTTTATGGACACTCTCGGTTTAACGCATTCTACGAATTTCGTTTATATTGCTAAGGCTAAATCTCACTCTATCATAAATTTACTGTTTACGCTTCCTGGTATCGTGTCGGTTCCGTCGCGAAACTTCAACGGGTCATAACTTCTTCGTTAGAATCCTTTTTTTGACCACTACAATTTTATATAAAGATATAGGGCTTATCTCACTCTTTAATGTTTACACTTATTTTTATTCTTTATTAATTATACATTAATAAGCACATAAATACACAATTTCACATAATACTCAAATATTTCATCTTTATTACTTCAAAAGGAGTTACAATAGTTGACCTAGACTATTACATCGTCCAAAAATGCTAAGCCCTAAAACCCGGGCATTGCAAAGGAATAGATAAACTTTGATTTATATGCTTGTACTATTTACTCATTAAATCGTACACAACAATATGTTTTGTAATATCAAGTTATTGATTCGTTTACGCACTATCAATGCATAACCAACTTTTAAACAACAAATCATATATCTTGGTTTAAAGACTATACAATAATATCGTCTCACAATCACTCGTGATAAATTCCATGAAGTGATTCATATGAGCGTGGATTTACTCTAATACTCAAATCTTATTTCAAGAGTACTCAAGAACATTGCAAGAAACTTTTGCTATGTCTAAACGCTTAGACAATCTACAAGCCAGTTCATGATAGTCTAACCTCATAGCCTACTTCAAAAGTATGATTGATTGTGGATAATTTGAATAATTCTATCATTCTGGATGTCAAAACATGCAAAAGTGAAACAATAGTAAGCAATTGACACATGATAGTAACTTTACTCATAAATAAAACACATTTATTCAATCATCAAATGTCAATTACATGTCATCTATTACAAGTTTCTAAATAACTATCTAATCACTAAAACTAATAACGTCTTTCAGACAAATGCTCCTCGCATGCTGTAAGTGCTTAACCCTGCTCAGACCCTTCGTGAGGGGATCTGTTGGGTTCTCCTTTGGCGATACCGTCTTTACTACAAGGAGTCCATCTTATACCCGATGTCTAATGAAGTGGTATTTTTTGTCGATGTGCCTGAATCTCCCAATAATCCCTCGGTTCCTTGGTCAAGGAAAACGCTCATTCGTTATCGCAGAAAATTTCCATAGGCTCCTTTATGGCTGATACAACTCCATGGTCTCCGATGAAGTATGTTAAAAATTATTATAAGAGAAAATAGATCTACAATGTTTATTCTATTAAACTGTAAATAAGACCATAAAAATGCCACTTAATTTGGTGTTAGTCCGATAGCGGTCCGACGACGGTCTAACAATGTTCTGGCAGCAGTCTAACGATGGTAGGAGTCAAACCTTTTTAAAGGATGTTCTCGTGGCGGTCCAAAATTCCGTTAATAAAAAAAGAAATTAAAAAATGGATCCTAGAGTTCTAACTTTTTTTTGATTCTCAGTTGAACTTTATATATATATATATATATATATATATATATATATATATATATATATATATATATATATATATATATATATATATATATATATATATATATATATAAAAGTTTAAATGAAAACAATTATATAATTAAGAACGAAAGAACAAATCTAAGCTACATATTTTTTTGCCACAAAACCCTCTCGTGTACCGGCGCGACGGAGAAACTTAATATTCATACGTGAATATAAACCACTACTACCACAACTAACGCAACCACTACTGGGGCCATATATATATTTTTCCGCAAAACCCTCCAGTATACTACTGGTACGACGGAGGAATGTAATATTCATATGTGAATTAGTATATTCATATACGAATATATAAAGTATATTTATATATGAATAAGTATATGCATCTTCTCAAGATATATATATATATATATATATATATATATATATATATATATATATATATATATATATATATATATATATCTTCATTTGAAACCATGATAATTTTATAAGACATGTGGACACGATCCTAACCACTCATTTCTGAGATAAAAAAATAAAATAAAAACATCACCATTTTATTTTTCGAAATACGAGTGAAATATTCTAATGCAAAATTACACTGAAATAATCAAATATAATTTTTAAAATGTTAGAATATTCTAATATTCTCCTAAATTGGTAGATATGTTAAAAGTTTCCAATATTCTTTTTGAATTTTTAGATTTTTTAGAATATTCTAATATTCTATTTGAATTTTTTGAATATTTATAGTTTAATATTCAAGTTGAATATTCTAACATTTTAAAAATTCGATTTCAATATTTACAGTATAATATTCTATTAAAATATTTCACATATTTATTTGAAAAATGTATTTTTTTAAATTTATTTTTTGGATAAAAAATGACAAAATATTATATATATATATATATATATATATATATATATATATATATATATATATATATATATATATATATATATATATATATATATCCCAAAACTTACATTTATTTTGTATTTAAAAAATGATTTTTTTATCTCCAAAATAAAAGACTAGGATTGCATCCCCGTGTCTCTTAAAATATTATGGTTTCAAATAAACCTAACCCTATATATATATATCAATGTTTTAAAAAGGTCGCTATAGCGAGCCATAGATTCAATGATTGTATCTGTCGCTAAACTTTACTAAATAACCGCCTTAATTAACTCGTATATGTGTATGAAAATGAATAATAATTAAAAATATATATAAAAATATTAATTATGTACAAAATTGCAGCCTTAAGTCGCGCCTTACAAACGACGTGGTTCGTCAAGACCTGCAAAATGGTGAAACTTCACATTGCGGGCACGTCATATGTTACTTTATCTAGAACCTTTTTATATATATATATATATATATATATATATATATATATATATATATATATATATATATATATATATATATATATTAAGGAGAATAAAAAAGTGCAGTCAACGGGGAACAAAACGTCATGGAGTAGGAAACAAAAGCTGAGAAAGGGGTGTGGTAATGTCTGCCCCGTTTGTACATAATACTAAATGTGCGTAGTAACCCCAATTACTCTTCTCTTTTTCAAAAGCTGACTCTTGTCTCCCTCCATCACAAACTACAAACATGTAAGTGTAAATGGTCGCATTAGACGGATTATATAATCAAAATAATATAAGTTTTAACAAATACGATCATGTACGAAGACTAGTCAGACCTAATGACCACTGGTAATGGGTGGGACCTGTTTTCCAAAAGTCTAAGTTCAAGGCTACTTAAGATGGCTCATTGGCTTGGACCATTGCAAAGCGATATCAATTTATATGAATGGTTGCAAAAATTTACAATCATGGGATAATTATGAATGTCACTTCTTATTGAGACGCCAAAACAGTCTGGTTAGATAGATCGAGTTACTTTGTTGAATCTTTGTTTTTTTTTTTTGTTTTTTTTTAAGAATTATGTTAACAAAAACTGTAATTATAATAAGAGGTTGGCTAAAAAGACATTATATTTTACTATATAGACACTTTAATGACTCTATGTTACCATATAGATTCCTTAATGATTGTTATGTGATGAGCCACTTTTAAATTGTTTGTTCGGTGTTCCTTTTTTAATCTTACTTTCTTCGCAAATATTATTCATAAAAACTAAAATGGAGTCTTTTTTTTTTAAAATTTTTTTTATCATTATATTAAATGATAATATTACCCCCGAGGCTCCAACGACTACTTACTAGTAACGAATGATTTAACATTTCAAACTAGGCCACACTAGGATTTTTTTTTTTTTTTCATTTCTTTTTGAAAGCAGAATTTTTAATCACCATTATTGCTCATTTCTCCCCAACTTTTCAGCCTCCACCTCTTTTGAGAAGTTTTGCAAACCCTAACCTTTGAGTGTGTGTTTTGGAGCTCAAGCATGTGTTTTTGGTGTATTAAAGGAAGAAAAAGATTCTTGGATAAGCCTTGGTGTATGAAAGACCCAAACTTTCATATTTCTGAAAGACCCAAACTTTCATACTATTCCAACATTACTCTTAAGTTACTTTATTAAAACATGCTACATGCATATTTATAAAACAATATTTTATAATGATAAAGTGATTACAAAAGATTGGATACAAACCGAATAAGTTTTATTACATTACATATCTACCCAGGAATCTTATACATACATGAACATTAAATACAGAGAAATAGTATGAACTATTCTAAATCTTTCAGCAGTATAAAACTATACTGGATACTCATCACCTGCAATTGTTAAACATTGAGAGGGATAAGCGATAACACTTAGTGAAATCAATAAATAAATACAATATAATCTTATAACTTATATATACCAATATGACAGAAGCAAAGAGGAACAAGAACAACAATAGCATATGCGTATCATATGTCAGGATTTCAATATAAACTCAAGATTTGATTCAAAGATTTACGACCAATGAGACATAACGATTTCAACACTTGATATGCATCCATAAAGCTTTGGCCTAAATGGCACAGAAGACATATAATTTCTAATTAACATTTTGGTAGATTTCAAGCTTATAGCCCTGTTCAACCATTTAGAGGTCATTCTCTTACGGAGTCATGCTCTACATGGTCAGAAGCTACATACCAGTCCTATCTAACATTCTGCCAATGCCATAGAATAGAAATCATTCTCTTACGAGACATGTTCTACATGGCCAGAGGCTACATACCAGTACCACAGTGAATCTAAGTCCTTTCACTGATCACATGGTCAAAGGTATAACTTTGCTACAAATATAGCATGAAATAACAACACGAGATAATAACACGGAAAAAAAGCACATAGCACATATAACACATAACATACAATTGTTCCTATATATTGAACTCACCTTGAAATAACCGGGGGGTCACTACAAGAAAAAGACCCTTTTACGACGCGCAAACCACGACACTCGTTGATTTATGTTACGCAAAAGATAGTGACATTAAAAAAGTGTCATCTCTTCAAAAGATTTAACAATAGAGGACACGCATTATTGCGTGCCCTTAAATTAGTGTCTAAACAAAAAAAAAACACGGAGGGCACCTATAATAAAATGTGCGTCATCTAAGGATGTCACTTTATAATTTTTAATGGAACACGCGTTCCATCCTTTAACAGTAGGGGGAAATGAAATTCTAAAAAATTTAAAAACCCCGCCTTCCTTTTTTTCTCCTTTCCCTCTTGCCCAAATTATGGATGCTGCCTACTTCTTCCCTCTCACTTCGACCATCGTTACTTGCAATTCCCGGTCATCCGTCGATAAAGGCAACAGTAGACTTGCCTTTCCATGTAAATCGTAGACCTCATTTGCAGGTTCCGTTCTCTGATATGGTTTCGTTCATCCGGAATCAACTGCCATCGTCGATCTGGTATGGTTTCGTTCAATTTTTTGCAGAAGGTTTTGGAGATGGTGGTGTGTGGCGGTGGTTCCTCTGTCCGACAATACTAGATAAGAACCCTAATTCTATTTCTTAATGAGCTATATATATATATATATATATATATATATATATATATATATATATATATATAAAACATGTTGGTGTGCTTCTCGTTGTGATTGCTTCACAGAAACACTCTTTAACCTAATTTTTGTTCTTCATTCTATTTCTTATGTTTATATTGTGTTTTCTTTTCTTATTATTAGGTACAGGCCATAATTTTGAAAAAGGAGGCTGAAGACTTGAGGGAAAGATGCTTTCTCAACACTGTATACATCCAAAGAATGTGTTCATCCCTAGATCGTCAACAAGTCATTCAACTATATGAACAAATTTTTAGGGTAAAACCACTCATAAATTCAACAGTATCTTCTTGTGACCTAAAAATCCTGCTAGGTGTCTGAAAAAACTTGGAATCCATGGCACAATGTTTGCACCATCAATGGTTGGTCTTGCTGATTGGTGAATTCAGAAAGTGTCTTCAACTTGTCTCTGCTTTCCATGGCCACATCAACAATGGCTAATATTAGTCAAGGATCAAATTTAAGGTTCTTCTCTCTTTCTATAAAGTTGCTTTATTCTATTATTGTATGTGGTTTTACCTTATGCATTTTTTTATTATACATAGTTGTGGCCATGAGGACAATGTGAGTATTTTGTACAATACATTCGTTTACCATATTCAGTTCCTGCCTATGTAAGTGCTATTCTAACATATTATTCCACATTCAGTTCCTGCAATTTTCCTTTTTTTTTTCACAAACATACATAGGAATTTCATTTATTATAAAATTATACTAATGTTTTTCTTTGCCCAAATACAGATGCATAATCGACAAGTAGTGAAGTCTCGAACTGCTACAATTAAGGTACTTCACTGTGTCCAGTTTGACTTGAAAGATTCAAATGTTGTATTGTATATAATTTGTAATCATTTTTCCCTTTGATGTTATTATAAGGCATGCCTTAGTGTGTTATTATATTACCACACAAAAAACTCACTTCTATCTTATTAAAGGAAAGGAACTCTGATGCTTCAAACTCTGTTAAAACGAACTTCTATTTTAGAGACTAACTTGGCTTTTATTTATTAAAACTGCAAATGCTTATAGCAAATGAAAATAACTTTTTTCTAATTTACTATTTGTGTTTCCGATTTCTCCATTAATAATGAAGCTTTATGAGGTTCATCTTGATTAACGGTTTACACATTATTGCTAATGGTTTTAGCAAGTAAAAAAACAACTTTGACTTTATATGATTCTGGTTCAATAGAGGAAACTGCATTCTTTTACCCCTTAAATTTGATTTGGATTAATGATGAAAGAATTTTTCTCTAATCCTTTTCCCAAAGTATGTTGACTTTCTTTTATATGTTTGTAGATTCCTCAGCTAGAGTTTGAAATCCCTCCAGAAGCACAACGTGGATCTTTATCAACTGTGTGTTATGTATCTAGTGTTCAGGACTACATTTATTTGGAATATAAAAAAATTAGTCATTTATATTTACATGGTCTTTTGTTAGTGATGTTAATATACAATATTTAACAATTGGATATTACACATCTTGTTGATGTGAAAAAAATTGCAATTTTCTCCCGTTCAAATAGGTGGGCCAGAGAATCACCCTCGATCTCTTCTCTGTTGAAAAGACTTTAATGCCCTTCTCATCCTCACTGTAAAAAATAGCCCTCGAAAGATTTCTAGAGGTATCTACATCGATGAGGAGGGCTTTCACATCTTTTTTCACATATGAGAGATCAAGAACGAGTCCCTGTCCCACCATCTTCCAAAAGGGTATTTATGTCTTTTGGGTCTTGGAGTTGTAGCCTACTGACACATCCAGGCTTATATCTGCTTTAGGTGGAAGGGATATTACTAAGAGCTTCTGAAGAATTGCAAGCCCTTCAAGAAGAGAGAAAGGTAACTCTTCATATATAGTTATTTTTTTTTCTTTGGGCCAAAAGGAAAAAAGTAAGAGAAAGCCTTATGAATTCATGATACTAATTTATTTCCTTTACCCTTTAAACGACTAAGGGAATGTCCTGTCATCAAAGTATTTCAGGAGCTATATTCAAAAAATATAAAATATCCTTAATTATGTTACCAATATACACAATATATATATATATATATATATATATATATATATATATATATATATATATATATGCTTGATAAAATAACTCAAATGTGGTATTGTATATACTTCACTGTGTCCAGTTTTACTTGAAAGATTCAAATGTTGTATTGTATATACTTTGTAATCATGAGCCACAAGCAACATTAGGATACCTGTTTGATCCTTCACGATCTGCGGAGTTAACAATCAAACATCATCATATAATATTCCTTATGTAGGAACTGTTGAACCGCATGGGTCAGTTGGGGCAGTGGCCGGGCGGCAGGCAATTGCCCAGGGTAGTACTGTGGAATTTGCTGAAGCTCTCTTTCGATATACTGCTCCAAAAGAGGTACTTTTTTTTGGAGTTATTTTTGGTTTACCTCTCCTACTTGAATATGAAGTTACTTCCATGGCTTGACAAAGTTACATTGTTTGATTAATTTGTATTCAGATTAAAGTAAATTGGGTTTGTTGAGATTGCTCCCCTGTTAATTGCACCTTGCAAACTAAATAAAGAACAATATTAGAAATTATGCAAAGGGTATTTTAGGTTATATGATTAGAGAGTACCATGTATTCACAACACATTAAGTGAAGCTCCAAAAGTTACAGCAACTAAGAGGAAAATGATAAATAATGATCTTTTTAATTACTAAGTTGTCAAGAATTATCAATATTATAAATGATAAAGATAACCAAGAAAACATATATTATTGATATGGTTATAATTCATCTTTTTCCTAGTTTATGCAGTAAAGTTGTTTTTGAAAATTTGAAGTTTGTTGTTGCAGCTAAGGAGCATGTGGGACAACATTTGCAATTTTCCAGACTGAATAAGACTACTACTACATTAGATGACCATGACCATGACCATGACCATTTAATACTTGCTTTCAATAAACCAAGTTTCAAAATATTTATTCAGATGAAATGAATATTTTTAGGAAGAATGACAAATACGTGAAAAGTTAGTAAGTCTAAGACAGGATTTTTGGTTATATTTCAAATCTAATATCTAAATTTGTAATATTATGTTATATACTATATTGATATTAACTAATCATATATATTTAAAAATACTTTTATGTTTCAGGTATATGGTCCTGAAGCAGCTATATGGAGTGATGGTGTGATTCTTTACATTCTTCTTTGTGGGGTCCCACCTTTTTGGGGAGGTAAGTCTAAAGGAATAAAAGACTAATAAGTTAATAAGTTAATAACTTATCAAATGCTCTAAACTTTCTTTTTAATGACTGAATTTATGTTCTTTTTTCTTCATGATAGAATCTGAAAATGAGATCTTTGAAGAGGTTTTGAGGGGTAAACTCGACTTTTCCTAAGATCCACAACCTAGTATCTCTGAAAGTGCTAAAGATTTGGTTAGGAAAATCCTTATTAAAAACCCCAAAAGACGAATAACAACTCATGGTGTTCTTTGTAAGTCTTGGTTGTTATAAAATTTTCCTATAAGTATTATTTAGGCTTCTTATTGAACATTATTGGCTCCGGAATCAGCAACAACACAAATTGAATCAGCTCTCGAATGCAGTCGCGGATTGGCTCCGGTAAATCGTCAAAGTACGGAAACACAAAAATGTCAAATTTGTAATAAAATATTATTCAATGGATATTTTTTGTATATGATATTTTGTATGACATTAAATTTTATGAAATGGATTATATTTTTTGTATATGATATTTTATTTTCTATTATGAGACATTAAATGCAAAATTAATTTGAAAATTAGTAAATCTATAAAAAAAATATATTTTTTTAAACATTTAAAATTATGATACGCAAAAATGTGTGTCATCTTCATTTATGACATGGCCTTTCTTGACAGGGACTTTCTTGATACACATTGCGTGTCATTAACACGCGCGTCGTAAGGTTACGATACGCGAATGCGTGTCGTCTTCGTTTATGACAGGGCCTTCCTTGATACGCATTGCGTGTCGTAAAAGCGCGTCGTAAATGAGCGTCGTGAATGCGCGTCGTCTCTCTTTATGACAGGGCCTTCCTTGACGCGCATTTGCGCGTCGTCTGAGCCTTTTACGACGCACAATGAGCATCATAAAAGGCTGTTTTTCTAGTAGTGGGTTAAAATAGCAATTTGTGTAGCACTTCGTTACTATAAATAACTCTCTTTTATAAAAATCGGGAGCTTTCTTGAAAATCGGGCTCTGCGAAGGTAGAGATTTAAACTGAAAAGATAAATTTCTCAGGGTCTTCGGGCACTTCGGGGTATGTTTCGGGCTTTAAAAATGATATATGGGCTTCAGGGGAAGTGGAAATAATAAAAATATTGAAAAAGGGGTGAAAAATAGCAAATTTCCCATTTTACGCGGGAGCGTTCGCAACCCTCCTATTTATAGGGCGAAGGTTGGCTGAGATCGGATGCATTGTAGCAGGAGAAGCGAGGCGCATGGCAGCAACGAAGGGCTCTGGGTGCCTTCGCATGCGAGGGGCCAGCGAGGCTTGGAAGGACACGCGGCTCGTGTGAGAGCTCGCCACCGAAGCCATACGTGTCGTCAGTTGATTGGACCGAAGCTCGGATACGCGAGGATCGACGACCCGCGTCGGCTGTTGCATGGGTGACTCACCGTCGTTGGATACATGGCATGCTTATCGTGAAAATTCTCGGAAATTGCACCCAAAATTTCTAAAATCCATAACTTTCGCATACAAGCCCCGTTTTTGACGTTCTTTATATGCACGCGTAGGCGGGAATATATTCCACAACTTTCGTTTAGACTCCGTTGGTTATCTTTGACTTTATTTTTTTATATTTTTATTTTTAACAGATCGAGACAAGAAAATTCGTTAAAAATTCATAACTTCTTCATCCGATGTCCGTTTTCTTCATAAATTTTTTACTATTGACGAGACCTTCGATTCCCGTTTAGGTTGTGTCGGTTAAATATCACTCGATCTTTATTTCGAGATTTTAGCTTTCTTCTGCTTTTCAGAAACTTAGAAAAATCATAACTTCCTCATACGGAGTCAGATTCAAAAGTTCTTTATATGAAAGTTCATTAATTTCACGAGTTCTACAACTTTCATTTATATCACTAAGGCTAAAAAGTAGTTTATCGGAAACTCACTTTTTATGTGAATTAGTGTTTGCCGGATTTGTTGCGGACCTTCGATTGGTCATAACTTTTTCGTTATAACTCGGATTTCGATGAGGTTTTCACCTAAATGCTTTTTTTAAATTTTACTTATTTCAAATTTTATATTTTCGCTAAATTTCACTTTTTGGCATTTGATTGGAATCCCATAAGATTTCCAATATTTTTCGAGTGATTCTAAACATAGTTTACTTTATTTCTAGTAAAAACTATCTATTAGAACTCAACACTTAATATTATTCACATTTAATAATTCCATAACACGATAACAGAACGTGTATGTTACAGTGTAGGAGCAACTTGTGTATATGGGATTCTTACCTTCTTGAGAAACTCTAGAAGGTAGAAAGCTTTGATCGGATGAAGGCCCGGTGTAGCGTACCAGTCATGTTGTAGGTTCTGTGAGCGTACCAGGTAGACTGTAGGCCGGTATGGCGTTCCAGTCAGACTGAAGGCTCTGTATGCATGCTATTTGCTGTTATTATTATCATTATGAGATGTGTTGGTATTTTGGGGGAACTCACCAAGCTTTGGGCTTACAGTTTTAGGTACCTCAGATGATCGTGGAAAGGCAAAGGCTTGATGATGCACCTCCTCGTGTTTTGCTTTATGATTTTAGGAAAAATCTGATATTAAACATGTTTTGAAAACTATTTCGTAAACAATGATGATTTGTGGAATGGTTTCAAAAGTTCAAATTTTCATGAATTTTATGGATGTTACAAGTTGGTATCAGATCCTTGGTTTGAGTGAATTGGAGGAACACTCGTGTGAATCTAGTCTCAAACTAAGGGAAAAGATTTTTCAAGCAATTTCCAAATAGTTTTCAAAATAATCAAGGAGGATGCGATGTGTACGATCAACCGGAGCTAGTAAGTAGACCCCAAATTACCACACAGTTATTTGAGATTATGCTTTGATATGTTAGAGTAGCATGCTAGTATTAGGATAGGGATCTTCAGGAACCATATGATAGAATTTCCTGATATATGATGCCTTATCTATTATAGAATCCTTGATTGATTGTTGTATGACTCTTTCGCGTGTGAACTGGCTATTGGGAGTGAATACACTAAGTCACATGCTATATGGGCCAAATGATCTTAGGATAAGGGATTTGGTACTGCTGCATATCTCTTATTTGAGTCCAACCATTTTGGGATTGAATCTTTTAGCTCAAAGTTGTTTAAACTGTGTGGCATGTGATTGTATTCAAGCTATAGTCATTTGGCACCAATGGAGGGTCGTGTGGCAGTTAGTGGTAGGATGGGTTGTATGGGGTCAGTCGGCTAGTCTCGAGATGTGTAGCCTTCCTCTAGGGTGTGAGGATTCTGTGTGTGCACTTTCTAGTACGTATTGTTAGGGTTGTTGTGATGATTCTTGAGACAAATACCCATATATGCATTTATTTGTATACACTTACATGGATACTTGTACCTAGATTCACTATGATGAGTTACTAGTACATTATGTGTAAATTTTTCTGCCTATCCTAGTTCAAAAGGATAACTTGACGGGACTAACCATTCCGGAACCCACCTGTTAGCAACAGAGGTAATGAACATCTACAGATGTCTACGGTTAATACTTATATTAGGAGTACCTTTACGGGACTAACCATTCCTTAAACCTGCTGCTAGCTACAGAGGAAATGAACAATCTACGGATGTTCAAGGTTATACATTTCGACAGTCGCGATCTCATGTTTATCCTAATGCAAAAGCATAATACTTTTATGGTTATATTTTCCCTATTACTTTTATTTTGTGTTACATTCACATAAACGAGGAGGTAGACTATATATTGTTAATAGTAGTCATAAAAGGGAAAACCATCTTTGTTACAGCAACACATTCGAGTCTTGGTAGAAGACTTCTCTTATACTGATAGGAAATATGGGATTTTCTAGGGTTTTTCATACTTATATCAATTGTTTCATTTAAAAGATTTACATGGCATTCATAACAGCTTTCCAAAACAATACAATGACACTTAAATACTTATGAATTCACCGGCTTTATGTTGATACTCGCTTTCAAAATAACTTGTATTCTCAGGTCACCAGTAGACAGGTACGATGGCCAGGTTTTTAGAAGACGAAGCACAGACAAGACTCGTCTTTTATTTTGATTTCATATTTTGGTGTCTTATTACTTTTAAAGAACACACATGTATTAAATATTTACTTATAATGTAATGGATGATGTTGTTGCTTGTTTACTACTTTGCATTGTTGTGATACTGTACATGACGTCCTCCACCCTGAACGTTTCCGCCGTTCTTGGTTTTGGGGTGTGACAGTTTACCCAAGAGTTGCTCCTCACGAGGAGATACTGGAGTATTCTCTTCCTCGGGTTGAGGACCTCCACCAACCTCAGGGGTATGGCTACTAACCTATTCAGCCATTGCTCTGCAATATGGGGTAACGTTGTATTTTAGAAGGGTTTATTATTACCTAATACTTTTACTTATATATATATATATATATATATATATATATATATATATATATATATATATATATATATATATATATATTTCCTATTGTTTGTATCCCTATAATTACAATGATTAAGTTCATATATTGAACTTCCAATAGTTTAAGTCTAAATACCAATCCGTGGAATTTAGTTCACTCAAACTACTGCTCTGATACCATGATTGAAAGACCCTAACTTTCGTATTTATGAAAGACCCAAACTTTCATACTTGACAATATAGTTACTCCAAAACATGCTACTTGCATATTCATAAAAACAATATTTTACATTGATAAAGAGGTTACAAACTACTGGATACAAACCGAATATTTTAAAGTGTTATATATTACATAACTTCCTAGGATTCTATAGTTTTATACATATGGGAGTGCAAAATACAATAGTTTCAAACTATTCATAAGCTTCTATCGATACAATAGTTTCAAACTATTCAAAAATCTTCTACCAGTATATAAGTATACTGGATATTTATCTCCTGCAATTTGTTAAACATTGAGAGAGAGGGTAAGCGGTGACGCTTAGTGAGTTCAATAATAGATACAATATAACGTTATGCCATATATATACTTCAATATGGCAGAAGAAAAGAGGAACAAGGAACAACAAGGGCATATGTGAATCATGTGACAAACATTCCATATCAATCATTGATTTGATTTAAAGATATACAATCAATGAGACATAACAATTACCATGCTTGATATACATCAATAAAGCTTTGGCTCAAATGGCACAGAAAACACACAACTTCAGATTAACATTTTAGTAGATTGCATGCTTATAGCCCTGTCTAACCTTCTGCCAATACCATAGAATAGAAATCATTCTCTTACGGAGACATGTTCTACATGGCCAGAGGCTACATACCAGTACCAACGTGAATCTAAGTCCTTTTACTGATCACATGGTCAAAGGTATTTCTTTGTTATTAAAAATAGCGAATAAAAATAATCCAGGAAAATAACCCGCAATAATAACATTGAAAAGCACATGGCACATATAACACATAACATACAATTGTTCCTATATATTAAACTCACTGTGAAATAACCGGGGGCTAAAATATTAATTTGGGCACCACTTCGGCTCTAAATATCACTTTCTTCGTTGAAAACCGGGCTCTGTGAAGGTAGAGCTTAAAAACAGAAAAGATAAATTTTTTGGGCTTCTCGGGAATCTCGAGGCATGTTTCGGGCTTTGGAATCAGTACCGGGGCTTCGGGGGAAGTCGGAATAGTAAAAATATCAAAAGGGGGGGGGGGGGTGGGGGGGGTGTGAAAGTGGCAGTTTTCCAAAGTTACCCGAGAAGGCTCGCAACCTTGTATTTATAGGGCCGAGGTTCGGAGGGTGCACTGGCAGAAGGAACACGCGTCATCAGGAGGCGAAGGCAGATGGCGCAGCAGCAAGGCTCGGACACAACAGTTGGCTCGGCTCAGACGCGAGGGTCGGACAGCTCCACAAGATGCGAGGCGCGTCGGAAGGCCATTGGGCTGCGCCTTCGGCCGAATCAGGAGGTGACACGCATCGGAGTCCCGGCTGCACAACGCTTTGGTGACTAAGCTACTTCGGACATGGGGCATGCATGCGAGGAGGGCGACGTGACCGAAGCTGAGCCCTGTGATTCTTCTTGGTTTTCGCATTTATTTTGATTTTTGTGCCCCGAACTTCTAAAATCCATAACTTTCACATACGGACTCCGTTTTCGACGTTCTTTATATGCACATGTAGCTAAAATTATGCTCTACTATTTTCGTTTAGACTTCGTCGGCTAATTTTGACTTTAATTTTAATATTGTTATTTTTAACAGACGACACTAGAAAATCCGTTAAAAATTCATAACTTCTTCATCCGACGTCCATTTTCATCAAACTTTTTACCGTTGTACTACTAATGACGAGACCTTCAATTCTCGTTTAGGCTGTGTCGGCTAAAAATCACTCGATCTAAAATTCGAGTTTTTAGTTGTGTACTGCTAAATTGAAACTTCGAAAAATCATAACTTCCTCATACGAAGTCAGATTTTGGCGTTCTTTTTATTGAACTTCTCGGTTTAACGAATACTACGACTTTCATTTAGATTACTAATTCTAAAAAGTAGTTTATCAAAAACTCACTTTTTACGTCATTCGGCGTCGTACCGGTTTTGTCGCGGATCTTCGATTGGTCATAACTTCTTCGTTATAACTCGGATTTCGATGAGGTTTTCGCCTAAATGTTTCTAACGAGATTATCTACAACTTTCAATAATAAAATTTTACTTATATCAAATTTTATATTTTCATTATATTTCACTATTTGGTTTTTAATTGGAATTTCATAAGACTTCCAATATTTTATGAGTGATTTTAAACATAGTTTTACTTCGTTTCTAGTAAGAACTATCTGTTAGAACTCAACATTCAAATTCACATAATATTTCATAATATTATTTACTTAAAACACGATTTGAAAACGTGTATGTTACACACACAGAGAGAGAGAGAGAGAGAGAGAATTTCTTTTTAATATATTGAATATTAAAAAAAATCCTTAAAAATAAGAAATAAAGATATCATAGTTTTTTTAGTTTGAAAAGCCTTAACAAACTTGTTGACAAAAACATTTCATCCAATTTTTTCAAAGTTTGGTCATTTTTTACTGAAAAAATCGATATCAGGGGACCATTTCTATAATTTTTTCAAACTATTATCATAAGATTTGAAAAAATCGATATTAGAGACCATTTCTATAGTTTTTTCTAACCATTATCATACGATCCAACACTAATTAAATTTTTTATTTAGCAATAAAGATCCAGTTTATGTCTTGACATTGGTAAAATCAAGGTTTGATGACTTGGAATTGGCTTGCAGTTGCATGGTAATCATAAAGTAGTGTTGACGGTGAGGCATGGGGCATGGGCATATCTTCTAAAGTTGCCTTATATTTTGACCCATCTCTTTCCATGGCATGCGCTCTTCACTTTACCAGACAAATCCCTTTAAGCCCTCTATTTTCATTCTTCTAATTTTCATTTCACTCTACATTACTCTTTCAATATAATTATTTATATACTATTTGAATTAAAAACTATTAGTATCAAAATTATATATGTATATTTTTCTAGTATTTATATAAAGATATTATAATCTTAAGTATTAAATTATTTAGATGTCAAATAATCAATAGTGGATAATTATATTTTTTTCAAAATGTTAATTGATTCGTACACAACATTTTTTCTCTATACACAACAATTTATGTTTTAAAGTGTTGTATCGTACAACTCTATAATGCATAAACTATTGTGTATCACTTCCCACAATTTTATTCATAAATTTATATATTTGTACATCATACCACATGAACCCTCAGCTAATTACTTGACATACATTTTAAACATATTGATACACATCATTTTTTTTTTATTTTAAACATATTGATACACATATCATTTTTTTTTTTGTGTGAGTGTGTAGCCGAAGTATACATTTAAATGATAAAAAAAATGGCCACAAAGCTAAAGAAAAATTAAAAGCAACAGTGGGATTTCAATACCTGTTAATCATAATCATCTTAAAATCAATTACTAAAATACTCATTGTCAATTGGTAACAAAAATTCACATATTTACCGATGTAAGTATTTCATCCTTTATTATATCTGTTATTTTACAAAATAATCAAATTGGCCAAATACTCAAACATGTGATTAACTTATTATAATAATTTCAGTTTATACAAACACTATATTTTATAACTCATTTTTATTATACATAGTTATGTTGTTATGATATTTATTATCATACTAGGTGAAAACTTATTGTAACACCCTATTCTGAAATATATGTTTATGGGTTTCAAAGGCCAATGCTAGGGGTGTTTCATTTTTTTTGGGTTTTGAGTTTTTATTCTAGAGGTTTTGGGCCGGGGAGTGTCGCTAGAAGCGTAGGGTATCTCGCCACCTTTTCGTGGATATAAAGTTCGTCGGAAACAGACTTAGAACGAAGGAGTTATGACACTTTGAGTTATTGTCAGAAATGGCCCCTAATGGAAATAAATGGCAAGAAGAACCATTCATGCAAGGTAGCAAACGTGCGAGTACGCCCAACATATAAGGGTAAAAGATCGCGGGTGCCTTCTGGAGTACGCCCACCGTACAGGATGTCGCCCAGCGTACGTCCAATGTCCATAAACCCTAATTTTAGGGCATGCCACTATATAAAGAGCATATTGGTTCAAGCCCTAGGCTCCTTATCTGTTCCCTTACCCTCAGAAAACCCTAGAACGTCTCATCCCCTCATTCTTGAGTCATTTTCTCCTTAAGAAGCTCATTTTGGTGGTGTAAACTTGGAAGAGGAAAAGAAGAAGTTGACACGGAAGAACTTTCAAAGTTGGAGCTCATAGATCTGGAATAGCATCATCATTTGGGACTTTGTAGAGGTATAAAGTTCATAGCTTTACTTAAGGATGCATAGATCTAGTGTCGTGAAGTTTTAGAGTCATTTTGGGTCCCAAGATTGGACCTTTATGATGAAATCTTGTTTTTGAGCTTAAGGTTGCCACCCTCAAGGCTAAAAGTGTTTCATGAGCAGTAAAGTTTCGAACTTGATGGTCCATTCATAATCATGCATGAGATCTAGCCCTCTTTATGGAAGTAGAAGATTATTTTTGGAGTTTGGGTTGTTTGGACAAAGTAAAGTCACCAAGTCAGTGACTTTATGGAATAAGACATGGAAAAGGACCTGGATATGAGTTTGTAGCCTTTGGAGTAGAGTAATAAGCGCTTAATGGAAAAAGGACTTAACAGGGGAATTACGCTGAGCGTACATGCAGGTACGCCCAACGTACTCACCATCTTGCCTGTACACTTAGCGTACGTACACGTACACCTGCGTACTCTGGCAGTTTGGGCCTTGCATTAATAGGCCTCGGTTTGGGCTGTGCTTTGGACTTTGGGACTTTATGCTATAGTGGGTCATCAGGAGTCAGTTAATATGGGCCAGATATGTTATGGGCTTAAGGTAAGACCCATTAATGGGATTGGGCCCAATGTAGCAAATTGGGTTATTAATGGGCCACTAGTGGGCTTGGGAAGCTTACCACGTTTTAGGCCTTAGGTATCATGGTAGTGGACCTTGGACATGTATCAAGATTGGACTATGAGGGGTAGAATGGTCATTCCACCTTATAAAGGATTATTATGTTGGACTAAGTAATGTTTTGGTATTGATAGCTTGGGGAGCTGAAGGAGCAACGGTTTGGGAATTGTCACATAGCAGCCAAAGGGATATCGGCAAGGGTTCAGCAGTGCCAGGTGAGTCTTCTCACCATACCAATGGGTCTAAGGCACCAAGGCCGACCCATTTTATATTATGTGGTACATTAGCTGTAGTGGAGATATGTGGTATGATAGTTATCTTGAAGATGATCTTTTCCTCATCCTTCAGGTATATTACAGATGAATAAGCCTTTGACAACAACAACATTGGAACTAACTCAATCTTGGTTAGGGCAATAAAAAGAGGTGAGTATTTGAGACATTTCACATAGGCACGAAGTAGGAATCGTATTTGAATGGTGCTAAATCCAAGATTAGATTTTGATTTGGCTTGATAGTGAGAAAATAGGATTGAGTGGTTTGTTCTTGAACAGATGAAGATTCAGCCATTGTTGCAAGAGCTTGGAGAAGATTAACAGTAAGAGAGTAATCACCTTTTGAGTGCTTGAGAGTTTTTGTGAGTGGTAAAGATGAATAAGAGCTGCGTGAAAACCCTTTATATGATTACCTAGGAGAGAGAAAAATCGTGATGACGATTGCATGATTTTCTCTGAAAAGTGCCTAAAAAAGCGCAATTGACAATTGTTCCTCCTAAAAAGTTGTCAGACGGCGTGATGATAAGGGACGTTTCAAATGTCATGCGCCTTTTAGTTTGAATTCTTATCCTCAACTTTTCCTTGTCAACATTAACTTGCTCCTAACATTTCAATTCTCAATTATCACAATAGGTCACCATATACCCTTTCGCTTGAATAAAACTTGTTGAAGCGAACATCCATATATCTACGAAACTGAAAATGTCATAAGTGCCACAAACAAGACTTTTGGAAAATCAAGATATTTTCATGCAAGAGCGTGCCAAAGAAAAAGAAATAAAACAAGTTATATCTATGGGATTTAAGTGATGTCATTAGAGACACGAAACTGTGGATCCCGGGCATGAATCGCTTCCTTTAAAGTCAAGAGAGACTAAGAAGTGCTTGTGTGGTTTCCCGTTAAAGTACGATCAATTGTTTGTTAAGAAACATTGAAAGTCATCTTTTAATTTTGGTTGTAAGGGTGGCTTTCTCTTCAACCAAACTACGAAACTTGACATAAGTTCGAAAGTTAGGAGAAGTACTTGTGTGGCCAGTGTATCCTAAAACATCAAGAAGGTTAGGATATTTGGCAGTAAATATGAATATAATAGAAATCTCAAAAACAAAAACTGGATCTTTGGGAAGAAATGTCTTAGTTTTAGAACATTCCATAAAAATCTCACAAAAAAATAAAAGAGATTTCGTGGTACAAACCATGAAAATGGCTTTCGTTAATTCGCGGTTGAAAAGCTAGAGCTTTCAATGGTTCACCGTCAATTCCTTATGGTGTTGGATTTTGGGTCTCACTTAGCATGTAGTGAAACGAAACTAAAATCATCAACACAGATGTTGTGTAACCATAAACCTCAATGGTAAATGTTAAGAGTCTCAAGGGTTTCATTGATGAAAACAAAATTAATGGAGAAATTGGGAGGTGGTTCCAAACAAAGCAAATGTACCTCCATCGTGTTAGAGTGACTAAGCAGATAACTTTGAACTCATTGTGAGTAGAGTAAGGTAGCTCATGACTAATGTAAATTTAGCAGCCTAATTGGGAAGAAACGAATGGTAGATTCGATTAATTAAGGCTTCACATAGAGTCGAGTGAGGCTTTGGACAACATATATCAGCATGCTTCTAGGGACACTTAGCTAATACATAGATAAAGAAGTATATACTTGTCCCATCAAGCGAATTAGAGTAACTCTGGATATGTGTGGTCTCGAGTTTCGCTATTATCTATTTTTAGCATTTTAAATTTTTGTGAAAAAGAAAAGAAATAAAACTAAACACAAAAGAAAGTATTTTTGTTATTTTTAATTTTCTGAAAAAGAATTGTAAAAACCAGAAAGAAAAATAAAATATTTTATGATTTTGGTTTTTCTGAAAAAGAAATAAAAATAGAAATGGAAAATATTCTTAAACAAAAATTATACATAATGTAGAAAAGGATACATGAGTTCCAAAGCAACAAGTAAGTTGATTAAACAACTGAGAGTTTGCTTATAGAGAATGAGTGAAGCGAATTGGAGTGAGAGTTCGGTCCATTTTGTGTTCCGAGATAATCAGAAATGAAATAGAGCGAGCGTTCGCCTTATTTCGCTTTACAAATACTTACAAGGCGAAAACGAAGGTGATTCTCATGAAAGAAAAGATGGTTTCGGAACAGATTCAGCTTCCATCATTCCTAAGCCTTGGAGTATTCTATTAAATGATGCTTCAGGCAAGGCTTTCGTGAATAGGTTAGCTAGTTGATCAGTGGATCGTACGAAGTGTATTTCAACATTGCCATCTTCTACGTGATCCTTGATGAAGTGGTATCTCAGTGTGATGTGTTTTTTCTTTGAGTGTTGCATTGGATTATGAAAAATGCAAATAACACTTTCGGAATCACAGTATAGAGGGATTCATTTCATATTCAGGCCATAATCTCTTAATTGACTTTGAATCCAAATGACCTGTGAGGCACAAGATGCAGCAGCTATATACTCAACTTCGGCTGTAGACAAGGATACACATGTTTGTTTTTTGGATTGCCAACTGATGAGTTTGCCATCGAGAAATTGACACCCGCTAGTAGTCCTTTTTCCATTTAAACCACATCCTCCAAGATCAGCATCTGAGAATGCTTGAACGAAAAACCCTGATTTTGCTGGATACCATATGCCAAGAGAGGAGGTTCGTTTTAGGTATCTGAAGATGTTCTTAACTGCCACCATGTGAGGTTTACATGGATTTTCCTGAAACCTAGGACAATAACAATCGGAAAACATAATGTCCAGTCTACTAGCTGTTAAATACATCAGTGACCCTATCATCTGACGATACAGAGTCATATCAGCAGCTGGTTTATCCAGAGATGGTGTTTGTTTCATTTCGAATACCATTGGAACTTTCACTATTGAATCTCCCCTCATGCCAAACATCGCCAGTAAGGTTTTGGTGTAAGCCTCCTGATTTATCAAAATGCCTTCTGGTCCCTGTCTAATATTCAGCCCAAGGAAAAAGTTAATTCGACCCATTGAGCTTATCTCAAATTTGGTCTGCATCAACTTGCGAAACTCAACTGTTAAGCTAGGATTCGTAGAACCAAACATGATGTCATCAACATAAATTTGGACGATCATTAGGTGGTCACCCTCTTTCTTGCGAAAGAAGGTTAGGTCAACCGAACCTTGTTTGAATTTTAACATTTTAAGAAAGCGAGTTAGGGTTTCATACCAGGATCTACGAGCTTGCTTTAGACCATAAACTACTTTGTCCAAAATGTAGCAGTGATTGGGAAATTTCTCGTTCACGAAACCCTGTGGTGGCTCGACATAAATAGTTTCTTCTAGTTCTTCATTCAGGAAAGCACAATTTGTTGGGTTTTGAGCAATCTAACACTTCCTAAGTGTGCATGCAACCCTAATAAACCTTGGATCTATGTTTGTCTAAATACATGCAAAATAATAATTTTCCAAGGTTCATAACCTATCTAACATGGCATGGGGTACTTTTAAACATAAAAGAATTAGATAAGATTACATACCTTTTTTTGATGAGATTGATTCTTAAGGAGTTTGAGGGCCAAGCACCAATAGTGTGAATGCCTCAAATGGAATCACAAATCACCACAAACTCTTGGAAAACTTTGAGAGAGTGTATACACACTTCAATTTTCGGCCACACACAAACACACACTAGTGCCTATTTCATGCAACATAAGCATGCTTATATAGTGTACATGATTAGGGTGAAACCCTAATAACCCATGACCTTTCCTTTTCCAAGGATCCATGGGTTAAAAGCTCCATGGGCTTCCATACAAGCCTAGCCCATTAACAAATGGGTGTTAGCCCACACCATATAAAATCAATAGCCCACAATCTAATTAGTCTTCCTTTTAACGTCTAAATTAATTCATAATTAATTTAATACTAAGACTAATTAAATAACATGACTTCATTTTAATATATTATAACTTATAATATATTAATAATATGTGTATAAATCTCATAAAATTATCCATAAATAGTTTGGATGAAATGCAACCCAAATGGACCATGCCGGATCGGGTCAAGTATATACCAAATAAGTTATGGACTTAGACACCTTATCCAACAGACTCCCACTTGGATAAGTCAAATAACTGTATTTGCCTATTACTTCAGGAAACAACCAGCAATCGTAGCTCTCGAAAACTCTATAGAACTATGAAGCGCCATTTTAAGATAAGTGATCATACAATCCTCTGTTCTCATGATATCAGCCGGACAAACACATAGAACTATCTCTTGCTTATTGTCTGGCAGTTGTTTCTCGATTTCTGATTTGTTTGACAAAGAACTCAAATGAACACATCAATTTAGTTCTGACCGGGCCCGGTACATGGGTCAACACAAAATCATCGAGGGGCCCAGATATTGCTTCTATTTCTAAAAGGAACAGATAAACTTCGACTCATATACTTGTTCTACTACTTGTTGAATTGTACACAAAGGCAAGTTTTATAACATCAAGTTACTGATGCGTTTACGTGCAATCAATGCACAACCAACTCATAGGTAACAACTCATATCTCTAGGTTTGAAGACTTATATGATATTACCGTCTCACGATCACTCGAGATAAATTCCATGAAGTGATACAAGTGACCATGGGTTTATTCCAATACTCATAACTTATGAGTACTCATGAACGTTGTAGCAACCATTGCCATGTCTAAACACTTTTAGCCATCTACAAACCTAATTCATGACAATCTTGATTCATACCTACTTCCGACGTATGACTGATTGTGGAGGTTTGAATAAATTACTTATTCTGGAAGTCAAAACATGCAAAGCTGAAACAATTGTACATAATTGACAATGACAGCAACACCTTACTCATAAATAAATCACAATTTTATTCATCATCAAATGTCGATTACATTTTACAAGTTTCAGAGAATCTATCTAATCTGTAAAACTAATATCGTCCCTCAGCCCGATGCGCCTTGCATGCTGAAAATGCTTAGCCCTCATCAGTCCCTTTGTAAGGGGATCCGCAGGGTTCTCATCTGACGATATCCTCTTTGCCACGAGGAGTCCTTCTTCTATCTTGTGTCTTATGAAGTGATATTTTCTGTCAATGTGTCGAGATCTCCCATGATCTCTCGGTTCTTTAGCTAAAGCAACCGCACTATTGTTGTCACAGAAAATTTCCATAGGATCCTTAATAGCTGGCACAACTCCAAGGTCTTCGATGAAGTTCTTCATCCATATTGCCTCCTTCGCTGCTTCACTCGCTGCTATATACTCTAATTCACAAGTCGAATAAGCCACCGTCTCCTGCTTGGAACTCTTCCAAGAGATTTCCCCTCCATTTAAGGTAAAGTCCCAGCCCGACTGAGAGTGAAAGTTATCCCTATCAGTTTGAAAACTAGCATCACTATACCCTAATACTCTCAAGTCATCACTCCCACCAAGGGTAAGGATCCAATCCTTAGTCCTCCGTAGGTACTTGAGAATGTTCTTTACCGCAGTCCAATGAGCCTTGCTAGGGTTCCCCTGATACCTGCTGACCATGCTCAAAGAAAAGGCCACATCACGGTGGGTACAAGTCATAGCATACATGATCGAGCCAACAGCAGAAGCATACGGTAATTGGCTCATCTCAGCTATCTCGGACTCTGTACTCGGACTCTGAGTCTTACTCAGCTTGGTATTGCTTTGGATCTGTAAATCTCCTTTCTTGGAATTCTGCATGTTGAAACTTTTCAACACCTTATCCAAGTAGGTACTCTGACTAAGTCCAATTAGTCTTTTACTCATTTCTCTTAATATCCTTATCCCTAGGATATAGGCAGCTTCCCCTAGGTCCTTCATAGCAAAGCACTTCCCAAGCCAGGACTTAACCTCCTGCAAGGTTGGGATGTCATTTCCTATAAGTAGTATGTCATCCACGTACAGTACCAAGAAGCTAACTATACTCCTACTAGCTCTGACATACACGCAAGACTCATCTTCACTTCTCGAGAGGCCAAACTCTTTGACCTTCTCATCGAAACAAAGATTCCAGCTTCGAGATGCTTGTTTTAATCCATAAATGGATTTCTCAAGCTTGCATACTCTATTAGGGTACTCTGCACTGACAAAACCCTCTGGCTGATTCATGTACACATCCTCAGCCAATTTTCCATTAAGAAAAGCGGTTTTGACATCCATTTGCCATATTTCATAATCATGAAATGCAGTAATGGCTACCATAGCCCTAATATACTTAATCTTTGCTACCGGCGAGAAGGTTTCATCATAATCAATACCCTGAGTCTGAGTAAAACCCTTCGCAACCAGTCGAGCCTTATAAGTATGCACTTTTCCTTCCATGTCGGACTTCTTCTTGAAGATCCATTTGCACCCGACTGTTTTACGGCCTGGTACATTGTCAACCAAGTTCCAAACTTGATTGTCATACATGGACTGTATCTCGCTGTCTATAGCCTCCTTCCATTTAGCAGACTCCGGGCCTACCATGGCTTCCTTAACACCGTTAGGTTCATCCAAATTTACCAGTGTACTATCACTGATAAATGTATCACCTTCCGTAGTAATATGAAAACCATAATAAAACGCAGGTGTGTTCCTAACCCGTGTGGAACGCCTCGGAGGTACAGACTCGTCAGCTGGCTCAACAGGAGTTTCCTCCTCAGGTTGATTGCTAGTGTCTGAGGTTCCTTCACCAATTGATTCTTGAATTTCTTCAAGATCAATTTGCCTCCCACTGTCTCCTTGGCTTATAAATTCTCACTTACAAAAGACCCCTCTTCATGCTACAAAGACCACATTCTCACTGGGTCTGTAGAAGAGGTAACCGAAGGATTTCTGAGGGTAGCCGATGAAAATACACCTTTCACTTCGGGGTTAAAGCTTATCATGAGTTTCACACCTCATGAAAGCTTCGCAACCCCAAATTTTGATGTGGTCCAAATTGGGAACCTTCCCAGTCCACATCTCATGAGGTGTTTTGGTAACCTTCTTTGTAGGGACTAGATTGAGGATATGGGCGGCAGTCTCTAAGGCATACCCTCAAAAAGAGATTGGTAGCGAAACTCGACTCATCATTGATCGAACCATGTCTAACAAGGTTCGATTACGCCTCTCAGCTACACCATTTAGTTGTGGTGTCCTGGGAGGAGTCAATTGTGAGACAATCCCACACTCCTTAAGATAGTTAAGGAACTCGGTACTAAGATAGTCACCACCTCAATCGGATCGAAGCATCTTAATGTTCCTGCCCAATTGATTTTCTACTTCCTGTTTGAATTCCTTAAACCTTTCAAAGGTTTCTGACTAATGTTTGATTAAGTAGACATACCCATATCTACTAAAATCATCAATAAAAGTCACGTAATACCGATTAGCATCCCTTGTGGCGGTTTTGAATGGTCCACATACATCAGTATGTATTAGGTCCAACAAACCCTCACCCCTTTCACAAGTTCTAGTGAAGGGTGATTTTGTCATCTTTCCAAGTAGACAAGGCTCACAACTATCATCCGATTTAAGGTCGAATTACTCCAAGACTCCACTCTTTTGGAGTTGGCCTATGTGTTTCTTTTTTACATGTCCAAGACGATAATGCCACAATGATGCTTTATCTAGGCTAGAAGAAGAATCAATATACAACACATTATTTCCTAAGTTGTCTACAATCGACACAGTTTCATACACACCATCACAAGGTAATGCTTTAAAATAAAACACATTATTAAAGAAAGCATTAATACCACCACATTCATTATCAAACGAAAAGGTAAAACCTTGTTTGTACAAAGCATGAAAGGAAATAATATTCCTCGCTATTTCAGACGACTACACACATTTATTCAAATCTAATTTTAACCCATTATTTAGCAACAAAGTATAAACTCCAATCTTGGAAACAGGTGAAGCCTTCCTATTCCCCATGATCAAGTTTATCTTCCCGTGCTCCACATCCTCACTTTTTCTTAGGCCCTGCAAATCAGAACATATATGAATACCACATCCCGTATCAAGCACCCAAGAGTTAGAATATGGTGAGTTATTAGACAATATTGTGTAAATACCTGCGTGGGTGGGTTTCACTTTCCCATCCTTCAGATCCTGCAAGTATTTAGAGCAGTTTCGCTTCCAGTGCCCCTTGTCCTGGCAATAGTAGCAATCAGCATCCTTGGGAATGGCAGAAGGAGTGGCAGAACCGCTCTTGGTCCTTGATGAGGAGCCTTCAAGAGACTTTCCCTTGGTACCCTTCGAAGGGTGCTTCCTCATTTTCCCTTTTCCTTTCCCGATAGCCAAAACAGGGGTAGATGTTGGAGTAGGAGTAGTAGAGGTAACAACCGACTTGCCCTTAAGACCGGTTTCAGCGGTCTTTAAGAGTCCTTGAAGCTTGCTAAGGGTAACTTCCTCCTTGTTCATATGATATGTCATACGAAAATGGTCATAACAAGAAGGTAAGGAGTGCAAAATGATGTCAATTGCCAACTCCTCAGGGAAGTTTACATTCAACTTCAGCAAACGGTCCACATACCTTTGCATCTTTTGCATGTGGGCCATGATGGATTCACCGTCCTTCATGCAGGTTGTTATTATGGAGGAGATTATTTCATACCGCTCTTGACGAGCACTCTGATGGTACCTTTCCATCAGGTCTTGGTGCATCTCAAAAGGGTAGAAGTCCTCATAGGACTTTTGGAGCTCGGCTGTCATCGTGTCCATCATGATGCATACCACCTTAGTAGCATCTCTCTCATGTGTCCTGAATTCAGTGATCTCCTCAGGAGTAGCAGTAGACTCATCAAGCTCTTTCAACTTCTTATCAAGGACATATTCCTTGTCCTCATAACGAGTTACCATCCTGATGTTCCTAATCCAGTCCATGAAGTTGGAACCATCAAAGATGACTCTCCCACAAAGATTCATGAGAGAGAAAGAACCAGTTGGGTTAGAGCCCGAAGCATTAGTGTTGGAAGACATCTGAAAGAAGAAAGTAAGTTTAGATTAGATATATAGAGTCCTTAATAAGACACTCAAATGTAATATTAAGGCTAGGATCCAATCACAATATATTATACTTAGAAGAGGGATACCGTAATCTAAGTAATAATATATTTGAAAGGTAGGTGAATGACGATTCACCAATTTCCACCACGAAAACGAAATGATTTATTAGGTTTTAATTGTATTTGAAATTCCTAGATTCTTTTGAGATTCATTGAACTTTTCAATGGTATGTTTCAATCTCGATTGTGCCCTTCAAGTTTTGTGACTGGGATGCCGAGGATCACAAAACAAGGTGTGAATAACCATGCCAATTCACTTGGTACCCTTAATATTATCACCTAATCAATGTGTCGGTTAACCACACACGCTCCATTGATCTATGACAAACATTAAGTCACCCTTCGTGATCCTTACTAGTCCAAGTTAGTGTGCCAGTTAACCACACACGCTCCACCAACGACTTGGTAAGGTACAAAGTGTGAATTCCATGGATTATCACCATGTTCACATTTTTCCTAAAGTAACTAATATTGGGAATTAAATAAAAGATTCAGTTACTTTATAATATTCATCATACTTAATGAGAATATATAAGTCTTTGTCTTACCCGTTCGGCTAACGACCCTCCACCAGTCAAGCAAGCGGTGGGTGAGAGTATACACCCATTAAGTCGCCATTTTATAGGCAACAACCTTATACCCACCTTATAGACCGACTTCGTGAATGAGGCCTACTAACGGTAAAACGACTTGTTCTTATACATATATATATATATATATATATATATATATATATATATATATATATATATATATATATATATATAAAATTAAGCATTAATGTTATAAATAGTATAAGTGTTGAATTTTAACTTTTAAAATTCTAAGTGTTGGAATTAAAGTTTATTAAAGTGTGTGAAACTTTTCCAAATTCCAAAACTTGAGGACAAGTTTTGTAACTCTTCAAAACTTTTCATTTCAGAACTTATGAATTAAAGGTTCATAAAATGAAGACTCTTCATTTTATGTAACTTATGTGTTTTTAATGTGTGTTAAAGAAAAGTGACCTTTGGATGTCCATAACTTGAGGAAAAATTATGGACTCCATTAAAACACATAAATAATCAAGAATTAATCCTAAACAATTCAGCAAATAATTCCTATCATCTTCTAAATTCATAAGAACATGAACATGATTATCAAAGTTTCAAAAATTATATGAACACATACAAAGCATGAAATTTTGATATATGCTATTGTAAATGGATTAGAACAACCATTACACCAACTAAAATAAGTTTTAAAACATCAAAACAGAGTGGGGTAAAGTTTCTAGTCCATTTCCAGCAGCAAAAGTCGAAAATCTGCATTTTGAACCTTCTACTCGCCGAGTGCACGAACCTACTCGGCGAGTAGGATGAATTTTACCTTGGACTCGGCAAGTCCACCATGCAGACAGCAAAAATTTCAACTTTTCTCACTATTTTGCATCAAGTATCAAACAAGCAAGCCTAGGCTTTGATACCACTGTTGGGTTTTGAGCAATCTAACACTTCCTAAGTGTGCATGCAACTCTAATAAACCTTGGATCTATGTTTGTCTAAATACATGCAAAATAATAATTTTCCAAGGTTTATAACCTATCTAACATGGCATGGGGTACTTTTAAACATAAAAGAATTAGATAAGATTACATACCTTTTTTTGATGAGATTCATTCTTAAGGAGTTTGAGGGCTAAGCACCAATAGTGTGAATGCCTCAAATGGAATCACAAATCAGCACAAACTCTTGGAAAACCTTGAGAGAGTGTATACACACTTCAATTTTCGGCCACACACAAACACACACACTAGTGGCTATTTCATGCAACATAAGCATGCTTATATAGTGTACATGATTAGGGTGAAACCCTAATAACCCATGACCTTTCCTTTTCCAAGGATCCATGGGTTAAAAGCTCCATGGATCATCCATGGACTTCCATACAAGCCTAACCCATTAACAAATGGGTGTTAGCCACACCATATAAAATCAATAGCCCGCAATATAATTAGTCTTCCTTTTAATCTCTAAATTAATTCATAATTAATTTAAGATTAAGACTAATTAAATAACATGACTTCATATTAATATATTATAACTTATAATATATTAATAATAATATATGTATAACTCTCATAAAATTATCCATAAATAGTTTGGATGAAATGCAACCCAAATGGACCATGCCGGGTCGGGTCAAGTATATACCAAATACGTTATGGACTTAGACACCTTATCCAACACAATTGACGTCCATTTGAAACACCTTAAAATTCTTGTGTGCAGCATATACCAGAAAGATACGAACAAATTCTAACCTTGCTACAGGAGCGAAGGTTTCTTCATAGTCGATTCCTTCTTCCTAACAATATCCCTTGACTACTAGTCTCACTTTATTTCTTATCACATTGACTTCTTTATCCACCTTATTGCGAAACACCTATTTTAAACCAACAACTGATGCAACTGGTGGAGTTGGTATTAATCTCCAGACCTTGTTTCACTCAAATTCATTGAGTTCGTCTTGCATCGATTGCACCCAATCAGAATGATCAAGAGTTGTGTGATGATTTTAGGTTTAGCCTTAGAAATGAATGAGTTGAACTTACAAAATTCCACCTGAGAGAATAATGCATTTTGCTTCACTTTTAACTAAGATCGTGTGAGGACACCTGTAGATGATTCACATATGACTTGAAATTTTGGGTGATCTCTAGTCAATTTCATCAGTGGAGGATAATTTGGATCATAAGAAGCCTCCAGTTAAGCAATTACTTCTTTGAATTCAGACAGTACATCCGAATCATCATTAGCTTCTTTATTCTCCCCCTCGAATGATGATGACTCTTCGCCCTCAGGTTCAGAGTGCTCCCCCTTAACTGGATGTTCATTAGTAATACTTGGAGATGGATGCTCCCCCTCGAATGGCACTTTAGGTGTATAAGACAAATATGAACACTCCCCCTACAATGGTTTGTGTTCTTTTGGTGTTCCGCTCGAACTTGTAGTGTGACAATCGTCAATCTTGAGTCAAGTCAAGTCATCAAGTCAACTGGTCAACTCGATTAAACCTTGTGTATTAGGGTTTGTGTTACGTACATACTGTATAACTTGTTATGTTAATGGGATAACATCACTTGGGAAAAGCCCTTGTGTTAAAACTTCATGAGCCTTAGTTCTAATCAATGAATTGAACTGATAAAACAATGTTGCATACTCATCGGGAGTGTGTAAGATCCTTAAACAAGGCTTAACATGGTTTACGGACCTTGCATTGCGAAGCCGGACACTCACATTTGTCACACACGAAACCTCTCTCAATCGTTTTCACTCAATCTCTTCTCATCAAGAATCTCTCCCAAATCTCTCTAAGAATGTCAAATCTCTCCTAAATCTCTCTAAGAATGTCAAATCTCTCCCAAATCTCTCTAAGAATGTCAAATCTCTCCCAAATATCTCTTTGTATGAGAAAATCTCTACAAGTATGTGAAATCTCTCCCAAATCTCTCTCAAAAGTTCCTTGGACTTTTTATAGTCTTTCGGGCCATCCCGACCCTTAACCGGGTCAAAAACGGCTTAAAACGGGGTAAAAATGAGAAAAATAGACCTTAGGAACCGAAACCTCTTTATAAGAGAGAAGCCTCTTAGGACCCGAAGGTCCTCTTAGGGACCGAGAGCAAGGTAGAACCGAACCCGAGCCCAGGAGGAACCAAACCCGAGCCCAGGAGGAACTGAACCCGAGCCCAGGTGGAACCTAACCCGACAGGTCCCCTCAGGGCCGAACCTTGCGCACCACCCGAACCTGAAGGTACTGTTCATTCGGCTCATTTCGGGTCTGACAGGTTCGCCTCTTATTTCCGGACCGAACCCCTCGCCTTCGCCTCTCACTTCCGGTTCGCACCCTTCGCTTCCTCGCCCCTCTCACTTCCTCGCCTCCCTTCGTTTCCGGCTACAGTCCCCAGCAAGGACCGAACCTCGGCCTAGGACCGAGAGGTCTCGCTGGGAATCCATTTTCTCCCAGTTTTCGCGTAGTTTTGTGTTTAAGGCCCGTTTTTAATTATTTTAACGCGGGATTTTCACCCAAAATCATATTTTAACATAATAAACCCTAAATATTCACAATTTAATCATATTTTCATAAAAAATCTTTATTTAAATGATAAAAGCATGTGGGTAAAGTACAAAGAGGTGGAGTGTTGACTTTGCTTTACCTTATGACACAAGCAACCACTCCCACACCCACTCTATGACCAGCCATACATCCCCACCTTACCTAGGTCACTTCAATGTCCCTTACACTCAATTTTCACTCATTCACATGTTTTTAGAACTAGAACAAACATCCTCTCTCCTCATTTCTCTCATTTGCTCTCCTTTCACTAAGTATCAAACACCACTTTTCTCTCAAACTTTTTCTCCACCAAATTCGAGATTCAAGGCTGATTTTCAAGTGTTCTTCCACTATTAGTAAGTATAATTCATCCTCCTTATGATTATTTCACTTAATTCTACTCAAATCATTGATTGCTTACACAAACTCCATAACTATGATGTTAGATTCTCGAAAATCTTCAAGGCATTTTCAAGTGTTCTTGAGTTAAACACTTCCATTCTTCAACAATCATCTACTGAAATCACTTAAGGTGAGTTCATACCACTACATTTTCATGTTTTCTCAAGTTTTTAAGGGGGGAATACAAGTTAAAACACCAAGAACATAACTAAAATTTTCTAACAGCCTTCATCAGAAAAGTTCAACTCCATTCATGGACTGTTTTGGACATCTTAAGCATTTTTGTTTTCAAAACTGTACAAGGTGAAAATAGTTCAAGTTCTTAGCTTTAAAATGACTACTTGCACATCTCCATATGATGTTTCTACAATTTATGGTGATTTTTACAAAACTGCCTATCATTTCAAACAACAATCCGGACTAGTCTGTGATTATGGACTTTTTCACCCAAGTTGGAGGTCATTAAAAATCGTGATAAAAATTATGAGTAAACTACATACATTTTGTGAACTCTTAGAATTTACGGATCTGGTTTTCGACTTCGTATGATTTTTCTATGATTTTTCCAAAACAGTGCAGAATGGCTAAAGTTAGCCAACAGCATGTAAATATCATAACACTTTGTATTATGTTGAGCAAAGTGTATAATCCTAAGTTGTAATTATTGAATGTGTTTCTTTGTTAGTTTATCATCATGAACTAAAACTAAGTCATTCATAATAAATATTATTCATTCATTTTAGAACACGTATATTAACTATAAAAATTATAGTTTAATAAATTCATAACACTAATACAATTCCATAAAAGAGTTCTTACATATTACAAACGTTTTAGATAAACTAAAATAGGTGTAGTTTATGGCATATTGCATAACACACTCGTACTAAAAGAGTACATTCATACAGAAAAGGTTTACACTCACATACATTATACGTAAACTTGTTACCCTAAGTTGTGAGACATTCTCTCTTTCCGTACGTCCGAGTGTGGAATATAATTCTGGTAGTTATAATCAGAGTCTCCTGGAGGGGGAACATGATACTTGTATATAGATCTATATTGGGTTTGACACCCCACACCTTGCTGCTAGCTACAGTGGGACCTGCAAGTCTAGGGGTGACAAATGTCATTTCATTTTCACGACGCTTGAGAAACGCCGTGGCAGGTTCACATAGTCATAGTATGATTATAGCGACTCACATAGGGAGATAACAATTCATAAAGTTTACGGGATTTCATAAAACCTAAGTAGGTTTTAGGTTGATTTAAATTCACTTTTTATATCAATTCAAACTCATGACATTTCTACTAAGTAAGAATGATTTCTTATACATTTTGGTCTTTGGTCATAAACATGTAATTGATTTTGAAACATGTAATCCATACAAGTGATGTAACTTTTTCAATTATATATATGTTGGTTGTGTTTGCTTAAATTACTATTGAAATTGTGGTTATGATACTATACATGAAGTCCTCCACCCCCGGACGTTTCCGCCATCGTTGGTTTGGGGGTGTAACATGTAGGTTCATTTGAACTAGGAGGTTTGTTTTCCATATCTTTCACAGCATCGTCGATGATTTTTTTGAATTCATCTTCTTTATTGTCTGCTGATTTATATTCAGAAGAAATGGCTTTTTCTGTTTTATTAAAGAGAAGCGTAAACTCATCATGTAAAGTTGAGATAGGAACCGTTACTGGACTTGGCTATGGAAGATCTCCTCTGATAAACTGTCATTTTGCTGAATCTTCTTAGAATAGTTATCATCAAATGTGACATAGTAGGTCTCCTCTATCTTCTTTGAGCGTTTGTTGAGAACCCTAAATGCCTTAGAATTCAACGAATACCCAAAAAATATACCTTCATCAGCTTTCACATTGAATTTGTTCCGCTTTTCCTTGGAATTGAAGATGAAATACATGGAACCGAATACGTGGAAAAATTTAACATTAGGTTTGCGATTGTTAATAATTTCATATGGAGTAAGAGAGAATCGCTTGTTCAGAATGGATCTAATTTGGGTTAAGCATTCAGTTGCAATAGCATCAACCCAGAAATACAGAGGTAGCGAAGCGAAGGTAAGCATTGTTCGAGCAGCTGCACACAAAGAACAGTTTCGTCTTTCAACTATGCCATTCTGTTGTGGGGTATAAGAAGCCGAAAATTTGTGTGTGACTCGTTTATCAGCCAGAAATTCTACGAAGTCTTGATTTTAAATTCCAGCCCATTATCGCTACGAATATTGCAAACCAGCTTTCGCAGCTGAAGCTCAACTTTTTATTATAAAACTCTTGAGTGTAGGAGCTGCCTCAGATTTCCGTTTAAGAAAGAACACCCAAGTGAAACGTGAAAAATCATCAATTATAACGAGAATATACTTACTACCACCGACACTTTCGATTGCAGAAGGTCCATAAACGTTTATGTGTAGAAGTTCTAACGGTTCAATGATTTTCGTGTTTACTCGAGTTGGATGGATTTTCCTACTTTGCTTCTCCATTTCGAATGCTGCATATGAATGATCATTATCGAAATTCAATAGAGGAAGCCCTCGTACATTATCACCAAGCACGAGCTTGTTGATATCCTTGAAATTTATGTGTGAAAATCGTGTCACAACTAGAAATTTTGTGTCCTGTAATCACTATACTCAAGTAAATGTTGAATTCAAAAACTCAAGAGCATGTATGATGCTTACTCAATGGAAAAACTAAACCTCAATTCACTACATCAAGCAATTGGAAACCCTAGAAGTTCTTGATTAGGTCCATTTTGGACTAGGACTTCCTTATTGGACTCTATGGACCAATAAGCTTCCAATTTAACTATCATGGGCTTAGAACCCTTAAATGGGCTCTAATTGGACCCACATTCATTTATTTCAACATTTTGTGCCATATTGGGCCTAGAATGAAATAAATTAAAAGTTTTGCACCATGATTAACCTAAACTAGCCTAACATAGTGTGAAAATCATATTATATTTTTTTGGGTTAAAACTCATCCAACCTAACTTATACATGGGCTTAGGGCATTAAAGCCCAAATTTTTCCTTTTCTTCCAAATTCTCGGCCCAATACCCAAATCCAAGATGAAAGGAGGGGTTTGACTTTCATTGCCACCTCTTTATTCTCTCATGGATCTCCATGCACAAACACATGTTTCCATGCACATATCACTTCACCCACTTATCTTTCCTCTCTTTCTTTTCCTTCGGCCGAGAGTCTCCCCAAACACACACATTCCACAACAAAAATCTCTCTAAATCACTCAAGACTTCTCTCTTCTTCCTCTCCATTCAAAATCTCGAAACTTTGCTTGTATTTCAAGAAGATTTCACAAGATAATCATCATCCTTTGGTAAGTTTTCCCATGTCTAAGTTACAAAACTCCCCTCTAATATAAGATCATTTATTCTAAACAAGTTTCTTTGGTGATCATACTCCTAGAAAACTCCATAAACTCGAGATCTTCATCAAGGGGTGCTAGGGCCAAAAATCACCAAACTTCCTTCCATCTTTTCTTCAAAAACCGAAACCACACCCTAAGGTGAGCTTCATACTCCCTATCTTTCGGTTTTATAAGTTTTTTTGGGGGGGAATACAAGTGAAAGTGTATATCTATATGTGTTTTGTATGCCTTGTATGATTTTAATGCTTATATGTGTGTTTTTTGTGTGTTTATGATGTTGGATCTAACCATAAGCCCCTAAAAATCAAGATATACTTTATGTGAAATGATACTAGCATCAAATATATTTCTACATACAAATTATTCCAAGAAAAATAGCTAAGTGGCTTAATAACATCTTCTTTGGGCTAAAAACTCTATTTTTGGACATAAAATGTTAAAAATATAAAGTTAAAGGGCCCAAAATGACATATTACGAATTCTGATGGATGAGAAGAGTCAAAACAGTTTCAATAAAGTATTTTCTGGAAATATACTCTTTTGGAGGGTTGAAAATATAAATTTCAAGCTTAATGGGCTAAAAATGACATTTTTGGCCCAATAGGGCCCAATATGCGAAATTTTCTGTTTTGAAGGGCCAAAACTATATTTTTCTGCAAAACAGTGGACTACTAGTGTCCCAAGTCCTTTTCTAAGGTTAAAAATGCTTTTCATAATTAAAAAGGACCAAAGTTGCAAAAAATTTCCAATTTGGGGCAAAAGTGTAAATTTGCGAAAAAGGAAGGTTTCAACCGAGAAAACTGTATTTTCAGGGACCAAAACTGTTTTTAACTAAAAATATGCTGAATAATATCAATTTCCATAAGTTTTGGTGTTAAAACGTCAAGAAAAATGGTTTAAGGACCAAATCGGAAATTTATTTATTTAAAGGGTTGAAAAAGTAAATTTATAACAAAAAGAGGGGCTGTAACAGAAAAGTTGAAATGTTAATTCATTACATCCATTGTGATAAAATACTGGCACTATGACTACCGACGAATTATATTACACCACAACACCAAAAATCGTTATCAAAAGAATTGATTCGGTCTCGAATCAATGACAAACCCGAAACTACTAACACGACAATAACTCGACTTATACACGGAAACATTTGGGAATTCAACACACATGTGAGAGTGCACAGACGTCGATGCACCATCTTTGGGCCCCAAAGTGTAAAATCTTGTTTGTTGGGCCTAGCTAGCCCAATGACCTGATCTTTAGGCCCGAGGACTCCAACTTTACGAGTTGTTGGGTCTTACATGATCCAACACAGCGTAGAAGGACTTTCAATGGCTTTTTACTATTGGTCCCCAAGGGTCCTTTGGTACTGCTAGTAAAGTCGGTTATTCACATGCGAGTGGGCCAAGGGCCCTTCGTACTCTTTTTTTTTTATCCCCAATCGGCTAACGGAGTTACCGAGGTCTTCGTGCCCTCTTTCTCTTCGGATATGGGACTACAAGAAGTCATGGCGGTTGGATTACGTGAATAATACTGATGACGCCTAAGGTATCATTAGTATAAGTTGCAAACTGGCCGTTTGCGTAACGCGTGTTTATAGCAATTCACCATGCGCAATAATCCGACATCGCCTGGAATCAATGACTTCACACGCCACGATGGTTCTACAACTACATGGAATTCAAAGTATTAGGAAAACATCGGGTTTTCCTAGGGTTTTACAATATATACAGTTTCGAAATGTACACAAGTTTAATGAACATTTTTTTTAGAAACAAACAAGCATACTTATGGATCTTCACAAACCTTTTCAGAAACTCTTTTCAGAAAATATCGGATTTTCTGGTGGTTTTCAAAATAATACAAAACGTTGCTTTTCAAATACCGCTTATGAACTCACCAACATTTCATATGTTGACGTTTTTCAAAATACTTGTATTCTCAGGTAACAAGTGAACCAAAGGAAAATGTACTCAGTGATGGCTTGCAGTTTGTTTAGCTATGAACCGAACAATTTGTTTTTGGGAATGTAATGTTAAAACAATGTACTCAGTGTAAACATTACCAGTTGTACTATATTAATGCATGGTGACAAATGATGTTATGTTTCATATATATTCAATGTTATGGTATTCAATTAAGTCACAACAGCCCTTGGACATTTCCGCCGTTTGGTTCGGGGGTGTGACAGGTTGGTATTAGAGCTTTGTTTATAGTGAACTAGCATATCTAGCCACACATTGATATGCAACTATAAATCAAAAAGAGGGACTAACTTAACTCTGAACAAAACAAGTAAAAATACAACAATAAAACATCTTTGCTTGCAGTAGGAACAAGGAACCTAACGCCGAACCAAACAAAAATAATACTAGTATCTCGGTTAAATTCAGGACTGTTCTCCAAGGTATAACTAATACATGTCCCGATGAAATCATGATATCTAGGGAACCTAAAACTATACCCCTATACCACCAAAAAGAGAATGCCTGTTTAGCTTGTGCAATAGCGGTAGAGTCATAGGAAAGTGATAGCTTATTCGTATACCTTCTCCCAGTCTTCATGGAGGGAGAGCATCAGGGCATTCAGTTTCACCAAGCCCTAGTGGCACATGGGATACTCGAAGACGAACCAGAAGGGAATCAAGAGGGAGTCCACGGCGTCGAACCTGACGAGTACATGGACACCGACTACGAGTTCGAGGAGACCGACGATGACATGGAGAAGGATCAGGCCCCGAACATGGATCACGTCGCATCTCCTGTTAGCGAAGTGCAACAGGATCACCACGCCCCACCAGTGAATCCTGCGAGGGAGTATCGCTCCCCAGAAGCCGAGATTGCCGACTTGCGGCAACAACTATTCGCCATGGAAGCACGCGTAGTGCAAGCAGAGCATGAGAGGGATGAGGTCATTGTAGACATGACTGAGATGGCTCAGCTGTTAGCTCAGCACTTTAGCATATGATTTCACCGTTATATCCAGACGCAGCTCATCGCGGTTAGGGATAGACTTATCTTAGTAGGTCGTTAGGAACTATGCTATGTACCCCGACTCTATGTTTAAGTGATTACACTACTCATAGAGCCGTTATGCTGTCGAACTAGTGTCACTCATGTATGCTCTTACGAGCAAAATTTTCATGTATCAAATGCGGATAATATTAATAAACTTTTACGTGTTTTGTTACGATATTACAAATTGCTATGTGTTGAGAAATTATGATTGAATGGTCAATGGTAGTAGTGTTTAAGTTCGTACCATGCACCTAGTCAGTAGGATCACAACCTCACGGAAACCACATACACTCAACATATTTCCGTTTCGTGACAGAAAGATGCCTCTCCGACCTACTCGCGGAAACCCAGGACCAACTCCACCCGAAGTTGACTCAGCCGCGTTCCAGGCAGCTGTATCTGCTGCGGTCATTGCAGCAATGGCGCAAATTCCTCAAGGGAACAACGGAGGAGTCAATGGACAAGGAGCCGGAAGTTCGAACAACGGAACGAATCAAGGACCCACCAAAACATGTACCTACAAGGACTTCACAAACGCCAAACCACGAACTTTTAACGACACTAGAGGGGTGATCACTCTAAAGCGATGGATCGAGAAGGTGGAGTCGGTATTCGAGATATGCGATTGTCCTGAGCAGATGAAAGTGAAGTTCACGGCCTGCACTCTTGTCGATCAAGCGCTCACCTGGTGGAACGGACATGTAAAAGCCATGATGCTCCCTGTAGCCAACTCGATGCCGTGGGCGGAGATGAAAGAAATGTTAATGGCTGAATACTGCCCGCGAGGCGAGATACAGAAGATGGAGCAGGAGCTGTGGAACCTCACTGTGCAGAACGCGAATATTGATGCCTACATATCGAGATTTAGTGAACTATCTCTGTTGTGTCCGAGTATGATCACCTCGGAAGGGAAGAAGATTGAGCAATTCATCTGGGGACTAACAGCACCAATTCAAGGGAATGTGATAGCTGCAAACCCCGAAGCATTTGACAGTGCAAAAAGATTGGCAGAGAAGTTGTATGACCATAACAACAAGAAGGGCGAGAAGCCAGTGGAGACCGAGAAAAAGAAGGAAGTTGATGGCAAGAAGGGAAATAACAATAAGATGAAAGGGAGCCAGGGCCCCGAGACCTCTAAAAAGCAGCAGACAGTGGCAGTTAACGCTGTCACCGCACCGGCTCCAGCCTCACCACATGCTCTAGCCTCAGCGGCTACAAATGCTTGAAGACCTTATTCCGGTAATCTTCCCAAGTGCAATAAGTGTGGTTTCCATCACAATGGAGAATGCAAGGATTTTCAGTGCACCGGTTGCAACCGAAAGGGACACACTGCAAGGTACTGCAGGACTTACCCTCCCCAGAATCAAAATCAGGGAAACAACAACAACAACACCATCACCGGCGGCAGCAATGCAGGACCTAGCCACACCTGCTATGGGTGTGGAAGGACTGGGCATTTCCGCCGAGACTGCCCTCACAACAACAATTCAGGAAACGGAGGAACAGGAAGGATGCTGACCATGGGTCAGGGGGAGGCGATTCAGGACCCCTCAGTTGTTACCAGTACGTTTCTTCTAAATCACACTTATGCATGCCTCCTATTTGACACCGGAGCGGAGCGAAGTTTCGTAAGCAATAAGTTTAAACATTTACTAAAACAACAACCCCAAAGGCTAAATGAAACCTATACGGTGGAAATGGCCAATGGAAAAACCGAATCCACTGGGAAAATCTACATCGGATGTACCCTAACCCTTAATCAACACGTCTTTCGAATAGACCTAATGCCAGTATCAATTAGGAGTTTCGATGTGATCATCGGCATGGATTGGCTAAGCCCCCACCATGCTGAAATTATGTGCCACGAGAAGGCCGTTCGTCTTCGTCTCCCAAATCACGAAACCCTAGTAATTTACGGAGACAAACCCAGCATGAAACTTCGCCTCATCTCGTGCATCAAGGCACAAAAACACCTACGAAAGAAGGATTCGGCATTACTGGCTCACATAGTGGATAAAACCAAGGAAGAGACTAACATTCAAGATATTCCGGTAGCGTGTGAATTTCCAGACGTGTTTCCTGAAGATCTTCCGGGAGTACCCCCAGAGAGACAGGTTGAGTTTCGAATCAACCTCATTCCAGGAGCAACTCCTCTCGCTAAATCACCCTATCGGCTGGCTCCTGCTGAAATGCAGGAATTGTCCAGCCAACTCAGTGAGCTTCTGGACAAGGGATTTATCCGACCTAGTTACTCGCCATGGGGAGCTCCAGTGCTCTTTGTCAAAAAGAAGGACGGATCTTTTAGAATGTGCATCGATTACAGAGAGTTAAATAAACTCACTGTTAAAAATTGCTACCCACTCCTACGAATCGATGATCTATTCGACCAGCTCCAAGGAGCTAGTTATTTTTCAAAAATAGATCTACGGTCCGGATGCCACCAACTCAAAGTCCGAGACGAGGATATTCCAAAAACCGCTTTCCGAACCCGCTACGGACATTATGAATTTGTCGTAATGCCCTTCGGTCTAACAAATGCACCGGCTGCATTCATGGATCTGATGAACCGGATCTGTCGACCATTCCTAGACAACTTTGTCCTTGTCCTCATTGATGACATTCTCGTTTATTCCCGAAGCGAAGGAGAGCATGGCCAACATCTCCGACAAATCCTAGAAACGCTGCGATCAGAGAAGCTATACGCAAAACTCTCCAAGTGTGAGTTTTGGCTCCGGAGTGTGAACTTCGTTGGTCACGTAGTTAGCCAAGAAGGAATACATGTGGATCCCTCTAAGGTCAAAGCTGTTGAAGGGTGGGCAACCCCGACAACACCCACATAAATTCGTCAATTCTTGGGCCTAGCAGGCTACTATAGGAGATTCATTCAAAACTTCTCTAAGATCGCCAAACCACTTACCTCTCTTACGCAAAAGGGCGTACCATTCAAATGGACAGACAAACAAGAGATTGCGTTTCGGACATTAAAGCAACCTCTCTGTAGCGCCCCTGTACTATCTCTACCGGAAGGAACGGAAGATTTTGTAGTCTACTGCGACGCATCAAATCAGGGCTTAGGTTGCGTCCTCATGCAACGTGGAAGGGTGATAGCATACGCATCCCGCCAACTAAAGACGCACGAAGTAAATTATACGACACATGACCTAGAATTGGGAGCCGTGGTCTTCGCTCTGAAAATTTGGAGGCACAACCTATACGGTATGAAGTGCACCATCTTCACGGACCACAAGAGTCTCCAACACATCTTGAACCAGAAGGAGCTGAACATGAGACAACGGAGATGGGTTGAATTGCTAAACGACTACAAGTGTGAGATCAAGTACCATCCAGGAAAGGCCAACGTGGTAGCTGACGCATTAAATCGGAAGGAGTACTCTAATCGTCGCGCGAAAACTCTCTCGATAACCATTCAATCTCATCTGGTCACTCAAATTGCAACATTCCAGTCGGAGGCCATTAAGACGGAAAATAGAGCAAGAGAGGCATTACGCGGGATGGAGAAGAATCTAGAGGCAAGGGAGAATGGAGTATACTACTTCATGAACCAAATTTGGGTCCCAAAAATTAGAGGATTTAGGGAGGTTGTTATGAAAGAAGCCCACAAGACACGATACTCCATTCATCCCGGTTCAGACAAGATGTATTTGGACATTAAACAACACTATTGGTGGCCTAACATGAAGGCGGAAATTGCGACCTATGTTAGTAAGTGCCTTACGTGCACCAAGGTAAATGTGGAGTACCAGAAACCCTCAGGATTGTTACAGCAACCGGTAATCCCGGAGTGGAAATGGGAGGGGATTTCTATGGATTTCGTGACCAAGCTACCCAAGACGTCGGACGGACTGGACACCATATGGGTAATAGTCGACCGACTGACAAAGTTTGCCCATTTCCTGCCTATAAAAGAATCCTACAAGATGGAAAGATTGACACGTCTGTACATTCGAGAGATCGTGACACTCCACGGAATACCAGTATCTATCATCTCGGATAGGGACAGTAGGTTCACGTCACGATTTTGGCAATCACTCCATAAGGCGATGGGAACAAACCTCGACATGAGCACCGCTTATCATCCACAAACGGATGGTCAAAGCGAGCGAACCATCCAAACGCTCGAAGACATGCTCCGCACATGCGTGATAGACTTTGGGAAGTCTTGGGATACCCACCTACCTTTAATCGAGTTCTCATATAACAATAGTTATCATTCGAGCATCAAGGTGGCTCCTTTCGAAGCACTGTACGGGCGTAAATGTAGATCACCGTTATGTTGGGCTGAAGTAGGTGACACCCAGCTAGCAAAAACACATACGTCGGACAAAGCACTAACAGGACCGGAGATCATTCGCGAAACCACGGAAAAGATCGTTAAAATCAGAGCTCGATTGCAAGCATCGCGTGACCGACAAAAGAGCTACGCTGATAAACGGAAATCCCTTAGAATTTCAGGTCGGGGATCGAGTACTGTTGAAATTCTCACCCTGGAAAAGGGTTATACGTTTCAGAAAACGGGGAAAGCTGAACCCACGATACATTGGACCTTTCGAAATCGTCGCCCGAATACGTCCGGTAGCATACAGACTGCAACTACCCGCAGAGCTAAACGGTGTACACCCCGTGTTTCATGTATCTAATCTGAAGAAGTGCCTATCTGATGAAACCCTCGTCATTCCTCTTGATGAGATCGAAATCAATGAGAATCTCATGTTCGTTGAAGAACCAATTGAAATCATGGACAGGGAGGTGAAGCGTACTAAGCAAAGTCGCATCCCGATCAAGAAAGTACGGTGGAACGCAAAGCGTGGACCAAAATTCACGTGGGAACGCGAAGACCAAATGAAGCAAAAGTACCCTCACCTATTCTAGCATACTCGAATCTAGCTTTCAAAAATAATTTCGGGACGAAATTCCCTCTAACGGGGGGATGATGTCATAACTAGAAATTTTGTGTCTTGTAATCACTATACTCAAGTAAATGTTGAATTCAAAAACTCAAGAGCATGTATGATGCTTACTCAATGGAAAAACTAAACCTCAATTCACTACACCAAGCAATTGGAAACCCTAGAAGTTCTTGATTAGGTCCATTTTGGACTAGGACTTCCTTATTGGACTCTATGGACCAATAAGCTTCCAATTTAACTATCATGGGCTTAGAACCCTTAAATGGGCTCTAATTGGACCCACATTCATTTATTTCAACATTTTGGGCCATATTGGGCCTAGAATGAAATAAATTAAAAGTTTTGCACCATGATTAACCTAAACTAGCCTAATATAGTGTGAAAATCATATTATATTTTTTTTGGGTTAAAACTCATCCAACCTAACTTATACATTGGCTAAGGGCATTAAAGCCCAAATTTTTCCTTTTCTTCCAAATTCTCGGCCCAAGGCCCAAATCCAAGATGAAAGGAAGGGTTTGACTTTCATTGCCACCTCTTTATTCTCTCATGGATCTCCATGCACAAACACATGTTTCCATGCACATATCACTTCACCCACTTCTCTTTCCTCTCTTTCTTTTCCTTCAGTCGAGAGTCTCCCCAAACACACACATTTCACAACAAAAATCTCTCTAAATCACTCAAGACTTCTCTCTTCTTCCTCTCCATTCAAAATCTCGAAACTTTGCTTGTATTTCAAGAAGAATTCACAAGATAATCATCATCCTTTGGTAAGTTTTCCCATGTCTAAGTTACAAAACTCCCCTCTAATATAAGATCATTTATTCTAAACAAGTTTCTTTGGTGATCATACTCCTAGAAAACTCCATAAACTCGAGATCTTCATCAAGGGGTGCTAGGGCCAAAAATCACCAAACTTCCTTCCATCTTTTCTTCAAAAACCGAAACCACACCCTAAGGTGAGCTTCATACTCCCTATCTTTCGGTTTTATAAGTTTTTTTGGGGGGGAATACAAGTGAAAGTGTATATCTATATGTGTTTTGTATGCCTTGTATGATTTCAATGCTTATATGTGTGTTTTTTGTGTGTTTATGATGTTGGATCTAACCATAAGCCCCTCAAAATCGAGATATACTTTATGTTAAATGATACTAGCATCAAATATATTTCTACATACAAATTATTCCAAGAAAAATAGCTAAGTGGCTTAATAACATCTTCTTTGGGCTAAAAACTCAATTTTTGGACATAAAATGTTAAAAATATAAAGTTAAAGGGCCCAAAATGACATATTACGAATTCTGATGGATGAGAAGAGTCAAAACAGTTTCAATAAAGTATTTTCTGGAAATATACTCTTTTGGAGGGTTGAAAATATAAATTTCAAGCTTAATGGGCTAAAAATGACATTTTTGGCCTAATAGGCCCAATATGCGAAATTTTCTGTTTTGAAGGGCCAAAACTGTATTTTTCTGCAAAATAGTGGACTACTAGTGTCCCAAGTCCTTTTCTAAGGTTAAAAATGCTTTTCATAATTAAAAAGGACCAAAGTTGCAAAAAATTTCCAATTTGGGGCAAAAGTGTAAATTTGCGAAAAAGGAAGGTTTCAACCGAGAAAACTATATTTTCAGGGACCAAAACTGTTTTCAACTAAAAATATGCTGAAAAATATCAATTTCCATAAGTTTTGGTGTTAAAACGTCAAGAAAAATGGTTTAAGGACCAAATCGGAAATTTATTTATTTAAAGGGTTGAAAAAGTAAATTTATAACAAAAAGAGGGGCTGTAACAGAAAAGTTGAAATGTTAATTCATTACATCCGTTGTGATAAAACACTGGCACTATGACTACCGACGAATTATATTACACCACAACACCAAAAATCGTTATCAAAAGAATTGATTCGGTCTCGAATCAATGACAAACCCGAAACTACTAACACGACAATAACTCGACTCATACACGGAAACATTTGGGAATTCAACACACACGTGAGAGTGCACAGACATCGACGCACCATCTTTGGGCGCCAAAGTGTAAAATCTTGTTTGTTGGGCCTAGCTAGCCCAATGACCTGATCTTTAGGCCTGAAGACTCCAACCTTACGAGTTGTTGGGTCTTACATGATCCAACACAGCGTAAAAGGACTTTCAATGGCTTTTTACTATTTGTCCCCAAGGGTCCTTTGGTACTGCTAGTAAATTCGGTTATTCACATGCGAGTGGGCCAAGGGCCCTTCGTACTTTTTTTTATCCCCAACCGGCTAACGGAGTTACCGAGGTCTTCGTGCCCTCTTTCTCTTCGGATATGGGACTACAAGAAGTCAGGGCGGTTGGATTACGTGAATAATACTGATGACGCCTAAGGAATCATTAGTATAAGTTGCAAACTGGCCGTTTGCGTAACGCGTGTTTATAGCAATTCACCATGCGCAATAATCCGACGTCGCCTGGAATCAATGACTTCACACGCCACGATGGTTCAACAACTACATGGAATTCAAAGTATTAGGAAAACGTCGGGTTTTCCTAGGGTTTTACAGTACATACAATTTCGAAATGTACACAAGTTTAATGAACATTTTTTTTAGAAACAAACAAGCATACTTATGGATCTTCACAAACCTTTTCAGAAACTCTTTTCAGAAAATATCGGATTTTCTGGTGGTTTTCAAAATAATACAAAACGTTGCTTTTCAAATACCGCTTATGAACTCACTAACATTTCATATGTTGACGTTTTTCAAAATACTTGTATTCTCAGGTAACAAGTGAACCAAAGGAAAATGTACTCAGTGATGGCTTGCAGTTTGTTTAGCTATGAACCGAACAATTTGTTTTTGGGAATGTAATGTTAAAACAATGTACTCAGTGTAAACATTACCAGTTGTACTATATTAATGCATGGTGACGAATGATGTTATGTTTCATATATATTCAATGTTATGGTATTCAATTAAGTCACAACAGCCCTTGGACGTTTCCGCCGTCTGGTTCGGGGTGTGACAAATCGTCTGTGCCATAGGCAGCTATCATTAGAGTGAGCCATCGTTAGCAGGCATATAGCAGGTTTTCCTCTTATCGGGTTGAAATTTAGAGGATACATTTTGCCTTTCCTTGGAGACTTCAAAAGAACAACTTTTGTTTCCTTCTCTATAATTTTGGATCCTTCGTCATTAAAACTTACTTTCAAGCGTGTTCCCACAACCAATTGAGAAACACTAATCAGGTTGTGTTTGAAGGGTTTTGAGCATTCTAACACTCCTATGGTGTACATATAACCCTAGAAACCTTGGATTTATGTTTTCTCTATTATACATGCAAATATGATTTTTCCAAGGTTCTCATCTTAAATAGCATATCATGGGGTACTTGTAATATAAAAACTAGAAGAATGACTTACCTTTTCTTATGGTTGATTACTTGGATCTTTAAGAGCCTAGCACCAATAATGTGGATGCCTCAAGTGGAATCACAAATCACCAAAACAACTTGGAAGAGTTTTTGAGAATACGAAGTACACTAGAAATCGACCACCCTTTGTTCTCACACACACTAGTGCCATTTCGTGTGCCAAAGACCTCTCTTTATATAGTATGGTTGATTAGGGTTACATCCATGCAAACCCTAATACCCATGACCTTTCATTTCCATAGGATCCATGGGTTAGAAACCCCATGGACTATCCATGCAAGCTTAACCCATCCTAAATGAACTTTGTCCCATTCTATATATATATATATATATATATATATATATATATATATATATATATATTAGACTCCATATTTAATTAGTTCCTTTTGATCACTACATAAATTTCAAATTAATTATTGATCAATACTAATTAAATAATATGATTTCATATTAATATATTATAACTTATAATATATTAATAAATCACAAACATACTGTTCTTAAAAGATTATCCATACAAATTGTTTCGGTGAAGTGCAACCCAAATAAACCATGTCGGGTCGGGTCAACTACATACCTAATATAGTTACGGACTTAGACACCTTATCCAACAGTCTCCCACTTGGATAAGTCTGATAACTATAGTTGCAAGTATGATTTTAGGATCCAACCAGCAATCGTAGCTCTTAAAACTCTGTTGGCTATGAAGTGCCATTTTAGATAAGTGATCATATAATCCTCTGTTCTCAAGATATCAGCCGAAGAAATACATGGAACAACGTCGTACTTATTGTCCAATAGTTTGTTTCCCGATTTCCGATTTGTTTGACATAGAACTAAACTGAACACATCAATTTGGTTCTGATGGGGCCTGGCACATAGGTCAAAACAAAATCATTGAGGGGCCCAGATATCGCTTCTAAGCCTCCAAGGATTAAAAGGAACATATAAACTTCGACTCATATGCTTGTTACTACTACTTGTTAAATCATAAACAAATGCACATTTTATAACATCAAGTTACTAATGCATTTCCGTACAATCAATGCACAACCAACTCATAGTCAACAACTCATATCTCTAGGTTTGAAGACTTATATGATATTACTGTGTCATGATCACTTGAGATAAATTCCATGTAGTGATACAAGTGAGTGTGGGTTTAATCCAATACTTAGAACTTATGAGCACTCATGACTATTGTAGACACTTTTGCTATATCTAACACCTTCCAACATGTGACCGATTGTGGAGAGTTTGAATAAAGTAATTATTCTGGAAGTTAAAACATGAAAAGTTGAAACAATAGTAAACTATTCACACAAGATAGCAACACCTTACTTATAAATAAATAACAACTTTTATTTAATCATCAAATGTCAATTACATTTTACAAGTTTCAGAAATAGCTATATAATCTGTAAAACTAATATCGTCCTTCAGCCCAATGCGCCTCGGAAGCTACAAATGTCTAACCCTAGTCAGTCCCTTCGTGAGGGGATCTGATTGGTTCTCTTCTGACGATACCCTCTTGGCCACGAGGAGTCCTTCTATATTGTGTCTTATGAAGTCATATTTTCTGTCAATGTGTATGGATCTGCCATGATCTCTCGGTTCCTTGGCTAAGGCAACCGCATTGTTGCTGTCACAGAAAATCTACATAGACTCCTTTATAGAAGGTACAACTCCAAGGTCTCTGATGAAGTTCTTCAGCCATAGCGCCTCCTTCACTGCTTCACTCGGTGCTATGTAATTTGATGCACACGTCGAATCAGCTATCATCTCTTGCTTGGAACTTTTCCAAGTAATCGCTCCACCATTCAGGGTAAACACCCAGCCTGACTGAGAGCAGAAGTTAGGAAATTTTGAAAAAGAAACTTAAAAGAGAAAAGAGTTTTTAAAAAAGAGAAAAGGGTTTGGTGCATGCGATCAGCCGAGCTCAAGTAAGTACTCCCAAATTACCAATACAAGTTTATGTTATGATTATCAGTTTCAGTAGAACAACATGCTAGAATAGGACTAAGGATCTAGGAAGGATACCTTATGTGCCTCTTATATGTGATTCAGTTTTATGAGAACTGCATGATAGTACAGATTAGCAAAAATGATAGTCTGAGTAGTATATGCTTGAATATGTGTGCTCAATGCCCGAATGCTGCTTGCTTTTTGCTTCTAGGAGTTCTAGTTGTCTTTCACTAACTAGTAAACGAATATGTTAAGTTACATATTACAAGGACTAAATAATTTAAGAAGGTTAGGTTTAGCTCTATTTCACAGCTCTTGTTTAAGTCCAATCATTGTAAGGTAGGATCTTTCATTCGAAGAATTATATAGTCTGAGTAATATGTATTAGTATTCGCGAGCTAGATAGGGGAAGAAAGCAGGGACTTCTTATGCGGCTGATGGCGGAGAGTGAGTTGGTGATTACCCTAGGGCAAGCCTAGCATGAGAGCAGTAGAGAGCAGTAGCAGTAGAAAAGACTTGGTGGAATCAAGGCATTTATTGAGGAAAGTACGGATAAATGTGGAAGGTAGTATGGGCCCATACTACTGAAAGCAGAGGATCCATACTCGAATCAAGGAGGGCTGAAATAAGACAAGGAAACTCGTAGTATATATGATCCCTCGAGATATAATTGTATTCTGATGTTGTCATTATGTGTTTTCAAAATGGTGGTTTTGCGCCCTAGACCAGCAGTCGGTAGTTCCGGTGCTGGAGAAGGATCACGTTCAGGCTCGGGGGTCGAGCATTTGGATGAGCAGACTAGGGAGTTCATTTACTCAGAGATCACATGCAACATACTTGAGCAGACTCATGTGATCTTCGGTTCGATCAAGGAGGCTATTTTGGAGCTTTTGGATGAGAGGATGAGTACGTTTTGAGCTAAGGTGGCGGCCATGATGGGGTCGTGCACGCTCACATTCAGGGAGTTACGGGCTTGTGGAGCTCCAGATTACTAGGGGGCCCGAGACCCCATTGCGAGTACCAGATGGTTGGCTAATGTGGCCAACACTTTCCACACTAGCAGATGTCCCGAGGGGACAAGGTCCGACTTGCATCCTATCTTTTGATGGGCAGGGCACGCGATTGGTGGGAGAATATCGGTCATGCCATTAGGGATGACGCAACCCTTGATGCGATGACCTGGGCTGATTTCACGACTAGGTTCAGAGCGGAGTTTGCACCAACCATTGAGGTGCAATAGCTTCCGAGGGATTTCCAGGATCTTACACAGACTAATAAGACTGTGGCGGAGATTACCGCCAAGTTCAGGGAGAGGGCTCTTCGCATTCCTCAGTATGCGGCAGATGAGGAAATGAACAAGGCTCGATACCATGAGATGTTGAGGAGTGATATCAGACAGTTTTTGAGGCGGTCCAGCTGTAAAACATTTGATGATATGATTGCAAGGGCTCGTGAGAGGGAGATTGATTTTGAGATGGAGAGGAAGAGGAAGAGGAAGACATAGGTGGTATCTGGTACAGGGATTTTGGGTAAAAGACCCAAGGTATCTGATCACAGATCTAAGGGAAAACAGAGCCACATTCGGTGTGGCAAGTGTGGGAGATTACATGATAGAGTGTGCAGGGCAGGGAGTTCTGGCTGCTACAAGTGCGGTCGGACCGGGCATTTGAGTAGGGATTGTATAGCTACTACCACTACATCATCTGATTTGACTTGCTTCCAATGCAATCAGAGGGTACATAAAAAGTCCCAGTGTCTGAGCTTAGCAGCAGCAGGGAAGGTGGTGGCACCTACCCCTGCTACTTTGAGGATTACAGATGGCCATCAGGGTCGGGCTGAGGCGCCAGTGATGAAGAGAAGAGCCTTCTAGATGACAGCAGAGGAGGCGTGAGTGACTCCTGGCGTGATGACAAGTATGTATTTCCTCGTATCTTTGTAATTAGTATTGATTGTTTCTCATGATTATGTTTTGTGTATAGGGTTGTTCTTAGTGAATGACATTTCAGCTACAGTACTCTTTGATTCGGGGGCTACCTGATCATTTGTGTCGCTTGCGCTTAGCAAGCGGTTTAGCAGAGCTCCACGGAAGCCGGATTGCCCGCTTGAGGTTGATATAGTTAACGACAGGACCGTCAGGGTCGCGAGAGTACATAAAAGGTGTTCGCTGCGGTTATTTGACGAGCAGTTCTCAGTGGATTTGGTTCATATTCCCCTGCGAGGGAATAAGCTTATAGTGGGTATGGATTGGGTGAGCCCCAATGGGGTAGTGATTGATTGTGAACTACAGTTAGTGAGAGTCCGCACTCCTAGTGGAGGAGAGTTAGTGATTCAGGGCGAGAGGCCACATCGTGGACCGATTCTTTTGTTTAGCAACGAGAGCAAGGTGCTACTTCCACTAGGAATGTGTGGGGTACATCGCCTATTTCATGGATACCCGGGAAAAAGGTGAGGCAACAGTTGATGATGTACCAGTGGTTGGAGAGTACCCGGACGTAATTCTAGAGGATTTAGCTGGGATACCCCCAAAGAGGCAGGTTGAGTTTAGGATTGACCGGGCACCTGGTGCGGCTCCGATAGCCAAGGCACCATATCGGTTGGCTCCTCCAGAGATGCAGGAGTTGTCTATGCAGCTGTAAGAGCTGCTAGACAGGGGTTTTATCAGGCCGAGCAGTTCAGCATGGGGAGCCCCGATCCTGTTTGTGAAGACGAAGGATGGGTCACATCTCATGTGTAAAGACTACCGAGAGCTAAACAAGGTAACAGTGAAAAACCGTTACCCACTTTCGAGCATAGATGATTTGTTTGACCAGCTTCAGGGAGCATCTTGGTTTTCCAAGATTGATTTATGGTAGGGATATCACCAGATGCGGGTCAGGAATGAGGATGTATAGAAGACCGCTTTTAGTACCCACTATGATCATTATGAGTTTGTGGTGATTCTGTTTGGGCTCACCAACGATCACAACGCGTTCATGGATCTCATGAACCACTTATGCAGGCCGATGCTGGATCGGTCTGTGATAATGTTCACTGACGACAACTTAGTTTATTCCAAGACTCAGGAGCAGCATGAGGAGCACCTGAGAGAGGTGCTAGAGACACTGAGGAGGGAGAAACTTTTCACGAAGTTCTCCAAGTGTGAGTTCTGGTTACGCGAGGTGCAGCTCTTGGGACACCTCATCAACCTGAAGGGTATAATAGTAGATCTAGCAAAGATAGAGGCTGTGATGCAGTGGTAGGTCCCGAGGTCTCCATATGAGATTCGAAGCTTCCTAGGTCTGGCAAGGTACTATAGGAGATTCATCCAGGATTTCTCCAAGATAGCAGTTCCTCTCACTCGACTGACCAAGAAGTCGGTGGCGTTCCGCTGGGGGCCTGAGCAGTAGGCAGCATTTAATACCCCGGGGCAGTGATTGTGTGAGGCACCGATTCTTACCCTGTCAGATGGAGTGGATGACTTTGTAGTTTACTGTGATGCTTTGATCATGATCATGGGAGAAATATTGATGCAGCGAGGCCATGTGATAGCTTACGCCTCTAAACAGCTGAAGCCTCACTGGAATAACTATCCGACACATGATTTAGAGTTGGGGGCAGTGGCGTTCGCCCTCAAGATTTTGTGATACTACCTCTATGGGGTCCGTTGTACCATTTACACGGATCACAAGAGTCTGAGGTACCTTATGGATCATCCAAATCTGAATATGAGGTAGCATCGATGGTTGGATGTGGTAAAGGATTATGACTATGATATCCTTTACCATCCGGGCAAGGCCAACGTTGCGGTTGATGGTCTGAGCTGCAAGGAGGTGGCGGCCCCGATCAGACATATATGTCTGAGGATGACAATGATTACTCCATTGTTGAAGTAGATCAAGGAGGCACAGGTTGAGGGCCTGAAGGAAGGGAGGCAGAAGTGTGAGCGGATCGTGGGCCAAGTAGCTTCTTTCGATTATGATAGTCGAGGATTGTTGACCATGCATGGGAGGGTCTGGGTTCCGTACTGGGGCAGGGTACGGCAGGTGTTGATGGACGAGGCCCACAAGTCTCGGTTCTTCATCCATCCGGGGGCGACAGAGATGTATAAAGATCTTTGACTCGATTACAGGTGGCCGTACATGAAGCGGGATGTGGCGTGGTATGTAGCGAGATGCCTGAACTACAGGAAGGTTAAGGCAGAGCACCAAAGATCCAATGGCAAGATGCAGCCGTTGGATATTCCCATATGGAAATGGGAGGATATCACCATGGATATCATTACGAAGCTTCCCAGGACCGCACGTGGAGTCGATGCGATTTGGGTCATCGTGGATCGATTGACCAAGAATGCGCATTTTATACTGATCCAGGAAAGCATCTCGGTTAAGAAGTTGGCCGATATTTATAAGCGAGAGGTAGTGGCACATCATGGAGTGCCTATTTTGATAGTGTCAGACTGAGACGTCCGGTTCACTTCCAGGTTTTGGAAGTGGTTTCATGACGAGATGGGTACTCGTCTTCATTTCAGCACCACTTTCCACCCTCAGACGGATGGGCAGAGCAAGAGGACGATTCAGACTCTCGAAGACATGCTTCGGGCATGTGTCATAGATTTCGGTGGCAGTTAGGATACGTATCTTCTATTAGCGTAATTTTCGTATAACAACAGTTACCAAGTCAGTATTGACCATCCTCCCTTTTAGATGCTTTATGGGAGGAAGTGTAGGACCCCAGTCTGTTAGGGTGAGGTCGGTCAGAGATTCATGGGGAGTACAGAAGTGGTACTCAAGACCACAAAGTTGATACAATAGGTCTGTAGCAGGCTTTAGACTACGTAGAGTCGGTAGAAGAGTTACTCCGATAAGCGGCGCTTGGATTTGGAGTTTCAGGTGGACGATATGGTCCTCCTGAAGGTGTCACCCTGGAAGGGTGTCATCCGATTTCAGAAACAGGGCAAGTTGGTCCCCATATTCGTTGGTCCCTTTCGGGGTTTGGCCCGGATGGGTCGGATTGTGTATCGGCTAGATCTTCCGGCAGAGCTCAGCCATATCCACAACACTTTCCATGTTTCTCAGCTACGAAAGTTCTTAGTGGAGGAGTCAGCAGTTGTACCATTGGAGGATATTCAGGTTGATGGCAGCCAGAATTACATCGAGAGACTTGTTGTGATTTTGGATCGGAAGACAAAGACCTTGAGGAACAAGGTGGTTCAACTAGTAAAGGTGTAGTGGTAGCACCGCAAGGGCTCGGAGTGGACATGGGAGCCCGAGGAGGAGATGAGGGAACACTACCCATAGTTGTTTGTAGAGACATCAGACTTCGAGGATGAAGTCTAAGATAAGTGGGGGAGAATTGTAACACCCCGTTTCTGGTACGTATTTGATCTACTTTATATCATTGTATTAGTGACTCGATGAGTGGCAACCCTAACTCGTCGAGTAGATGCAAGGTTAGGATGCGGATTTAAGTAATCAACTCGTTGAGTCTGCGCTTGGACTTGACGAGTAGGCCAGTCTGGATGAAACCCTAATTAAAGGGTTTTGAACTTATATAAACAACATTATGAGCTTCAGGTCTAGCCTCCATCACCTCCAGAGCATTACTTTCGAAACCCTAATTCCCTTTTGGCAAACTTGAGCTTTCTTAGTGACTTGGAGGGTTTTTGGTGCATTATGTATCTAGTAGAGGATTTAGAAGGAAGAAGGATCAAGGGAGAAGGACTAGATCCAAGAGCAACATTAGTTTCTCTTCGCTTTCAGGTAATCAAGCTCAAAACTTGACTTGTGGTTTTATAGATTTTCTCCTTTTCCCCTTTATGGAGTTCTGGGGACAATAAGCTTGATCCTTAAGACTTGTACGTCCCAAGTCGATTCACCTTCAAATCTAGACTCTAGAACCAAGTTTATGGCATAAAGATGCAAGCTTTATGGCCATATTATCCCATGCACCCCTTTAGACCTTTTTTTGGGTCCTTAAAGCTTATACTTCCATGCATGCACGTAAAGTTCATAACATTACATGCTAGATTGATATTAAAAGCCCAAATCTACCTTTTGGATTGAGTTGTATGCCAGAAATCGAGTTATAGACTTGGACAATAGGCGACTCGATGAGTTGTTCTTGGAACTCAGCGAGTCCGAGGCTTCAGTCCCCAATCTGTTGTGGTTCAAAGGGACCCATCTGAGTTCTAGCAAGATTTTAGACGAGTCCAGAGGAGTGATTCGACATATTGAGTTATAGCCTCAATCTGGAAACCATGGGACTCGACGAGTGTTAGAACATACACGGTGAGTCCATGACAATCTCCTTACCCACAAGAACAGACTCGATGAGTTGTTCATACAACTCGGCGAGTCATAGTCTGGACGTGTTCATATGATGAAGATGAACTCGAAGAGTTGTTCATACAACTCGGTGAGTCAGGTGAAGATTGACTCGAGGAATTATAGAAGGAGAACTTGTCGAGTCTTTGCTAAGCTCGATGAGTAGAGCCGGGTAAGGGGGCAGAAGAAAGGATAAGGACTCGGCAAGTTGGGACAAATAGAAGTTGACTTTGACCAGGGATAAAATAGTCACTTTACCCTAGGAATTGTTATCAGTGTTTTATTAAGTGTCTTTATGGGAATTGTAGTCGGGGAGTTACCGGAGCAGCAGTTAGGCAGTTCCCAATCAACATTTCAGCAGTCAGCCTTACAAGGTGAGTTTCCTTCTAGTAGGAACGGGTCTACGACCACAATGTCGTCCCGTTTAGATAGCAGTAGTTCAGTATGCTTGGTGTCTTTGTGATTCAGGCAGGTCTATGTGATATGTGTTCCGGGATGTGGTCCAATGCAATATGCAGTATATGTGTTATTGTTACATGTTATGATTATGTTATGCTATGTTCAGTCAGTTTCGGACTCCGATCCGATACAGAGGGAGAGGCCCTGGTTAGTTCCGGACTTCGGTCCGATGTAGTGGGCAAGGCCCTCGACAGTTCCGGACTTCGGTCCAATGTAATGGGCAAGGTCCTAGTTAGTTCCAAACTTCGATCAGATTCAGTGGGCAAGGCCCTAGACAGTTCCGGACTTCGGTCTGATGCAGTGGGCAAGGCCCAGTATGTGCTTTATATGTTATTGTATGGTATGCGGTAGTTAGGGGGAGCTCACTAAGCTTCGTGCTTACAGTTTCAGTTTTGGTTTCAGGTACTTCAGCTAGCAAGGGGAAGGGCTCGGGATGATGGCATGGCACGCACCACAATTTTAGCCTGGAGTTAGACTCTAATATTTTGTCATGTTCTTGACATCGGTTTGATATGAGACATGTTTTATAATATTTTATGACCCATGACTTATGGTTTTCTCATATGATATTTGGATATTATGGTTTTAGTAATGTTTTCAAACGAAATTTTTAGCTTGTCTTTTTGGTATGTTTCAACTCATAATCATGAAAATACATATCAACAATTTTCAAAAATCACATAAACATATATAAAACTTGAAGCTTTGATAATAACCTTTGAAAATGGATTAGCATAATCATTACCACATCAAAAACAGATTTTACAAGTCCAAAACAGTTTATGGTAATGATTCCAGTCCATTTCCAGCAGCAAAACTCGAAAATTTGCACACAGGGCCTCTTACTCGCCGAGTGCATGAACCTACTCGACGAGTAGGATGGACTTTCACAGGGACTCGTCGACCCCCTCCCCCCCCCCCCCCCAGGACTCGGTGAGTCCACTGAACAGTTAGTCGAATTTCGACTTTTTCAAGCAATTTGCATCAAGTATAATGAAAACAAGCCTAGGCTCTGATACCACTGAATGGTTTTGAGCATTCTAAAACTCCTATGGTGTACATGCAACCTTATAGACCTTGGATCTATGTTTTCTCTATTATACATGCAAATATGATTTTTCCAAGGTTCTCATCTTAAATAGCATATTATGGGGTACTTGTAATATAAAAACTAGAAGAATGACTTACCTTTTCTTACGGTTGATTACTTGGAGCTTTAAGAGCCTAGCACCAAAAATGTGGATGCCTCAAGTGGAATAACAAATCACTAAAACAACTTGGAAGAGTTTTAGAGAGTACGAAGCACACTAGACATCGTCCACCCTTTGTTCTCACACACACTAGTGCCATTTCGTGTGCCAAAGACCTCTCTTTATATAGTATGGTGGATTAAGGTTACATCCATGTAAACCCTAATACCCATGACCTTTCATTTCCATAGGATCCATGGGTCAAAAACCCCATGGACTGTCCGTGCAAGCTTAGCCCATCCTAAATGAACTTTGGTCCATTCTATATATATAAGAGTCCATATTTAATTAGTTCCTTTTGATCACTAAATTAATTCCAAATTAATTCTTGATCAATACTAATTAAATAATATGATTTCATATTAATATATTATAACTTATAATATATTAATAAATCACAAACATACTATTCTCAAAAGATTATCCATACAAATTGTTTTGGTGAAGTGCAACCTAAATGGACCATGTCGGGTCGGGTCAAGTACATATCAAATATAGTTATGGACTTAGATACCTTATCCAACAGTGTTGTAGTCCTTCCACATAAGCCACCTTTCGTATAGAGAAAACTCGATTTGTTATCATCCCATAGCCTTTGATTGTTTCAAACGAGTTTTTACCATACTTTACATATCCACCATTTTCTGAGCACAAAACTCCCTTAGCTCTTGCTTTCTCCCAGTCTTGCGATGTGAACACCCACTGTCGATGTACCATTCATTGTCAAACTGGTCGTCACAAATAACCTGCAAAGATTAAGCAGATTTAGGAACCTAAAGTTGCTAGGGTCATGGTGAGCCTTTTACAGAACACGGAAAAGTGATAGCAAGATCAACCAAATAAGTTCGTTTAATTAATGTGGTTTCATCTTTCCTTTTAATGGTCAAAACTTTAATCTTATAATCTTGAAGTTTCGTCTCTTTTAAATCAGATTTTTTTCTTTTAGATTTAATTTGGTTTTTGATGAATTCTCTCTCCACTCCCTTAGAATCAGATATCGACTTGTTGGTTGGTACTTTAGACTCCTCGACTAGCTTTCCCTTTCCCTTGAAATCTTTGGATGATGTTTTTAGGGGTTGAGAAAGATGAGATTTTGGTTTTTCGCTTGATTTCAACGAAGAAGAGGGTTTTAAAGTAAAGTTCTTTGATTGCTTATTCTGAGTGCAAGAATGATAGTGCGACCATTTACTAGGATTTGAAAGCGAATTAGCTTTCACTTTTTGATTTGAAGATTTCTCTTTGTAAACGTAGCTCGAATTTTGGGATTGCCAAAATTGCTTCCTTTAGTTCTGATTTTCCTAATATCTCTGATTCCTTTGATGTTTTTGCTCAGCAAGTTGCTTTGAAGATTTGTGAATATTCGTCTTTTGCTTTGATTCATTTGCATGAGATTCGCTCTTTCTAGAGTGAGCTTCGCTTGGACATTACTTAGTACCACTTGGACTACTTTTTTCAAAACTTGAGGGTTTATTTATTTGCTCAGCCACATAACGCCCCCTTGTCCTCCAAGAGGTCCTAGCTGACAGACCTACAATTTTGTCTGCATTACTATTGGTGCAAACCAAAAGTAATCGTCACACCCATCTTTGTTGTCTTCTTCTACAAGTGAATTTAATTCTACTGTTTGAGTTTTGTCCATTCCATCGAATTTTAAAACTTGATTTGGAAAAGTTTGGACTTTAGGATAAACCGTAGCTTTTGCTTTCAAAATTTCCGGTTTATTTTGAGAAATACGAGCAAACTCAACTGAGTTTTTAAAAATTAGGACTTTTACCGGTTCAGATTTGTTTTTTCACAAACTCAGAACAGTCAACCTCATCCTCTACATATATTTCGCTCATATCACTGTCCTTGTCAAATTCATATGTATTTTCAAGATTGATTTTATTTTCTGAACTTAACTTGGAACTCAATGAGTCAAATTTTTGTACAGTTTCGGTCTTGATTTTCAACCTGCCATTTTCATCAAGCAAGTTTCTCAACATGTCCTTATGGTCTTTGGACTTAATAAAAGATTCAATTTTGTCTAGTCCAATTGTGTAAGATTCAGAGGTTTCGTCTGAAGAGATGATAGATTCACACTTGTAACAATCCGCATCAATCTCGTCTTCCTTGAATTCAAGGGAAGGCAAGATCATTTTGTGAATCTTATTACCTATTTCACAATCTAAATGAAACTGAGTGATATTTGAATAAAGTCGTTTTGCAATCAAACAAAAGATGTTTCTTTGTTTCAAAAACTTCAAATTATCTCTCTGCAAATAAATTGATTCATCTCTAGACCTAGACAACTCAGACTCTATCTTCTCAATCCACATCCTTCGCTCCTCACTCTTGGATGACGTCCTGCTGATTTGATCAGTTAGGTTAGCATTCGCTAGATGAGTTTGTTTAAGACTATTACTTATGCTTGAAAAGGTGAATTTTAGGTTGTTTAATTTAGTTTCATAATTAGATATAGGTACTTTAAGAGATTCAAGAATGGTGTGTACCTTTTGGATCAGTTGATCACACTCATTGATTTGCTCACCAACAGGTGTCGCAACAAAACACTTGTCATCTTCTCTTCCCTTAGCATTCCCATATCCACTATCAGTTGTCATGCCATTGGTCACCATCAAACACCTACCCACGAACTTTGAGCTTTCTTCTTTCGCAAAAAATGCCCTGCCATGTGTGGGCTTGCGAACGTCCTCATCCTCTGAGTCTGTCAACCAGACTTTGACTCCTCCAAACTCATCTTCAGTATTTTCCTGCATAATTAGAGCATTCATAGAACTGTTAGTGGTCTTCTTCTTCTTGATCTCCTCCAAGTTACGCATATAGTAAGTCTCGTCATCCTCGCTATCTTTCTTTTCATTCAGCCTTCTTAACATGCATTCCTTTGCCAGATGGTTTTTACCATGAAAATAATTGCAGTCATAGCCCGAGTCACCTACAAGCTTGTTTTCTTTCTTTTCTTATTCCTTCTTAGGAGCGCTTTTATTCTCCTCCTTCACTTTCTCAGCACTATAACTTCCCTTTCCATTTCAGTTCTTGGTAGATGGAAATTTCTTCTTGGCGAACCGATTTGGATTTGTGATCATCAATCCATAATCTTTGCTAGAAAGATCACAATCAGAGAGCTCATTTTCTGATTATTCCTCTATAACATTTTTGCCTTTCGCCACGAGAGCTAAGGACCCATACCCGAAACAACTTTCGCTTCTCTTGTCACCACACTTTCATGTGACTTAAAAATACCAAAGAGCTTAGCCAATGTATAACTTTTGAATTGTTCGTGTGCTTTGACGGTAGACACAACAACCATCCACTCTGATCTGAGTCCATTCATGAAGGTAACTTTTTGTTCGATCAGTTCGTGCCCGATACCATGCTTCCTTATTCAACTGAGAAGATGGTTTTAGCGATTGAATGTTTGGCTCATACTTTCATCTAGCTTTTGTGTAAAGGACCCAAACTCCGAAAGCAGAAGGGTTTGGGTATCAAGCTCGAGATCAACATCAGTAGAGTAAAGCTCTTTAAGCCTGTCCCAGATCTCTTTCCTTGTAGTACACGAACTTACTAAGCAAAACATATAAGACTGCAACGTGAATCTGATTACCCTCATTGCTGATATTACTGATAAGTTTGTCTTTCTCATCCTTAGGAACTTCCTTCACATCAATGAGCAGTTGGTTATATTCCTTTTGAGTTTTGATACTTCTTTGAGTTTCAGTATGAACAAACGGACCTACAGTAATGGCTTCCCATATCAGGTAACCATTATCATCAGATCCAATGACGTAATATTCAAAATGTGACGCCCAGACTTCATACTCCGGAGGGAAAAAGATTGGAATTATTGTAGTCGATCCTATGATGCTTGTGATGTTAATGGAGTTTAGCTATGAATCGTCGTGTTGCATGTTGACTATATTGCTATACCTGTCAAGAATCAGGCTTGTAAACACGTATTACGTTAATATCGAGATCATAGAGTGCATCAATAAAACAGTGACGACTCTAGCAGATCCAATACTTGCGGAGACCTTAATGATTTCTTCAAACAGAAGACTTGTGAATTAAGTAAACAACCTCCTGCTCTGATACCAATTGTTAGGAACAAAATCCTCTTAGATCGATTAGATTCTAACAAGTTAATATTAACACGATATGAAAACAAGAACACAAGATGGATCAACTAGTGTCGAATGATTAAAAGACACAACCTTAGGAGAACTCTATAAAAAATTGCTACTGTAGAGACGTGCTAGGGTTACTATAAAAGATTTATCAATAGTATATCTAAAATAAGATGCATGCATGCACCATTTATACTCTAATCGTAATATTAAATACGGTTGGACATGCCTAAACCGTGTACATAATGGACATATACAAAATAGCCTAATGACGCAATCCAATATACCCAACAACAAATATTAAATTCCTCTGTCAGGTCAGGTTTGTACATGAGAGCGTTTTGCAGCAAAAAAAATTATGTGGGCCAGAATTGTTCTTGCGTTCAAAATTTCATATTTTTTCTCATTTGAAAATAATATATATATATATATATATATATATATATATATATATATATATATATATATATATATATATATATATATATATATATATATATATATATATATATACACCCCCCCACACACACACACATACACATGATGAGGTTCAATAGAGGATCACTATTAACGAGGAACCAAAGAACCAATCGTGAGCGTTGAAATATAAAGTGATCAATGGCCAAGGAAATAGATGTATACTTGTCGATTGGACATATACGACATATACACAAGATTATACCATAAAACCAACTTCTTTCCCAAAAAAACCCACATCTTTTTTTTCGTTTGATTTTTTTTAAGCCACGTCTTTTATCGGAAAAAAAACACCGAATATAACGTTGTCCACGATTTTTCGTCCTTTTTGCAAAGAGATTCATGTCGATATATAAAAAACAAACTTTCTTTTTAAAAAAAAAAAAAACTACTTCGTTTTGTTGTTTTTTTTTCAATATTTAAGTTTATTTTTATCAAACAAAAAAACTAATACTAAAATTTTCAAATTTTTGTTCTTTACTAATTAACATCAACATCGATTAAAAAAACTCTCAATCAATTTAAATTAACTTTGTGAATCTAAATTGTAAATATTCAAGTTTTAACATTCAATGTAATCTGATTTACTATTAATATTTATTCAAATTCACATTGTAAATGTGAATCTGGGGAGATGTAAATGTGAAACTGAGCAGATTCATAATGTAAATCTATACTGAAATTTTATTTTTTTATACATCAATAAGTATATATGTTTAAAGAGTACCAAAAAATATGAATTTTGATATATTTATTAAATTTTTTCCATAAAAAATAGATCTTAACTTTTCAAAAAATAAATTAATGAAGTGGGCTTTTTTGAAATAAAAATACATTTTTTGTATATATATAAATATGGATTTCTATAGAAAATGACGAAAAATCATGAACAATGATATATTTGATTTTTTTTCTCGATAAAAAATGTGGCATAACAAAATTAAACAAAAAAGGAAGTGGATTTTGTTATAATCTGGTGCATGTACGTCCAGGGTAAATGTCTACAAAATTCATTTTCCCGTTGATCGTTTTAAATTCCGACATGTTTGATTGTTAACTTGGTTGTTTGATTAATAATGGTTTACTATATATATATATATATATATATATATATATATATATATATATATATATATATATATATATATATATATATATATATATATATATATGTTCAACAAGAACCATTTTAAACCTTAGAACCAAGAAACCAGTCTTTTCTCAAATTTTAGAGCAAATTTTTTATCAGAAAAGAAAACCTAATAATACAGATATTCATAACTTTTTATCCCCCATCCATTGATATCATATTTGAATAAAAATTGATATGTTCAGATTCACACTGTGAATTTGTTTAGATTCACATTGTGAATCTGTACAAATTCACCCCGTGAAATTTGTGCAGATTCACACTATGAATTTTTGCAGATTCATACGGTGAATTTATACAAAATTAATGATTTATAGTGTAGATTCACTATGTGAATCTAAACAGATAAAAAAAGAAAAAAAAAATTATCAAATTTAATATCAATGGAAAGAAGATAAAAAGTTATGAATTTCTATATTTTTAGATTTTTTTCGATAAAAATAATGGTTCATTGGTTCTATGGTTTAAAATGGTTCGTTTTTGAAAATTTGCATATATATATATATATATATATATATATATATATATATATATATATATATATATATATATATATATATATATATATATATATATATATAATCAAATGAAAACCATGAACCTATTATACTTTTCATCTTAAATAAATCAACGTTTAAACATTATTAAAAGTTTTTTTTTAAAATAGAAAAATGGTAGAATTGTAAATAATACAAAACTTAAATCGGTTTTCATATCTATTTTATATCTATTCCATATAGTTTTTCTCATGGTCTAACAAAATATCTCTCTCTCTCTTCCACCACATGATGAACACCACTATGACCTTATCATCCCCACCACCGCCGGCGGATGTTCTACAACAACCACATATATTCCTTTGTTGCATCTTCCAATCATCGATGAGATGCCATCGTTAATCAGACAAAAACTGCTCTTTATTAGCCATAATTTCGCAATGTACCACCGTTCTTCCTTTCCCCGGCGACCGAACGAACACCTCTAGTGAACCAGCAAGCACTCGACATGTACGATCTCAAGCGAACTAACACCTTCGGCTGCAGTATCCAATGGTATGTCTGCAGATTTATAAATCCGATGACTTTCGTTTATTCTTCTTGTTCAGATCTATTTAGATCTGAGTAATTTCGGTGATTTTTTCTTTACTCCAGTGACATTCGTAGTCCATATCTGTTTTGATCTAAGTGAATACGATTTTTAACAACAACAACTCTTATTTCTAGCGTTAATTTTGTTTTTTTCGAGTCGTTGTCGGTTTTCCTATGCTAGATCGGCAAGATGTATTTGTTTTTTGTTCCAGATCGGATGAATATTTTATTGATGGTGAACTCCGGTGAAGACACCTCAAAAAGCTATTGACTCCGAAGAAGTTCTAGTCGTTTGAAGAAGAATACTCGATGTTGCTATTTTGCCTCGATAAAGATGAAAATCGGTAAATTTTAAAAGCGGATAAATAAAAGAAAGCTAACGGCGATGCTTTATTATTTCCAGAGTTGTGCAGGTACTTCTCTATGCATACATATTTTATCTAATTAGTATTAATTGCTGAGAGTGGTAACATAGATGGTTTAGTGTCTTTAATTCTCTAAATTTATGAATATAATAAGGATCCACCTAACATTAAATATGATTTGTAGATATATAAAATATAAATATGTTATTTATTCTTACGTCGTAAACTTAGTTAATTTAATAACTATACTATATATTATTTTATAATTATATAAAATATAAACACTTTTATTCCAAAGCTGAAATTAGAACCTAAGTAGCGATGTATAAATAAATATTGTCATCATTACAATTTTAATATATATATATATATATATATATATATATATATATATATATATATATATATATATATATATATATATATATATATATATATCAAAAGTTATTAGATTGATAATATGAAAATGATTGTATAAAATTGTGAATGAGTTATGTATTAAACTATGACGTACCCCTCAGAGCGGGACAAAAGCAGTCGAGCCCCTGGCAAGACGCGCACAGCGAAAGGTCGGGCCAGCGACTCGATTACCTTAGCGACCAAGGACTCCCGCTTGGAGATCGCGCAGGAAGTCCGTCCTAGCCCTGATATTGTCCTTCAGCTACAGTCCAAGGATAACGACTCCATGCGATAAAGGACAAGACCAGAGCATTAATCGTTGGGTCGGACACAAACATGGAGCATGATCCTCCAATAAAAGCAGTGGATCTTGTCGGAACCGCAGTCTTTGTCCCTCGTACAGACCGAGGAAGATCTTCAGTATAAAGGGCCGATCGTTCTGCCTTGGGAGGTAAGCTATTCTACACCGATCATTCACCTTCATACTCCAGATTCACCTCACTAAGTTGACCGTCGGAGCGCCTTTCTGGGACCTCCTCCCGGAGAGCAGATGATGCCTTTCTTTCTTGTGACCTCTCAGGTTCCAACAAGACGTCGATTACTCATAGCTCAGTTGGTTCGGCGCTAGGTTGCATCATTTGGTGCCATCCGTTTTTGTGACAGTAGATACACAAACCCTTTCTCCTTATCTTTTCTCGTAATCACACATAACGAAGAAGACGATGGGTGAACCATCGGAGCCACCACATAGCCCGATACATCCGATGGGGTTGTTGGAAGTAACCAACACTCCGGTGGCACCGTCCTCAGGTGGTCAGCCACCAACATCCAAAATATCACCAACATCTGGTGACCTGCCGTTGTTCTTCGAAGCGACACCGACTTCAGGCGGCCCGCCAATGTATCTTGTGGCAACCCCGTCTCGAGATTCACTCCCAACTACCATTACCACGGCTACGCAGGCCGCTTTACCCCAGAACCAAACAATACCCACCATGACTCCCGTAACCATCCCACCATTACCAAACAGTATCACACCCAGCCGATACGCCATACCCACCTCGCCACCCTTTTTCTCCAACACCGTCGGTCCTCACTACACTCAAATGACAATGGTGGCACCCGTCACGAGTAACATACACACAAACAACGCTATGATTGGCGTAGGTATTATATCACATCCACAGAGACACCAATTACTGATGACGGGCAATACATCAACGTCGCCACTCACATTCTACCACAAAACACCCATGGCCCAACAGGAAACACCCATGGCCCAATAGCAGACACCCATGGCCCAACAGCAGACACCCATTACCCAACACCAAACACTTGCGGCCCAACAACAAATACCCATGCCATCCAGCTTCCTCACTCCGTTTCAACCGCTTAGCCACTATGGTCTAGCAACACTAGATCTCACCACATAAAACAATATGCTAGTTCAGCCATTCATGGCGATGCAATCACTAGGGTACCACCTCAACTAGAAAGTTCCAACCCAAGACTGCTCATCATGAAGCATCACATCATCATTTTTTCAAGGAACTCTTGGAGTACGAAATCCCTAACACTGCTAAACTACCCCACCTTAAGACGTACAATGGAACTACCGATCCAGATAGCCACATTGATACGTATGAGTAAACCATGACACCCCTCAAGCTAGATGAGCGGTTCTAGTGTACATACTTCCCCATTACCTTAGAAGGCAATGCGGGAAGATGGTTCAAGATGTTGCGTCCAGGCAGCATTAGCAATTTCAGCCACCTAAAGTATCTCTTCCTCACAAACTTCATGCAACTGCCACTCAATCATTGGGTGCAAACAAAGAGAGGGGGAGACAGTCAAAGACTACTTTGCTAAGTTCACCAAAGCAACGTTAGACGTCCCAGGACATGACAAAGTTTTAATCGCGGGTGCGTTCACCTGGGGATGTTACGAGGATAGTTGTCCCAAAAGCTTATGGGAAAACAACCCAAGACGAGGTCCGAATTAAAAGAGCTGGTGGAACGGTTTCTACGCCAAGAGGAGGGTGAAGCATCGAAGCAGGCGTACCTTAACACCATGGCAACCTCCACCGGGAAGCGAAATAGCTACCCTCCGACTCACCCTGACTCCCAAGGGAACAACAGGTTCATGGGGAGGGATATACGACCGTCAGGGCATTTCAGACCCTTCAGCAGGGACGATAGGCGAGGAAGACGAACAAAAGTCTACACGGTCGACGACAAGTCAACAGCCAAAGGCACCAAAACACGATACTGCGAGTATCACAAGAGCAGGAGACACGACATATCAACTGTGTGGTTCTAAAATTAGAGATCAAAGAAAAGAAACTAAAAGGCAACATGATAGAAATCACGAAAAGACTACGGGCTAAGTTCGATGCAAATAACCCAAAAGATGCCGCCAGAAAGGCAGAGCGCAAACTTGAAATTTTGACGATCCAGCATAAAAGGGTGAGAGTGGAACATGCAGAAGACACACGAGATATTACAAGATCAATTTAGGGGTTGACATTCTCCATGCGTGACCCAATTCCAACCGGTTGGAACAAAGACAACCCCCTCATCATGTAACGCCCGTAGATCCGGGCTAGTCAATTTAGAGATAATAGGGGTCGAAAATGACTTTTTGACAAAATATTATTTAGAATAAATAATTTGAACCAAGTTGTATTATATGTCACAAGATTTCCGTACATATAAAGAACGCCGAAATCCGAGTTATAACAAAGAAGTTATGACCCGTCGAAGTTTCGCAACGGAACCGGCACGGCACCGGGAAGCGTAAAAAGTGAATTTACAACAGAGCGATATTTAGCCTTAGTGATCTAAACGAAAGTCATAGAATATGTTAAACCGAGAAAATCCATAAAAAGAACGCCCAAATCTGACTTCGTATAAAGAAGTTATGATTTTTCTAAGATTTGGCTTAGCAGTGTACAGCCTGAAACTTGAATTTTAGTTCGAGCGGTTTTTGGCTTATGCGACCTAAATGAGAGTTGAAGATCTCATTAATAGGAACTCAACAGTAAAAAGACAGACAAAAACAGAGTCCGTATGAAGGAGTTACAGATTCTTCGCGGTAATTTAACAGTCTAAACGCCTCGTACTGTTAAATTTAAGATCGGTCAAAAATTAGCCGACGGAGTCAAAATGAAAGTTGTAGATATTATTTTTACCTACGCGTGGATATAAAGAACGTCAAAAACGGAGGTCGTATGTGAAAGTTACAAATTTTAGAAGTCGGAAGTGTGCTGTGCCAAAATGGTTGATGTGGCACAATCTTGGCCATTGCTTTCTCCCCAAGTCTTGCCACTAGATGGTGACATGTGGCACCAACTTCAGCCATTTTCACCCTATAAATACCACCTCTCCCCCCCTCATTTTCTTCACACCTTTCCCATTCTTTCTTCTCTTTACTCTCTCTCTAAAACCTCTCTCTAGCCCCGAAATCCCCCGAAAAGTCTAGGGAACCTCCCTGGCACGAGGCGGAAGCCCCGGAGTGCTCGACGGCTTCGAGAAGAAGAGATTTCCGGCTCGGAAACGCTGCTCCAAGCAAAGCCTGGTTTTCTATAAAACCCGCTGTAAGTGAGCTACGCCTACGCTATTTTTAATATAGTTTTTATTTAATTATATTAACGTTATTAAGAACATATAATAAATACTTGGGCTATTATTATGGGTTATATAATTTTTTTTTAACGCTTATATAATAGTAATAATAGCTAGACTATTAATTAGTCTCGGCGAATAATAGACTAAAATCTATTGGTGATAATACTAGGTTTCGTCGAAGGAAATTATTTTAAAGTAAACGAAGCGCTGTCCGAGTACCGAGTCACCACCTTCTCAGGTGAGTGCATGGTCCCTTTCATCTTACACATAGATATGAAGTATTTATTATATAATTTACGTGTTGTGAGTGCATAGTCTCTTTCATCTTACACTTAGATATGAAGTATTTTAATATAAATTACGTGCTATGTGTACATATTGTCTGAATACTTGCTGTCTATGCTGAGTAAAAGATTTTTATACATGTTTTAAATGATTTAAACTGTATACGTATTTTATATCTACAAAACGTGTTGGGAAAAACATGGGTAGATGAAATAGTTGTTTTGTGATAACACGATGGGAGACATCAGTGTTGTCAGTGATCCAGTCATCTAGTGGAGTATAGATGACGACTATGGACGATACTAGACGGTCCAGTGGAACGATAGCAGTTTCGTAACATGTAGGTATTTTTGAACTAGGTGCTCATTAGGTATTTTTGAACTGAGTGTGTTCACTACGTATCTTTGAACTGAGTGTGTTCACTAGGTATTTTGAACTAAGTGTGTTCACTAGTTACTTTTTAACTAAGTGTTTACAAGATGTTTCGGACTACGTGTTCACCAGATATATTCTATAAGCCTTGGTAATGATGGACTTCGTGTCGATTCCTTAGGATGATCCTTAGGAATAAATAAACGAGGAATAGCGGGTTCTTAGGGTAGATCCTTCAGACTAAAGAAGATAATGGGGATGGGTAATTGGGTTGATTGTTTGATTGTTTAAACATAATAATTATATTATTGTGGGTTGAAAACCCTATGTACTCACCAGGTTTCCCAACCTGACCCACTCAGTTTATGTATATCACAGGTGATGAAATGAAGTGACATTACACTGAGAGATTTAAAGAGATGTAGATCACTAGTGTAAACAATTGTAAGTTCTGTTTATGCTTATGTTTCTGTATTAACGATGACATCCCAAACGTTTTAAGATGAATAAAAATACGTTTCTTCGAAAATGTTTTAATAACGTATTTATCGTGTTTTTCTGGGAACAAATTCCGCAACCTTTTTATAAAATGAAGTACTCTGATTTTCATAAAGCATAAACAAAATCGGTCTTTTCTGGCCGTGATTTTGGGGATGTCACAGTTGGTATCAGAGCATTAGTTTAAGCGAACTAGGAATATGGATTTATTTCTAGACTTAAACTTAGGATGCTAAGCGATGATTGTGAGGTGTGAGCACTTGCTTAATTTAGGAATGATGCCTAAATTACTTTTATGTGCTAAATGATTTGTTATGCTATAGTTTGATCGGATCTATGGTCTGTTGCCGACCGGATCTGGAAACCTTATGTGTTTAGGATTCTAAACGTACGAATACGATATTAGAACTAGCATATAAACGTTTCGGAGCGATAAGGATGATTTAAACGTCAATCCTATGTAAGGGTCTAGATTCACCTTATTCGGTGTATAGATCAAGATGGCAAGGACCCGTAGCGGAAACGTGAATGCAAATGAGAATAGGAACCAACCCCCAGTGGTTCAGCAAATACCTGTTGTAGAAGAAGTTGCACCTGAGCCAGTCACCATGGCTGGAGTTCAAGCCATGATTCGGGTTATGCTAGCTGAACAAAGGGAAGAAATGAGGCGGATGTTGAATAGGGACGAACCAACTATGCCCACTGAGCAACACGAGCTGATTCCCGAGCAATCGGAGGAAGGAAACTACAGCCGCCAAGTGAGTCAAGTGGGGACTCAAGGTGATCAAAGGGATGGCCCGGAGAGGAGAAACGACAAGGATGGGCGAATGTACAAAAATTTCTTAGGTGCGAAACCACCAAGTCTCTCAGGAAGCCCAAAGCCTGTTGAGATTATGGATTGGATCTCTGAGATGGAGATGGTGTTTGAGAGCTGTGACTGTAGCGAGAAACAGAAGACCATCTTCGCTGTAAGACAACTAAAAACTGGAGTTTTGAGCTGGTGGAAGCTATTGGCAGATACGATGCCACGAGGAGAAGCCTTAAGGATGTCATGGGAAGAGTTCTTGGAACAGTTGAAAATGCAGTACTGCTCAGAGATAGATCTGATAGACCTAAAAAATGAGTTTCAGAACCTAAAGAAAGGGAAGATGAGTGTTGATGAGTATGCCACCGCATTCACCGAGAGGATGAAGCTATTCCCCTACTTGGTGCCTACTGAAATCTCCAAGATTGATAGGTTTGCTAACAGATTACCCACTGACTTTGGCCCAATGGTCAAAATGGCAACTACCTTGAAAACAGCTGTTAGGGCAGCTAAGAATGTAGAGGCCCAGATAAGGGAAAAGGGTCTAGAAAAAGATAAGGCAGGAGAGAAGCGGAAGTTTGAAGGATCTTCAAGGTCCAACCAGGAGAGAAAATTCTCGAAGCCTGGAGGAGGAGGTGAAGCAAGATGGTGTGATAAATGCAAGAAGAAACACTTTGGAAAATGCGGCGAAGAGGTGACATGTTTCAAGTGTGGAAAATCTGGGCATTACGCCAATGAGTGTACATCCAACAAGAGGTTGTGTTATGATTGTAAAGAAGGGGGGCATATTTCAAGGAATTGCCCAAAGAAAAATAAAGTAGCAAGACCAGAAACGCCACTGAGGCCAAGGGCATTCCACATGATCCTCGACGAAGCAGAAACAATGCAAGGAACCGAGGATGAGGAATTCATACCCGAAGATCAAGCTATGAGGTAGCCAAAGAGATAGAGCCATATGATGTAGCCTATTAAAGGCATAGTCTAGGGTGAACTTGAACACCTATGTAATAGTTTCAAGAAATAATAAAATCTTCGTTTTGTTACCTGGTGTGTTAAACTGTTATGTGATTTTCTTGAATGATGACTTGGAAAACTACGAGACAATACTTGGGACGAGTATGAGTACGTGTGAAAGGTAGTAGATGCATATACTACCGGAAGCACAGGACTCACGCTTGGATCAGGGAAAGTCACAAGGTTACCAAGAAGCTAGTAATTGATTTCGTTTTATTCAAGTATGCCATTACCATTGTTTCGGTAATAACTAAGAAAATTGCTGTTATCCCGACCCTAGTGGTCATATCACATTGAGTCCGACTACGATGAGTAGGTTACGTGGTTCAGAGAACCAAGTTTGATGTAGTGTCCAACTTAAACCAAACGATTGAAATCAAAGCGATCAATAGAAGTATCGCGCTCGTTGTTAAAAAAAGTTGGTAGCTAGAAATTCTACATGTTAAAATGTGATTATATCACATTAGACCATGAAGGAAGACATATTTCATTCCGAAATTTGACTCTAAGAGACCTGAGTCTACGCGTTGTTACGTACGATAATAGGTCATTAGAATATGACACCTCGATCAATTGTAGAAATCAAATTAACTTATCCTAAGAAGAAGAAGGTGTCTCTAATAAAGAATGAGCTTGTGACATGAAGTTCATGATTGAAAGTCTAACGAGCAGGTGCAAGACTAAGCACCACCTGCAATCAAGGAGTCCAAGAGTTAGATACCCGTTCGAAGCAACATAGAAGTTACAGTTATTACCTAGGATGAAGAGATAATGTATGGAGTCATTACACTGCCCTGTTTCGTTGATGATTCTGGGACGTAATCATCCTAAGGGGGAGATAATTGTAACGCCCGTAGATCCGGGCTAGTCAATTTAGAGATAATAGGGGTCGAAAATGACTTTTTGACAAAATATTATTTAGAATAAATAATTTGAACCAAGTTGTAGTATATGTCACAAGATTTTCGTACATATAAAGAACGCCGAAATCCGAGTTATAACAAAGAAGTTATGACCCGTCGAAGTTTCGCAACGGAACCGGCACGGCACCGGGAAGCGTAAAAAGTGAATTTACAACAGAGCGATATTTAGCCTTAGTGATCTAAACGAAAGTCATAGAATATGTTAAACCGAGAAAATCCATAAAAAGAACGCCCAAATCTGACTTCGTATAAAGAAGTTATGATTTTTCTAAGATTCGGCTTAGCAGTGTACAGCCTGAAACTTGAATTTTAGTTCGAGCGGTTTTTGGCTTATGCGACCTAAATGAGAGTTGAAGATCTCATTAATAGGAACTCAACGGTAAAAAGACAGACAAAAACAGAGTCCGTATGAAGGAGTTACAGATTCTTCGCGGTCATTTAACAGTCTAAACGCCTCGTACTGTTAAATTTAAGATCGGTCAAGAATTAGCCGACGGAGTCAAAATGAAAGTTGTAGATATTATTTTTACCTACGCGTGGATATAAAGAACGTCAAAAACGGAGGTCGTATGTGAAAGTTACAAATTTTAGAAGTCGGAAGTGTGCTGTGCCAAAATGGTTGATGTGGCACAATCTTGGCCATTGCTTTCTCCCCAAGTCTTGCCACTAGATGGTGACATGTGGCACCAACTTCAGCCATTTTCACCCTATAAATACCACCTCTCCCCCCCTCATTTTCTTCACACCTTTCCCATTCTTTCTTCTCTTTACTCTCTCTCTAAAACCTCTCTCTAGCCCCGAAATCCCCCGAAAAGTCTAGGGAACCTCCCTGGCACGAGGCGGAAGCCCCGGAGTGCTCGACGGCTCCGAGAAGAAGAGATTTCCGGTTCGGAAACGCTGCTCCAAGCAAAGCCTGGTTTTCTATAAAACCCGCTGTAAGTGAGCTACGCCTACGCTATTTTTAATATAGTTTTTATTTAATTATATTAACGTTATTAAGAACATATAATAAATACTTGGGCTATTATTATGGGTTATATAATTTTTTTTTAACGCTTATATAATAGTAATAATAGCTAGACTATTAATTAGTCTCGGCGAATAATAGACTAAAATCTATTGGTGATAATATTAGGTTTCGTCGAAGGAAATTATTTTAAAGTAAACGAAGCGCTGTCCGAGTACCGAGTCACCACCTTCTCAGGTGAGTGCATGGTCCCTTTCATCTTACACATAGATATGAAGTATTTATTATATAATTTACGTGTTGTGAGTGCATAGTCTCTTTCATCTTACACTTAGATATGAAGTATTTTAATATAAATTACGTGCTATGTGTACATATTGTCTGAATACTTGCTGTCTATGCTGAGTAAAAGATTTTTATACATGTTTTAAATGATTTAAACTGTATACGTATTTTATATCTACAAAACGTGTTGGGAAAAACATGGGTAGATGAAATAGTTGTTTTGTGATAACACGATGAGAGACATCAGTGTTGTCAGTGATCCAGTCATCTAGTGGAGTATAGATGACGACTATGGACGATACTAGACGGTCCAGTGGAACGATAGCAGTTTCGTAACATGTAGGTATTTTTGAACTAGGTGCTCATTAGGTATTTTTGAACTGAGTGTGTTCACTACGTATCTTTGAACTGAGTGTGTTCACTAGGTATTTTGAACTAAGTGTGTTCACTAGTTACTTTTTAACTAAGTGTTTACAAGATGTTTCGGACTACGTGTTCACCAGATATATTCTATAAGCCTTGGTAATGATGGACTTCGTGTCGATTCCTTAGGATGATCCTTAGGAATAAATAAACGAGGAATAGCGGGTTCTTAGGGTAGATCCTTCAGACTAAAGAAGATAATGGGGATGGGTAATTGGGTTGATTGTTTGATTGTTTAAACATAATAATTATATTATTGTGGGTTGAAAACCCTATGTACTCACCAGGTTTCCCAACCTGACCCACTCAGTTTATGTATATCACAGGTGATGAAATGAAGTGACATTACACTGAGAGATTTAAAGAGATGTAGATCACTAGTGTAAACAATTGTAAGTTCTGTTTATGCTTATGTTTCTGTATTAACGATGACATCCCAAACGTTTTAAGATGAATAAAAATACGTTTCTTCGAAAATGTTTTAATAACGTATTTATCGTGTTTTTCTGGGAACAAATTCCGCAACCTTTTTATAAAATGAAGTACTCTGATTTTCATAAATTATAAACAAAATCGGTCTTTTCTGGCCGTGATTTTGGGGATGTCACACATCATCCAGGGGTCCATCCAGAATGTGATCGTTCACCGGGTATACATCGATACCGGAAGCTCAGCGGATATCATCTACGAACATTGCTTTTGGATATTACCAAACACGTGGAAAGAGGGACTAAGATGAGCCACAGGCCAACTCACAGGATTCACCGGACACAACCTATGGCCACTAGGTACAATCCGCTTACCATTCACACTAGTTATTCAAGACAAAGCCAGGCGATGAACCGCTCTAATAGACTTTGTAGTCATACGGCAGCCGTCGGAGGACAACATCATATTGGGTCGGACAACCCTGCTTATATTTGGGGCGGTCCCGTCAACAATCCACGGGATAGTCAAATTTACCACAAGTCAAGGACCAGGAACGATTCTAGCCACACCCCCAGGGGAACTCAAATGTTATGACATCATGAAACTGAAAGACATCTCGGTTGAGGCCAAAAGACTAAGACTCGACCTGTCAGACGGGGAAGAAGTAATCAACAGGGAGTACCCTGACCAGCGAGTGATCGTGGGAACAACCCTCCTTGAAAGAACAAGAGAGGCGTTCGTCCAACTATTGCAGAAGTACAAACATGTATTTGCATGGACGACTACAGACATGGTGGGGGTTGACCGAGGAATCATAGAACACAAGTTGATGATAAAAACATGAACCAAGGAAGTGAAACAAAAGAAGCGGGTTCAGGGAGGGGACAAAAATAAAGAAATCAACGCAGAAGTGGCAAAGCTAACCAATGTCGGGATCCTCAGAGAAGCGATTTTTCCCACATGCCTGGTAATGGTAAGGAAACATGACGGTAGTTGGCGGATGTGTATTGATTACTCGGATCTAAACAAAGCATGCCCAAAGACTGTTACCCGCTACCAGAAATCAACCAAAAAGTGGAATCTTTGCAAGGATTTCAGTGGAAGTGCTTCCTAGATGCATACAACAAATATCACTAAATCCTGATGAGTGCAAACGATGAAGAGAACACAGCCTTCTACACGGATCATGGCACCTTTTGTTACACAACGATGCCATTTGGGCTGAAGAACGCGGGGGCAACCTATCAACGTCTCGTCGATTCCTTGTTTGCCCACCAGATCGGTCGAAATATTGAAGTCTATGTCAAAAACATGGTAGTAAAAAGCCCAAACGAGAGTAAGCTGCTACGAGACGTAGAAGAAACACTAAAAACGTTGGAAGGGGCTAAGATAAAATTAAACCCCACCAAGTGCACTTTTGGAGTCGAAGAAGGCTAGTTCCTGGGATATTATGTGACGAAAGAAGGAATTCAGCCAAGTCCAACCAAAGTAAACGAGCTTGAAGAAACACCCTCACCTTGTACGCTTAGGGACGCACAAGGCTTAAATGGAAAGCTGGCAGCGCTTAGCCGATTCATCTCCAAGTCGGTTGAGAAAGCCATATCTCTATTCCACACACTCAAAGGGTGCATAGAGAAAAACAATTTCTAATGGATGACAGAGGCCGACTCGGCACTGCAAAAGATAAAAAAATGCACTTCACATACTCCCTACTCTAGCCAGCCCAATACCTGGCGAGATGCTACAAGTGTCCTTGTCCACATCGAAAGACACTATCTCGTCAGTGCTGGTAGTTGAAAGACAAGGATGCCAACTGCCAATCTACTTCGTGAGCCGAGCCCTACAAGGACCCGAAATAAACTACCCAATCATCAAAAAACTGGCGCTCTCCCTGGTCTACGTGGCATGAAGGCTCCGCCGATACTTCTAAGCCCACTAAATAGAGGTATTGACTAATTGCCCGATCAAGAAGGTGCTCCTAAACTCGAAGACATCGAGGCGACTCGCAAAGTGCGCCATAGATCTAGGGGAGCACGACATTAGTTACCACCCTCGAGTAAGCATCAAAGGGTAAGCATTAGTGGATTTCTTGCTTGAAATCCCAGTAGAACTCCAACAAGAAGTAACCAACGCAGACCAATAAGGCCGCTTGGTAGAGAAGAACGACCATCGGTGGACCCTCTATACAGATGGGGCCTCCGGCAAAGAAGGGCTGGGCACAGGGTTAATTTTAACCATCTCCATGGGAGAGAAAGTCACATACGCCCTGCGCTTCGACTTCCGTACTTCCAACAACGAAATAGAATATGAAGCCTTGCTAGTCGGCCTCAGGTTAGAAGTAAAAATGGGGGCGGAAAGAGTCACAGCTTTAACGGATTCGCGCTTAGTAGCCAACTAGGTATCAGGGGAATTTGAAGTGAAATAAAAACGAATGGAGAAGTATGTGAAAGCGGTGAAACGAATCACGAGCTCCCTAAAAAGTTTTTTGATAAAGAAAATCCCGCGGGGAAGCAACAAACGAGCAGATGCCCTTAGCAAGTTAGCGTCAACATGTTTCGGACACCTTTTGAAAGAGGTGTTAGTGGAAGTATTAAAATAAAGGAGCATCGAAGATTGACAAGTTGACTCCCTATCAGTGGCACAACCCAATTGGATGACACCTATCATGGACTATCTTCAACACAGTATTCTCCTTAACGACCACGCAGAGGCCCGGAAAACGAGGGTGCGAGCCCCCCAGTATGTAGTCCTAAAAGGGACGTTGTATAGAAAAGGCCACACAGCTCCGTGGCTCAAATACATACATGGCACGACAGGGAAGATGGCTCTGAAGGAAGCCCATATAGGGTCAGCCGGAGCCTACGAAGGAGCGCGAGCACTCACAGGCAAAGTGTTGCGCATGGGTCTCTACTGGCCAGAGATATACCAGGATGCGATCGAGCTAACGCAAACTTGTGTGGAATGCTAGAATTTCTCACCGGCGCATGAAGTCCCACCATCCAAGTTAACAAGCGTAATCAGCCCTTGGCCTTTCTACCAATGGGGAGTAGACATTATCGGCCATTTTCCAGAAGCGTCGGGGAAGGTAAAATTTCTAGTTGTGGCGGTTGACTACTTTACAAATGGATAGAAGTAGAACGGTTAGCCTGTATTACCAAGAGGCAGATAATCAAGTTCGTCTTGAAGAACATCATAACACGGTTCGGAACACCTAAGATCCTAATCAGTGACAACGGCCTACAGTTCGTAGATAACCCCTTTAAGGACTGGTGCAAAGAAAAGGGAATAGAACAAAGATTCACATCTATGGCTCACCCCCAAGCCAATGGACAAACATAGGTATCTAACAGGATATTGGTGCAAGGGATCAAGAAACAGCTAGGCAAAGCAAAAGGCAACTGGGTAGACAAGCTACCAAAAGTCCTTTGGTCATACCGGACCACACCGCGGACCAGCACAAAAGAGGAGCCATTCTGTTTAGCCTATCGAGCCAAAGCAATTCTACCGGTAGAAATGATGATAGGATCAATACAAACAGAGTACTACCAGGAACAAGGAAACAACGAAAGCCTAAGAGAAAATCTAGACCTCTTGGAGGAACGACGCGAGCGTTCAAGCATGCGCCAAGCAGCCTACAAAAAGATAGTGGAAAGATACTACAATCAACGTGTCAAGAACAAATCATTCCGATTGGGAGACTTTGTCTTGCGAAAAAACGAGGTCATCCATGCACAACCCAGCGGGAAATTAAGCCAGACGTGGGAAGGACCATACAAAGTGGTCGAGGCGCACCGCAACGGATCGTACACTCTCGAGACCCCGGAGGAGAGACAAATACCCAGGACATGGAATGCGAGGAACTTAAGGAAGTTCCACATCTGAGCAACGAACGGACCCTATGCAGAAGGGAAGACGAAGGCACACAACCTTCAAGCAAAGTCTTCCCACAAATAGTAGGGAAAATGAGGAAAACACCTCATGGCCAGACTGATCACCCGGACCAACAAATGGACTCCAAGAGAAGTCCAATAGGAAATTATTCTTTGAAACAACCATGTATTAGAATTATATAAATAAAAGAACATGCGTTGTCTTTAGCACGTAATGCAACAAACATATCTAGCACTCTAACAACTATAACATAGAGGATACTCAGTGAATCCAAGATGCAGTGTACATAAAAATGGAAAATAATATAGAAAAGAGCCTAACAGATGATCAACCTACATAGAAGGTTCGATACGATTGATAAAAAGGATAACATTTCAGCAACTAAAGATAAACCATTGTTTGTTTACACATGAAAGCCTTAGAGGCCACAAGCTAAGAATATCCAAACAAAGGCCTCAGAGGCTGTAAAACGATTAAAAGATAACTAGACAAAATCTTCAACATGACTTTTTCACACCCCAGAAGGGTAGCTCTGAACAACTTCATACAACACCATTAGCACCATTGCCACCAGCACCGCCACCACTAACAGAACCATCATTGTCACCAATTTCACCACCACCGCCAACTCAACCAGCCCCAACACTCGCTCCGGCACCACCTGCTCCTACACCACCCACACCCAACATCTCAACATCCTCCTCACCCTCATTAAATGTGCACAACGCTCTTACCCCATCCACATCCAAGTGACCTAGCCCGAGAAAACCAACAAACTCCATTGTCGCGAAATCCAACAAAGCATCATCCAAGGCTAACGTATGACTAGAACGCGAATCACTAGATGAAGGATCGTAAGTCCCAGCGTCGGCCTGAACTTTCAAGCTGGCCTAGCCCGACTCCTCCGCAACAACAAAGGCAGCATAGCGAATACGACTAATACTAACGGTGAACTCAGGATGCTCAAGAAGCTTTTCCATCATACATACAAACCCAAACTATAGGAGCCAGATATGGTCTGCCCTTAGCACCTCCAGTTCACGCTCACGATCAGCAAGGCCCTGCTCCAGGCTTTCATTATGAATTATCAAACCTTCATTTGCTTGGGACAAAGATTCCACCTGACCCTCCAAAACACTACGCACATCCTCCAATACCAATTTCTCCGATGCCAAAGATTTGTTCTCTTCCTCTAATCAACCAACGGCAGTGCTTAAGTCGGTCACCTTCACCCTCAGAATAGCTTCACTCTCAACAAAGAAAGAATGCACATGCTCCAACTCATCAAACTGTTGCACACGGTGGGACCCAACAGCCAGATATGTCATGGTCTGTGCAGCGGCATATGCAAGATTATGAGCCAAGACAACATTGTTCATCGAATCCATATCATCCACGGTGGCAAGAGGAAGAGCATGACGAGTAAAATCCAAAGCAACGTAACGAATAGACAAATGAGAATCAGAACGTAAGATCCACCTGGGACAAACACAGGCGTGCCATGCAACGCCTCCACCATAGAGAGCCCCTGGAACAACCGATCAGGACTACCCCTCAAAGACTGAGGGCTAACGCCAGCACCTAAAGAAGCCGGTACTATAGGCTGATGAGGTGCCCTTTTGACACCCTCAGACTGTTTCATGTCATCATCGGGTATCACCAACACATCCCCCCGGGCTGGACGGTGAATACGGAAATAGGAGCATAAGACCACAGTGATGCATCACACGCCGTCCAATGAGTCCCGAACCACCCCCAGGAGCTGGACCACTCATCGCCTGCATAGCTTTCTTTTTTTCCGCAACCCGAAGATCGCCATCCATAATCCCAACTTTGTTATCCACCGCACCATCAGTCACCAACCCATTAGAAGTACGTGAAGCAGTCGGAGGGGTCATGACGGTATGGGAACCTGACTGACTTTCTGATGTGGTAGAACTCCCCATGGATTGTGGGGGCACCCAAGCAGCAACAACCAAGTGACGAGGAGGAGGAAAAGTCTCGTACAAAGGCACTACACGATGCTCCAGCTTGCCCAGGTAACGACCCTGCAACACGGAATCCATAGAGACAGAGCATTCAACACCTACCTAAAAAAAAAAGACAACCGTGAGAAAGCAAACATGAATGAGGACTCTTTTTTAAAAAAAAAAAAAAAAAAAAAAAAAAAAAAAAAAAGAGGAAGGGGAGAAGAAGAAGAAGAAAACAGAAACGAAAAGAGTGACTCACCATTAGAGACAATGTAAAACACATACATCTCTCCCCCAAGAGCGCCAACTAGGGCTCATCCAAACACCGGCAAGTATAGCCTCCGACATCACATTAACGTCTACCTAGAGAGTGCGCAAGAGATATGTAGTCACTTGGTTGTGGGGAAAAAGTTTAGGGATGGTGTCAGAAAGCGTAGTCGCCCGGGGGTACTCATGGCCGAGCAGCTCCTCGTTGACCCAAAACCACTTATCCTACCAGTTCTTGGGAGGCTTACTGTCAACAACGAGATTATGACTTCCTCGGCGGGCAGAGAAGGTGTACCTGCCGTTGGTGGCGGCAAACCGAAAGAAGAACTTGAAGACGAAATAGTAAGGAACAATGTCGTTAGCTTAATAAATCAACTCGAAGGCCACTATCTTATGAACAACACCGGTGGTCAGCATCTAAACACTGCACCCGTTACGCTGGAGTATTTCTTCTTAAAAGTCAATTAACAGAAGGCAAAGATGGCGTCGAAAGTTTTCAGATAAACACCCACCTTCCCAGGCGGAGGTCGAGTGATCAAAGAACCAGAGACTGGAAACTCCACCCCATCAGCTGGAGTGAGGCCGTAAGCTTCCTGAAGGGTATCAAACTCGGAGGAACTAGGGATTAAGCCCGGAACAAACACCATGGCAAAGAACAAGGAGTAGATAAGAAAAGAGGGAAGAAAAAAGAAGGGTAGGAATTGAAAAAGAAAACTGCTCGAGAGCAATAAAAGGAAAAGAAAGCGGGATTTGTGAAAATCCCTGAGATGGCTGATGTAACCGCCGTGCACACGTCGTAACGTCACATCATCAGAAACGAAACGACGACCGAGTAAAGGCCCGAAACGTGCACCAACAGTTAAAGTCCAGAACATTATAGCTAGCTAGCATACACTATAACTACTGGATTGGGGGACTTGATGATGTGTCCCTCAGAGCGGGCCAGAAGTAGTCGAGCCCCTGGAAAGACGCGCACAACGAAAGGTCCGGCCAGTGACTCGACTACCTCAGCGACCTAGGACTCCTGCAAGGCGATTGCGTAGGAAGTTCTCCCTCGCCAAGATATTGTCCTTTAGCTACAGTCCAAGGATAACGGTTCTAGGCGCAATGGACAAGACGAGAGCATTATCTCCTGGATCAATCATTGGGCCAAACACAAACCTGGAGCATGATCATCCAATAAAAGCAGAGGATCCTATTGGAACCGCAATCTTTGTCCGTCGTACGGACCGAGGAAGATCTTCAGTATAATTGTAACATCCAAATTTTCGGGCATGCTATTTTAATTATTTATTTTAAATTAATTGGAGGGACTCAACGAGTTCGTGCCTCAACTCGTCGAGTAGGGTCGCGTTTAGATGTCAATTTTAATGAATGGACTCGACGAGTTGGGAATCCAACTCGACAAGTCGGTGCTGATGAGGAAAACCCTAATTTCCCAGGTTTGGGACCTATTTAAAGGCCCTTATGGCCTTCATTTGCGGCCACACAAACCCCTGTGAAACCCTAATCACCCTTGAGAGCTTAGAGTCAGAAATAGCACCTTTGTGAGCTTTCTTGGTGTGTTCTTTTAAAGCAAGGAGAAGAGTTTCAAGGTTTGGAAGCAAGGAGGTCATGGGATTGGCTGCTATTTTACTCCAGACTTCTGTATTTGGTACAAATCTACACCTAATTTCTTGTATTGGATAGATCTCATGGATTTTGGGTTGTTTACCCTCTTTTGGAGCTAGGTTATGAAGATGATAGGTCCCTTTTTGATTTAGACATTATATTTGGACCTTGATAGGTCCATAGAGTCCCTTGAGCTTAGCTTTATGTAGTTGCATGAGTGTGTTGAGCCTAAAACACCATTAAGGTGATTATTTCATCAAATAGAGCTTTATGTGCCATGCATAGACATCAAGTTCATACCTTTATGTGACTTTTGAGTGCTAAAAGGCCAGATCTATGGATTAAAGGAACAGATCTGACCTTAGAAGGTCAAATGAGTAATGATATGGAGGAAACTCGCTGAGTCCATGAGAGAACTCGACAAGTCAAATCAGGTTGCCCCGCGATTCATGACCAGTGGTAACCCGTCGAGTTGGGAGGTTAGCTTAACGAGTCCAGTGGGGTCTTAGAAGGATTTAGGGTATATGCATGAACTCCCCGAGTCAGTGAGTGCACTCGGTGAGTCTAGTCAAATTTGACCATTGACTGGGGATGACTTCTGAGGACCTTAGGGTTTTGGTCAACTGATTCAAGAGAGGCCATGGAGGGGTAGAATGGTCTTCTACCCATCCTTTAGAGATGAGAACATAAAGAAAGTATCGATTTGAGATGTTATCATTTGATAGGTGGAGGCTAGACCGAGGATATCGGGCACCAGAGTTACTAGACATCTTATGAGGTGAGTCTTCTCACTATACATCACCTAGAATAGTATCTATGTGCAGACCGGAGGTTCTTATGTGTATGTGTATGTTTGTGATTATGTGCAATGTGTTATATGTATGCTATGTGATATATAGACCGGACCAGAGGGTCCAACGACTCATGAGACCATAGGGTCCTCGATCAGACCGGACCGGAGGGTCCAACAAGCTACGGGACTAGAGGGTCCTGTTGAAACACGTTGACCGGAGGGTCATACTGAGTTATAGCCTCGAGTGGCTTATGTTCTGTATGTGGTATTTTGGGGAACTCACTAAGCATTTATGCTTACCGTGTTGTGTGTTATGTGTTTCAGGTACTAGCAAGGATCGCGGGAAGGCGCCAACGTGATATGTACACACTGAGAGAGTATTGAGTATTTGTGATCCTGGGAGATGTTGTATTTGAGATACTATTTGATACATTGGGTTTTGAGAATATTTTATGAAATATATTATGTTGAAAAATGAAAAATTGTTAAAAAAAAAATCACGTCGTTACAATAAAAAGCCGATCGTTCTGCCTTGGGAGGTAAGCTATTCAACCCCGATCACTCACCTTCATACTCCAGATTCACCTCGCTAACTTGACCGCCGGAGCGTCTTTCCGGGACCTCCTCCCGGAGAGCGGTTGACACCTTTCTTTCTTTCTGACCTCTTAGGTTCCAACCGGACACCGATTACTCATAGCTCAGGTGGTTTGGCACCAGGTCGCATCATATATATATATATATATATATATATATATATATATATATAATATCAAAGTTATTAGATTGATAATATGAAAATGATTGTATTAAATTATGAATGAGTTATGTATTAAACTATGAATAGTTTATGTATTAAGTTGTGAATGTATTATGAATTTTATGTTAAATATGAGCAATTTATGTATAAATACTTGTAATAATATTTTTATGAATATAAATTTATTTGTTGTGTTGTATAAATATGTATAAATGCATTAAGTTTTATACTTGTTTTGTATTAAACTATAAATGAGTGAATTATTATGTCTTTTAAACTATGAATACAATATTAACTTTATTAAGCTGTGAATTTAGTATTTAAATTGTATACTGACTCTATTTAGCTGTAAAATTTTAATAAATCATATGTTAAAATATGAATGATTTATGTATGAATATTTGTATTATTTTTCTTGTGATGATATTTATTTTTTGTGTTGTATAAATATCTTTAAAATGTATTAGTTTTTATAATTATTTTGCATTAAAATCAAAATAAGTGGATTATATGGTTTATTAAACTATGAATATAATATTTAAGTTGTGAATCTATCATTTTATATACAGATCTGATTTAGAAGGAATAATAGATGCGATGGTGGCACGACTGATTGGTGGTGGCATGTGGTAGTTGGTGGTGTTAAAGTTTTCATTTGACTTATCTGAATATGTATATTCGTGTACAGTGGATTGTATTAATTTATGAATTTTATGTATTAAACTGAGAATGAACTGTATTAAAGTTTATATTTTATATAATTTTGTTTTAAAATATGAATGAACGTATGCATGAAAATAATAGACTGTGAATTAATGAATTAATATGTTTATTAAACTGTGAATATGTTATTTTGAAGATAGAAAATTAAAATTGTCAAGGCATAATTTTTTTTTATTAAATTTTATATATTTGGTTCCAAAAGTGAAATTGTATGTGTTAAAATGTATTACCAAAGAAATATAAGTCATAATGTTTGTTCTATTAAGCTGTGAATACGGATAGAAAAATGGCACTAAATTTGATGTTACTCCGGCGGCGGTTTGGCGGGGGTCCGACGGTAGTCTAGCGACAAGTGACAATTATTGTAAACTAGAGAATGTAAAAGTTTGCTTAAAATAATATTAATGTTCGATTTTTCTAAAATAAATTTAATGAAAACATTTTAAAAAATGGTTATTAGGGTTCTTATTCTTTTTAGGTTAAATGAATCACTCCATATATATATATATATATATATATATATATATATATATATATATATATATATATATATATATATATATATATATATATATAGTGAAAGAGAGAGAGAGGTAAGTTTAATTGAGAAAATAAAAAAGGTTGAGAATGGATTAATCATTCTCAGCCACTCATTTAATCTAAGCATAAAAACACACAGTGGCAAACTTGTAAATATGTTAATAACCTTCAATCTCAAATACGTAACTATAGAGAATTCGATAACAGTTCGTTCATCATCAAAATTTCTCATCTAACCTTCAACAATCATCCAGATTTCTTTAACTAAACAATCATCAATGTCATCCAGTGTTAATCAATCATCGATATTCGTGGCTGGGAGGTTTGCCTTTCAAGACAAATTCGCAATCCAAATTCATCAATTTCTTTGTTGAATACTCCGAATGTTCGTAGCTTGCAAGTATTTGTTAAAGTTCATAACGGATTTGGAACTGGAATTTCCCAGATTCACAAACGAACTCAGTTGGAATTCGAGTTATGGACTCGCAGTCACAATCGACATTAAAGGAATCGGAGTCGGTACTCACAGGTTCCCAATCGGATTTTTAGAAATCAAAATCAAAATGAGAAATCGATCAGACATAGGATGTAGCATCTGAAGTCAAAATCGGAAGTATATAACGATTTGGAATTGATAACTTGAATCAGAAGTATCATGTTTTTAACATAGTTAACTTGTATGCACTCCAACTGTTTAATGAAATGCATACACTAACTTACCACGTTATATTCACATATGAATATGTTGTCTCACCTGAATCAGTATATGATTATTAAAAATACAAAACAAATATGCAAGTCTGTATGTTATGCATATGTGAATAACATATAAAAATTATATATATTTGTGAAAATACCTTCAAATATTCATAATTGAATATATTCACAAGTGAATATACCTTGTAATATTCATAAGTGAATATATTCACAAGTGAAAATACCTTCTAATATTCATATGTGAATATATTCACAAGTGAATATACCTTGTAATATTCATATGTGAATATACTGTGTAATATTCATAAGTGAATATATCATCTAATATTCACAAGTGAATACACTTTATAGTATTCACATGTGATATATCATGTAATACTATGTAATATTCACATATGAAAATATCATTTAATATTCATAAGTGAATATACCATCTAATATTCACAAGTGAATATACTATGTTAATATTTACAAGTGAATGAATCGTTTAATATTTAAATATAAATATATTATGTTTATTATATGCTATATTTATATACGAATGATACTTAAATTGTAAAAAAAAAAAAAAAAAAAAAAAAAAAAAAAAAAAAAAAAATCATCATAAGTGAATAACGAATGTACTGTATTAAAACATAATGCATTTTTATTCACTTGTGAATAATGATAGCTGAAAATATAAAAAAAAATTATTATATTTTAAAACTATATCAATATATATATATATATATGTCTATTTGTAGAAAATAAAAAATCATGAATTTTGGTATATTTAAAATCATTTTTCGATAAAAATAGCTTCTTAAAAATGAAAAAAAATGAAAAAAACTATGTTTTTATATATATTAAGGTAATGATTATCATATTTTAAGGAAATATGTTTTGTTGGAAAACACATGTCTATTCATTTCTCATTTCTACTGATACGACGGAGGCTTTTGCAGCAAAAATAAATGAGACAGAGGCTTTTGCAGCAAAAATAAATGAGTGACTGAGAATAATTCCCCTTTCTCCTTTTTTTTTTAATTGAACCCTCCTATATATATATATATATATATATATATATATATATATATATATATATATATATATATATATATATATATATATATATATATAGGGTAAAGTGAATATACCTAACAACCTTATATAAGCTTAGGTAGCTAACCTCATCAAAGTACGTCATTTTGCATTAAATTTTCATTACAATCATTAAAGGTTCTTAAAGTTCATCCCTAAACTTGATTTACTTCAAAATTTTTTGGAAATTCATCATTATATTTCTCCTACATCCTTTTATTTGTAGCAGTAGGATATGAAGCTCATCAGGTGGTATTCGATAGAAAGACGTGATGTAAAAGAAAGATATGTTGAAAGTCTAAAGATTTTGGAAGTAATCAAGTTATGGGGTTGAAGTTTAAGAACCTTAGGTAATTACAATGTAAATATGATACAAACCGATGTAGTATTATGGAGTTAGGTACCTAAAAAGGTTGTTAGGTATATTCACTTACCCATATATATATATATATATATATATATATATATATATATATATATATATATATATATATATATATATATATATATATATATATATAGTTTGGGCATAAACTCTTTTGGGCCTAACTTGGACCCGCCTAATCCATTCTATAAATACACCCTCATCCGAACTCATGAAGAATCCTTCAAATCATACATATCATCTCGTTGCTTTCTCTCTGAGTGAACAAAACAAAAAGTATGCATTACCAAACCGAATCATGGGGTACCTACTTGCCAACGACAACAACAACAAGCTTCAACAACGACCCATTACACCGTATAGAGCAACTCGCCGGCGAGAATGCCGTCGTGATATTCAGCCTGAGCGGCTGCTGCATGTGTCATGCCATCAAGAGGCTGTTCTGCGGCATGGGAGTTAACCCAACAGTCTACGAGCTCGACCAAGAACCTCTGGGGAACGACATGGAGAAGGCACTGATGATGCTGCTGGGTACTTCTTCGCCGGTGCCGGTGGTGTTCGTCGGCGGAAAGCTGGTGGGTGCCATGGACAGAGTCATGGCTTCGCATATCAATGGCACCCTTGTGCCTCTTTTGAAGGAGGCGGGTGCTCTTTGGCTCTAAGTTTTTCGTACGTATATGCTTTTCGTTCTTTGTTTTGGTAAGAGAAAGAAAGCAATGGGTGTTAGTTAATTAGGTAATTAGGTTTTGTATGGTTTTTAGGAAGAAAATATGAGAAGGGGAAGAGGAAGAGGAGAATTTTGGTGGGTAGGTTCAAGCTTGGTGTTTTTTTTACTAATCCGAGAAATGTAATTCGCTCCCTCCTCTACATATCAAATTACAAATGACTTTTCTTACTTTTATTTTGCAAGTTTCAAGAATATTATGTAATTTATGTAAGGAAACAACAAGCCAAAATCGTATCAAATGGAAGCCAAACTCGTGTACTTGGTTATGAATATTGCAAAAAACTCTTTTATTTTTTATTTTATTTATTTATTTATTTATTTAATTATTTATTTAAATGATAAGGGCACCTTTAGGTAAGGAAGTAGTAGACTAAAAGATTAACATAAAGTTCAAGTACGGTTCGTGGTCCTAGGTTTTTCATATTTTTGATTTTTGATTTTTCTTTTTTGGAACGACCAATATTTCGAATTTCTGATTTAATGTTTTTGAAAGATTTTATTATAGATAAGCAAAAAGAATCATTAATGAATTGAATTCAGGATAAGAAGTGCTATTTGGAATTTTATTGTTGTCTTGATATTTTTTTAATGGCTAATTCCCGCATCTTAACATTTAAAGTAGGAACCTTTTACGTCAGGTCCTAATTTGGCTGGGCAACTAGCCATTATTAAATTAAAAGTATTGGAATGTTCAAAAAATCTAATTATTTAATAAACGTATACAATATGATAAAAAAAAAACATGTCGCCACAAAAGAAGATACCTATTGTCAAATAGTAGTTAGTTAAAAAAAGTGTTTTTATTCTACTATTTGAAACAATAGCATATTTAATGTGATAAGAATTAGATATTTAACAACAAAATTACTTTATAACAATTGTATATTTAAGAATATAATTTGTTTGTCCAAGAATTAAATTTGGTTAATATGACTTCAAAGTCACTTTTATAAGACAATCAAATACTAAATGCACATCTAAACACATTCTCACCATAGCATATATCATATTTATTTATTTTTTTTATTTTTTTTTGAACAACTTCATATAATTAAAAAGCTCATAACAAACACTAGAGGGCAAAGAAAACTATAAGTACAAAGTAATGGAATTGATTGGATTTTTTTAGTTAATTGACCCAATTAAAAGCATCATCATCATGTTCCTAATGTTCCTAGTATAAACGAATTAAAAGATAATTTTCTAATATGACGAAAGAGCTTGTATTTCTATACTTTTTTCCCATCAAACATGAAATAATTTCGAAAACACTATAATGTTCGATTCCAAACATGAAATGATTTCGAAAACACTATAATATTCGATTTGTGGAAAAACCTCATAGGGATTGCACCGTACGTATGTAATAATATGACCTTTATACTATACATCAATGTATAAACGAAATATAAATCTAATTTAACACACCCTTTCAGTTTGAGCATGTGGTTTATAAATGTTTAAACGGTGCCGAAGTCTAAAAAAATAGCTAATTGTGTTGTCATTTTGTAAATATATCTGCAAATAATAAGCCGATGGAACATGCAAAACACACAAATATCCAGTGACAACGTGTTCTGTACCAAATGTAAGTTAATTTCCACATGTTTTGTTCGTTGATATTGTACATGGTTAGAAGCTAAATACATAGCACTCAGATTGTCATAGAAAGCAATCATTTATTTAGATAACAGACAACTGAGGATCGAAAGACAATATGATGACACCTAGCTACCCCCGATGCTCAGGTACAACTGAGGATCGAGAGACAATATGATGACACTTAGAAGACCGCGACATGAAATTATCACCAACATATGTAGAGGGTGGGATCTACTACAGAGGTGTTGTGAGGAAAGAGCTTGATCTTGGTATCGGTCACAGTACTACATGCATTACATGATATCATGTCAACAAGAGAGAGAGGATTATTCGGGCAAAGGAAAATTAAAACAAAAAGAGACCATTGATAGTTTGAGAGGTCGCAATACTGAAAAAGAATGAGAGAGGACATGAGTTTGTCATTGTGAACTCACGAGATCAGAGGCGGAACCTCTATAGGGCCAGGGGGCCATGGCCCCCTGATATATATTTTTTTTAACTTACTAATATATAGATTATATATATAGTATTGATTTGATTTTTCAGTAACTTTTGGCCCCCCGATATCCTATGCAAATTTATTTATACAATTCAAGAAAGGTATTATAATTATTATTTTACTCCAAAAAAAAAAAAAAATCAAAAGGCAAGAAATAAATCTGGATCTTAGTCAGTAAGTAATTAACATAAATCCAGAATATTACTGAAATAAAATCTAAATCAACCTAATAAAATTAGGAAAGTAATATACAAAACCACAAAACGATTCTAAATTTCAGATGTGCAATTTATTAGCAAAATCTTTGAGAAACTATAAACCCTAAACCTAAAATTCTGCTGCGAGAAGGAAAAAAAGTTGCTCACCTTCTCTGGAGTTCTCATCACTCACTCTCTCCTCTTTACCTTCATGACCTTTGTGTGGTCTCTATCTTTTCTCTCCGCCTTTTTCCGACTGCGACTCCGATCGACATGCTCCACAACTGATGCCTTCTCTCCGACGAACTTGTGACGACTTTTGTATGCTCATTGTCTCTCTTTTCCAACATCTTCTCATCATCGGATTTGTGGTTGAATGTCTATTTTTCTCTCTAAATTTCTTAAAGTTTCTCTTTGTAGTAAAATGTGAGATAGTAGAAAGTTAAATGGGTATCCGAATTTGAAAAAGTAGAGCATTGTTAAAGTAATGGTTTATTACTTTTTTTTTTATTGTTTGTCTATTTATAAATTGCTAATTTGTTGTACAAAGATAACTTTGTTTTTTTATATGTATACGTTATTTGTTAATTTCTATTTATTTAGTTATTTATTTTTATTTAATTTTGTATTTTCGTTAAAATAAAATATTTTTTATAAACCATTTTCTAGTAAAATCAAAATAATTAAATTGAATTTGTTTGTATGTTTTTTTATTGAAGTTTTAGGTCCATCCCCTTAGTTTTAATGGTTGTGTTCCGTCCCTGCATGAGACAAACAAGAAATAATAACGGTGACTAGAGAAGACGAGTAGGTGGTAAGAATGATATCATCAACATAAAAGAGCATATATATATGTGTGTGTGTGTGATCAGAACCTCGCTAATAGGTGAATAAAGAGGAGTCAAAACGACTATTGCAAAACTTGAGGGTAGAGTTGAAAACATCAAACCTTTGGTACCAAGAACAAGGTGGTTGTTTGAGCCCGCCCTGTACAAATGACATTCATGATCTGGAAAGTACGGATGAACACAGCCAGAGGCGGAACCTCTATAGGGCCAGGGGGCCATGCCCCCCTCCCCTCTGATTTTTTTAAGTTACTAATATATGGATTATATATATAGTATTGATTTGATTTTTTAGTAACTTTTGCCCCCTGATATCCTATGCAAATTTATTTATACAATTCAAGAAAGGTATTATAATTATTATTTTACTCCAGAAAAAATCAAAAGCAAGAAATAAATAAGGATCTCAGTCAGTAAGTAATTAACAGAAATTCAGAAAATTACTAAAATAAAGTGTAAACCAACCCAACAAAATTAGGAAAGTAATATACAAAATCACAAAACGATTCTAAATTTCAAATGTGCAATTTATTAACAAAATCTTTGAGAAACTATAAACCCTAAACTAAAAATTCTGCTGCGAGAAGGAAAAAAAGTTGTTCACCTTCTCTCGAGTTCTCATCACTCACTCTCTCCACTTTACCTTCATGACCTTTGTGTGGTCTTTATCTCTTCTCTCCGCCTTTTTCCGAATGCGTCTCCGATCAACATCCTCTACAGCCAATTCCTCCTCTCCGACAAACTTGTGTTGACTTTTGTATACTCGTTGTCTGTCTTTTCCAACATCTTCTCATCACCGGATTTGTGGTTGTATGTATCTTTTTCTCTCTAAATTTTTTAAAGTTTCTCTTTGTAGTAGAATGTGAAATAGTAGAAAGTTAAATGGGTATCAAATTTTGAAAAAGTTAGAGCACTTTTAAAGTAGTAAAAGCCTATAACAATGGTTTATTACTTTTTTTTTTTATTGTTTGTCTATTTATAAATTGCTAATTTGTTCTACAAAGATAACTTTGTTTTTTTATATGTATATGTTATTTGTTAATTTCTATTGATTTAGTTAATTTTGTATTTTCGTTAAAATAAAATATTTTTTATAAACCATTTTCTGTAAAATCAAAATAATTAAATTGAATTTGTTTGTATGTTTTTTTTATTAAAGTTTTAGTTTCGGCCCTCTAGTTTTAATGGTTATTCCACCCCTGCATGATGTTTAGTAAACTTCCTCCATGACATCTCCATAACGAAAATCATTTGTTTTATCAAGTTGATTGATGGGCCAATTTTGGGAAAAGGAAATGCATAGAACTGTATGAATGGTAACCGGTTATAACTGGGTTGAAGGTATCATCAAAATTAGTGTTGTGTTGTTGAGAGAAACCTAAGCAAAAAGATAACATTTGTAATCAACAATGTCTCACTACAAGGAATAAGCCCTACTGAGATGATACTTATACAGACGATATGTGTCGTTGGCAAAAGATAAGATATACATACGACATGACATCTGTAAAACGTATTCCAACTTTGACCATATCTCTTTGACCAGAAAGGCTATCCAGACAACAAGTCGCCTGTATAGACTCGGCGGGAAGGGGCAAAAAATGGCGTTAGGTCCAATATCTATGCAGACGAGATGTCGTCTTTATAAGATATTAAAAAAAATATTTTTGATTTATTTAAATTCCTTGTTGCAAAAAATAGAAGCATCGTCGTTTTGGTCCACCTATACAGACGACAAGTTGTCGTTATAGGGTGTTAAAAAAATAATTTGGAATTATTTTTAATCCGTGTTGTAGAAAAGTAAAACGATATCATTTTCGTCCACCTATAGAGACGAATTATCGTCTGCAAAAAGTGGAAACGATCCGCGTGAAAACTATTTCTTTTTCTTATTTATTTCTTTAATGAGGTAAAATGGGACCGATCCGCGTAAAAACTAGTTTTTTTTATTTATTTATTTCTTTAACCAGGTAAAATGGGATGACGTTATTTTACTTTAACTGTAAAGATGACATGTCGTCTGCATATGTAACAAAACCCCATCAGGGTTCATTTTGCAGTCACGCCTGCACTTCCTTTTTCCTCTCGACCTCCGGCGACGTAGGGCGATTTCCGGCGACGCAGGGCGATTTCCGGCCAGGCAGCTTCATCGGCTACGCAAAGCTCAGTTTCTTGGCCCTAGATTTGTTCTTCAATTGTTGTAGCTTGAGTCTTATTCCGATTTTGGGGGTTTATTTCCGGTTGTTATAGCCCTCAATCGAAGCATTCATTACTGTCGGCCGGCAACGAGCTTTACCACTGCCGGAGAAAATGAATTCCGATTATTGTGCTATCTTGACCTCCGATTTTGAGGTAATTTTTTTGTTTTTTTCCTATGCAGTATGTAAGTGAATATGATGAAGTTTATGATTTTTTTTTCTTTGAATACACCATGAGATATAATTTTGATCATATTTTGTTTGATTGATTGATTATATATATGGATTTTGAGGTAGGATTCAATTCTTCCTTCAGTTTAAAACTTTGAACAAGATCTAATTATACATCACCCAATTGATATTCAGCTTTGAAAGCGAGTTGTAATATGCACCTCAACTGCTCGAGGAAATGCTTGAACCAGAGTGATTAGAGCCGAGAAAGCAGAGGTAGGATTCAATTCTTCCTTTTTCTCGATTTTTTTGGGTTTCATTTGTAAGATGAGAATTGTTACTAGGCTGAAAAAGTTGGTTACTTTTTTTTCAAAACTCCAGTTCTGGCTTCAAGTAGTTTAGGTTTTTGAGTTTGTTTTAGGATCATTACCAAATAACTTGACTTTGTTTTCGGACCATTTTGCAGCATTGGGACCATTTTGCCCCTAATAATTACTCGTGGGATGGGTTTTTTTCTTATACCCATGCACCATATAGTGGTTTTCAATGGCCAAAATTAGGATACTATTACAAGGAATTAAAAGTGTGAGGGAAGTTTGATTTATGTTAGATTTTTTACCCAAAAAAAAAAAAATCAATTCATAGTAACTTATTTGGTTTCCTGTATTCAGCTCACTCATTTCCAACAAAGATTAATATATTGAGTTCATTTGAGTCAAAATGACATTTTTGATATTTCCTTCTTAAAAACGATTACATGCATTCAACAATGTACTTAAAATTTCCTATCATTTCCTGCTTAAAATTTATTTGTGTTTGTTTTAGGATCATTAATCGGGTGACTACCACATAATAAAAGGTTAGCTGACTTTTAGAAATTTAATAATAACATTCGTAGAAAAATTAGACCACAATTGCTTTTTTGAAATCTAATAATCAGTTAAATAGGATGTGTATCTCAACATATTTACTATAGGGGCAGGCAGTAGGCTGGAAAATTTAAAAACAACATAAAGATTATCAAATTCGATTCGATTTTAATAATTTAAAGATCTGTTATTATTTTCATTCTTTCAATGTTGATTGGTTTTTTGTTTTTTATTTGATTGGTTGTGATTTCTCTCTATTTTATTCACTTTCAGATCGTCAGCAAGAGCAGTTGAAGTCTCTACCGGTGGATTTCTAGGAATTATGAACGTGTCTCAATTCATGTGGATAAAAACTATGAGGAGCTAACCAAGTTTAGGATTGGAGTTTGTTGATGGGGCCATACATGTATTGGAACAATTTTGAATAGTATGTTGATTTTGGTTAGATGTTGAAATATTTGCCCATCAGCTGTTTCTTAAAAGTTTTTACAGAATTTTTTATATTTTTTTATGTGGTTTCTGACAAAAACTGCTCATCTATTAGTTTATCAGATTTACTCAAACAAAGAAACCAAAGAATGATTTTTTTTTTTTTTTTGAATTCCAGGTACAACTTTCGTAGATGTTATTTTTTGGACCAACCTTTTGACTGATACTATTAAGTTTAGTAGTATAATATTATATATTAAAATCAATTAATTGTTTCTATATTAGATTTCTGATTTTGTTTGTGGTTATTTGTATAAATAAGATTTGAGGGCTTTAAAGTTTCATTTTTACATGTAAATATCAGAAGATGGTGTAGTATAAGAGTCATAAAGAAAGATTATAATTTGGGTTTTTCATGGGAAATACAGGTAAATATAGAAATTTTATCTTTGTAACCTTAATTTCAGGTAAATTTCACCTCCAGCTATGTCAAGATGTAAAAAGTCAAAGAACTTATTAAATTGAGTTTGAGTCAGATCAAAAAAGTTTGTGTCATGTTGGTATTAAAGGTGTAACACCCCAAGATTCAGGTACATTTCTTTTACCCTTATTCTTTGTCATTAGTCATGATTAACCCTTGTGTGGAGAAAAGTTAGCAAGTGAGTACGCTGGGCGTACCAGAGGGGTACGCTGCGCGTACTCGTGTGCTTAGTTTGGACGCGAATCGCCAAGGTACGCTGGGCGTACCAAGAGTTACGCCGGGCGTACCCGGCCCAGGTGCAAAACCCTAATCCGTCTTGTGCACTATTTAAAGGGTGCTAAGCCTCATTTTTCAGCCTCCATATCAGTGAGTGAAACCCTAAAAAAGAGCCCCCATCGTCCTTAGTGTGTGAGAGTGTTGATTGGAGCTTTTTGTGCTTTGGTGACTTAGTGAAGAAGAAGGAAAGGAGTTCTTGGAAGCTAAATCTTGAGGCGCCATTTTAGATTTGAGATCTACAGAGCAAGGGACTACACTTAGAGGTATAAAGTTCAAAACTTTCCTCTTCTTTTGATCTGTTGTTGCATGTGCTTTTGCTAGGGCTAAAAACCCCAAAGCTGGAGACTTTATGAGCGTAAAGTGCTCCATGGTTCGAGATCTATCCCCATTCAGTGCTATTAGTGATTTAGAGCCATAAAGCTTCCATCTTTAGTGATTAATTTGAGGTCATGCTTTAGTAATAAGCCTTCTAGGGTTAGAGGATGGAATATTATGGGAGTTGGTGGCTTGTTCAGCCATGCAAAGGCATAAAGTCATCAACTTTATGGATTAAGAGGCTTAGATGTGGTCGGATCTAGAATTTGGACGTGAGTCTTAACTGTTTAAGACCTAAAGAGTTAAAGGGCTGAAGCTGGGGAGTACGTCGGGCGTAATCCCAGTACGCGCCACGTACTGGGTGGCATTCCCCGATCCTGAGATGCAGTCAGGTACGCGCAGCGTACACATCTGGTACGCGCAACGTTACCTGGAAAGTTGCCTTTTGGGTTGACTTTTAGGGTATGGTCTATTGTGGGGCCTTTTGAGTTGCGAGAGGGGTAAAATGGTCTTTTACCCTTCTGAGAGTGTCATAAGAGGACATAGTCTAGCCTTTAAGAGTTATAATAATTATGGTATTTATTTTATATGATTAGGCGGAGGTTAGACCAGCGTTACCGAGTCGGAGATTACCGAGATACCCGATGTGAGTCTTCTCACTATATTTTACCTAGTGTGGTAACAGAGTTATGTGATAGAGTATTTTAGAGTTATATGCCAGTGTAATTGCATGTTATTTATGTGCTATGATTTATTGTGATATGTGCTATGCATGATTCAGAGTTACAGAGTTAGGACCTTCGGGTCCATAGAGTTAGGGCCAGAGGGCCCATAGAGAGTTGGGGCTGGAGGGCCCCACTGAGACACATAGACCTGAGGGTCGACAGAGTTACAGCCTCGAGTGGCTATTATGTGTTAGAGTGGTATTTTGGGGAACTCACTAAGCATTTATGCTTACAGTGTTATGTGTTATGTGTTTTAGGTACCAATTATGATCGCGGGAAGGCGTCGATATGATTTTTACACACGCACACCGGAGTTTATGTATTTTGATCTTGGGTTTTGTACTGATACAATGTTGACACAATGTTTTTATTTATGATTACAAATGATATTTTATGGTTTTCAAAAGTGAAAAAAATTGTTCAAATTTTTACGGTGTTACAAAAGGTTAGCCTCTTTATAAAGGGTTCCATATATGCCCCTTAGTCTGAATCGGGGCTGTAACTTTAGATGTTTATTTGGGATAACATTTTTGTGAATTTATTGTAGGAGCTGGAAGGAGTATTCTAGTGAATACTTCTCAAAAATTTCCTTAGAAACAATCGAGTTATGCATTGAACATTTCTCAAAGATCACATCACCACCAACAACCGAATTATCAGATTCATGTTTTACCTTTATATGAGATTGCTGACAACGAACACATATCATCAACTGAAAAGGTTAAATATGGTAATCAATTCATAATTTCTTATCCAATTTTAGTCAAATATTTGTTTTTAACAAGCATACTGAGAGTCCATTTTTTATATGGTAGGTGAATCTATTGTCATTTTAAAACTGAAGTCAATGAAAGCGTGTTGTCATTCAAAAGTAAAAAAATTGAAATTTATCAACATTTAAGCAAAACCGATCCAACCCGACGCCAACAGCGCGTGTAATTCCTGCTAGTTTGTATTGTATGTCTAAAATGAAATGAAAATTAGAATTGCATGTATTGTATATTATTATTTTGCAAATATCCCTTTTAGATTGTATGTTATCTATGTTTATATTATTCTGCAAATATCCCTTTTAGATTTGTTTAAAATGGTATATATAACAAAACCTGTGGAAAATATTTAAAAAAAAGTAGCTATAGAGACGACATGTCGTCTGTATAGCTTTGTAACTGTAAAAATTGTTTCCCCATTCCAGACAACATGTTGTCTGTATTGATCAACTTTTCCAGATGATAAGTCGTCTCTATAGGGTCACACTTTTACCAACGACAAGTCATCTCCATAGGGTCACACTTGTATCGACGAGAATTCGTCGGTATAGGGTCCGATTATTTCCTCAAAAATCAATCCTAAACCTTTAAGACTTGTTACAGAATGTAGATTTGGCCCCTTTAAGCTGAAATACCACGTAAAGATGCTAACTTTACGTCCAATCATGACCATAAGAAGCTCTAAGGCTCAAAAAGGACCTAATGAAGGGCTTAATCAATGCATGAAGCCTTAAACTCCATAAAGTTGGAACCTTTATGCCAAAGGAATCCATGAATACCTTGGATCTGAAAGAACAAGCCTTTGGGACGTTCTAATCCCAACATCAATCCAAACCATGTCTAAAAACCTAAGGATCTAACCAAAAATGAGATCTAAACATCTAGCAACCAAGATAAGAACTTGATACCTTAAAGTTCTTGCAAAATGGGTAGAGGTTCTAGATCCAAGACCTTATCTTCAGGCTAATCAACTTCTATCTTCTTCAACTCCTTGGAACCATCAGGCATTATATTATATGTATACTGGGCGAGGCCTGCTGCCAGGCGGAGCCTGATGACTATATTGTATGTTATTTATCTGTATGATTCTTGCATGTGTTTATGCATTGTATGTATATTGGGGGGGGGGGGGGGGGGCTCGATGCCTGAAGGGGCCTGATGAATGTGATGTGGTGGGGCCCATCTCATATTACTGACGATTCCGGGCGGAGCCTAATTTCGGGCAGGGCCTATTATATGTTTGATATGTAGGGTATGCGGTGTTTTGGGGAACTCACTAAGTTTCTTGCTTATAGTTTTCAGTTTATGTTTCAGGTACTTCTGGATCCAAGAGGAAGAGCTCGAGGTGATCACATCACACACGCCATATTGCTTATTTGGCTTTAATGTATTTGGATGTTTTGATCATACTATGATTTTATTATGGTTTTATGGACCTGTTCTGAATGGTGGTTTAATTATTTTAAAACAATGAAGTTTTTGGTCTCGATTTTTTGGACGTTACATGATCATCACCCACAAATATAATGTCCCCCACATTTGTACTTACCATTGTGTAAGAACCTGACGCCCATGAACTTAGTAGTAACGTATCTACCTCAATCCAAATCTTATTTTCTTACACCATAATATTCTTGGTTAAAGGATTCAATTATATAAAGAAACATATAAGGTGATATTTTTTCTTCAATTTTATACATTCACTTTGAGAACTGAACTCCATCCACATCCGTGTTCCTCTCATGTAGTTGATATCTGGTGAGTTTTATTCAAAATTATTTTCCTAAAAATGATAAAAATGGAAATGGAAGCTTTATAATTAGAATCAATTTAAAACCATTCTAACCCACAAAGGAGCATTTTGCAATAATGGAAAGATTAAGTCAAACATAGAAGGAAAAGTGTTACAACCTTTGAAGACTTTGATTCCCATGTAAGACTGAAATTTGATAAAGATGGGATGAAGCTCCAAAGAAGAAGCTCTTTATAATGTATCCACCAAGAAATGATCAACCACTAAAACATGCTAGTCTTCACTTTTATTAAGTTATTCTTAAGACATTAATAGTTATACCAAATAAGCCTTAAGGATAACCATCTTAAAAGCACTCAATCTTCACAACACCTTGCAAGAGGAAACAAAGCGGATATCACCTTATGTTCTCGACTTTGGGAGGAACAAGAAGAGAAGTGTGTATCAAAATCTAGCTAGTTTTTTTTTTTTTGCATCCATCTCTTCTTTATATACTAAGGAAAGTGAAAGAATGGAACATCCCTTCTTACAAGTCATAACATGGGTTCGTAAAGAGGTATGTGATCTTAAATGGAAGACAACACTCAATCCTTTATCCTCTTAAGTGGTTCACAGATTTTACAAGCCAAGTTGAGGAAATAAGTGTCTTTTACTCAAGCTTCTAACTACTAGTTCCACATGATAATTAAATGGCTAGTCAAAGTGTCCATTGAATTTGTACATGACTTATATGTTAATTCCTTATAAATATAAATAGTTAAGGTATGAACCTATAGGATCCTATGTCCTTACCGAATATCATTTTCTAACAACTCCTAAGCATAAAGATCTTTCAATATCCCACTTGCACAAGATTCATCATAGATTGATGTATACAGCGGTGAACGTCTAGCAATAGTTCATTGCCCCCAATAACACACAACGAAGAATTCCATTCATTAACATCCAATTCCCAAATGCTCGAAGTTGCAATTTATGTATAGAGTAAGTTTATCCATTATACATTTGTTATAGACATCTTGTTCAACATGTGAAAGATCTTTATGCCCAAGAGTCGTTATAGAATGATATTGCTAATGACATATGATCCTATAGGCTCACACCTTATAGGAAATTATTACTATATGATTATTTAGTAGAGTAATTTTAAAGATTAATAAATATCAACACTTGTATTTAATTGGAAAAAGATTATTTTATGAACATAGTATTTTACCAACATATTGGGAATTATTATTTCTAGGAAATGATAATAATATAGAACAAAAATAGTCATAATTCATATAGTATGAGACACTACAATCCAAAGCATCAAAACGTAACTTAAGTTCTTTGAGTATCCAAAACTCCAAGGCAAATTACCTAAGTTGGAGCATAAAAGAACATCCAAAAAACTTCATTAAGAGAAAACCCTTCATAAAAATGATCCATTTTAGAAAATCGAATTTGAATTAACTTCCCTGAAGGTCACATCGGTATTCAATAATAAATGATCATTCATAAAATATGAATATCGAAAAACTTTTGATTTAGAATACTTATATCATAATGTCTCTCCCTTTTTATAATAAAAGGTTAAATAGAATGATGGAATAAAAGTTCAATACATATCGATTGAAGGCAAACGGGCAACAAGTTGTGCCGCTAGCCCTTTCTGGATGGCAAAACCAATTCTTTTGAAAACAACATATGTGGAACTAGGAGATATGACATTAGAATGCATGACCCGTTGGACTCTATTAAGGAGCTCTACCGCCTCTGGTACAAGAAAACCAAATGTATCGAATGCAAAAGGAACAAACACATGTTGATTTTCACTACATGCATTCTCGTGCTTTACCACTTTGCACGCAGCGGCTTTCAAAGCGGCATGCCCAGATGTGAAACCCCCGCTCCCGAAACCAACAAGAGGAGAGACCCCAGTAAGACCCACGCACGCATGCTTCCCTCCTATCCATCAAAAGACCAAAATTTCAGCCGGTCTAAGTGTGGACTTGCCATCCTGTGGGTCCGTCAAAAAGTTCACTGGCTCTTCTTTCTTCATAGAAATACCAACACGCCGACAAGCATCAAAGAGAACATCCCGAACCACATCATGTCTATACTTGAAACCAGGGAGGTCTCTACAATGAACCGCGTGTTCCCTAAGGGTATCCAAACATGCCTTGCGACATACTGGTTATATCTCGTCAATTGGGAATATGGGAATCATGAGGCGGTAACGAATGATAGTTCGGTACTCCACAGGATACATATGCTGGCCAAGACCATCAATAAGGATAGTTAGCAGAAAATCCTGAGCATGAGGTGCCCGCAGATACTCAAAGACTGCTTTCTGTCTAACAGTCATGTTGAAGTCGACTTCCATATCTTGGAAGATTTTGCTAAGAAGGGCACACGCTAAAGCTTTTTGGGATTTAGGGGGGGCGGTGTCCTTATTAGTGAAACCGCTATAGTCAAATCCCGGAATCATATCGTGAAAACGAGTCATAGCACATAGGTAATCCGAGTCCATACCACATATCCCGGAATCATACTGTCACGTAAGTTGTGGTCTTGTAATGCCCAAGATTGGGACCTTGAGGCTAAAACTGCGTAGGAGGAAACCTCGTAGGCCGAGTACAAACCCAAACCACCGAAATGAATAGGTAAGGAAGCCAAGCGCCACTGAATTACTCTAAAGAAGGGGCCTCCACATACCACCATATCCTCGATAGACTTGCGCAATCCTTTGTCAAAGAATAACGCTGCCTATTCTATGTGTACTGGCTGGCATGTCCTTAAACCAAAGAAAAGTTTTTCAATGCCCATACATGATCGAAGTAAAAGGAGCTCACTCTGCGGGTCACATAGTTGTGGAAGAAGGCCCATCAAATCAACAACATTGACCGCTCTCTTCATGGCCAACCCACTAATAAACCTCGCGTCTTTGCTAACAGCCCCCACCAAGGAACTTCACCCCTAAAGAAGGTCTCCCTATATCCGTTGGGAATAAATCGGCACGAAGCTTCCTACCATCACATGAGGGCCAAAAAATCTCCGTTTTCTTGATGTTTAACTCAAGACCCAAACCTGGACCATGCAACTGAATTATGTTTAACACTGTAGCCACCTCCTCTGAATCCCCAATGACAGTCACATCACCTAAATACCAAGCATGGAGAAGGGCATACCATTGTCTCTAATTTTGTGCACAAGCAGGTGCAAAACAAGGGAAAAAAGAAGAGGGCCCAAGGGGTCACCTTGCTACACCCCAGTGGCAGACCATATATGTTGGTCTCCGATATAAAGTCTTGCTGCTTGCCCGTAAAAGAAATTCACCCACAAAGAAATGGAAAGGCGCATCTTATTAACATCATTGAGCAATGATGATCGATCCACCAAGTTAAAGGCATTCGAAAAATCCACAGTTAGCATTACAAGAGACCCATCAGCATGGTGTTTACTCAACACCTTATTGGTACTGTGTAACACAGCCTCAACACTTCCAGATACACAGACCCCGAACTCAAAATCATTAAGGTACTTGGCCATTTCTTTACCCACACCATTCATGGCAACCTTGGAAACCAGACGTCTCCATATAGTGCCTACTACAATCGGACAGATCTTGTTGTCGGGTTTGTTGGATTAGTGTCTAAGTCCATAACTATTTTGGTATGTACTTGACCCGATGGTGCAAGGTCCTTTTGGGTTGCCTTCACCAAAGCAACTTGATAGGATGGATTACGGAGAGAAAGGATTAATTATGATTTATTAATATATTATGAGAATAATATATTAAAGGAGAAATCATATTGGTTAATTAATATTAGTCAATAATTAATTAAGAATTAATTTTGTGGCTAAAATACATTAATTAAACTTAAGGGACTAGAACTGTCAATTGTATGATAGTTGAATATTGGGCTAATGGACTCCAAATTAGAGGGGTGGACGAATTCTATGGGGAAACCCATTAGAAATCGTCCCAGGCCTGTAAGGAGGGAGTCCATGGGTTGCTTAGGGCTTAAGCAGTCAAATTAGGGTTTCCTTGTTAGATAACCCTAATAGCCTCACTATTTAAAGGACCCTTAAGCCACAAAAACGTGGTGAACTTGTTGATTAGGGTTTCACGCATTTTGGGCAGCCTCCACTCTCCTTATTCTTCATCCTCTTGCTCTTGGTGTTTGTGAACCATTAGAGGAGTGACACTTGTGACTCTAAGCTTTCTAAAGCCAATTACAAAGGAGGATTTGAGATTGTTATTGCTACATAACAATCAAGGTAAGATCTAAACCCCAATCTTATGTTAATATGATTAACTGTATGCTAGAAGTAGGGTTTAAAGTCTTGGATGAATTGCATGTACAATACAGAAACCAAGATCCAAGCATTAGGGTTTGTATGAGCACATAGGGTGTTCTTATGGCTAAAACCCATAAGTGGTATCAGAGCCTTGATTGGTTTCTATTGTATTGATGCCTTGCATGTTCATTCTTGTTGAAAAATCGAGATTTTGGCTTTCTGACTGCTGAACTCGGTGAGTTCCAATGTGGACTTGGCGAGTTGGCTCCAACTCGGCGAGTTCGAGCGTCAGAAGGAGGCAGTTTCGGGATTTCTTGCTGTTCTACTCAAAGATACTTGCCTTAACTGTTATGGGTCATTAAAATTAGAATTTTAATCATATTTTGAGTGTATCCTTGATTAAACAAAAGATAATTACCAATTGATTAGATAATAACTTCCTTATTTGATTAAAGTTTGATTATTTGTATTAATTAGGTAACTTATCTTGCAAGAAATTGATTTTAAGTCAAATTAGATAATAATTAGATCAATTGTTTAATTTAAGTTATTTGCTATTTGATCCTTGTGTTTTGAAAAGTTTCAAAACTTGCCCTCAAGTTTTGGAATTTAAATTTTGATTAAAAGGTTTGATTTTGAAATATTTAAATTCTATACCCTAATGTTTTGAAATGTTTCAAAACTTGCCCTCAAGTTTTGGAATTTAAAAGTTGATTAATAATTTAATTTAGGAATGTTAAATTCTAAAACCCTAGTATTGTTTTGAAAAGTTCAAATCACACCCTTATGGTTTTATTTATTAATTAAAGTGTATAATTAAAAGAGATTTAATAAATCCATATAGTTTTTGGTTTACAATTTAATTAAATTAAAAGTGTAATCTATTAAATTAGACCACATAGTATTTTAAAAGTATAAAATACACCCTATACTATATATAACATTAAAGGTCTAACATTATATATATGTATGAGTAAAAGTCAGTCTTACCGTTAGTAGGCCTCATTTACGAAGCTGGTCTATAAGGGGTGTTTAAGGAAATTGACTATATAATGGCGATTGAATGGGTATCCACTCTTGCCCACTGCACTCTTGACTAGTGGAGGGTCGTTAGCCGAACGGGTAGGATAGGACAGAAACCTTCCATTATAAGTAATAATGAAGTACAAAAGTAACTAAATGCTTTTACAAATTCCCAATCTTAGTTACTTTAGGCAAAAGTAAATTGATGCAATTCCATGAAATTACACTTTGTGCCCTTGCGAAGAAGTTAGTGGAGTGTGTGTGGTTAACCGACACACTAAATGGTTCTAAGCAAAGGTAGAAAAGGGTGACTCAGTGTTTGTCATAGTTCGGTAGAGCGTTTGTGGTTAACCGGCACATCGAATAGGTGACTGTAACATGTGGGGGCACCATGTAAGTTTGCATGGTTATTCACACCCGCTTTGTGATCCTCGGTATCCCAGTCACAAACTAGAGGGGCATATCAAGATTTAAATAGGTCATTGAAATGTTCAATGAATCTCAAAAGATCTAGGAGTTTTCAAAAACTTTTAAAACTTAATCGGTTTTTCGTTTTTCGTGGTGGAAAGTTAGTGAATCGTCATTCACTTACCTTCAAATATTCTGCAACTAGATTACGACATCCCTTTTCTGGGTTGTAGCGTATTGTGTTGGGTCCTAGCCTTGATATCTCATTTGGGTGATTTATTAACGACTCAAATCTATCAACTAACTTGAATTTATTTTTTCTCCCGTTTTGTAGATGTCAAAGTACGACAACTATGGTCTTCCCAAATCCCGTGGAACAAGCATTCCACATGAAGATGATGTTCCACGATTCGATCGAGGAACAAGAAATCATGCTTCACTTCCTCCACCTCCTCCAATTATTCTGCATAACCCACAAGATCGAAGAATTGAAAGGTTCAATGTTGTCACACCCCAAAACCAAGAATGGCGGAAACGTTCCGGGGTGGAGGACGTCATGTGAAGTATCATAATAGTGTAAAGTAGTAAATAAGCAAAAACATCATCCATTGCATTAAAAGTAAAGTTTTAATACATGTGTGTTCTTTCATAATGTACAACAATAAAATGAATAATCAAAATAAGACGAGTCTTGTCTGAGCTCCGTCTTTTCAAAACCTGACCATCGTACCTGTCTAATCGGTGACCTGAGAATACAAGTCATTTTGAAAGCGAGTATCAGCCTAAAGCTGGTGAATTCATAAGTATTTAAGTGTCATTGTCTTGTTTTGAAAAGTTGTTATGAATGCCATGTAAATCTTTAAATGAAACAGTAGATATAAGTATGAAAAACCCTAGAAAATCCCTTATTTCCTACTAGTATGAAATGTAGTCTTCTACCAAGACCCGAATGTTTTGTATGTAAAATGATAGTTTTTCCTTTCTTCTAACTATTACTAAAAGTACTTAGTCTAACTCATTGTTTATGCGAATGTATCACAAAATAAAGTAATAGGAAAATGTAGTAATGTAATTGTTATCCTTTTGTATTACGATTAACACGACATCGCGAAAAGTGAAATGTATAACCTAATGAACATCCAAAGATTGTCCAATTGTCCTCTTTAGCAGCAGCAGGGAGTAAGAAGGGTTAGTCCCATAATCGATTTCCTAATATAAGTATTGACCGTAGGCATCCGTAGATGTTCATCAACCTCTCTAGCGAACAGTAGGCCCAACGAATGGTTAGTCCCGTAAAGGTACTCCTAGTATAAGTAATAACCGTAGGCATCCGTAGATGTTCATCAACCACTGGTGCTAATCAGCTGGGATTCGGAATGGTTAGTCCCGTCTAGATATCCCGTTGAACTGGGATTAGCAGGACAATTTACACAGAAGGTACTAATAAATCATCCTCGTGAATCGAGATACAAGTATTCATGTAAGGTATTCGTGTAAGGTATTCATGTATCATGTAAGCATATGTAAGCATACTCATGTATCATGTAAGCATATGTAAATGTACTCGTGTATCATGTAATGTACTAGTATAGACTCATGAATGAACTGACTCTTGTGTGATTCCTTGTAATAGGAATACTATTTTGTATCTTCTAACTATCCCTATGATAGTTAATTGGAAGGTAATCGGTTGTTCAAGTTGGTTAATACACCCTTTCTACACAAGAGTGTGGGAAACTAAATGAAGGATGAAAACTATAACCTCAATACATATATAAGCACATATGTGTATAAGTATAGTTTTATTCAAGAAGCTAAAAATGGTTTTGTAAGACATCTAAGAGTTTTAAACAAGAATAAAGAGTGACTTGATGTCATTTTAAATAAGCATTTCAAAAGTAATACATTTGATAACAAAGTATTTTTAAGATAGAAAACCATTTCATGCATTACATTTTGGAGTATGTGAAATCTGCTGGATGGAAACACAATTATAAAATACATATAAGTGATTTAATAACATGCTGTTTTCTACTTGTATTCCCCCCTATTAAAGCATTTAAAATAATTTAAAACATTGATTAAGGGGTATGAACTCACCTGTTGTGGGTGATACGGATGAACTGAAGAGGTAGGACTGCTAGGTGTCAAGTGAAGACTTTAGACACACAAATGGTCCTAATTACATATGAAGACATATGTATATAAACAATTAGTGATTATAACACTAATTAAACATGTATAAACATCCTAATGTGAGGAAAACACTTTGGTCAATTTCTAGGAGGCTAATGGGTTGCAACAAAGGAGTGCAAGACCTCATATGGAAGTTTATGGTCAATAGACCAAGTGTATTGGAGTTTACGGCCCAGGGGAGTAAACTCTTGGCCGTAAACTCTCCATTGGGGTTCTAAATGAAGCTCCAAGCTATTACAACTTAAGTGGTGAAGTGCTTCTAGGCTTAAACAAGTGTTAGGGCTTCCTTTTAACTCCTTTGAGGAATTCACGGCCCATGGACCAAATCCCATGAATATTATGGCCATAATCTCCCTTAGGATGGTGTTTTTGGTGTTTTCAAATCCCTAATTTAACTAGGAACTAAACTATGCTAGTGTACAAGGCTTTAGAAGAGTGTATAGCACCATTTGGCACTATGGTTTGGAGTTGACAGCCCTGGAACTTCTTGGGCCGTAAACACCTTACTCTTGGTGTTCTAATGGTGTTTGCTACTCCTAAACTCATTAGGGTACATGTCTAAATTCAAGCCTAAGCCTTAGGAAGTGTTTGTGGCATCAAAACACCCCTAACTTGAGTTTACGGTCCATGGACCATTTGGTCATGTGTTTGCGGCTGTAAACACTCATGGATGTTGGTATTTTTATTGTTTTGGGTCCTAGACACATCAAGGTAAAGTGCTATGTTTGTCTCTTGGTTTAATGAAGGCATTTAGGGCATTTTGGCAACCTAAAATGGAGTTCACGGCCCAAGAACTTCCTTAGCCGTGAACTCACTTTCGCCCTTGATTATTAGTTGTTTTGTGGTCTAAAGATTGTAATGGTAGCTTCTAGGTTCATTTCCAAGGCTTTAAGGGACATTGGGCACACTTTGTCCCTTATAAAGGAGTTTACTCTCCATGTGTTCATGGGCGGTAAACTCCCAAATCTTGGGGTTTTGATCCGATTTTGATGTTATAGAACACAATCTAAGCTATGCAATATAACTAGATAGAAGTACTCACAATTTGGGATAAAACCCGAAGATCCGTGAGAGAGAATTCGGCTTTAATCTAGTTGGAAATGCAACTAATGAATGAATATGGTTCGGTTTTCTATATATAGTCTTGAGATTTTTGGCAGAAATTTTTTTATTCCCGGAATGAACACTAATATCATAGAGTTTTGGAATAACAGTGTTGCACAAAACCCTAGTGCATCCACTCTCCTAATATCTCTTTAAGTGTAAATCATGAAAACTGTTCAACTTATACCCAAAAGTTCGGAAGTTCACTGTAACTGTTCTAACTTCTATTGACTTGATATGGTTTGTTCAGAATGGTAATTTCGGGTCGTCACATCATCCCCTGTTAGAGGGAATTTTGTTCTAAAATTAGAATCTATGTAAGGAAGTAGGTAGAGGTGATCGAGTCGTGAGGTGGAAACTTCCTAATCGATTGGTTCTCATGCTCATAAGTGAATCCGGGTCCTCGGTTGGTATTCCAACGAACATTCACTAACGGGCGACGGCGTTGCATCGATCGCTTGACCTCTCGGTTGAGGGTCATTACAGTTCTAATACGAAGGCGAGGATCTCGTTAATCTCGATCTCGTCGAGTGGCTTACGAGAGTCCTAACGGAAAGGTACGGTTTAAAAATCGAGACACGAAGAGTAAAATGTACATTACTAAGTTCGCGGAGTAGGTCTAGTCTGTGAGATACAGGACTGATTCTGGTGAGAATCTCGGAGGTCCTAACTATATTGGATTTAGCTTTCCACGCTTTATGAAGCGTATTAAGCCATTCCCAGAGTGAGACTTCCTAAATGATTTGGTCTCTCACTTGGAATTCCGAAGGTTCTTTCTCTCGCTTAACTTCCTAGTCAAGGGCCACCCCTTGCTGGGTCAAAGTCGAAATGGTTTTTGTAATTTGCAAGGAGTTCTGAATGGACTACGATAGTAGGTCTGCACGACCTAGAATTTGGTGAATTTCTGCCGGCGTCTCTAGTGTTGACAAATTCTCAACGGTTTTGACAAATTGAAAGAGTACTCTAAAATTCCCACATCACTAACAGTGTGTCTTAGAAATCTGACTCTTCAATTTCAAAGCTCGTGTTTAGAGAACTTCGCAAAAGTTCCTCTGAAGGAAATGTTTCTATGGGTTCTTTCTTACTACGAGGGTAGATAAGTAAGTCATTAGAAGGAGAATGACGAACCGATCCCAATAAGAAACACGTACCCTACTCATTCAGCTCATGAATACTTTGGGCGTATTGGTCCTATCCGAGGGGTATCACTACGGACTCGAAGTGTCCGCATCGAGTTCGTAGGGTAGTCTTCAGGACATCCTTCCCTAACACTCGAACTGGTGATATTCGGATCTCAGGTCCATTTCTGAAAGTAATTATTTCCCTGCGTTGTCTAAATCGACTCATCTATGCGAGACAGAGATAACGATTTCTAAAGGAAAATGTTAACAGAGTCCCCGATCGTCTAGGTACATATGATGAAATCCGTCGACTTCTGTTAGAATAAGACATAAGCTCTCAAGTGTGAGAAGCCTAGTCTTCCAATTCTACTGTTGAGTAGTTCGCTGTGTTGTCCGGGCTGTTCTTGTATCTCTGTAGGTGTTTAGACTGTGAAGCGATCTGGTTATAAGAGTCATACTGGGTTCTAAGTTTGTTCACATGCCAATGCAATTACTCGAAGTCTTGGGCAGTCTCCGTCCTGAAGTTCATTTTAAAATTCATACATGGTTTAACAATCACAATCTCGTGTATACGAGTCGTATATATTTAAGATTGAGAAGGTAGTCGAATAACTAATTCTTCCTTAAGCTCACAGCCCATCGAGGGAAAAGAAGTTAAAGTGGAATCATCAATTCTAAACATGTAGAACATTGATTATATATCACTCTTATGTATACATTCTTCATTGATAGGTCAATCGTATGAATCTTTGGATTGAACTTGACGTACTGCACGAGTGATACTGCGGGGATTCCTTCGGAAAGGAAAAGAACTATGCGGTACTCCATGCATGAGTACTTCGGTGTTCTGATATGACAGCTTCGCTAAAAGACGTTTACTGAGAAAGAGATGTACTTATGAAGCAGGTATTCCGAGGATTGAATTTACTTGAGTCGTATGATAAAGTCGGAATCATATGGAAACTAAAGACATAAGATTTTAACATAAGGCGTTACAAACAAAACACAACAGTGCAACCATTAACAGAGTTACTGTACTTAAGATTTACTACAAGACTATTGTTGCGAACAAGGTATACTACAAAAGACAAGTATACCCAGCACGAGCATCCCTTAACGGAAGGGATCTCGCCAAAAGATAAGACTCTGGTTGCACTAGTTTTGGATGGTTCATAAGTCTGTTACAACGTAACACCTAAATTACATTAATGTGGGTCTGGAGTAGCCTCTCCTGCGGCGGTGGTCGGGAGTATACTTCCATCTGTACCAGTATTTGCTGCCCCAGGGCAGTTCCTTTTGTAGTGACCCACCTTGCCACAACCGTAGCAAGCCTGGTTCACACCGGTGCTGGGCACTTGGTTGATCGGCCTCGTTAGGCTTTTGCAGTAACGTATGGTGTGCCCTATTCTATTGCAGTTTGAGCATTGCATCTCCCGACAAGGTCCATGGTGGTGATAACTGCATTTGATGCATTTTGGGAGATTTCCAGCATATTGTCTGGCTGGGTTAGGGACAATTGGGATGCCCGAAGGGATGGTAGTAGGAGGTACTGATGTCGTGGCTGTGAAGGTTGTTACTGGCGGTTGTTTCCTGTTTGCCCTTCGGAGCGATTTGTCCTTAGATTTACCCTAGGACTTCCGTTTGTTACACTTGGTCTTGGGACTGACTTCTGTTTGGTACACTTGGCCTTGGGACTCGGGGTGTCGTGTTAGTTTGCTGCTCGTTGAGGTGCTTGATTGTTACTCGGATTGGAATTTGTGTTAACAATCCCGTTAACGTTTGCGTTGTTAGCATTAAGGTGGGTCAGAATAGCTGACACGACAACCAAGACTACAGCTAGAAAGGTAGCTGCATCAATCTGAAGAGTTGGTGGTTGGTTGATGGGCTAATCAATTTTCTTTGGCGACATGATTCTGTTACACGGAAAGAAAATGAATTTGTGAGCGAGAATGGTTGAACCTAGACGTAGTTCGATCGCTCATGTAAAGTATAGAAGTATGTTCTCTAAGGTTTGACCTACATCCCTATGATGCAGTCCTAGTACGGAATGGAAGTATGTTCATGAAGGTTTGACCTACATCCCTATGATGCAGTCCTAGAAAAGATCGGAAGTAAGTTCATACAATGGTCTCAAGATGTTTTTCGTTCTAGCCGAGGTATCGTTGGTTGGTGAATAACACGATCCAACCATTAAAAGAGACTTGGAGATGTCTCCGGAGTCAAATTGCTATAGTCCAATGACTTGACTAGAGCATGTTTCAAATAGACTCTAATGAAAGTATGATAAGAGTATTTGAATGAAGAATGACACAGAAGTTAGGCGACTGTCATTATCTTTGATATTCATGATGTACAAGTTTGGGAAAATGACCTTGTAAAAAGGTCTTACATCATATCCAGAGAAGATAGTTCTTGACAGCATAAAGACCTAACCAAAAGTACTTACAGTACAAGATAGTTTCATAGAATATGCCACATCGGGCATAGACAGAAAAAACGATTCCTTTCTAACAAGGAAAATAAAGTAAGGCATCTACTACTGGCGATGGTCATCCCTCTGGTGAACTCTCAGTCCAGCCAGTTGGCATTCCACATCAGGTAGGTGTCTTTCGTACACCTTCTGGCGTACTCGAAGTTCTATGACTTCGGCTCGTGATTCAGCCAGTGCTTGCAGCAGGGTTTCGTGGTCTCTCTCAGATCTCTCACGAGTATGTTCAAGGCTGTTGGTGTGAAGGATATGCATCCCTCCATTGGTGTGAACTTCCGCGATACGACATAGAGCTGTCCTACCCTGAATTTCGTTTCAGGCAACTCTACGGATCAGGATTGGTAGAAATCTATGTGATGTGCTCCTTTCATTTACGTTGTAGCAGCTTCGGTCTCCATTAAAATCCATAGGTTGATGTTGATCTTCGCTCCATGCTTCCAAACATTCGACCCATGGAGGCGTTGGGCCATGAAAAGTCGAACGAGGGTTCGGAATCGGAAAAGGAGCTGCATGGGGCATGTTCTCAACCTCGGGTTCAGAGTTAGAACTGTCCGAGAGGTCTTCGTCATGGTGATCATTCAAAAGGATAGGATGATCATTCTCCGGTTCTTCTCCAAACCATCCAGCAATGACCTCGTTCGGAAGGTACGGGTGGCCGTGGGAATGGAGTCCAGCCATGTTATCTACGCGAGAATTAGGGTTGGAAAATAATTATTAGATGAACTATCTAGATAATTATTAGAAAATCTTCAGTAGTTATATCGCTATTTGTAAAGTGCATACCAGTTATATGTAATCAACACAGGATAGGCCTTCGAATAAGTGACCTTAACTCCAAATTCACAAGGAGCAGTGGTAAAGCAAAAATTTCACCGATTCTATGTCTATAACATCCTAGTTACATATAGCCTTAGTGTATCCACTTAGCAACAATCAACTTAGTAATGAAGACCCGTTTTAGTTCTCAGGTAAGTAATTATAGTAACACAAAACACCCCTATGGTATTTTAGACTTAGGTTCTATTATAATGTTCTCATTGTGGTAATGTTTGTAAGTTTTTAGACTTGTTGCCATATCACAACCATTCTTGGGCATGTGCTAATCACTCCTCAGAATAGCATAGTTGATCAGGCTATGCTACTCCCAAGACTAACCATACATCCCAAGGCTTACTTGTGATATTCAACAATCGTAATACTTTTGTTCTTGTCATTGTGACACTGATTTTAGTATGAATGCAGGCACGTATACTTACTTAAATAATTTATTATTTAAAAGTATAACTCATAGACAAAGTGTTTTAATCCCATGATACCAATCTGTCACACCCCAAAACCAAGAACGGCGGAAAATGTTCCGAGGTGGAGGACGTCATGTGAAGTATCATAACAGTGTAAAGTAGTAAACAAGAAACAATATCATCCATTGCATTAAAAGTAAAGTTTTAATACATGTGTGTTCTTTCATAATGTACAACAATAAAATGAATAATCAAAATAAGACGAGTCTTGTCTGAGCTCCGTCTTTTCAAAACCTGACCATCGTACCTGTCTAATCGGTGACCTGAGAATACAAGTCATTTTGAAAGCGAGTATCAGCCTAAAGCTGGTGAATTCATAAGTATTTAAGTGTCATTGTCTTGTTTTGAAAAGTTGTTATGAATGCCATGTAAATCTTTAAATGAAACAGTAGATATAAGTATGAAAAACCCTAGAAAATCCCTTATTTCCTACTAGTATGAAATGTAGTCTTCTACCAAGACCCGAATGTTTTGTATGTAAAATGATAGTTTTCCTTTCTTCTGACTATTACTAAAAGTACTTAGTCTAACTCATTGTTTATGCGAATGTATCACAAAATAAAGTAATAGGAACATGTAGTAATGTAATTGTTATCCTTTTGTATTAGGATTAACACGACATCGCGAAAAGCGAAATGTATAACCTAATGAACATCCAAAGATTGTCCAATTGTCCTCTGTAGCAGCAGTAGGGAGTAGGAAGGGTTAGTCCCGTAATCGATTTCCTAATATAAGTATTGATCGTAGGCATCTGTAGATGTTCATCAACCTCTGTAGTGAATAGTAGGCCCAATGAATGGTTAGTCCCGTAAAGGTACTTCTAGTATAAGTAATAACCGTAGGCATCCGTAGATGTTCATCAACCACTGGTGCTAATCAGCTGGGATTCGGAATGGTTAGTCCCGTCTAGATATCCCGTTGAACTGGGATAAGCAAGACAATTTACACAGAAGGTACTAATAAATCATCCTCGTGAATCGAGATACAAGTATTCTTGTAAATTATTCATGTAAGGTGTTCGTGTAAGGTATTCATGTATCATGTAAGAATATGTAAGCGTAATCATGTATCATGTAAGCATATGTAAATGTACTTGTGTATCATGTAATGTACTGGTATAGACTCATGAATGAACTGACTCTTGTGTGATTCCTTGTAATAGGAATACTATTTTGTATCTTCTAACTATCCCTATGATAATTAATTAGAAGGTAATTGGTTGTTCAAGTTGGTTAATACACCCTTGCTACACAAGAGTGTGGGAAACTAAATGAAGGATGAAAACTATAACCTCAGTACATATATAAGAACATATGTGTATATGTATAGTTTTATTCAAGAACGTAAAAATGGTTTTGTAAGACATCTAAGAGTTTTAAACAATAATAAAGAGTGACTTGATGTCATTTTAAATAAACATTTCAAAACTAATACATTTGATAACAAAATATTTTTAAGATACAAAACCATTTCATGCATCACATTTTGTGGTATGTGAAATCTACTGGATGGAAACACAGTTATAAAATACATATGAGTGATTTAATAACATGTTGTTTTCTACTTGTATCCCCCCCCCCATTAAAGCATTTAAAATCATTTAAAACATTGATTAAGGGGTATGAACTCACCTGTTGTGGGTGATACGGATGAATTGAAGAGGTAGGACTGCTAGGGTTAAAGTGAAGACTTTAGACACACACAATGGTCCTAATTACATATGAAGACATATGTATATAAACAATTAGTGATTATAACACTAATTAAACATGTATAAATATCCTAATGCGAGGAAAACACTTTGGTCAAGTGCTAGGAGGCTAATGGGTTGCAACAAAGGAGGGAAAGACCTCATATGGAAGTTTATGGTCAATAGACCAAGTGTGTTGGAGTTTACAGCCCACGGGAGTAAACTCATGACCGTAAACTCTCCATTGGGGTTCTAAATGAAGCTCAAAGCTATTACAACTTAAATGGTGAAGTGCTTCTAGGCTTAAACAAGTGTTAGGGCTTCCTTTTAACTGCTTTGAGGAGTACACGGCCCATGGACCAAATCCCATGGAGATTATGGCCGTAATCTCCCTTGGGAGGGTGTTTGTGGTGTTTTCAAGTCCCTAATTTAACTAGGAACTAAACTATGCTAGTGTACAAGGATTTAGAAGAGTGTATAGCACCATTTGGCACTATGGTTTGGAGTTCACGACCCTGGAACTTCTTGGGCCGTGAACACCTTACTCTTGGTGTTCTAATGGTGTTTGCTACTCCTAAACTCATTAGGATACATGTATAAATTTAAGCCTATGCCTTAGGAAGTGTTTGTGGCATCAAAACACCCATAACTTGAGTTTACAGCCCATGGACCATTTGGTCATGTGTTTGCAGCCGTAAACACTCATGGGTGTTGGTATTTTGATTGTTTTGGGTCCTAGACACATCAAGGTAAAGTGCTATGTTTGTCTCTTGGCTTAATGAAGGCATTTAGGGCATTTTGGCAACCTAAAATGGAGTTCACAGCCTAAGAACTTCCTTGGTCGTGAACTCACTTTCACCCTTGATTCTTAGTTGTTTTGTGGTTTAAAGGTTGTAATGGTAGCTTCTAGGTTCATTTCCAAGGCTTTGAGGGACATTGGGCACACTTTGGCCCTTATAAAGGAGTTTACTCTCCAAGTGTTCTTGGGCGGTAAACTCCCAAATCTTGGGGTTTTGATACGATTTTGATGTTATAAAACACAATCTAAGATATATAATATAACTAGATAGAAGTACTCACGATTTGGGATAAAAACCCGAAGATCCGTGAGAGAGAATTCGGCTTTTCTCTAGTTGGAAATGCAACTAATGAATGAATATGGTTCAGTTTTCTATATATAGTCCTAAGATTTTTGGCAGAAAATATTTTATTCCCGGAATGAACTCTAATATCATAGAGTTTTGGAATAACAATGTTATACAAAACCCTAGTGCATCCACTCTCATGATATCTCTTTAAGTGTAAATCATGAAAACTGTTCAACTTATACCCAAAAGTCTGGCAGTTCACTGTAACTATTTTAGCTTCTATTGACTTGATATGGTTTGTTCAGAATCGAAATTTTGGGTTGTCAAAAATGTCACTAAAGGCCTATTGGAAATGAAACATGAAGATGGTAAACCCATGTGTGCCCACGATTTAGGAATGAAATCACACATCGATAGGTTGATAATGTTGGGTGCGTCATTCCCTGATAAATTGGCTGTGGACTGGGTTCTGCAGTCACTCCCTGAATCATATAAGGAGTTAAAAAGAAAGTATCATATGATGGATCATGATGCAAGCCTCATTGACTTAACTTACATGCTCATTGCTGCTGAATCAGAAATGATTTGGCAAGGCAATGGAGCATATTTGTTGGGAAAATCAACCAACCATGCTTCCGAGGATGTTCTAGGAGAACCAACCTATGTTTGCTGCCAAGAGAAAGGGCGTTGGATACAAGTATGCCCTAAGATCCTGAAGAGTCCAGAAGATGGGAGAGTCAAAGAGTATGGTGGTGCTTCTAGTAAAATCCACTATCTAACTCCATCAAGTTCCTATTCATTGATTCTTGATAGCTTCATTTTATTTACTTCTTTTTATAGTTTATTTTAGTACATTTCATTCGCATTTTAGTTAACTTCCATGCATATTTTCCCTTTTTGTTAGTTTTTATGACCATTTTAGGGTACTTTCTAGTTTCTTAAGCATTATTGCAGATTTTTCTTGGAAACTAGCGGGGCGGCACTCTTGGGAGGCGATTGGGCTTGAAGAGAATTGGAGATTTTGTGCTTGATGGCTATGAAGGTGATTCATGGGGTGGACTTGTCAATTGCTTGAAGGCTTGGAAGAATTGAGCTTTAAATTTGAAAGATGCAGGAGAATTCTTGAGTATGCAAGATCAATATTTGGGAGTTTGCGGAAGTTTTGAGTGATGTGGAAAGACAAATTGGGCTCAAATTGAAGAAACATTGAAGAAAAATGGGCTGGAAGATGATTGGACTCGAACTGGGCCAATGGATTAGCTGTGGGGGCCCAAGACTTGAAGAAGCCCAAAAATTCCCGTCAGTACCCGCGGCTCGCGTAAGATTACCCGCGGCCTGCGTGGATTCCTGACAAGGTCAATTTCGGGATTTTGCTTAGAGCTCTATATTGGGAAGGTTGGTGTGCCTCTTTAGGATAATCTTGAAGGTCCGATTTTGAGCTTTTCTCTCTCGAGTTTGGAGCACTTTTGGAGGCTAAGAACACTTGAAGAACATCTTCTTTTCACCTCTTGAATATTGTCAAATGTTTGGTACAATCTTATGTAACTTTGTTCATTTGAGTTTAGCCATGCTTGGCTAAACAAATCTTGGTTGACTTTTTGTTGAATCCTTTGAACTTCTGTTGGATGTTGAAGAATCTATGAATTTGTTCTCAAATCTTTATGGAAATGTTTTGTGTTTCATCATATTATCACTACTAGTATGTTTTTATTCATGAGTTTAAATATGTTTGTGGTGATTAGTTGGCTAATTTCTTGATTAAGTAAATGATCCTCAAATTAGCAAGCAACAAGTGATTTTTGTGTTGTTTTTGCTTCACACAATCATAAAAACATTTCCTCCAACATGGTAGTGAAAGCAATTGACTCCTCTTGGATTTGGTGACTTTTTGGTTCTTAATGCTAGTTGACTTTCACTAATTACATGCTATTTGGAATTAGTGACTTTGACTAAGGAAATTGTTATGAGCTTCTCTAGCCATTTCAACAATTAAGAGAAGTCTAGGTAATCTCAAGCTCCTTGGATTACTATAGCCAAATTAAGGATTTAAATCAAAGTATTGCACTATTAGGTTCTAATGATATGTTCATCAAAAGTCAAAGTGAGGAAACTTTAAGTCAACCATCTCTCCCTTATTGATTTTACATCAAACTCTTATTTTTGTTGCATTTGTCTATTTAAATCATAGTTAACTCTAGTTCGTTTCACGTATTTCAAAACACCAAAACCCCCCATTTTATTTTTATTGTTATTTCACAAGTATTTTGACAAAGAGATTTTTCATAGAGTTATCAAATTGAACCAATCTTCGTGGATTCGATCCCTTTACCACTATACACTATTTTAGTGTGTAATACTTAGGGTTATTATTTGTGTTGGCCTCGACAACCACCAAAGCCGTTGCCGGGTATTGGTTTATTTTTAATCAATTTGTTTCTCTATGACTAGATCTCAGCGTACAGGTGACTTGATTTACAATCCGGAAATCGAAAAAGAAGCAAGGCGCTTGGCGAAGGAAAAACGAGTTGAACGTGGTCAAACTTCTAACCCCCACGGGGATCCAGAGGTTGAAACCGCTTCATTAAGCGATATAGAACCCGATTCCAGTCCCGACCCTCGCCAAGAAATTCCCGAAACACCACCTCTACAACAAAATCCACCCATTATTGAACCAATTGAAATAGCGGACGGAGGAGAAGTTCCTGAAAGAACTTTAAGGCAAATGATGGAGACCGATGTTACACAAACTCCAACCGGTATCAATTACCCAGTTTTGGAAGGAGGCTCGGAGTTGAAGTCAAGTTTAGTCCATCACCTACCAACTTTTCATGGATTGGAGAATGAAGACCCTCATAAGCATTTGAAGATGTTCCACATTATTTGCACTAGCATGAAGCCACAAGGGTCAACCGATGACCAAATCAAGCTAAGGGCATTCCCCTTTTCATTAGCCGATAGAGCAAAAGATTGGTTATTCTATCTCCCACCGGGGTCAATCAACTCATGGACCGACATGGAAAGAGCTTTCCTTGATAAATTCTATCCCGCCTCAAGAGTCTCGAGTCTTAGAAATGAGATTTGCGGAATCCGCCAAGGTCAAAATGAGACTTTCCATGATTATTGGGAGAGGTTCAACAACTTGTGCTATAGTTTCCCACAACACCAAATTCCGGAACAACTCCTCATTCAACACTTCTATGAGGGATTGTTGCCAATGGAGAGAAGACTAGTTGATGCCTCAAGTGGTGGAGATGTCTTTAGTAAAACCCCACAACAAACAAGACAACTTTTCAACACCATAGCCGCAAATTCACAACATTTTGGCCCTTGCCAAGACATGAAGAGAGACACACAACACAAAGTTAATGAAGTGGGAACATCGAATCTTGAGTCTCAAATAAAAGATCTAACATCCGTCGTCCAAAAACTAGCCATGGGACAAACTCCACAAGTGATGGTTTGTGGAATATGTGCAACCATGGGACATCCTACGGATATGTGTCTCATCCTTCAAGAAGATGCGGAGCATGTGAATGCCACAGGAGAATTCCAAAACTACCACAACAAACCATCCGGGTACCAAAATGCATATAATTCAAGTTGGAAGCCAAATCCCAACGGAAGCTACAACCCAAGACCATTGCCTCACAATGCATTGGTTAGACCGTCCTATCCACCACCACAACCTCAATACCAACATCAACAACCACACTATCAATCCAAACCGCACCCTCCACATCATCATCAACAATCTCCTCAATCTCAACCAAGTAGCTCCGGAATGTCTCTTGAAGACATTGTCAAATCTTTAGCCACTAGTACCCAACAATTCCAAAAAGAGACAAGGACTAGTATCTCCAACCTTGAAGCACAAATGGGAGATATAGTTACATCTATAAGCAAGTTGGAATCTCGTGGTAAACTCCCTTCTCAAACCGAAAAGAACCCAAATGTCAATGTGGTGACCTTGAGAAGTGGCAAGCAAGACGAAGAAAGTAGTTCAAAGAAGAAGCCAAGGGAAGAAGAGGAAGCAATAGAGATCATTCCCATTGAAGAACCTACAGTCAAGAACGATGCACAAGCCGGAGTTCCAAAGAAGTCCATCCCTCTAGTAACACCAATAGCCACTCAACCACCATTCCCCTCCCGATTTGCAACTTCAAAGAAGAATATGGAGGAGAAAGAGATTTTGGACACCTTCCGAAAGGTGGAAGTAAACATCCCTCTACTTGATGCGATCAAGCAGATTCCAAGATATGCAAAGTTCTTGAAAGAACTTTGCACCAACAAGAGGAAGTTGAAGGGAAATGAGAAAATTTTGATGAATGAAAACGCATCCGCGGTTTTACAAAGGAAACTTCCACCCAAATGCAAAGATCCCGGAATGTTCACGGTTCCTTGCAAGATTAGGGATGTCACTTTTAGTAGTGCTATGCTTGATCTTGGTGCCTCTATCAACGTTATGCCCTACTCGGTGTATGAATCATTGAATGTCGGACCCTTAAGTGAAACCAGTGTCATTATCTCTCTTGCGGATAAATCAAGTGTCTTTCCTAGAGGTGTTTTAGAAGATGTCCTAGTGCAAGTGAACCAATTGGTCTTCCCGACGGATTTCTATGTGATTGATCTAGATGAGCAAGTATCATCCAAATCGGCTCTAATCTTTCTTGGGAGACCGTTCTTGAAGACGGCTAGGACAAAGATCGATGTGTATGCAGGAAGTTTGACAATGGAGTTTGATGGTGAAACAATAAGTTTTAATATTTATGATGCCATGAGATATCCTAGTGATGTTTCATCTTTGTACTTTGTTGATGTTGTCGAGCCAATTACTCAAGAATTGTTCGAGTTATCCAACGGTGATATATTGGAGATGATCTTAAGCAAAGGGTTCGATTGTGGAAAGCTAGCCGAGCAATTAAAGCTTTATTATTTGAATCTGGAAGTTAAGAAGCTAGTAAATAAAATGGAGATGAAGAAATCCACAAGATTAGATGTCAAGCAAGTTGAATTGCCCCCAACTCATACAAAATTGCCCCCATCCCTTATTCAACCACCTGAATTGGAATTGAAGGTCTTACCTCAACACTTGAAGTATGCCTATTTGGGGAAGAATGAAACCCTTCCAGTTATCATTTCAACTCACTTAACCGAATTTGAAGAAGAACAACTCGTCAAGGTGTTGAAGGAGCATAAAGAAGCCATGGGATGGACGATTGCGGATATCAAGGGATTGAGCCCCTCCACTTGTATTCACAAGATCTTAATGGAGGATGAATGCAAGCCGAAACGGGATCCACAAAGAAGGTTGAATCCGCCGATGATGGAAGTGGTCAAGAAAGAGATTTTGAAGCTCCTAGATGCGGGGATGATCTATCCAATCTTGGATAGCAAATGGGTGAGCCCGGTGCAAGTCGTTCCAAAGAAGACGGGGATCACGGTGGTCGAAAACAACAAAGGTATAATGGTCCCCCCCTTGTGCAAAACGGGTGGAGAGTATGTATTGACTACCGCAAACTCAATGCAAGCACACGAAAAGATCATTTCCCATTGCCTTTCATTGACCAAATGTTAGAAAGGTTGGATGGGAAAGCCCATTATTGTTGTCTAGACGGGTACTCTGGTTTTCACCAAATTACGGTGGCACCGGAGGACCAAGAAAAGACAACTTTTACATGTCCATTTGGCACTTTCGCATACCGTAGAATGCCATTCGGATTGTGTAATGCCCCGGCCACTTTCCAGCGTTGTATGGTTAGCATCTTTTCGGAATATGTTGAAAACATAATTGAGGTTTTTATGGATGATTTCACGGTATATGACAACTCTTTTCAAGAATGTTTGACCAATCTCACAAAAATTTTAAAAAGATGCATTGAAACAAACTTGGTTTTGAATTTTGAGAAATGTCATTTCATGGTGAGTCAAGGTCTCATTTTGGGTCACATTGTGTCTAAAAAAGGAATTGAGGTAGATAAGGCCAAAATTGATGTTATTCAAAGCTTACCTTACCCGACTTGTGTTCGGGAAGTTCGTTCTTTTTTGGGCCATGCAGGTTTTTACCGAAGGTTCATCAAGGATTTTTCAAAGATAACAAGACCAATGTGCCAGCTCTTGCAAAAGGAAGTTGATTTTGAGTTCAACGAGGTGTGCAAAGAAGCTTTTGACAAGCTTAAAGAGTTGCTTACATCCGCTCCCATCATGCAAGCACCAAATTGGGATCTTCCTTTTGAGATCATGTGTGATGCAAGCAATTACGCGATAGGCGCCGTCTTGGGTCAAAAGAACAGGAGGGCATCCCATGTGATCTATTATGCATCAAGAACACTAGACAATGCTCAAAGCAACTACTCTACCACAGAGAAGGAGCTATTGGCCATAGTGTTTGCTCTGGAGAAGTTTCGACAATATCTACTTGGCACCAAAGTCATAGTATATTCGGATCATGCAGCTCTCAAGTACTTGATGACAAAGAAAGATGCAAGGCCGAGACTCATCTGATGGATCCTACTGTTACAAGAATTTGACTTGGAAATCCGGGACAAGAGCGGGTGCGAGAACCTTGTGGCCGATCATCTAAGTCGGATCACTTCAAACGAAACTCCTCTCCCGTTGCGGGATGAGTTTCCGGATGAGCATCTCTTTTCCCTTACTCAATCTATTCCTTGGTATGCCGATATCGTTAACTTTTTGGTCACAAAAAGGTATCCCGACACATTCACACGTGCTCAAAAAGACAAGTTGAAAAATGATGCAAAATATTATGTGTGGGATGAGCCTTATTTGTGGAAACATTGTCGCGATCAAATCATTAGGTGATGTGTACCCCAACAAGAGCATCAATCCATTTTGCAATTCTGCCATGAATTCGCTTGTGGGGGACACTTTGGACCTAACCGGACTTTGAGGAAAGTCCTTGAGTGTGGATTATTTTGGCCAACCATGTCACGCGATTGTTATATGTTTTGCAAAAGTTGTGAGCGATGCCAAAGGACGGGAAACATTTCGCATAAAAACCAAATGCCCTAAAATCCAATCCTTGTTTGTGAAATTTTTGACGTATGGGGGATCGATTTCATGGGCCCATTTCCCGTCTCATTTGGAAACGTTTACATTTTACTCGCGGTTGACTATGTTTCTAAATGGGTTGAAGCAAAAGCCACAAGATCGGACGATGCCAAAACGGTTATCGAGTTTTTAAAGTCTAATGTTTTTGCAAGGTTTGGTGTGCCTAGGGCTTTGATTAGTGATAGAGGGACACAATTTTGCAACAAAATGATGGAGGCTCTATTGAAGAAGTACCATGTGACCCATCGTGTTTGCACAGCCTATCACCCTCAAACGAATGGTCAAGCGGAGGTTTCAAATCGTGAAGTGAAGTCTATTATAGAGAAAACAGTGAATCCAACAAGGAAGGATTGGAGTTTGAGACTTGACGATGCTTTATGGGCTTATCGGACTGCGTACAAGACCCCGATAGGAATGTCCCCATTTAGGTTGGTCTTTGGAAAGCCATGTCACCTTCCCGTCGAGGTAGAGCGCCGTGCATTTTGGGCGGTCAAGCAATGCAATTTCAACATTGATGAGGCGGGAAGGCATAGGAAACTTCAACTTCAAGAGCTAGAAGAATTGAGAAATGACTCCTATGAAAACGCAAGGATTTAAAAGGAGAAAACAAAGCTCTTCCACGACAAGTCCATCTCCCGGAAGCATTTTGAGGCGGGGCATAGGGTCTTACTATACCATTCACGATTGAAGTTATTCCCAGGCAAGCTAAGGTCAAGATGGATTGGACCTTTCGTTGTGATTAAGACCTTTAACCATGGGGCGGTGGAAATTCAAAGCGAAAAGACGGGACAAATCTTCAAAGTCAATGGGCACCGGTTGAAGCCATTCTATGAAGGTTTCAATGCTAATGCCCTTGAAGTCATCCATTTGGATGTCCCGATGTGTTGAAGAGAGCTAGAAGGACGTCTCGCCAAGGACGATAAAGAAAGGCATTTTTGGAAAGCAATGTGCTTTCACCATTTTTTTTATTCAAATAAACCATTTTGCAAAGCATTTTTTTTTGGAATTCAAATAAATTTTTGAAAGGTTTCACCAAACGTTCCCCGTTTACTCCAAATTTTGTCAAAAATATTTTTTTTACCGGGCCTTAAGGGGATCGTTTTGGTTTAAAAAATCAAGTGTTTTGGAAAACTCTCATTTTTGATGTGCAGAAGTACCCGCGGCCAACCCACGGCCTGAGCCTTACCCGCGTGAGTGATCAGAAACTTTTCTAGCAAGTAGACGCAGCCAGCCCGCAGCCCGAGTCCAGCCCGCGTGGGGTTAAGCTCAAATTCAGTTCAGTACGCGCGGCCAGCATGCGGCCCGAGCCTCACCCGCGTGGATTTTCGAAAGACTTGGAGATCTTTTTTTGAGTAACCAGTACCCGCGGCCAGCCCACGCCCGAGCTCCACCTGCGCGTAAAGACAGAAAAATCCGAGCATGCTAGACGCGGCCAGCCCGCGGTCCGAGCTACACCCGGAATGCAACTAATGAATGAATATGGTTCAGTTTTCTATATATAGTCCTGAGATTTTTGGCAGAAAATATTTTATTCCCGGAATGAACTCTAATATCATAGAGTTTTGGAATAACAATGTTACACAAAACCCTAGTGCATCCACTCTCATGATATCTCTTTAAGTGTAAATCATGAAAACTGTTCAACTTATACCCAAAAGTCTGGCAGTTCACTGTAACTGTTTTAGCTTCTATTGACTTGATATGGTTTGTTCAGAATGGAAATTTCGGGTTGTCAAAAATGTCACTAAAGGCCTATTGGAAATGAAACATGAAGATGGTAAACCCGTGTGTGCCCACGATTTAGGAATGAAATCACACATCGATAGGTTGATAATGTTGGGTGCGTCATTCCCTGATAAATTGGCTGTGGACTGGGTTCTGCAGTCACTCCCTGAATCATATAAGGAGTTAAAAAGAAAGTATCATATGATGGATCATGACGCAAGCCTCATTGACTTAACTTACATGCTCATTGCTGCTGAATCAGAAATGATTTGGCAAGGCAATGGAGCATATTTGTTGGGAAAATCAACCAACCATGCTTCCGAGGATGTTCTAGGAGAACCAACCTATGTTTGCTGCCAAGAGAAAGGGCGTTGGATACAAGTATGCCCTAAGATCCTGAAGAGTCCAGAAGATGGGAGAGTCAAAGAGTATGGTGGTGCTTCTAGTAAAATCCACTATCTAACTCCATCAAGTTCCTATTCATTGATTCTTGATAGCTTCATTTTATTTACTTCTTTTTATAGTTTATTTTAGTACATTTCATTCGCATTTTAGTTAACTTCCATGCATATTTTCCCTTTTTGTTAGTTTTTATGACCATTTTAGGGTACTTTCTAGTTTCTTAAGCATTATTGCAGATTTTTCTTGGAAACTAGCGGGGCGGCACTCTTGGGAGGCGATTGGGCTTGAAGGGAATTGGAGATTTTGTGCTTGATGGCTATGAAGGTGATTCATGGGGTGGACTTGTCAATTGCTTGAAGGCTTGGAAGAATTGAGCTTTAAATTTGAAAGATGCAGGAGAATTCTTGAGTATGCAAGATCAATATTTGGGAGTTTGCGGAAGTTTTGAGTGATGTGGAAAGACAAATTGGGCTCAAATTGAAGAAACATTGAAGAAAAATGGGCTGGAAGATGATTGGACTCGAACTGGGCCAATGGATTAGCTGTGGGGGCCCAAGACTTGAAGAAGCCCAAAAATTCCCGTCAGTACCCGCGGCTCGCGTAAGATTACCCGCGGCCTGTGTGGATTCCTGACAAGGTCCATTTCGGGATTTTGCTTAGAGCTCTATATTGGGAAGGTTGGTGTGCCTCTTTAGGATAATCTTGAAGGTCCGATTTTGAGCTTTTCTCTCTCGAGTTTGGAGCACTTTTGGAGGCTAAGAACACTTGAAGAACATCTTCTTTTCACCTCTTGAATCTTGTCAAATGTTTGGTACAATCTTATGTAACTTTGTTCATTTGAGTTTAGCCATGCTTGGCTAAACAAATCTTGGTTGACTTTTTGTTGAATCCTTTGAACTTTTGTTGGATGTTGAAGAATCTATGAACTTGTTCTTAAATCTTTATGGAAATGTTTTGTGTTTCATCATATTATCACTACTAGTATGTTTTATTCATGAGTTTAAATATGTTTGTGGTGATTAGTTGGCTAATTTCTTGATTAAGTAAATGATCCTCAAATTAGCAAGCAACAAGTGATTTTTGTGTTGTTTTTGCTTCACACAATCATAAAAACATTTCCTCCAACATGGTAGTGAAAGCAATTGATTCCTCTTGGATTTGGTGACTTTTTGGTTCTTAATGCTAGTTGACTTTCACTAATTACATGCTATTTGGAATTAGTGACTTTGACTAAGGAAATTGTTATGAGCTTCTCTAGCCATTTCAACAATTAAGAGAAGTCTAGGTAATCTCAAGCTCCTTGGATTACTATAGCCAAATTAAGGATTTAAATCAAAGTATTGCACTATTAGGTTCTAATGATATGTTCATCAAAAGTCAAAGTGAGGAAACTTTAAGTCAACCATCTCTCCCTTATTGATTTTACATCAAACTCTTATTTTTGTTGCATTTGTCTATTTAAATCATAGTTAACTCTAGTTCGTTTCACGTATTTCAAAACACCAAAACCCCCCATTTTATTTTTATTGTTATTTCACAAGTATTTTGACAAAGAGATTTTTCATAGAGTTATCAAATTGAACCAATCTCCGTGGATTCGATCCCTTTACCACTATACACTATTTTAGTGTGTAATACTTAGGGTTATTATTTGTGTTAGCCTCGACAACCACCAAATTTTTGGCGCCGTTGCCGGGTATTGGTTTATTTTTAATCAATTTGTTTCTTTATGACTAGATCTCAGCGTACAGGTGACTTGATTTACAATCCGGAAATCGAAAAAGAAGCAAGGCGCTTGGCGAAGGAAAAACGAGTTGAACGTGGTCAAACTTCTAACCCCCACGGGGACCCGGAGGTTGAAACCGCTTCATTAAGCGATATAGAACCCGATTCCAGTCCCGACCCTCGCAAAGAAATTCCCGAAACACCACCTCTACAACAAAATCCACCCATTATTGAACCAATTGAAATAGCGGACGGAGGAGAAGTTCCTGAAAGAACTTTAAGGCAAATGATGGAGACCGATGTTACACAAACTCCAACCGGTATCAATTACCCAGTTTTGGAAGGAGGCTCGGAGTTGAAGTCAAGTTTAGTCCATCACCTACCAACTTTTCATGGATTGGAGAATGAAGACCCTCATAAGCATTTGAAGATGTTCCACATTATTTGCACTAGCATGAAGCCACAAGGGTCAACCGATGACCAAATCAAGCTAAGGGCATTCCCCTTTTCATTAGCCGATAGAGCAAAAGATTGGTTATTCTATCTCCCATCGGGGTCAATCAACTCATGGACCGACATGGCAAGAGCTTTCCTTGATAAATTCTATCCCGCCTCAAGAGTCTCGAGTCTTAGAAATGAGATTTGCGGAATCCGCCAAGGTCAAAATGAGACTTTCCATGATTATTGGGAGAGGTTCAACAACTTGTGCTATAGTTTCCCACAACACCAAATTCCGGAACAACTCCTCATTCAACACTTCTATGAGGGATTGTTGCCAATGGAGAGAAGACTAGTTGATGCCTCAAGTGGTGGAGATGTCTTTAGTAAAACCCCACAACAAACAAGACAACTTTTCAACACCATAGCCGCAAATTCACAACATTTTGGCCCTTGCCAAGACATGAAGAGAGACACACAACACAAAGTTAATGAAGTGGGAACATCGAATCTTGAGTCTCAAATAAAAGATCTAACATCCGTCGTCCAAAAACTAGCCATGGGACAAACTCCACAAGTGATGGTTTGTGGAATATGTGCAACCATGGGACATCCTACGGATATGTGTCTCATCCTTCAAGAAGATGCGGAGCATGTGAATGCCACGGGAGAATTCCAAAACTACCACAACAAACCATCCGGGTACCAAAATGCATATAATTCAAGTTGGAAGCCAAATCCCAACGGAAGCTACAACCCAAGACCATTGCCTCACAATGCATTGGTTAGACCGTCCTATCCACCACCACAACCTCAATACCAACATCAACAACCACACTATCAATCCAAACCGCACCCTCCACATCATCATCAACAATCTCCTCAATCTCAACCAAGTAGCTCCGGAATGTCTCTTGAAGACATTGTCAAATCTTTAGCCACTAGTACCCAACAATTCCAAAAAGAGACAAGGACTAGTATCTCCAACCTTGAAGCACAAATGGGAGATATAGTTACATCTATAAGCAAGTTGGAATCTCGTGGTAAACTCCCTTCTCAAACCGAAAAGAACCCAAATGTCAATGTGGTGACCTTGAGAAGTGGCAAGCAAGACGAAGAAAGTAGTTCAAAGAAGAAGCCAAGGGAAGAAGAGGAAGCAATAGAGATCATTCCCATTGAAGAACCTACAGTCAAGAACGATGCACAAGCCGGAGTTCCAAAGAAGTCCATCCCTCTAGTAACACCAATAGCCACTCAACCACCATTCCCCTCCCGATTTGCAACTTCAAAGAAGAATATGGAGGAGAAAGAGATTTTGGACACCTTCCGAAAGGTGGAAGTAAACATCCCTCTACTTGATGCGATCAAGCAGATTCCAAGATATGCAAAGTTCTTGAAAGAACTTTGCACCAACAAGAGGAAGTTGAAGGGAAATGAGAAAATTTTGATGAATGAAAACGCATCCGCGGTTTTACAAAGGAAACTTCCACCCAAATGCAAAGATCCCGGAATGTTCACGGTTCCTTGCAAGATTAGGGATGTCACTTTTAGTAGTGCTATGCTTGATCTTGGTGCCTCTATCAACGTTATGCCCTACTCGGTGTATGAATCATTGAATGTCGGACCCTTAAGTGAAACCAGTGTCATTATCTCTCTTGCGGATAAATCAAGTGTCTTTCCTAGAGGTGTTTTAGAAGATGTCCTAGTGCAAGTGAACCAATTGGTCTTCCCGACGGATTTCTATGTGATTGATCTAGATGAGCAAGTATCATCCAAATCGGCTCTAATCTTTCTTGGGAGACCGTTCTTGAAGACGGCTAGGACAAAGATCGATGTGTATGCAGGAAGTTTGACAATGGAGTTTGATGGTGAAACAATAAGTTTTAATATTTATGATGCCATGAGATATCCTAGTGATGTTTCATCTTTGTACTTTGTTGATGTTGTCGAGCCAATTACTCAAGAATTGTTCGAGTTATCCAACGGTGATATATTGGAGATGATCTTAAGCAAAGGGTTCGATTGTGGAAAGCTAGCCGAGCAATTAAAGCTTTATTATTTGAATCTGGAAGTTAAGAAGCTAGTAAATAAAATGGAGATGAAGAAATCCACAAGATTAGATGTCAAGCAAGTTGAATTGCCCCTAACTCATACAAAATTGCCCCCATCCCTTATTCAACCACCTGAATTGGAATTGAAGGTCTTACCTCAACACTTGAAGTATGCCTATTTGGGGAAGAATGAAACCCTTCCAGTTATCATTTCAACTCACTTAACCGAATTTGAAGAAGAACAACTCGTCAAGGTGTTGAAGGAGCATAAAGAAACCATGGGATGGACGATTGCGGATATCAAGGGATTGAGCCCCTCCACTTGTATTCACAAGATCTTAATGGAGGATGAATGCAAGCCGAAACGGGATCCACAAAGAAGGTTGAATCCGCCGATGATGGAAGTGGTCAAGAAAGAGATTTTGAAGCTCCTAGATGCGGGGATGATCTATCCAATCTTGGATAGCAAATGGGTGAGCCCGGTGCAAGTCGTTCCAAAGAAGACGGGGATCACGGTGGTCGAAAACAACAAAGGTATAATGGTCCCCCCCCTTGTGCAAAACGGGTGGAGAGTATGTATTGACTACCGCAAACTCAATGCAAGCACACGAAAAGATCATTTCCCATTGACTTTCATTGACCAAATGTTAGAAAGGTTGGATGGGAAATCCCATTATTGTTGTCTAGACGGGTACTCTGGTTTTCACCAAATTCCGGTGGCACCGGAGGACCAAGAAAAGACAACTTTTAAATGTCCATTTGGCACTTTCGCATACCATAGAATGCCATTCGGATTGTGTAATACCCCGGCCACTTTCCAGCGTTGTATGGTTAGCATCTTTTCGGAATATGTTGAAAACATAATTGAGGTTTTTATGGATGATTTCACGGTATATGACAACTCTTTTCAAGAATGTTTGACCAATCTCACAAAAATTTTAAAAAGATGCATTGAAACAAACTTGGTTTTGAATTTTGAGAAATGTCATTTCATGGTGAGTCAAGGTCTCATTTTGGGTCACATTGTGTCTAAAAAAGGAATTGAGGTAGATAAGGCCAAAATTGATGTTATTCAAAGCTTACCTTACCCGACTTGTGTTCGGGAAGTTCGTTCTTTTTTGGGCCATGCAGGTTTTTACCGAAGGTTCATCAAGGATTTTTCAAAGATAACAAGACCAATGTGCCAGCTCTTGCAAAAGGAAGTTGATTTTCAGTTCAACGAGGTGTGCAAAGAAGCTTTTGACAAGCTTAAAGAGTTGCTTACATCCGCTCCCATCATGCAAGCACCAAATTGGGATCTTCCTTTTGAGATCATGTGTGATGCAAGAAATTACGCGATAGGCGCCGTCTTGGGTCAAAAGAACAGGAGGGCATCCCATGTGATCTATTATGCATCAAGAACACTAGACAATTCTCAAAGCAACTACTCTACCACAGAGAAGGAGCTATTGGCCATAGTGTTTGCTCTGGAGAAGTTTCGACAATATCTACTTGGCACCAAAGTCATAGTATATTCGGATCATGCATCTCTCAAGTACTTGATGACAAAGAAAGATGCAAAGCCGAGACTCATCCGATGGATCCTACTGTTACAAGAATTTGACTTGGAAATCCGGGACAAGAGCAGGTGCGAGAACCTTGTGGCCGATCATCTAAGTCGGATCACTTCAAACGAAACTCCTCTCCCGTTGCGGGATGAGTTTCCGGATGAGCATCTCTTTTCCCTTACTCAATCTATTCCTTGGTATGCCGATATCGTTAACTTTTTGGTCACAAAAAGGTATCCCGACACATTCACACGTGCTCAAAAAGACAAGTTGAAAAATGATGCAAAATATTATGTGTGGGATGAGCCTTATTTGTGGAAACATTATCCCGATCAAATCATTAGGCGATGTGTACCCCAACAAGAGCATCAATCCATTTTGCAATTCTGCCATGAATTCGCTTGTGGGGGACACTTTGGACCTAACCGGACTTTGAGGAAAGTCCTTGAGTGTGGATTATTTTGGCCAACCATGTCACGCGATTGTTATATGTTTTGCAAAAGTTGTGAGCGATGCCAAAGGACGGGAAACATTTCGCATAAAAACCAAATGCCCTAAAATCCAATACTTGTTTGTGAAATTTTTGACGTATGGGGGATCGATTTCATGGGCCCATTTCCCGTCTCATTTGGCAACGTTTACATTTTACTCGCGGTTGACTATGTTTCTAAATGGGTTGAAGCAAAAGCCACAAGATCGGACGATGCCAAAACGGTTATCGAGTTTTTAAAGTCTAATGTTTTTGCAAGGTTTGGTGTGCCTAGGGCTTTGATTAGTGATAGAGGGACACACTTTTGCAACAAAATGATGGAGGCTCTATTGAAGAAGTACCACGTGACCCATCGTGTTTCCACAGCCTATCACCCTCAAACGAATGGTCAAGCGGAGGTTTCAAATCGTGAAGTGAAGTCTATTCTAGAGAAAACAGTGAATCCAACAAGGAAGGATTGGAGTTTGAGACTTGACGATGCTTTATGGGCTTATCGGACTGCGTACAAGACCCCGATAGGAATGTCCCCATTTAGGTTGGTCTTTGGAAATCCATGTCACCTTCCCGTCGAGGTAGAGCACCGTGCATTTTGGGCGGTCAAGCAATGCAATTTCAACATTGATGAGGCGGGAAGGCATAGGAAACTTCAACTTCAAGAGCTAGAAGAATTGAGAAATGACTCCTATGAAAACGCAAGGATTTACAAGGAGAAAACAAAGCTCTTCCACGACAAGTCCATCTCCCGGAAGCATTTTGAGGCGGGGCATAGGGTCTTACTATACCATTCACGATTGAAGTTATTCCCAGGCAAGCTAAGGTCAAGATGGATTGGACCTTTCGTTGTGATTAAGACCTTTAACCATGGGGCGGTGGAAATTCAAAGCGAAAAGACGGGACAAATCTTCAAAGTCAATGGGCACCGGTTGAAGCCATTCTATGAAGGTTTCAATGCTAATGCCCTTGAAGTCATCCATTTGGATGTCCCGATGTGTTGAAGAGAGCTAGAAGGACGTCTCGCCAAGGACGATAAAGAAGGGCATTTTTGGAAAGCAATGTGCTTTCACCATTTTTTTTATTCAAATAAACCATTTTGCAAAGCATTTTTTTTGGAATTCAAATAAATTTTTGAAAGGTTTCACCAAACTTTCCCCGGTTACTCCAAATTTTGACAAAAATATTTTTTTTACCGGGCCTTAAGGGGATCGTTTTGGTTTAAAAAATCAAGTGTTTTGGAAAACTCTCATTTTTGATGTGCAGAAGTACCCGCGGCCAACCCACGGCCCGAGCCTTACCCGCGTGAGTGATCATAAACTTTTCTAGCAAGTAGACGCGGCCAGCCCGCGGCCCGAGTCCAGCCCGCGTGGGGTTAAGCTCAAATTTAGTTCAGTACGTGTGGCCAGCACGCGGCCCGAGCCTCACCCGCGTGGGTTTTCGAAAGACTTGGTGATTTTTTTTGAGTAACCAGTACCCGCGGCCCGAGCTCCACCCGCGCGTAAAGTCAGAAAAATCCGAGCATGCTAGACGCGGCCAGCCCGCGGTCCGAGCTACACCCGCGTGTAAGTTCAGAAAGTAGTCGAGCATGCTACACGCGGCCAGCACGCGGCCCGCGCCCATCCCGCGTGTTGGTCGTTTGACTGAGATTTTGAGTTGTTGACTGCCTTGACTTTCTTTGACCAAGAGATTTAATGAGTTGACCAAACATTGACCGGGTTTGACCCTCTTTGAACAAAGATTAAACACCTCCCACACTCTTCTTCTTCATTCTAACCTAACCAATTCCCCCATTCTCTCTTTAGAAGCTCAAGAACACTAAACCCACTTCTCACAAAAATCCATTTTCCCGGAGTTCTACCGGTCGGAATCTCACGAAACCACCGCCATTCTTCTCCATTTTTCTTCCTCTACAAACCCCACCCAAATTCTGGTCCGATCTGTGGCCGGAATTCCGGGCGCCACCACCACCCACCACCATATATTTTCGCGTTTTCCGGCCAACTCCGGCCACCATTGGAGAATCCGAGCACGGGGTTTTGTTTCTCTCATCAAGAGCTTTCTAGTCATACAAATCTTTCCGCAAAAACTCACGAAAAATTTCCGTCAAATTCCGAGTGCCGCTACTCCATTCGCCGGAAAGTCATCTTGAAGCTAGTTTGTGGGGTTGTTTTAGCGATTAAAGCGTCAAATACGGAGCAAAAGTTGCAAGCTTGGGGTGTGTCTTGACGAAATCTTTTTGGTGGCACTAGTTCATCCCGGGTCTAAGAAATTGGGTAATCTCATTCTTTTAACTTGATTGTTCATACCTCAATTTCCCATTTGTTGTTGGTATTGTGCGCATTTGTTGTGGTTGAAAGTTATTATCGGTAAAATTTTGTCCCGAATAAATGTTCAAGCGCGCAAAAATGGGGACGGGAGCAACTTCCTCTAAAGGAGGATCGAAGGGAAAATCCAAGGATCCCCCGTTTCGTTTGTTAAATCGTGAGGATCGTAAAACTTATGATTTTCTTGTTTCAAATAAGCATCAAGTCAAGTCAACAAAATTCCTCCATAGGGAATCTTTTGCTAGTCTTGGGGTGCTCGATGGAGTCCAAGCGTTATTTAACAACATCGGGTGGGGTCAATTCCTCCATAACCGTGCCGCCACCTATGTTGAACCCACCTTGGAATTTCTTACCACATTCAATCCCGAGGAGGAAGCCCAAACCGTCACCTTCCAAATCCTCGGCGAGAAACGATCTCTACCACATCGGGTCGTGAATGCTTTGATGAGTGCTCCCGTGGACAACCTATATTACCAACAAGACCCATAGCCCAGAAACTTCAATGAACATTACTTTTGGCAACAAATTACCAATGAGCCACAATATTCATCGTCTTCGTCAAAGGCCTCCTCCATAATTCACCCATGTTTGCGCCTAGCGCATAGAGTTCTCACATGCACCATTTTCGCCCGCTCCGAAGTGGGACAGATTTCAAAGGCGGAATTATTTTTTCTTTGGTGCATGACTCGTGAGAACGGTCTGCAGCCGGATTTTGCTTCCTTTTTCTTCACCAAGTGTTACAACCTCACAACTATGGACAAAGGAGACATTTTCATTGGGGGATTAATCACCCTTATTGCATCCCGGCCATCGCTTCAACTTCATCTCTCTACTCTTCCATTTGAGAAGGCTTCCGGCCCCTCTAGTCTTGACGGCAACGCACTTCGCCGAATGCAACTCATCCGGGATTCGGTTGTCGGGCCCATGTGGATCCTTGACAACCAACCATACCTCATTCTCCCCATGAGTATATCGGGAGTTTTGAGCCGACCGATCCCAATCAATGGATCATTCTATCAGACTACCCTCCACCTGTAGATGATGAGGATGACCAATTTCAGCCTGCACAGCAATTCGCCGAGCCCCAGTTTCAACTTACACAACAGTTCGTCGAGCCTCAGTTTCAGCCGCAGCAGCAGGGGGGATACGAAGTTCCACCATATTCCCCCCCGACTTTCTTTGACCAATTTGCCACAATGTTCTCCACGGTGCAGCGTATCGACACCCAAACGCAAGAGAATACGAGAGCCATCCAAGATGTGGCGAGTCGCGTTGACCGATTGGAGCACTCCTTCCCTCCCACTTCCCGCCGCGTCCAAGATATGTGGGACTACCATTATCGTCACGGGCATTTCCAGCCGCCCGACCCTCCGATTTAGGTCCTTTCCGACCTTTCCTTAAGCATTGAGGACAATGCTTGTTCTTAAGCTTGGGGTGGGGCATTTCCCTTATTTTTTTTTACTCTTTTTCATGCATTTTTAGTTAGGTTGCATAACATATTAGTTTAAGTTAATTTGCATTCATTTTTTTTATTTTATAAAATTTCAAAAAGATTTTATTTTCTTCTTTTCCACTTTTTATTTTTGCATAACATTTAGCTTAAGGCATTAGCATTCATGCATTTTTGTTGTCTGTTTATTCTCACCTCTCTTGGATGCCATGGAACAGGTTCACAGTTATTGAATCATTATTGGTCCAGGATCTTGTTGCTATCTCACCCATCGAACCGGGACCACTAGCTGCAGTTTGGGATTTCATACATGGGAATAGATGCTGGTAGCTTAAAGGGGTAAGTGATCATGGCCAGGTAGTTTCATGAAGAATTATGCATACAATACTAACAACTGTAGGATATACTTTAGCAATGGGTGTTCTTAGCCTTGCGGTCACTACCGCGGAGAGGATCACACTTGATCATGTTTGAACTGTTAGGATGAAGCATTGGTGCTTGTCCCCGAGTAGAATCCATATCCGGTCTCTTTACATCACCATATCTTTTTGCGATTTTCTTAGAATTTTAGAGAGTTTTTTAGTCCACATTTGGACATTTTCATTATCTTTGAAAAACCACAAGTTTGAAAAGGAGCTTACATTACATCTTTATGCTCCACACATGGTCATTTTCACACTTAGGCCATTCGGATTATATCATTACCCTTTCGGTTCCACCGACACACCTTTGGGAACCAAATTTTGAGTTAAAGGGTTTTCTCATCAAAAAAAAAAAAAAAAAAACAAAAAAACAAAACAAAAAGAAGCACGCAAATTTTCAGTTGCAACTATCTTAGATAGGTGGCCGGTTCAATTATTGAACAAATTTCCTAACATCTTGGTCACCCGGCGTTTGATATTCTTTTGTATAGGTCTGTTTTATTGTATATAGATCGAGTTGTTATTTTTTTTTCTTTCTCACAAATTGGTGATGTTAGAGAGACTGTCGAGTCGGATACTACGGGAGGTTTGGGCCAACACTAAGTGAACTGATTCCTACAACGGTGCCCGAGCGATTAAACCTAGTTACACATGAGAGAAACCGGAAGATGTGAGATCAGAGTGTGCACTTAAAGAAGAGCTCCACCCGAGCCCATCCAGTTGCTTTCTCCCTACTACAGATGTTCTTCATTGTATACATGTTCCATTGAGGCTGCGACTGCTCAACCCTCCTTACTCACCTAAAGGAGTTGTCCTGGCTGTGGTTTATGGTTCCACTGTCATCGGATGAAAAAGTTGTGAGATAGCAACGAAATCAATTCTGACCATGTTGACTAACGTCGAACAGGTTCCATGGTTCTATCCATTCTTTTTATTTCTAGGGTAGTTCATCCCAAGTTCATTTAGTCTTGTCTTACTTGAGGACAAGTAAGGTTTAAGCTTGGGGTGATTTGATAGCTTCATTTTATTTACTTCTTTTTATAGTTTATTTTAGTACATTTCATTCGCATTTTAGTTAACTTCCATGCATATTTTCCCTTTTTGTTATTTTTATGACCATTTCGGGGTACTTTCTAGTTTCTTAAGCATTATTGCATATTTTTCTTGGAAACTAGCGGGGCGGCACTCTTGGGAGGCGATTGGGCTTGAAGGGAATTGGAGATTTTGTGCTTGATGGCTATGAAGGTGATTCATGGGGTGGACTTGTCAATTGCTTGAAGGCTTGGAAGAATTGAGCTTTAAATTTGAAAGATGCGGGAGAATTCTTGAGTATGAAAGATCAATATTTGGGAGTTTGCGGAAGTTTTGAGTGATGTGGAAAGACAAATTGGGCTCAAATTGAAGAAACATTGAAGAAAAATGGGCTAGAAGATGATTGGACTCGAATTGGGCCAATGGATTAGCTGTGGGGGCCCAAGACTTGAAGAAGCCCAAAAATTCCCATCAGTACCCGCGGCCCGCGTAAGATTACCCGCGGCCCGCGTGGATTCCTGACAAGGTCAATTTCGGGATTTTGCTTAGAGCTCTATATTGGGAAGGTTGGTGTGCCTCTTTAGGATAATCTTGAAGGTCCGATTTTGAGCTTTTCTCTCTGGAGTTTGGAGCACTTTTGGAGGCCAAGAACACTTGAAGAACATCTTCTTTTCACCTCTTGAATCTTGTCAAATGTTTGGTACAATCTTATCTAACTTTGTTCATTTGAGTTTAGCCATGCTTGGCTAAACAAATCTTGGTTGACTTTTTGTTGAATCCTTTGAACTTTTGTTGGATGTTGAAGAATCTATGAACTTGTTCTTAAATCTTTATGGAAATGTTTTGTGTTTCATCATATTATCACTACTAGTATGTTTTTATTCATGAGTTTAAATATGTTTGTGGTGATTAGTTGGCTAATTTCTTGATTAAGTAAATGATCCTCAAATTAGCAAGCAACAAGTGATTTTTGTGTTGTTTTTGCTTCACACAATCATAAAAACATTTCCTCCAACATGGTAGTGAAAGCAATTGACTCCTCTTGGATTTGGTGACTTTTTGGTTCTTAATGCTAGTTGACTTTCACTAATTACATGCTATTTGGAATTAGTGACTTTGACTAAGGAAATTGTTATGAGCTTCTCTAGCCATTTCAACAATTAAGAGAAGTCTAGGTAATCTCAAGCTCCTTGGATTACTATAGCCAAATTAAGGATTTAAATCAAAGCATTGCATTATTGGGTTCTAATGATATGTTCATCAAAAGTCAAAGTGAGGAAACTTTAAGTCAACCATCTCTCCCTTATTGATTTTACATCAAACTCTTATTTTTGTTGCATTTGTCTATTTAAATCATAGTTAACTCTAGTTCGTTTCAAGTATTTCAAAACACCAAAACCCCCCATTTTATTTTTATTGTTATTTCACAAGTATTTTGACAAAGAGATTTTTCATAGAATTATCAAATTGAACCAATCTCCGTGGATTCGATCCCTTTACCACTATACACTATTTTAGTGTGTAATACTTAGGGTTATTATTTGTGTTGGCCTCGACAACCACCAATTCTTAATACATAATGTGATAAGATTGCATTTGAATGTTTGCAGGATCAGTGAAAAGAGAGGAAGCCTGATGGAAAAGCAAGATGAGTCTGATCACAAAGAGGTGGATCTCGATCACATGGATTCCAAGATTAGATTTTGAGCTTAGAAAGTTATGATAGAGTTGTTAGGAATATTTAATTACATAGTCTTTCAGTTGATTTTGCATTGTAAGGACAAATGTTTTCCGCTGCTTTTATGAATAAAATAAATTTTGTTTGACGTATTTATTTATTTATTTCCTTGCAATTATATCGTTATGAAAAATTGATGTTTGCATATTTTTAGAACGAATGGATATGATTCTTAATTATGTTATTTGAGGAAAGATCAAGAATTTACCAAATAGGGAAAGTTTCTCATCGCCGAAGTTTCAATTGGAAAGAAACTTGGAATCATGCAACTTGGTTGCACGATGAATGAGAAATTTCATATTTGGAAATTAGACTAATTCGCTGACAAAGTGTCAAGTGAAGGACTAGGAGATCGAGTACACAAAGTTATGTGTTGATCAAGTCCACCACAAGAGTAACAAAGATATTCGTCATGATTTACTAAAGGTTTAGTAAATATGATTATACTTATAAGATTAAGTGTGATACTGAATTGATTGAAAGAGTTTAAATCAATAGTAGAACGAATAAGAAGAATCAAGTAGGCAGAAAGATAAAAGTTTCTCTATTATATGAAGAAGGGAGAGTACCTTTTATGATAGGTCTCAATGATTAAGAACCATATCTTAATTGATTCTCTAAGTGAGTCTTAGTACAATTGTATGTCTGAGAAGAGGAATCAAGAATTGAAGGAAATAGTTAAATCACGAAGTCAATCATACTTCGTTCCAAAAACAAGTCTTAGAGTTAAGATTGTGACATTGAGTGACAAGTCTTGGATAAGGTTTATAACATTCACCAAATGTGCAAAGTTGTGATGTCTTGGATAAGACAAAGAGCAACTAGGACCAATTTTGTGAAGTGTTTTGTCTTGATAAAAGCTACACTAACTCTTGAATATTTGTTTGTTGAGAAATGTTTACTGACAAGAGAATCTTATATGTCAAGGAGTCAGTGGGAGTCTTAATGGTCTTGAAAGTTTTCAAGAACAAATCAAGAATAAATCTTATCGATCATCATTATCACACGACTTGAGGTTTATAACCTATCGTGTTGATGTTATTTTGTTTGTATGCCATTCCAATTGATTTAATTATGCATGTGAGTTCTATGAGTTATCATTTGAATGCATAAAAGGCAAGGACCTTGATAAATGAAAAGTACATTGATAAGAAAGGGTGAGCTGCTTAACTGCTTTGAAGACATGGTGGGCACTCGTGTTACCATAAGGCAAGAAATCAAGATTAAGAGTTCGATCTATATGAGTTTGGATTTGTCGCAAACTTTGGTTTGACAAATTCGCATGGATAGGAACACATACACCATTAAAATCTAAGTGTCATAAGATTCCCTCCTTCATGAAAATGACTGTGAGGAAATGCTTTCACTAAGAGAGATTTTAAGAAGATAGTGATTGTGAAAATTGCATTCTTAAATTCGATTATGGTTACGGTACCCCTTTCCATGATTCAAATTGTGAGATTTGGTAATTAGTCTAAATTGTTTAGAGACACATATGAGCTATCTAAGGCAATGGTGTATAAGAGTTATGCTTATATGATAATAATCATCATGATAGTGGGAAATATGAACTTAAGAAATTCAATAGGTATTGTTTTTCTGGAAGTTAAGATGTTTTCTGAATACATGTCAAAGCTAGTGGGAGCATAAGAGTTATGCTTATATGATAATAATCATCATAATAGTGGGAGCATAAAAGTTGTGCTTGTATGATTATTATGGCAAGTATTGCAAGTTAGCAACATTAATTATATTGTACTTCGTTTCAAAATCTAAAGCTTAGATTGAGAATTTTTAATAAATTTAGTCAAAGTATATATAGTGTGTTCTAAAATTTCGATTATGATTACGGTATCCCTCTTCATAGTTCAAATTGTAAGAACGTGACACATAAAATTTTATGGCAAAAGATTGATAAAGTATCAGATCTTTATATAAGACATTATGCATCGTGTCCCATACGCTTCGGGTATAGGATCGATTGCAAATGCTATAATATTTGACCATTCTAAAAATTTCCAAATGTCTAGCGCATTAAGAGGGAAAAAGGACAAGATCCGGTTTTGACTAAAATAATTAAACAACTGTCAAAGGACGATCCAAAGTTCGCTGAGGATTGGTCGTTTGTGAGTAGTTGGAAGTATGATATTGGATGGACCATATTGACATTATTATGAATAGATAAGATTCTATTAAGAATGAGTTGTCATGTGGAAAATATGGAAATGTTTCCATATTGGGAGTTGGATATTGAGAATCTATATCTAGATTAGAAACTTTTATGCAAGAAAGGATGTTCAAAGGAATGTACTTTGAGACATCATATCTATAGAATTGTTTCTTATAGAGATTGGCCAAGTCTTAATGATTTTGAGCTATGATTTTACGAAACAATCATTGCATAAAATGTTAGAATCTAGCATAAGTAACAAGAAGTTGATATTATTACACTTGTGATAGGTATTAGGAGTTGTGAAATGAGTATGATTGGAAATGTGTTCATTTGATCTATTTCACAAAGTAAGGACCATAGGTGAACATTTTGTGCATGCTAAGAGCATAGGACAAGTGTAGTAATAATTCAAGAAAGAAGTTGATTACTCGAAACAACAAATAATGAGTAATCAATATGGTGATTAAGTAAAATGTTTTATTTATACCCAGAGTTTGGGGCCATATGGGATTAGTATTATTCTTGTGTTTCACTTTGCATGTTTTGACTTCCTCAATAATTAAATTGGTTCATAACAATCAAATTATTCGAATAAACCACATTCGTTCATATGTTGGAAGTAGGTATGAATGAAGACTGTCATGAATTGGTTTGTAGATTGTCTAAAGTGTATTAGACATAGCAAAGGTTTGCCGCAACGTTCATGAATACTTATGAATATGATTTTGAGAATTGGATTAAACCCACGCTCACTTGGATCACTTCATGGATTTTATCATGAGTGATTGATGAGACGATAATATCTTATATTCTTGAAACCGAGATGTGTGAGTTGTATCTTGTGAATCAGTTACACATTGATAATATGTAAACGCACCAGTAACTTGGTGTCATAAAACATATTGTTGTGTGTGATTCGGTGAGTGAGTGCAAGCTAGCATTGAATCAAAGTTTATCCGTTCCTTTTATCCAAAGTGGGATGAAAGCAATATCTGTGGGCCCCTCAATGATTTAGTGATGACACCTAAGCGCTTGGGCAAGCCGGGACTAATTTGATGTGTTCAATTGTAGTATGTTGTCAGTCATCATAAATCGAGAATCGGGAAACAATATATAGAGAATGACTAAGTTTGTGTCTCATATCTATACGATATCTAGAATGGAGGAATATATGATCCCTTATCTAAAGGACACGCGCGTCTGTTAAGATCTGAGTTGACAGCGACTTTGGAAAGCTACGATTGCAGATCAGGATCTGAAGTCATACGCAGAATAGTTGTTAGACTTATCCAAGTGGGAGACTGTTGGATTAGTTTCTAAGTCCATAACTATTTTGGTAAGTACTTGACCCGATGGTGCAAGGTACTTTTGGGTTGCCTTCACCAAAGCAACTTGATAGGATGAATCATGGAGAGAAAGGATTAATTATGATTTATTAATATATTATGAGAATAATATATTAAAGGAGAAATCATATTGGTTAATTAATATTAGTCAATAGTTAATTAAGAATTAATTTTGTGGCTAAAAGACATTAATTAAACTTAAGGGACTAGAACTGTCAATTGTATGATAGTTGAATACTGGGCTAATGGACTCCATATTAGAGGGGTGGACGAATTCTATGGGGAAACCCATTAGAAATCGTCCTAGGCCTCTAAGGAGGGAGTCCATGGGTTGCTTAGGGCTTAAGCAGTCAAATTAGGGTTTCCTTATTAGATAAACCTAATAGCCTCACTATTTAAAGGACCCTTAAGCCCCAAAAACGTGGTGAACTTGTTGATTAGGGTTTCCACACGTTTTAGGCAGCCTCCACTCTCCTTATTCTTCATCCTCTTGCTCTTGGTGTTTGTGAACCATTAGAGGAGTGACACTTGTGACTCTAAGCTTTCTAAAGCCAATTACAAAGGAGGATTTGATATTGTTATTGCTACATAACAATCAAGGTAAGATCTAAACCCCAATCTTATGTTAATTTGATTAATTGTATGCTAGAACTAGGGTTTAAAGTCTTGGATGAATTGCATGTACAATAGAGAAACCTAGATCCAAGTATTAAGGTTTGTATGAGCACATAGGATGTTCTTATGGCTAAAACCCATCAAGGTTTAAGTAGAGGCGTGAGAGGAGCGGATGCAATAAACTCTGCCAAAATGGTTGGACATCTTCCCGCTAACCATAAATTAGCAACTGAAGTGATAGCATGTATGAGATCTGTGCCAATAGCATACCCTTCTCCACAAAGGGCGTCTAGTAAGTGTTGAGCCCTCAAGCCATCTCTCCCGCAAGAAGTTCCTTTAGGGAAGGATTTGATGCAAAAAGTCTGCTACAAGGGGAGGTTTAGAAATTATGGGGCTCGACATGGATGGGGTTGGTTTGAAAGGGTGTTTGTCCTCCAAAGCTTTAATAGTATCACCATTATATGATGCAACACCCAATGAGCATAACACTTTCACTGCTGCGGTAAAATGACCATCTGCAGCCTTACGGAGACACTGTCTGATGTTGGTGTTACTTGATGTAGCCTCCTTCTGAAGGATGCTTCCACCCTGTATCATAGCTCCAACCTCAAGATTGTCTAACATATTTTGAACTAACTTAGTGATACCACCCTATTTCCCCCATGTATCCAAGGACTTTAGGATGGAGCTTTGCTGTAAATATAATCTATTCCCAGACCTACATTCTTGTCTATTTTTGGGTCTAAAAACCTGCAGTGTGCATCGAGGAAGAAGTAACAAACACATCCATGCCTCAACCAAGCAAGGTTGGGTAATCACCTTGTAAATAGTGGTCTTCAAAGCCTGGGAGAAAGAAAGACGGAAACTATAAGGGATACTCTTAACAGTAGTGATAGGCTCTTTAAAAACATGATCAAGGAGCACAACATTAAAAACCAAACCTCCAAGAGCATTTGTCACCGACTCTTTATTTGACGACTTTAGAATACCGAAAAGAGCCGTCATCCCCTGTAACAAACCTTACACGACCATCCGGGTGATGACAATAACGGCTAAGAGCCTGCAAAGTCATACACTTCCCACACATCCATTGACCAAAGGCCTTCAAAGTTTCTTCCACTGCCATAAATAGACCAACATCACTAGAAAGAGCTTCACGTAACACACTTTTACGGTCTTCAGTAGGTAAATGATATCTTTTGATGTGTGAGATCATACGACCAATCCCTTTACTTCCCACTTCACTGTTTTGGCAACATTGGAAGCTTCTGAATGGGCACAGACAAATATCACTCGAACTTGTGGAAGAAGAAGCCATACAAGAGAACAAACCTCGAGATGAAGCTAAAACTATGAAGCAATATTAAACAAGGAAGGGAAGGAAATGGCACACCAACACAATGTTGGTGTGCACAATGTGGGAATGAGAAAGTGCTCAATGTGGTTTTGGCAATACAATCCTCCTCCTCCATAAAAAAACGAGAAGCTTCAAAACCGAAAAACCCAAAAAATATGACAGTTTCATAAACTTGACTTCCATGCCCACTTTGTCTTCAAAATGAATAAAATCTATTCATGTTTCTAGAAAATGTTTTACAAAAATATCAATCTTGAAATCCTTAAAAAAAAATAAAATAAATAAATAAATAAAAAAAACTCCAAAAGTTGCAAAGATTTTAGTATTTGGGTAAGAATTGCCATTTTAACTGAAAATGTAGGGACCAAATGTGAAAATTTGTTATCTTCTTCCCCAATCTTTTCCAGATGCAAAAGAACGAACAAGCACGCAAACAATGAATCCAACACAAAAATGCAAAGCACCCACTTCCCATCGAACCACAGGCTTCCCATTCAACCATTTGTTATCAGCCTTCACATACGAAGTCCAATGTTCCCATCGAATATCTATTTTCATTCTCACCCTTCAAACCCAATAATGAACCAATAGCTTCCCAATCGACCTTCCCAGTTATCTAATTTGTTATCCTGGGAAATACCAAACATTCATTATCTGTCTTCCTCCATGGAACCACAATTGAAGTCCAAACTTCACCATTGAAAACCAAGCCATCGATAACCCTCACAATCGAAGTCAATACTTCGATTATTTCCCAATCTTTGCAATGTCGAACCTTCAACCATATGTTCGATTTTCGACCTCACTTCAATTTCCAGTTCAAATCAAAATCAAGTCTCCCAATTTTGAGTTTTATCGTTTGACTTTTCAGCTTTTGACCATCATTCTGTATGTATCATACTTACTTAATTATAAAACCAAAGCGTATTGCCGTATTCTAATTTCTATGACCACTCATGAAACCACGAAATTCGTGGTTTCATGAGTGCACGGATCACCAATTAAGAATCAAATATTCGCTATTCAATCTTCCCAATCAACATCAAGAAAACTCTTTGCTTTTTGATTCTGATCATATTCTTTTTGATTCTGATCAATTTTGACTTTTCTGTTGTCTCTTCATTAACGAACCAATTGAACATTTCGATTAAGAAAGCAGAAAGAAATCACTTCGATATCAATTCAACAATATCAGTTAAATTCATCTTTTCCTCCATCTGTTTTCCATCATCCAAAATCGAAATCCAATCTTGAATTTGTTTGGCAATCGTGAAAGCAGCAAGATCATGACAATCAAACACAATTACATATTTGATCCATCAAGATCAATGTTTCATTAGACTAAATAATCGATGAATTCTATCTTAATTTTGAAACCGACTTTAAGATTAATTCAGAAGAAATTGTCGATCAGATGTTGATTCAAGTGAATTCGATTCAAACGAGATAGCTTCAAATGAATTCAATTTTGGGAATTGTGAAAACTATCACATCAAAGAAATTGATTCTGTTTAATGATGAATATGACATAGATGAAATCGATCGAGAACGGGATTATTTCAGAAAAAAGAAACGATTAGGTTTAAATTTAATTAATCTCCGTGGATTGGAATCGTGAAATATCTATGACCGAGTATTGATCTTACAAAGAATTAAGAAACAATGATATACGAACATGATCTAAAATTCGCTGAGAAAACATGAATCGAAAAGGTATTATCTGGAAAGAATACGGACTCAACAATAAATGGATCAGTTATCACATGATTCGGCTCAAAATTAAAAAATCATGAATAGAAATGATCAAATTTTAGATTAGAACTTAGTGCTCAAGAATAGAAGAACCGTAAAGAATTTGGACTTGATTTTGAACAAACCATATCATGTTTTGTAAAAACAAATTGAATCAAAAGATTAGGAATTAAAAGTAAAAGATCCAAAGGAGAGACTCGCTCAAGATTTCGAATCTTCTAGTCAATTACGCAAAAATGTTGTCATCTAGGATCGTTGATCTTAAAAAAGTTGTTAAACCTTCATGATTAAACTCTTATACCACATGTAGAATCTCATAGAAGATGACAAATGCGAAATTATATAATCATGCATAATCGAAAGCACTTGAACTAACATTTAAGCACAAGTTGTATAGATAATGGAGTAGTATAAAAATGTAGAAACATGTTGTGTTTGCTACAATACTCTCTCTCTCTCTCTCCATCTCTCTCTCTCTCTCTTATGTGATAAAGGTCAGCTAAGCATGAAATGTATGTAATATATATGGGATCAAACATGCTAGGTTAAGCAACAGTTTTTTGGGATCTCATCATCTAGGAATTACATATCTTATGCAATTGTTAATTGTTACCTATCGAGTTTGATTATGGGGATGGGATAAAGGGTTACCAACCATTTACTTGTTTCGTTACTTGAATTCTAGACTTTAGTAATTAATATTCTAGAAACAACAAAAGTTGTTAATTTTAAAGACTAAATATTAAAAATACTAAATAAAACGTTGTTAGGTTCTATAAATAAGTGTTAATACTCTTACGCGCTGCAAAATCTCTGTCTTGTTGAGTTTCAAGTAAGATTTGATGGATATAATTTCTATAACTTGTATAATACCTTGAGGTTCCTTCTTCAAGATAAATAGAAATTATATATATATATATATATATATATATATATATATATATATATATATATATATATATATATATACACATATACTGAAAGATCCCATGACTGAACAACCTCTGCAAAACATTCAATATGATCATGATGCTTTGATAGAAGCATTATTATGATGATGTTGATGTATCTCACATCAAGCTAAAATAATTTCTCTTAATTTGCAGTAAGTCTTGGTTAATTATGAAACATATTAGATGGCTGATCAAGTAAATCAAATATTCATTATGAATAGTAGATCGTGCTTCGAACATGTTCAACTATAAAATAAAGGAAGATCTAAGAGTTTGTGTACTCTAATAGACATATAGTTTAGTTAAAGAAAAGACATTATAAACCCAGAAATCAAGAAATTACCAAAATTATTAGTGTTGTTTCTATTGTGAAAGAAATTAAACACTCAAAGAGGATCTCGTCCTCAAATCTCATCAAGTTGAGGAAATGTATCTTGAGCAAGACTTCATATATCTATGTTATAGAATTATTTATTTTTTCCATCATTCACTTGAGTATTTCATACTCTCTATGACACTAATAACTTATATTATGTGCTAATGATTGCAAGAAATAATTAACTCATTACAAAAAAATGATATTTCGTACTAAAGATATAACAAGTGATGTTATAGTCATTTTTAACAATAGATGTTTTGTACATATTCTTACAGGAACATGTAACATTTGAAATTTATGAATAACTTTAGTTTTACTTATTTTTTGATGGATGTTCACATTCATGTTCAGAAATGATGTATTCTATAAACAATATTTTCTCATATTGTTATTTGTGAAGTATATCTATAAGTTTTCATTAAATTAATGTTTCTAAAGATAGCACCTAAATAATCAAATAATGTTAAATTCAAACTTATCTATGTCATAGTTATCACTACTACATAAATATGAAACACATGTACCAACTTCAAAAGGATGGAATTTTTGAAGGCAAATGAGCTTGATTAATTTGATTATGTGAATCTTATTTATATCGGAAGATGATTCACAAGTGTCTTTATCTATAAGTATTTAAAGAACAAATGGATTGACAAAGAATTATACATAACTGATGTATGTAACCTTTTCAATCCATGAGTAGATTTGGTGATAGATACTTAGTCAATTTCACTGACGACTTTTATTTGTTATTGTTGAAACTTTTAATTTGCTCAAAAATTTTCATTGTGAAGATTGAATTACAACTTAATGAGGCCATAATTAACCTTTCATGTGATAAAGAAAATGAGTTTTTTAAACAAAGTCTTCTTGGACCATCTTAGGAGTTGTTGAAGCTATTTGGTACTTATTCTGTCAAGAACACTCACTCGTCATTCGTACAGTTCTTGTGGCACCAGATCACCTGATCGCTTGGATTTGTCTTATGATGTTCAAGGTAGCGTTCGTATTCTCTAGTGGGATAGGGTGCCTTTGTCACTGGTTGAATGCTAATAGTACAAGTTTTTGAAGAGGATAAGACATACACCTTGCAGTCTACTATATGATGTTTTGAAAGAACTATTTACTTTATAAAATTTTGGAATTATGCTTATTGCAACAATATATATATATATATATATATATATATATATATATCCAACCAAACAAGTAGATTAAATACTTTCATTAGACTAAGGATGTTTTATCCTTATCTAAAAGGTATAGAGTTATGAAGCTTACGTTAAATAATAAGTTTAACCACTCTAGCATCTATTAACTACAGTTATGTAGACTATCCTAAATGATTGTTCAGGATGAAATTTCTACCATCCCACTAATTGTCATTCCAGAAGACAAGTACTTAGAAAGTTATTTTTCTAAGTGGGATTCATATGGAACTTTAAGAGCTAGAGATCCATAAACTAAATGCATCATAGTTTGGAACTAGAAGTTTTCAACTGTTGTTGAATCTACTCAATAGTTGATCCAAAACTAATAAAAAAAATGCAGATGCATTCATGTATGATAATCAAGTACGGGTTTGATTAATCTTCCTCGATATATTATGAATATAAAGAGTAACAAGTTTTCAAAGGAGAAAATATACATGAATAAAAATCTTTTCATATTTGAGTTGACATCTCAAATTAAGAATCTTCTTTCTTATAAGATAATTTCATAGTGTGATTTCATTATAAATCAAGATGACTCTTATGTATTCTACAAAGCTAGTGGGAGTGTAGTAACATTCCTAGTCTTAAATATATATATATATATATATATATATATATAGAGAGAGAGAGAGAGAGAGGGAGAGAGAGAGAGAAAGATCATGGCAACTTAATGGATTAATTAAAATTGCATTAATTGTCAAGGATCTTAAAGAGCTTAAGATAAAGGACTCTAAGAGAGTTTTCATGTCAAATACCACATGACATGATTTTGAGTACTCCTTAAAAATCCTAGTACAATGTTTTGAATTAGATAATATAATTATATTCCATATGATGTTGCAATTGGATTAATCATATATGTCATGATTATGCATGAAGTCCAGATAAGTTCTATGCTTAGAGTATGTCAAATGATACTAATATATCCTGAGAACAAGTCATAGTATGACTTTTAGCCACATTCTAAAGTAGTTGCAAGAGCTAAATAAATATTCCTAATCCGTGGAGTATTTGAAAGAAAGTTATGTTAAAGTTGTTACACATATGTTAAACTTTCAAATAGATTGAGATGACTCTCGATCACAATCAGTGTGTCTTATTATGAATGAAGAGAAAGTTACATGGATTGTAGTTCCTTGTAGATTTAATTACAGTTACATATTAGAGTTAGAATACATTGTTGTTCGGGGAACCACATACAAAGATGCTTAATGTATATGACTATGAGTAATCCATTACACAAGCGATAGTATCTAAGTCATATTTAAGCATCTAATACATTCTCTGTAACGCCCGTGTTTCTAAGCTAAAAGCATTAATAATGTTGTAATAGTCTAGGTCAACCTTTATAACTCATTTTGAAGTAATAAAGAGGAATTATGTGGATATCATGTGAATTATATGCTTATTTCCTTAATTATTATGATTTAATTAATTAATAATGAAAATAAGCATTGAAAATAAATATTAGAAAAAGACGATATCTTTTAAGAAAGTTGTAGTGGCCGAAACAAGGATTCCGGAGATATAAAGAACGCCGAAATCCGAGTTATAACGAAGAAGTTCTGGCTTGTCGAAGTTTTGCGACGGAACCGGCATGACACCGGGAAGCGTAAAAAGTGAATATTACGATAAAGTGCTTTTTAGCCTTAACAATCCAAACGAAAGTCATAGTATTCGTTAAACCGAGAATTTTGATAAAAAGAACGTCCAAATTTGACTTCGTATGAGGAAGTTATGATTTTTCTAAGTTTTAGGTTAACAGTAGACAGCTAAATACTCGAATTTAAGATCGAGCGATATTTAGCCGACACAACCTAAACGAGAATCGAAGGTCTCGTCAATAGTAGTACAACGGTAAAAAGACTGATGAAAACGGACATCGGATGAAGAAGTTATGAATTTTTAACGGATTTTCCTGTCCCGGTCTGTTAAAAATAATAATATTAAAATTAAAGTCAAAATTAGCCGATGAAGGTTAAACGAAAGTTGTAGAGCGTAATTTTAGCTACGCGTGCATATAAAGAACGTCAAAAAACAGAGCTCGTATGCAAAAGTTAAGGATTTTAGAAGTTCGGGGCTCAAAATTCGAAAAATTCGCATGAACAGTAGTCAGCCACGTCACCCTCGCCTCGCGTACCGAAGCTGCTGCGTCACCGAGATGTGGCCGAATCGGGATCCGACACGTGTCGCAATTCCCTCGGACCGAAGTCTCGGCCAATCAGAAGCCGCCTCGTAGCCGTCGCGTGTCCGAATCTTGCAGGGGCCACGTCCGAGCCTCGCACGAGCAGCGTAGCCGCCTCCGTGTCTCGCCCTCGCTGTTCTCACACACCTCGCCCCTTCGCTGCCACGTCTCCCTTCATGACCGAGCTTTGTACCTGCAACGTGGAGCCTCCTTAGCCACAAGCCTTCGGTCTCGCACCCTATAAATAAGGGGGTTGCGAGATTTGCCGACCAAGATTGAAAAATTGCCATTTTTGGCCCCTCTCTCCATATTTTGACTATTTTGACCTTTCTCGAAGCCCCGGTGTCAGTTTTAAAGCCCGGAATACATCCCGAAGTGCCCAGAAAATTTTATCTTTTTGGTTTTGAAGCTCCAACCCTCGCAGAGCCCGGTTTCTCAATAAAACTCTCGGTTTTATCAGAAGCGATCATTTTGAGGAACGAATTGCTGCCCGATTATCATCAAATCAAGTGAGTGTATAGTCACTTTCATCTTACACATAGATATGAAGTATTTTCTATAAAATACGTGTTATGTGTAATTATATTGATTGTTTATTTGAGATGAATGTTGAATACAATGTTTTATACAAGTTATAAACTGTATATGTATTTTATCTACAAATATTTTTGGTAAAACATGGGTAGACAAAATAGTTCATGTGTGTTCAAATGATGAGAGGCCTCGATGTTGTTGTTGTTCCAGTCATCTAGCGGAGTATCGATGACGACCACGGACTTTTCTAGACAATCTAGTGGAACGCTGGCAGGCTCGCAACCTGTAGGTGTTTGTGGGCTTGATGTTCCCCGGTGTACTCCATCCCCCTCATGCTTGCCTTACAGACATATATGGCTGAGGAATCCCCTTAGCAGTAAAGTCCATCCCGATGATAAAATCCTTAGACTAGGTCCCTTGTATAGGTGTTTAGGGACGTAAAGTGAGGATAACGGGAATGGGTAATCAGGGTTATTGTTGGTTTCATAAAACTAATAAATTTATTGTTGATCGATGAAATTATTAAATTTATTATTATTTGTGGGTTGAAAACCCTATATGCTCACCAGGCTCCCAAGCCTGACCCACTCAGTTTTCTGTTTTACAGGTAGTGGACCCAGAGCGTAATTTGGATGATGATGAGGGATTTTTGAATTATAGGCCATTAGTTGTAAATAACTGCTGTAAGGCTTATAATGTACTGTTTATACTTTTGATCTGTATCAAACATGACATCCCGAGTCTTTTAATGAAATACTTTTCTATGGAAATGATTTGATAAATCTTTATCATATTTTTATTTTGGGAACAAATTCCGCAACACTTTTATGTAAAATATTACTCTGATTTTCAAACAAGCATAAACAAAATCGGTCTTTTCTGGCCGTGAAATTGGGGATGTCACAGTTGGTATCAGAGCATTAGTTTAAGAGAAGTAGGAATTTGTAGGATTTCTAGACTTAAACTCATAATGCTAAGCGATGATTGTGAGGTGTGAGCACTAGTATATTTTAGGAAAGATGCCTAAAATGTTTTTATGTGCTAAATGTTATGTGTTTGCCATACATGATATTATTTGTTCGGATCTATGGTCTGTTGCCGACCGGATCTGGAAAACCTTATGTGTGTAGGATTCTAAGCATATGATTACGATATTAGAACTAGCATGTAAACGTTTCAAAGTCTATAGTGAATAAAGTTCTAAATTCACCCCATTCGGTGTATAGATCAAGATGACAAGAACCCGCAGTGGAGCCGGGAATGCAAATGGAAATAGAAATCAACCACTAGTACTTGAGCAAGTACCTGTTGAAAGAGCTGCACTAGAGCCAATAACGATGGCTGGAGTGAAAATGATGATTCATACAATGTTGGATCGTCAGATGGAGGAGACCAGGAGGTTGCTACAACAGAATAGGGAAGAAACTACGATATCTGTTGAACAACCTGATTTAAACGAAGGGCAATCGGTAGGAGGGAACTACAGTGGGACTGTTGGTCAAGCCAACCCACCGATAGTTAGACGAAAGAACCAGAATGGAGGAGGTGATGGACATGGATGCAAATACAAAGATTCATGGCATCTAAACTACCGTGTCTATCCGGAAGTCCAACGCCAGTGGAAGTTATAAATTGGATCTCCGAAATGGAGACAATGTTTGAAAGTTGTGAGTGCAACAACAAACAGAAGACTGCACTTGCAATTCCTCTGTTGAAATCTGGTGTATTAAGCTGGTGGAAGTTACTAGCTGATTCGATGCCAAAGGGAGAAGCTAGTAAGATGTCTTGGGAAGATTTTGTGGTACAACTGAAATTGCAATACTGCTCTGAGCAGGATCTTCTGGAAATCAATAATGAGTTTTCAGAATTTGAAGAAAGGAAAAATGAGCGTTACTGAATACACTGCTAGTTTCACTGAAAAGATGAAGCTTATTCCATACTTAGTTCCAACTGAACTCTCTAAGGTCAATAAGTTTGCACAAGGTTTACCATTGGATTTTGGTGCAATGGTTAAGCAAGGCCCAACAAGAAAAGTAAATTCTCAAAGTTTGGCTCAAGAGGAGGAGGAGGAGAAGCAAAATGGTGCGACAAGTATAAGAAGAAGCATGCCAGGAAATGTGGCGAAGAGGTTACATGTTTTAAATGTGGAAAGTCTGGTCATTATGCCAATGAATGCACCCTCATCAAGAAAGTTTGCTATGGGTGTTGTGAGGAAGGGCACATTTCAAGGGACTGCACAAAGAAGAAAGGAGAAGCAAGGCCCAATCTCCCACCAAAGCCAAAAGCCAGAGCCTTCCAAATGACACTTGAAGCTGTAAAGGAGGAAGTGGATGTCGCTTTAGGTACTTTTCTCGTAAACGAATTGCCTGCCCAAATTTTGTTTGATTATGGAGCCAACTACTCCTTTATTTCGCATGAATTTGGTAGAAAACTAGCTTTTCCTGTCGATAGACTAGATAATGCTTTAATAGTCGAGGTTGCTAGTGGCAAGTTCGTACCTGTTAGTGATCGTATTAGGAACATCATCATCAACCTAAACGGAAACGAATTCCATTAGGAGCTATTACCCATAGAGTTGAACGGATTTGACATTGTTTTGGGAATGGATTGGCTTAGCGCCAACGATGCTGAGATTCTTTGCAAGAAGAAGATAGTAAGAGTGAACCCACTTGGAAAAGAGTCATTTATGGTGTATGGGGACAAACGTCGAGTGAGTTCTGGAATCATCTCCACAATGAAAGCCAGAAAATGATTGGCCAAGGGATGTACATCATATCTAGCATTTGTGATCGATGCTAAGAAGGAAAAGAAGGAGGTGCAGGAGATACCAGTGGTGTGTGACTTTACGGAAGTATTTCCCGAAGATCTTCTCGGATTACCCCCTGATAGACAAGTAGAGTTTAGAATAGACTTGTTACCAGGAACAACACCAATAGCAAAAACACCATACCGATTAGCACCAACGAAGATGAAGGAGTTTATGACACAACTTCAGGAATTATTGGACAAAGGTTTCATTAGACCTAGTTCATCGCCCTGGGGAGCTCCGGTGTTATTCGTAAAGAAGAAGGATGGGAGCATGAGAATGTGCATTGATTACAGAGAGCTGAACAAAGTTCTGATAAAGAACAAGTACCCGTTGCCAAGGATCGATGACCTGTTCGAACAGTTATAGGGTTCGAGCTATTTCTCGAAGATCGATCGTAGGTCGGGATACCACCAACTAAAGGTGAGAGAGCAGGATATCGAAAAGACTGCGTTTAGAACAAGATATGGACACTATGAATTTTTGGTTATGTCGTTCGGACTAACCAATGCTTCAGAAGCTTTCATGGATTTGATGAATAGGGTTTGTAAACCATTCCTAGATAAATCCGTGATAGTATTCATAGACGACATCTTGATTTATTCGAAAAGCAAGAAGGAGCATGAAAAGCATCTACGTGAAGGCTAGAAGTCCTGAAAAAGGAGAAGTTGTATGCAATGTTCTCCAAATGTGAGTTTTGGATTCAAGAGGTCCAATTCTTGGGTCATGTGGTCAACCAAGATGGGATAATGGTTGATCTAGCAAAGATTGAAGTTGTAATGAAGTGGGAACAACCAAAAAGTCCTACGGAGATCCGAAGCTTTTTAGGATTAGCTGGATATTACCGAAGGCTTTTCTGCGATAGCTGCTCCATTAACAGCCCTGACCCACAAAGGAGCTACCTATACTTGGAGTGAAAAGCATAAGGAACCCTTTGAGAAGTTGAAGAAGAAATTATGTGAAGCACCAATTCCTTCTTTACCCGAAGGAGTTGAAGACTTTGCAGTCTATAGTGATGCATATGGAATTGGGTTAGGTTGTGTTCTGACCCACCAGGATAAAGTGATAGCATATGCATCAAGAAGACTGAAGGGGCATGAAAAGAACTACCATACTCATGATTTGGAGTTGGCAGCGGTAGTTTTCGCTCTAAAAATATGGAGATATTACCTCTATGGCACGAAGTGCAAACTTTTCACTGATCATAAGAGTCTCCAGTATCTCTTTAATCAGAAGGAATTGAATATGAGGCAACAACGTTGGCTAGAATTACTTAAGGACTACGACTGTGAGATACTTTATCACCCTGGTAAAGCAAATGTTGTTGCTGATGCTCTTAGTCGGAAAGTCAACCTTGAAAAGAAAAAGCCAAGAGCGTTGAGAATTGAGGTTGTATCAACAATTATGGAGAGTATAAAGAAAGCTCAGGAAGAAGCTTTAGAGAAGAATGACCGAAAATAAGAACGTTTGGGGCAAAACATTAGTATTCGGTACAAACAACCAAGGGTTGAAGGTATTCCAAGATAGGATTTTGGTACCTAAGATGGGAGGAGTAAGAGATGTTCTGATGGAAGAAGCTCACAAGACTATATACTCGATTCATTCCGGCAGTACGAAAGTGTATAGGGATTTAAAACCCTATACTGGTGGCCAACGATGAAGCTCGATGTTGCTAAGTATGTGGCTGAGTGTGTGACATGTGCAAGCGTCAAGGCACAGTATCAGAAACCGTATGGGAGTTTAGAACCTTTACCAGTACCCATGGGTAAATGGGAAGACATCACCTTGGATTTTGTGACTAAACTACCCAGAACAAAGAGCGGTCACGACATGATTTGGGTGGTCGTGGATCGTTTCACCAAGAGTGCACACTTCATAGCAGCCAATGAAAAATGGTCTATGGATAAGCTTGTGAATGCTTACGTGAAGGAAATTGTGAGACTTCACGGTGTTCCTCTAACAATTGTATCAGATCGTGATAGTCGTTTCACGTCACGATTTTGGAAAAGTCTACAAGAGGAAATGGGTACCAAGTTGTGTTTAAGTACAGCTTACCATCCACAAACTGATGCTCAGAGCGAAAGAACAATACAAATACTTGAAGATATGCTGAGAGCATGTACCCTGGAATTCCAAGGTAAATGGGATGAACATTTACCTTTAGTAGAATTTTACTACAACAATAGTTTCCACTCGAGCATAAAGATGGCACCTTATCATGCGTTGTATGGACAGAAGTGTCGTACGCCGTCTTGTTGGCTTGAAACTGGAGAAAAGCAATTTATGGGACCTGAGATAGTCCATCAGACTGCTGAAAAATTGAAAGTGATTAGGGAAAGGATGTTAGCAACTCAGAATCGTCAAAAGAGCTATGCTGACAAGAAAAGAAAACCGATAACATTCGAAGTTGGTGATTCGGTTTTGCTTAAAGTCTCACCGTGGAAGGGACTTATAAGATTTGTTAAAAGAGGAAAGTTGAGTCCAAGGTTTATTGGACCATTTAAAGTTCTTCAGAGGATTGGAAATCAACTTTACAAGCTAGAACTACCAGAAGAACTAGATGGTATTCATAACACTTTCCCCGTGTATTATTTAAGGAAGTTCGCGGGAGATGTTCCCAACATAATTCCAATATCTGAGTTAAGGCTGGATGAAAGCGAAAGGTTAATCGAAGAACCAGAGGCAAATTGTTGACCGTAAGACTAAAAAGTTGTGATGCAAGATGGTCGATTTAGTGCTTGTGCAATGGAAACATACGAATAGGCCAAATCTCACCTGGGAAACGGATAGTGACATGATGACTACCTACCCGCATTTGTTTGCTGATGTGTGATTCCGGGGACGGAATCATCCTAATGGGGAGAGAATTGTAACGCCCGTGTTTCTGAGCTAAAAGCATTAATAATGTTATAATAGTCTAGGTCAACCTTTGTAACTCGTTTTGAAGTAATAAAGAGGAATTATGTGAATATCATGTGAATTATATGCTTATTTCCTTAATTATTATGATTTAATTAATTAATAATGAAAATAAGCATTGAAAATAAATATTAGAAAAAGCCGATATCTTTTAATAAAGTTGTAGTGGCCGAAACAAGGATTTCGTAGATATAAAGAACGTCGAAATCTGAGTTATAACGAAGAAGTTACGACTTGTCGAAGTTTCGCGACGGAACCGGCACGACACCGAGAAGCGTAAAAAGTGAATATTACGATAAAGTGCTTTTTAGCCTTAACAATCCAAATGAAAGTCATAGTATTCGTTAAACCGAGAATTTTGATAAAAAGAACGTCCAAATCTAACTTCGTATGAGGAAGTTATGATTTTTCTAAGTTTTAGCTTAGTAATAGACAGCTAAATACTCGAATTTATGATCGAGCGATATTTAGCCGACACAATATAAACGAGAATCGAAGGTCTCGTCAATAGTAGTACAACGGTAAAAAGACTGAAGGAAACGGACGTCAGATGAAGAAGTTATGAATTTTTAACGGATTTTCCTGTCCCGATCTGTTAAAAATAATAATATTAAAATTAAATTCAAAATCAGCCGACGAAGGTTAAACAAAAGTTGTAGAGCGTAATTTTAGCTATGCGTGCATATAAATAACGTCAACAACGGAGCTCGTATTCGAAAGTTATGGATTTTAGAAGTTCGGGGCTCAAAATTTGAAAAATCGCATGAACAGTAGTCGGCCACGTCACCCTCGCCTCGCGTACCGAAGCTGTTGCATCACCGAGATGTGGCCGAATACGGATCCGACGTGTGTCGCAATTCCCTCAGACCGAAGTCTCGATCAATCAGAAGCCACCTCGTAGCCGTCGCGTGTCCGAATCTTCGAGGGGCCACATCCGAGCCTCGCACGAGCGGCGTAGCCGCCTCCGTGTCTCGCCCTCGCTGCTGCCACGCACCTCGCCCCTTCGCTGCCATGTCTCCCTTCGTGACCGAGCTTTGTACCTGCGATGTGGAGCCTCCTTAGCCACAAGCCTTCGGTCTCGCACCCTATAAATAAGGGGGTTGCGAGATTTTCCGGCCAAGATTAAAAAATTGCTATTTTTGGCCCCTCTCTCCATATTTTGACTATTTTCACTTTTCTCGAAGCCCCGGTGTCATTTTTAAAGCCCGGAATACATCCCGAAGTGCCCAGAAAATTTAATCTTTTTGGTTTTGAAGCTCCAACCCTCGCAGAGCCCGGTTTCTCAATAAAACTCCCGGTTTTATCAGAAACGATAATTTTAAGGAACAAATTGCTGCCCGATTATCATCAAATCAAGTGAGTGTATAGTCACTTTCATCTTACACATAGATATGAAGTATTTTCTATAAAATACGTGTTATGTGTAATTATATTGATTGTTTATTTGAGATGAATGTTGAATACAATGTTTTATACAAGTTATAAACTGTATATGTATTTTATCTACAAATATTTTTGGTAAAACATGGGTAGACGAAATAGTTGATGTGTGTTAAAATGATGAGAGACCTCGATGTTGTTGTTGTTCCAGTCATCTAGCGAAGTATCGATGACGACCACGGACTTTTCTAGACAATCTAGTGGAACGCTAGCAGGCTCGCAACCTGTAGGTGTTTGTGGGCTTGATGTTCCCCGGTGTACTCCATCCCCCTCATGCTTGCCTTACAGACATATATGGCTGAGGAATCCCCTTAGCAGTAAAGTCCATCCCGATGATAAAATCCTTAGACTAGGTCCCTTGTATAGGTGTTTAGGGACGTAAAGTGAGGATAACGGGAATGGGTAATCAGGGTTATTGTTGGTTTCATAAAACTAATAAATTTATTGTTGATCGATGAAATTATTAAATTTATTATTATTTGTGGGTTGAAAACCCTATATGCTCACCAGGCTCCCAAGCCTGACCCACTCAGTTTTCTGTTTTACAAGTAGTGGACCCAGAGCATAATTTGGATGATGATGAGGGATTTTTGAATTATAGGCCATTAGTTGTAAATAACTGCTGTAAGGCTTATAATGTACTGTTTGTACTTTTGATCTGTATCGAACATGACATCCCGAGTCTTTTAATGAAATACCTTTCTATGGAAATGATTTGATAAATCTTTATCATATTTTTATTTTGGGAACAAATTCCGCAACACTTTTATGTAAAATATTACTCTGATTTTCAAACAAGCATAAACAAAATCGGTCTTTTCTGGCCGTGAAATTGGGGATGTCACATTCTCAATAGTTTTATCTATGTATGAGTTATATATAAAAAAATGAAAATGTTCGTATTCGCAAAGTTTATACAAATCGAGTTTGTCAAATCTACTTAACAAAGTTCCTTTGTAAGCTAAAGCATGCAAGTCACCCTGGTACTATAGGACCTTGTTGTCCTAAGTGGATATATTTCATTGGAATTTAGTATTTGGATATTGGAATAATGCAATCAACATATCTTGTAATGAGTTGATATATTGGATATGGTCTTTCATTGAATAATTGTTGTGCTCTATATTAGCATGTTTAATCCTCAATGACTAGGTTATTCTAAATGTCCATAGTTGTTCATAGATGTGGGAGAATCTATGAGGTAAGACTAATATGAATGGATTGGTTGATTTTCATGGAGATGAAAATAGGAAGAGCTACAACCAATATCATAGGTACTTGATTAGGAGAATAAGGATTGGACCTGACCCGTATCAAAATCACTTTATGGATCGTAGTCATGAGTGATGTTTTGATTAAGGTTGTATCTTTGTATTCTTAGACCTAAGATACATTTTTGGTACATGAAGTGTAGGAATTGTTGTGCTTTGATATGGTTTAACATTGTTTTGTAAAAGGCAGCCAGGAGGGCCATCATTAGGTATGACATGAACTATATGATGGGCATATGTAATCAAGATGGGATTTATTCCTCTTATTCGTTAAGAGTTAGATATATAAGGCCTTACTAAAAACTTGAACACTAAAATAGACTGATCACTATTCATATCTCATATTCAACAAAATTTCTAAGATAAAGGAATAACTGATACCACACCTTTAGTAACAAATAGTAGCTTAGAGATCCCTGAATTGGTTGTTGACAAGATGGCACCCACCATATGTTGTTAGGGGCAGTAGCCTCTTACTAGACATCAACTCCTATCTATGTTAGTCTGTAATGAATCTTGTGTAAGTGGGATATTATTGTACTATATGCTCAATAATCATTATTGAGTGATATTTTTAATAACATATGATCCTATAGGGTCACACCTTTATCAATTTGGAACATTTTGTATATTTATTATTAATATGATTATTAATAGATAATATCAATTCTTGTATTTAATTAGCGAATAAGTATTGTTTTTTGATAATGATAATTAAAAGAGCGTATAACTAGTTACTATATCATGTGGTATGGTTACATAAGTCATGTACAAAATTTTGGACAATTTGGTTAACCATGATTAAGATAATGATTTATGTATCATGGTTAATAAACTAGCTAGACATTTTTTGTCATTTTCATTTGTCTTGGACGAATTTTTTATTAATACATGGAGGTTGCTTGTCAACTTCCATACCTTGTCTCCCATGTTTCTAAAAAGGCTAGATTTGCTTTATATTATTATAATGTTAAGGGGTGTCTTGCATGTGAGTATATAAGAAAGTGTCTTGCATGATATTTGGCTAGTTTTTTAGTCTTGTTTCTCTCTAAAAGAACAGTGGATGAATCCTCTCTTCTTCTTACACCTTTCTCTATTTTGAAGCTAGTTTGGTGAATTAAAGCTCCTTTGAGATATCTCCTTTAGTGCTTATTTGAGTTAAGTGCTCAAAGGATTAAGACACTCAATAATACAAGAAGGAACTAGAATTCTAAGTTGTAGCGTCCCAAAATAAGAACCAAAAAAATTTCATTTTTAATTTTATAAAACAATAAACCATATCGTTATCATAAAACCAAGGTAATCAATTTTATCAATACATTGTATTAATCAAAGCGAATCACATAATGTGGAATCAGGTGGTGTGTGCTTTGCAATCATCCCGAGCTCTTCCCTTTGCAAATAGATGTACCTGAAACATGAGCTGAAAACTGTAAGCACAAAGCTTAGTGAGTTCCCCAAAATACCATATAACATACATATAATTGCCATGGGCTACCCCCGTGGTCATTTCCCTAAAATGCCATGGGCTATCCCCATGGTATTTTATAAGTGTCATAGGCTACCCCCATGGTCTTTCCTTGAAATATCATGGGTTTCCCTCATGGTATGACATCCAAGTGCCATGGGCTACCCCCATGGTCTTCTATAAAAATGTCACAGGCTACCCCCAGGGTCTTCCAAGAAAGTATTACAAAGACAACTAGCATTCCACATAACAAGAAACGACTCGGCATTGGTGTCTTCGACCCAAAGATGTGGTGAGAAAACTCACCTATAACCAAGATAACCGAACATTCAAACAACTGCTACCGGAGACCTTTCACAAACATCATCAAATAATATTCCATTGATAATTGATTCTTGACCCAAACAAGAATTCTAGCCCAATGACCAAACCTTTTAGGTTAAAAGACCATTTTACCCCTTTTTTTTTCCTTATTTTGCGAAAATCCAAATCCCAAGCCACTAGCATCATAAGCCCAAAACCCTAAAATGGCATCACTAGGCCCAATAAGGCCCAAATATCCATATTAGGCCCCAAAGCCCATCATGGGCCGAATCCGAGAAGGCCCAGTATCCTAAAAGTATAAACATATCCAATAGTCAACCCAGGTCAACCTCTGGTCAATGGTGCAAGGTCAAAAAGTCAACACATTAAGAAAAACCCATCAGATTGAGTACGCCCCACGTACTCAGTTGGTACACTCAACGTACAACAATTTAACTTAATACATGCTGCGTACAAGGAGGTATGCCCCACATACTTACCCTACTCACAACCAACTTAGAAAATGACTTACTCCCTTAAGCCAAAACATCCAATGCCTAGATCTAGTCCCAAAACATTCTTTAATCCATAAAGTTGCTAACTTTGAGTTTTTTCATGAGTCAATGAGTCCCAAATGCTAGCTCTTGCTTTACAAAGTCATCAAAGAGGCTAATACACATGCATGTGTTGATATCAACTACCAAGATCAGATTTTTATGCATTTGGGACACCTAAAACATCCAGATCTAGTGTCCAAACTCTTGAGGCAGGCTCAACCTCATAAAGATAAACCAAAGGGACCAAAATGTGCCACAACCACCCTAAACTAGATCAGCCCAAAAGAAATGACAAGATTAAAGCTTTCTACCTTCAATTGGTTGCAAAAGATGGGAAACTTCTGGATCTACAAGCCCCTCTCCAAGTGATGATGCTTCAACAACCATCAATCTCTTCAAAATGCTCAAGAACACTCCAAAATCACTCACAAGAGCTTAAGAACTCCAAGATGGTGGCTAAGGATCAAATATTAGGGTTTAGGAGGCATGGAGGCTGATAAGGAACAAGTCTCAATAATAAATGAGTCTTAAATAGGGGTAGACCCCAAAAAATGAGGGTTTCTAGCTAAAGGGAATACACCCTGCATACCCATTAGTACGCTCGACATACTCAAAAGAAGATCATGATCCATCTATCCATTACACCCCACATACTCGACCAAGCTCCAAAACACTTAAGTTCATTTGATCAAAACTCCTTCATCCTAAGTTCATTTCCAACAAACTTTATATCCACAAAAAGGTGATGAGAAGCCCTACACTTTTATTAACTCATCCTCACCTTAAAACTTCTCGAATATAAACCCAAAATTCATAAAGGCCTGAACAACCAAAATACGATTACACCCTTAAGCTTCGAAACAGAATCAAACTCTTGGATCACCTACTATATGATGCCCAAACCCAAAAGGGCTAATCCAATCCTCCCCATGGCCCTAAGCCCTATGATAACGGATGATCGGGTCATGGCCTCGAAGAATGAAGCCATTTGAAACCGAGTGTTACAACTATCCCCCACGTAAATTAGATTTTTTTCCTCGAAATTAGCCCTTACCATCCCAGGCATGCCAGACAGCTTGAGGAACACAACCACAACCCTGAGCATACAACGGCCTTCCTAAGGCAACCGAACCCAAACTTAGCAGAACTTTCGAAACTTGATGATGTAAGAACCCTTAATCACTTGATGAATAACCACTCCTACCTTACTCGAAACCTGGAGTCTCAAATTGGTCTGACTCCCAGATAGACCACCCATACTGAACCACAACCAGGCCACTTTCACTTTGAAATTCAAGCTAAAAAAATCACTTTCAACCCTTTTACTTGACATAAGGTCCATATAATCCTTTGAGTAACATACTCATTCGTGCAACGGTTAGACTCAAATGAGATTTTTGCAATATGGTCAAATCAATTACTCTGAGATTATTTAATCCAAGATGCAAGTGACTTAGCATATTCTCTGAATAACAAGTGACTCCAAAATGAGTCCCAAATCACTAATAACGCCTCGAGTCATCTTGTTTCCCCTAGATACTTTTCAAAAGCAACCAAGACCTCCCTGGTCCTAACTTACCTGCCAACTAACCAATTCGCCAAAAATCCACCCAGTTGTTGAATCAATTAGACATATGCAGTCACACCACGTGACTTACGAATAAAGGCCTCATCTGACAAGAATTGTCCTAGCTATATCGCCATTAAGGCTCCAACAATATTTATGATCCAACCAATCATATTCCACTGCCAGACCTGACGTTACTAAATCCAATGCTAAAAGTGAATGCTACATGACCATCTTTAGTCTTATATCACAACCGGCCTCATATGGCCCACCACTTCCTTGATTCCACGAAACTTTTGTGACCTTCCCATAGTTTCAGATCCTATCCCACCCTGGTCTAAACCCATCCGAAGGAATTTACAAACCACATCATAGATTTTTCCATGCTTACATAGCTACCCAAGAATTGGTGAATGTTACAGGCCACACTGCACTCTTACAACACCCCAACACTATCTGTCAACCTAGTGAATGCTATGAGCCACTTTGTAGTCTTACAACACTCCCATACTATCTGCCAACCTAGTGAATGCTACGGGCCACCCAACAATCTTACAACACTTTAACACTATATTACCATCCTAGTTAATGTCATAGGCCACCCTATAGTCTTACAACACTTCAACACTATCTTGCTATCCTAGTGAATGTTATGGGTCACCCCCCATTCATACACCACTTCAATACTATCCTGCCATAGTCACTGCCTATTGTCTTACCGCTCATCTATCAATCTATCCATACTCCGCTGGAGTTGAACACGCATCATACTACACCCCAAATAAATGTTTAGGTCATACTTCAAACCCCAAATCCTTAATCAGACAAGAACATGCAAAGAGGTTTTAACACAACCCTCAACCTGGGGCCATCTATGCGCCTGCTTTCCAACCCAAGAAGACACCAACCAGGTGTTGGTAGTCCCCTGAACTCCCAACTTACACAATCTTCAAACCGCACGATCACCTGAGTCATCTTCCTTCTTGATGGGGATGTGAAACTCATCCTAGTCTCACATATGATACATTAAGAAAAACCCATCAGATTGAGTACGTACTCAGTTGGTACGCTCAACGTACAACAATTTAAATCAGTAGACACCGCATACAAGGAGGTATCCCCCGCGTACATACCCTGCTCACAACCAACTTAGAAAATGACTTAATCCCTTAAGACAAAACGTCCAATGCCTAGATCTATTCCCAAAACATTCCTTAATTTATAAAGTTTCTAACTTTGAGCTTTTTCATGGCTCAATGGGTCCCAAATGCTAGTTCTTTCTTTACAAAGTCATGAATATAATACTAAATTTGTTTGCATTGGTTTGTCTAAAAGTCTGGAACTTATAAATATACATTGTAAGACTAATGCTAATGGTCTAACTACTCATGTCACTCCTTTAACTTTGGTTGCTCCATCAATTAAACCCCTATATCTCGAGTGTATGACTCCTAGTACATCTAATTTAATTAAATTCCCTATCTCTAATGGTGAGATTAACGTTATGACTAATATTCTTTTTGAATCTCCAAGTTGTACTACCATCGAATTTGACACTGAGTCTCATTTAGAGTGTGATAATGCTGCTTACTCTAGTTATTCTTCATCAGAGTGTCAATTCATTGAGACCACATCTAGCCGTCCAAAAAAAAAGTGATAACTCACACTTTTCCAGCACTCAAAATAGGGTTTACTGTGACACCCCAAAACTTAGAACGGCGGAATATGTTCTGGGGTGGAGGACGTCATGTACAGTATCATAACAATACATAATAGTAACGGCAAGCAACAACATCCATTGCATTAGTATAATAATTGTAATACATGCGTGTTCTGTACAGTTTGATATACACCAAAAGTATAATCAAAATAAAAGATGAGTCTTGTATATGCTTCATCTTCTCAAAAGCTGCATCTGTACCTGTCTACTGATGATCTGAGAATACAAGTTATTTTGAAAACAAGTATCAATATAAATCTGGTGAGTTCATAAGTATTTAGTGTCATTGCTTGTATAAAAGTGTTTAAAACCAAGTAATATAATAATTGTTATAATGTTTTGAAAATAGTGTGATCCCTAGAAAATCCTATATTTTCCAGAAAAAGTAGTCTTCTACCAAGACTCGGTTATTTGTAAGTTTGATTCTTTGAAATTGTAAAAGTTTTCCCAGTGATCTATCAGTCTGAAAATATAATTTTAAATTTCGTTTATATGAAGTAATTGGGAAATAGTGTTTTACCTTAAATTCTTAACGTGTTAATTAAGGTCTGAATGTGAACTCGTATGTAACCATGCTGAGTGACAATAAAATAATAGTTGACCCTCCAGGTCACACGTAGTGTAGTGATGTTTTGTCACCCCTGGGCCTAGTCGGATCGGACTGTAGCTAGCAGTCGGGATGTGGGAGTGTCTGTCCCATATAGATCTATACACATAGTGTCAGGTTCTGGTTACACGGTGATCACATAGTGAAGTGTCGTATCGAGAAGTAGTGTATCACCTTCCATTTTAGTATATTCTCTCGTATTAGAGTATAATGTACTTCTTAGTATAATGGATTGAGTGTTCTCTTGTATAGTATATAGTATTCTCTTCATATAGTGTATAGTGTTCTTTTCATATAGTATATATTGTTCACTTCGTATAGTATTTAGCACGTATAGACTCATAACTGTACTAACTATAGTAAGTGTTATAGTAACAATAGTAATGAGTGGTAATCCTTAACTATACCTATTATAGTTAATTGGAAATGTTAGTTGAATGTCTTTGATACACAAAGGTGTTGAACCGAAGTGAAGACTTTTATATCCAACACAAAGATATATGATATATAACTAAGAATTCAATGACAGTCGGACAGATAACAGAATACCGTAAGTCCACAATAAAAAAAGAACAGAAAATAAGGTGAGCTATCAGTTCTAAGTCCTTCAATCCTTACTTATATAAATATATTGGTGTAGATATGATTTGGAAATAGAATAAGTTTAAAAGCATTGAAAAATAGTTTTAGAACAATTAACCATGAAAATGAGTTTGATAAACCTTCAAAACAATTTTATTGTCAAGGTAGTTTGAGAGTATAGAAAATCCTTTTGGTAACAAGTTATAAATCACATGAAATTTATACTATAACTTGTTTGGTTTAACTTGTATCCCCCCTATAAAATCATTTAAAAACATTTAAAAGGTTTATTAAGGGGTATGAACTCACCTGTAGTGAGCGGATTTGATGGCAGTGCCAAGTAGGATGCTAGGTGTCAAGTGAGGACTTGAACAAACACCCAGATCCTATGTAACATATAGTGATACATAAATGTATCCAATTAGTTATTTAATCACTAATTTAGTAAGTAAAGACACTATAATGCATGAAAACACTTTGCTTCAAGTCCTAGGAGTGCTACGGGTTGCATCTAAGGAGTGTATGACCTCACTAAGGAGTTTACACTTCAAATGGTAGCCCTTAGGGGTGTTTACGGTTTTCAGAAGATTTCCCCCATGAGTTTACGACCGTAAACTCATGGGAAGGGTGTGTTTGAGTGCTTCAAGGTCTTATGCTTCACATAGATGGGTCCTAGGGTTAAATCAAAGGCTTAGGAAGTGGTTAGGGCTCGAAATGGCACACTTTATGGAGTTTACGGTCCTTTGACCATTTTTGGGAGTTTACTACTTTAAACCCATGAGTTTATGGTTGTAAACTCATGGTTACTCCAACCATTTCTTGATTTGGGTGTTTCTAGTTCATTCATGTAAGTTCCTAGTTCACTAGTCAAGCATTGGAAGGAGTTTGGGGCATCAAAACCCCTTTTAGGGGTGTTTACAATTTTGGGAGGTCCCTAAACTGTAAACTCATGTTCTTGGGGTTTTTTGGTGTTCATTCCAAGGATTTGCAAGCACAATAAGTAGATAACTAGTTAGGAAGGGTATACTTACTTATAGGAAGCTTGCAAGTGTGTTTTAGGACCCAAAAACATTAGTGTGTTCTTGGTGTTTTGAAGATGCTTGAAGATTTAAGTAAGAATAAAAAATCCATGGATGAAATGATCCATAAACACTAGGTTTAGTGTTGTATGAACGAATTTAGGGAAGAAAACTTACATTTTTGGTGGATTTTGAAGGATGAACTTATGATAATTGAGAGAAAACTAGTTGTTCTTGAGGTTGGAAGTGTAAAAATGAAGACAAGGAGGGTAAACTCATGCTATATGCATGAGTCTTAGGAGGAGGGTGTTTACAGCCCAAACATCCCTTGTTTGGCTGTGAACACCTAGCTAAGGTGTTGGATTGTTTTACTTGATACGCCTTACTAATTACGGCCCTTCCTTTTATTTAATCGTTTGACGAAAAATAAAATAAAACACCAAACGGACTTAAACCCGGCCAAAAATGTATTGAAATATTTTTGACTAATATTTGGAGTGTTTGGATGGGGAAATTATACAAATGAAAATTTCGGGTTGTCACATTTACAAAAAGAAAATAATTGTATCTAAGGTATGGAAGCCCAAAAATAGTTAGTCAAATAGATCTTTCACTGAAATCAAAAAGGTAAAATATGGATCAAGAAAACGCTATAAATATGGTGATTCTTGTCTTGAATTTATTAGTTGTAATTTCAAGGAAGGTTCAAAAAGAAAGAACACCATCTTAATAAGAAATAATAAAAGGAATAGAAGACAATTCCTTGAATTTTCTTCCCACTGAATGTTATGATATCTTTTTATCTGTTAAAATTTTTCTTGTTAAACCCATCTCTAAATGGGTTCAAAAATAAATCATACTTTCTTTGAAAGTAATACATGGTCATGAGCACATTTGGTATCTTGATAGTGATTTCTCAAGGCATATGACAGGATTTAAGTCTCTCCTGGAAGTTATGTTAAGAAAGATGGCCTTGTAGTTACTTATGGAGACAACATCAAAGGTCATACCCAAGGACATGGAACAATCAAGTACAATTTAGTTATATTCTTAAATGTATCTTATGTCAAGGGTCTAAAGCATAACCTCATCTCTATTAGTCAGCTATGTGTCACTGACTATGAGGTTCATTTCAACAGAATGGAAGGAACCACCATTGATTTTAAAAGAGGTTATTGTTCTCAATAAAACATTGTGGTCATATCTACATCCTGGACATGTTTTTGGCTGATAATTCTCTTAGAAGATGTTTCTTTTGTCCTTCCCAATCTCATCTTAACTTTAAAATTATTTCTAATATTTCTAATGATCAACTTGTGAGAGGAATTACAAAGACGAGGTTTTTCAATGACAAAATGTGCTCATGTGATATACATAATTAAACTATGTCCTCATTCAGGCTGAAAGAATGCTCCTCCATTACGAATTCATTTAGTCTTCTTCACATGGATCTGTTTGACCATTTCTCTATTGCTTCACTCACTGGTAAGAAGTATTCTCTTGTTATTGTTGATGAGTTTTCATGCTACACTTGGGTAATGTTCTTAAGGAACAAAAGTGACATTACAAAAGATATTATTTCTCTTCTCAAACAATATGAATTTTAATTGATTTGAAAGTGAAACAATTTAAGAAGTGATCACGACACTAAATTCAGAAATCAAAATCTTGAGTCTTTCTACGATGAAAAAGGGACTTCGAAGAAGTTTTTAGTTGTTCATATCCCTAAACAAAATGGTGTCACTGAAAGACGAAATTAAACCCTTATTGAAGTTGGTCACACTATGGTAGTTGATGTCGGTCTATCCTCAAATTCTAGGTTGAGGCTGTGAAAACTACATGCTTCACTCAAAATCACTCCATCATTTTTAAGCGCCATTGAAAAACATTCATTGAACTTTTAACGAAACAAAAGCTTGACATATCTTATTTTCACAATTTTGTTTGCATTTTATTTGGTCTTAAGAATAGGGATTAGTTATCAAAGGCTGAAGCTAAATTTGATAAAATATTTTTGTTGTAAACTCCTTAATCTCAAAGGCATTCGGGGTGTATAACTTAAGAAGAAAGAAGGTTTAAAAATCCATGTACGATAACTTTGATGAATAATCTTACCCTATCAATTCTGAAGATAATTTCACTTCTATTCTTAATAAACTCACAATGTCAACCTTTGCCATTGAATCTTCAGACGAATTTATGACTCTAATTGCTCCAGCCTTGCCTAAAATTTCCTCTTTAGGGACATGTACACTGAACACTGAGACTTTTTTCATTGACCCTGAACTTGAACCATCTTGTCCATTTTTTTTCCTAATGTAGCTTCCACTAATCCTAAACCATAAATCACCATAATGTCATTGGTGATATCGAAACTAGTGTTCGAACTCGTCATCAAGTCACCAGTAGTTTATGTATGATTATTAAGTTTGTCTCGCTGATTTAACCAAATAGGATTGATGATTCCTTGAAGGATGAAGATTGGATAAAGGTTATGCAAGATGAACTCTATGAATTCAAAAGGCACAATGTATTTACCCTTATACCTTTTCCAAAAGGAATACTACGGTTGATACTCTTTGGGTTTAACCTAACAAGATGCATAAATAAGGACTTGTAACATTCCAAAAATACAGACCAAGAATTTCATTTTTAATTTAATATATAAGCCATAGTTTCCAAACATTCCATTCATAAAGAAAATAGTTATATCAAATCACAGTATCATCTCAAAACATGTTCTTATTATCAGAGTAAACATCCCAGACTAAACTTCTTGGTGTGTGTGTCATGCAGTCATGCCGAGCTCTTCCCTCTGCTACCGGAAGTGCCTGAAACCAAAACTGAAACTCTAAGCACGAAGCTTAGTGAGTTCCCCAATCTACCACATACTATACAAAAACTCATACTGCAAACATTAGGCCTAGCCCGCTACATTGGGTCCCACCTCGCATCGGTCGAATCCGGCATCAGGCCACACCTGGTGTTGAGCTCCGCTCGATATACAAATCTGTTTCTCTTAGGCCCTGCCTGTCTCTAGGCCCTGCCTGCTAAACATACTCAAACATGTACATAGCACATAACACATAATCTAAACATATGCTACTGCAATCTTGTTCTAAGGCCTCGCCTATCATGGGCCTCACCCTTGTCCTGCTACTGGTGAGTCATGGACCCCGTCCATGCTCCTACTGATAGTGAGATACGAGCCCTTACCCACACTCACCTCTCTCCTACCTCAGGCCTCGCCCATGTTTGCTGCTAATGAGATACAGAACCCCGTCCGTAATCTGCTAGTGATGAGATACAGGACCTAGCCCACACTCATCTCCCAACCAGGTACATATAAGTATTACGAAGATAAAAAATATAAACTATCATGAAAACATTCCTCGGGCTTACCCCAGCATCGGACCTTGGCCCGAAATAACATACACATAATGACCTTCCTTAGGCACCCGCCCGACATCGAACCTTGGTCCAAAATAACATACTAGAACACAATGGCTAGGGCTAACCCCTGGGTCTTCCTATCATACATAAACTAAATGGGCTGACATTGGTGCCTTAGACCCATTCATACAATGAGGAGACTCACCTTGCATGACTGAAGACTGGCTGAAACAGCTCTGACTGCTATCTGACAATCCTCGAACTACTGTTCCCCTAGCTCCCTGAGCTATAATACCAACATAACACTTAGTCCCAAAATGCCCTCCAGAAGTCAAAGTAAGTCAACATTGGACAACGTCAAAGTCAACGATCCATGTTCAAAGTCAACACTTCCAGATTGACTTGACTCGCCGAGTTGCTCCATCAAATCATCGAGTCCTAACGCTCAGGATTCTGAAATCGCGAACCAACTCGTCGAGTCTTCCTCGAGCTCATCGACTTCACCCTCAAACACATTGGGACCCTTACTTAACTAACTCGCCGAGTTCACCTTTGAACTCCTCGAGTCCATCTTCATCATATGCATGTGTCCAAATTCCATATACACTCATTCGTGGACCAAAGTCTTCATAAAAGGGACTATGAAGAGATCTAATAAATTAAAAGCCAAGATGAAAACTTGATTACCAAGAAATGCAGCCACTAGAGTTTATCTTCTGGATCTACTTCCTCCTTCTTGAACCTCCAACTTCATTCTTCTCTTTCTTCCTCTTCAAGAGCACAAAAATCACACAAAGGTGGCTCAAACACTCACAAGGTGCACTAGGGTTTGGTGGGTGAGGGTTTGGGGTCTGGGGGCTGAAGATGAGGCTAAGGATATGAGAATTTGATGCTTAAATAGGGCACCAAGTCCTAAAATTAGGGTTTCCCAACCCAGGCAAGACTCGCGGAGTTAGTCCCGCGACTCGCCGAGTTGGCACTTTATCAGCGACACGGAACTCGCTCCGACTCGTCGCGTTCCTCCTTGGACTCAATGATTAGACCTCTTGATTTGGTGTTTTATTTCCTTTCTTGGCCTTCTAAATTTAGAGTGTTACAACTATCCCCCACTTAAACTAGACTTCGTCCTCGAAGTCCGCTTCGACTCAGAACCCCGCAACCTCTCACGACATTCCTAATCGTCGCATACCTTTACTACGTTGAACAACCCTTGAGGATATCATCCTAAGACGATCCAATCACTACAACCTTCGAGTACAACACTCTTACACAATCGGTAACCCTATCGGTACTTCCCGAGCACGTACAATTGACATACAAGGGGTTCACCCTTTTTCCTTGCGTTGTCACTGGTCTTCCCAATGCGACATGCCATAAGCAACAAACCTTTCCAAACTACATCAAGTACAAATGCTCTTTGGAACTGTAATCCCTGCCACTCCCAGTGTTTGCCATCTTCTGATCACCTAGCTATCCTAAGCACGACTTCTCTTATTACCACCCCTGACTGGAATCCTACTGGATTTCATCCATCTCCGAATGAAGCCGAGACCTCCATGGTCCTAACTAATCTACCAATATCCGGGATACCAGACTCTCACCAGTTACTGAACACAGGAACAATCTCCTAGTTGCTCTCAGCGACTTCCAAAGAAAACTTTAGCTACCTGAACCGCTATATCTACCTGGCCACCCTGGCTCTAGAAGGTATAAAATCCTCGATCCCCTACCCTGACCCCAAGGTCTCTACCAGGTCCCATCTGTTGCTATAAGTACATGGGCCTCGCCCATGGGTCTCACCCAATCTATGCTTCAGAGCAGCCTCCCCTGCAGGTCTCACCTATCTAGGGCTATACAAGCCCACTCATCTTCTAAACTTTACTTGATATCCTTCTCTAATTCCTATCATCCTAACTAGGAGATACGATCCCCCACCCACACTCTGGTAACTAACTTCTAGTCAACGCTACGACTTACCTACAGTCTTACAACACTTCCATCACTGACTCACTGTTGGGGAATGATGTATCTATCCCACAATCTTATATCGTAACTAATCTTGCACCTTGCCGGAAGCTCCCCGACATGGCTTCCTGAACAAGTCGTCAACTAATCGCGAATACACGAACTCAAGGTTGAAAAGTTTCCCTAGCTCCCAACTTGCATGCTCCTAAATCCAAGCAGCCACTTGAGTTGCTTTCTTTCTCACCAAGACAGTGAACCCACCCCAGTCTTACACTCACTTATGTTCTTGGCCACATGGGTGGATCTCCCTCACCTTGACTTGACTAACTCTTTAGAGCTCATAGCTTGGAAGAATTCCCAAACGATACCTTCCCCAAAATTAGCTAGATACCAGAAGAATTCTAGAATCAAACATAAAAATAAAATACTATAGGAGTATTTTAGGCACAACAACAAACATACATAAGAACTAAAAGACCTATGCTGGCAGGTTTATAGTTGCAAAGTGCATGCTTCCAAGGTTGTATATAATTGGGATCTTGTAGGCTCAGAATTTGTGATCTACGCTCTATTACATGTTCCTTGTTTGGTTGTGGTTTCGTAGTAGGATCACCTATTCGAAGGTCTATTTGATCTTGGTTATATACAACTTGCATGCACTGCTTGACTATAGGAGGACCCAGTTTGGACCATTAATAACTACATAGGAAATGTTCTAACTTAATCCCCTAGGATTCTTTAGACATACCCCTTTCTGGCACAAACAACATAGATATAGATAGCCACTTCACTACAACCACCAACAGAGGTGTCTAGAAGGAACCAAAGTGGATTCAGAAAGAGGATTCCTAAAAGGAATCATTCTAGACGTTAGATCTTCCATCAGAGAGTGGTGGAGATCAGTGATAGAACTTAAAGCACGATCTACAGTGAATAGGAAAACCATAAGAAATCCTAGAAATAGAAACCTCACAGCTGAATTTAGGTCAACATAACCCGGACACGAAACCCCTCCCAAGGCGCGCAATGTGGTTAGGCATGGTATATATCATAATAATAACACCTAACTAATTAATTGATCTAGTGATTTAGTGGTTACATTGCTCACACTATGTGTTAGGCTCATCCTCTTTAATCATGTTAGCTAGTAATAGTAAACCAGGTCTCATAACTTCTTTAAGAAGGTAGCCACTATCAAATTCATCAGTCTATGTTGCATAGACCTATGTTATGAAATACTTCCCAACATTAGAACGTGAAACCCTCAGAACCAAGATAACTTTGTTTCAGATAACATTCGATTTGTAACCACTATGGGATTACCCGCGTTTCATCTTTTAACCTTTCGGCAACAAGATGCCACCGAAGAAGATGAACAAAAACAAAAACAACGCACCACCGCCACCTCCTCAGTATGGCCCGATTGTCTTTTAGGCGGCAGTAGCATCCGCGGTGATAGCGGTAATGACTCAAATCAATGCAAGTGGTACCGGTGGATCGAGTAGCGGTACCAGCAACTCCAACCACTAACACACAAGGGAGTGCTCATACAAAGACTTCATGATTTGTGGACCCAAATCTTTCGATGGGAGTGGGGGATTCAATGCCCCGATGCGATGGTTTGAGAAGACAGAATCGTTTTTGAGTTATGCGTGTGCCCAGAAAGGAGCAAAGTAAAGTTTGCTGCCTGCACCTTCTCTGACGGAGCCCTTACATGGTGGAATAGCCATGCCAAGTCATTGACTCTTCCAATAGTAAACGCAATGGGCTGGGAAAATATAAAGGAGATAATGCTAAAAGAGTATTGGCCAAGGGGCGAAATACAAAAACTAGAGCATGAGATGTGGAATCACACCATGACAGGATCAGACATAGATGCATACACCAATAGATTCGGCGACTTAGCTGTACTGTGCTCGGGAATGGTTACCCCTGAGAATAGGAAGGTAGAGAGATACATTTGGGGACTACCTTCTCTAATCCAAGGAAACATACATGCAGTGAAACCTCTTACGTTGGACAGTGCCAAATGCTTCGCTCGAATATTGGTGGACTACGGAATCCGCTAAGGCATAATGGAGCGTATTCTCGAGTCAAATAAAGGAGTTGATAATATACAAAATCCCATAAGTAGGAGGAAAAGACAATCAACACAAGAACCCTCCGAGAGACAACAATCAATTACGACCTATGCTGCCACGACCCCAGCCACAACAGCATCTGGCAGTCGCTACGCTGGAACCCTTCCTAAATACAATAAGTGTAACTTCCATCATACCGGAAGGTGTCGGAAGTTGTATTACAAGAACTGGCCCAAAAGGGGTCACACCATCCGCTTCTGTAGGGCACTGGCACGACCAATCTCTCAGGTCTCATTTGAGGAAGTGTTTCCGACCTGGTATGAGTGTGGCGAAGTAGGACACCACAAGAGAGATTTACCGTTGGTTAGAAACCCTGATGAAGAAGGAAGAGTGCTAATGATCACTGCAGGAGAGTCTACCCCGGAACCACCTAAGAACAGTGGTACATCTCTTAACTAAATCCAAACTAAAATAATTTATTTCCCATCTAATCAGAGCACATAGTGACTTGGTGAAAATAGTAGGGCCATATATAATTTATATAGAAACTAAATACTCTTTTTTGGTTGGCTATAATGACTTGGTGAAAACAGTAGGGCCATATATAATTAAGAGCCAATAAACTTAGAGTGTGTGATTCCACCTTATTTCATGTTCCTTGTATGGTTGTGGATTTAGAGCAGAGTCACTCAATCAACCATCTTATTAATCTTAATTATATATGACTTATAGAAACCAAACGATAATAGAGGAACCGGATAGGGATCGTAATATCAAGTATCATTCACTGGAACAATTTCTCGATTAATACACTTAGCACAGTACTAAATATTCGCAGTAGCAATAACCAGGTCAACACAGAAAGCACTAGAAACCTTCACAGACAGATACGTCGATGCCATAACGAAATATTTCCTTCCGAACTAACTTAACGCGTAACCCTACAATATCGTCTCGTCTACTCTAGCTTAGTCCGAGTCATATCGAACCCAGGTGTTACCAAGGAGACCCTTGCCTTAAACCGACCGAATAACAAAATTCTCGTCGCCTGTAACGACAAACTAGATGAGAACCTCAAAATCTTATCTTGCTGCAAACCCCAAAAATACTCATGCGAGGAGTATAGTATCCACCCGTAACCTCTCTTAAGTACCTACAGTAGACCATTTTGGAAACACCACTCGCGCAGCAAACCAAGCTCAAGCATCGAGACTACGGACAAATACGGTCAGCCTATCGATGTTAAATGTACATGCGAGGGTGGTATATAATTAAAGTTCTACGGACTTAGGATGTGTGCTTCCGCCCTATCTCCTGTTGTTTGATTTTGGATCTGGCACAGAGTCACCCATCCGACCGTCCTATCAATGTTAATTATATACGACTTGTGTACACAAGACAATGATAGATGGACCAGGTATGAGTCCTATCATGAACTCTAGAACGAAGACCGCTCAGAGCTAGAAGAGAGCTTACACTTTTGTGTACTAATCATCCTCATCTTTTCCGAGTTTGCTATTTGTATTCTATGCCTGAATTTCGGAATGAAGTTCCCTCTAACGGGGGGATGATGTGACAACTCCAAACTTTTATCAAGGTTAAACTCGACTCCGTCACCTTTTAACACCATTTAAGGTTCCATTTAAGTGTTCTAAGCTTGATTACAACCAAGGTTGAGATTAGGGATGAGATATAAGGTTGTAAAGTAGCAAAATCGGGCCATACACCCTCTTGGGAGGAGTGTACAGACGTACACATGGGTGTGCGGCCGCACACCCACCCCTCAACCGTACACCCGGGGTGGTGGGTCACCCACCCTTATAAATATGAGGAGACCCTTCTCATTCATTCCTTTCTTCCTTTGACTGCACCCTGATACTTTCTCTCTCTAGAATCTTCATCCAAGAACCCTCCAAAGGCATCAAAAACATAAGTAATTCAATCCTTAGCTCGTTATGATTGAAATACCACTTGATTATTCGTGTTTCAACCTTGTTCTTCAACCTTTGAAGGTGTACGACCACACACCTTCATAAGGGTGGTCGTGCACTCCTTAAAGCGCCTCCAAAGTGAGATTTTGGCCTATATCTTCTAGTTGGACATGACCCTAGCCTTGATTCTGTTGAAAAATCGACATGTGGTGCAAGGATGAAGAGTGTACGGCTGTACACTCCTCTATATGGCTGCACACTCCTCTGTACGGCCGCACACTCCTCTGTATAGCCGCACACACCTTGTACGGCCGCACACACCTCCCAGAAGCGTAAACACCCACTTTGATGTTAATATTTGGCCTTAAACTTGCAAAACCACTAAGTATGGGACCTAGAACACTCCTTGGATGCTTGTAGAACTTTGGAAACACCTCAAAAACACCCTTCATCATGAATGTACGGTCGTACACTAATGGACCATACACCCATGGCCGTACACACCCTTAGTGTGGCCATACACCTCCTTCACTAAATCACAAAAGGTTTTAACACTTAGTTCAAGTGTTCCCGAGTCCTTAGAGTGGTTTCCTATCATGTCTAGTCGTAAAATACCCTAATTTGAGTCATTCCACATTAAATAGGGTCCAGTTGTGTTCGAAGCTTCAGTTGAAACTCAACATCTATACCGATTTACATTAAAATCCTACGTCAAAACGGTGAGTTCATACCCCTATGTTTTTCTGAGTTTTCATGTTTTCAGGGGGGAAATACAAGTAAAAGTACAAGGAAACTGTGCTCAAAATATATTATTTTGTTTAGATAATTATATTTTCAGAAGGTTTCTAACATGGAAAAAACAGTTTTTACCAAACGATTAAGAAATCAACTCGTAGTAACGATTCTCAAAAACTAGGGTAATGAAGTTGTGAATCATGCAATAAAATATATTATTTTATAAGGGATTCATGAAATTCATAAATAGGATTTTCAGTATTTTTATTTGTAAATTTGTTAGTCTAAATGTTGGAGCACGTCCTTGGTAACACTCCTACCGATTTTGTGAGTGTAGGACTAGCATTTGTAACCAGAATCTTTTGTAGGGAGAGCATGACTATTGTGTATAGATATATATGGGACTGACTATCCCGCACCTACACTGCTAGCTACAGTTAGCCAGACATGCTTGGGGTGACAAAGTTATAAAGGATACTGGCCCTGTTATGTGCCATATCAAGTTAATGTATGGTTATAAAACTCGCAACCTAGATAACAGAGAACTAATTTTGTAATAATGAATCAAGTGAACTAACCTCAAAGTAATAACCGATTTGATTACTAGAGGGTATTAATAATACCTTCAGAATTTAGTTCACCACGTATTTATTAGTTTTATTTATGTAATAACAATAGTATACTTCAAGTAACCAGGGTTTCCGTTTAAAAAGGAAAATTACGTTTATCGATATAGGTATGGTAGATACATGTACACCTCAGTTTAGAACGGATAACCAACCATCAACTTGTAGGAAAATATAGGATTTTCCTGGGATAACTTGGCTTTTCATAAACGTACTTTCTTTTATATGTAACTAACGAACCTTCATTATAAATTCCATGATTCCTTAGTTTATGCATCCAGATTACGTATGAAGAATATCTGATAGACTGTGGAATGTGTGGTTTCCGCCTTATTCCCTGTTCCTTGTTTGGTTGTGGGTTTGGGTCAGATCCACACAATTAACTGTATGTCCGATGTTGGTTCATACATAACTAGTATAAACTAAGGAGTCATAAAAGGAATTGGTTAATCATACCTTTCATAAGAAAATATTTTTTTAGAATCAATAGCATTAGATCAATATGGGATAACGTTGTAAGTACCTGGTGGATACTTCAGGATTATGTACATGAGAATCTGACAACCAGTGGAATGTGTGGTCTCCGCCGCTTTTCTTGTTCCTTGTTTGGTTGTGGGCTCAGCGCAGAACCACACAGTCGACTGTTTGTTCGATTTGGATTATATATGATTTGTATACACTAAGTGCTCGCAAGATGAACTAGCGGAAATCAATTTTTACCTAACCTTTACTATATCAGAATATGTAAGGTTTTCTCGAGTAAAATAACATACTTTTCGAAAGAGCAAATAATAGTTTTTCCAAAACAAAATACTTATGAACTCACCAGCTTTATGTTGATATTCTTTCAAAACCTACTTGTAATCTTAGGATATTAGTAGGCAGGTACGCGCACCAGGTTCAAGGAGATGGAGCGTAGCCGCTTCGAGTCTTTACATGTTATTTACTTTTGGTGTCGATCATGTATAATTCAAATGGAATGTAAGCACTATACTATTAATACAATGGTTGGGGTTGCTTTGGTTACTATTATTCAATTGTTGTGATACTACATATGACGTCCTCTGCCCCCGAATGTTTCCGCCGTTTCGGTTTGGGGGTGTGATAGAAACAAGGGTTGGATCCGGATCACGAAGGTCCTATGAAGGAGAAGGATTGATAGAAGAAGAAGGGATGACCCGAGTATGAACAACGGGCTATTTATGTTCCCCACCAATCCCTTCAGACTATTGAGCATCATCATCAGGGATTACAACAATGGCCGTTGGTGATGAAGAAATAGAACTCAGAAGGTGAGGAAAGCTACTCCTAGTTTGAACTCACTTGCCAGCATTGGTCGCACCAAAAATCGTCTCCCCCATGGCCAGAATGGCCTTCCGCTTGCCTTGAAGCCGCTGAGAATCAGCGATAACATCATCCTTGCTATCCTCATCACCCTCGAAGGAAGTATGGTGACCACCACCCAAAGGCATGACGGAGGAAAGAGGACGAACTGTAAGGGGGTCCACTTCGGCAGATTATATACCTTTGCTCGTTGATGTAGGAATAGAAATAGTAGTAATCAGAGCAAGCTGATCCATGTGGAGTGGAGGAGGGAGACGATCGACTAGATCCACTTCCCGATGCTCCAATTTACCCTTGTAGCGTTTTCGAAGCACCTCATCCATAGACAAAGGAGACTTGTTGCTTGGAAATATTAAGACATCAAAGAAAGAGTCGGGAGGGGAAGACCTCCAAATAGTAAAACCCTAGTGCTGATAAACAAAGGAAAAACAAAGGCACTTACCACCCACGACGATGAAGAAAACTGCCATTTTACCGCGACACCTCCAAGACGGGCTCATTCGTACATCAGCGAGAAGGGCCTCAAAATAGTCCTCGGGACATACCTGGATATTATTAAGAAAAGCGTCAATGCCCTGGTTATGGGGAAAGAGTTTGGGGGTAGTATCAGCAAAAGTATTAGCACGATAGTGTCCGCTACCCACCAAACCCTGATTAACCCAAAACCACTTGTCTTGCCAGTTTTTCGGCGTCCGGCCGTCGGGCACTAGAGTATGCTAATACATGAAAACTCACATCAATAGGGACTATAATGAGATATGATGGGCATATTGAAATTATCATCGTTAATGCAGCATGTGTAGTTAACCGAAATATCAATGTGAGTTGCTAAATCACATCAATGTTGTCAAGTGGGTTTGGATGGTTATTCACATATCGTTTCCGATTCTTAGCATCCCAGCCACAAAAGTGAGAGCATAATCGAAGATTAAACATGACATTGATAAGATTCAATGAATCTCAAAAGATTTAGGAATTTCATAATATTGGAATTGGTAAAAACCTTACCTACCTAAAATATATTCGAATTTGATTACGGTATATCTTTTCAAAGTTCTACTTGAAAATATAGATCCTTACCTTAACTTAAATTTTAGGTTAATAGTTAAGGACTAAAATCAACTAACTTGAATTATCTTTTCTCCTAATTTTAAATGTCTTATGAAGATATATATGGTCTTCCTCGTTCTTTTGGAAATGGTTTTCCTCTTCCTTCTAAAGATGATCTTCCACATTCTGATCAAGGTGAAAAATGTTTTCTCGTTTTTGAGATTTGGTGGAACTGCAAATCATGCTTCTTCGACTCTTCCATCTCATTCTCCTCTGACTCTCCCAATGTCACATTTTTCCCAAGTAAAAAAGATTTAAAAAAAAATCAATCCCTATTGGCATTTAGATATCAAAATGAAAACTTTATGTGTGTGCATGTTCTGAAAATGAAATCACATATTGACAAGTTGGATAGATTGAGTGTCGTTTTCTCAAGTGAACAAGCCATAGATTTGGTTCTTATCTCATCATATGGTCAATTTTGTTGAAAACTTTCATATGAGGAATCTCGATGTGGCGCTAATTAATCTGACCCAAATGTTGATTGTTGCTGAAGCATAAATGCTTAAGAGCACATATAAAGCAGAAATGCTTATTGGGTCTAATTCCAAGGTTTCCATGGATATTGACAATATTCACAATGGTGATCCATAAAAGATTTCTCCTCCTAATGGAAATGGGTCATCCAATATCAAATCGTTTGATCGTTTGGTAAAAGGAATAGCTAGTTATGGGATCATCCCAAATGTTAACCCTAAAGAGCCCATTGGTTTCTACTACCAATTGAAGGTAAAATGGAAACAAAATTGCCCATAATACCTGAAAGATCTTAGAGATAGTAAAGTCAAGTCATGTGACTCTACTTCATGTACATCCATTATCTGACTCCATTTTTTTATAAGCTCCTATTTATAAACTCTTAATACATGATATGATGATCACATTTGGATGGTTTTAAAGGAGCTAAGAGAAAGAAGGAAGCTTGAGTAATGTGAGCTGAATCTGTGCATGAGAAATGGATTTGGTCACATGATTTGAAGATCAGAATTTGGATGTAACACTCGGTTTCAGATTTGCCTTGTTGCTTGGGGCTGCGGCCCAATCATCAATTTCTATAGGGTTTAAGGCTTCGGTAAAGGAAGGATTTAGCCCAATTTAGATGTAGTTGCCATGGTTTAAGTAATCCAAGTGTGAGATTGTGTCTTCGGAGGCCAAGGATATAATCGTAATTTGAGAGTTCGACCTCTTATGAATTTTGGGTTCTTGTTTGGGAAGTTTTTAGGAAAGGGTAATTTGTTAGAAGTGTAGGGCTTCTCGTCATCTTTTCGTAGATATAAAGTTCGTCAGAAACGGACATAGAATAAGGGAGTCGTGGAACTTTGAAGGTTTTGGCAAAATTAGCCCCTAATGGAAATACTTGGCCGATCAGCCCCATGCATGCAAGGATGCATGCATGTGTTCAGCTGGGTACACCCAGTGCGTGAAGGTTAATGATTGTGAGTGGTTCTGTAGTACGCCAGGCGTACCAAGAGGTACGCAGGGCATACTCCCTTCAGACTAAAAACCTAATATCTCGGCTTATGGCCTATATAAGTAAACATTATCTCCTTCCTTGGGTCATTTCAGGTTAGCCTCCACCCCTTCTAGCATGATAGAAACTCTAGAGCGCCTTGAGTGGGCTTTTATAGCTTGGAGAAGAGTGTCATAGTGTTTTATGTAAGAGAAGAAGAAAGTTGATGGCTTATTTCCTGGAAGAAGCTTGTAGATCCAGAAAGTTCTCACCTTTTGAAATCCATTGGGGGTAAAAAGCTTTGATCATGTCTTCTCATTTCATATATCCTCTTTTAGGGTTGTTCTTAACCATTTTAGCATCTTTTAGGTGGATCTTGTGCGCACTAGTTGTTTCAAAAGCTGATATTATGGATTTGGACGTTTTAAGAGTCCCAAAGGCAGAAAAGTGTAATCTTTATGATTTATTTGGATTCATGCATTTGTTAATACCTTTCATTAAGCTCTTTTGAGCTCTAGAGTCCAATTAAGCCATGCATGTTAGTAAAGTTGCCAACTTTACTTAAAAAGTCACCTTTAGGAGTCAGACTGGAGAGTTTGGAGCAAGGGCTATAACATCCCGATTATTGAATAAATAAATAGATAAAGATTTATAGCTCCAAAATAAATAATATTTAGCAGAGTAAGGGTGTCGGGGAGCCAATTGATGTAATTTTGGATTTTTGGGGGTTAAACGTGTAACTTCATGACTTAAATTGTAAAGATTTCAGAGGCTAGGGGCTATTTGGTAAGTTTTGGACCTTAATTGAAGAGAATTATGGAAGTATGGTCTAAAAAGGTAAATATTGGGTTAAAGTTGAAGAAGGTTTCGTGGGGGAGGGCTGAAATTGTCAAAAGGTCCAAAGTTTCAAATGTCACGGGATTAATTCTGTGTTTCTTTTCCCTCTCACTTGGAGGAGGGTAAACCTAAACCTAATCTGGAAGTCGCCGCCACCATCATGTAACCTCTCTTCAGCCGTCACCGTGAGAGGCTCCAACGTCGTTGATTGCTGCCTCATCGTTGAAGCGTCGTTGAGCACCATCTCCTTGCTACTGTCGGATACGAATAGGAGCCCGAGGAGTCACCGATACAGGTGGCTTCAGCAGCGTTCGTCGCTGCACAGGTCTGGCGTGACCTAAAGGCCCTCGGTAAGACCACCAGCCACCCACCTTCTTTCTTCTTCTTCATCTCTACCGGCTGGACGTCATGGGACGTTGCCACCTACTGCCAGTGACCTTATGGTTATGTTTCTGCTCATTTCGGTTATGGAAGCCACCGGTAAGGATGGATGAGCTGTGTATGGTCGAGTACATGAGCTATTCTCGACATTTGTGGTGTTATATGAGATTTATTGGACCAGAAAATCGACAACCACCACCTCAAGGTGGTGGCTGCCACCTAGCTTTGCCTTTTGCTGCCCAATGTCGCCACCAGCCACCATGGGAAGTGGTTGTGTGCGCGTATATTCTATGTTTGAGCTTGTTTATGCACTCTTTGGGCCGGAACCACCACCACCACCATTAGAAATGGTGGTTGCCACCGGGAGCCGCCACCGACCACCACTGCCCGAGGTGACAGTGGGTGGTCTTGACCTAGTGGAACCCTTATTAGCCCAATTACTTAATATTGGACCGGGTTGGCTCGTGCTCGGGCTAGAAACCCTAATTAGGGTTTAGAAAACCCTAATTTTTGGTTTATTGATTTGGGCCTATTGGGACCTGCTTTTGGACTAGTGGACTGAAGATAAAACCCATCACAATTTTATTATTCGATCTATTAGTGGAATAATGGACTTAATGGGTTAAGACCTTAATGGGTTAAGTGAGAAATACTTAACCATAATCGTCATTTTATGTGAAAACCCTAATTTTTTACTTGGGTCTTGTGATTGGGCTTTCCTATTGGGTTTTAGTATTTGGGCCACTGATGGGCCATCCAAGAGCAGTCATGTGGGCAAAAATATTTAGATGGGCTTTAGGGTAAGGCCCATATAAGGGTTTAGACCCAATTTGGAAAATTAGGCCATGATGGGCCCAATGGACTCGAGTTATATATGGACGAGGTTGGTGGACCATGTTTAGACTTAATAATGTGAAGGTTGGTCTTAGATCCTAATGGGGTTATTTTTGGTTTTGGCTTAGTGATAGAAGCCGGAGTGTAGCAGCAACATTTGTAGGATCTGTTCGCCACCCGAGGTGAGTCTTCTCACTATAATTATCTGTGTTATAATTTGTGTATGACCGGAGGGTCTTAGTATATTATTGACCAGAGGGTTTCAGTACATATAGACCGGAGGGTCTTAGTACACTATCGACCGGAGGGTCTTATTTGTTTATTATGTGTTATGTGTTATCGTGCATAATGTCTTTGTGACTTATGTTGTTATGGTAATATGTGTATATATTGATCTTATGTGTTTATTAGAGTACTGCGATATCCTGCATTATGTCTACGTGAATTATGTTGTGTATTTATTATGAGCTTATAGAGTTAGGACCGGAGGGTCCACAGAGTTAGGACCGGAGGGTCCAAAGAGTTAGGACCGGAGGGTCCATAGTGTTAGGACCGGAGGGTCCACAGAGTTAGGACCAGAGGGTCCATTAGAGTTGTGGGACTGGAGGGTCTCACTGAGAAAAATTGACCGGAGGGTCTACAGAGTTATAGCCTCGAGTGGCCAATGTGTATTTGTGGTATTTTGGGGAACTCACTAAGCTTCATGCTTACCGTGTTGTGTGTTATGTGTTTCAGGTGTTTCTCAGGATCACGGGAAGGCGACGGGTCGATTGTACACACGAGATAAAGAGTTATCTTTTGGAGGATCCTGGATTATTAATTTAACTATTATGGAATTGTGTCTTGTTAATTGATTATTGGGATTTTTGTGGAATGTATTCTGAGAATTTTTGTAGTTTAACATGAATTTTTTTTTTTTGAAAAATCACGGTGTTACAAGTTGGTGTTAGAGCCTTGGTTTGAGGGATTCGGATGCGCCTTCGGGTATGTCTGGACTCAAATTGAGGATTTGAAAAAAAAAATCAAAAGAAGCAATTTTTCTACAAATGAGTAAGAGATTATAAGAGAAAAACAAGGAAGAGCAGTGTGTGCAATCAGCCAGAGCCCGAACGGTGATTTCCCAAAATACCCTTACTTTGTAGTATGAGATATTTATGAGATATGTTATGAGATATCATGCATGCTAGAGAGAGGCTAGGTATTTCATATTTTAGGACTAGAGTGGCCTGATTTGTGATGCCTTAGCCTAGGAGTTGCTGTTAATTGTGATGAACTTTCGAGTATGTGCTGAGTGAGAGTATCCAGCAGGAATCCTTTCAAAGTGGGATTTGAGTAGGGGAGTAACCTAGGAGAGATACCTAGATGAGCAATTGTGGAGCCTATCGAGAGGGTAGTTAGATACCCGCAAGGGGTAGAGTTGCAGAGTTCGATGATATCTTTTGAGTGTGAGTAGAGCAAGTGGAGTTGTCACCTAGAGTGGGTTTTATGTTTTTATTCGATGCTCGAATGCTGCTTGCTTCATGCTTTGTGGAACTCCCGATGATGGGAATCAGCTACCAAATGAATGTGACGATATTCAGGAGGTAGATGGCTGGCATCATGAGGAGTTTATCAGGAGTTGATGGAGGAGAAGTGTGAGAACCTAAGAAGAGCCTAGGTAGTGACCTTAGTCAAATGAGTACGTTGACAGAGTAGGGCATTTCGATGGGAAGCGAGCAAGCTTGTGGGGAATGGTAATTGAGAAGGTTAAACAACTACTTAGGGACTCAGGGATGGCCTGTGTAGAGAGTATGGGTAGATGTGGTAGGTAGTATGGGCCCGTACTACTGAAAGCAGAGGACCCATACTCGATACAGGGAGTATTCCTTAGGATCTAAGTAGCAGACCAAGAGGAGATGTCATGGTTCGAGTACTATGATAAGTAGCAGAATGAGAGGTGATGACATGGTTCGAGTACCACGATCCGTAGCAGATTGAGAGGTGATCACGTAGTTTGAGTACAATGATTCATACCAGTTGGTGCTCTAGAGTTTACTAGCTATTTCGTTGCGATTGGTTAGACTGAGAACAAGTACGATAGAATGTGGGGCCAGAGGGCCGTGGCAGACGAGTTTCAGTGGGGTATACCCTGAGAGGGATATCGGCTTAGTTCCTGAGGGATTATTAATGGCAAGATACCGGTTGGAGTCGCAAGACCCAGAGATGAGTAGAGAGGATGCTTATGGTGGAATTGTAATTTGAGAGGAGAAAACGGTTGGTAATGGAGATATCACCTTCCGTGACGAGAATTGATCTATTTTGTTTCTTGTGTGGAGCAAAAGAGATATCGAGCTTCTAGTTTCAGAAGCTTGGAGGTTAATCCTGTGGGGTAGTATATGGTGGTGAAATCTTCATCAGAGTATTTTGTATTAAGTCTGTTGCAAGGTATTTCATATACCGAGAAGGATCATTAGTGGGGACTAAGATGAATGAGGTAGGGGTACGCCTTAGTTGAGTATAGCGAGGCAGATGTTAGCAGCATTTTCGAGTAATCAAGAAAGGTATGTAGGGCGGAGGCCCTCGTTGTTCCCCTTGGACAATTGAGAGGTCCGCTAGTGTGTTGGTATGGAATTTTGGATGACTAGAGGCAGTCATAAGTTTCCAAGGATTTCATCTGGGATTCGGGATACATGGAGTTATTTGGTATTTTTACGGAAAGTCATCGAGTGTTGTGTGGTATGTCCCCTGAGTTGGGAATGATACTTCTGGAGAGCCAGTCTGTAGTGTGGTTGATTGGGTATGACATTGGGCAATGGTTTGAAACCTAAGTGGGGAGAACGTGGTATTTTGTTGGGAGGATCATCACTCTGTTTAACTTGGGGTTATAGGAGTGGGTATATAAACCTGCGGTATGGTCATATGGGACTTGGGATTAGTGGTGGATGAGGTAGGGCGCCTAGCGAGATTATGCATATTGTAAATGTCCAGGAAAGTGCGAGTGTATCCAAGACAAGTAGCCATTGGTCAAGGATCTTATTGTGGTCAAGGACTCTCTAGGGTTGCAATGGTCGAGTTCGAGGCGGTTGGTTCGCCAAGGTCCAGTTTGGATTGTCGAGATTTGATAATTTATGTATAGATTGTATCTATACTCTGGGGGGGAGCTGCAAGTGATTTGTCAATTAGTTTCAGAGTTATTATGAGTAGCTTCATATGAGTTTTGATCAGTAATAGGATGGGGTTTCAGATGATCGTTAACGTGATCTCAGTCCTTGACGATTTTTTCGTGTTTCAATTAGTGAGTGGAGTATTTCGAGGTTATGAGTTGTGCGAGAAGAAGATCAATAGTCGTAGCAAGACACTGTGAGATTCGATGATGGAGTATCGGGGTATCCGAGTATGATACCCTAAATTGTTGGGTTACTTTGAGACTCGATTTTATGATATGATAAGTGGAGTATCGAATAATTAATGTTCCAGTGGGAACCCATCAACTGATTGTTCGAATGGGGATTGTCCAAGAATGTGAATTGTATCAAGAGAAAGTGTGTTGTTGCTATAATGGGTGTCAGGATTAGTGATGCTTAGTCTGGGTGGGTGGGTGCACCTGTCCATGGTGGGTCACGAAGCATTAGTTCAATGAGCGCAATATAGTGATGTAAGCCTGCGGGGAGCCATAGTAATCACGAGTTAGCGAGTAAGTGATGTGAGTCTGCGGGGAGCTGTAGCGCTTATGAGTGAACGAGTACGTGATGTAAGCTTACGGGGAGTCGTAGCGTTCACGAGTGAGTGAGTAAGTGATGTAATCCTACGGAGAGCCGTAGCATTCATGGGTGAGTGAGTAAGTGATATCAACATGCGGGGAGTTGTAGCATTCACGAGCCGGTGTGAGAATATCGTAAGACTACGGGAACCTGTAGTATTCCCTGGTTAGAGCATGACACAGAGGTGTTCTTAGGCTTAAGTAGCCTTGACAACTGAGTCTTTGGGGGACCTGGTGGCTGTACTAGGAGAGAGAATGGGGTCTCCATTATGTTCGGGATCTGTTATATCTTGAATTGGAGAGAGGTTGTCACGAATCGAACGGAATTGGAGAAGTAATGTACGCGTAGATTCGCAGATCACGGGTTATGAGTCAAGTATCAGTTTGGATATGAGTAGTTCCAATTTTGCTGTTGAACCAGACTCTTGATTTTAAGTTGGCCCTAGTTGTGTAAAGGATAGATGAGTTGAGATTTTAGATCCATGATGGATTTCATTTTGAGTGGTTGTGGTTGGCATCTGATGTTGTGGACCTGGAAGATTCGGTTCATTTGGTTTGAGAAGGATCGCAACACGCATGGAGTTAGCGAGTGTTAAACGATAGAGATTGAAAATGATGTGTGACTACAGATCAGTTGTAGTATGTTCTTGAGGTAAAGCGAACTTAGTGGTTGCATATACGATGTGATTGGTTGAAATAACTTTGTTGGGTTGGACGACTGGGGTCATGCTTGGGCTTGTGTCCACGTCGTTCAAGTTCTCGGGCATATAAGGGGTGGTAAGGAATGATTTTGAGGAATAAATCTAATTTAAGTGGGGGAGAGTTGTAACATCCCGATTATTGAATAAATAAATAGACAAAGATTTATAGCTCCAAAATAAATAATATTTAGCAGAGTAAGGGTGTCGGGGAGCCAATTGATGTAATTTTGGATTTTTAGGGGTGAAACGTGTAAGTTCATGATTTAAATTGTAAAGATTTCGGAGGGCAGGGGCTATTTGGTAAGTTTTGGACCTTAATTGAAGATAATTATGGAAGTATGGGCTAAAAAGGTAAATATTGGGTTAAAGTTGAAGAAGGTTTCGTGGGGGAGGGCTGAAATTGTCAAAAGATCCAAAGTTTCAAACGTCACGGGATTAATTCTGTGTTTCTTTTCCCTCTCACTTGGAGGAGGGTAACCCTAAACCTAATCTGGAAGTCACCGTCACCATCATGTAACCTCTCTTCAGCCGCCATCGTGAGAGGCTCCAAGACCGTCCATTGCTGCCTAATCGTTGAAGCATCGTTGAGCACCATCTCCTTGCTACTGCCGGATACAAATAGGAGCCCGAGGAGTCACCGATACAGGCAGATTCAGCCGCGTTCGTCGCTGCACAGGTCTGGCATGACCTGAAGGCCCTCGGTAAGACCACCAGCTACCCACATTCTTTCTTCTTCTTCGTCTCTACCGGCTGGACGTCGTGGGACGTCGCCACCTGCTGCCGGTGACCTTATGGTTATGTTTCTGCTCATTTCGGGTATGGCAGCCGCCGGTAAGGGTTGGTGAGCTGTGTATGGTCGAGTACATGAGCTATTCTCAACATTTGTGGTGTTATATGAGATTTATTGGACCAGAAAATCGACAACCACCACCTCAAGGTGGTGGCTGCCACCAAGCTTTACCTTCTGTCGCCACCAGCCACCATGGGAAGTGGTTGTGTGCGCGTATATTCTATGTTTGAGCTTGTTTATGCACTCTTTGGGCCGGAACCACCACCACCACCATTAGAAATGGTGGCTGCCACCGGGAGCCGCCACCGACCACCACTGCCCGAGGTGACAGTGGGTGGTCTTGACCTAGTGGAACCCTTATTAGCCCAATTACTTAATATTGGATCGGGTTGGCTCGTGCTCGGGCTAGAAACCCTAATTAGGGTTTAGAAAACCCTAATTTTTGGTTTATTGATTTGGGCCTATTGGGACCCGCTTTTGGACTAGTGGACTGAAGATAAAACCCATCACAATTTTATTATTTGATCTATTAGTGGAATAATGGACTTAATGGGTTAAGACCTTAATGGGTTAAGTGAGAAATACTTAACCATAATCGTCATTTTATGTGAAAACCCTAATTTTTACTTGGGCCTTGTGATTGGGCCTTTTTATTGGGTTTTAGTATTTGGGCCATTGATGGGCCATCCAAGAGCAGTCATGTGGGCTAAAATATTTAGATGGGCTTTAGGGTAAGGCCTATATAAGGGTTTAGGCCCAATTTGGAAAATTGGGCCATGATAGGCCCAATGGACTCGAGTCATATATGGACGAGGTTGGTGGACCATGTTTAGACTTAATAATGTGATGGTTGGTCTTAGATCCTAATGGGGTTATTTGTGGTTTTGGCTTAGTGATAGAAGTCGGAGTGTAGCAGCAACATTTGTAGGATCTGTTCGCCACCCGAGGTGAGTCTTCTCACTATAATTATCTGTGTTATAATTTGTGTATGAACGGAGGGTCTTAGTATATTATTGACTAGAGGGTTTCAGTACATATAGACCGGAGGGTCTTAGTACACTATCGACCGGAGGGTCTTATTTGTTTATTAAGTGTTATGTGTTATCGTACATAATGTCTTTGTGACTTATGTTGTTATGGTAATATGTGTATATATTGATCTTATGTGTTTATTAGAGTACTATGATATCCTGCATTATGTCTACGTGAATTATGTTGTGTATTTATTATGAGCTTATAGAGTTAGCACTGGAGGGTCCACAGAGTTAGGACCGGAGGGTCCATAGTGTTAGGACCGGAGGGTCCACAGAGTTAGGACCGGAGGGTCCATTAGAGTTGTGGGACTGGAGGGTCGCACTGAGACACATTGACCGGAGGGTCTACAGAGTTATAACCTCGAGTGGCTAATGTGTATTTGTGGTATTTTGGGGAACTCACTAAGCTTCGTGCTTACCGTGTTGTGTGTTATGTGTTTCAGGTGTTTCTCAGGATCACGGGAAGGCGACGGTTCGATTGTACACACGAGATAAAGAGTTATCTTTTGGAGGATCCTGGATTATTAATTTTACTATTATGGAATTGTGTTTTGTTAATTGATTATTGGGATTTTTGTGGAATGTATTATGAGAATTTTTGTAGTTTAACATGATTTTTTTTTTGAAAAATGACGGTGTTACAAGGGCTAAAGTGGTTAAGTACTTATTGGAAAAGTTTGGAATTTAAAGGAGTACGTTGAGCGTACCCAACTGATACGTTGCGCATACTAGCCCAAAGGGGTGTACGTTGGGTGTACCAGCAGAGTACGCGGGGCGTACTCGACCATAGTGGGCTTTCTTGGATTATTGACTTTTTGGGCCTTGAACCTTGGAGCAGGAGTTGAGTAGGGTTGACCATTCAGTATTTCAGTCCTTTTTGGATATTGGGCCTTCTTGGATTAGGTCCATTTTGGGATTGGGTCTCATTGGGCTTTGTGGGCCGTTTCGGGTTTGGGCCATTGATTGGGTTTGTTGATTGTTAGACCAGCTAAGGAGGTATATTTGGATTGGGAATAAGTTATTGGGCTTTATGGTAAGTCCCATGCAAGGTTTTGGGCCCAATTTGGAAAATTGGGCCATTAGTGGGCTTTTATGGATTTTGGAGTTTTGGGGTTGTTTGGTTTTCGGCTTAGGCCTTAGTTATGAATCTTGTTGGGATAGGGGTAAAATGGTCATTTTACCCCAAGTAAGGATTATGGATCATGGGTCCTAACCCATGATTGCTAATTGGGTTATATTTTGGTATTGATAGCTCGAGGAGTTGCCAGGGCAGCAACTACGGATTTCTTGCGATGAACTTCAGCAGTATGAGGTGAGTTACCTTCCTATAGAAGTGGGTCGAAGGCACCAATGTTGGCCCAAAAGTTGCGGATTATAGTAGATATGATTGTCTTTGTGATAATTTTCTGGTATGTCACTATATGTTATGCTTTATGTGCTAGTATGCTATGATATTATGTGATAGTGGTAGGAGGGGTGAAATTGTCCCCGTAACTGGTTGAAAGGACCGAAAGGGTAGGCTAACACCCATATATGCTAGGCAATATGTGATTTATGTGTATATACTATGGTATTATGTGGTAGTGTTAGGGGTGAAATCTTCCCCATAACCATTTGAAAGAGACTGAAGGGGTAGGCCAACACCCATATATACTAGGCAATTACTGGTTGAAAGAGACCGAAGGGGTAAGCCAACACCTGGATAAGCTAGGCAGTATGTGTATTGTATGGTATGTGGTATGATGGGGGAACTCACTAAGCTTCGTGCTTACAGTTTTCAATTTTGGTTTCAGGTACTTCTTCTTCGAAAGGAAAGGAGCCAACATGATCGCAGCGCATCACACTATGATTTTCTACACACGAGATCTTTGGGAGTTGAACTTTGATGATTGTTTCCTTATGACATGTTTTGATATTTGAGATATTTGTTTTTATATTATGATATGGGATGACACTACTGATGTTTTTCTAAGTATTGTTTTTATAATTATGTAATTAAAAAGAAAATTTTGGTTACGAATTTTGGGATGTTACAAGTTGGTATCAGAGCCTTGGTTTGAGAGATTCGGGTACGCCTTAGGGGGTGTCTGGACTCAAATCGAGCGGTTAAAAGATTTTTACAAGAAAGTAATTTTTCTAAAATTAAAATTAAGGGTTTTGAAAAAGAACAAGGGGTGTGATGTGTGCAATCAGCCGAGCTCAAGTAAGTTTTCCCCAAGATACCCATATGTGTTGTAGTATTAAATGAATTATGAATATGTGAACTACATGCTAGATTAAGGCTAAGGATCTAGGAAGGATGACTTGTATGCCTAGTATATGAGCTTGTAGACCTGCATGCTAGTACTGATCAATCAGTGATAGGATCGCATGTTTAGGTTATGCCTGATTGTTGGAGCTCTTGGAATTACCTGTTAGTATGGTTCATATAGTTGAATAGAATGGCTTGATTAGAGTATGTTGGTTAGTTTTTTCGTTATCCGAATGCTGCTTTCTTTGTGATTTGTGGGATTCTTAGCAGAGCGAGTTAGCTACTAAGTGAATATGCTTGGTCACATGTGTCACACGCTGGATAATCTCAGAGTGATGGACATGGCCCTATTGCGCAACTCTCGTCTGATTCCAACTGTTCTAGGATTGAGTCTTTTACTCTAAGGATTATCTGATCTATGTTGCGTGTGACTATATTTATGAGGTAGCTAGTTGACATTAATGGGAAACCTTCAGCAGCTGAGGACTGGGTGGGCTCGGGAACCTAAGAAAGCCTAGAATATGCTTTAGTAGGATATCAGCTAAGGACTGGGTGGGTTCACGAGATCTTTGGGAGTTGAACTCTGATGATTGTTTCATTATGACATGTTTTGATATTTGGGATATTGGTTTTTATATTATGATATGGGATGACACTACTGATGTTTTTCTGACTATTGTTTTTATAATTACGCAATTAAAAGGAAATTTTTGGTTTCGAATTTTGATATGTTACATTGGAGCTACTACTAAGGAGTTCGGATAATTTAATAGATTGCTATTATTCACTGGAGATGTTTAGAAAACATAGATTTCGTTTTATGCGTTGTAAGGATAATTTCCAATTTTCGTTTATTTTTAGTAAAAGTGAAATTTTGGTTTACCTGGTTGCCTTATTTTATATTTCCTTGCAATGGAATTTATGAAAGTGTTCGTTGCATTTCTAATATTAGCAATATTAGTTGTGGATTTGATTCTTATAATATTACTTATGGTATTTTCATAATTAACCAAGTGAAAAGAAATCTCATCACCAACGGGACAGACACTTGGTGTTGTATAAGTCGCATTGTATAGTATATGAGAATCTTGTTCATTGGAAAATTATAACTAATTCATTGATCACATGTTTATGTGAGGCAAGTGAAAGACTAATAGATCTAGTACATATTGATATGGACTATTCAAATCCATCATAAAAGGACAATAACTCTATTCGTCATGATTTATTGATGCTTCAGTAAGTATGGATGTGTTTATAAGATTAAGCATAATTCTAATCCTTTGAAAAGATTCAAAGTGTAGCAGAATGAATGAGAAGAATCTATTAGGCAGAAATATAAAAGTTTCTCCAATATAAAAGGAAAGGAGAGTACTTTAGTATCATATTTTATGATCATCTTAGTGATTGTGGATTAATATCACAATCGATCCTCAATGAACATCTTAGTGCAATTTTATAACTAAGAAGTGGAATCAAATATTGTTGGAATTAGTTCAATCAAGAGATGAGTAATACTTTGTTCCAATCAAGTTTTAGATTCATACTCTAGTAAGTATAAATCGTATCTTGAATCCCATTTCAAACTATGAAGGTTGAAAAATAACACATCGGAATATGCGGAGTAAAATTTTTTGTTACTCTAGCACATATAAAACTGGAGTTGTGATGTTTTTCGTTAATCGAGGAACAAAAAGATAAACTGAGACCTATTCTTTGAAGTTTTTTTTGAAACATCCCGACAATACGGTCCAAAAGTTTCATTTTAAATCACTAATAAAAGCCGTAGTTAACAATTCATCATATAAAAATCATAATTCATGTATATCAAAATATCATAAACATCTGTTAAACATATCAGAGTAAAAACATACCATGCTAAACAAATGGTGTGTGCACTATAGTCAACCCGAGCTCTTTCCCTTGCTACCGGAAGTACCTGAAACCAAAACTAAAAACTGTAAGCACGAAGCTTAGTGAGTCTCCCTAAACTACCACATACCATATACGTAATCACATAATGACATATCATGGGCATTTCCCACTTCATCGGGCCCCACCCGATATTGGACAATGCCGGCATTAGGCCCCGCCCAGTATCGGGCCCTGCCTGGCATTAGGCCCCGCCTATTATCGATCAAATCTCAGTATACATATAAACATATTAACAAATACACATCAATAATCACATAACATAAGCATATAAACATTCCTCGGGCCTAACTCGGCATTGGACCGAAATCCTGAATCATATAAGTGTTCCTCGGGCCCCGCCTGGTATCAGATCGAATTCCAGAAACATATAAACATTCCTCGGTCCTCGGCCGACATTGAACCAAAATCAAGAAACATATAAACATTCCTCGGGCCCCTCCCGACATCGGACCAAAATCCGAAAACATATAAACATTCCTCGGGCGCCGCCCGACATCGAACCAAAATCCAAAGACATATAAAACATACACATGCAAGAATCACAAACACATCAAGCATACAAACATTCCTCGGGTACTGCCTGACATCGGATCAGAATCTGGAACATATAAACCTACATCGGTCACTTCCCGGCATCGGACCTTGGTCCGAAACATACTATCATACATATACAGGCTGACATTGGTGCCTTCAACCCATTCATATAGGAGGAAACTCACCCCGTACTGCTGAAGTCTCGAGAATAAATCTCTGGTTGCTGGCTGAAACATCCGCAAAATACCAATCATCAAAACAAAACCCATTTAAGCATTTGGGTTTTAATGCATAACCATAAATCCACACTTGGGGTAAAAGGACCATTTTAACGTTAACCTAGCTTGGTCCAAGCCCCAGGCCCAATCTCACACTTTGAAGGACCAAAAGCCAAATAATCAACCAAGGCCCAACTATGACCCAATTTTCCAAATTGGGCCTGAACCCCTCACATGGGCCTTACCCTAAAGCCCATCCAAATATTCTAGTCCATATACTTGTTCTTGGACGGCCCATCAATATCCAATCACCAAAGCCCAAAGGAAAGGCTTGATGGGTTTTATTCAAACAATCCTATGCATGCATGCAATCCTAATTTGGATCTATGTTTTCACTATTAGACATACAACAAATTAACATAAAAGAAAACCCTAGCATGCATCTAAAATTTTGAAATACACAAACAAAATATTAGAATACATACCTTTGTTGCCATATAGTAATAACAACTACTTCCTTCAATTTCCTTAACTCTTGAGAACAAGTACCACAATTATAGTACCTCTAATGGCTTACAAACACACTAGGTAAAAGGATGAATATAAGAGAAAGAAGAGAGGGTGGCTAGCTCTATAAATCGGCACTCCTAGGGTTTCTTGAAGGTTGGCCGAAAATCCGATGCCTAGGGGGTCTATTTATACTTGCGGCTAGGTAGGGTTTCAGGGTGGAAACCCTAATTCCTTAGCTTAAGGCCTAAGCAAGTCCATGAACCTCCTACTCTTTAGACTTGGATGAAACCTCCTAGATCCTTCTAGTATTTTTGGCCCTTGCTAAATAAGTGGTCCAATGGCCCAAATCCTCAACTATAGATAATTGCAAAACAACCCCTGTATTTTTAATCATTTCCTTTAATCCAAAACTTAATTCCAAATTAACTTCTGATAAAATACTAATTAATAATATGAATTCCAATTAATGTATTGTTCTTATAATATATTAATAAATCATATTTATGCCCTAATTCATTATTTTTAATAATAAATCAGCCACTCTCCTTAACAGTCATCATGTCTAGTCACCGGTGTGAAAGCAACCCAAAAGGACCATACCACAATCCAATCAAGTACATAACAATTATAGTTATGGGCTTAGAAACCAAATCCAACAGTCTCCCACTTAGATAAGCCTTATAACTTTAATTACAAGTATGACTTCAGAATCTGATTAGCAATTGTAGCTCTCAAAAGCTGTTGTCGAACTCTTACCTAGTCAATAACGCATGCCTTACATAAGGGATCATGTAGTCCTCTGTTCTCAAGATATCATGTGAAGAAAGACATGGAATAGAGTCATACTTAATGTCTATTAATTTTTTTCCTGATTTCTAATTTGTTTGACATAGAACTTAATTGAACACATTAATTCAGTTATGACCGATCCCAGCACATAAGTCAACACAAAATCATCGAGGGGCCCAACATATCGCTTTTAATCCTCTTAAGATAAAAGGAACAAATAAACTTTGACTTATATGATTGTACTATTTACTCATTAAATCAAACACAACAGAACATTTTATAACATCAGGTTACTGATGCGTTTACGTATTATCAATGCACAACCAACTCGTAAACAACAACTAATATATTTCGGTTTAAAGGCTATACGATATTATCATCTCACAATCACTCGTGATGAATTCCATGAAATGATTCATGTGAGCACAGGTTTAATCTAATACTCAAATCTTATTTCAGGAGCACTCATGAATGTTGTAGCAAACTTTTCATACGTCTAAACGCTTAGATAATCTACAAGCCAATTCATGACAACCTTGCCTCAATACTTACTTCCAAAGTATAATCGAATGTGGATAGTTTGAATAATCAAATTATTCTGGAAGTCAAAACATGTAAAATTGAAACAATAGTAAACAATCGACACAAGATAGTAACATTACAAATAAATTAGACTCCTTTATTTAATCATCAAATGTCAATTATATTTTATCTATTACAAGTTTCGAAATAGCTATCTAATCACTAAAACTGATATCGTCCTTCGGCCCAATACTCCTAGCATGCTACAAGTGCATAACCCTACTCAATCCCTTCATAACGGGATCTATTGGGTTCTCTTCTGACGATACCATCTTTACTACGAGGAGTCTCTATTCTACCCGATGTTTGATGAAGTGGTACTCTGTCAGTATGCCTAGATCTGCCATGATCCCTCAGTTCCTTGGTTAAGGCGATCACACCCTCGTTATCACATAATATTTCCATAGGCTCCTTTACGGCAGGTACAACTCCAAGGTCTTCGATGAAGTTCTTTAGCCATATTTCCTCCTTCGACGATTCGCTCGCTACTATGTACTCTAATTCACACGTTGAATCAACTACGTTCTCTTGTTTGGAACTTTTCCATGTCACTGCTCCTCCATTCATGGTAAATACCCACCCTGACTGAGAGAGGAAATTATCTCGGACGGTCTGAAAATTGGCGTCACTATACCCTCACACTCTCAATTTATCACTCCCACCGAGTATAAGGACCTAGTCCTTAGTCCTTCGTAGGTACTTAAGAATGTTCTTTACCATAATCCAATGAGTTCTACCAGGATTCTCTTGATATCGACTAACCATGCTCAAAGCAAAAGCCACATCAAGGAGAGTACATGTCATAGCATACTCATTCTAGCCAACGGTAGAAGCATATGGTACTCGACTCATTTCTGCCATTTCGGCATCACTAATCGGACTCTGAGTCTTACTCAGTTTGGTATAGCTCTGGATAGGCAATTCTCCTTTGTTGGAATTTTCCATGTTGAAACTTTTCAACACCTTGTCCAAGTAGGTACTTTACTAAGTCCTATTAGTCGTTTACTCCTATTTGTCATTATCCTTATCCCTAGAATATAAGCAGCTTCCCTGAGGTCCTTTATAGTGAATCACTTCATAAGCCAGGACTGAACCTCCTGCAAGGTTGGGATGTCATTTCCTATGAGTAGTATGTCATCCACATATAATACGAGATAGCTGACTATACTCCCACTAGCTTTGACATATACGCAGGACTCATTCTCTCTTCTAGAAAAACCAAACTCTTTGACTTTCTCATCGAAGCAAAGATTCCATCTGTGAGATGCTTGTTTTAATCCATAGATGGATTTCTCAACCTAACACACTCTATTAGGGTACTTCGCATCTACAAAACCCTCAAGCTGACTCATGTAAACATCCTCAGCCAACTTCCCATTAAGGAAATTGGTTTTGACATCCTTTTTCCATATTCCATATTCATGAAACGCAACTATGGCAGCATAACCCTTATAGACTTTATATTTGCTACTGGTGAGAAGGTCTCATCATAGTCAACTCTGGGGGTTTGAGTAAAGCCCTTCACAACCAATCACACCTTATAAGTGTGTACTTTCCCATCCATGTCGGTATTCTTCTTGAAGATCCATTTGCACCCGACCGTCTTACAACCTGGTACATTGTCAACCAAGTTCCAAACTTGATTGTCATATATGGACTAAATCTCACTGTCCATAGCCTCTTTCCATTTTTCAGACTCCAGGCCTTCCATGGCTTCCTTGTAGTTGTTAGTTTCATCCATATTTATTAGTGTATTATCACTAATAAACGTATCACCTTCAGTAGTAATATGGAAACCATACGACTCAGGTGGAACGCTAACTCTACTGGAACATCTCTGAGGTAAGGACTTGTCAATTGGTTCAATATGAGCTTCCTCCTTGGGTTTAGTGCTAGTTTTTGAGGTTCCTTCATCACTTTATTCTTGAAGCTCTTAAATATCAATTTGCCTCCCACTATCCTCTTGGAATATGAGGTCTCTCTACATTATCACTCAGTCTATAGAAGAGATATCCAAAGGACTTTTTGTGGGTAGCTGATGAAAATACAACGCTCACTATGAGGTACGAGTTGTCGTGAGTCTCTCATCATACGAAAGCCTCGCAAACTGAAACCTTGATATGTGCTAATGTGGAAACCTTCCCTGTCCACATCTCATGAGGTGTTTTGGCCACCTAGTTAGTTGAGACTAGATTAAGGCTATGGGTGGCAGTCTCTAAGGCATACCACCAAAATGAGATAGGTAACGAAGCTCAACTCATCATGGAAGGAACCATGTTCAACAAGGTTCGATTTCACCTCTCGGCCACACCATTCAGTTGCGGTGTCCTAGGCGGCATCAATTGTGAAACAATTCCACATTCATTAAGATAGTCGTGGAACTCGATACTAAGATACTCACCACCTCGATCGGATTGGATGATCTTTATCTTCCTGTCCAATTGATTCTCCATTTCTTGTTTAAACTCTTTGAAATTTCCAATAGTTTATGGATTGTGCTTGATTAAGTAGATATACCTATATCTACTATAATCATCGGTAAAAGTCACACAGAAGTGGTTTGCATACCTTGTGGTGGATCTAAAGGGCCCACACACATCGGTGTGTATGAGATCCAATAATACCTCACCGCTTTCACAAGTGTCAGTGAAGGGTGATTTAGTCATCTTTCCAAGCAAACAAGACTTACACGTTTCATCGGTCCTAAGGTCAAACGACTCCAACACTCCATCGTTTTAGAGTTGGGCTATGTGTTTCATGTTGACATGTCCAAGACGGCAATGCAACAAGCATGCTTTATCCAAACCATTGGATGAATCAATATGCAACACATTATTTCCTAAGTTATCTACAACCGTCAAAGTTTCATATACTCCATTACAAGGAAATGCTTCAAAATAAAAATACCATTATAGAAAGCATTTATAGAACTAATTTCATTATTAAATTAAAATCTAAAACCTTTTATGTACAAACCATGAAAAGAAATAATGTTTCTCGCCATTTCCGGTGAGTAGAAATAATCATTTAAATCTAACCATAACCCACTACTGAGCAATAAAGAGTAAAGTCTAATCTTAGTGACAGGCGACGCTTTCTTATTCCCCATGATGAAGTTCAGCTTCCTGTGCTCCACACTCTACTTCTTCTTAGACCTTGCAAATCAGAACAAATGTGAAAATCACATCCTGTATCAAGGACCGAAGAAACATCATGTGATGAGTTGTTAGATTGAATAGTGTAAATACCTATGAAGGTGGGCTTTATCTTCCCATCATTGATGTCCTGAAAGTATTTAGGGCAACTTCATTTCCAATGCCCTTTATTGTGATAGTGGAAGCACTCTGCATCCTTTGGATTTGAAGAAGGAGTAGAAAAACCACCTTTGGTCCCACTAGAATAGGATCCATCATGGGACTTTCCCTTGTGGCCTTCCTTTTCTTTCTCTTCCCTTGTCTAATTCCCAAGATAGGGGCAGCAGCAGTAGGAGTGGGCGCAACTGACTTCCTTTTTAAACTACTCTCAGCAGTTCTCAGTAGGCCTTGAAGCTTCTTTAGAGTGATTTCCTCCTTGCACATATGATACGTTGTTCGGAACTGATCATAACAAGGCGGAAAAGAGTGTAGGATAATGTCAATATCCAACTCTTCGTCAAAGTTGACATTCAACTTAGCAAGCGTTCCACAAACCATTGCATCTTTTGCAAGTGGGGTGTGATGGACTCTCCATCCTTCATCTTTATTGTTACCATGGAGGCAATGTTCCCGTACCTTTTTTTTTCAAGCACTTTGATGGTACCTTTCCATCAAGTCTTGGTGCATTTCAAAAGGATAGTAGTCCTCGTAGGATTTTTGGAGTTCCGCAGTCGTAGTGGCAAGAATGATACACGACTCCTTTGTCGTGTCCTTCTCATGCTCCTTATACTCGGCGATTTCCTCAGGAGTAGCATTTTCTTCATTAATCTCCTTTAGCTCTTTGTCGAGGACATACTCCTTGTCCTTGTAGCAAGTGACCATGCGAATGTTACGAATCTAATCATTAAAATTGGATCCATCAAAGATCACCCTCCCATATGAGTTCATGAGGGAAAAAGAGCCAGAAGTTTTGTTTGAAGTAGACATCTGAAAAAGAGAAGAGACAAAGTTTAGATTAGATAAGAATTCTTAATATAACACCCAAATAAAATATTAAGGCTATGACCCAACACAATATTTCACAATTCGGAAGAGGGGTGTCGTAATCTAATTGCAAAACATTTGAAGGTATGTAAATGATGATTTACCAATTTCCACCATAAAGAAGGAAAAAGAATATTAAGCTTTAAATGAGTTGAAATTCTTATGTTCTTTCTATGTTCATTGAAGTTTTCAATGGCATGTTTCAATCTCGATTATGCCCTTCAAGTTTGTGAGTGGGATATCGAGCATCACAAACAAGGTGTGAATAACCATACAAATGTGTTTGGTACTCTCGATGTCATTTATCACCTAATTAATATGTCGGTTAACCACACACGCTCCATTGATCTATGATAAACATCGAGCTACCCTTTGTCACCCATGTTAGTCCTAATTAGGGTGCCAATTAACCACACATGCTCCACTAATGACTTGCAAAGGTGCAAAGTGCAATTTCATTGAATGGCATGATTTTCACATTTATCCTAAAGTAACTAAGATTGGAAACTTATGAAAAAAACTGAGTTACTTTATAATATCATTATACTTATTAATGAGGAATTATTTTGTCCTATCGTACCCGTTCGGCTAACGACCCTCCACCAATCAAGGAAGCGGTGGGTGAGAGTGAGCAACCATTCAACTGCCATTTTATAGGCAGTTCCCTTATACCCCCCTTATAGATTGGCTTCCTAAATGAGGCCTACTAACAGTAAGACTGACTCATGTTATACAAACATACATACATACACACACACACACACACACATATATATATATATATATATAAGTATTAAGATTTTAATATTATAATAGTATAAGGGTGTATTTTAAACATTTCAATATACTAGGGTTTTAATCAAATTTAAAATTTTCAAAAATTAATACCTTATAATTTTAAAATCTTAAATATTAAAAATTTGATTTAATAACTATCCAAAATTAAACAATTAATTTTAAATTATTAAATCTTAAAGGATTATCCATTAAGTTAAACAATTAATTTGACCTAATCCCTTTATCCCCTAGATTTCAAAATTTTGGGAATGGATATTTCAAAATCTTTAATTATCCATTTAAACCATTAATAAGATAATTACTAAAGATAACATTATCCTAATCCCTAAAATTTTGAATTCTAATCTTGGGGAGGAGGGTGTTTTCGAAAACCCTAGGGTTAACCCACCGTAAAATGAAAAATATGAGGTCAAAGGAAAGGGTTCAAGAAACCCCAGCAAATTTTGAAAACTAGCGTTTTGAAACCCTAATTTCGAAAATCCAAGCCCTAGGGTTTATTTTCCATAAACCCTAATTTGGCAAGTTCATACTTTTGTATCCAATCTAATTGAAAACAACAACCAAAAGCTCTAATACCACTAATGTGTTTTATATAAACAATCCTATGTGTGCATGCAACCCTAATTTGGATCTAACATTTCACTATTAGACATACAACAAATAAACACAAAAGAAAACCCTAGCATGAATATAAAATTTTGAAATACACAAACAAAAGATTAGAATACATACCTTTGTTGCTATATAGTAATAACAACTAGTTCCTTGAATTTCCTTAGCTCTTGAGAACAAGTACCACAATTGTAGTACCTCTAATGGCTCACAAACACACTAGGTGAAAGGATGAATATAAGAGAAAGGAGAGAGGGTGGCTTGCTCTAGAAATTGGAACTCCTAGGGTTTCTTGAAGGTTGGCCGAAAATCCAATGCTTAGGGGGTCTATTTATACTTGAGGCTAGCTAGGGTTTCTGAGTGAAAACCCTAATTCCTTAGCTTAGGGCCTAAGAAATTCCATGGACCTCCTACCCTTTAGCCTTGGACTAAAACTCCTAGATCCTTCTAGTATTTTTGGCCCTTGCTAAATAAGGTGGTCTAATGGCCCAAAGCCTTAACTATCAAATAATTACAAAACAACCCCTACACTTTTAATCAGTTCTTTTAATCCCAAAATTAATTCCAAATTAATTTCTGATTAAATACTAATTAATAATATGACTTCCAATTAATATATTATTCTTACAATATATTAATAAATCATATTTATGCCCGAATTCATTATTCTTAATAATAAATGAGTCTCTTTCCTTAACAGTCATCCTGTCTAGTCACCAATGTGAAGACAACCCAAAAGGACCATGCCGCTATCAAATCAAGCACATACCAATTGTAGTTATGGGCTTAGACACCTAATCCAACATGGCCCAACTCAAGGCCTAACCAAAATTAGGGTTTTCACATAAAATGACGATTTGGGTTAATTAAAAACACTTAATCCATTAAGTCCATTATTCTACTAAGTCAATCATACAGTGTGGTCGAGCGTGATTCATAAATCAATTCTAATGGTCTAAAATGCAGGTCTCGACAACTCTAATAACAATATATCCAAAATTATGGTGTTTTAAACCCTAATTAGGGTTTCCAAGCAAATCGCGTGCCAATTTAGACAAATGGTTAAATTTTTGGTTAATTGGTGTTAGTTAAATCGGGCACTACCTACTACCACCCCAGGTAGTGGTGGTGGTTTTTCCTTCAATCCTTCTGCCAAAAATGCTTAAACAAGTTCCATTCTACTAAACACGCTCACAACACCATATCATACACACACAACCACCACCATACGTGTAACAACTCAAATTTTCAAATAAAATTTTCATTTAAAACAAAACATCATTATTCGACAAAAGGGTTTATTCCAAGTTTATTTCAAAAGTATAAATAATAAATCTCCAGGATCTTCAACAGTGGCAGTGTGTACGTGTCACGCCGGCGCCTTCCCACGGTCATCACTGGTACCTGAAAAACATAAAAACAACTAGTAAGCATAAATGCTTAGTGAGTTCCCCAGCATACGACTCACCCACATACGCCTTCCGGCCCGGACCTTTCGGTCCACATAACATTGCCTTCCGGCCCGTAACATAATCGCCTTCCGGCCCGTTACATATCGCCTTCCGGCCCTTATTAATTTGCCTTCCGGCCCATAGTATTTTGCCTTCCGGCCCATAGTAGTATAAAACATATCACATGTAACATAACGCACATAACACATAAGTCATACATCATACCGTTCTTTCTATCACATTAAGTCTCGCCTTCCGGCCCGTATAAGCATACATCACATATAAGCATTTATCACATATAAAGCATCTACCTCTCTAGATATAGCATAAATATAACACATACGACCTTCCGGTCTCGCAGTCAAACCCATCCGGGTGAAGTATAGTGAGAAGACTCACCTCGTAGTATGCAAGCTATAAACCCTTCGAGCTACTCGCACTCGATCCGCTAATCCGCAGGTTCCCTATAACACCACATACCTTTATTAATGATCTTATCAAACAAGACAACTGACCCTACTAAGTTACATACAGGTCAACGGTCAATCTTGACCGGACTCGTCGAGTAAAAAGGGCAACTCGGCGAGTATAGACACCCTGGCTCCACTCGCCGAGTCTGAAGAACGACTCGACGAGTCCTAGTAGATCTTCAAGCTACTCGCCGAGTCTGAAGAACAACTCGGCGAGTCCTAGTAAATCTTCAAGCCACTCGCCGAGTCTGAAGAACAACTCGGCGAGTCCTAGTGAAACTTCAAGCTACTCGCCGAGTCTGATCATTGGACTCGGCGAGTCCTCGCCATGCAGTCAATCCGCTGCCTCCTGTATTTCGCATGATTTCGAAGTATATAGATATGGGGCTTCCTGGACTTTAACATATACTATTACAGGGGTTTTTAAACACTTATAACAACAGGATAATCTAACAATTCCTTAAATGGGTTTCCTAAACCCTAAATTCGCATACAACGTAAAAGCTACAGATTTTGATCCGAAGATTACCTGGAAACGTGTTCCCTGTGCCCCAAACTTCTAGTACTCGATTCCTTTGATCACCACCTTGCCCCTCCTTGTCTAACAATCTCTTCAAGCTTCCTCTAGCCCTCACTCTTGCTCCAGATGCCCACAAACTCCCAAGGTATCTTCAATCGGCCAAAAGACGCGACATGACGGCCATAAGATCATTATATACGATTCAGAAATGAAACGGCTAGGGTTCAGCTGAATCAGCGTCGACTCGCCGAGTCCCTATTCGGACTCGTCGAGTCCAGTCGCGTATCTGCGACTGCGACCAAGACCATGGCCCTACTCGGCGAGTCATGCACCAACTCGCCGAGTCCCCTCCTAAATGTGCCCCAAAAATAATTTAAAGAAATACCTGAAATTTCGGGCTGTTACAACTCTCCCCCACTAGAACTAGACTTCGTCCTCGAAGTCTCATTCTGCAAATAACTCCGGATGTTGCTCCCGCATTTCTCTTTCCGGCTCCCAAGTCATCTCCGATCCCTTCCGATGTTGCCACTGAACCAACACCAGAGGTATCTCCTTGTTCCGTAGAACCTTGATCTTCCGATCCCTGATAGCTACTGGTCTTTCGGCGTAATTCAGGCTCGCATCCACCTGAATATCTTCTAACGGAACCACTGCTGCCTCATCGGCTATACACTTCCTCAACTGTGATACGTGGAAGGTATTGTGAATCTGACTCAGCTCCACTGGCAACTCCAACCGATAAGCTACCCGCCCTACCCTTGCAATTACCCGAAATGGACCTATGAACCGGGGCCCCAATTTGCCCCTCTTCCTGAACCGAATTACCCCTTTCCAAGGAGAAACCTTTAGGAGAACGAAGTCGCCGACCTGGAATTCGAGCTCGGACCGGCGTCTGTCCGCATAACTCTTCTATCGGCTCTGGGCGGTCAATAACCTCTGCCTCACTCGTTGAATCTGTTTGGTCGTCTGAAGTACAATCTCTGTACTGCCCATCACTCTCTGTCCCACTTCTCCCCAACAAATGGGAGTTCGACACCTCCTACCATACAACAACTCAAAAGGTGGCATACCAATGCTCGAATGATGGCTGTTGTTGTAGGAAAACTCAGCCAACGGCAGATGCGCATCCCAGCTACCCCCAAAGTCTAACACACACGCTCTAAGCATGTCTTCCAATGTCTGAATCGTCCGCTCGCTCTGACCGTCGGTCTGGGGATGGTATGCGGTACTAAAATACAGCTTAGTACCCAACTCCTCATGGAATTTCTTCCAGAACCTGGAAGTGAAACGTACATTGCGGTCCGAAACAATCGAGGTCGGCACTCCATGCCGAGATACTATCTCTCTCACGTATAACTCTGCCAACTTCTCTGCTGATGAACTTTCGCTAATGGCAAGGAAGTGTGCACTTTGTTAGCCTATCCACAATCACCCAAATCGCATCGACTCCCCTGGCAGTTTTCGGCAATTTGGTGATGAAATCCATCGTGATCTGATCCCACTTCCACTCAGGAATCTCCAAAGGTTGCAACTTACTGTGCGGTCTCTGGTGCTCGGCCTTAACCCTACGGCGGGTCAAACACCTCTCCACGAACCAGGCAACGTCTCTCTTCATACAAGGCCACCAGTACTCCTTTTTCAAATCCAGATACATTTTCGTAGCACCGGGATGGATCGAGAATTTCGATCTGTGTGCCTCCTCCATCAAAGTAACACGCGTACCGCCCACGAATGGCACCCAGATCCGACCCTGAAATGTCAGAAGTCCCCGCCCATCCGTAACGAACTCTGAAATCAACCCGACGACCCGCTCCTGTTTCTGCATCTCAGACTTCACAACCTCGGCTTATGCCCTACGAATAGCATCTAATACCGGAGTCATCACCGTCAATCTCAAACATACGTCCCGCAACGGAGTACTCTCCGCCCTACGACTCAATGCATCAGCTACCACATTAGCCTTGCCTGGGTGGTATAGGATCTCACAGTCATAATCCTTAACCACGTATAACCATCTCCTCTGACACATGTTTAGGTTGGGTTGATCCATCAAATACTTCAAACTCTTATGGTCCGTGTATATGGTACAACGAACCCCGTACAGGTAGTGACGCCAAATTTTGAGGGCGAACACTACTGCCCCCAACTCTAAGTCATGCGTGGGATATCTCGCTTCGTGAGGCTTCAGCTGCCTCGATGCATAGGCTATCACATGGCCCCTCTGCATCAACACTGCACCCAGTCCCGAAATCGATGCGTCGCAATATACGACAAAGTCCTCCATCCCTTCCGGAAGAGCTAATACTGGGGCTTCGCACAGTCTCTGACGAAGTATCTCGAAGGAAGTCTGCTGCTCGCGTCCCCATGAAAATGTAACACCCTTCCGGGTCAATCTGGTGAGTGGCACCGCGATCTGGGAGAAGTCCCTAATGAACCTCCGATAGTACCCTGCCAACCCAAGGAAACTCCTGATCTCCGAAGATGACTTCGGTGCCTCCCAACTCATCACCGCTTCCACCTTGGCCGGATCGACCAATATCCCTGCCTGATTTACAACGTGCCCCAGAAATTGAACCTCCCGTAACCAGAAGTCACATTTGGAGAATTTTGCATATAGCTTCTCCGACCTCAGTACCTCAAGGACCTCCCTTAAATGTCCCTCATGCTGCTCCCTAGACCGCGAATACACCAGAATGTCGTCGATGAACACAATCACAGACCGATCCAGCATCGGCCTGCATACCCTGTTCATGAGATCCATGAACACTGCTGGGGCATTGGTGAGCCCAAAAGGCATCACCACGAACTCGTAATGCCCATACCGCGTCCTAAAGGCTGTCTTCTGGACGTCCTCATCCCGCACTCTTACCTGATGGTACCCTGATCTCAGATCGATTTTGGAAAACCAAGATGCCCCTTGCAACTGATCGAATAGATCATCGATCCTCGGTAACGGATATCGGTTCTTGACCGTCACCTTGTTCAGCTCCCGGTAGTCGATACACATCCGGTGTGAACCATCCTTCTTCTTGACGAACAGAATTGATGCTCCCCACGGCGAGCTACTCGGCCGAATAAATCCCTTCCCCAACAACTCTTGAAGTTGCGAGTACAGTTCTTGCATCTCTGGAGGTGCAAGACGATAAGGCACCTTCGCAATAGGCGCAGCCCCTGGAGCTAGATCGATACCAAACTCTACTTGCCTCGCAGGAGGTACTCCCGACAAATCCTCGGGAAAAACATCTGGGAACTCGCACACCACTGGAACCTCCTTCAGTGTCTTCGGTCTCCCGGAACTCTCCCGCGTATCCATCACATACGCCACAAAACCGTTACATCCCCGCTGTAGGCATTGCCTCGCCCTAGCGGCCGAACAAAAAGCTGATCTCGAACGGGTACCCTCGCCGTATACCGTAAGAACTCCCCCACTAGGGTCTCGTATAGTCACCAGCTGACGCTCGCAGTCGATGACAGTGCTGAATCGGCTCAACCAGTCCATGCCTACGATGACACAGACATCCCCCATCGCAATAGGAATTAGGTCAATCGAAAACGCGACCCCGAAGATCTCTAGTACACATCCCCGAAGAACCTCCGTAGCACAAATCACCCTCTCAGCCGCAATAGAAACGCTCAAAGGCCGACTTAACGGCTCACGACTAATGCCGATGTGCTGACTAAAAGCTAACGATACAAACGATCTACTCGCACCCGAATCAAATAACACTAGAGCAGGCATAGAGTTCACAAGGAAAGTACCTACACATACATTAACATAAGCATAGCATTTCGACCTTTAAGTAAATACGTGAATGATAACATACCTGCCACAACATCGGGCGCAGCGCGGACTTCCTCCGCAGTCAGCTGAAAGGCTCTCTCGCGAGCCCTCGGGGCCTCGACCTTCGCCGGTCGGGTCTCAGTAGTCCGGGTAGTAGGTGTAGCTCCCTGACGAAGTTGCGGACACTCGGCCTTCCGATGGCCTGTCTGGTTGCAGTGAAAGCAAACCATAAACCCCTTAGGGCAATCCCTGGCAATATGTCCCTCCTTGCCACACTTGTAGCAACCACCAGCTCGACACGCCCCCTCGTGACTCTTGCCGCACTTCGCGCAAGTGCGACCCTTCGAACCTCCCATCCTCGAATCAGCGAACTTAGTCCGCTTGGCTACTGGCTGAGACTGGGCCGGTCGTCGATCCACCTATCGAGACTCAGCCTCCTCCCTCGCTTGAGTCTCCAACTCGATCTCACGCTTCCTGGCGTTCGCCTGAAGCTCAGTGAAAGTACGATAGGTGGAGTTTGACACAAACTCCCTGATCTCCCTCTTCAAAACACCCAAATAGCGGCTCATCTGCGACTGCTCCGTAGATACCAGCTCGGGGCAGAACATTGCCCTCTCATGAAACTTCCGTGTGATCACTGCCACGGAATCAGTACCCTGCTTAAGGGTCAAGAACTCCTGAATCAATCGCTCCCTCTCTACCGGGGGAACGTACTCATCCCTGAACATCTCCGTAAACCTCTCCCATGTCACCGCCGTAATCTCTGCCTGAGTGAAGTTCGCCGTCACGAACTTCCACCAATCCTTCGCTCCCAGACGGAGCTGGTTCAAGGCGAACCGTACCCTCAAGTGCTCCGGGCATGAGCAAGTATAGAAGCACCCCTCGATGTCGGCGATCCACCTCATAGCTGCAATCGGATCCTGCGTCCCATCAAATTCAGGGGGTTTCGTGTTGCTGAATTCCCTGAATAGTAATGAATCACCCCCTTGCGGCCTGGCAGCAGCCACAGCTACGGTAGCGGCAGCAACTGCAGCTTCAGTAAGTGCGGCGTACCGCTCCTCAAACTCCTCCATCAGCGTGGTCTTAATAGACCCAAACATCTCCGGGATCTCAGCCCGGACCGCCGCAGCTACCTCTTCCTGAATAATCTGACGAATCTCCTCATCACTCGCACCGCTTGAACTCGCCCCATTGCGTGTGATAACCATGATGTCTCTGAAATACAACATAAAATCATCAAAGACTCCATCAAGTACAATTGTACTCGATACGCGCCCTACCCAGTCTCCGATTTCCAGGGATTCTTACTTGAGTCTTCCACCGATCCGGTGCCTTCGGTAGTACGGGCCCAATACTACCGACCACACCGTATCAGTATTCGTCCCAAATCTTCCTCCCCAAATCCCGAATAATGAGTACTCTACCTCTAGTATGCACTATCTACTTGCACGCTACCAAATATCTCATATAAGCAATCTCCCTAGACTAAGGCATCACAAAACAGGCAATTCTAGTCCTATCATGTATACCTAGTCTTCTAGCATGCATAACAATTCATAATTCAGTGCATAACATAACATCGTAAGGTATTCTGGGGATCTTTACCGTTCGGACGCTGGCTGCACGTACACACTGTTCCATCCTTATTTTACCGCCTTACCATTTATAAAATGTTGTGTCCCTATTATTTAAAAAGGTTTTTCCTCAAATCCCCGGTCTGAGTTCAGTTGCACCCAAAAGTACACCCGAATCCCTCAAACCAAGGCTCTGATACCAATTGTAACAGCTCAAATTTTCAAATAAAATTTTCATTTAAAACAAAACATCATTATTCGACAAAAGGGTTTATTCCAAGTTTATTTCAAAAGTATAAATAATAAATCTCCAGGATCTTCAACAGTGGCAGTGTGTACGTGTCACGCCGGCGCCTTCCCACGGTCATCACTAGTACCTGAAAAACATAAAAACAACTAGTAAGCATAAATGCTTAGTGAGTTCCCCAGCATACGACTCACCCACATACGCCTTCCGGCCCGGACCTTTCGGTCCACATAACATTGCCTTCCGGCCCGTAACATAATCGCCTTCCGGCCCGTTACATATCGCCTTCCGGCCCTTATTAATTTGCCTTCCGGCCCATAGTATTTTGCCTTCCGGCCCATAGTAGTATAAAACATATCACATGTAACATAACGCACATAACACATAAGTCATACATCATACCGTTCTTTCTATCACATTAAGTCTCGCCTTCCGGCCCGTATAAGCATACATCACATATAAGCATTTATCACATATAAAGCATCTACCTCTCTAGATATAGCATAAATATAACACATACGACCTTCCGGTCTCGCAGTCAAACCCATCCGGGTGAAGTATAGTGAGAAGACTCACCTCGTAGTATGCAAGCTATAAACCCTTCGAGCTACTCGCACTCGATCCGCTAATCCGCAGGTTCCCTATAACACCACATACCTTTATTAATGATCTTATCAAACAAGACAACTGACCCTACTAAGTTACATACAGGTCAACGGTCAATCTTGACCGGACTCGTCGAGTAAAAAGGGCAACTCGGCGAGTATAGACACCCTGGCTCCACTCGCCGAGTCTGAAGAACGACTCGACGAGTCCTAGTAGATCTTCAAGCTACTCGCCGAGTCTGAAGAACAACTCGGCGAGTCCTAGTAAATCTTCAAGCCACTCGCCGAGTCTGAAGAACAACTCGGCGAGTCCTAGTGAAACTTCAAGCTACTCGCCGAGTCTGATCATTGGACTCGGCGAGTCCTCGCCATGCAGTCAATCCGCTGCCTCCTGTATTTCGCATGATTTCGAAGTATATAGATATGGGGCTTCCTGGACTTTCACATATACTATTACAGGGGTTTTTAAACACTTATAACAACAGGATAATCTAACAATTCCTTAAATGGGTTTCCTAAACCCTAAATTCGCATACAACGTAAAAGCTACAGATTTTGATCCGAAGATTACCTGGAAACGTGTTCCCTGTGCCCCAAACTTCCAGTACTCGATTCCTTTGATCACCACCTTGCCCCTCCTTGTCTAACAATCTCTTCAAGCTTCCTCTAGCCCTCACTCTTGCTCCAGATGCCCACAAACTCCCAAGGTATCTTCAATCGGCCAAAAGACGCGACATGACGGCCATAAGATCATTATATACGATTCAGAAATGAAACGGCTAGGGTTCAGCTGAATCAGCGTCGACTCGCCGAGTCCCTATTCGGACTCGCCGAGTCCAGTCGCGTATCTGCGACTGCGACCAAGACCATGGCCCTACTCGGCGAGTCATGCACCAACTCGCCGAGTCCCCTCCTAAATGTGCCCCAAAAATAATTTAAAGAAATACCTGAAATTTCGGGCTGTTACAATACGGCGACTGGTGGTGGCGAAGCAGTGGTAGCCACCATGTCATGGTGGTGGTAGTGGATTTTTGGCCACATACAGCATACACACATACATTAGACTTGTAACAGGAACACACAAAACTAATAAAAAGTAGAATCATAGAAAAACACACCCTTCATGGCTGCCCTTGAGGTGGCAACAGCGGTCGGAATAGCTGCAACAACTCTTCAGCCGCTCGGAGCGGTGGCTGCAACGGTGGTCATGGCTACGGTGTAGCACTGTAGTAATGGAGATAAAGGCTGAAGCAAATGACAGCATCAACAATGACAGAAAAGAAGAAGAAAGCTCATGCTCGTGGTCCTCGTTGGCAACTAGAGCGACACCGGCACTGGATGGCGGCATGGACGTTGGCGACTGCTGGACAGGACGATGGCGAAGGTCAGTCTACTGAGAATGGCAGTTGCTTTGAGCTTTGATAGATCGTAAAGTAAGGGAAGTCAGATGGTCGCTTGGTGGCCGCTAGCTGGTCAGAAAACAAGCTAAATGGATGGTGACGGCGGCCGGTGGTTATGGGATTTAAGGTGGCGGATGTTGGGTGACATTAAGGTTAGGATTTAGGAAGGTGATGGGTTTATACTCGGTGATCTAAGATCTTTGCCCATAATACACTTTCAGCCCCTCTATAACAAATCTTTTCAACTTAAGGATTTAATTTACCATTCAGCCCCCAGTATTTCCAAAATCCTTTCAAATTAAGTCCAATATTTTACCAAACACCCCGACTTCTAAAAATCTTTACAAAATAAATCCCGAAATTACAAATTAGGTCCAAAAACCCAATTTATATCATTTGGCTCCCCGAAACCAAACACCCCGCATTATGGATTTTAGGACTATTATTCATTTATTAATTTTTATCTATTTATTTATTTAATAAACATGATGTTACAGTTTTCTTGTCGGGAATCCACATGAACTTTTGAATATTTTTTTTAGCTCGTCAAATGAATGTTCTTTGAGATAAAAATCATACGCCAAGAAGTCAGTGGGAGTCACATTGATCATGATAGTTTCAAGAGCCAATCGACAATAAACCCTTTAGTTATCACTAGAACGCAATCTGAGGCTGATAACTTATCATGTTTCGTTGACACGTTGTTATATTTATGCACTTATAGTTAAGTTGGAAATGCTTATGAGCTCTATGTTTTTCATTTAAAAACAAAAGAAAAAGCAAGTTTGTCAGAGAAAGTACAATGATCAATATGGGTGAGATGCTAACAACATGGAAACATTGGTAAGCCCTTATGCTACCAAAAGGTAAGAAATTTAGAATAACAAAGTTCAGCCATGAAGGAAAGCTAAATTTGAATTTCGTTTTTGTCCTAAACCTTGTCTTATGATTCTAGGCTGGAAATGATAGATTCACATGAATAGGAAGGTATTTACCATGAAATCTAGGTGGCAAAGTTTTTTCTCTGATTCATGAGAATGATTATGAGTAAATACTTTCGCTGATAGATGCTTAAGATCTGATAAAGATCAATATGAATATTGTTTGTATTAAATTTATTTTCAAATTCAAAACATAATTATGACATCCCTCTTCATATTTCATATTGTATGGAATGACAAGGAATCGTATGAACTTTCAAGACATATATCTATAAGTTCTGAAAAGGTTTAGACACAGACATGTGCTATCCAATTAAGGTTTATAAGCTTAAAAAGTCTAGTTGGAGACTTATCGAAGCATCACGTAACAAAAGTTTGTATTTCAAGAAGAAATTCAAGAGTATTGATTTCTAGAAGTCCAGTTGATTTATTGGTACATGTCAAAGCTAGTGGGAGCATAATTATTATGCTAGTATTGCATGTTGACAATACTGTTTGTAGGGAACAAAGTTTTAAATTTGCAAGTTGTAAAAGTTTGGGAATTGTTTTGCTATAGTAAACCTAAATGAAAGGGCACTCATACTTCTTTTTTATTCTAATGGTTTACATCGTAGGGTTTAATAGAACTTAGTCATAGACGTATATGAATATCATGTTAAAATTGTTTAACATATGAAATTAAATATATGAAAATATTATAGCAAGAACCTGAACAAATATCAAATCCTTATGTTAAACATAATGAGTCGAGTCCCATGTTTTTCGGATATAGGATCGATTATATATGCTATAATATTCACTTATTCTGTTTTTCATATGCTCAGAGCATTGTGAGAAAAAGGACTAGAATTTTGTGTGACTAAAGTTATTAAACAACTGTCAAGAACTTTCTAAGGTTATAGAAAAGGATTGGTTGCCTGTGAATAGGTCAAAGTATGATATTAATTTTGATGGACCATAGTGATATGATTTTGGATTGAGATGGTTCTTGATTATAATTGATGATCATATGGAAATATGGAAATGTTTCTATAATGGGAGGCTCTTGAAACCTCTATGTGTGAGTTGGAAACTTTAATACAAGAGAAGTATTCAAATGAGTGTATCTTGAATTAGAACCTTCATTACCATGGAATTGTTTCTAGTAACAAATTTTCAATAGGATATTCTATAATATCAAAGACTCATTCTTTAAGACTTTGGAATCTTGATATCACAGGGGATTAATGCATGTTAAATGGGAATTCCATCATATCTTGGATAGTGATAAGAATTTGGAATTATGAAATGCGCATCATTGGAATAATGTCCAATTGATATGTTCACATGGTCATAACATGGCACGACTGATGTTTAATTCAAGTGGTTAGTTGATAAATCGAAACATTATACAATGAATAAAGTCGTAATTGGTATGGTGATTAAATAATATGGATTATTCATATTCAATGGTTTTGAGATCATAGTTAATTAGTTTATTATTGTGTTTCACTTTGCTTGTTTTACTTCTTGAATGATTTGATTATTCAAAATACCACATCGACTCATACTTTTGGAAGTAAGTAGTGAATCAAGACTTTCATGTATTGGATTGTAGAGTGTCTGAGTGTTTAGACATAACAAAGGTTTGCATAAAGTATTCATAAATACTTTTGAAATGGAGAATTTAAGTATTGGATAAACTCACACTCATAGAATTACTTCATGAATTTTATCACAAGTAATTTTGAGATGACAATATATTCTTGAAATGGAGATATATGTGTTGTAATTTATATGTTAATTGTGCATTTGTGTTGTGACAACCCGAAACTTCTAGCCATGTAATTGATTTGTGTTCAGCACTAAAACTCGAGTTCATTATCTTTTGTTACGTCTTGTGGTTCCATTTGAGTGCTCTAGACTTAGTATAACCTGGATATAAGCTCTAGGAAAGGTTGGAAAGTGCTTAAGTATCACAAAATCGGACCAAACACACCAAATAAGGTGTGTGTGGCCACACACTTGTGTGTGCGGCCACACACCTGTGTGTACGGCCGCACACCCAACCGCACACACACTCAAGCTCACACTCAAACCCTTATATGGATGGATACCCCTTAATTCATTCATTTGGATGTTTCTCTTCCCTCTCTCTACTTTCTCTCTCTAAATCACCAACCAAGAACACTTAGAAGGCTTCATAATCGGGATCTATTTCATCTTCAAGTTAAGTATAGTGGTAAACACTTGAATTCCAAGCTTAAAACTTATCATATTCATCATGTTCATCATCCCTTGAAGGTGTACGGCTGCACATCTTCATATGGGGCAGCATACCTTCAAACCTCCCAAGTGTGAAGAGCAAACACTTCAAAAGTCATCAAATGGACTCAAATGAGGTGTGTACGGCCGCACACCCCTGTGTACGGCCGCACACACTCTGTACGGCCGCACACTCTTGTGTGCTGCCTCACACACACTCCTGGCCGCACACTCATTTTTGAGGCCATACACTCACTTTAATGCCCACATTTGGCCCTAAACTTGCATAAATCTTTAAGCCTGGATCCTAGGGTACTTATTCTTAGTAATTCCAAGCCCTAAAGGTGTTTTCCCATCATGTTTAGTCATGAAACACCTTAATTCTAACTCATCTATGTATTGTCACATGAATAATAGGGACCATAGACGTTCAGGGCATCCGTTGACACTCGAACCCTACATTAAGCGGTGAGTTCATACCCCTACTCTTTTTCACTGTTTTCAGGGGGAACACAAGCAAAGTACAAGAGGTTTCTTTTACTAAAAACTTGTTTTCATGTGTGTGTTTCACATTTTATATGCTTTTAACACTGATCGTTACAACCGATAACCGTTTGAACATGTAGATCACGTAATCATATATTTGTGAAATGGGTTTTAAACTGTTATGTTTTATATATATTTCACAAATTGCTTTCCACATTTTATCAGTTAAAAGCATGACATTAGACATTTGAACATAATACATGTATACTGTTTTGTCCTCGGTGACACTCCACATATATACGCGAGTGGAGGACTATCATATTATTACTAGTAAATTTGTTATTCCTGTATGATTGGAGACACGTCCTCGGCGAACACTCCACAGAGATACGCGAGTGGAGGACTACACCCGTAACCAGAATCTCTGGGATTTAGAGAGCGTGACTTGAGTGTATAGATCTATAAGGGGCTGACTACCCCACACCTGGCTGCTAGCTACAGCCGAACCAAAAGGTTCAAGGGTGACGAGAGTCATAAGGTGATGTGGACTACTTATTGCCACATTTAGTCTATTGTATGGTTATGGAACTCGCAATTAGGATAACAGAGATTTACTCTATAGTAATAATGAATAACGTAATACTTCTTTTACATTGATAACCAACAGTCAGGAAAGTATGGGACTTTCCTGGGGAATGTTTACATAACTAGAAAAGGGTAACAAACCGGATACCTTTACATTTTCACAATTGGTAAAACACAATCTGTAAAGCATGGGACTTTACTGGGAATACATTGGTAACTAACCAGAACAGTATATCCAACCAGATAACCTAACTGTACATTTTCACAAGGGTAAACATGTTTTCAGTGTACAACTTTACTTTACATTTTGAGAAACAATAACCAACCTTTATAAGAAAATATGGGATTTTCTTGGTGTGCGTAACATTTCAGAAACAGAAAGGAAACTCAAACATTTTCATAAAACAAAAACCGCTTATGAACTCACCAGCATTATGTTGATTTTCAAACCGCTTGTGTTCTCAGGTCAGCATTAGAACAGGTATCCGAAGATCATTTTGTTCTAGGTTGGAGTGCGCAGAAAATCAGTTCATTTTGTTATTATATACTATGTATCACAATTGTATAACTTTACTATTGTAACAACTACAAAACTTTTCAATATGTAATGTATGGTTGTTCTACTTTACTTACTATGTGCATTGGATTTGATACTCAACATGGAGTCAACCTAGGAAATGTTTCCGCCTTTGGTTTTCAGGGTGTGACAGGTGTTACGTAAACGCATCAGTAATGTGATGTTATAAAACGTAGCGTCACACATGATTTGGTGAGTTAAAGATACAAGAATATGAGTATTTGTTCCTTTTTCCCTAACGGGAAAAGTGATATCTTTGGTACCCTCGATGATTTGTTGTCGACATCTAAAGTGGTTTGTCGAACCCAGATTGAATTGATGTATTTAATTAGTAGTCTGAATTCAATCGTCATAAAATCAGGAAATCAAGATATATATTATAGGATAATGAGATTGATTATAATCCATGTCTCTTGTCCATACGATATCTTGAAAAACGGAGGAATATTTGGTCACTAGTCTTAGGACCAACGACTGATCATATCAGAGTCAGCAATTTCTCTAGGGAGCACCCTTTACTAATAATTTAGAAGTTATACTTACAATTGTAGTTATAGATGTTGGGTTTTGTGTACTATAACACTCCTATGGTGAACATACAACCCTAATAGCTTTGGATCTATGTTTTCTCTAATTATACATCCAATGAAATTTCCAAAGAATGAAGCCTACAACTAGCATACAATTTGACATATGAATCATGAAAGTAAGTTAGAATATTACCTCTTGTTGTAGCATGTTGTATTTTGGACTTTAAGAGCTTAGTGCCTTAAATGTTGAACCTATAATGGAATCACAAGACACCTGGAACAATTGGAGAATAAAGAGAGAGAAGTTATGAAGCTCAAAATCATCCATCTCTTGCAATGTCACTGTTAAGTCCGATTTTGGCTAAAGGGGTTACACATATGTAGTTTGGAATTCCTAAGGTTTAACTTGTAAACCCTAGTCCATTTACTTAAACCTTTAAGCAATCTAATAATCCATATGATGGGCCTTATGGATAGAATTAGTTCATCCTAATCAATATGGATCATTGGTCCAACCTATAAATATTACTGATTGACTTAACCAGTCCCCGTTAATTTAATTAGTCTCTTTTGATCACTAAATTAATTCAAAATTAATTCTTGATCAATACTAATTAAGCAACATGATTTCTCTATTAATATATTATACTTATAATATATTAATAAATCATAATAACCTCTTTCTCAAATATCTATCCTATTAGATTGTCCTAGTGAATGCAACCCAAAAGGACCACGCTACTTTCAGGTCAAATACATACCAATTATAGTTATGGGCTTAGACACCTAATCCAACAGTATTCCATTTGGAAGGTTTAATAACTATAACTGCAAGTATGACTTCAAAACCCGACTAGCAATCATAACTCTTAAAAGATGTTTTCGAACTCTAACACTTCCTTTAGATAAGGGATCATATATTCATCCATTCTACAAGATACCATATGAATTGAGGCATGGATGATAATCATTCTCTTTGTTCATGTGTTCTTTCCTGATTTTCGATTGATGACGACTAACTAACTGAATAAATCAAATCAGTCCAGGATTGGCCAAGCGCTTAAGGTTGTCATCACTAAATTATCGAGGGGCCCATAGATATTGCTTTTATCCCTATTAGGGTAAAAGGAACGGATAAACTTCAAATCATGTGCTTGCTCTATTTACTAATCAAATAACACACAATAATATGTTGTATAACACCAAGTTACTGGTGTGTTTACATATTATCAATGTGCAACCGACTTGTAAACTGCAACTATATGTCTCCAGTTCAAGAATATAAGATATTATCGTCTCATGATCACTTGTGATAAAATCCATGAAGTGATTCAAATGCGAGTGGGTTTAGTCCAATACTCAAATCTTATTATAAGAGTACTGATGAATACTGCAGCAAACTTGTGCTATGTCTAAACACCTTTAGACAATCGACAGACCCATTCATGACAGTCTAGCTTCAATACCTACTTCCAAAGTATGATCAACTGTGGATAGTTTGAAAAATCTAGTTATTCAGGAAGTCAAAACATGCAAATTGAAACACAATAATAATTGAATCCAATATGGTCTCAAAACTTTTGAATATAAATAAAACACCTTTTATTTAATCACCATATTGATTACACATTATTCATTGTATATTGTTTCGATTTATCAAGTTAATACTTGAATTAAATCAATAGGTATCCCATGCTCCAAGCATGCACACTATGTTTATCTATGGTCCTTAATATGTGAAATAGATCAATTGAAAATATTTCAATGATGCTCATTTCACAATTCCAAAACCTTATTGCAAGTGTAAGAATACCAAATTCTTGTCACTGCTAGAATACGTTAGATTCTAAACTTTCATGCAATATAACCTTTTGTAATTTCATGGTACTAAAGTCTTAGAGACTTTGCCAATGATATTAAAAAGTATTCCTTTAGATATTGTTACAAAACAATTCAATGGAAGCGAAGTCTCAATTTCAAAGTACATTCCTTTAAACATCCTTCTTGCATAAAAGTTTCTAACTTCCACATAGATTCCTACTATCCAACTCCCAATATGGAAACATTTCCATATTTCCCATACGGCAACTCATTATTAATAGAATCTTGTATATTCATAATAATGTCAATATGGTCTATTCATTACTATACTTCCAGCTTCAAGCAATCAATCCTTAGCGAACCTTAGATTATCCTTGACAGTTGTTTAACTACTTTAGTCATATTTGGTTCTAGTCCTATTTCCCTCTTAATACCCTTGGCATTCAGAAAATTTAGAACACATGAATATTATAGCGTATGTAATTGATCCTATACCTGAAGCATACGGGATACAATAATACTATCTTACATAAAAACATGATACTTGACCATTTTATTGCTATAATATTTCCATACATAGAATTTACAATGTTGAAGCATTCCAACATGGTATATATATATATATATATATATATATATATATATATATATATATATACATGACTAAATTTGATTAAAATCCCAGTCTAAGCTTTTAGATTTGAAATGAAGTACGAGTTCCTCTCCTTAATTATAGCAAAACAACTTTTCAACCTTTGCAACTTTGCGAATTGAAACTTTTGTTTTCTATAATTAACATTGCTAACTTGCAACACTTAATGTAATAATTGTGCTCCCACTAGCATAATAATTACATTCTTATTAGTATAACACTATGCTCCTACTAACTTTGACATGTACCCAAAAGCAGCGGAACTTCTAGAAACCAATACTTATTGACTTTCATACCGAAGTTCAGATTTCTAATACAAGATGCTTCAATAAGACTTTATCTAAGCTTCTCAAACTTATACACCTTTCCTTAGATGACCCACATGTGTGTCTAAACAATTTTAGAACTTACAGCAATAAGTCTAAAATGTTTAGACCTTTTTCCATTTCTCACAAGTGGAACTATGAAAAGGATGTTGTAATCATAATCGAATTTGAGAATGCAAACATCACAAATGCTATCTCCTTAAAATCTACTTAGTGAAAGCATTTCCTCACAATCATTTTCATGAATTTGAGAGAAACCTTTGACACTTAGATTAATGGTGCATGTGTTCCTATCCATATGGATTTGTCATAACCATAATCGCAAGACAAGGTTAGTGACAAATCCAAACTCATATGGACTGAACATGTTCAATCTTAATTTCTTACCACCTGGCAGCACAAGGGCCTACCATTGCTTCCAGGTTGTTATACAAACAATTAAGAACTCATAGAACACACATGCGTAGTTAGCTTTAATTGGAATGGGCACAAAAAGAAGAGTAGGTCAACACGATAGGTTACAAACCTTATGTCGTGTGCTAGTGATTAATAACAGGTTTATTCCTGATTAGTTCTTGAAACTTTTCAAGATCTATAAGACTCCTACTGACCTCTTGACATATAAGATTCTCTTGTCAAGAACCATTCTTTGAAAAATAAAGATTCATGAGTTGGTGTGGTTTCTTATCAAGAATGACACTTCATACAATTGGTCCTGGTTGGTCTCTGTTTTATCCAAAACATCACAACTACCAATTTCAAATGTGCAGGAGTAAGAAAACATCCTTTCTATTCCACATTTGATGAGTGAGTTATAAACCTTCTTAAGATCATGTCACTCAATGTATAACATCGGAGTATGACTCTAAGACTTAATATTAGAACGAAGTATGACTCACCTTTTGATTTAAGCATTTCAACAATTCACAATTCCTCTTCTTAGCCATACAAACATACTAAGATGTCCTTAGAGGGTCAATTGTGATATGGTTTTCATAATCATTAAGATGATCGTAAAACAAGATACATAAGTACTCTCCTTTCCTTTCAGAATGGAAAAACTTTCATCTTTCTACCTAATTGATTCTTTTTATTCGTTCTGCTATACATTGAAACCTTTTCAATTATTCAGAATCACACTTAATCTTGTAAGCATAACCATATTTACCAAACTTTTAGTAAATCATAACAAATAATCTTATTGTTCTTTGTGGTGGACCTGACCAGTGCACAATGATGTGTACTAGATTCCTTCATCCTTCACTTGACTCACATATAAATGTGAACAAGGAACTAGTCTTAATTTCCCACAGATGAAGGTTCTCATTCATCATACAATACAAGTTGCATGATTCCAAGTTTCTATCCAATTGAAACTTGGGCGAGGTAAATTATGACACTACCACAAATGAAAGAATCAAATCCATTTTCCAATATTGCTAATAATAAAAATATACAAACATCAATTTTCGCAAATACCATTTCAAGGAAATGTAAAATAAGATAAAGTCAAATTTTTTCCTTATTTATAAAAATTACGAAAAACTTTTCCTTACAATACAAATACATATGGAAACTAAATCTTAAGCAGTAGCTCAAAATTTTGATCATCGAACCATGCAATCGAAATCCATATCTTCACGATCAGACTCATCATACTCTTCCTTTAAGCTTCATTTGATTCTACAAAACATCATGTATTAAGAATCTCCAAAGAGGAACTTAACAGAGTTAGACAATGGACTTACCTGAAGCACAGTCAAACATTTTGACTTTACCATCCTTGTGGTCCTTAAGGTAGATACGACAGCTTCACAACCAATGCCCCTTCTCTTGGCAATAGAAACAAACAAACTCTTTCGGAATGACACATGGGACAATCTCAGACTTAGCTTTCTCTTTACCATTTGGTCAACCGGGTTGACCATAGTGGTTCCCTTTCCATTGGGAAGAGAAGACTTTTCTGGACTTCCAATGTTTCCATTGTCAATGTCCATGGAAGCTTTGGAAGTAGATCTTCCAATCAAATTTGCTTTACCAGTACACTAAATCATTGTTGATTCAGCAACAACAAGCAAATATGTTAGATCAATAAGGTTCATGTCGTGATCTCCCATATAATAGTCCTTAAAGAACCCTCTATACGACTTAGGATGTGATTGAAGAACCTAGTCAACAACCAACTTCCTTGAAACAGCAACACCCAACATTCCCAGCCTGTTAGTGTGTGACTTCACCTCCAAGACATGTGCACACACACACCTTCCATCATAGTGTTTGCTTGCCAATAAGGTTTGAGTGATCTTGACCTTTTCAAGTCTTTGAACATGTGGGTTAGGGAGACTTATTGGAGGAGGTGATGGAAATGATGTTGGGTTTTGAGAAATCTGACACTCCTAAGTGTACATGCAACCCTAAATACCTTGGATCTATGTTTTCTCTATTATACATGCAAATATCAACTTTCCAAGGTATTGTTCTATTCTAGCATACAAACCTTTGAATAACACAAGTTAGAATAACATACCTTTTGTTGATGCATGACTTCATGAAGCTTGAGTGCCTAGTGCCCCAAGTGTGACAACTCAAATGGTTCACACAACACCATAAGCACTTGGAATAACTTAGAGAGAAATTAGAACACTTCAAGAATCGGCTTGCCCTCCATGCATCTAGTCGTCGATTTCTCACATCAATAAGATGCTTATATAGTTGTTACAATTAGGGTAAACCCTAATTGTCATGGCTTTCCATTTCCTTGGATCCATGGGTTCAAATACACCATGGAGCATCCAATGGGTTTGAGCCCAACTTGATAATCCATGGAGCTAATGCCCACTATATAAGTATGGATGATTTACACAATCAACCCATATATTTAATTAGTCTTCTTTTGATCACTTAATTAATTCTAAATCAATTATTGATCAATACTAATTAAATAATCTTATTAATATATTAGAACTTATAATATATTAATAAACCTTAAGTGTTATTTCTCTCATTTTAGTCTATCCAAGTGCATGATACCATGCAACCCAAATGGACCATGTCGGGTCGGGTCCAGTCTTACCAATTATAGTTATGGACTTAGACATTAATCCAACAGTCTCCCACTTGGATATGTCTAAAACTATTATTGCAAGTATGACTTCAGAACCCCACTAGCAATCGTAGCTCTCAAAAGATTTTGTCGATCTCTGACCTTGTCGATGAACTCTGACCTTTGTTAATGACTTGTCCATTAGATAAGTGATCATATATTCCTCCATTCTAGATATCATATGGACTGAGACGTGGATTATAATCATTCTCTCTGTCCATTTGTTGTTTCCCAATTTCTGATTTATGACGACTAACTAATTGAACAAATCAAATCAGTCCAGGCCCGGCCGCGCACCTACTTTTGTCATCACTAAATCATCGAGGGGCCCAAAGATATCGCTTTTATCCCGAAGGTAAAAGGAATGGATAAACTTCGACTCATATGCTTGTACCAAGTATTTGTTGAATCATACACAAATGCACGTTTTATAACATCGAGTTACCAATGCGTTTCCGTGCAATCAATGTATAACCAACTCATAGTCAACAACTCATATCTCTAGGTTTGAAGAATATAAGATATTATCGTCTCATGATTCACTCGTGATAAAATCCATGAAGTGAATCCAAATGAGCGTGGGTTGAATCCAATACTCAGCCCTTATGAGTACTCATGAATGTTGTAGCAACTATTGCATTGTCTAAAGCACTTTAGACAAATCATACAAGCCAAATTCACGGCAGTCTTGATTGATATCTACTTCCAACATATGACCGACTGTGGATGGTTTGAATAACCTGGTCATTTGGGAGAATGACCTAGTTATTCTGGAAGTGAAAACATGCAAAGTGAAACACAAAATAATACTAGTCCTATATGGCCTCAACACTTTGAGCGTAAATAAAACACCTTTTATCTAAGCACCATATTGATCACTCATTATTCATGTTTCAATTAATCAACTTAATACTTGAATTTAAACAGTAGTGATGCCATGCTCCAAGCATGCATACTATCTTTCTCTAAAAAATAGGTATGCAATACTCCAAGTATGCACACTATGTTTACATATGGTCATCTCTTTGTGAAATGTATATCAATTGAACATGACTTCAATGATTCTCATTTCACAATCCCAATCCTTATTGTAAATGTAAGAATACCAAGTTCTTGTCATTTACCGTAATCTATGCAATGATCCTCTTGTAATGATATTCACACAAGTCACAAAGACTTGGCAACAAACATTACAAAGTATTCCAATGGAAAACAATTCCATGGATATGAAGTCTCAAATTCAAAGTACATTCCTTTGAACATCCTTCTTTGCATTAAGTTCTTTAATCTTACACAGATTCAAAGAATAACCTCCACCTATGGAAACAATTCCATATTCCCATCTTGACCATCACTTTTGAACAAGAGTTGCCTCTTTCCAAAATATGTCAATACGATCCTTACTCTATACTTCCAATTGTCCATGAGTAACCAAACTTTGGAAAACCCCAAATTGTTCTCGACAATTGCTTAATCATCTTAGTCATATCCAGTTCTAATCCCTTTTCCCTTCTTAACGCCCTAAGCATTAGGAAAATTTAGAATGGATGAATATTATAAGACATGCAATCGATCGTATATCTTAAGCATATGGGATACGATTCATGCTATAAAAATTTTATTTTCCATGTTCTCATAATTCAAACTATGAAGAGGGATGCCGTAATCATAATCGAATTTTGAGAAAGCAACATATATAGAAATTCCTTATGTTGAACCATTCCAACATAACATTCATATATATTCTTGACTAAAGTTGATTAAAATCTCAATCTAAGCTTGTAGAATTGGAATGAAGTATAAATTTCTCTCCCTTAATTATAGTAAAACAACTTTTCAAAGCGAGTTGAAACTTTTGTTTTCTATAATTAACATCGCTAACTAGCATAATGATTATTATCTAACTAGCATAACACTTTATGCTCCCACTAGCTTTGACATGTACCTAGAAATCAGTCAGATTTCAGATACTAGATTGTCTTGATAAGACTTTATCAAATCATACACCTGGAGTCTAACCCTTTCCTTAGATAGCTCACATGTGAGTCAAAAGCTTTGCCATTCTCATTAGTTAGTGTGTCGTTTAACCACACACGCTCCACTAACGACATGAGAATGCAAACTTCACACTTACTATCCACTTAAATCTACTTAGTGAAAGAGTTTCCTCACTATCATTTTCATGAATCGGAGAGAAACCTTATGACACTTAGATTTTGATGCTGTATGTGTTCCTGTCCATGTAAATTTGACATAACCATAATCACACGACAAGGTTAATGACAAATCCAAATTCATATGGACTGAACTTGTGCAGTCTTAATTTCTTGCCACCTGGTAGCACAAGGGCCTGGCATTGCTTCCAAGTTGTTATGCAACCAGTTGGGACCTCTCAGAACTCTAATGCAAAACTAACTTTAACTGGAATGGGCACAGAATATGTCAACACGATAGGTTACAAACCTCAAGTCATGGTCTAGTGATTAACAAAACTCTTGATTAGTTCTTGAATCTATCTTAAGATCCTTTTAAGACTCCCACTGACCTCTTGACATATAAGATTCTCTTTGTCAAGAACCATTCCTTGACAAAAACGAATATTCAAGAGTTAGTGTAGATTCTTATCAAGATAAACACTTCTCACAACTGGTCTTAGTTGGTCTTTATTTTATCCAAAACATCACAACTTACCAATTTCAAATATGCAAGAGTAAGAACACATTTTATTCTACATTCGACAAGTCTTTTAAACCTTTCTTAAGATTATGTCACTCAAGGCTTAATCTCGGAGTATGACTCTAAGATTTAATTTTGGAACGAAGTATAATTTATCTTTTGATCTAACCATTTCAACAATTCACGATTCCTCTCCTTAGTCAAACAAAATGAACTAAGGCGTCCTCAGAGGATCAATTGTGACATGGTTTCATAATCACTAAGATAATCATAAAACAAGATACTCAAATACTCTCCCATCTCTTCATATTAGAGAAACTTTTATCTTTTTGCCTTATTTGATTCTTCTTACTCATTATGTCTATCATTGAAACTTCTCCAATGATCCAGAACTATACTTAAACTTGTAAGTATAACCACATTTACTAAACTTTAGTAGATCATAATAATTAATCTTATCAACTATGTGGTGGACCTGATCAGCGCACACCCAAGTGTATCCGATCCCTTTGTCCTTCACTTGATTCACATATACATGTGAACAAGGAATTAGACTTAATTTTCCCAAATATATATAAAAAAAATTCTCATGATCATACAATACAAGTTGCATGATTCCAAGTTTCTATCCAACTGAAACTTGGGCGATGAGAATCTTTCCTTATTTGGTAAATTATGACACTTCCACTAATGAAAAAATCAAATCCATTTACCCATATTGCTTATCAATGGAAACATCTAATCAACAATTTTTTCACAAATGCCATTGTAAGGATACTAAAAATAAATAAAATCAAAACCATTTTTCATTTATTTTAAAACTTTGCGGAAACATTTATCCTTAAAATCAATATGGAAAACTTGTTGTTATCTATTCCTAAGCAATATATCATAACTCTTAAGTAACAACTCAAAATTCTGATCACCGAACCATGCGATCGAAATCCATCTTCGCGATCAGAATTAGCATATACTTCCTTCAAGTTTCTTCACCTTTTCTTTGATTCTTAAAACATCAACATATGACCTCGTCACATTATGCAATAAGAATCTCATAATAGAAACTTAATAGAGTTAGACAATGGACTTTACCTAAAGTATAGTCAAACCTATTGACTTTACCATCCTTAAGATATTTCAGGTAAATTTCGTAGCTTCGCAACCAATGTCTTTCCTTTGGAAACAGAATCATATGGATTCTTTGGAAATGGTACATGGGACTATCACAGACTTAACCTTTCTCTTTACCATTTGGTCAACCAAGTTGACTATGGCCGATCCCTTTCCATTGGGAAGAGAAAGTTTTTCCTGGACCTCCAATGTCACCATTTTCAATGTCCAAATAGGTTTGGAAAGTAGATCTTCCAATCCAATTTGCTTTAATAATGCTCCAAATCATTGCTGATTTAGCATCATCAAGCAAATAGGTAAGATCATTAAGGGTCTTGTCGCGACCTGTCATCAGGGAGTGGCTGAAGAACCAAGTCAGCAGCCAGCTACCTCGAGACTTCGACACCCGACTCACCCGACTTGTCAATATGTGGCTTAATCCCCAAGATCTAAGCAAATATGGACTTTACTTGCCAATATGGATTGAGTGACTTAGAACTTATCAAGTCTTAAAACTTGTGGGATAGGGAGATTTATTAGAGGAGGTGGATGAAGTGAAGTATGATTTCTAGTCCCACAAATGCCCAACAAAGAGATTGATCTTTCACCTTGATTGCCATTTGGGATATCATCTTCATTAGGAAGCTTGTTCCTAAAGATTTAGGAAGACCATAGTTGTCTAAACTAGACATCTATAATGGGAGAAATTCAAGTTAGTTGATTTGAAGTCCTTAATATAACAACCAATATGAAATATTAAGGCTAGGACCCAACAACCTATTTATAACTGGAAGAGGGATGCCGTAATCCAAATTATAAAATAGTTGAAGGTAGGTAAATGACGATTTACCAATTTCCACCATGAAAATGAAATATTTTATTATTAGGTTTTATTGGTTTTGAAACTCCTAGATCTTTTGAGATACATTGAACTTTCAATGGCATCTTTGAATGTCGATTGTGCCCTCTCAAGTTTGTGACTAGGATGCCGAGGATCACAAACAAGGTGTGAATAACCATAAAAATTGACTTGGTACCCTCAACAATATTACCTAATCGTTGTGTCGGTTAACCACATACGCTCCACCGATCTATAATAAAGTCAAGTTACCCTTTGCCACTCTTACTAGTCCATGTTAGTGTGCCAGTTAACCACACACGCTCCACTAACGACTTGGTAAGGTACAAAGTGTAATTTAATGGGCTAGCACCTTTTCACATTTTCCTAAGTAACTAAGATTGGGAATTTATAAGTGTTTTGTTACTTAGTATTTTTCATTATACTTTTAATGAAGGGAGAATTATAGTTCATTCCTACCCGTTCGGCTAACGACCCTCCACCAGTCAAGGAAGCGGTGGGTGAGAGTGGACACCCATTAAACTGTCATTTTATAGGCAGTAACCTTATACCCTCCTTATAGACCGGCTTCGTGAATGAGGCCTACTAACGGTAGGATTGACTTCCTCTTATACGTATCTATATAATTAAAATTATAATAATAGTATAAGGGGTGAATTTTAAAGTTTTTAAAATTTCAATGTTCAATTTGGAATTAACGTATACATGAGGAGTAACTTTTCAAATTCCAAAACTTGAGGGCAAGTTTTGAAACTATTTCAAGACTCTTTAAATCATAACTTATGAGTTTAATGGTTCATTAAAATGAAGACTCTTCATTTTAATGTAACCCCTTATTCTTTAAAAACACTTTAAAGAAGTGTCTCTTCAACATCCATAACTTGAGGACAAGTTATGGAGTTATTAAACTATTTAATGGAAAAAACTATTACATTTTATGTAACCTACAAAAATTTTATGAGTTTTTATGATTCATAAATATGACTTTTCACATAACTTGAAGACAAGTTACAAAAACATATTTTATGAACTTCTTTTAGACTAATATGGATTGAAAACAACTAAAACATATTTTTTTCATTATCAATCTAAACTAACACATAAATCAAGGAAACATAAAATTCTTGAAAATTCATAACTTGAGGACAAGTTATGAACTCCATACAATTTTCAACAAGATGACGAATTATATCACCAAACAATTTGCACACAATTCCGATGATCTAGCAAAACTCATAAGCATGATTATTCATAATCAACAATTTTCAAGAATAACATGAACACATATAAACTTGAAACTTTTATTATAGCATTGAAATCGGTTTAACATAATCATTACCACATTCAAAACAAGTTTTATAAGCCCAAAACAGTCAAAGGTAATGATTCTAGACCAATTCCAGCACCAAAACTCGAAAATATGTTGTTTGGGGGTCCACCTCGTCGAGTGCATGAACAAACTCGGCGAGTTGGATGCATTTTGCCTTGGAATCGTCGAGTCCCTTCATGGACTCGGCGATTCTGCTGGGCAGACAGCACCAAAAGTCGATTTTTAAGCAGTTTAAGCAAGTACAACAAGAAAACAAGCCTAGGCTCTGATACCACTGTTGGGTTTTGAGCAATCTAACACTCCTAAGTGTACATGCAACCCTAAATACCTTGGATCTATGTTTTCTCTATTATACATGCAAATATCAACTTTCCAAGGTATTGTTCTATTCTAGCATACAAAACTTTGAATTACACAAGTTAGAATAACATACCTTTTGTTGGTGCTTGTCTTCATGAAGCTTGAGTGCCTAGTGCCCCAAGTGTGACACCTCAAATGGTTCACACAACACCATAAGCACTTGGAATAACTTAGAGAGAAATTAGAACACTTCAAGAATCGGCTTTCCCTCCATGCATCTAGTCGCCAATTTCTCACATCAATAAGATACTTATATAGTTGTTACAATTAGGGTAAACCCTAATTGTCATGGCTTTCCATTTCCTTGTATCCATGGGTTCAAATACACCATGGAGCATCCATAGAGAATCCAATGGGTTTGAGCCCAACTTGATAATCCATGGAGCATTAGCCCACTATATAAGTATGGATGATTTACACAATCAACCCATATATTTAATTAGTCTTCTTTTGCTCACTTAATTAATTCTAAATCAATTATTGATCAATACTAATTAAATAATCTTATTAATATATTAGAACTTATAATATATTAATAAACCTTAAGTGTTATTTCTCTCATTTTAGTCTATCCAAGTGCATGATGCCATGCAACCCAATGACCATGCCGGGTCGGGTCAAGTCTTACCAATTATAGTTATGGACTTAGAAATTAATCCAACAAATGGAACATGGTATCCATTTCAATGATCCAATCGTGGGACATCATCTTCATAAGGAAAACTTTTTCCAAAAGATTAGGGAAGACCATAGTTGTTAGAACTAGACATCTATAAGGGAGAAATTCAATTTACTTGATTTAAGTCCTTAATATAACACACAAAATAAAATATTAAGGCTAGGACCCAATGCAATATTACACAATTCGGAAGAGGGATGCCGTAATCCAATTGCAAAATATTTTAAGGTAGGTAAATGACGATTTACCAATTTCCACCATGAAAAATGACCAGGCGGATTAATGTTAGTCAGAATGACTGGACAGAAGGCCAACGAAGGTAGTCAGTGGATGTAAGGTCTACCAAGCAGGGTGTTGAAAGCATATTGCAGGGCTATTGGCCGTAGAGAAACATCGAGGATGAAGTTTAGTTTAAGTTAGGGAGAGTTGTAACACCCATAATCAGAAAGACCAAGAAAAGAAATGAAAACCCTAGGTCAAAGGGGTCAACTCATCGAGTCCAGGGTGGAACTCGACGAGTCCGAGCGAGATCCGGGTCGAAGACTAAGTGACCGACTCGACGAGTCGGAAAATGGACTCGGTGAGTCCAATCAGGATTGGGAAGCCCTAAGTTCGGGACTTGGTTCCCTATATAAACATCTAAATCTTTGTCACACCCCAAAACCTAAACGACGGAATCGTTCGGGTGTGGAGGACATCATGTATAATATCACAACAATGCAAAGTAGTAAACAAGCAACAACATCATCCATTGCATTAAAAATATAATTTCATACGAGTGTGTTCTGTCAAGTTATATAGACACCAAAAAGTACATCAAAATAAAATAGGAGTCTTGAACAAGCTCCATATTCTCAAAAACCGGGCACCGGTACCTGTCTACTGGTGACCTGAGAATAAAAGTTATTTTGAAAGCGAGTATCGGCTTTAATGCTGGTGAGATCATAAGTATATTAGTGTCTGATTTTGTATGAAAGCATTTGTAAGATGTAATGTATAAGTTTTGTAAAGTTTGTATTTGTTTGAACTATCCTAGAAAACCCTATGTTTCCTACAAAGAGTAGCCTTCTACCAAGGCATCTACTAACTATATGTGTCTCTTGTAAGAGTATGTATTTTCCCAAATCCGACTATCATTAACCAAAAATATAGTTTTTACATTACCGTACATCATGTGAATGTTCACGAAGTGAATGTAATAGGAAAAATATTATAGTATTGTAGTGTTGTATTAAGTAACTACTACTGTACTAACTACCTTAAACCAATTGTTATTTAAAGTACCATGTGATCGGCCTATACCCTGCTACCGACTCAATAGTAAAACAACAATGTAAGATGCTGTAAGAAATGACATTTGGCACCGATAGACTTGCAAGTCCCACTGTAGCGAGCAGCAAGGTTCATGACAGTCAATCCAGTATAGATCTATACGCAAACTCATACGCTCCCTAATTAAGGAGATTCTGGACACAAAAAAGGTCATGGCAGGTAGTGTCATGACCCGTTTAATGGCTCACATAACTGAATGTAAAGTATATATAATGCATGTGCTAGCTGTATTGTGTGTTCTTTCTTTGTCTAGCTTGTATGTTTGTTTCTCATCACTATGCATTATGTTTGTTTCTCATCACCATGTATTATGTTTGTTTCTCATCACTATGTACTATTTTTGTTTTCTCATCACTATGTATCATGTTTGTTTATCATCACTATGTATTATGTTTGTTTCTCATCACTATAAGTTATGACTCATGTATGAACTGACTCTTTCTATGATTCATTGTTCTAGTATTAGTATTAGTAAAATCCTAAACTACGCTTATTGTAGTTTACTAGTAATATAACCTGTACGTATGAACATGGGAGTATACCCTTGCTACCCAATGATATTGAATTGACTGAAAGAACCTTTATGTCTATATATGTATACATAATATATAACTAATATTTAACAACCTTCGGACGGATAACGGATGCCCTACAACCACATCGCAACAAGCAAAAGGAGATAAAGCGAGCTGGCCTTTCTAAGCCCTTTAAACAATGCTTATATAACTATACATACATAGGCATGCATTTGATAATAAGTATAAAAGAGTTTAAGTAAAAGTATTTGATAACTAAAAGAGTTTCTAAAACAGTTTGAAGCAAAACAATTTGAACAGTAAGAAAACCACTGGTTTTGTAGTTATTAATCACATATGATTGATGTAATAACTATAAGTATTATATAACTATACATCATCCCCTCCTTAGAAGGAATTTCGTCCCGAAATTAGAATTTAAGCAAATAAGTAGTTACAAATAACTAAGTAAAAAGACGAGGATATTTCAGTTTCATCTGATCCTAACGCTCCCAAGTGATTTCCGGTCCTCGCTTGGCATTCCAGCGAACCTTCACTATTGGGATACGGCTTTGTTTCGTTTGCTTGACCTCTCGGTCCATAATCTCTACTCGTTCCTCCACGAAGTTGAGGCTCTCGTTGATCTCGATCTCAACGAGCGGAATAACAAGAGTCTCGTCAGACAGACACTTTTTCATGTTCGATACGTGGAAGGTAGAATGTATGTTACTGAGTTCGTGCGGTAAGTTAAGTTTATAAGCTATAGAGCCGATTCTTGCGAGAATCTCGAAAGGCCCAATGTACCTTGGATTTAGCTTTCCACGCTTTCCGAAGCGTATCAAGCCCTTCCAGGGTGAGACCTTCAATAGAACACGGTCACCCACCTGGAATTCCAACGATTTCCAACGTTTATTAGCATAGCTTTTCTGTCGGTCTCTGGAGGATTTCAATCGTTCGCGGATCTGAAGGATCTTCTCCGTCGTTTCCCGTATGATTTCCGAAACTAACTGGGTATCATCCACCTCAGTCTAGCACAGAGGGGATCTGCACTTTCGGCCATAGAGAGCTTCGAATGGAGCAACCTTTATGATCGTGTGATAGCTGTTGTTGTAGGAAAATTCGACAAGGGATAAATGAGTATCCCATGCTTTCCCAAATTCTATCACATAGGCTCGCAACATATCTTCCAATGTTTGGATAGTTCTCTCACTTTACCCGTCGGTCTGTGGATGGTAGGTTGTACTCATGTCCAGCCTAGTTCCTAAGAAACTTGGTAACGACTGCCAGAACCTCGAAGTGAATCTACTATCTCTGTCCGAAATAATGGATAACGGAACACCGTGCATCGTACAATCTCCCTAATGTAAGTTCTTGTAAGCTTCTCCATCTTGTCTGTTTCTTTGATCGGCAGGAAGTGTGCAAACTTGGTCAATCTATCGACAATGACCCATATACTATCAAGTGCACCCGTCGTCTTGGGAAACTTGGTTATGAAATCCATAGTAATCCACTCCCACTTCCATTCCGGTATCTTAGGTTGTTGTAGTAGACCGGAGGGTTTCTGGTATTCGACCTTGACCTTGGTGCAAGTAAGGCATTTACTCACGAAGATAGCAATCTCCGCTTTCATATTAGGCCACCAATATAACTTTTTAAGATCCAGATACATCTTATCTGAACTCGGGTGCATGGAAAAATGAGTGTTGTGCGCCTCGTTCATGACCAAGTCTCTGAAACCACCTAGTTTCAGGGTCCAGATCCGGTCCATGAAAAAATAAGCTCTGCCACCCTTAACCTCCAAGTTCTTATCCATCCCTCTCAGGGATTCACCCGCCACGTTTTCAGGCTTCAAAGCATCAAGCTGAGTCGCCTTAATTTCTATGGACAAGTGTGAATAGATAGTCATAGTCAATGATTTGACTCTTCGACCAGAATATTCCTTCTGACTTAAGGCGTCAGCTACTACGTTAGCTTTACCCGGATGATAGCGAATTTCATATTCGTAATCACTGAGTAGCTCGACCCACCATCGTTGTCTCATGTTGATCACCTTCTGATCGAATATGTGTTGCAGGCTTTTGTGGTCTGTAAAGATAGTGCTCTTCGTACCGTATAGGTAGCGTCTCCATATCTTTAGAGCAAACACAATTGCTCCTAGTTCAAGATCGTGGTTCGTGTAGTTGACCTCATGTGTCTTCAGCTGTCTCGAGGCATAGGCGATGACCTTACCTCGCTGCATCAGAACACATCCGAGCCCTTGATTCGATGCATCGCAATAGACTACAAAGTCTTCTATCCCTTCAGGGAGGGATAGTATTGGTGCGGTGCACAAGGCTCGTTTGAGCGTTTGGAATGCTCTCTCCTGCTTCTTTTCCCAATCAAAGGCCACGCCCTTCTGGGTCAGTGTTGTAAGAGGTTTCGCTATGCAGGAGAAGTTCTAAATGAACCTACGATAGTAGCCAGCGAGGCCTAGAAATTGATGAATTTCTGTAGGCATCTTTGGTGTTGACCAGTTCCCAATGGCTTTGATTTTGGAAGGGTCCACGTGTATTCCCTCTTCGCTAACCACGTACCCTAAGAATTCGACTCGTCGAATCCAAGATTCGCATTTCGTGAACTTTGCTTAGAGCTTCTCTGAGCGTAATGTTTCGAGGACTAGTCGCAGATGTTTACTATGCTCCTCCTTACTACGAGAGTAGATAAGTATGTCATCGATGAAGACGATGACGAACTAATCCAAGTATGGACGACACACCCGATTCATTAAGTCCATGAATACTGTGGGCGCATTTGTTAATCCGAACAGCATCACTACGAATTCATAGTGCCCATAACGAGTTTGGAAGGTTGTCTTAGGAACATCCTCCCCTAGCACTCATAGTTGGTGATATCCGGACCTTAAGTCGATTTTTGAAAAGAAGTTCGCCCCTTGAAGTTGATCAAATAAGTCGTCGATTCGAGGCAACGGATAACGATTTTTTACTGTAAGTTTGTTGAGCTCCCTGTAGTCGATGCACATACGAAACGATCCGTCTTTCTTCTTGAAGAACAAGATTGGAGTTCCCCAGGGTGAGAAGCTTGGTCTTATAACGCCCTTGCTGAGCAGTTCGTTAAGTTGACAGGACAATTCTTGCATCTCTGCAGGTGCCAGCCGATAGGGCGATTTGGCTACTAGGGTAGCCCCTGGAACTAAGTCGATTCAGAACTCGACTTGATGTTGAGGAGGTAATCCTGGGAGTTCTTCTGGAAAAATGTCGGGAAAGTCGCGTACTACTGGAATGTTCTGAATGTCCTTCGTTTCTTGGCTCACATCGACCACATGAGCAAGGAATGCTCGACATTCCTTTCGCTATAATTTCTGAGCTCGAATGCTCGAGATGATACGTTGGTTCATGCCAGGTTTGTCACCATAAACTACTAAGGTTTTTCCAGACATCAGATTAAGGCGAACAGCCTTTTCGTAACACATGATATCGGCACGATGAAGACTCAACCAATCCATGCTGATAATGACGTCAAAACTTTTAATTGAGACCGGCATGAGATCAATCGAAAATGAATGGATGTCTAAGGTTAGGTTACACCCTATAAATATACTGCTAGTGCTCTCTGTCTTGCCATTAGCCATTTCTACAGTGAACGGTTCTTTAAGTGCTCGTGATTTTTGCTTAAGTAAATGAGCAAATTTTGGGCTCACGAAACTTCTCTCCGCTCCACTATCAAATAGAATTCATGCATAAGCGTTATCGAGGAGAAACGTACCATTGACCACTGTGGGTTCGGCTACCGCTTCCTCATGGCCTATGGCCAGAACTCTTGCCACTCCACCGGAAAACCATGCCTTCGGGCAGTTCCTTTGGTAGTGGCCTACCTCGCCACATCCGTAGCAAGCTTGGCCCACTCCTGCACCGGGGACTTGGTTGATTGGCTTCGCCGGAGCTTTACAGAAATGGTCAGTGTGCCCCTTTCTATTGCAATTCAAACACTGCATTTCCCAGCAGGCACCAACGTGATGGAAGTTGCATTTGTTGCACTTGGGCGAACTTCCAACGTACTGCTTTACCAGAGCAGCAGCAGCAGGTGCTATCGCAGCATGTACTGCCACGACCTGCTGCATTTTGGCAGCCGTTTTCTTCCTTTTTTGCATCCCAAAACTTCCGCTTGGAATCAGCAGTTCTTGCAGGTTCTGAGATGGCCAGGGTAGTTGTTGTTGCGGTCGGGGTACGGACCCCATGGTCTATGAGCCGCTGTGCCAATCGTTTGGCACTATCAAATGTAGTGTGGTGTGATGCCAAGACATTTCCCTAGTATGGTGGCACCTGCCCCCATATGTATCTCTCGATCTTCTTTCCCTCTGTATGAACCATGTTGGGACAGAGGGCCACCAATTCGCAGAATCAGGCAGTATAGGCGGTTACGTTGGAGCCCTTCATGGTTAGGCTCCATAGCTCTTCTTCCAACTTCTAGATCTCGCCCCTCAGGCAGCACTCCTCAATCATGAGGTCTTTCAATGTATCCCAGCCCATAGCATTAGCCGCTATTAGAGATAGCGACTTAACATGCCTATTCCACCATGTTAGGGCTTTGGTTTCAAAGGTGCAACCAGCGACCATGACCTTGCTCTCCTCTGGACAGCAGCAGACTTCGAAAGCCAATTCGGTTTTCTCAAACCCTTGCGAGAGGGAAATGACTCTGCCAGTCCCCTTGAAGGACAATGGCTTACAGTTGGTGAAGTCCTTGTAGGAATACTCTTTCAAGCGCAACGGGATTTCACCATGAGTAGACAAGACATGGGTTCCTCCTCTAGTGGAACCAGATGAATGATATTGAGCCATGGTTGTAGCCATGGTCGCAGCTACGACAACATTTAGAGCTGTCGTGTCGAACTGAGGAGTAGGTGGTTGAGGAGGTGGAGGAGGTGGTGTTTCGTTATTAGGGTTTCTCCTTGGATTTCTACGAGGCAGCATCTTTGATCTATAAGTTTATGAAGATGAAAACATTGATAAGAATTTTAATGGAAGAATTGATGAGAATGACTCATGGACTAACTCATCATAGCCCAACAATACGATTGAATGTAGATCTAGAACTAATAGATGATCACATTTGGATAATAATTCCCATTAGATTAGGTACCTGTCAATATTACTGGAATTACAGATGTAACAAGTTCGGGAAAAATGGCCAACAGTACTAGGCCTTACATCAACCAAAATGGGAAAATTTTGATAAAATTACAACCTAACCAAGACCTAACAGGCCTATGATTTACAAAGATAGGGAATTAGACCAGAGTTTTACATAACTAGGTTATATCCAAAAGAGAGATGTTGATGAGAATCTATCGGCAACGAGAACTACCAGAGTGAGTTCTTGCTGAGCTCGAAGTTCTCTGACTTCAGCTCGGGTTTCAATGAGTTCCCTCCGAAGAGCTGCATTGTGAACCAGAGCCCTTTCGTGAGCAGACTCTAGTTGGCGAATGCGGATAATGTTTACGCCAGAGTTAGCATCAATCTCCAAGACTCGATTGATAGTTGATTGACCCAATATTGTGTTCCAAGAAATCCTACGAACCATGACAGGTAGGACCCTGTCAGCAGAACCTCCCTCATTTAGGTTGTAGAAACTTCTGTCTCCATTGGGTTGACATTGTTCCTGGCTCCATGTATTCAAGTTTGTTTCCCATAGAGGTGTGGGTCCTTGAAATGCGGGTCGGGGTTGTTATTCGGGGATTGACCTACTTAAGGTAGGTTGTTGACTTCGGGCTCCGAGTCAGATCCATCTGAGAAGCCTTCTACTGTTCTTATTGTGGTAGTGTTGGTAAGTTTTTAGACTTGTTGCAACCTCACAACCATCCTTAGGCACATGCTAGTCACTCCTTGGATAATGTAGTTGATCAGGCTACATCTTCCCAGGGTTGACCATATGTGTCTAAGTCTACTTGTGTTGTCCAACAATCGTAATACTTTTGTTCTGTCCTAGTGACACTGATTTTTAATATGAATGCATGTATGTATACTTAGTTAAATATTTTATTATTTAAAAGTATAAACTCTAATTCAGAGTATTTTAATCCTGCTTGTGTTTATATTTCATATATCTTTTATGGGTTGATACACTCAATTCACTATAAACAATGCTCTGACACCAATCTATCACACCCCAAAACCTGAACGGTGGAATCGTTCGAGGGTAGAGGACGTCATGTATAATATCATAACAATGCAAAGTAGTAAACAAGCAACAACATCATCCATTGCATTAATAATATAATTTCATACAAGTGTGTTCTGTCAAGTTATATAGACACCGAAAAGTACATCAAAATAAAATAGGAGTCTTGAACAAGCTCCATCTTCTCAAAAACCGAGCACTGGTACCTGTCTACTAGTGACCTGAGAATACAAGTTATTTTGAAAGCGAGTATCAGCTTTAAAGCTGGTGAGATCATAAGTATATTAGTGTCTAAGTTTGTATGAAAGCATTTGTAAGATGTTTGTAAGATGTAATGTATAAGCTTTGTAAAGTTTGTATTTGTTTGAACTATCCTAAAAAACCCTATGTTTCGTACTAAGAGTAGCCTTCTACCAAGGCATCTAGTAACTATATGTGTCTCTTGTAAGAGTATGTATTTTCCCAAATCCGACTATCATTAACCAAAAATATAGTTTTTACATTACCGTGCATCATGTGAATGTTCACGAAGTGAATGTAATAGGAAAAATATTATAGTACTGTAGTGTTGTATTAAGTAACTACTGCTGTACTAACTACCTTAAACTAATTGTTATTTAAAGTAACATGTGATCAGCCTGTACCCTGCTACTGACTCAATAGTAAAACGACGATGTAACACGCCGTAAGAAATGACATTTGGCACCTATAGACTTGCAGGTCCCACTGTAGCGAGCACCAAGGTGCATGACAGTCAATCCAGTATAGATCTATACGCAAACTCTTACGCTCCCTAATTAAGGAGATTCTGGTCACAAAAACGGTCATGGAAGGTAGTGTCATGACCCGTTTAATGGCTCACATAACTGAATGTAAAGTATATGTAATGCATGTGGTAGCTGTATTGTGTGTTCTTTCTCTGTCTAGCATGTATGTTTGTTTCTCATCACTATGCATTACGTTTATTTCTCATCACTGTGTATTATGTTTGTTTCTCATCATTATGTACTATGTTTGTTTTCTCATCACTATGTATCATGTTTGTTTCTCATCACTATGTATTATGTTTGTTTCTCATCACTATAAGTTATGACTCATGTATGAACTGACTCTTTGTATGATTCATTGTTCTAGTATTAGTATTAGTAAAATCCTAAACTACGCCTATTGTAGTTTACTTGTAATATAACTTGTACGTATGAACATGGGAGTATACCCTTGCTACCCAAGGATATTGAATTGACTGGAAGAACCTTTATGTCTATATATGTATACATAATACATAACTAATATTTAGACGACCTTCGGACGGATAACCGATGCTCTAACCCCACATCCCAACAAGGAAAAGGAGATAAAGCGAGCTGGCCTTCCTAAGCCCTTTAAACATTGCTTATATAACTATACATACATAGGCATGCATTTGATAATAAGTATAAAAGAGTTTAAGTAAAAGTATTTGATAAGTAAAAGAGTTTGTAAAACAGTTTGAAGCAAAACAGTTTGAACAATAAGAAAACCACTGGTTTTGTAGTTATTAATCACATGTGATTGATGTAATAACTATAAGTATTTAACTTGTATTCCCCCCCCCCCCCCCCGGCCCGCCATAAAATCATTTAAAAAACCTTTAAATCGTTGATTAAGGGGTATGAACTCACCTGTAGTGAGTGGTACGGATGAACTGGAGATGTAGGATTGTTAGGTGTCAAGTGAACTCTTAAACACACTCTATGATACTAGTTAACATATAATATTACATATATGTATCCAATTAGTGTTTAAACAACTAATAAACAAAGTTAAGACACCTTAGGACATGCTAAACACCTTTTACAAGTGTTATAGGTCCCAAGGGTTGCATCTATGTGTTGTAGGGAAAGGCTAGTGTGTTTGGGGTTCAAGGAAAACTCCATTACAAAGTTTACGGTTTTGTGGTTATTGCCAAAAGAGTTTACGGTCGTAAACCCTTGGGTTTATGGTTGTAAGCTCACACACTTGATGACCATTTGATGTTTGAAGCCTTAAGAGTCCCTAGAAGCTTTTCTACTTGATGTACGTGACTAAGGAAGGAACAAGGGCACCATTTCACTCCTAATTGGATTTTACGGTCCCTAAACCATTTTCCTTTGGGTTTACTACCGTAAACCCATAAGGTTTATGGTATTTGGGGGTTTTTAAGTCCTTAGCTCATCAAGGTAATAGTCTAGGTTAGATTCTAGGCATAAGGAATAAATATGGGGCATTCATACACCCTTTGGGGTGTTTACGGTTTTGGGAGATCCCTAAACCGTAAACACATAAAAATGAGTGACTTTGATGCTTTTCATGGACTTATACTCATCAAGGCTTGTGATGGACTAAAGCACCCTTAGGCACCTTAACTTGGTGTTTACGGTTCAAGAACTTCTTGAACCGTGAACACCTAGTTCTTGGTGTTCCTTGGTGATTTCCTTGATATTAAGATGTATAGCAAGCTTTAAAAGACTCTACGATAGAAGTACATACTATGTGGAAGCTTGAAATGAGCTAAAAGTCCAAGAACACTAGTGTGTGTTCTTGGTGAAAAAAAAGAATCAACCTTTTTGGAATGATTTCACGGTTAGAAGTGTTTTAAAACACTAGATCAAAGCATATAATCACTTAAGGAAGCTAGAAACACTTACTAGATTGAAGATCTTGAAAATCTTTTGGATGATACTTGAGAGAGAATGGGTTTTGGATCTTGAGTTTTTGGAAAAATGAAAATAATGACTTGTTCTCGTATATAAACTCTCAGATTTAGGGTTTTTGTCAGAAAATGTTTTATTCAGGCAGTAAACTCTAATTTCTTAGAGTTTTGGAATAACAGTGTTCAACAATAACCCTAGTGCATCCTCTCTCTTGATATCTCTAAAGTGTGAAATCCTGAAATACTCAAACTTATTATAAAAAGTCTGAAAATTGACAGCAACTGTTCTGACTCCTATTGACTTGATGTGTTTGTACATAATAGAAATTTCAGGTTGTCACATCATCCCCTCCTTAGAAGGAATTTCATCCCGAAACTAGAATTTAAGCAAATAAGTAGTTACAAATAACTAAGTAAAAAGACAAGGATATTTCAGTTTCATCTGATCCTAACGTTGCTAACTGATTTCCGATCCTCGCTTGGCATTCCAGCGAACCTTCACTATCGGGATACGGCTTTGTTTCGTTTGCTTGACCTCTCGGTCCATGATCTCTAATGGTTCCTCCACGAAGTTGAGGCTCTCGTTGATCTCGATCTCATCGAGCGGGAAAACAAGAGTCTCATCAGACAGACACTTTTTCATGTTCGATACGTGGAAGGTAGAATGTACATTACTGAGTTCGCGCGGTAAGTTAAGTTTGTAAGTTATAGGGCCAATTCTTGCGAGAATCTCGAAAGGCCCAATGTACCTTGGATTTAGCTTTCCACGCTTTCCAAAGCGTATCAAACCCTTCCAGGGTGAGACCTTCAATAGAACACGGTCACCCACCTGGAATTCCAACGATTTCCTACGTTTATTAGCATAGCTTTTCTGTCGGTCTCTGGAGGCTTTCAATCATTCGCAGATCTGAACGATCTTCTCCGTCGTTTCCCGTATGATTTTCGGAACTGTGAGAGTGTTGTCAAGAACTTTTCCTTTAACTAACTGGGTATCATCCACTTCATTCTAGCACAAAGGGGATATGCACTTTCAACCATAGAGAGCCTCGAATGGAGAAACCTTTATGCTCGTGTGATAGCTGTTGTTGTAGGAAAATTCGACAAGGGGTAAATGAGTATCCCATGTTTTCCCAAATTCTATCACATAGGCTCGCAACATATCTTCCAATGTTTGGATAGTTCTCTCACTTTACCCGTCGGTCTGAGGATGGTAGGTTGTACTCATGTCCAGCCTAGTTCCTAAGAAACTTTGTAACGACTGCCAGAACCTCAAAGTGAATCTACTATCTCTGTCCGAGATAATGGATAAGGGAACACCGTGCATCATACAATCTCCCTAATGTAAGTTCTTGTAAGCTTCTCCATCTTGTTTGTTTCTTTGATCGGCAGGAAGTGTGCAGACTTGGTCAATCTATCGACGATGACCCATATGCTATCAAGTGCACCCATCACCTTGGGCAACTTGGTTATGAAATCCATAGTAATCCACTCCCACTTCCATTCCGGTATCTTAGGTTGTTGTAGTAGACCGGAGGGTTTCTGGTATTCGACCTTGACCTTGGTGCAAGTAAGGCATTTACTTACGAATATAGCAATCTCTGCTTTCATATTAGGCCACCAGTATAAGTTTTTAAGATCCAGATACATCTTATCTGAACCCGGGTGCATGGAAAAATGAGTGTTGTGCGCCTCGTTCATGACTAAGTCTCTGAAACCACCTAGTTTCAGGTTCCACATCCGGTCCATGAAATAATAAGCTCCGCCACCCTTAACCTCCAAGTTCTTATCCATCCCTCTTAGGGATTCACCCGCAACGTTTTCAGGCTTCAAAGCATTGAGCTGAGTCGCCTTAATTTCTGTGGACAAGTGTGAATGGATAGTCATAGTCAATGATTTGACTCTTCGACCAGAATATTCCTTCTGACTTAGGGCGTCAGCTACTACGTTAGCCTTACCCGGATGACAACAAATTTCACATTCGTAATCACTGAGTAGCTCGACCCACCATCATTGTCTCCTGTTGATCTCCTTCTGATCGAATATGTGTTGCATGCTTTTGTGGTCTGTAAGGATAGTGCTCTTCGTACCTTATAGGTAGCGTCTCCAGATCTTCAGAGCAAACACAACTGGTCCTAGTTCAAGATCGTGGGTCCTGTAGTTGACCTCATGTGTCTTCAGCTGTCTCGAGGCATAGGCGATGACCTTACCTCGTTGCATCAGAACACATCCGAGCCCTTGACTCGATGCATCGCAATAGACTACGAAGTCTTCTATCCCTTTAGGGAGGGATAGTATTGGTGCGGTGCACAAGGCTCGTTTGAGCGTTTGGAACGCTCTCTTTTGCTTCTTTTCCCAATCAAAGGCCACGCCCTTCTGGATCAGTGTTGTAAGAGGTTTCGCTATGCAGGAGAAGTTCTGAATGAACCTACGATAGTAGCCAGTGAGGCCTAGAAATTGATGAATTTTTGTAGGCATCTTTGGTGCTGACCAGTTCTCAATGGCTTTGATTTTGGAAGGGTCCACGTGTATTCCCTCTTCGCTAACCACGTACCCTAAGAATTCGACTCGTCGAATCCAAGATTCGCATTTCGAGAACTTTGCGTAGAGCTTCTTCGAACGTAATGTTTTGAGGACTTGTCACATATGTTGACTATGCTCCTCCTTACTACGAGAGTAGATAAGTATGTCATCGATGAAGACGATGACGAACTGATCCAAGTAAGGAAGACACACCCGATTCATTAAGTCCACGAATATTGTGGGCGCATTTGTTAATCCGAACGGCATCACTGCGAATTTATAGTGCCCATAACGAGTTTGGAAGGCTGTCTTAGGAAAATCCTCCCCTAGCACTCATAGTTGGTGATATCCGGACCTTAAGTCGATTTTCGAAAAGAAGTTCGCCCCTTGAAGTTGATCAAATAAGTCGTCGATTCGAGGCAACGGATAACGATTTTTGACCGTAAGTTTGTTGAGCTCCCTGTAGTCGATGCACATACGAAACGATCCATCTTTCTTCTGAATGTCCTTTGTTTCTTGGCTCACATCGACCACATGAGCAAGGAATGCTCAACATTCCTTTCGCTATAATTTCTGAGCTCGAATGCTCAAGATGATACGTCGGTTCATGCCAGGTTTGTCACCATAAACTACTAAGGTTTTTCCAGACATCAGATTAAGGCGAACAGCCTTTTCGTAACACATGATATCGGCACGATGAAGACTCAACTAATCCATGCTGATAATGACGTCAAAACTTTTAATTGACACCGGCATGAGATCAATCGAAAATGAATGGATGTCTAAGGTTAGGGTACACCCTATAAATATACTGCTAGTGCTCTCTGTCTTGCCATTAGACATTTCTACAGTGAACGGTTCTTTAAGTGCTCGTGATTTTTGCTTAAGTAAATGAGCAAATTTTGGGTTCACGAAACTTCTCTCCGCTCCACTATCAAATATAATTCATGCATAAGCGTTATCGAGGAGAAAAGTACCAGTGACCACTGTGGGTTCGGCTACCGCTTCCTCATGGCCTATGGCCAGAACTCTTGCCACTCCACCGGAAAACCCTGCCTTCGGGCAGTTCCTTTTGTAGTGGCCTACCTCGCCACATCCGTAGCAAGCTTGGCCCACTCCTGCACCGGGGACTTGGTTGATTGGCTTCGCCGGAGCTTTACAGAAATGGTCAGTGTGCCCCTTTCTATTGCAGTTCAAACACTGCATTTCCCAGCAGGCACCAACGTGATGGAAGTTGCATTTGTTGCACTTGGGCGAACTTCCAACGTACTGCTTTACCAGAGCAGCAGCAGCAGGTGCTATCGCAGCATGTACTGCCACGACCTGCTGCATTTTGGCAGCCGTTTTCTTCTTTTTTTCATCCCAAAACTTCCGCTTGGAATCAGCAGTTCTTGCGGGTTCTGAGATGGCCAGGGTAGTTGTTGTTGCGGTCGGGTTACGGACCCCATGGTCTATGAGCCGCTGTGCCAATCGTTTGGCACTATCAAATATAGTGTGGTGTGATGCCAAGACATTTCCCTGGTATGGTGGCACCTGCCCCCATATGTATCTCTCGATCTTCTTTCCCTCTGTATGAACCATGTTGGGACAGAGGGCCACCAATTCGCAGAATCAGGCAGTATAGGCGGTTACGTTGGAGCCCTTCATGGTTAGGCTCCATAGCTCTTCTTCCAACTTCTAGATCTCGCCCCTCAGGCAGCACTCCTCAATCATGAGGTCTTTCAATGTATCCCAGCCTATAGCATTAGCCGCTATTAGAGATAGCGACTTAACATGGCTATTCCACCATGTTAGGGCTTTGGTTTCAAAGGTGCAACCAGCGACCATGACCTTGCTCTCCTCTGGACAGCAGCAGACTTCGAAAGCCGATTCGGTTTTCTCAAACCCTTGCGAGAGGGAAATGACTCTGCCAGTCCCCTTGAAGGATAATGGCTTACAGTTGGTGAAGTCCTTGTAGGAGCACTCTTTCAAGCGCACCGGGATTTCACCATGAGTAGACAAGACATGGGTTCCTCCTCCAGTGGAACCAGATGAATGATATTGAGCCATGGTTGTAGCCACGATCACAGCTATGACAACATTTTGAGTTGTCGTGTCGAACTGAGGAGTAGGTGGTTGAGGAGGTGGAGGAGGTGGTGTTTCTTTATTAGGGTTTCTCCTTGGATTTCTACGAGGCGGCATATTTGATCTATAAGTTTATGAAGATGATAACATTGATAAGAATTTTAATGGAAGAATTGATGAGAATGACTCATGGACTAACTCATCATAGCCCAACAATACGATTGAATGTAGATCTAGAACTAATAGATGATCACATTTGGATAATAATTCCCATTAGATTAGGTACTTGTCAATATTACTGGAATTACAGATGTAACAAGTTCGGGGAAAATGGCCAATAGTACTAGGCCTTACATCAACCAAAATGGGAAAATTTTGATAAAATTACAACCTAACCAAGACCTAACAGGCCTATGATTTACAAAGATAGGGAATTAGACCAGAGTTATACATAACTAGGTTATATCCAAAAGAGAGAAGTTGATGAGAATCTATCGGCAACGAGAACTACCAGAGTGAGTTCTTGATCCCGACAGGAGACGTTCTATGTCCCTTATACGCCTATCAGCTCTTGCTTGCTGAGCTCGAAGTTCTCTAACTTCAGCTCGGGTTTCAATGAGTTCCCTCCGAAGAGTTGCATTGTGAACCAGAGCCCTTTCGTGAGCAGACTCTAGTTGGCGAATGCGGACAGTGTTTACACCAGAGTTAGCATCAATCTCCAAGACTCGATTAAGAATGGCAATGAGGTGGGTTCGGGGCGGGGAATGGATTCCCAAACCCGCCCCGATAACTTTTGGGTATCTTATCGGGGCGCTCCATTGGGTTTCGGGTTTCCCCGTCGGGTTTCGGGTATCTTATCGGGTTTACAACAACTGATAACGAAATCTTTATTCTCTTTTAGGGTACCCCAATGTCTTATAAAATATACATGTTCTAGCAACTCTTTTAAATTAAAAACATGATGCATCACTTTAATAAAATAAACAGGACGTTATATAAAAAATTATTTGATTTAAGTTTTGTTTAATACGTCAAAACACATAAAAATGATCATTAACACCAGATTGTTAATAACTAAAAAAATTGTCCACGATAAGTATTTTATATTTGAACGTGTACAATTAACAGCAAAAATTTTTGAACATATATATATATATATATATATATATATATATATATATATATATATATATATATATATATATATATATATATATATATAATCGGGGCGGGGCGGGGCGGGGCGAGGATAACCCACTCCCTGCCCCGAACCCGATAAAAAACCCGATAACGACCCGTTACCCGACCCGAAATGATCGGGTTTCGGGTTTCCCCGTCGGGTTCGGGTTTTTTTGCCATCCCTAGACTCGATTGATAGTTGATTGACCCAGTATCGTGTTCCAAGAAATCCTACAAACCATGACAGGTAGGACCCTATCAGCAGAACCTCCCTCATTTAGGTTGTAGAAACTTCTGTCTCCATTGGGTTGACATTGTTCCTGGCTCCATGTATTCAAGTTTGTTGCCCACAGAGGTGTGGGTCCTTGAAATGCGGGTCGGGGGTTGTTATTCGGGGATTGACCTACTTAAGGTAGGTTGTTGACTTCGGGCTCCGAGTCAGATCCATCTGAGAAGCCTTCTGCTTGATGATCATCCAAAGGGATTTGATGCTCATCATCGGACTCTGCTTCAAGCCATCTAGCATTTCCGTTGGGTGGAAAGTACGGGTCGTCATGATGATAGAATCCAGCCATGATATCTATGCGAGAAAAGGGGTAAGGAAATAATTAATAGACGGACTAACTAGATAATTATAAGGTGATATTTATTAGTTACTCCAATACTTGTCTAGGCATACCAGTTATATGTGATCCGGAACATGATAGACCTTCGAATAAGTGATCTTAACTCTAAGCCCACAACCCAACAAGGATAGGAAATAAAGCAAAGATTCACAGCTTCTTAGTCTATGACACCCTAGGTACATATAGCCTTAGTGTATCCACTGGACAACCATTAACATACTAATAAAGACCTTTAGTTCTCAAATAAGTAATTATAGTAACACAAAATACTCCTATAGTATTTTAGTTTAATTTTATGTTCTACTGTTCTTATTGTGGTAGTGTTGGTAAGTTTTTAGACTTGTTGCAACCTCACAACCATCCTTAGGCACATGCTAGTCACTCCTCGGATAATGTAGTTGATCAGGCTACATCTTCCCAGGGTTGACCATATGTGTCTAAGTCTACTTGTGTTGTCCAACAATCGTAATACTTTGATTCTGTCCTAGTGACACTGATTTTTAATATGAATGCAAGTATGTATACTTAGTTAAATATTTTATTATTTAAAAGTATAAACTCTAATTCAGAGTATTTTAATCCTGCTTGTGTTTATAGTTCATATATCTTTTATGGGTTGATACACTCAATTCACTATAAACAATGCTCTGACACCAATCTATCACACCCCAAAACCTGAACGGCGGAATCGATCGGGGGTAGAGGACGTCATGTATAATATCATAACAATGCAAAGTAGTAAACAAGCAACAACATCATCCATTGCATTAATAATATAATTTCATACAAGTGTGTTCTGTCAAGTTATATAGACACCGAAAAGTACATCAAAATAAAATAGGAGTCTTGAACAAGCTCCATCTTCTCAAAAACCGAGCACTGGTACCTGTCTACTAGTGACCTGAGAATACAAGTTATTTTGAAAGCGAGTATCAGCTTTAAAGTTGGTGAGTTCATAAGTATATTAGTGTCTGAGTTTGTATGAAAGCATTTGTAAGATGTTTGTAAGATGTAATGTATAAGCTTTGTAAAGTTTGTATTTGTTTGAACTATCCTGGAAAACCCTATGTTTCATACTAAGAGTAGCCTTCTACCAAGGCATCTAGTAACTGTATGTGTCTCTTGTAAGAGTATGTATTTTCCCAACTCCGACTATCATTAACCAAAAATATAGTTTTTACATTACCGTACATCATGTGAATGTTCACGAAGTGAATGTAATAGGAAAAATATTATAGTATTGTAGTGTTGTATTAAGTAACTACTGTTGTACTAACTACCTTAAACTAATTGTTATTTAAAGTACCATGTGATCGGCCTGTACCCTGCTACCGACTCAATAGTAAAACGACGATATAAGACGCTGTAAGAAATGACATTTGGCACCTATAGACTTGCAGGTCCCACTGTAGCGAGCAGTAAGGTGCATGACAGTCAATCCAGTATAGATCTATACGCAAACTCATGCGCTCCCTAATTAAGGAAATTCTGGACACAAAAACGGTCATGGCAGGTAGTGTCATGACCCGTTTAATGGCTCACATAACTGAATGTAAAGTATATGTAATGCATGTGCTAGCTGTATTGTGTGTTCTTTCTCTGTCTAGCCTGTATGTTTGTTTCTCATCACTATGCATTATGTTTGTTTCTCATCACTATGTATTATGTTTGTTTCTCATCACTATGTACTATGTTTGTTTTCTCATCACTATGTATCATGTTTGTTTCTCATCACTATGTATTATGTTTGTTTCTCATCACTATAAGTTATGACTCATGTATGAACCGACTCTTTGTATGATTCATTGTTCTAGTATTAGTATTAGTAAAATCCTAAACTATGCCTATTGTAGTTTACTAGTAATATAACTTGTACGTATGAACATGGGAGTATACCCTTGCTACCCAAGGATATTGAATTGACTGGAAGAACCTTTATGTCTATATATGTATACATAATATATAACTAATATTTAGATGACCTTCGGACGGATAACCGATGCCCTAACCCCACGTCCCAACAAGCAAAAGGAGATAAAGCGAGCTGGCCTTTCTAAGCCCTTTAAACAATGCTTATATAACTATACATACATAGGCATGCATTTGATAATAAGTATAAAAGAGTTTAAGTAAAAGTATTTGATAAGTAAAAGAGTTTGTAAAACAGTTTGAACAGTAAGAAAACCACTGGTTTTGTAGTTATTAATCACATGTGATTGATGTAATAACTATAAGTATTTAACTTGTATCCCCCCTCCATAAAATCATTTAAAAAACCTTTAAATCGTTGATTAAGGGGTATGAACTCACCTGTAGTGAGTGGTACGGATGAACTGGAGATGTAGGATTGTTAGGTGTCAAGTGAACTCTTGAACACACTCTATGATCCTAGTTAACGTATAATATTACATATATGTATCCAATTAGTGTTTAAACAAATAATAAACAAAGTTAAGATACCTAAGGACATGCTAAACACCTTTTACAAGTGTTATAGGTCCCAAGGGTTGCATCTAAGTGTTGTAAGGAAAGGCTAGTATGTTTGGGGTTCAAGGAAAACTCCATTACGGAGTTTACGGTTTTGTGGTTATTGCCAAAAGAGTTTACGGTCGTAAACCCTTGGGTTTATGGTTGTAAGCTCACACACTTGATGACCATTTGATGTTTGAAGCCTTAAGAGTCCCTAGAAGCTTTTCTACTTGATGTACGTGACTAAGGAAGGAACTAGGGCACCATTTCACTCCTAATTGGATTTTACGGTCCCTAAACCATTTTCCTTTGGGTTTACTACCGTAAACCCATAAGGTTTATGGTATTTGGGGGTTTTTAAGTCCTTAGCTCATCAAGGTAATAGTCTAGGTTAGATTCTAGGCATAAGGAATAAACATGGGGCATTTATACACCCTTTGGGGTGTTTACGGTTTTGGGAGATCCCTAAACCGTAAACACATAAAAATGAGTGACTTTGATGATTTTCATGGACTTATACTCATCAAGGAAGGATTTAAACTTGTTACAAAGGCTTGTGATGGACTAAATCACCCTAAGGCACCTTAACTTGGTGTTTACGGTTCAAGAACTTCTTGAACCGTGAACACCTAGTTCTTGGTGTTCTTGGGTGATTTCCTTGATATTAACATGTATAGCAAGCTTTAAAAGACTCTACGATAGAAGTACTTACTACATGGAAGCTTGAAATGAGCTAAAAGTCCAAGAACACTAGTGTGTGTTCTTGGTGAAAAGGAAGAATCAACCTTTTTGGAATGATTTCACAGTTAGAATTGTTTTAAAACACTAGATCAAAGCATATAATCACTTAAGGAAGCTAGAAACACTTACTAAATTGAAGATCTTGAAAATATTTTGGATGATACTTGAGAGAGAATGGTTTTGGATCTTGAGTTTTTGGAAAAATGAAAATAATGATTTGTTCTCATGTATATACTCTCATATTTAGGGTTTTTGTCAGAAAATATTTTATTCAGGCAGTAAACTCTAATTTCTTAGAGTTTTGGAATAACGTCTTGAACAATAACCCTAATGCATCCTCTCTCTTGATATCTCTAAAGTGTGAAATCCTGAAATACTCAAACTTATTATAAAAAGTCTTAAAATTGACAGCAACTGTTCTGACTCCTATTGACTTGATGTGTTTGTACATAATAGAAATTTCAGGTTGTCACATCATCCCCTCCTTAGAAGGAATTTCGTCCCGAAATTAGAATTTAAGCAAATAAGTAGTTACAAATAACTAAGTAAAAAGACGAGGATATTTCAGTTTCATCTGATCCTAACACTCCTAAGTGATTTCCGATCCTCGCTTGGCGTTCCAGCGAACCTTCACTATCGGGGTACGGCTTTGTTTCGTTTGCTTGACCTCTCGGTCCATGATCTCTAATGGTTCCTCCATGAAGTTGAGGCTCTCGTTGATCTCGATCTCATCGAGCAGGATAACAAGAGTCTCGTCAGACAAACACTTTTTCATGTTCCATACGTGGAAGGTAGAATGTACGTTACTGAGTTCGCGCTGTAAGTTAAGTTTGTAAGCTATAGGGCCGATTCTTTTGAGAATCTCGTAAGGCCCAATGTACCTTGGATTTAGCTTTCTACGCTTTCCGAAGCGTATCAAGCCCTTCCAGGGTGAGACCTTCAATAGCACACGGTCACCCTCCTGGAATTCCAACGATTTCCTACGTTTATTAGCATAGCTTTTCTGTCGGTCTTTGGAGGCTTTCAGTCGTTCGCGGATCTGAAGGATCTTCTCCGTCGTTTCCCGTATGATTTCCGGAACTGTGAGAGTGCTGTCAGGAACTTTTCCTTTAACTAACTGGGTATCATCCACCTCAGTCTAGCACATAGGGGATCTGCACTTTCGGCCATAGAGAGCTTCGAATGGAGCAACCTTTATGCTCGTGTTATAGTTGTTGTTGTAGGAAAATTCGACAAGGGGTAAATGAGTATCCCATGCTTTCCCAAATTCTATCACATAGGCTTGCAACATATCTTCCAATGTTTGGATAGTTCTCTCACTTTACCCGTCAGTCTGTGGATGGTAGGCTGTACTCATGTCTAGCCTAGTTCCTAAGAAACTTTGTAACGATTGCCTGAACCTCAAAGTGAATCTACTATCTTTGTCTGATATAATGGATAAGGGAACACCGTGCATCATACAATCTCCCTAATGTAAGTTCTTGTAAGCTTCTCCATCTTGTCTGTTTCTTTGATCCGCAGGAAGTGTGCAGACTTGGTCAATCTATCGACGATGACCCATACGCTATGAAGTCCACCCGTCGTCTTGGGCAACTTGGTTATGAAATCCATAGTAATCCGCTCCCACTTCCATTCTGGTATCTTAGGTTGTTGTTGTAGACCGGAGGGTTTCTGGTATTCGACCTTGACCTTGGTGCAAGTAAGGCATTTACTCACGAAGATAGCAATCTCTGCTTATATATTAGGCCACCAGTATAACTTTTTAAATCCAGATACATCTTATCTGAACCCGGGTGCATGGAAAATGAGTGTTGTGAGCCTCGTTCATGACCAAATCTCTGAAACCACCTAGTTTCAGGGTCCAGATTCGGTCCATGAAATAATAAGCTCCGCCACCCTTAACCTCCAAGATCTTATCCATCCCTCTCAGGGATTCACCCGCCATGTTTTCAGGCTTCAAAGCATCGAGCTGAGTTGCCTTAATTTCTGTGGACAAGTGTGAATGGATAGTCATAGTCAATGATTTGACTCATCGACCAGAATATTCCTTCTGACTTAGGGCATCAGCTACTACGTTAGCTTTACCCGGATGATAACGAATTTCACATTCGTAATCACTGAGTAGCTCGACCCACCATCGTTGTCTCATGTTGATCTCCTTCTGATCGAATATATGTTGCAGGATTTTGTGGTCTGTAAAGATAGTGCTCTTCGTACCGTATAGGTAGCGTCTCCAGATCTTCAGAGCAAACACAACTGCTCCTAGTTCAAGATTGTGGGTCGTGTAGTTGACCTCATGTGTCTTCAGCTGTCTCGAGGCATAGGCGATGACCTTACCACGCTGCATCAGAACACATCCGAGCCCTTGATTCGATGCATCACAATAGACTATGAAGTCTTCTATCCCTTTAGGGAGGGATAGTATTGGTGCGGTGAACAAGGCTCGTTTGAGCATTTGGAACACTCTCTCCTGCTTCTTTTCCCGATCAAAGGCCACGCCCTTCCGGGTCAGTGTTGTAAGAGGTTTTTCTATGCAGGAGAAGTTCTGAATGAACCTACGATAGTAGCCAGCAAGGCCTAGAAATTGATGAATTTCTGTAGGCATCTTTGGTGCTAACCATCAAAGGCCACGCCCTTCTGGGTCAGTGTTGTAAGAGGTTTTTCTATGCAGGAGAAGTTCTGAATGAACCTACGATAGTAGCCAGCAAGGCCTAGAAATTGATGAATTTCTGTAGGCATCTTTGGTGCTAACCAGTTCTCAATGGCTTTGATTTTGGAAGGGTCCACGTGTATTCCCTCTTCGCTAACCACGTACCCTAAGAATTCGACTCATCGAATCCAAGATTCGCATTTCGAGAACTTTGCATAGAGCTTCTCCGAACTTAATGTTTCGAGGACTTGTCACAGATGTTGACTATGCTTCTCCTTACTACGAGAGTAGATAAGTATGTCATCGATGAAGACGATGACGAACTGATCCAAGTAAGGACGACACACCCGATTCATTAACTCCATGAATACTGTGGGTGCATTTGTTAATCCGAACGGCATCATTACGAATTCATAGTGCCCATAACGAGTTTGGAAGGCTGTCTTAGGAACATCCTCCCCTAGCACTCATAGTTGGTGATATCCGGACCTTAAGTCGATTTTTGAAAAGAAGTTCGCCCCTTAAAGTTGATCAAATAAGTCGTCGATTCGAGGCAACGGATAACGATTTTTGACCGTAAGTTTGTTGAGCTCCCTGTAGTCGATGCACATACGAAACGATCCGTCTTTCCTCTTGAAGAAAACGATTGGAGTTCCCCAGGGTGAGAAGCTTGGTCTTATAATGCCCTTGCTGAGCAGTTTGTTAAGTTGACAGGACAATTCTTGCATCTCTGCAGGTGCTAGCCGATAGGGCGATTTGGCTACTAGGGTAGCCCCTGGAACTAAGTCGATTCGGAACTCGACTTGACGTTGAAGAGGTAATCCTGGGAGTTCTTCAGGAAAAATTTCGGGAAAGTCGCGTACTACTGGAATGTATGTGACTAAGGAAGGAACTAGGGCACCATTTCACTCCTAATTGGATTTTACGGTCCCTAAACCATTTTCCTTTGGGTTTACTACCGTAAACCCATAAGTTTTATGGTATTTGGGGGTTTTTAAGTCCTTACCTCATCAAGGTAATAGTCTAGGTTAGATTCTAGGCATAAGGAATAAATATGGGACATTTATACACCCTTTGGGGTGTTTACGGTTTTGGGAGATCCCCAAACCACAAACACATAAAAATGAGTGACTTTGATGATTTTCATGTACTTATACTCATCAAGGAAGGATTTAGACTTGTTACAAAGGCTTGTGATGGACTAAAGCACCCTAAGGCACCTTAACTTGGTGTTTACGGTTCAAGAACTTCTTGAACCGTGAACACCTAGTTCTTGGTGTTCTTGGGTGATTTCCTTGATATAAAGATGTATAGCAAGCTTTAAAAGACTCTAGGATACAAGTGCTTACTATGTGGAAGCTTGAAATGAGCTAAAAGTCCAAGAACACTAGTGTGTGTTCTTGGTGAAAAGGAAGAATCAACCTTTTTGGAATGATTTCACGGTTAGAATTGTTTTAAAACACTAGATCAAAGCATATAATCACTTAAGGAAGCTAGAAACACTTACTAGATTGAAGATCTTGAAAATCTTTTGGATGATACTTAAGAGAGAATGGGTTTTGGATCTTGAGTTTTTGGAAAAATGAAAATAAAGACTAGTTCTCATATATATACTATCAGATTTAGGGTTTTTGTTAGAAAATATTTTATTCAAGCAGTAAACTCTAATTTCTTAGAGTTTTGGAATAACAGTGTTGAATAATAACCCTAGTGCATCCTCTCTCCTGATATCTCTAAAGTGTGAAATCCTAAAATACTCAAACTTATTCTAAAAAGTATGAAAATTGACAACAACTGTTCTGACTCCTATTGACTTGATATGTTTGTACATAATAGAAATTTTGGGTTGTCACAATCTCTCCCGTAGGCTTCTCTATAGCCTTTCTTATCCAGAACATGAAACCCTAAGCCTCCATTTTAGCACATTCAAGCTTTCTTGCCATTTTGGGTGATTTGAAGGAAGAAGGAGGAAGGGAACCTTTGGTGATTCAAGGATTGGCTTTAGATCTAGAGTTGATGTGGCTTTTCAGATCCTCTGAGGTAATAAGCTGACCTTATTGCATTTAGATCTATCTTATGGTTGAGATTTGGTCATTTTGAGTATGGAGGATCTTTATACTGAGTTTGGAGTAGATATGAGGTTACTACTCAGATCTAGGCTATTAAGGATCCAAAAAGCCATAAAGTTTATGCCAATAAGTTGTTGGTGAAGCCCCTTGGTCAAAAAACCTAACCCTAGAGTGCTTTAAGCCCATATCTCTTTGGTTTCACGTAAGTTTGCAACTTTACGTGAGGAATGGACTTGGGAAGAGTAGATCTATAAGTTGGAGCCCCTACATGGCTCGAAAAGCCATTGTATGGATTAAGAACTAAATCGACTCGGCGAGTCACATGGGTCTCACAGATCGTTGAACTCGACGAGTCTTGGGGTGACTCGTCAAGTTGAATGGGTCTACGGCCACAATGTCGGCCCATGTAGTTATGAGTAGGAAGACCCGGGGTTGAGTCCTAGGTATTGCTTGCTAGTATGATATCCCGGACCAAGGTCCGATGTCGGGCGGGTGCCTAAGGAATGGTTTGCATGACAGAGTATACTTGTTGTCTGTGTGATACATGTATGTGCCTGGTAGTAAAGTGAGTTTGGGCGAGGTCCCGTATGTCACCAAAAACAGAGTATGGATGGTGTTCCATATCTCATTAGTAGCAGAACATGGGCTAGGCCCGAGGTAGGCATGGAGTGAGTGTGGGCGTTGGCCCGTATCTCACCTACCATAGGAGCTTGGACGGGGTTTCATGACTCACTAGTGACAGGACAGGGGCAAGGCCCAAGACAGGCGAGGCCTAAGGACAAGAATGCGGTAGGGTATGTTCAGTTACGTGTTATATGCTATTTTATACTATATGTGGTTAGCGGGTGGGGCCTGGAGCGGGGCTCGAAGCCAGGCGGGGCCTGGAGCGGCGGGGCCATTGTAATGGGCGGGGCCCAAAGTAGCGGGCGAGGCCTGAAATAGCGGTCATGGCCCAGTATATGCAGTATGTATGCTTGTGCTTGTATGGTATGTGGTAGGTTGGGGAACTCACTAAGCTTCGTGCTTACGGTTTTCAGTTTAGGTTTCAGGCACTTCCGGTAGCGGAGAGAAGAGCTCGGGGTGATCGCATCACAAACACCATTGATTAGTCAGCCTGGGATGTTTTACTCTGATAACGAAATATGTTTTGGAATTAATACTCTGAATTTATGTTATGACTTATGATATGTTTTTATGAATATGGCTTTGATAATGTTTTAAAGAAAATTTTTTGGTACGGATTTCTGGGATGTTACATTTTAATTATACATATATAATATATTAGACTTTTAATTTTAAATAGTATAATGGTGTATTTTCAACTTTTAAAATACTTGATGGTTTAATCTATTAATAAATTATACTCTTAATTTAATTAAACTTAAACCATATGATTATGGATTTAAATATACTCTTTTAATTAAACATTTAATTAACTATTAATAAAGTCCATAATAATTAAATGAACTATTCAAAAAAACATCAACATACTAAATCAAATTAAAACTATTTAATTAATTTTAAGTTATGAACCCATGAGTTACGTTTTTTGAAAACTTTTCAAATTACTAGGCTTTCTGTTAATTCAATGTTTCTTAATTGAAACTTTTCAACTTTTAAAACTTGAGGGAAAGTTTTGTAATTCTTGAAAAACTTTTGAACTCCATAACTTAAGGAATTAATATATTTTATGAAGATGAGATTTTTCAAGTTCCATAACTTATGGAACTCATCAAAAACATTAAGATCAATTTAACTAATATTTATTTGTAACTCCTAAAAAAGAACTTTTGAGTTCCAAATTTGATGACAAAATTTGTAACTCCTTAAAAACATTTAGATCAAACAAATAATAAAACAATCATATCATCTTTCCTTTTATTAAACTGATCTAATTCAACTCTTGTAGCAAAATGATTCCAATTTTACAAATAATTAGTTTTTCACAAAATCAAGTAATTATCTTAAAATTTTGGCAATCATCATGTTATTGGATGGGGATAATCATTACCATATAAAAAAAATCACATTTTATGAACCAAAACATTTTGTGGTAATGATCATAATCTAAAACAGGACAAAACCCCGAAAACCCTACCAACTGATCATCCAACTCGTCGAGCCAGCCTATGGAGTGGTCAAGTTCATGACCAAAATCATCCAACTCGTTGAGTCAAATAGTGGACTTGTCGAGTTCATGCTGATAGAAATATTTTTTTTCATTTTGCTTCAACTTTGAACAATTAGCTATGCATAAATATAATAGAAAATTACCCATGACTCTGATACCACTGTTGGGTTTTGTGTACTATAACACTCTTATGGTGCACATACAACCCTAATAGATTTGGATCTAAGTTTTCTCTAATTATACATGCAATAAAATTTCCAAAGCATGAAGCCTAAAACTAGCATACAATTTGACATATGAACCATAAAAGTAAGTGTGACAACCCGAAATTTTCTTTTGGTCAAACCTTAAAATTCAACCCCTTCGCATCGTGATTTAATATCATTATTGCTTAGTTTTAAGAAATATAAAGTTCGTTTAATTATTTTATTATTATTTTTAAACAAACGGGTAAAAGAAAGTGTCGTCTCCGGTTTTTATTTTGAAAACCGCAAACACTTCACGTATTAGAATCACCCGACTAAACTTTTATCTTTTGGGTTTAGGAATCACCCAAAAACCATAAACTCATGCCTAAGTATGAGTTTACTCCCCCAATAAACTAGTCATTGTGTTTACTCCCCAAATAGTGAAAAGAGTAAACTCCCAAAAACTCTCTCAACTATCATCCAACATTTAATTCCAAAACTCCGATCTTGTAAGTGTTCTAACCATTTCAAGTTAGTAAAACACTTAATCTAGTGTTTGTGCATCTATTCATCCATTCATTTCCGGTTTTTGTTTAGATTTTCCAAAACACCAAGAACACACACTAAGTGTTATTGGCCCTTTTAGCTCGAATCAAGCACCATTATAGTAAGTACTCTCATACTTAAGTGCTTGTAAGCTAGTATATCAAACAAACACCAAGGAAATCAGCCAAGAACACCATGATTGAGGTGTTCACGGTCCAAGAAGATGCTTGGACCGCAAACACCATAAAGTCCCTCAAATTTGGTTTAAGTCCCATTTTAAGCCCTAGTTTGAAGCCCTAGACTTACCTTAACATATCTAAACCTTCCATTGATATGTCTAAGCATTGTAAAACATCAAACACCACAAAATATAGGTGTTTACGGTCTAAGGATGCCACAAAACCGTAAACACCCAAAAAGGTGTTTAAATGAGTCATATTCCTTTCCTAACCCTAAAGACTAACTTAGATGTTTACCTAGTTGTGATAAGGACTTAAAACAATGGAAATACCACTTCCCATAAGGGTTTACGGTAGTAAACCCAAGGAAAAATACCCTTAGGCCGTAAACACCTCAAGGAGGGTGTTTTGTGGTCTTAATCCATTCCAAGAGCTAAACCACATAGCAAGGTTACTTCTATGGACTTGTTAAACTCCAAAACAACTCATGGATTGCAATATTTGGAGTTTGGACTGTAAACCCTAGAGTTTACTACCGTAAACTCCAAGGGTAAAGGTCATTTAGACCGTAAACTCCCAAGGAGTTTACCCTTGGATCCCAAACACCCTAGTTATGCCCTACTAGCACTCGGATGCAAACCTTGTGAACTTTAACACTTGAAACAAAGTGTTTTCAGGTTCTAGAGTCTCCCAACTCATATTATTAGTTATAATAAGGCTAATTAGTTATACATATGTTCATTATATGATAACTAGGCTCGTGCGTGTGTACAAGTCTCCGTTTGCCACCAAGCACGGTATCCGATACTTCAATCCAATCCACTCACCACAAGTGAGTTCATACCCCTGTTAATTAACCTTTGAATTACTTTTAAATATTTTAAATACTTTTATGGGGGGGATACAATTTAAATACTTATAGTTATCACATCAATCACATGTGATTAATAACTATAGAACATATGATTCTATCACTGTTCAAACTGTTTATCAAACTGCTTTACTTCAAGATGTTTTACAAACTCTTTTCTTACCAAATACTTTTATTTAAACTTTGTTATAATTCTTATAAATTACATGTCCATATATGTATAGATATATAAGAAATGTTTAAAGGACTTAGGAAGGCCATCCACCCTATTTCCTTTTCGCGCTTGAGATGTGGTCTGGTGGGATTTCGGGTAGTCGTCCGAAAGTCGTTTCAATATTAATTATATATCAATTGTACATATATAGACATAAAAAGTACTTCCATATTCATGCGTATTAGTTACATCATTAGTAAGTTACCATCGGGGTAACACAAGATCATACTACTACAATTTCTAGATCAATGAGACAGTTCAATTATGAGTCAATACTTAATACTATGAGAACATATACAATACATTACTATGAGTACATATACAACTATATTAGAAAGAGAACATATACAACTATACTAGAGAAGAACATATACAACTATACTAGAGAAGAACATATACAACTATACAAGAGAAGAACATATACAACGATACTAGAACAAGTAATATTACATTACATAGACATGAATACATTAACAATTGTGATCCACTGTATTGCAGCATGCCGTAAATGTCATGGCCCGAGTTGTAGCCAGAATTCTCTTGGAGGGAGAGTGTAAGTTTGTGTATAGATCTATACTGGATTGATTATCCTACACCTTGCTGCTAGCTACAGCCGGACCTGCAGGTCTGCGGGTGCCAAACGTCATATCATTTTACGACCTATATTTGTCGTTGTTTATCCAGTCTATAGTATGGTACAATTAATCATAGGATGCCTTAATATAAATCAGGTTTAAGGTAGTTAGTACAGTAGTAGTTCCTATAATACAACACTACAGTACTACATTAATTTACTCTTTACACAATTAGTGATCTTTTCACTTAAACATTTATGTACAAACTATATTTTGAGAATGATAGTTACACCTGAGTAAATTACACACTTTTATAGTAAACGAACATACAAAACAGTTAAGCCTTGGTAGAAGGCTACTTTAATAGAAAATATAGGTTTTTCTGAGAGATTCAATCTTTTACAAACACTTACATACATTTTACAAACTTACACTTGAGACATGTTCAAATGTTTTGATAACAAACACTGACACTAAAATACTTATGAACTCACCAGCTTTATGCTGATAAACTTTTTCAAAATAACTTGTATTCTCAGGTCATCAGTAGACAGGTACCGATGCCAGCTTTTGAGAAGATGGAGCGCATCCAAGACTCCTCTTATTATTTTGATTTACATTATTTTTGGTGTCTATAACTATAAAGAACACACTTGTATTAAAATTATATATTTAATGGAATGGATGATGTTGTTTGCTTATTTACTGTTATACTGCATTGTGATACTTTACATGACATCCTCCACCCCAGAACGTTTCCGCCATTCATGGTTTTGGGGTGTGACAGATTGGTATCGGAGCATTGTTTATAGTGAATCAAGTATATCAACCCATAAAAGATATACTAAACTATAAACCCATTTGGGATTAAAACACTCTGATCAAGAGTCTATACTTTAAATACTAAGATATTTAATTAAGTATACTAGTCTGCATTCATACTAAAACCAGTGTCACAACGACAAGAACAAAAGTATTACGATTGTTAAATATCACAGGTAAGCTCGGGGATATATAGTCAGTCCTAGGAATGGCATAGCCTGATCAACTATGCTGGTCCGAGGAGTGATTAGCATATGCCCTATAATGGTTGTGATGTGTTAACAAGTCTAGAAACTTACCAACAATACCACAAGAAGATCATTAGAACCTAAACTTAAAATACTATAGGTGTATTTTGTACTACTAGCTACATATATAATATATCCTTATACTCTCTTCTCGTGTAGATTTAAATGGTCGGATTCCATCACGGCGACCCGTACTTTCCAAATGAAGGCAACACAGGATGGCTCGAAGCAGAGTCCGATGATGGGCACCAAATTTTGTTGGATGATCATCAAGCTGAAGGCTTCTCGGATGGATCGGACTCTGAGCCTGAAGTCAACAACCTACCTCCAGTAGGACAAGCCCCAAACAACAACCCTCGACCAGCTTTTCCAGGTCCCACTCCCTTGTGGATAAATAACTTGAATCGCTGGAGTGACGAAAAAGGTCAACCCTTACCTTACTTTGGGGACCGAACGTTTTACCACGTTAGCGATGGTGGCTCTGCGGATCGAGCTCTACCCGTCATGATCCGCAGAATAGCTCGAAATGATGAACAAGGTCGAGCGGCCATCGATCGAGTCATGGAGATTGATTCTAACTCTGGTGTCAACACAATCCGCATCCGCCGTCTTGAAGAAGACATGGAACGGACCTGGAGAACCAATAAAACCCTGCAGCAACATCTGATTGCCTTTCAAGCAGAAGTCATGGAACTTCGAGCTCGTCAAAGGGCTCATGAATGACACCTTCAAGAAGTAATACGTCAAATGAGAGACCTCAGGGATCTCCCGAGGAATACTCATTGTCGTTAGAAGATGTCTAGTACATCTTTATCTTTTGGGTTAAGGATTAGCCTTTAACATCTGTGAGCTAAGTAACACTTGTCTGTAAATATTCCTAACTTTCAGTACTCTAATTAGGAATCTAAGATCTGTCAAACTTTTCAGTCTGGTATGATGTAAGACCTATTGTTAGGTCGATTTTCCCTGAACTTATTACATCGGTAATACCAGTACTATTGACATCTATCTAATGTGTGGGAAAAATCTTTACACTCTTGTTTTCCTACTAATCTTCCTTGTTATGATCTCAAACACTCATTCAACTGTTGGGCTATGGTTAGTTAGTCCATGTGTCACTCTCACCTTACGTACAAATTGATTCTTACCACTTTGCTTATCTTTATAAACTTATATCTGAAAGATGCCTCCTCGCAAATCTCCCCGAAATAACCCTGAACCTCCACCGCCTTCTCCACCTCCGGTCATCGATACAGCAGCCCTAAATGATGTCGTAGCTGCAGCAGTGGCAACTGTCATGGCACAGTATCACTCTACTGATGCCAGCAGAGGTGGAACCCCTGTTAACTCTATCCCAGTTGAAACTCCTGTGCGCTCGAGAGAGTTCTCTTACAAGGATTTCACCAACTTCAAGCCGAAGTCCTTTCATGGGACCGACAGAGTCATTGCCCTCTCGCAATGGTTCGAGAAGACTGAATCAGTCTTCGAAATTTGTTCATGCCCTGCTGCGAGCAAAGTCAAATATGTCGCATGCACCTTTGAAGTAAAGGCCCTGGCGTGGTGGAATGGCCATGTTAAAGCTCTAACCCTCGTCGTAGCCAACGACATAGGCTGGGAAACGATGAAAGACCTCATGATTGAGGAATACTGCCCGAGGGGCGAAATCCAGAAATTGGAGCAGGAGCTTTAGAGCCTGACCATGAAGGGCACCAACATTGTCGCTTATACCGCCAGATTTAGTGAACTGGTGGCCCTCTGCCCTAATATGGTTCCCACTGAATGGAAAAAGATCGAAAGGTACATGTGGGGGCTAGTGCCTCCGTATCAGGGGAATGTCCTATCATCAAACCCCGCTACCTTCGACAGTGCCAAGCGACTGGTACAGCGACTCATTGACCATGGAGTCAAAACCCCTGCAACAACAACCACCCTAGCCATCCCGGAACCCTCCAAACCCGCTGACACTAAGCGGAAGTTTTGGGAAGACAAGAAGAAACAGCGAGCTGCTAAAAAGCAGCAAGTTGTGGCTGTTCATACCGCGATAACCCCTGCTGCTGATACTGCTCCGGTGAGACAGTATGCTGGAAGTTTGCCTAAGTGAAACAAATGCAAGTTCCACCACAATGGCCCCTGCCGTGAAATGCAGTGCTCTAACTGCAACAGGAAAGGACACACCGTCTGTTTCTGTAAATCCCCGGCGAGGCCGATCACCCAAGTCCCCGGCTCTGGTGCGAGCCCGACCTGCTATGGATGTGGTGAAGCAGGCAACTATAAGAGGGACTGCCCCAAAGCGAAGAATGCTGGCGAAGCAGGGAGGGTACTGGCAATAGGCCATGGGGAAGCAGTTACTGAACTGACAGTGGTAACTGCTATGTTCCTCCTCGATAACTCCTATGTATGCATTCTGTTCGATAGTGGAGCGGAGCGAAGCTTCGTGAACCATAAATTTGCCCGCGTGCTTAAACAACAACCACACGCACTTAAAGAACAATTCACAGTAGAAATGGCTAATGGAAAAACAGAAAACACCAATAGCATATACTTAGGATGTACCCTAACTCTAGATAACCATTCATTCCCAATCGACCTTATACCGGTCTCGATTAAAAGCCTCAACGTTATCATCAGCATGGATTGGTTGAGCCTTCATCGCGCCAACATCATGTGCTTCGAGAAAGCAGTCCGTCTAAACCTCCCGTCTAACGAAACTCTTATCGTCTGCGGCGACAAATCCGGTGCGAGTCTCCGTATTATATCAAGTATTCAAGCACAGAAATATTTGCGTAAAGAATACCATGCATTCCTTGCTCACATTGTCGACACGAACCTCGAAACGAAAGAACTAAAGAGCATTCTAGTAGTGAGCGACTTCCCCGGCATTTTCCCAGAAGAGCTACCAGGATTACCTCCGCAACGATGGGTCGTGTTCAGAATCGACTTAGTCCCAGGAACTGTCCCAATAGCCAAGTCGCCCTACCGATTAGCACCAGCAGAGATGCAGGAACTATTCGGTCAACTTAACGAACTGCTCAGCAAGGGTTTCATAAGACCAAGTTTCTCACCTTGGGGAGCACCAGTTTTTTTTGTTAAGAAGAAAGACGGATCATTCCTTATGTGTATCGACTACAGGGAACTCAACAAACTGACGGTCAAGAATCGATACCCTCTGCCGCGCATAGACGATCTATTTAACCAACTGCAAGGGGCGAGTTACTTCTCCAAAATTGATCTGAGATCAGAATATCACCAGTTACGAGTACTAGAGGAGGATGTTCCAAAGACAGCCTTCCAAACTCGTTACGGACACTACGAGTTCGTGGTGATGCCATTTGGATTGACCAATGCGCCCGCAGTTTTCATGGACCTGATGAACAGAGTATGACGACCTTACTTGGATCAGCTCGTCATCGTTTTCATTGACGACATCCTGATCTACTCCCGAAGTAAGGAAGAGCATGGCGATCACCTGCGACAAGTTTTAGGAACTTTACGAACGGACAAACTCTATGCAAAGTTCTCTAAATGTGAATTTTGGATCCGAAGAGTCGAATTCTTAGGACACGTGGTAAGCGAAGAGGGAATCCACGTGGACCCATCCAAAATTAAAGCCATTGAGAACTGGTCAGCACCGAAGACGCCTACAGAAATTCGTCAATTTCTAGGCCTCGCTGGCTACTACCGCAGATTCATACATAACTTCTCCCGAATAGCGAAACCTCTTACAACCTTGACCCAGAAAGGCGTGGCCTTTGACTGGGAAGAGAAACAAGAAAGAGCGTTCCAAACGCTCAAGCGAGCCTTGTGCACCACACCAATACTATCTCTCCCCAAAGGGATAGAAGACATCGTAGTCTATTGCGATGCATCGAACCAAGGGCTCGGGTGTGTTCTGATGCAGCGAGGTAAGGTCATCGCCTACGCTTCCAGACAGTTGAAGACACACGAAGTTAACTACACGACCCACGATCTTGAACTAGGAGCCGTGGTGTTTTCTCTGCAGATCTGGAGACATTACTTGTACAGGACGAAAAGCACTATATTTACCTACCACAAGAGTTTACAACACATATTTGATCAGAAGGAGCTCAACATGAGACAACGACGGTGGGTCGAGCTACTCAGTGACTACGAATGCGATATTCGTTATCATCCGGGTAAAGCCAACGTAGTAGCAGACGCCCTAAGTCGGAAGGAATATTCTGGTCGCAGGGTCAAGTCATTGTCAATAACCATCCATTCACACTTGTCTAAACAAATTCAGGCGTCCCAACTTGAAGCCATGAAACCTGAAAATGTGCCGAGTGAAACCATTTAGAAGCCAAGGGTAACGGAGCCTTATATTTCATCGACCGGATCTGGACACCGAAACACGGTGGTTTCCGAGACTTGGTCATGACTGAGGCGCACAACACTTGGTATTCCGTCCATCCAGGTTCAGATAAGATGTATCTAGATCTTAAAAAGCTATACTGGTGGCCTAATATGAAAGCAGAGATTGCCACCTTCGTAAGTAAATGCCTTACTTGCGCAAAGGTTAAGGTCGAGTACCAGAAGCCCTCCGGTTTACTGCAACAACCAGAGATTCCAGAATGGAAGTGGGAGCGGATCACTATGGATTTCATAACCAAGTTGCTCAAGACAACGGGTGGACTTGGTACCATATGGGTCATCGTCGATAGATTGACCAAGTATGCACACTTCCTTCCTATCAAAGAAACCGACAAGATGGAGAAACTTACGAGAACATACATTAGGGAAATCGTATGGCTACATGGTGTGCCTATATCCATTATCTTCGATAGAGATAGTAGGTTCACCTCAAGATTCTAGCAATCACTACAACATTCCCTAGGAACAAGGCTAGACATGAGCACAGCCTACCATCCACAGACCGACGGGCAAAGTGAGAGAACAATCCAGACTTTAGAAGATATGTTGCTTGCTTGTGTAATTGACTTTGGAAAAGTGTGGGATACCCATTTACCCCTCTTCGAATTTTCCTACAACAACAGTTATCACACAAGCATAAAGGCAGCACCATTTGAAGCCCTTTACGGCCGAAAGTGCAGATCCCCTCTATGTTGGGCTTATGTAGGTGATACCCAATTAGCCAGGGGGCAAGCTTCTGACAGTACTCTCACCGGTCCGGATATCATTCGGGAAATGACATAGAAAATCGTTCAGATCCGTGAACGGTTGAAAGCCTCTAGAGACCGACAGAAGAGCTACGCTGATAAGCGAAGAAAACCTTTGGAATTTCAGGTGGGAGACCGAGTCCTTCTCAAAGTCTCACCCTGGAAGGGCTTGATATGCTTCGGTAAGCGTGGGAAGTTTAATCCGAGGTACATAGGGCCTTTCAAGATTCTCGCAAGAGTCGGCCCCGTAGCATACAAACTCGACCTACCCGACACACTTTGTAACGTACATTCTACATTCCACGTAAGGAATTCAATGTTTCTTAATTGAAACTTTTCAACTTTTAAAACTTGAGGGAAATTTTTGTAATTCTTGAAAAACTATTGAACTCCATAACTTAAGGAATTAATATATTTTATGAAGATGAGATTTTTCAAGTTCCATAACTTATGGAACTCATCAAAAACATTAAGATCAATTTAACTAATATTTATTTGTAACTCCTAAAAAAGAACTTTTGAGTTCCAAATTTGATGACAAAATTTGTAACTCCTTAAAAACATTTAGATCAAACAAATAATAAAACAATCATACCATCTTACCTTTTATTAAATTGATCTAATTCAACTCTTGTAGCAAAATGATTCAAATTTTACAAATATTTAGTTTTTCACAAAATCAAGTAATTATCTTAAAATTTTGGCAATCATCATGTTATTGGATGGGGATAATCATTACCATATAAAAAAAATCACATTTTATGAACCAAAACATTTTGTGGTAATGATCCTAATCTAAAACAGGACAAAACCCCGAAAATCCTACCAATTGATCATCCAACTCGTCGAGTCAGCCTATGGACTCGTCAAGTTCATGACCAAAATCATCCAACTCATCGAGTCAAATAGTGGACTCGTCGAGTTCATACTGATAGAAATATTTTTTTCATTTTGCTTCAACTTTGAACAATTAGCTATGCATAAATATAATAGAAAATTACCCATGACTCTGATACCACTGTTGGGTTTTGTGTACTATAACACTCTTATGGTGCACATACAACCCTAATAGCTTTGGATCTAAGTTTTCTCTAATTATACATGCAATAAAATTTCCAAAGCATGAAGCCTACAACTAGCATACAATTTGACATATGAATCATAAAAGTAAGTGTGACAACCCGAAATTCTCTTTTGGTCAAACCTTAAAAGTCAACCCCTTCGCATCGTGATTTAGTATCATTATTGCTTATTTTTAAAACATATAAAGTTCGTTTAATTATTTTATTATTATTTTTAAACGAACGGGTAAAAGAAAGTGTCGTCTCGGGTTTTTATTTTGAAAGCCGCAAACACTTCGCGTATTAGAATCACCCGACTAAACTTTTATGTTTTGGGTTTAGGAATCACCCAAAAACCGTAAACTCATGCCTATGTACGAGTTTACTCCCCAATAAACTAGTCATTGTGTTTACTCCCCAAATAGTGAAAAGAGTAAACTCCCAAAAACTCTCTCAACTATCATCCAACATTTAATTCCAAAACTTCGATCTTGTAAGTGTTCTAACCATTTCAAGTTAGTAAAACACTTAATCTAGTGTTTGTGCATCTATTCATCCATTCATTTCCGGTTTTTGTTTAGATTTTCACACACTAAGTGTTCTTGGCCCTTTTAGCTCGAATCAAGCACCATTATAGTAAGTACTCTCATCCTTAAGTGCTTGTAAGCTAGTATATCAAACAAACACCAAGGAAATCAGCCAAGAACACCATGATTGAGGTGTTCACGGTCCAAGAAGATGCTTGGACCGCAAACACCATAAAGTCCCTCAAATTTGGTTTAAGTCCCATTTTAAGCCCTAGTTTGAAGCCCTAGACTTACCTTAACATATCTAAACCTTCCATTGATATGTCTAAGCATTGTAAAACATCAAACACCACAAAATATAGGTGTTTACAGTCTAAGGATGCCACAAAACCGTAAACACCCAAAAAGGTGTTTAAATGAGTCATATTCCTTTCCTAACCCTAAAGACTAACTTAGATGTTTACCTAGTTGTGATAAGGACTTAAAACAATGGAAATACCACTTCCCATAAGGGTTTATGGTAGTAAACCCAAGGAAAAATACCCTTAGGCCGTAAACACCTCAAGGAGGGTGTTTTGTGGTCTTAATCCATTCCAAGAGCTAAACCACATAGCAAGGTTACTTCTATGGACTTGTTAAACTCCAAAACAACTCATGGATTGCAATATTTGGAGTTTGGACTGTAAACCCTAGAGTTTACTACCGTAAACTCCAAGGGTAAAGGTCATTTAGATCGTAAACTCCCAAGGAGTTTACCCTTGGACCCCAAACACCCTAGTTATGCCCTACTAGCACTCGGATGCAAACCTTGTGAACTTTAACACTTGAAACAAAGTGTTTTCAGGTTCTAGAGTCTCCCAACTCATATTATTAGTTATAATAAGGCTAATTAGTTATACATATGTTCATTATATGATAACTAGGCTCGTGCATGTGTACAAGTCTCTGTTTGCCACCTAGCACGGTATCCGATACTTCAATCCAATCCACTCACCACAAGTGAGTTCATACCCCTGTTAATTAACCTTTGAATTACTTTTAAATATTTTAAATACTTTTATGGGGGGGGGGGGGGGGGAATACAATTTAAATACTTATAGTTATCACATCAATCACATGTGATTAATAACTATAGAACATATGATTCTATCACTGTTCAAACTGTTCATCAAACTGCTTTACTTCAAGATGTTTTACAAACTCTTTTCTTACCAAATACTTTTATTTAAACTTTGTTATACTTCTTATAAATTACATGTCCATATATGTATAGATATATAAGAAATGTTTAAAGGACTTAGGAAGGCTATCCACCCTATTTCCTTTTCGCGCTTGAGATGTGGTCTGGTGGGATTTCGGGTAGTCATCCGAAAGTCGTTTCAATATTAATTATATATCAATTGTACATATATAAACATAAAAAGTACTTCCATATTCATGCGTATTAGTTACATCATTAGTAAGTTACCATCGGGGTAACACAAGATCATACTACTACAATTTCTAGATCAATGAGACAGTTCAGTTATGAGTCAATACTTATTACTATGAGAACATATACAATACATTACTATGAGTACATATACAACTATACTAGAAAGAGAACATATACAACTATACTAGAGAAGAACATATACAACTATACTAGAGAAGAACATATACAACTATACTAGAGAAGAACATATACAACGATACTAGAACAAGTAACATTACATTACATATACATGAATATGTTAACAATTGTGATCCACTGTATCGGAGCATGCCTTAAATGTCATGGCCTGAGTTGTAGCCAGAATTCTCTTGGAGGGAGAGCATGAGTTTGCGTATAGATCTATACTGGATTGACTATCCTACACCTTGCTGCTAGCTACAGCCGGACCTGCAGGTCTGCGGGTGCAAAACATCATATCATTTTACGACCTACGTTTGTCGTTGTTTATCCAGTCGATAGTATGGTACAGTTAATCACATGATGCCTTAATATAAATCCGGTTTAAGGTAGTTAGTGCAGCAGTAGTTCCTATAATACAACACTAGAGTACTACATTAATTTACTCTTTACACAATTAGTGATCTTTTCACTTAAACATTTATGTACAAACTATATTTTGAGAATGATAGTTACACCTGAGTAAATTACACACTTTTTACAGTAAATGAACATACAAAATAGTTAAGCCTTGGTAGAAGGCTACTTTAATAGAAAATATAGGTTTTTCTGAGAGATTCAAACTTTTACAAACACTTACATACATTTTACAAACTTACACTTGAGACATGTTCAAATTTTTTGATAACAAACACCGACACTAAAATACTTATGAACTCACCAGCTTTATGCTGATAAACTCTTTCAAAATAACTTGTATTCTCAGGTCATCAGTAGACAGGTACCGATGCCAGCTTTTGAGAAGATGGAGCGCATCCAAGACTCCTCTTATTATTTTGATTTACATTATTTTTGGTGTCTATAACTGTAAAGAACACACTTGTATTAAAATTATATATTTAATGTAATGGATGATGTTGTTTGCTTATTTACTGTTATACTGTGTTATGATACTTTACATGACGTCCTCCACCCCAGAACGTTTCCGCCGTTCATGGGTTTGGGGTGTGACAGTAAGTTAGAAGATTACCTCTTGTTGTAACGTGTTGTATTTTGACCTTTAAGAGCTTAGTGCCTCAAATGTTGCACCTCTAATGGAATCACAAGACACCATGAACAATTAGAGAAGAAAAAGAGAGAAGTTATGAAGCTCAAAATCATCCATATCTTGCAATGTTACTCTTAGGTCTGATTTTGGCTAAAGGGGTTACACATATATAGTTTGGAATTCCTAAGGTTTAACTTGTAAATCCTAGTCCATTTACTTAAATCTTTAAGCAATCCAATAATACATATGATGAGCCTTATAGAATAACTCTTCATGGACACCCACATAGAATATGTCCATCCTAATCAATATGGATCATTGGTCCACACTATAAATATTACTCATTGACTTAACCAGTCCCCATTAATTTAATTAGTCTCTTTTGATCACTAAATTAATTCCAAATTAATTTGTTGTTCAATACTAATTAAATAATATGATTTCTCTATTAATATAGTATACTTATAATATACGGATAAATCATAATAACCTCTTTCTCAAATATCCATCCTATCAAATTGTCCTGGTGAATGCAACCCAAAAGGATTATGCTACTCTCAGGTCAAATGCATACCAATTATAGTTATGAGCTTAGACACATAATCCAACAATAGAATTATCCAAGTGGGAGACTATTTGATTAGGTGTCTAAGTCAATAACTAAATTGATATATACTTGAATTATTAATAAAGTCCTTTTGGGTTGCCCTCAAACATAGTAATTGAATATGGTGACTTTTAGAGGGAAAGACTGATTTATTAATTTATCATATGATTAATAAATAACATTACATTATTTGTTAATACATTCTGAGAATAATATATTAATTAGTAATTGTATTATCTAATTAAAATTAAATAGAATTAATTTTGAGATTAATTGGATTAATAAATAGTGCAAGGACCTAAGTTGTAATTATTTAATAGTTGAACAAAAAGGGTTTCAGAACATTCCCCATAAAGCTGGATGGTTTGGAGAGTGATTCTAGGGCTTCTACAATATCCCTTGAAGATAATTAGGAAGCCATATAGTTACTTGATTTGAGATATTGTTATTTTAATCAAGTAAGGGTTATTTAGGGTTTTCTTATCATCTATAAATAGAGCTTTAAACCCTCTAAATTCTGGCCACTCTTTTTTCACTGAGCATAGCCAAAAATATTTCCTTTATTATTCTTTCTCTTCAAGTTTCCTAGTTGCTAGGGTTTAGGTGTGAACCATAAGAGGCACGATATTTCTGGTGCTAGCTTCCAAGAGTTTTGAAGAAGGATTTGATTAGTTATTTACTACAATAATTAAGAACATACACAATCTCCTCTATGAATTTCAATTTCATTAGGGTTATAGGGTTCTTGTTGTTTACTAGAATGTTACTTCAATAGTGTTATGATTAGATCGAATAGGTTGCATGTAACCTTAAGTGTATAAGGATTTATCTGCCTTATTACATGTAAAACCCATCAGTTAGGACAAAGTCGTTTATGGACTTAAGCAAACTCTTAGGACATAGTATGATATGTTGATAACATACCTTCTTGAAAACAGTTATAAGCATCGAGCCATTGCCAATATAATGTTCGTAAAGAAATCAAGCCCTGAAATTAACCTTGCTCAAATATATGTAGATGATATCATCTTTGGATCCACAAAGGAGTAACTGAGTAAAGAGTTTAGAGATATTATGTCTAGGAATTTCAAAATAAGTATGACAGGTGAGTTATAATTCTTTTTGGGTCTTCAAGTCAAACAAGAATCAAAAGGAATTTTCATAAATAAAAGCAAGTACATCTCCAATATGCTAAAGAAGTTATCTTTCGTTGACTGCAAACCTACTAAGATGCCAATGTCCCTTACACCGAAAATATTTGTTGATCAGTCAGGTCAAGATGTGAATCCTTTTCTCTACAGGGGAATGATTGGTTCACTTCTTTACTTAACAACAAGTCCATTTGATATCTTGTTCGTTACCAGCATGTGTGCTTGCTTTCAAGCTAATCCAAAAGAATCACATATTCTCATTGTTAAACGATTTTTTCAATATCTAAAGCATACTCCAAATCTTGGGCTATAGTATCCACATGATTCTGATTTCAATTTACTCGGTTACACTGACTCTGATTATACAGGGTTTACTCTCAACGGGAGGAGCACATCAAGAGAATGTTAACTTCTGGGCAATAGACTTATCAGCTGGTCTAGTAAGAAACAATCATCATCGGGATGTTCAACCGCTGAAGCATAATACATTTCCACTAGAGGATGTTGTGCTCAAATCCTCTAGATTCAAAATCAATTTCTGGATTATAGCTTCAAGTTTTCCAAGACTTCCATATGATGTGACAATACCCACACCATTCTCATCACATTAAAAAAGAATCCAATTCAATACTAAAAAACCAAGCACGTTGAGATTCGTCATCACTTCATATGGGACAATTTGCAAAAAGGGAAAATTTAAATTGATGTATGTTCCAACTACAAACCAACTCGCTCATATCTTCACCAAGCCGTTGGATGAACATAAAATCATATTTCCTATTGGTGAATTGTGAATGCTTTCTATTTTTAAGGTTTTTCTTCTTTAAAGTTCTACTTCATTCAACTTTATGCAAAAAAAAAGGGAAAAAGATATTTGATTATGCAAACCCTTGTGGCTATGGGCATCCTTCTCGAATTTGGGCATCAACCGTTAAGACTAATCATGGTAAAAAAAATTTGGGGTTTGTCCCAACTGAATGATATATTAAGCTTTATCATATCCTCCTCCTATATATTTGCTTGGTGAATATTTATTTCAGTTTGTAATGTGATTGCAAAAATGTCTTGATGAATATTTATGCCAATTTGTAGTGTGATGAAATCTACTTATTTGCATCTTGCCTAGCTACTTGATGTATGCATTTTATAGTTTTAACAAATTCTAGATCTTAAGCTACTTATGGGTATTTATCCCCTTGTTTTCACAAATTATAGTTGTTTATTCATGAAGAAGCATTAAATCGGTTTATAAATGAGGAATATATCAATTAATGTCATGCACAAATTATTATGTCATGTCACAATAAATTAGACAAACCATCCTTTACCTGCAAGAGCTGACTACCAGTGGGTAATATTTGAACAAACCGTATAGTTTGTTGGTGTTTTTTTATACAAAGATCATACTAGGATGATCGTTTTTGAACATACCAAACTTAGATGATGTTTTTGAATATTTTAAAACATAGTTGTGCTCCCGAGTCATTTTCTCTTAATTAATTTTTACCGGTAATGTCGGTTACCATAAGGTGACATTTATATAAAGTATATAGTTTATTGGTGTTTGTTATGAAAAAACTTTATTTGGATGATATTTTTCTGAATATAACAAACTTGAATAATATTTTTTAAACGATTTTGAAACATAATTATCATACTGAGTCATTCTTTTTATATTCTAAATCTTTTGATACATTATAAAATCAAACAAAACTTTATATTAAAAAAAAAAAAAAAAATAGATTCCAACCTAATTATAAAATCCTAAAAAAAAAGAATAATATTGTTTCAAACCTTTCAACCACATTTCTCTAATTCCACATCTTCATGTCTAAATTTCACAAAACAATCACACATTAGTTTTGTAAAAACTCATTGCTATAAGAGGATAACATCATCCATTGTCATTTTTAGTAATTCTTTTTAATCATAAAATAAAAAACCGTGTGAATTAATTATCATACGAGTAATTTATCCATTACATCAAATCAAACGAAATCTAAATCATTCTATAAAATATGAAAATAAATTACCTTTTATAGAAATATACAATTATTTTTAAAATTAAAAAGAATTACAATCATCCAACTTGAACTAAAAAATCACAAGACAATCCAACCAATTTCATACATATCATCTACTAATCCACCGACTATGTTCCCTGTTTGTATTGGAATCTACGCATTTCAAATTTATAGATATAAAACCACAGCTAAAGTTACCAAAAAAATGGAAAAGTAAGGTTTTAAAATTCATCAGCACTCATCAATCATCAACAGTGCGCGTGAAAATCGGGCCTAGGGTTCCTCATCTTCTTCTTGATCCTTCCTCAATTTCATTTCATAACTTCATTTACGAGTGTTTCGTAGTCTGCCGTCTGCATCCAGCTGTTTCTATACCATCCACAATTCAATATAGACGCGTTGAAGTAGAAGGTGCAATGAAAATACCTGATTTCACACTCAATTTCCGTCAATTATATAGCTTTTTGGTTCGCTTTGATTACTCTTATGTTTTATCTTCGTTTGATTTTGTGTAGGTTGTGTGATCGCAGGGTTTTGCATAAGCTGAAGTTATATTTATAGCTTATTGCAAAGCAAATGCCAGAGGAAGATCTTTTAGAAGTAAAGTTTCGATTGTTTGATGGATCTGACATTGGTCCATTTCGGTATTCTTCAGCTTCCACGATTTCGCTTCTGAAAGAGAGAATTGTCGCTGAATGGCCCAAAGGTTAGTGCAGTTCTATTTCCATGATTCCATCATATCCAACTATTTGATTACGTATTCTTCTGTTACTTATATTGAAGATACAAACAACTTTGGAGCCTTCTTTTTGGGTGAAAGTATTGATACAATTGATTTTATCCTGTCATCATATACCACTATTTGATTAATTGTTCTTCTGTATCTTCAATCATAAATTTCTACACACTAAAACAAGTGAACAAAGAAAGAATCGATGTTTAATAATATGTTAATAGCTATCTTCATCAATCTGCAAATCACTCTCTTTGTGTGTTGTAAGCCTTCTTCTTTTTCTAAAACTCCTAATCAAGTCATATGACTTGGTTAAATCTATCCATATATGTGAAGTTTTATTTAAATCAAATAGGATATCATTTACATTTATCACTTGTTTACAAAGTACAAAGATATGTTATGTTCTCTCAGATAAAAAAGGTGGACCCAAATCAGCAAATGACATCAAATTGATAAATTCTGGTAAAATTTTGGAAAACAATAAGACTGTTGGCCAGTGTAGAACACCATTTGGAGATCTACCAATTACAATGCATGCTCTTGTACAAGTTTCTTTAACCAACACAAAAACAGGTAAATTTCCATGTCTTCTTTCTCACTATTTAATCTGTTATACTTTCTTTTTATATTTTGTATAGTTTTCAGAAAATGATGATAATGTGGTTTCATTATCTTTATCATACAAATGAAAGCAACTTTCAATGCTATAATTGGGTTGATTTTTCAAACAATGATGTGCTAATAAGAAAAAAGTAATTGAAGTACAATGTTGTAATTGGGTAAAATTTTCTTTTGTATCTTATGAAAGTTGTGCTCTTTTTTTTTTTTTTCTATCACCCAAACAGAAAAGAAGGTTGATGAGGCTCCAAAGATAAACACATGTACATGTGCCATTTTGTAATATTTCATAAGGAGTGTAAAGTGTTATACCTCATTTGTTACATGTTAAATTTACTTATGTTGTGTATGTGTATGTGTGCTTTATATATATAATTCATTGTTTTTATATTGTATATTTTTTTAGACTCAAATTCAATGACTTCATGTATGTCCAAAGTCATTTTGTGTTAAACATCAACAAAATCAAAGATCCAAACAATAAGAATCTAGAATGCTTGAAGCTAATTTCAAAAAATAAAAATAAAAAAATCCAAATTTATGTTGGATGTGAAAAGGATTTTTCAAATCATGACGCCTTGATAAGAGTAAAAATTGAAAACACAATGTTGTAACTTGTAATCGAAAAATAAAATGGAAGTAGAATCATTGCTTTTTTAAACTGTTAAATGCAAGAAAAAGCATGGTTTATTATAAAATATCATACAATTTATTTCTTTCTATTACAACAAAAAATCAACCTAATTATATAATTATCATCCAAATACAAATCACAATGCTATATCCGATACAATTTTACAAATTCCAATATCCCAACAAGAAAAAACACAACGGTATAATACAAAAATAAACCAAAGTCAAAAGTCCTAACCACAAATTGCAAGATCTTTCTTGGAAGGTCTAAAACTCAAGGCATAGAGGCTATAAATGCAAAGATTTGCTTGTTTGGACTTAACAGAGAATTGATTGGAAGTGGTGATAAAGGCAGGAACATTGCATGCAGGAGATGTGCTTCTGATTAATGAAGCTCTGCATGTGTTAAGAACTTGTGATTCTTCTTTAGCACAATTGATTCCATCAACAGAAGGAATTTGCAATTTGTATATTCCGTGTTTGTTTGTAGTTCTGTTAACTGAGAATGATATTTGTTCTGTGGTTCTTGGAGAAGCTGCTTTGAACTTGCAATCTATTCTTACTTCGGCCCCTGTGGTGTTTTTGATGGGTTAAAATGCAAATACAAAGCAATTTTTAGTGCTATAATTATAATTGTGACACTTGTAACATTTAATAAAATTGATAAATTTTTATTACATTTGTTATCATCTAAAAGTGGTATGGGATGGGTAGGAAGAATAAATAGGAGGATATTTAATTTCTTATCTCTTATAATTAGTGGTGATTTGTCTATTAATGTTATATTTTTGATTGAATAAATGAATAGAAAATGTTGGTATGTAAAATTACTTGTGTAGTTTGTATATTTGAGATTTAGACGCGCAAAATAAGTTAAAAAACGAAGGCTGAAAGATGATGACCTATTTATTGAAATCAAATGAAAATTTATAATATATGATACTAACTAAAATGAGAAAAAGGACCGAAAGTGTGATTTCCTAAGTTAAAAGTAAAGGGACGATAAATGTAATTAATCCATTTCCTTATTTAAAAACTAAAAGTTACAGGGACAAAAAGTGTAATTTTTTAAATTAAAAACTGTAACTAATCCATTTTGTTTTAGAGTCAAAAACTATAGGGACTAAAATGTATTTTCCTAAATCAAAACTAAAGGGCTCAAACCTGTAATTAAGCCATTTCCCAACAACTAAAAGGTATATATAATTAGGGGGAAAATTATTAATCTAATAATTCATTAATGATTTAGCTAAAAATTAGGATTTCTTCCGAACTAACCAAAAAAATCGTAGGTGGTTAAATTGGTCTACTGTTTCGTCTATTTACCTACTGTTTTGATTTATATATATATATATATATATATATATATATATATATATATATATATATATATATATATATATATATATATATATATTTTCATTTTTCACTACGAAACCGTAAACGAAAAAATGATCTACTGTTTCCTTTGAGAAGTCTACTGTTTCCCAAATAGTAGATTAAAAATAATCTACTGTTTCGTCTAAAAAACTACGGTTTTGAGTTGTTTTTTTTAAATGAAAAAAAAACACTAACTTTTTGACTACTATATTGTACCTACTATATACTAAAAGAAAAATCTCTTTTAAGGTAAAAGTTAGTGTTTTTTTTTTCATAATAAAAAAAAAACTAAACCGTAGGTTTTGGACGAATCAATAGATCATTTTTAATCTACTATTTGGAGAACAGTAGACTTTTCAGAGGAAACAGTACTCTATTTTTTCGTCTACGGTTTCATAGTGAATAATGAAAAAAAAAATCTTTATATACTGAAATCAAAACAGTAGGTAAATGGGCGAAACAGTAGACCATTTTAACCACCTACGGTTTCGTGGGCTAGTTTGGGACAAATCCTAAATTTTAGCTAAAAATTGGTAATCACTTCTTTATTTGGCTAGATTAGTAATTGTCCCATAATTAGGTAGAGTTTTTTGATGGGTTAAATGCAAGAAGTAACAATACATTTCTTTGTTTATTATAGCATCTTAATTTCATTTTTTTCTATTATCTTATTTTAATTTAAAAAATCTACAATACTATTTTAGCAAATTTTATTTTCACTCCTTTAATTGAGTAGATTTTTCAAAAGCACGATGTATTGCTATGAAAAAGCCAAAATTACCATGCTACAACTGTGTAATTTTACTAAAGTACCATGTTTCAATAAGAAAAAAGATGGAAATACATTGCCATTTCATAGAACAATTTTTTTTTCTAAACGGTGTTTGTGTGTGTTGATTCTATCATGTTATATGTACATGATTCAAGGCTTAAAAGCAAAATATAGCAAACTATTATCATTCATTTGTTTACTATAGCAACCTATTTTATCCCTTCCTATTGCAACATTGTAGTAATTAGAGCAACGTAATCCAAATACAAATAAGCGCAATAATTGCAATCTATCTTTTCATAAAAAAACAAATAAGTGCAAATACGTTGAATATTTCGTGGATTTAGCAATATATTAATATTAAAACACAAGAAAATTCACAAAAGGGGATTAAAATTTTAAAAAACCTGGCAAGAAGTAACTGTGAGTGGAGAAGGAATTGTTAGAACATGCGTCACAGTAGACAACACCAACGACAGTGATATTGGGAACAGGAACTTTGGAGTTTGAGATTGCGACTTCAATTAATGAAAAAACTACAACCAAAAAGAAAAAGAAAAAGAAAGTGTGTGAATCCATCGGAAAAAATGGTGGTGGACTTGTGGTTGTTATGGAGATGAAGAAGACATGGAGAGAGTTTTTAAGTGTTGAAAGGAGAAAACAAAAACATGTGAATGATTTTTGGATGGATGTGAGATTCGTCAGAATTCAGAAAGGTGGGTTGCTTGTTTTACATTCACAAAAAAAAAAAAGGTCAAGACAGACTACTTTCTGTCACTTATCAAATTTTTTATTAGTTTTGAAATCATGACAAATAGCTTCGACAGATGAGTACTGTTTTGTAAACAAAATTAGTGAAACAGGTCTCATTGGTTGTGAATGTTACTATTAGCAGATCTTAAACTTAGAAAAAGATGTAAAGAAAAAAAGGAAATGGTCAGATCCATTAAGATATTGAGCTTGAGAGTGGTCTAAACTCTAGAAGACCTTTTAAGAAATCAAAAGAAATCAAAGACTTCAACGATCTAGCTTGATAGTGAGTTAGTCACGGTATGTTGTTTTGATAATAGCCATAATATTTTGATTTTCTTTTTTGCGGTATTTTCTTTTTTGTCAATGAAAATCTCTCTATTATTTAAACAAATTTCCACCGATACCAATCAAACCATTGTGCTGTCCTCTTTAAGCTTAATTGGTATAATATTTACTTCTTAAAACAATATCTAATTTTTTGAAATGGTTTCTGGTTTATTTATATGAAATGTAGATAACTTGTTAAATTGGAAAATGAAAAGTTCTCTATATATATATATATATATATATATATATATATATATATATATATATATATATATATATATATATATATATATATATATATATATATATATATATATATATATATATATATATATATATATATATATATATATATATATATATATATATATATATATATATATATATATATATATCGTTTTAAACCCTAAATCACTTAAATACAACTCTCCCAACCAATTACACCTTGTTCGCAGTTTTTTTTTTTTTTTTTTTTTTTTTTTTTTTTTTTGTAAATTCTTTAAAGGAAAGGGAATGAAAATTTTGACTGAAAGAAAGGGAGAGGAAGGAAAATATTTATTATACCGTGTTCCCGAATTCAAAAGAAATGAAAATAAATGAGAGGAAAATTTTAAATTTTTGTGTTCCCAAGTTAGGAGGAAAAAGAAAATAAAACTTAAAATTTTCATTCCCCTCACTTTCTTCCCAAATCCGCCCAATTTGGAAGGAAAATATGACTCCAAAATCCTTCCCATCCCTTCACTTTCCTTCCATTAATCAAACTCGGGAATACGATTTTCCTTCGACACCCCTCACTTTCCCTCCGTATCCTCCCATTTCCCTCCTTAAGTAGAACTCAGGAACAAGGTGTTAGTTCGACTGTTTTTTGTGCACTATAGTCGAACACCTGTCGTCGCCGATCTACACTCTATTACCACCGACCACCGTCATCGATTTGCACACCTCCATTCTACACCTCTGTCATTGATCTGTTCGATTTCATTCTCATCACCATCATCTACTACCATCTCTTGCAGGTTTTAGGCTGCCCCACGACCACCACCTCGTCATGCTTAACACCCGATGACCATCACTCATCCTCTTGACTATATATGTCTCTTATTCTCTCACTTGCCACACTATAGTCATTGATGTGTATATTTTTATACCGTTAGTTTTATATTTATAAAGTCTTATGAATATAACCAGTACATAAACCCAAATAACCAGTGTGCCTAGTCGTGAAGTAATGTAGTCTAAGGTAAGAAATGCTGTCGAACTCTCGGGGAATGAGTATGATTTTGATTCAAATAATTAAGCTAATAGTTAAACTACATACATAAATAGAGGGGGGAGGGTGTGTAAATTATTAAACTTGTTTTAAATACTCAAATTAAGCAAACAAAAGCAAAGAACTAGATTTAAATAAATATATTTTAAGTACTTCCGCTAGAATATGTAACGTCCCAAAAATACGAAGTGTAAATTTTCTTTAAGTCAACCAAAACATGCATTCATCCATTCCAAAACCCAATTAAAGTGTAGGGAAAATGTATCAAAAGTCATCACAGTGCAAAACAAATCATAGAGTGCAAAATATCGGTGGATGCGATACAATCACATCGAGCCCTTCCATTTGGAACCGGAAGTACCTGAAACATAAACATGAAATCGTAATACATCAAACACGACATCCTAACATACATTGCTTCGGTTCCAACCCATATCATACATAATCGGGCCCACCCATATAATCAGGCCTAAACTATAACATACATAATTAGGGCCAACCCATATAATTATACCCAACCCATAACATAGATAATCAGGCCCAACCCATATAAACATACAAACACATGCAAGAGTCACAAAGACTACTAGCATTCTACAAACATAATCAAGTAGGTCGGAATTGGTGCCTTCGACGTACTAGTATTATGAAGAGACTCACCTGAACCACTCGATAGAAGTTCAACAACTACCTTAGTAACGTAACATCCAACCCATGCTTCCTAAAGCCAAACTGAAACCAACCCTTATTCAAATACTCAATTCTACCTAATTTTGACCAAAAGTCAAACTAGTCGAAAAGTCATCGATCAATGGTCAAAAGTCAGTGGTCAACCTCAGTCAACCTATGCCCCGTGTATAAGATGCTCTATGCCTATCATAGAGCATAAGGTGTCCAAATGAGGAAGACAAGGGCTACACGTTGCGTAGCCAAAACTATATTAAGTACTTAATACATAAAGTTAACCATCCAACTCTCAAATGTGGTTCCTAATAGCACCATAATGGATAAAGTTTCCAACTTTATCCATTAGGATGAGCCAAACAACCAAGACCTAGTCTTTAAGTCTCAAAGGGACAAAAATGCATCTTTCTTAACTTAATCCATTAAGTCCAAATCTCCACCCTTCATATCTAAATTAATATGATGTTTAGATGGATAAAGTAGTTAACTTTATCCATAACAAGGTCACAAACTTTCAAGATCTAAACTTTATGCACTAAAATGAACAAAAATACTAACATAGTTTTCATGGCTTAACGAACAAGCACCAAATCACAACTTTCCAAGTCCAATAAGTCCCAAGAGTGTTCTATATAGCTCAAAAGGTACTGGAGTTGCATCAACTCCCAAAACACAAGCTCAAGTGACCAAAAAGTGACAAAATATGACAATTAACAAGATTTATGAAACCAATGACCAAGTTTGAAGCTTTTTACTCAGGAATGAAGTAACCTTGCTGGATATATACTTGAACCCTTCTTTTATACACTTTGCCACCACCTTCTTCTTCTTCAAAATTCCACCTTCCAATGGAAAAGTAAGCTCATAAATGATGCCAAGGCTCACAAAAAGTGAGAGGAGGTTAGGGTCTCTCAAGAAATGATCTTAGGTGATGAAGGATGGTCATGAGAGGGTTTCCCATAAGTTAGAGCCTTTAAATAAGGCTCAAAACTAAAGAATTAGGGGTTTTGATCTGCTTCAGTTACGCCTTGTGTAACATAACCTATGCCCTGCATAGCAGTTACGACCTACTTAACTTTCTTACGCCTTGCATAGAAGCTACACCCTGCATAACATTCCTACGCCCTACACATGACAAAAGCCCCAATTTCGACTTCAACTTCAAACAACCATAACTTCTTCGTTTCAACTATGTTTTCAGTGTTATTTATATGCACGGAAAGGTATTAAAGAGCCCGAAATTCTATATAATTACTTCTAACTTAAAACATTCCAAACTAAAATCCGTAATTCATGAAAGGGGTCTGAAACATCACTTTTCCCATTTTGTCCATTCACTCCAAAACACAAACCAAGGGCTTAGAACACATTGTTGGGTTTTGAGCATTCTAACACTCCTATGGTGTACGTGCAACCCTAAATACCTTGGATCTATGTTTTCTCTATTATACATGTAAATATCAGTTTTCCAATGTATTGTTCTAAAAAGCATAATATAAAATACACATAATATAGATGCTAGTAGAATTACATACCTCTTGTTTGGTGCTTGATTCCATGGAGCTCAAGATCCTAGCGCCCCAAGTGTGACACCTCAAATGGTTCACACAACATCATGAACACTTGTAATAACTTGAGAGAAAGTAGAACACTTCTAAAATTGGTTTGCCCTCACTTGTTTCACTGGTCGCCAATTTCTTCAATAATAAGATCATTATATAGTTAGTCACAATTAGGGTAAACCCTAATTGTCATGGCTTTCCATTTCCTTGGATCCATGGGTTTAAATACAGCATGGAGAATCCATGGATCATCCTATGGGTTTTAGCCCAACTTTATAATCCATGGAGCATTAGCCCATTATATAAGTATGGATGATTTAGACAATCAACCCATATATTTAATTAGTCTTTTTTTTTATCACTTAGTTAATTCTATATTAATTATTGATCAATACTAATTAAATAGTATTATTAATTTATTAGAACTTATAATATATTAATAAACCTTAAGTGTTATTTCTCTCATTTTAGTCTATCTAAATGCATGATGCCATGCAACCCAAATGGACCATGTCGGGTCAGGTCAAGTATATACCAATTATAGTTATGGACTTAGACACTAATCCAACAGTCTCCCACTTGGATAAGTCTAATAACTATTATTGCAAGTATGCCTTCACAACCTGACCAGCAATCGTAGCTCTTAAAAGTTGTTGCCGAACTCTGAACAAATCAATGACGCGTCCATTAGATAAATGATCATATATTCCTCCATTCTAGATATCATATGGATTGAGACATGGATTATAATCATTCTCTCTGTCCATTTTGTTGTTTCTTGCTTTATGATGACTAACTAATTGAACAAATCAAATCAGTCCAGGCCTGGCCGAGCACTTACATTTTGTCATTATCAAATCATCGAGGGGCCTACAGATATCGCTTTTATCCCTTTGAGGGTAAAAGGAATGGATAAACTTCGACTCATATGCTTGTACTAACTACTTGTTGAATTATACACAAAGGCACATTTTTTAACATCGAGTTACCAATGCATTTTCGTGCAATCAATGTATTACTAACTCGTAGTCAACAACTCATATCTCTAGGTTTGAAGAATATAAGATATTATCGTCTCATGATTCAATCGTGATAAAGTCCATGAAGTGATTCAAATGAGCGTGGGTTTAATCCAATACTCAGAACTTATGAACACTCATGAATGTTGTAGCAACCATTGCTATGTATAATGCACATTAGACAAATCTTACAATCCAGATTCATGATAGTCTTGATTCATATCTACTTCCAACATATGACTAACTGCGGATGGTTTGAATAAATTAGTAATACGGGAAGAATGACCTAGTTATTCAAGAAGTCAAAACATGCAAAGTGAAACACAAGAATAATACTAATCCTATATGGTCCCAAACTCTTGAGTGTAAATAAAAAACCCTTTTATCTAAGCACCATATTCATTACTCATTATTCATTGTTTCAATTTATCAACTTAATACTTGAATTAAAACAGTAGTGATGCGAAGCTCCAAGCATGCATACTATGTGTAACACCTGCGTTTCCAGGCTATGCATTTTCGTTAATGTAATAGTCTAGGTTAACCCTTGTAGCTCTTTTTGAAGTATTAATGATGAAATATTTGAGTATTATGTGAATTATGTGTATTTGTTTGCTTATTACTTAATTATAAAGATATAATTAATAAAGGATAAAAATAAGCGTCAAAATTAAAGTGTGAGATAAGCTCGATATCTTTACATAAAATTGTATTGGTCGAAACAAGGATTCCGAAGATATAAAGAATGCCGAAATCCGAGTTAGAACGAAGAAGTTATGACCTATCGAAGTTTCGCGACAGAACCGGCACGAGGCTGAATGATGTAAAACATGAATTTAAGATAGAGCGATATCTAGTCTTGGTGATCTAAACGGAAGTTGTAGAGTTCATTAAACCGAGAGCGTGCATAAAAAGAACGCCCAAATCTGACTTCATATGAGGAAATTATGATTTTCCGAAGTTTCGACTTAACAGTATGCAGATTTTACAGATTTTACAAGTTCGGGACACAAAATCCGAGACTGACTCAACCTCACAACATGAGGGAACCATGCTCACGACGTGAGTCTGTGACTGATGGGTTCCAAAGCCTATCAACGAGTTGTTAAGTCTATGTGAGGAGACCTGGTCGAGCTCACTACGTGAGCCACCCATGCTCACGACCTGAATACATCCTATAAATAGAAGCCGATGGTTTCGGGTTTAGGTACTCATACGCGAATGTTACAGATTTTACAAGTTCGGGACACAAAATCCGAGACTGACTCAACCTCACAACGTGAGGGAACCATGCTCACGACGTGAGTCTGTGACTGATGGGTTCCAGAGCCTATCAACGAGTTGTTAAGTCTATGTGAGGAGACCTGGTCGAGCTCACTACGTGAGCCACCCATGCTCATGACCTGAATACATCCTATAAATAGAAGCCGATGGTTTCGGGTTTAGGTGCTCATTTCTTCTGTTCTAAGTATTGTTACTCTGCGTAATTACCTCGATAAGCCATCCCGAAGCCCCGATGTTCATCCCGAGACCCGAAGCAAGTCCCAAAGCTCGAAGATCCCGAGAAGAAAAGAGTTTCCACCTGTAGGTGTTAATGAACTTGGGTGTTCATTCGTTGTACTCCACCCCTCATGGTTGCCTTATTTGACATATATTGTCGGGAAACCCCCGAATGCATGTGTTGTCGCCCCGATGATATACTCTTAGACTTTGTCCCTTGTGTTAGTTATTTTAGGATGTCAAGTGAGAATAACGGGAATGAATAATTGGGTTATTGTTGGTTGATGAAAATTAATTTAATCATTTATTGTGGGTTGAAAACCCTATATGCTCACCAGGCTCCCAAGCCTGACCCACTCAGTTTATTTGTATTACAGGAAGTGGCGCAAGGGCATAAGATGGATGAATCATCAAGTTGTTTTGTTTACAAGTTTGTATATGTATATATTTGTTGAATGGCTTGTAATGTTATCGTTTATGCTTTATGGTCTGTATCGGAAAATGACATCCAGAGTTTTGATTATATAATGAAAATACATTTCTTGATGAAATGTTTTGGTAAATATTATTTTATCATACTTTGTTTTTGGGAACAAATTCTACAACTCTTTCAAATCAAAAGGATTTACTCTGAAATTATTTTAAAAGTATAAATGAAAATCAGTCTTTTCTGGCCGAGATTTTGGGGATGTCACAGTTGGTATCAGAGCATTAGTTTAAGCGAACTAGGAATTTATAGGATTTCTAGACTTAAACTTAAAATGCTAAGTGAAATTTTGAGATGTGTGTCTGTTATGTTTTAGACACGATGTCACACCCCAAAACCGAGAACGGCGGAAACGTTCTGGGGCGGAGGACGTCATGTAATGTATCACAACAATTGCGAAGTAGTAAACAAGCAACAACATCATCCATTGCATTTATAGTATAATTTTAATTACAATTGTTTTCTTTCATAGTACAAGACAACAAGATAACTAATCAAAATAAAAGAACAAGTCTTGACTGCTCCATCTTCTCTAAACCTTGCATCGGCACCTGTCTATTTGTAACCTGAGAATACAAGTTATTTTGAAAGTGTAGGTCAGCATTTAAGCTGGTGAGTTCATAAGTATTTAATGTCATTTCTTTGATTAGTTGTTATGAAAGACTGGTGAATGATTGATGAAACATTTAGTATAAGTATGAAAAACTCTAGAAAATCCCTTATTTCCTACTAGTATAAAAGTAGTCTTCTAGCAAGACTCGAATGTTTTGAAAGTACGCATCACTTAAAAATGTGACGGTTTTTCCCTGTATAACTATTATTAGTTAGTCCCTTAAGTATACCTGTAATGGTATCAACCTAAAACATCCGTAGATTGTTCATTTACCTTTGTTGCTAACAGCTGGGTTTAGGAATAGGTAGTCCCTTAACTGTACCTGCGATGGTATCAACCTAAAACATCCGTAGATTGCTCATTTACCTCTGTAGCTAACAGTGGTTCTCGGAATGGTTAGTCCCTCAAAGTATCCTTTAGTACTAGGATATAAAGTCCAATCTATCTCGTCGATGATGTGATTGTATCACAAGGTAAAGATAGAAAGGCGAACTATATAACAGTATCTAGACATATAACATGTAATAGTAATTTGCCATATAATGTCTATGTAAAAGTATTCATTTATAAGTATTCATGTAAGAGTATTCTTTCATATAACATGTAATAGTAATTTGCCATATAATGTCTATGTAAAAGTATTCATGTATAAGTATTCATGTAAGAGTATTATTTCATATAACATGTAATAGTAATTTGCCATATAATGTCTATGTAAAAGTATTCATGTATAAGTATTCATGTAAGAGTATTCTTTCATATAACATGTAGTAGTAATTTGCCATATAATATCTATGTAAAAGTATTCATGTATAAGTATTCATGTAAGAGTATTCTTTCATATAACATGTAGTCTAGACTCATGAATGAACTGACTCCGGTGTAATTTCTTGTAGTAGGGATAATGTTTTGTTTACTGTAAACTATTCCTATAATAGTTTACTAGAATGTAATTGATGAGTGTCCAAGTAGGTTTATACACCCTTGCTACCCAAGAGTATCGGAACTAAATTAACTGATGGAACATTTATGACCATATATGTATACATGATATATAACTAATATTTAAACGACCTTCGGAGGAGTACCCGATATCCCACCAGACCACATCCAAATCGAGGAAAAGGAAATAGGGTGGATAGCCTTCCTAAGTCTTTTAAATATTTATTATATAACTATACATATAGAGGCATGCAATTTATAATATAAAAGCATAAAGAAGTTTTGTAAAACCGTTGAAAAGTCTAATAAAGAATTTGTGACTTGATGTCAGTTTATAAAATGATTGAAAGTATTTTGTTTGATAAGACAGTTTAAGTACACGGAAAACCACTGTTTGAAAACATCTTTGTAACCGAGGTTGAAAGGAAGCTTACAGTATGTAAGACAGTTTGATAATGAGCTTTAATCATGTAAAACCGTTTAAGAAAGTCATTTGAAGTAATATGTTTAGTAAAACTGTTAAACTTGTAGTAAATCCATTTGTATACTAGTTATAAATCACATATGATTCCGTTGATGAAAAGCGTATAATGAACTTTATTATATAACACACGACAATAATCGTGTATTTAACTTGTATTCCCCCCTTAAAAGCATATAAAAGTATTTATAAAACATTTAAAAGTGTAGTTTATAGGGGTATGAACTCACTTGATTGAAATGGTTGATTCGAAGTAGTCGAGAGAAGAATCGAGCAGAACTTCGACAGGAAGAGTTGAAAATGTGGGAAAATCTCGGGATTCTCTGAAATCTCGGGAACACAAAACCTTCCTTCGGGACTTGAAGGTGAAAACCGGGGCTTTGGGAGGGTCTCGCGGTCTTAAACGCAGAGTTTCGGCGCGAGAAAGAAGGGAATTGAGCAACTTTGGCCGGCACCCTCGCACCCTTTATATAGGGGCTGGAGTGCACACGTACGTGGGGCGTATTCCCGTACGCGACGCGTACGGGACGTCATCGCTGACCGCATCCTCAGTCGGAGCATTGGGCGACGTTGCCGAACCGGAGCCTAGCATCCGGGTACGCGGGGCGTACGTCGGTACGCTGGGCATACGAGGGATCGGACCGGTGACTCCTTCTTCGGATAATACCGGGCTTTAATTTAATTTATATTTAAATTAATTAACAAACTTCAAAAATTCATATCTTTCTCATACGAACTCTATTTTCAACGTTCTTTATATCCACGCAAAGGCGAGACTACGATCTACAACTTTCGTTTAGACTCCGTTGGCTAGTTTTGATTTATTTTTAATATTATATTTTTAATAGGTCGGGACATGAAAAGTCCGTTAGAGTTCATAACTTCTTCATCCGACGTCCGTTTTCGTCAGACTTTTTACCTTTGCGCTAGTATTGTTGAGCCCTTCGATTCTCATTTAGATTGTCTTGGCCAAAAGTCTCTCGATCTCTATTTCGAGTTTTTAGCTGTCTACTACTATATTTGTAACTTAGAAAAATCACAACTTCCTCATACGAAGTCAGATTTGGACGTTCTATTTATGTACGTTTACGGTTTGATGATATCTAAAACTTTCATTTAGATACCTAAGGCCAAAAACTATTGTATTGAAACTTCGCGTTTTACGTTTATCAGTATTGCCGATTTTGCCGAGAATCTTCGATTGGACATAACTTCTTCGTTATAACTCGGATTTTAGGATTCTTCATACGTATGAAAACCTTGACACGATTCCTACTACTTTATTTAACCCAAATAAGATTCTAGGAAAGTTAAATTTTTATCTATATTTGATTGGTGTTACATTTCATTGTCTTGAAATATCGGGTTGTCACATCATCCCCCCGTTAGAGGGAATTTCGTCCCGACATTAGAGTTTAAGCAGAATTGATACTACGCTACAGATAGAAGTTTAATTTGATCTTTGCGTTCCTAAGTGAATTCAAATCCTCGCATAGCCTTCCAGTGAACCTTTCACTATTGGGGAACGACTTTGTTTCTTTCGTTTGCCTTACTGGTGTGATTACTCTTCTTGGTTGAATGTAAGTTGGATGTTTTGTGGACTGTGAAATTTGTACACCTTGTACCCTACAAGTAGTGTCTCTAGATCTTCAAAGCAATTACCGTTGCCCCTGACTCAAGATCATGCATTGTATAGTTAACTTCCTGTGTCTTAAGCTGTCTTGAGGTATATGCAGTGACCTTTCCTCTTGCATAAGAACACAACCTAGTCGTATTTTGTTCTATCTGTCTTCCTTGTCCCAATCGACAGAAAGGGCATGCGTTGGGCTTCTAAGTTTATTTGCATGGCAGCACGATCACTCGTAGTCTTGGGAAGTCTCCGTCCTGGAGTTCATAGTAGAACCCATACCAGGTTCATCAATCATAGTCTCGGGTATTTGAGCCGTATATAATTAGGCTTGAAACTGGGTCTTTGGATTGAACTTGACGTACTACACGAGTGGTACTTCGGGGCGGTTTGTTGAATTTTTCTTTGGAAAGGATGAGAAACAATAAGTGCTCTATGCACGAGTACTTTGGTATTCTGGAATGACGGCTTTGCTGGAAAGACAATTTCGGAGGAAGAGATGTACGTATGAAGCTGTTTTTGTGAGGATCAAATTGAATCAAGTCATATGATAATGTCGGAATCATAAGGAAACTTAAAGACATTAGATTTGAATGTAAGATGGTTACAGACAAAACACTACAGTGCAACCATCAACAGAGTTACAACACTTTAGACTACTATAAGACTATTGTTGCGAATAAGGTATACTACAAAAGGTAAGTATACGCAGTACGAGCATCCCTATACCAACGGGATCCCGCAAAAGATAAGCCTCTACTTGCACTAGTTTTAAACATGTTTTAAAAGGACATACATAATACTGACGATTGGAAGTGAACGTATACTATAGTAGGTTCTTTCGTTGCTTCTTTCCATTCTGAGGTCAAAATCCTCCGGATTCGCCGTCGTCCTTCTCTGTTGGACAGTCCCTCTTGAAGTGTCCCATTACACCACATAGATTGCATATTCGAGAGATTTCGACATTGGTGTTTGAAGTAATGTGTTGGGTCCAAGTCTGGCAGCAATTGGTAGTATGTCTGTTCTTGTTGCATTTAAAGCAGTGTAACGGATGACAACTACCCCGATGATGGAAGCCGCACTTATTGCATTTCGGTAGGTTTCCGGCATATTGCCTAGCTGGTGTAGGGACAATTGGGATACCAGAAGGGATGATAGTAGGATGTACAGATGTTGTGGCTACGAAGGTTGCCACATGTTGTTGTCTTTTGCTCGTCCCTTGGGGTGATTTTCCTTTAGCTTTAGCCCATAACTTTCGTTTGTTATTCTTGGGCTTAGGATTCGGGGTTTCGTGGTAGTTTGTTGCCCGTTGAGGTATTTGATTGTTACTTGGATTGGAGTTATTGTTAACAATCCCGCTAACATTCGCGTTGTTAGTGTTAAGGTGGGTCAGAACAGCTGACACGGCAACCGAGACTACAGCTTGAAAGGTAGCTGCATCAATCTGAAGAGTTGGTGTTTGGTTGATGGGTTGATCGTTTTTCTTTGGCGACATGATTCTGTTACATGGAAAGAAAATGAATTTGTGAGTGAGAATGGTTGAATCTGGATGTACTTTGATCGCTTAAGTAAAGAGTAGAAGTATGTTCTTGAAGTTTTGACCTATATCTCTATGATGCAGTCCTAGTACAGATTAGAAGTATGTTTATGATAGTTTGACCTACATCCCTATGATGCAGTCCTAGTTCAGAGTAGAAGTATGTTTGTAGAATGGTCTTTAAACGTTTATTGTTCAAGCCGAGGTATTATAGGTTGGTGGATAAAATGATCCAACCTTTAATTAAAAGTGGCTTGAAAATGATTTTGGAGTTAATTTACCATAGTCCAATAACTTGACTAGATGGGGTTTCAGATAGACTCCAACGGTAGTAAAATGAAGGTATTTGAACAAAGAGTAACACGGAAGTTAGTCGACTTTCGATATCATTGATGTTTATGATTTAATAGGTTTGGGGAAATTGACCTTGTTGTAGGTCATACATCATATTCGGAGTAGAAAAGTATTTGACAGCATAAAGACTTAACTAAAAGTACTTATAGTACAAGGTAGTCACATAAAAAGTACTACACAGAACATAGATAGGAACATGGTTCTTTAAAACAAAGAAGGAAGTAAGGTATCTCCTACTGGCGGCGGTCACCCCTATGGTGAACCCTTAGTTTGGTTAGTTGGTGTTTCATATCAAGTAGGTATCTCTCGTACACCCTCTGGCGTACTTGGAGCTCTATAACTTCGGCTTGAGGTTCAGCTAGTGCTTGTAGCAGGGTCTCATGGTTTCTCTCAGATCTCTCACTGGTGATCAAGGTGATTGGTCCGAATGGTATGCATTCTTGCATTGGCATTAACCTCTTTGATACGTTGAAAAGTCGTCATGCCCTGAATTTCGTTTCGGGAAACTCTACGGATTATGATTTGTAGAACTCTATCTGCTGAGATTCCTTCACTTGAGTGGTAGACGCTTCGGTATCCATTAAACGGTGTAGGTTGATCTTGCTTTTCACTCAGTGTTTCCAAGCATTCTATCCAAGGAGGCGTCGGGCCATGAAGAGCTGGATGAGGGTTAGGGTTTGAATTGGGAGCTACTAGGGGTAGGTTCTCATCCTCAGGTTCGGAGTTATCATCATCCGAAAGGTCTTCAGCATGGTGATCATTCAAAAGGGAGTGGATGATCATTCTCTGGTTCTTCTCTGAACCATCCAGCACTGCCTTTGTTCAGGAAGTACAGGTTGTCGTGGGGATGGAGTCCAACTATGTTTTCTATGCGAGAATTTAAGGGTAAGAGAATAATTATTAGACGAACTATCTAGATAATTATTTAGAAAAACTTCATTAGTTACATCGCTATTTGTGAAGTGCATACCAGCTATGTGTAATTTAACAGGATAGACCTTCAAATAAGTGACCTTAACTCCGTATTCACACAGAATAGGGGTGAAGTAAAATTTTCAAAGATTCTAAGTCTATAACATCCTAATTACATATAGTCTTTGTGTATCCACTTACCAACTATCAACTTAGTGATGAAGATCCCGTTTTAGTTCTCAAGTATAAAGTACTTATAGTAACACCAAATACTCCTATAGTATTTTAATTTTAATGTTATGTTCTATTGTTCTCATTGAGGTAGGGTTGGTAAGATTTTAGCATTGTTGCAACTACCCAATTTAAACTTAGGCACATGCTAGTCAACCCTCGGATAATATAGGTGATCAGGCTATATCTTCCCAGTTTTGACCATATGTCTCTAAGCCCACTTGTGTTGCCTAACAATCGTAATTCTTTTGTATTGTCCTAGTGACACTGGTTTTAGTATGAATGCAAGCACGTATACTTACATAAATATTTTATTATTTAAAGTATAAACTCTAAATCAGAGTATTTTTAATCCCATTGTATTTATAGTTAGTATATCTTTTATGGTTTGATATACCCAATTCACTATAAACAATGCTCTGATACCAATCTGTCACACCCCAAAACCGAGAACGGTGGAAACGTTCTGGGGCGGAGGACGTCATGTAATGTATCACAACAATTGCGAAGTAGTAAACAAGCAACAACATCATCCATTGCATTTATAGTATAATTTTAATTACAATTGTTTTCTTTCATAGTACAAGACAACAAGATAACTAATCAAAATAAAAGAACGAGTCTTGACTGCTCCGTCTTCTCTAAACCTTGCATCGGCACCTGTCTATTTTGTAACCTGAGAATACAAGTTATTTTGAAAGTGTAGGTCAGCATTTAAGCTGGTGAGTTCATAAGTATTTAATGTCATTGCTTTGATTAGTTGTTATGAAAGACTGGTGAATGATTGATGAAACATTTAGTATAAGTATGAAAAACTCTAGAAAATCCCTTATTTCCTACTAGTATAAAAGTAGTCTTCTAGCAAGACTCGAATGTTTTGAAAGTACGCATCACTTAAAAATGTGACGGTTTTTCCCTGTATAACTATTATTAGTTAGTCCCTTAAGTATACCTGCAATGGTATCAACCTAAAACATCCGTAGATTGTTCATTTACCTTTGTTGCTAACAGCTGGGTTTAGGAATAGGTAGTCCCTTAACTGTACCTGCGATGGTATCAACCTAAAACATCCGTAGATTGCTCATTTACCTCTGTAGCTAACAATGGTTCTCGGAATGGTTAGTCCCTCAAAGTATCCTTTAGTACTAGGATATAAAGTCCAATCTATCTCGTCGATGATGTGATTGTATCACAAGGTAAAGATAGAAAGGCGAACTATATAACAGTATCTAGACATATAACATGTAATAGTAATTTTCCATATAATGTCTATGTAAAAGTATTCATTTATAAGTATTCATGTAAGAGTATTCTTTCATATAACATGTAATAGTAATTTGCCATATAATGTCTATGTAAAAGTATTCATGTATAAGTATTCATGTAAGAGTATTATTTCATATAACATGTAATAGTAATTTGCCATATAATGTCTATGTAAAAGTATTCATGTATAAGTATTCATGTAAGAGTATTCTTTCATATAACATGTAGTAGTAATTTGCCATATAATATCTATGTAAAAGTATTCATGTATAAGTATTCATGTAAGAGTATTCTTTCATATAACATGTAGTCTAGACTCATGAATGAACTGACTCCGGTGTAATTTCTTGTAGTAGGGATAATGTTTTGTTTACTGTAAACTATTCCTATAATAGTTTACTAGAATGTAATTGATGAGTGTCCAAGTAGGTTTATACACCCTTGCTACCCAAGAGTATCGGAACTAAATTAACTGATGGAACATTTATGACCATATATGTATACATGATATATAACTAATATTTAAACGACCTTCGGAGGAGTACCCGATATCCCACCAGACCACATCCAAATCGAGGAAAAGGAAATAGGGTGGATAGCCTTCCTAAGTCTTTTAAATATTTATTATATAACTATACATATAGAGGCATGCAATTTATAATATAAAAGCATAAAGAAGTTTTGTAAAACCGTTGAAAAGTCTAATAAAGAATTTGTGACTTGATGTCAGTTTATAAAATGATTGAAAGTATTTTGTTTGATAAGACAGTTTAAGTACACGGAAAACCACTGTTTGAAAACATCTTTGTAACCGAGGTTGAAAGGAAGCTTACAGTATGTAAGACAGTTTGATAATGAGCTTTAATCATGTAAAACCGTTTAAGAAAGTCATTTGAAGTAATATGTTTAGTAAAACTGTTAAACTTGTAGTAAATCCATTTGTATACTAGTTATAAATCACATATGATTCCGTTGATGAAAAGCGTATAATGAACTTTATTATATAACACACGACAATAATCGTGTATTTAACTTGTATTCCCCCCTTAAAAGCATATAAAAGTATTTATAAAACATTTAAAAGTGTAGTTTATAGGGGTATGAACTCACTTGATTGAAATGGTTGATTCGAAGTAGTCGAGAGAAGAATCGAGCAGAACTTCGACAGGAAGAGTTGAAAATGTGGGAAAATCTCGGGATTCTCTGAAATCTCGGGAACACAAAACCTTCCTTCGGGACTTGAAGGTGAAAACCGGGGCTTTGGGAGGGTCTCGCGGTCTTAAACGCAGAGTTTCGGTGCGAGAAAGAAGGGAATTGAGCAACTTTGGCCGGCACCTTCGCACCCTTTATATAGGGGCTGGAGGGCACACGTACGTGGGGCGTATTCCCGTACGCGGCGCGTACGGGACGTCATCGCTGACCGCATCCTCAGTCGGAGCATTGGGCGACGTTGCCGAACCGGAGCCTAGCATCCGGGTACGCGGGGCGTACGTCGGTACGCTGGGCATACGAGGGATCGGACCGGTGACTCCTTCTTCGGATAATACCGGGCTTTAATTTAATTTATATTTAAATTAATTAACAAACTTCAAAAATTCATATCTTTCTCATACGAACTCTATTTTCAACGTTCTTTATATCCACGCAAAGGCGAGACTACGATCTACAACTTTCGTTTAGACTCCGTTGGCTAGTTTTGATTTATTTTTAATAGGTCGGGACATGAAAAGTCCGTTAGAGTTCATAACTTCTTCATCCGACGTCCGTTTTCGTCAGACTTTTTACCTTTGCGCTAGTATTGTTGATCCCTTTGATTCTCATTTAGATTGTGTTGGCCAAAAGTCTCTCGATCTCTATTTCGAGTTTTTAGCTGTCTACTACTATATTTGTAACTTAGAAAAATCACAACTTCCTCATATGAAGTCAGATTTGGACGTTCTATTTATGTACGTTTACGGTTTGATGATATCTAAAACTTTCATTTAGATACCTAAGGCCAAAAACTATTGTATTGAAACTTCGCGTTTTACGTTTATCAGTATTGCCGATTTTGCCGAGAATCTTCGATTGGACATAACTTCTTCGTTATAACTCGGATTTTAGGGTTCTTCATATGTATGAAAACCTTGACACGATTCCTACTACTTTATTTAACCTAAATAAGATTCTAGGAAAGTTAAATTTTTATCTATATTTGATTGGTGTTACATTTCATTGTCTTGAAATATCGGGTTGTCACACACGAGCACTAATTTATTTTAGGAAAGTTGCCTAAAATGCTTTTATGTGCTAAATGTTATATGTTTCCATATATGATATTATTTGTTCGGATCTATGGTCTGTTGCCGACCGGATCTGGAAACCTTATGTGTGTAGGATTCTAAGTGTACGTCTACGATATTAGAACTAGCATGTAAACGTTTCGGAGTGATAAGGATGATTTGAATATCTATCGTGAATGAGGATCTAATTTCACCTTGTTCGGTGTATATATCAAAAATGGTGAGAACAAGAAGTGGAGTTGGAAATGCTGATGAAAATAGGAATCAACCACCAGTGATTGAGCAAATACCTATTGTAGCAGTAGCACCTGAGCCAATAACAATGGCTGGTGTACAATTGATGATTCAGACGATGGTGGATCGTCAGATGGATGAAACGAGACGTCTGCTTCAACAAAATCGTGAAGAACTGTTAATTCAAGTGGAAGAGCCCGAAGTGAATGGAGGGTGTTCCGAAGGAGAGAACTTCAGTTGAGTTATTGGTCAAGAAAACCCAACTGTTAATAGACGTAATAACCAAGACGGAGGAAATAATGGACTGGGATGCAAGTACAAGGACTTTTTGACTTGCAAACCGTCGACCTTCATTGGAAAGGAGGACCCGGTCAGAGTGATGTATTGGATCTCCAAAATGGAGTTAGCCTTTATGACTTGTGGCTGCGGAGGAAAGTTGTAGACCACGTTCGCAGTGCGTCAATTCAGGGGTGGAGCCGTTCGTTGGTGGAACACTCTAGGGTAGACTTTAAGCCCTATTGAGCCACTGCAATTGTCATCGGCAGATTTCTTGGCGCAGTTCAAGCGCAAGTTCTGCTCGGCTCAAAATCTGTTGGAGTTGGAGAACATGTTTTTGACATTACCAAAGGACAACATGTCAGTTGATGAATACATAAATGCTTTAATCGACAAAATGGAGTTTGCCTTGCGCATTGTTCCATATGAGCTGACAAAGGTTGACCGGTATGCAAAAGGACTCTCATGGGAGTAGGTTGTGCCAGTTCGTCAGGCACCTACTCTGGAGGCAGCTATTTGGGCTGCCAAGTCTGTTGAGGACATGATCAACGGAAGAACCGCCAACAAGATTGAAGTTGGCGAGAAGAGAAAGTTTGAAGTAACTTCAGGTTCCAATAAGAAAAGCAAATTTTCGAAGTCTGATTCGAAAAAGTTTGGAGGAAAAGGAGGCAAAGCAAAATGGTGCAAAAAGTGCAAGAAAAAGCACTTTGGAAAATGTAATGAGGATGTAACCTGCTACAAGTATGGAAAAATTGGACATTTTGCCAATGAGTGTTTGTCTAACAAAAGGATGTGTTTTGGTTGTAATGAAGAGGGGCACATTTTGAAAGACTGTTCGAAGAAGAAGGAGGCAGTTAAGCCCAACATTCCACCAAAGCTGAAGGCAAGAGCCTTCCAGATGACACTTGAGGCTGCGAAGGATGAAGCTGATGTCACTTCAGGTACCTTTCTCGTAAACGAATTACTTGCTCAAATTTTGTTTGATCATGGAGCCAACTACTCCTTTATTTCGCATGAGTTTGGTAGGAAACTAGCTTTGCCTATTGATAGACTAGATAATGCTTTATTAGTCGAAGTTGCTAGTGGCAAGTTTGTACTTGTTAGCCATCGTATGAAAAACATCTTAGTCGACCTTAATGGGAATAAGTTTCACGAGGAATTATTGCCTATCGAACTTAATTGTTTCGACATCGTTCTGGGAATGGAGATGCTTAGCGCCAATGATGTCGAGATATTATGCAAGAAGAAGATAGTTAAAGTAAACCCGCCTGGGAAAGAGTCATTTATGGTGTACGGGGACAAACGACGAGTAAATTCTGGAATCATTTCCCTAATGAAAGCCAAAACGTGTTTGACCAGTGGATGTACATCATATTTAGCATTCGTGATTGATGTTAAGAAGGAAAAGAAGGTGATGCAGAGTATTCCAGTGGTGTGTGATTATCCGGAAGTATTTCCCGAAGATCTTCCTGGATTACCACCTGATAGACAAGTGGAGTTTAGAATAGACTTGCTACCAGGAATCACACCAATAGCAAAAGCACCGTATCGATTAGCACCGACGGGGATGAAAGAGCCGATGATGCAACTTCAGGAGTTATTGGACAAAGGTTTCATTAGACCTAGTTCATCGCCCTAGGGAGCTCCGGTGTTATTCGTAAAGAAGAAAGACGAGAGCATGAGAATGTGTATTGATTATAGAGAGCTGAATAAGGAAACAATAAATAATAGATACCTGTTGCCAAGGATTGATGACTATTCGGTCAACTACAAGGTTCAAGTTGTTTTTTAAAGATCGACCTAAGGTCAAGATATCATCAGCTAAAAGTTAGAGAGCAGGATATCGAGAAGACTGCATTCATAACTAGATATGGACACTATGAGTTCTTGGGTATGTCGTTTGGACTAACCAATGCTCCAACAGAATTCATGGATTTAATAAATAGGGTTTGTAATCCGTTCCTTGATAAATCCATGATAGTGTTCATAGATGACATTCTGATTTACTCGAAAAGCCAAGAGGAGCATGGCAGACACTTGCGAGAAGTGTTAGAAGTCTTGAAGAAGGAGAAGCTGTATGCAAAGTTCTCCAAATGTGATTTTTGGATTCGTGAAGTCCAATTCTTGGGTCACATGGTCAACCAGGAGGGGATAATGGTTGATCCAGCAAAGATTGAAGCTGTGATGAAATGGGAACAACCGAAGAGTCCCACGGAGATCCGAAGCTTTTTAGGATTAGCTGGATATTACCGAAGGTTTATCCAAGGCTTTTCTTCGATTGCTACTCCATTAACATCTTTGACCCACAAAGGAGTTACTTATTCTTGGAGTGATAAGCATAAAGAAGCATTCGAGAAACTAAAGAAGAAGCTATGCGAGGCACCGATACTTTCTCTACCCGATGGAGTTGAAGACTTCGCTGTTTATAGCGATGCGTCAGGTGTTGGTTTGGGTTGTGTTTTGACCCAAAGAGAAAAGGTGATAGCATATGCGTCTCGACAACTAAAGGATCATGAAAAGAACTACCCCACTCATGATTTGGAGTTGACAGCCGTAGTTTTCACTCTGAAAATATGGAGGCATTACCTCTATGGCACGAAGTGCAAACTTTTCACTGATCATAAGAGTCTCCAATATCTCTTTAATAAAAAAGAGTTAAATATGAGGCAACGACACTGGCTAGAGTTACTCAAGGACTACGACTGTGAGATACTTTACCATCCCGGTAAAGTTAATGTTGTTGTTGATGCCCTTAGTCAGAAAGTCAATGTTGAGAGAAAAAGGCCAAGAGCGTTGAGAATAAAAGTTGTCTCGACAATTGTGTAGAGTATAAAGAAAGCTCAAGAAGAAGCTTCTGGGAAAAATGACCGAAAGGAGGAACGTTTCGGCAAAACGTTGGTGTTTGGTACAAACGGTCATGGACTGAAGGTATTCCAAGATCGTATTTGGGTACCTAAGTTCGGAGGAATTAGAGATATTCTGATGGAAGAAGCTCACAAAACCATGTACTCGATTCATCGTGGCAGCACTAAAATGTATAGGGACCTGAAACCCTAATACTGGTGGCCAAGGAGGAAGCTTGATGTTGCAAAGTATGTGGCCGAGTGTGTGACTTGTGCGAGAGTCAAGACACAACATCAGAAACCATATGGGAGTTTAGAACCTTTACCTGTGCCTATGGGTAAATGGGAAGACATTGCGATGGATTTTGTCACTAAACTACCCAGAACGAAAAGTGGTCACGACATGATTTGGGTGGTCGTTGATCGATTCACTAAGAGTGCGCATTTCATAGCAGCCAATGAGAAGTGGTCTATGGATAAGCTTGTGAATTCTTACTTGAAGGAAATTGTGAGGCTTCACGGTGTTCCGTTAACGATTGTGTCGGATCGTGACAGCCGTTTCACCTCAAGATTTTGGAAAAGTCTACAAGAGGAAATGGGTACCAAGTTGTGTTTAAGTACAACTTACCATCCACAGACTGATGGTCAGAGTGAAAGAACGATACAAACACTTGAAGATATAATGAGAGCATGTACCCTAGAATTCCTAGGTAATTGGGATGAGCATTTACCTTTGGTAGAATTTTCCTACAATAATAGTTTCCACTCGAGTATAAAGATGACACCTTATCAAGCTTTGTATGGATAGAAGTGTCGTACACCGTCTTGTTGGCTTGAGGTTGGAGAAAAGCAGTTAATGGGACCCGAGATGGTCCATTAGACTGCTGAGAAGTTGAAAGTGATCAAGGAAAGAATGTTAGCAGCTCAAGATCGTCAAAAGAGCTATGCTGACAAGAAGCGTAGATCGATGACTTTTGAAGTTGGGGATTTGGTTTTACTTAAAGTCTCACCGTAAAAGGGACTTATAAGATTTGGTAAAAGGGGAAGGATGAGTCCAAGGTTTATTTGACCTTTTAAAGTTCTTCAGAGAATTGGGAACCAAGCTTACAAGCTAGAACTACCAGAAGAACTGAATGGAATTCATAACACTTTTCATGTGTGTTATTTGAGGAAGTTCACGGGAGAAGTTCCTGACATAATTCCAATTTATGAATTGAGAATTGATGAAAACAAGAGGTTAATTGAAGAACCAGAGACAATTGTTAACCGAAAGACTAAGAAGCTTCGACGCAAGATGGTCGATTTAGTGCTTGTCCATTGGAAATATTCGAATGGGCCAAATCTCACCTGGTAAACGGAGAGTGACATGTTGAGTCGCTATCCACATTTGTTTGTTGATGTGTGATTCCGGGGACGAAATCATCCTAAGGGGGAGAGAATTGTAACACCCGCGTTTCCAGGCTAGGCATTTTCGTTAATGTAATAGTCTAGGTTAACCCGTGTAGCTCTTTTTGAAGTATTAATAATGAAATATGTGAGTATTATGTGAATTATATGTATTTGTGTGCATATTACTTAATTATAAAGATACAATTAATAAAGGATAAAAATATGCATCAAAATTAAAGTGTGAGATAAACCCTATATCTTTACATAAAATTGTAGTGGTCGAAACAAGGATTCCGAAGATATAAAGAATGCCGAAATTTGAGTTATAACGAAGAAGTTATGACCTGTCGAAGTTTCGCGACAGAACCGGCACGACGCTGAATGACGTAAAATATGAATTTATGATAGAGTGATATCTAGCCTTGGTGATCTAAACAGAATTTGTAGAGTTCATTAAACCGAGAGCGTGCATAAAAAGAACGCCCAAATCTGACTGCGTATGAGGAAGTTATGATTTTCCGAAGTTTTGACTTAGCAGTATGCAGCCCGAATCCTTGATGTGAGATAGACTGATTTTTAGCCGAAACCATCTAAATGAGAATCGAATATCTCATTGATATTAGTGAAACGATAAAAAGATAGGCGAAAACGGACGTCGGATGAAGAAGTTATGATTTTCTAACGGAGTTTTCCTGTCCCGGCGTATTAAAAATAATATATTAATAATATATTAAAATTAAATTCAAAATTAGCCGATGGAGTCTAAACGAGAGTTGTAGAGCCTTTTCACACCTACGCGTGCATATAAAGAACGTCGGAATCGGAGCTCGTATGCAAAAGTTACGTATTTTACAAGTTCGAGACACAAAACCCGAGACCGACTCAACCTCACGACGTGAGGGAACCATGCTCACAACGTGAGTCTGTGACAGATGGGTTCTAGAGCCTATCAACGAGTTGTGAAGTATATGTGAGGAGACCTGGTCGAGCTCACGACGTGAGCCACCCATGCTCACGACCTGAATACATCCTATAAATAGAAGCCGATGGTTTCGGGTTTAGGTGCTCATTTCTTCTCTTCTAAGTGCTGTTACTCTGCGTAATTACCTCGATAAGCCATCCCGAAGCCCTGATGTTCATCCTGAGACCCGAAGCAAGTCCCAAAGCTCGAAGATCCCGATAAGAAAAGAGTTTCTGAGCCGAAGCTCAGCCCACAAGAAGCCCGGTGTGTGAAGTGATCCCGGTTTCACCGAAGAATACTACTCTTAGAGCCGTAGTACTGTCCGATCATCTTCTAATCAAGTGAGTGTGTAGTTACTTTCTTCTAACACATAATTATGAAGTATTTTATACGAAATACATGTTATGTGTATATTTTGTTGTTATATGTGTGAATGTATATTCACTTTGTTCTATCTCATAGATATGATTTATTATCTATGAAATACGTGTTATGTGTATGTGTATCATCTGTTGTTTGGTATATGTATTGAATGAGAATGCTATACAGGTTTTAAACTATGTATAAAAATATATATTTTTATCTACTAATATGTCGGGTAGAACATGGGTAGATAGTTGTGTGATAAACATATGAGAGGCCTCGATGTTGTTTTTTATTCAGTTATCTAGCGGAGTTTAGATGATGACCACAGACTTTTCTAGACAGTCCTGTGGAACGCTAGCAGGTTCGCCACCTGTAGGTGTTAATGAACTTGGGTGTTCATTCTCTGTACTCTATCCCCTTCATGGTTGCCTTATTTGGCATATATATTGCCGGGAAACCCCCGAATGCATTTGTTGTCGCCCCGATGAAATATTCTTAGACTAAGTCCCTTGTGTTAGTTATTTTAGGGACGTAAAGTGAGAATATCGGGAATGGGTAATTGGGTTATTGTTGGTTGATGAAAATTAATTTAATCATTTATTGTGGGTTGAAAACGCTATAAGCTCACCAGGATCCCATGCCTGACCCACTCAGTTTATTTGTATTATAGGAAGTAGCGCAAGGGCATAAGATGGATGAATCATCAAGTTGTTTTGTTTACAAGTTTGTATATGTATATATTTGTTGAACGGCTTGTAATGTTATCGTTTATGCTTTATGATCTGTATCGGAACATGACATCCCGAGTTTTGATTATATAATGAAAATACATTTCTTGATGAAATGCTTTGGTAAATATTATTTTATCATACTTTGTTTTTGGGAACAAATTCCACAACTCTTTCATATCAAAAGGATTTACTATGAAATTATTTTAAAAGCATAAATGAAAATCAGTCTTATCTAGCCGAGATTTTGGGGATGTCACACTATGTTTGTCTAAACAATAGCTATGCCAAACTCCAAGTATGCACACTATGTTTACATATGGTTCTATCTTTGTGAAACATATCAATTGACATCATTTCAATGATGCTTATTTCACAATTCCAATCCTTATTGTAAATGTAAGAATACCAAACTCTTGCCATTTACTATAATCTGTTAGATTCTAAACTTATATGCAATGATTCCCTTGTAATGACTATGCACAGAAGTCACAAAGACTTGGCAACAGACATTACTGAGTATTCTAATGGAAAGCAATTCCATGGAAATGAAGTCTCAAATTCAATGTACATTGCATTGAATATCCTTCTTTGCATCTTATACAGATTCAAATGATAACTTCCCCCAATGGAAACAATTCCATATTACCATTTTGACTAGCACTTCTAAACAAGAGTTGTCTCTTTTCAGAACATGTCAATATGGTCCTAACTATATACTTCCATTTGTCCATGACAATTGATTAATCAATTTAGTCATATCTAGTTCTATTCTCTTTTCCCACTTAATGCCCTATGCATTTGGAAAAATTTAGAATGGATAAATATTATAGCACATGTAATCGATCCTATACCCAAATCATATAGGACACGATTCATGCTATACAATTTTTGTTTGCCATGTTCTCATAATTCGAACTATGAAGAGGGATGTCGTAATCGTAATCGAATTTTGAGAACGCAACATATATAGAATTTCCTTATGTTGAACCATTCCAACATAATATTCAAATATATTCTTGACTAAAGTTGGTTAAAATCTCAATCTAAGCTTGTAGAATTGGAATGAAGTATAAAATCCTCTCCCTTGATTATAGGAAAACAACTTTTTCAAAGTGAATTGAAACCTTTTGTTTTCTATAATTAACATTGCTAGCTTGCAACATAATCATCATGCTCCCACTAGCATAATGATTATTATCTTACTAGCATAACACTTATGCTCCCACTAGCTCTGACATGTACTCAGAAATCAGTTGGACTTCTAGAAAAACAATACTTTATTGACTTTCTTACCAAAGTTCAGATTTCTGATATGAGATGTTTTGATAAAACTTTATCAAAATCATAAACCTTTCCTTAGATAGCACACATGTGCGTCTAAACAATTTTAGAACTATGAAAAGGGATGCCCTAATCATAGCCTCAATTGTTTAGACCTTTTCCATTTCTCACAAGTTCATGTTAGTGTGTCGGTTAACCACACACGCTCCACTAACGACTTTGAGAATGAAAATATCACAATTTCTATCTACTTAAAATCTACTTAGCGAAAGCATTTCCTCACCATCATTTTCATGAATCAGAGAGAAACCTTATGACACTTAGATTTTATGTGGTGTAAGTGTTCCTATCCTTGTGAATTTGTCATATCCATAATCACAAGACAAGGTCAGTGGCAAATCCAAACACATATGGACTGAAGGTCGTGGGCTAGTGAATAACAATACTCTTGATTAGTTCATTGAAATTATTTCAGGATCTTTAGATTCCCACTATCCTCTTGATATATAAGACTCTCTTATCAAGAGTCATTCCTTGACAAAACAAATATTCAAGAGTTAGTGTGAATTCTTATCAAGACAAACACTTCATACAATTGGCCTTAGTTGGTCTTTATTTTATCCAAAACATCACAACTTACCAATTTCAAATGTACAAGAGTAAGAAAACATTTTAAACTGATTATGTCACTCAAGGCTCAATCTTGGAGTATGACTCTAAGATTTGATTTTGGAACGAAGTATGATTTATCTGTTGATTTAACCATTTAAACAATTCATGATTCCTCTCCTGAGCCAAACAAATGAACTAAGGTGTCCTTAGAGGATTAATTATGATATGGTTTCATAATCCCTAAGATAATCATAAAACAAGATACTCAAGTACTCTCCCATCTCTTCAGATTGGAGAAACTTTTATCTTCTTGCCCTATTTGATTCTTCTTATCCGTTCTGTCATACATTGAAACCTTTCCAATGTTTCAGAATTTCTCTTAAACTTGTAAGTATAACCATATTTACTAAACTTTAGTAAATCATGACGAATAGTCTTTGTGGTGGACCTGATCAGCGCACACCTAAGTGTACCCGATCCCTTTATCCTTTACTTGACTCACATATACATGTGAACAAGGAATTAGTCCTAATTTCCCATAGATGAAAAATTCTCATTCAACATACAATACAAGTTGCATGATTCCAAGTTTCTATCCAACTGAAACTTGATTGATGAGAATCTTTCTTTATTTGGTAAATTATGACACTACCACAAATAAAAGAATCAAATCCATTTACCAATGTTGCTTATGAATAGAAACATATAAACAACAATTTTTTCACAAATGCCATTGTAAGAATACTTAAAATAAATAAAACAAAAATTTTCTTTTATTTTAAAACTTGCGGAAAAACTTATCCTTTACAATGCAAATACATATGAAGAACATGTTGTTATTTATTCCTAAGCAATATATCATAACTCTTAAGCAACTCAAAATTCTGGTCATCGACCCATACGATCAAAATCATCACACTCTTTCTTTAAGCTTCCTTTGATTCTTCCAAAACATCATAATGCAATTACATTGCATTATGTATTAAGAATCTCCAAATAGGATCTTAATGGAGTTAGATAATGGACTTTACCTAAAGTAGAGTCAAACATTTGACTTTACTATCCTTATGGTCTTTTAGGTAAATTTGGCAACTTCGCAACCGATACCCCCTCTTTTGGCAAAAGAAACATATGGACTCTTTGGAAATGGTACACGAGACTATCACAAACTTAGCCTTTCTCTTTGCCATTGGGTCAAACGACTTGACCATGGCCGATCCGTTTCCATTGGGAAGAGAAAGTTTTTCTGGACTTCTAGTGTTATCATTGTTAATGTCCATTAAAGTTTGGGAAGTAGATCTTCCAATATAATTTGCTTTACCAATGCTCCAAATCATTGTTGATTTAATATCATCAAGCAAATAGGTAAGATCATTAAGGGTTATGTCGTGATCTGTCATCAGGGAGTGACTAAAGAACCAAGTCAACAACCAGCTACCTCGAGACTCCGACACCTGACTCTCCTGGCTTGTCAATATGTTACTTAACCTCTAAGATGTAAGCGCATATAGACTTTGCTTGCTAATAGGGATTGAGTGACTTAGAACTTATCAAGTCTTGAAACTTGTGGGATAGGGAGATTTATTGGTGGAGGTGGAGGAAGTGAAGTATGATTTCCAGTCCCACTAATGCACAACAAAGGTATTGATCTTTGACCTTGGTTTCCATTTGGGATATCATCTTCATTAGGAAGTTGGTTCCTAAAGATTTGGTAAGACCATAGTTGTCTGAAGGAGACATCTATATGGGAGAAATTCAAGATAGTTGATTTAAAGTCATTAATATAACACCCAATATGAAATGTTAAGGCTAGGACCCAACAACCTACTTATAACTGGTAGAGGGATGTCGTAATCCAAGTTATAAAATAGTTAAAGGTAGGTAAACGATGATTTACTAATTTCCACCATGAAAAAGAAAATATAATTAAGTTTTAATTGGATTTGAAACTCTTAGATCTTTTGAGATACATTGAACTTTCAATGGCATATTTGAATCTCGATTGTGCCCTCTCAAGTTTGTGACTGGGATGCCGAGGATCACAAACAAGGTGTGAATAACCATGTAAATTGACTTGACACCCTTAACTTTATCACCTAATTGATGTGTCGGTTAACGACACACGCTCCACCGATCTATAATAAAGTTAAGTTACCCTTTGCCACTCTTACTAGTCCTTATTAGTGTTCCGGTTAACCACACATTCTCCACTAACAACTTGGTAAGGTACAAGTGTAATTTCATGGGTTAGCACCTTTTCACATTTTCCTAAGTATCTAGGATTGGGAATTTATAAGTTTTTAGTTACTCAGTATTTATCATTATACTTTTAATGAAGGGAGAATTATAGTCCTTTCCTACCCGTTCGGCTAACGATCCTCCACCAGTCAAGGAAGTGGTGGGTGAGAGTGGAGACCCATTAAACCATCATTTTATAGGCAGTAACCTTATACCCCCCTTATAGACCGGCTTCGTGAATGAGGCCTACTATTGGTAAGATTGACTTTATCTTATACATATCTATATTATTAAAATTATAATAATAGTATAAGGGTTGAATTTCAAACTCTTAAAAGTCTAAGGTTTTAATTTGGAATCAAAGTATTAGAGTGTAAGACTTTACAAATTCCAAAATTTGAGGGAAAGTTTTGAAACTATTCAAAACATTTTCATATTCATAACTTATGAGTTTAATGTACATTAAAATGAAGTCTCTTCATTTTATTTAACTCCTTATTCTTTAATAACATCTTTTAGAGAAGTGACTCTTTAACATCCATAACTTGAGGACAAGTTATGGAGTCATAATACTATTTAATGAAAATGACTCTTCATTTTTATGTATCCTATGAAACTTTTATGAGTTTTAAGATTCATAAATGTGACCTTTTATGTAACTTGAGGACAAGTTACAAAAAACACATTTTATGAACTAACTCTAGATTAATTTGGATTAAAAACAATTAAAACACAAAATTTTTCATTAATCTAAACTAACTCATAAATCAAGGAAACATAAAACTCTTGGTAATCCATAATTTGAGGACAAGTTATGGACTCCATACAATTTCATTGAGATCAAGAATTATACTAACAAACAATTTGCACATAATTTCTATGATCTACCAAAACTCATAAGCATGAGCATTCATAATCAACTTTTTTCAAGAATTACATAAACACATATAAAACTTGAAACTTTGATTATAGAATTGAAATTGGTTTAGCATAATCATTACCACTTAAAAAATAGGTTTTATAAGTCAAAAATAGTCAAAGGTAATGATTCTAGACCAATTCTAGCACCAAAACTCGAAGATATGTTGTTTGGGGTTCCAACTCGTCGACTGCACGAACCAACTTGGCATGTTGGATGACTTTACACTTGGACTCGTCGAGTCCCTTCATGGACTCGGCGAGTCTGCTGTGTAGATAGCACCAAAATTTGATTTCAGTCAATTTGCATCAAGTATAAGTGAAAACAAGCCTAGGCTCTGATACCACTATTGGCTTTTGAGCATTCTAACATTCCTATGGTGTACATCCAACCCTAAATACCTTGGATCTATGTTTTCTCTATTATACATGCAAATATCAATTTTCCAAGGTATTGTTCTAACTTGCATAATATAAAATACACATAATATGGATTCTAGTAGAATTACATACCTCTTGTTTGGTGTTTGATTCCATGGAGCTCAAGAGGCTAGTTCCCCAAGTGTGACACCTCAAATGGTTCACACAACATCATGAACACATGTAATAACTTGAGAGAAAGTAGAACACTTCTAAAATTGGTTTGCCCTCACTTGTTTCACTAGTCGCCAATTTCTTCAATAATAAGATCGTTATGTAGCTAGTCACAATTAGGGTAAACCCTAATTGTCATGGCTTTCCATTTCCTTGGATCCATTGGTTCAAATACACCATGGAGCATCCATGGAGCATCCTATGGGTTTTAGCCCAACTTGATAATCCATGGAGCATTAGCCCACTATATAAGTATGGATGATTTACACAATCAACCCATATATTTAATTAATATTCTTTTGATCACTTAATTAATTCTAGATTAATTCTTGATCAATAATAATTAAATAATCTTATTAATATATTAGAACTTATAATATATTAATAAACCTTAAGTGTTATTTCTCTCATTTTAGTCTATCCAAATGCATGATGCCATGCAACCCAAATGGACCATACCGGGTCGGGTCAAGTATATACGAATTATAGTTATGGACTTAGACACTAATCCAACACACATAACTAATATTATCAACATCTAATGGGTCTAAAACTTGTTTCCTTAAAGCCCAAGCCATTTACTTGATCTGCTGATTGTTCATAATCCCGAAATAAGAAACTTCTCAAAACATGATGTTATAACTCTCTTCCACATAAATTAGATTTCATCCTCAAAATCCATCTTAGTTAGGATCACTAAAACAATCCTAACATACTCCATAAGTTCCCTCCAACCATTTAGAAATCAAGGAATCTAAGAACAAAACTCGAGAGATCACTCGGAAACCCACAACTGCCAACAAACAACCCAATAACTTGAAAATACTCTATTGAAAAAACTGTCTTTCTCTCCCTAACTTTATGTCCCAACTTCCATAGAAAACCAATCAAATTGTAAACTCTTAGAACTACAACCACAAATCATTTCCGACAATATACTCCCTGAAACCGGGAACCCATCAGTCTAAACTTCAGAAACCATACCCCAGGACTAATGATCATCTAATCATCATACGTACCCCTAGTTTCCTGACTAGGAACACCACCAAACCATGTAGAAAGGATACTCAAAATACCCTGATCATAAATTCCACCTAATCCCAAATCCGAAAATTATGCTAAAAAACCTTAAATACACACTTGACTTCCTGATAAGTCATCATCATCTACTGCTCCTACCAGTATAATGATGGTCAATCCATGAATCTCACATTGTATCCAAATACCCTATCAGCTCCGGTCTACATTCACCTGACAAAACACTCGTGACATTTATTCATGACTCGAAATTTCAGAACTGATACCCAACATTGGTAACCAAACTCCTAATAGATAGCTTGTAATCAAACAGAGTTCACGATGAACAATTAATACTCCCAACAAACTTTTACTATCCACATGATCCAAACTAGCTGGTCACTAAGTCTCCCGACTCCCAACAAGGCACTAACACTCAAAGCATGTCGATAATACTAACGATCCGAGACATAAGAGTATTAATAAAATGACTACCATGCCCCACCCATTTGAATCATACAACCACTGTTCACGATACGTCGTGACACCTAACCACTAAAACGAGAAGCTCACGATACTACATTGATATTGTCGTCATTCCATCACTGGCTTGAAGACTCACGTCCGGCACCACAAGGTCTAATGATAACAACCATCAACCCACCGACTTGCATATACCCAACCAACATCCCTCTTAATACTAACCAAACACCACATGAGCCATACCCTTCTATAACGCACAATCCCCTTCACAAAACAGGCTGCTACCAACATAAAATCAGATGAAAACATGATCACACACAACGAGAGAATGAGATAGGGTGTTATACTCTTGTTCCACTACAAATACGAGACTATGAATGCTCCGTCTTCTGAAAAGTCAGCGAGAGTACCTGTCTACCGATTTCCTGAGAATACAAGCAATTTTGAAAGAGTATCAGCATAATGCTAATGAGTTCAAAATAATGCTTTTGTAATGAAAACTAGTCATTGAATTATGTAAACTGTATGCATGTTTCCCAATAAAATCAAATATTTTCTAACATGTATGTTCGTTATTGTAATTTGTTCAAAATCTTTGACTAACACTTGTATGTATTGTAGTCCCTGTTTAAAAACCTAGCTACCACTAGTATCTATAGTATGTTTTGTTTGAAAACCCTGGCTACCACCAGTATATATAGTATGATCTGTTTGAACCTGGTTGCCACTAGTATGTAGTGTATGTTTTATTTGAAAACCCTAGCTACCACCAGTATGTAGTGTATGTTCTGTTTGAAAACCTTGGCTACCACCAGTATGTATAGTGTGTTATGTTTGAAAACCCTGGCTAACACCAGTATATATAGTAGTTTTATTAATTAAAATAAAACTAATGAAGAATGAAATCCCGTTAACAAAGGTTAGTTTATACTATTGTGAGTTGGTATAACCATGCTTGATATGACTAGTGACCTCAACGACGTTTGTTCAGGAATCGTACGGTATGATATATGTTACCCCAGACATGCCTGCCTAACTGCAGCTAGCACTTTAGGTGTGGGATTGTTAGTCCCGAATAGATCTATTCACAAATCTCACGCTCTTCCTCCAGGAGACTCTAGTTATACTAAGTGTCGAGGATTTTCCAGTACCTAGAAGGGTACAATTGAAGAGATGTCTCACAATCATGTATTAGCTAGTTTACGTGTAGTTCAATATCGTTTTCTCATAATTGAAACCGTTGTATATTTGGTAGAGTATTAATATTTAAACTTAAATAATTATTTAGTGTTATATTCTTGTTATCTGAATGTAGTAATGAATATCATAAACTAAAGTTTCCATAGTTTATATGATTGACCATGTATGAAATCTGGGTTGGTAAAAACTGTATGATAAACTCCCTAAACTATACCTGTTATAGTTTGCCTGAAATGTATTGTACTTGGTTTGTGTATTGTTTTGAAAATTACGCAATTATGTTTTCTAGTTGAAAGTGTGTGACATCCCCATTTTCACGGCCAGAAAAGACCGATTTTGTTTATGCTTTATAAAAATCAGAGTACTTCTTTTCATAAAGATGCTGCGGAATTTGTTCCCAGAAAAATACGATAAATACGTTATCAAAACATTTTCAAAGAAACATATTTTATTTATGTTAAAACGTTTGGGATTTCATCGTCAATACATAAACATAAGCATAAACGGAACTTACATTTATTTACACTAGTTGTCTACATCTCTTTAATCTCTCAGTGTAATGTGACTTCATATCAACACTTGTGATGTAAATAAACTGAGTGGGTAAGCTTGGGAAACCTGGTGAGTACATAGGGTTTTCAACCCACAATAATATAATTATTATGTTTAAACAATCAAACCAACAACCAAATTACCCATCCCCATTATATTCTTTTAGTCCTCCCTAAAGACATTATCTCAAGGGTCATCTCCTATATCATATTTACTTCTCATGTCCTTACATCATATTTCCTTATATGATTGTTCCTACAAACTTTACCTAAGGGTCATCACCTACATTGCATAGACAATACTAATTCGAGGATTACTCCCTCAATATGTGTCTAGCAAGGGTTAGGGTATCATCGCATGATTACGCAACCACAACATCACCTGGACTTGTAAATCAAGATAAGGGTTAGTCTATCATCACATGAATACGTAGCCACAACATCGCCTGGACTCGTAATTCATAATAAGGGTTAGACTATCATCGCATGAATACGTAGCCACAACATCGCCTGGATTCGTACTTCATAATAAGGGTTAGACTATCATCGCATGAATACGTAGTTACAACATCGTCTGAACTCATAATTCATCACCTACAGGTTATGAGCCTACTGATGTTTCCACGGGGTTGTCTATAATAGTCCGTGGTCGCCATCTATACTATGGTAGATGACTACATCTCCAAATTGTCAGACAAGGTTGTAGTATCCTACATCACCGATTCATAATTACCTATCTATCCTCACCTAATTATCATCACCTATCTCTCATTATTTTATTTCATCACTCACCAACTATTTCATCTACCCATGTTTTATCCCAACATATTTGTAGATATAAAATAAATATATAGTTTACATCATTTAAAACATGTATAAATCATTCATCCAGCATAGACAACAAGTATTCAGATAATATGCACACATAGCACGTAATTTATGTAAAATACTTCATATCTATGTGTAAGATGAAAGTAACTATGCACTCACTTCATTAGGTGGTGAGTCGGCACTCGGACAGCACTTCGTTGCTCTTAAAACAATTTCCTTAACAAAACCTAGTATCAATATGACTAGGGTTTAGTCTGATGTTAACCATGACTAATTTATAGTCTAGCTATTATTATTATTATATAAGTGTTAAATAACACTCAATATAACTCATAATAATAGCCCAAATAATTATTTTAAGGTCCTAATAATGGTACCATAACTAATTAGAAGCTATATTAAAACTAGCGTAGGCGTAGCTCACTTACAGCGGGTTTTTCGCAAAACCGGGCTTCACTGGAGCAGCGTTCCCCGAGCCGAAAGGCTCTTTTCTTGGAGCCTTCGGGCGCTCCGAGGCTTCCGCCTTGTGCTAGGGAGTTACCCTAGGCTTTGGGGGGTGAGTGAGGCTTAGAGAGAGAGTTTAGAGAGAGAAAGAAAAGGGTTGAGGGGTGAGGAAATGAGGGAACCCGACACCTCTATTTATAGGCTGAATTCCTGATGGACACACCGAGTATGGGGGCCTACTCGCCGAGTTGGTGCATGTGGTGGCCTTCTGGTGGTGCCACATGTCCAATTCTGGTGGTGCCACGTCACCCCCTAGCACGTATCAGCCTTCAAACTTAGAAAAATCATAACTCTCGCATACAAGATCCGTTTTCGACGTTATTTAAATCCACGCGTAGGTAAAATCAAGATCTACAACTTTCGGTTAGACTCCGTCGGCTAATTCTCGACCGATCTCAAATTTAACAGTAGGAGGCGTTTAGATTGTTAAATGACCGCGAAGAATTTGTAACTCCTTCATACGGACTCCGTTTTCGTCCATCTTTTTTACAAGATCCGTTTTCGACGTTATTTAAATCCACGCGTAGGTAAAATGAAGATCTACAACTTTCGTTTAGTCTCCGTCGGCTAATTCTCGACCGATCTCAAATTTAACAGTAGGAGGCGTTTAGATTGTTAAATGATTGCGAAGAATTTGTAACTCCTTCATACGGACTCCGTTTTCGTCCATATTTTTACCGTTGAGTTCCTATTAATGAGATCTTCAACTCTCATTTAGGTCGTGTAAGCCAAAAACCGCTCAAACTAAAATTCGAGTTTTGGGTCGTGCACTGCTAAGCTGAATCTTAGAAAAATCATAACTTCCTCATACGAAGTCAGATTTGAGCATTCTTTTTATCGACGCTCTTAGTTTAATGTATTCTACGACTTTCTTTTAGATTGCTAAGGCTAAATCTTGCTCTATCGTAAATTCACTATTTACGCTTTCCGGTGCCGTGCCGGTTTTGCCGTAAAATTTCGACGGGTCATAACTTATTCGTTATAACTCGGATTTCGGCGTTCTTTATATGTACGGAAACCTTGAGACATATTCTACAACTTGATTAAGATTATTTATTTTAAATAATATTTTGTCGAAAATTCATTTTTTTTTACACTTATTGCCTCAAAATTGACTAGCCCGGATCTGCAGGCGTTACAATTATCTCCCCCTTAGGATGATTACGTCCCAGAATCATCAACGAAACAGAATAGTATAATGACTCCATATGTTATCTAGTCATCCTAGGTAGTAACTTTAAGTTTTATGTTGCTTCGAACAAGTATCTAACTCTTGGACTCCTTGACTGCAGGCGGTGCTCGGTCTTGCACCTGTTCGTTAGACTTTCAATCATGACCTTCGTGTCACAACCGCATTTTTTATTGGAGACACCTTCTTCTTCTTAGGATAATTTAATTTGATTGCTACAATTGACCGATGTGTCATATTCTAATGACCTATTATTGTATGTAACAACGCTTAGACTCAGGTCTCTTAGAGTCAAATTCCGGAATGGAATATGCCTTTCTTTATGGTCTAATGTGATATAATCACATTTTAATATGTAGCATTTCTAGCTACCAACATATTTAACAACGAGCGCGATACTTCTATTGATCGTTTTGGTTTCAATCGTTTGGCTTAAGTCGGACGCTACATCAAACTTAGTTCTCTGAACTATGTAACCTACTCATCGTAGTCGGACTCAATGTGATATGACCACTAGGGTCAGGATAACAACATTCTTCTTAGTCTTTACCGAAACAATGGTAACGACACACTTGAATAATACGAAATCAATTACCAGCTTCTTGGTAACCTTGTGACTTTCCCTGATCCAAGTGTGAGTCTTGTGCTTCCGGTAGTATAGGCCTCTACTACCTTTCACACCTACTCATACTCGTTCCAAGTATTGTCTCGCAGTATTCCAAGTTATTATCACAAAAACAATTTTTAACATATAAAAATGTGTCCAAACAATCACAAAATTTTCCTTAGACTCTACTAGTACTTCTTCTATACGTATCTTCAATCATCAATTCTGCTTCAGCTCGGTGGAAATGCCATACGATGGGTCAAATTCATGAGTTACGCCAATCATTCCATCATCCTGCCAATCGAAGGTGTACTTCGGACGTACTGTACTCCTCTAAACGTACTGCATGACATGTTCTAAAGGCAAGATACCACTCTTATGATGTCTTCCGATAGGTGTCATTCACTATCATAAGCCTTTTCATTTCCTCTATTTACTCAATGCTCTATGAGTCCTTATCATGACATTCTATTCTCCAAAGCATGCGTTTGGTGTATCGAGACGAGAATACACATAGAGGAAGAATTAGATGCGTATTCCTCCTAATTACTCCAAAAAGTTACATGCCAGTTCTAATATCGTAATTAAACGTTTAGAAACCTGAGCACATAAAATTTCCAGATCCGGTCGGCAACAGACCATAGATTCGATCATATAATGCATATCATAAATCATTTAGCACATAAAAGCATGTTAGAAATTTTCCCTAAATAAGCTAGTGCTTGTTTCTATTCAGGTGTATTACCTAAATTTTATTGGACACACTCCTCACAATCATTTCTTAGCATTCTAAGTTTAAGTCTAGAAATAAATCCATATTCCTAGTTCGCTTAAACTAATGCTCTGATACCAACTGTGACATCCCCATTTTCACGGCCAAAAAAGATCGATTTTGTTTATGCTTTATAAAAATCAGAGTACTTCTTTTCACAAAAATGCTGCGGAATTTGTTCCCAGAAAAATACGATAAATATGTTATCAAAACATTTTCGAAGAAACGTATTTTATTTACGTTAAAACGTTTTGGATATCATCATCAATACATAAACATAAGCATAAACGGAACTTACATTTATTTACACTAGTTATCTACATCTCTTTAATCTCTCAGTGTAATGTGACTTCATATCAACACCTGTGATGTAAATAAACTGAGTGGGTCAGTTTGGGAAACTTGGTGAGTACATAGGGTTTTCAACCCACAATAATATAATTATTATGTTTAAATAATCAAACAATTAACCCAATTACCCATCCCCATTATCTTCTTTTAGTCTTCCCTAAAGATATTATCTCAAGGGTCATCTCCTATATCATATTTACTTCTTATCTCCTTACATCGTATTTCCTTATATGATTGTTCCTACGAACTTTACCTAAGGGTCATCGCCTACATTGCATTGACAATACTAATTCGGGTTTACTCCCTCAATATGTGTCTAGCAAGGGTTAGGGTATCATCGCATGATTACGCAACCACAACATCGCCTGGACTTGTAAATCAAGATAAGGGTTAGTCTATCATCACATGAATACGTAGCCACAACATCGCCTGGACTCGTAATTCATAATAAGGGTTAGACTATCATCGCATGAATACGTAGCCACAACATCGCCTGGACTCGTACTTCATAATAAGGGTTAGACTATCATTGCATGAATACGTAGTTACCACATCGTCTGAACTCATAATTCATCACCTACAGGTTATGAGCCTACTGATGTTTCCACGGGGTTGTCTATAATAGTCCGTGGTCACCATCTATACTCTGGTAGATGACTACATCTCCAAATTGTCAGATTGTAGTATCCTACATCACCGATTCATAATTACTTATCTATCCTCACCTAATTATCATCACCTATCTCTCATTATTTTATTTCATCACTCACCAACTATTTCATCTACCCATGTTTTATCCTAACATATTTGTAGATATAAAATAAATATACAGTTTACATCATTTAAAACATGTATAAATCATTCATCCAGCATAGACAACAAGTATTCAGATAATATGCACACATAGCACGTAATTTATGTAAAATACTTCATATCTATGTGTAAGATGAAAGTAACTATGCACTCACTTCATTAGGTGGTGAGTCGGCACTCGGACACCACTTTGTTGCTCTTAAAACAATTTCCTTGACAAAACCTAGTATCAATATGACTAGGGTTTAGTCTGACGTTAACCGTGACTAATTTATAGTCTAGCTATTATTATTATTATTATATAAGCATTAAATAACACTCAATATAACTAATAATAATATCCCAAATAATTATTTTAAGGTCCTAATAATGTTACTATAATTAATTAGAAGCTATATTAAAACTAGCGTATGCGTAGCTCACTTACAGCGGGTTTTTCGCAAAACTGGGCTTCGCTGGAGCAGCGTTCCCGAGCCGAAAGGCTTTTTTCTCGGAGCCGTTGGGTGCTCCGTGGCTTCCGCCTTGTGCTAGGGAGTTACCCTAGGATTTGGGGGGGGGGGGCGTTAGGAAGGCTTAGAGAGAGAGTTTAGAGAGAGAAAGAAGAGGGTTGAGGGGTGAGGAAATGAGGGAACCCGCCGCCTCTATTTATAGGCTGAATTCCTGATGGACTCGCCGAGTAGGGGGACATACTCGCCGAGTTGGTGCATGTGGTGGCTTTCTGGTAGTGCCACGTGTCCAATTCTGGTGGTGCCACGTCACCCCCTATCATGTATCAGCCTTCAAACTAAGAAAAATCATAACTCTCGCATACGAGCTCCATTTTCGATGTTATTTATGTTGGATTAGTGTCTAAGTCCATAACTATTTTGGTATGTACTTGACCCGATGGTGCATGGTTCTTTTGGGTTGCCTTCACCAAAGCAACTTGATAGGATGATTTTTTGAGAGTAAGGATTAAATATGATTTATTAATGTATTATGAGAATAATATATTAAAGGAGAAATCATATTGTTTAATTAATATTAGTCAATAATTAATTGGTAATTAGTTTTGTGACTAAAAGAGATTAATTAAACTTAAGGGACTGGAATTGTAATTATAAGATAATTATAATTTGGGCCATGGATTGCCTTATATTAAGGGATGGACGAATTCTAATGGGAAACCCATAAGGAAATCGTCCATGGGCTTAATTAAAGGAGTCTATGGGTTGCTTAGGGCTTAAGCATCTAAATTAGGGTTTCCTTGTTAGATAACCCTAATAGCCCAACTATATAAAGACCCCTTAAAGCTCAAAAACGGGGCCAAGCTTCTTGTAAGGGTTTACACACGTTTTTGGCAGCCTCCATCCTCTCTCCTCTTCATCCTCTTGCTTATGGTGTTTGTGAACCATTAGAGGAGTGACACTTGTGACTCTAAGCCTTCCAAAGTCAATTAAAGGAGAATTAGGATTGTTATTGCTACATAAGAATCAAGGTATGATCTTAAACCTGATTACATGTTAATATGATTACTTGCATGCTAGAATTAGGGTTTATAGTCTTGGATTCAAAGCATGTACAATAGAGAAACCTAGATCCAAGCATTAGGGTTTGTATGAGCACATAGGATGTCTTATGACCTAAACTCATCAGTGGTATCAGAGCCTAGCTTGGTTTCAATTGTATTGATGCATTGTATAACTGGAAAATCGTTTTTTTGGGCTTTATGGCTGAGGAACTCGGCGAGTACCACAGTGTACTCGGCGAGTAGACCTCAACTCGGCGAGTACAGTGTGGTACTCGGCGAGTTCGAGCGTCAGATAATGCTTATCTCGGGATTTCTTGCTGTTTTTGCATTTGGATAGTTACCTTATCATGTTAGATCAATATAAATCCGATTTTATGATATATATGACTATATTCTTGATCTAATTAAAGATAATTATCAATTAACAAGATAATTTTTTCCTTATAAGATAATTGATTAATTATTTTGAGTAAATTGATAAATTGTTTTGCAAGAAATCATTAAACAAATCAAATATGGATAATTATGTAACTAAATGTTAGTTTAGATTATTTGTTATTTGATCCTTGTTGTTATGAAAAAGTTTCATATTTTCCCCTTTAGGTTTTATAGTTTAAATTTGAACCCAAAAGTTTTGAAGTTTTGAAATTTAAATAGTTAAAACCCTAATGTTTTGAAAAAGGTTTCAAAACTTGCCCTCAAGTTTTGGAATTTAAAAGTTGATTAAAAGGTTTAATTAGAAATGTTAAATTCTAAAACTCTAGTAATGTTTTGAAAAGTTCAAATCACACCCTTATGGTTTTATTAATTAATTAAGGAGTATAATTAAAAGAGGTTTAATAAATCCATAAAAGTTTAGGTTAGCCTTTTAATTGAATTAAAAGTGTAATTGTTAAAGTTAACCATATAGTATTTTAAAAGTATAAAATACACTCTATACTATATATAACATTAAAAGTCTAACATTATATATATATATGTATGAGTAAAAGTCAGTCTTACCGTTAGTAGGCCTCATTCACGAAACTGGTCTATAAGGGGTGTTTAAGGAAATTGCCTATAAAATGGCGATTGAATGGGTATCCACTCTTACCCACCGCACTCTTGACTAGTGGAGGGTCGTTAGCCGAACGGGTAGGATAGGACGAAACCTTCCATTATAAGTATAATGAAATACAAAGTAACTAAATGTTTTCAAATTCCCAATCTTAGTTACTTAGGCAAAAGTGAATTGATGCAATTCCATGAAATTACACTTTGTGCCCTTGCGAAGACGTTAGTGGAGCGTGTGTGGTTTACCGGCACACTAAATGGTTCTAAGCAAAGGTAGCAAAGGGTGACTCAATGTTTGTCATAGTTCGGTGGAGCGTGTGTGGTTTACCGGCACATCGAATAGGTGATTGTAACATGTGAGGGCACCATGTAGTTTGCATGGTTATTCACACTCGCTTTGTGATCCTCGGCATCCCAGTCACAAACTAGAGGGGCATATCGAGATTTAAACATGCCATTGAAATGTTCAATGAATCTCAAAGGATCTAGGAGTTTTCATAGATTTAAAACTTAAATTTCTTTTTCGTTTTTATGGTGGAAACTAGTGAATCGTCATTCACTTACCTTCAAATGTTCTGCAATTTGGGTTACGGCATCCCTCTCCCGAGTTGTAGGATATTGTGTTGGGTCCTAGCCTTGGAATTTCATTTGGGTGATTTACCAAGGACTCAATAAATCAACTGACTTGAATTCGTTTTTCTCCCGATGTCAAAGTTCGACAACTATGGTCTTCTCAAATCCCGTGGAACAAGCATTCCACATGAAGATGATATTCCACGATTCGATCGAGGAACAAGAAATCATGCTTCACTTCCTCCTCCTCCTCCAATTATTCTCCCTAACCCACAAAATTGTAAAATTGAAAGGTTCAATATCACTCAAGCCCTTTTGGCAAGTAAACATAAAGAAGGAAAGTCGGTGTGTGCACACGTCCTAGGGATGAAGTCGCACATTGATAGACTAAGAATGATGGGATCCGTTGTTAGTGAAGTGATAGCTGTTGATTGGGTTCTTCAGTCACTTCCTAACTCGTATAGTGAGTTCGTAAGAGAGTACTATATGATAAACCACGACGTGACACTTATAGATCTCACCTACATGCTTATTGCTGCTTAATCAACAATGGTTTGGCGCAATAGAAAAGCAAAGTTGATTGGTGAATCTGCCTTCAAGACCTCTATGGATATAGACAATGGCAATGAAAGACATGCAATGATCGAAAAGTTTGATCATAAGAGAAAGGCGATGTCTAAAGTAGTTCCATGTGTTGTTCCAAAAGAGTCAATTTGCTTTTATTGCCAAGAGAAGGGGCATTGGAGACGAAGTTGCCCTATTTACCTAAGAGATCTAAGAGATGGGAGAGTCAAAAGTATGACTACGCTTTAGGTAAAAATCCACTATCTAACTCCATTAAGTTCCTATTCATTGATTCTTAATACATGATGTGATAAGATTGCATTTGAATGCTTTGAAGGATCGGTGAAAAGAAAGGAAGCTTGATAAGAGAGCAAGATGAATCTAATCACAAGAGATGGATCTCGATCGCATGGACTTGAAGATTAGATTTTGAGCTTAGATAGTTATGATAGAGTTGTTAGAAATTTTCTTTTTACATAGTTTTCAATAGATTTTGCATTGTAAGGACAAATGTTTTTCCGCTGCTTTTATAAATAAAATTAATTTTGTTTGACTTATTTATTTGTTTACTTCCTTGCAATGAAATCGTTATGTGAAAATTGATGTTTGCATATTTCTACAACGAATGGATATGATTCTTAGTTATGTTATTTATGGAAATGTCGAGAATTTACCAAATAGGGAGAGTTTCTCATCGCCCAAGTTTCAATTGGACAGAAACTTAGAATCATGCAACGTGGATGCACGATGAATGAGAAATTACGTATTTGGAAATTAGACTAACTCATTGAAAAAGTGTCAAGTGAAGGACTAGGAGATCGAGTACACAAAGTTGTGTGTTGATCAAGTTCACCATAAGAGTAACAAAGATATTCGTCATGATTTACTAAAGGCTTAGTAAATATGATTACACTTACAAGATTAAGTGTAATTTTGAATTGATTAAAGGGTTTAGATCAATAGCAAAATGAATAAGAAGAATCAAGTAAGCAGAAAGATAAGAGTTTCTCCATTCTAAGAAGAAAGGAGAGTAGCTTTTATGCTTTATGATAGGTCTTAATGATTAAGAACCATATCTCAATTGATCCTCTAATGAGTCTTGGTACAATTGTATGTCCAAGAAGAGGAATCAAAGATTGAAGAAATGGTCAAATCAAGAAGTCAATCATACTTCATTCCAAAACAAGTCTTAAAGTCAAGATTGTGACATTGAGTGAATAGTATTAAGAAGGTTTATAACATTCATCAATTGTGGAAAGTTGTGATGTCTTGGATAAGACAAAGACCAACTAAGACCAAAATTATGAAGTGTTTTGTGTTGATATAAGCTACACTAACTCTTGAATATTTGTTTGTCAAGAAATGTTTTGATAAGAGAATCGTATATGTCAAGGAGTCAGTGGGAGTCTTAATAGTCTTGAAAAGTTTCAAGAACAAATCAAATAAGCCTTATCGATCATCACTAGCACACGAGTTAAGGTTTACAACCTATCGTGAAGATATTATTTTGTTTCTGTGCCAATCCAATCGAGTTAATTATGCATGTGAGTCCTATGAGTTCTCATTTGAATGCATAAAAGGCAAGGACCTTGATCAATGGAAAGTACATTGATAGGAAAAGGTGAGCTACTTAACTACTTGGAAGACGTGGTGGGCAGCTGTGCTACCATAAGGCAAGAAATCAAGATTAAGAAAGATCGATCCATATGAGTTTGAATTTGTCGTAAACTTTGGATTTTAACAAATTCACATGGTTAGGAACACATACACCGTTTAAATCTAAGTGTCATAAGATTTCCTCCTTCATGAAAATGATTGTGAGAAAATGATTTCACTAAGAAAGATTTTAAAAGATAGTGATTGTAAAATTGCATTCTCGAATTCGATCATGGTTACGGCATCCCTTTCCATAATTTGAATTGTGAGGTTTGGCAATTAGTCTTAATTGTTAAGACACACATATGAACTATCTAAGGCAAAAGTGTATAAGTTCAAGAAGTCTTGATAAAAGATTATCAAAGCACTAAGTATTAGAAACATGAACTTAAGAAATTCAATAAGTACTGTTTTTCTGAAAGTTAAGATGTTTATGAATACATGTCGAAGCTAGTGGGAGCATAAGTGTTATGTTTTATAATAATCATGATGATAGTGGGAGCATAAATGTTATGATTATTAAGGCACGTATTGCATAGTTGGCAATATTAATTATAGAAAACAAGAGTCATACTTTGCAAAGTTGTAAGGGTTGTATAGTTGTTTTGCTATAATTAAGGGAGAGAATATTATGCTTCATTTCAAATCTAAAGGATTAGGTTGTGGAATGTTAATAAATTTAGTCAAGGGTACATAGTGTGTTCTTAAAATTTCGATTATGATTATGACATTCCTCTTCACAATTCGAATTTTGAGAACATAACAAATAAAACATTGTGCGTCGTGTCCCATACGCTTCGGGTATAGGATCGATTGCAAATGATTTAATGTTTGACCATTCTAAAATTTTCCAAATGTCTAGTGCATTTGAAGGGAAAAGGGACTAGAATTGGTTTTGACTAAAATAATTAAACAACTATCAAAGGACAATCCAAAGTTCGACGAGGATTGGTCGCTTGTGAGTAGTTGGAAGTATAGTATTGGAAATTATGGAAATGTTTCCATATTGGATGGACAATATTGACATAATTACAAATAGATAAGATTCTATTAATGAGTTGTCATATGGAAAATATGGAAGCGTGTCCATAAGTAAATATTGAAAATCTATGTCTAGATTAGAAACTTTTATGCAAAAGGATGTTCAAAGGAATGTACTTTGAGTGAGAGACATCATATCTAAGGAATTGTCTTGTAACAATATCCGATTGAGGACTTTGTAATATCATTGGCAATAGTCTTTGAGACTTTAGTGCAGTGACATTACAAAAGGATCGTTGCATAAAGTGTTAGAATCTAGCATATTCTATAAGTAGCGAGAATTTGATATTCTTATACTTAAGAAAATGGATTTGGAGTTGTAAAATGAGAAGGATTGGAAACGTGTTCAATTTGTCTATTTCACAAAAGTAAGAACCATAGGTAAACATTGTGTGCATGCTAGGAGCATGGGACAAGTGTAATAATTCAAGTATAAAGTTGATTACCCGAAACGACAAATAATGAGTAATCGATATGGTGATAAATAAAACGTGCTTTGTTTATACTCAAAGGTTTGAGGCCATATGGGATTAGTATTATTCTTGTGTTTCACTTTGCATGTTTTGACTTCCAGAATAATTGAGTTTATTAAGAATAATCGGATTATTCAAACGGGCCACAGTCGTTCATATGTTGGAAGTAGATATGAATGAAGACTGTCATGAATTGGTGTGTGGATTATCTAGAAAAGTATTAGACATAAGCAAATGTTTGCTGTAACGTTCATGAGTGCTTACGAATATGATTTGAGCATTGGATTAAACCCACGCTCACTTGGATCACTATCTCGAGTGATTAGTGAGACGATAACATCTTATATTCTTGAAACCGAGATGTGTGAGTTGTATCTTGCGAATCGGTTGCACATTGATAATATGTAAACGCACCAGTAACTTGGTGTTATAAAACATATTGTTGTGTGTAATTCGGTGAGTGAGTGCAAGCGAGCATTGTATCAAAGTTTATCCGTTCCTTTTATCCAAAGTAGGATCAAAGCAATATCTTTGGGCCCCTCGATGGTTTAGTGATGACAAACGTAAATGCTCGGCCGGGCTAGAGCTAATTTGATTTGTTCAATTAGTCTGTCGTCATAAATCGGAAATCGAGATATAGTACAAAGAGAATGATTTGAAATCATATCTCATACGATATCTAGAATGGAGGAATATATGATCCCTTATCTAAGAACACGCGTATCTGATATGATCAGGGTTGACAGCGACTTTGGAAAGCTACGATTGCAGATCGGGATCTGAAGTCATACGCAGAATAGTTGTTAGACTTATCCAAGTGGGAGACTGTTGGATTAGTGTCTAAGTCCATAACTATTTTGGTATGTACTTGACCCGATGGTGCATGGTCCTTTTGGGTTGCCTTCACCAAAGCAACTTGATAGGATGATTTATGGAGAGCAAGGATTAAATATGATTTATTAATGTATTATGAGAATAATATATTAAAGGAGAAATCATATTGTTTAATTAATATTAGTCAATAATTAATTGGTAATTAGTTTTGTGACTAAAAGAGATTAATTAAACTTAAGGGATTGGAATTGTAATTATAAGATAATTATAATTTGGGCCATGGATTGCCTTATATTAAGGGATGGACGAATTCTAATGGGAAACCCATAAGGAAATCGTCCATGGGCTTAATTAAAGGAGTCTATGGGTTGCTTAGGGCTTAAGCATCTAAATTAGGGTTTCCTTGTTAGATAACCCTAATAGCCCAACTATATAAAGACCCCTTAAGGCTCAAAAACAGGGCCAAGCTTCTTGCAAGGGTTTACACACGTTTTTGGCAGCCTCCATCCTCTCTCCTCTTCATCCTCTTGCTTATGGTGTTTGTGAACCATTACAGGAGTGACACTTGTGACTCTAAGCCTTCCAAAGTCAATTCAAGGAGAATTAGGATTGTTATTGCTACATAACAATCAAGGTATGATCTTAAACCTGATTACATGTTAATATGATTACTTGCATGCTAGAATTAGGGTTTATAGTCTTGGATTCAAAGCATGTACAATAGAGAAACCTAGATCCAAGAATTAGGGTTTGTATGAGCACATAGGATGTCTTATGACCAAAACCCATCAATTTATATCCACGCGTAGGTAAAAACAAGATCTACAACTTTCGTTTAGACTCCGTCGGCTAATTCCTGACCGATCTCAAATTTAACAGTAGGAGGCGTTTAGACTGTTAAATGACCATGAAGAATTCGTAACTTCTTCATACGAACACCGTTTTCGTCCATCTTTTTACCGTTGAGTTCCTATTAATGAGATCTTCAACACTCATTTAGGTTGCGTAAGCCAAAAACCGCTCGAACTAAAATTCGAGTTTCGGGTTGTGCACTGCTACGCCGAATCTTAGAAAAATCATAACTTCCTCATACGAAGTCAGATTTGGGCATTCTTTTTATCGATGCTCTTAGTTTAACATATTCTACGACTTTCGTTTGGATTGCTAAGGCTAAATCTTGATCTATCGTAAATTCACTATTTACGCTTTCTGGTGCCGTGCCGGTTTTGCCGTAAAACTTCGACGGGTCATAACTTCTTCGTTATAACTCGGATTTAGGCGTTCTTTATATGTACGGAAACCTTGAGACATATTCTACAACTTGTCTAAGATTTTTTATTCCAAATAATCTTTTGTCGAAAATTCATTTTTTTGACACTTATTGCCTCAAAGTGTCCCTTATGCTCCGTATAATACAAAAGGGATAAAATATCTATATATTTCATAGAAATCGCTGGACTGAATCTATTGCTTAAGTTTTAAACTTGTTGAAATCCTATTGTCTTAGTTCACACAAATCGTTTGTTTTTGTCTTGTATTCCCCCTGAAAACGTTAAAAATCATAAAAGCGTAGGGGTATGAACTCACTATAAGTTGTGTGTGAGCGTCGAATCAACGAACTGGAAATGAAGACCCTGGAGTTGTTGTATGTGGCACTTAATGGAATCCTAATAACAATTAAGTAAATATATGTATCTAAATTAGCAATTTCGTTAGATAAAGAGTTAGAAAAACACTTGCTTTCGGTTAAGGAATGTTACCGCGACTTGATTCAATCGAGGAAAGCGGGTTTTTCAGTCTAATGCACCACTTAGGGAGTGTTTACGGCCATGAATGGGGTTTACGGCTGTGAACTGCCTCTTGAAGGGTTTATGGCCTTTGTAGGTTTGAAGTGTGTACGGCTGTGAACTAGTTTACGGTTAACGAAGGTTTTCAGATTTGAAGGGTGTACAGTTGTTGGAGCAAGGAAATGCTCTACAAATAATGAGTGGTACTTAAGTTGTATTTATTTCCCTTTATTGTATTGTTGGTGTATTCTAGCTCTCCCTCCTATATAAAGGGAGAGGTGGTCATTTTCTTAGTGAGCACTTTTTCTCATCATGTAATTCTAGAAAGATTTGGTGGGTTCTCCCCACCTAGGGAGAGTTTCTCTCTCCCACCATTGTTCTTCATGAATATTATTATTATCTCTCTTTTCTTTCTCATCTTCTAAGAATTCTCATCATGTTCTTCATATTTTTATATTTGATACACGATAAATCTCGATATATTATTCTTCCGCATCCACCATTCGTTATAAAAATGGGATCATTCAATTGGTATCAGAGTCGTACCTTGATGATCTCATGATTAATTCAAGGGAACGACTCCCGTTCGATGATTATCTTGAAGTTTTTCGTGTTTTTGAAAGAATTTTTGAGTATCAAACCGGAAATTTTTGATGAGTTTTCTATTTTCTGGGTGATTCTTTCTTAGTAAAATAATTATGTTGCTGTTGCTCAATCAAATTCACTGCTGGAAATTTATGTTCTTGGTGTTCTTAGTATTTCTCTGTTGAAGAAATGAAGAAAAATGGGAGAAGAAATTATTTTTGTGGTCTCCATATTGTTGAAGAAATTGTAACAGGGAGTTCTTTTAACCTTGGAAGAAAAGACACAAAATAATGGGCTTGCTTTTTTGAAGAAAGTGGAGAAAAGCATCTCTTTATTGAAGATTTTTTTTTTACCCAACAACTATTATTCTCAAAGGTATGAAGTTCTTGTTTTTCATACTTTTAGTGCTGTGAATCTTTGATTTGAAGATGTTTTGGATATAATATGAGTTTGCATAAAGCACTTTGTCCTTTTTGCACTTTTGGTTAAAGAGTACTCAACTCACTCTTGTCTTCCCAAATAAAAACCATGTGATTGTGATAAATCCCATCACCTTTTGTCCCTAAAAACCCCATGTACACTCCTCATCTTTGCCTTCCCAAGACCCCTTTTTGAATTAAAATGCTTTAAAAATATTCACCTTAATAAAATATGAATAAACGGCCTTCTCGGACCCCCGATCCGCGGCCAAAAACTACCTACCAGAGCCTTCTAAGAAGCCTCCCTACAACCCTTCTTAGCCCTTGATCCGAAGTCCTCTCAGGTCCTATCCACAGCGCCTCAGTCAGCAGCCTTCTGATTGCAACTTACCCTTCCCTTCCTGCTGATCTGTTGACCGAAGCCTCCTTCTTGCAGACTCCTCTCGAACCGTAGCTTCTAACTGCATCCTCGGCCTGCAGGCGATCCCTTCTGCAGCCTCATCCAAAGTCGCTTCTCTGCTCGCCCTACCACAGCTCGCCTGTCCAGCTGGTATCCCTCGCACTGCAGTCATGCCTAACTGTTTGCTCCACAAGTGTCGCGCCCTTGCTCATTTCCCATGGCACCTTCATTTCGTCCACACCCAACACCTGAACCACAACCTCCACCATCTGCACTATCTCTCATCCGAACCCACTCCACCATCTGCAACCCCTCTCTCTCCATCAACTCCCTCCCTGCCTATGGATCTCCTTGCCTCCCTTCCTTCCTTCTTCAACCCCTCCTTCCTTCCCTTCTCTTCTTCCTTTCCCTTCTTTCCTCCTCCACTCCCCTCCTTTTTTTTCTCCCCTCTCATCAGCCCTTGCTTTTTTTAAACCCCCTTTTTTATTTAAAATTCATTTTTTTATTCAGCCATTTTTTTTGTATTATTTATTATTATTATTATTATTATTATTATTATTATTTTCAACCAATTTTTTTTAACGACAATTTTTTTCAGCTAATTACTTTTTTAACACCAATTTTTTTTATTAAATCCATTTTTTTTATTAAACCAACTTTTGTTAACACCAATTTTTGCCACAACCGAACCTTGGATCGTCACATTGGTTCATTTCATGCCGGTTATTTGGAAGAATACTCCTACTGTATTTGGACTTTATATCATTCTTTGTGATGCTTGCACCGCAATGGTGATTGATCAACAAAGTTGTTTCATATTCTTCACTTTTATGGGATTTTATGACTTGACACTCTTGATTTTTCGTTGACGAATCATGTATCTTGAGCATGTGGAATTTATTCTCCATTGAAGACCACTTCGAGAGTTTCAGCACCGCAGTTTGGATATTTTTTGGTATTTTCGGCGCAACAAGGATATTTTTTCATGCAGTGATTCTTCGTACTTTGGTATTTGTTCGAGCAGTCTTCAGCAACTATATCACCCATCTTCTCATGACCGCAGAGTATCTATTTTACCCTATTTCTCGTGTCTTATCGAGACCCTTCATACATCTAGGGAGAGCTCTCTTAGCTCTTGGTATCCGACACTCTCCATCCGATGATTTGTTGATTTTTGATATCCGGTCATTGGTGATTTTTGATGACCGCAGAGTATCTATTTTACCCTATTTTATGATTGTTTGAGTTTGGATTTTTGAAGACTTATGAAGACGATTATTTATTTGGTGATGCGATGTGGCACTTATTTTTGGTCTTTACGGATCAAATTTTTGGCATTACTTGATGTTTTCCGATTTAAATTATTTATTATTCGGACTCTACCACAGGATGATTTTGTGTTCGCATCTGGTTCAGATCTTTTGGTTTCACAAGTTTGGATTTATGATATTTTGAAGATGAAGATTATTTTGGCGATGTGACGTGGCACTGATTTTTGATTCTTGGATCAAATTTTTGGCATTGATAGATGTCTTTGGACTCACCTTATTTTTATCCAGACTTCATTTTATGGATGCTTCACATTTTTAGCAGGTTATTCTTTGAAGAATCTTGGTGCATTATGATTCGAGAACTTGAGATGTTTTTCAGACTTTTTGAAGCCGAAGTGTTTCTTTTATTGGATTTTCTACTTGCTCATGGTGATCCTCTTCTTCCGATGATTATGACTGGTTTGAAGATTTGGATCTTATTTTACTGCTTCATTGGTTGTGCTTTGAAGCCAAAGACCTTCATTGTTTAGAGATTCATGGCCAGTTTCAGACTGCACAAACACTTCAGAGTTTTAGAGACATTTCAGCATTTGGTTCTCATTATGTTTCATTTTATTACCATACATGCTAGTCATATTACTCTATTATAGCCCTGTTACACATATTGAAAGACCCCAACTTTCGTATTTATGAAAGACCCAAACTTTCATACTATTTCAAAAGATTTCTTAAGTTACCTCCTCAAAACATGCTACATGCATATTTATAAAACAATATTTTATATTGATAAAGTGATTACAAAGTATTGGATACAAACCGACTAAGTTTTATTACATTTCATGTCTACCCAGGAATCTACTATTCATACACATACATGAACACTAAAAATACAGAGAAATACTATTAACTATTCTAAATCTTTCAGCAGTATAAAGCTATATTGGAATACTCACCACCTGCAATTGTTAAATATTGAGAGGAATAAGCGATAACGCTTAGTGAATTCAATAAATAGATACAATATAATCTTATGCTTTACATATACCAATATGACAGAAGCAGAAAAGAACAAGAAGACATATGTGAAATCATGTGACAAGCGTTCATATCAATCAAAGACTTTATTCAAAGATATACTTTTCAATGAGACATAACGATTTCAATACTCGATATGCATCAATAAAGCTTTGGCCCAAATGGCATAGAAGACATATAATTTCTGATTATCAATATGATAGATTTCAGGTTTTCACGCCCTGTTTAGCATTTCAGTAGATTTCAACTTTTCACGCCCTGTTTAACCATTTTGGTAGATTTCAGGTTTTCACGCCATGTTTAACCATTTGCTAATACCATAGAATAGAGTTCAATTCCCTTACAGAGTCATGCTCTACATTGTCGGAGACTACATACCATTCCTGTCTAACTTTCTGCCAATGCCATAAAATAGAAGTCATTCTCTTACGGAGACATATTCTACATGGCCAGAGGCTACGTACCAATACCAATGTAAATCTAAGTCCTTTCACTGATCACATGGTCAAAGGTATTATATTTGCTATAAACATAGCGAATAAAATAACATGAAAGAATAACTCAGAATAATAATACTGAGAAGCACATAGCACATATAAAACATAACATACAATTGTTCCTATATATTGAACTCACCTTAAGTTAACCGAGGGTTAAAATAGTAATTTGGACAGCATTTTGGGCTTTAAATATGACTTTCTATGTTGAAAACTGGGAGCTTAATTGAAAACCGGGCTCTGCGAAGGTAGGGCTTCAAAGCTGAAAAGATAAAATTTTCGGGCTTCTTGGGGGTCTCGGGACGTGTTTCGGGTGCTAAAATTGATACCGGGGCTTCTGGAAAAGTCAAAATCATGAAAATATGGAAAATGGGCTAAAATTGGAAATTTTCAAATTCTATCCGGGAGGGTTTGCACCCTCCTATTTATAGGGGCGAGGTTTGGATCCGGAGGGGCAAGTGGCAGCAGCAGCGAAGGCCACACAGCAGCCGGAGCGAGGTTCGGTGGCCAGATGCGAGGCTCGGAGTGGTGACACAAAGCTGCTCGGTGGCGAAGGCGGTGCGAAGCGCACGTTGGTATGCTACTGGTCGCAACATCGGCCGAATCCGGAATCAGCACGCGTCGGACATGCGAGGGACTGACGCTTTGGGTGAACCGAAATGTGACTTGTGTCGGACACGAGGTGAGATCTCGCGAGGCTGGCACTATCCATGCGAATTTCTCGGAAAATGTGCCGCAAACTTCTAAAATCCATAACTTTCGCATACGAGTTCCGTTTTTGACGTTCTTTACATACACGCGTAGCTAAAATTACGCTCTACAACTTTCGTTTAGACTTCGTCGGCTAATTTTGACTTTAATTTTAATATTATTATTTTTAACAGACTGGGACAGGAAAATCCATTAAAAATTCATAACTTCTTCATCCGAAATCCGTTTTCGTTAGACTTTTTACCGTTGTACTACAAATGTCGAGACCTTCGATTCTTGTTTAGGATGTATCGGTCAAATATCGCTCGATCTAAAATTCGAGTTTTTAGCTGTCTACTACTAAGTTGAAACTTCGAAAAATCATAACTTCCTCATACGAAGTCAGATTTTGGAGTTCTTTTTATCGAATTTCTCGGTTTAACGAATACTACGACTTTCATTTAGATTTCTAAGGATAAAAATTAGTTTATCAAAAACTCACTTTTTACGTCGTTCGGCGCCGTGCCGGTTTTGTCGCGGATCTTCGGTTGGTCATAACTTCTTCGTTATAACTCGGATTTTGATGAGGTTTTCGCCTACAAGTTTCTAACGAGATGATTTACAATATCAAATAATAAAATTTTACTTATTTCAAATTTTATATTTTCTCTAAATTTCACTATTTGGCTATTAATTGGAATCTTATAAGACTTCCAATATATTGTGAGTGATTCTAAGCATAGTTTTACTTCATTTCTAGTAAAAACTAGTTGTTAGAACTCAACACTCAATTTTATTCACTTTTAATAATAACAATACACAATTTCAAAACGTGTATGTTACAAATACCTCCTTCTTTTGAGTATTTCATCCCCGAAATCATAATGATTAAAACAATTAAGGATACTTCACTCTTATTTCATTCTTATTTTTCCCAAGTATAATTTGGGACTCGATGGTGCTTCCACTTGATAATCACCAACTTCATTTCTTTATTACGTAAACCAGTTGTTCTTTTATTTGCGATCTCTTCTACTTAACTTATTATCTAGTATCATCTCGGATAATAGAATCATTTCATCATATATGCTTAACCTTTACACAGATAGCTCACATGAAACACTTCATGAATATCTGTCAAATCTTCAGGAAATTCCAAGCAGTATGCTTGCTTACCAACCGTTCTCTCTTCCAAAGTAGCATACCAACGCGCGCTTCATTTTTTTTCTTGGAAAATTTGTATCTTGTTAGTGATGTCTTTAATCATTTTAGATCCTCTAAAGATCTTCCGTCTTACATCACACCAACATATTTGAGTATGACATTTACGCTCATACAGTACTTTATATACCTTCAATATATTTTCTATTGTTTGGATTGCTCTTTTCTTTTGATCATTTGTCTGAGGATGATAAATTGTACTAAGAGCAACTCGAGATCCTAATTCATGCTTTATTCTCACCCAAAAGTGAGGAGTGAAACGTGTATCACAGTCGGAAATAATCTATAGTGGCACATCATGACTTGCCACAATTTCGTCTAAGTAACTTACACGTATTTCTCCAATGGAGTCGTTTCACGTGTGGCGAGAATATATGCACTCTTCATCAGTCGGTCGATAATTATCCTAAGGTTATCATTCACAGTTTTCTTCTCCTCTTTCAAGGTATTAACTGTATAAGTCGGACAAGTAAAATATCCCTTCGACATAATTTACGAGTTTTTAAGAAAGAAATTTATTATTTTCACTCTAGACATTAATAAAATCTTCCCTTTCGATAGGGATGCATATCTTCTCTTTGTAGCACAAGAGCTCTGCGTAGTTCTTTAACAACCAATCCATGTCGAGAATAATGTTAGCAGGAAGATTATAGCTTTCAATTCCTATAACACTAACTCTATAGGCTTTATCAGCAAGTAATGATATATTTCCTATGTTATCTATATGAAATGATTGGACAATTGCGTAACAAGCAATTTGAAAAGAATATGCGAATTTATAAGACACGAAAGAATCTGAGGCATTGAAATCAAATAAGATGTGAGCAGATCTAGAGTTTACGAGAAAATTACTAGTTACAACATTCGAGTTTTAACTTACTTCCTTTGTGGTAATCTAAATGTACGATATTTAGCTTTTAGTTTGCCAAACGATTGTCAAATTCTTCAAACTTCCTAATTACTAGCAGTGTTCAAATTTGCACCCGCTCTTCATTCTTTATTGAACATTCGATTCTAATCTTTGAGTTAAAACTCAATTCTCATTGCAGACTCCTACTCCTTCTTGGTTTATAGACTAAACCCAAGATAAGGTCTTTACTTTTGCTACAACTACAACTCGAATGGTTATATTCTAATGACCTTTGATTTTATCTCGCACAAGACACATAACGATCCAAACTCTTGTATTAGAATCAGATCGAATAAATCGAGCTGATAGAATAATGAAAACAAAAAGAGTTTGATCAACACGTGGATGCTTTGGAACAGAAAGAATAGCACCACATATCTCTAATACGTGCTTTCGGACCTACATATCTTTTAGCTTTTGGCACCTCCTCCTTTTTAGTTGGAGTATTCTTTAATTGTTGAACACCAATTTGACTCCCCGCCATTTGAATAGTGAGAGTAGGGTGGATACATTTCTTGTGGCCAGTAACACCACATAACAAGTCACATCTCTGGCTAATGATTGCTCAATTCTTTAATGAAGATTGTTATATTTCTATCGACTATCTCGACCATTTACTTCTTTAGTATACCTACTGATGTTTTGTCACTATATAAGACATGGTTCTCTGAACCAATTAACTCCTTTCGCGGATTAATACTAATTGGACTCGATTCTTTATGACATTAATATTTGAACGATAATTATCTTCTTAGTCATTACCGAAACGAAGGTAACGACACATATGAATAAAACGAAATCATTTACTAGCTTCTTGGTAACCTTGTGACTTTTCCTGATCCAAGTGTGAGTCCTGTGCTTCCAGTAGTATAGGCCTCTACTACTATTCACACCTACTCATACTCGTCCCAAGTATTGTCTCCCAGTTCCCAAGTCACCATTCAAAATTTTTCACAAAGCAACTTATCACACATGAACGTGTTCAAACAAATACGTACAACAGTTTCTCCTAGACTCAACTAGGGTTTTCACGTTTCTATCAAACATATATTGGATTACCTATACTCGCCTTCTAGGATTCTTCTCATGCATATGCTCGATTTAATATATCCTAATACTTTTCCATAGGTCGATAGAAATTTTACTTCCATTTCTTCATACTAATTCTTTGTTGAGTAGTGTCTACTCTACAAGACACACTATTCTAAAATTTACTTTAGCAGCATGGAGATAAACAGTCTTCTACTACCTACATCATCTTCTAACTCATGCAATCCATCATGCACTTTTGTTCATTTCATTATTCTTCCTTGACATCGTTATTCTTGTATCTGATTAAGTCTAAGTCTACTTCATAGGAGTCTATCCTAAGAAGTCTGCATCTTAGCTGCATCTCAGCAAGCTTTACCAGCTTTAACTTGGTTCTCTGTCATTCCTGATTACAACATCTCTTCATACGATACTATGGGTGTATTTCTTCTTCAATTAAGCATTCTACCTTACTTAAACAAGTAAGTTGCTTAACCATTTACCACTAAATGACTCAATTCACCATCCCAATCTTGTATGCTAAAGTCGGTTTAACACACAATGGAACTTTATATCACAAAGTCTTGGCCTATTGAGTCTGAAAACTTCAATAGCCTTTCTTTTGATCTTCATTTAATTCTTCTGAATCTTGCACAACATTCATTGTGATACTGCCGAAGTACTGATCACTATCTTCGGTTCTTTTGACTCTATTAACCAATCACTTCTTCAATCTGAACAGCGGTAGAACAACTTCGTGGATTTGTCCCAATTATTACGATAACAATTCATATTTATTATTTTACGATATCTCGCGATTGTTTATTTATAAACTTATCGATGTCAACTATCATAACTTTCTTTATCACTTCGAAAAATTCTATTACGAAAGTTCTTAAAATTTTCTAAACCATGGTCGGCAACAGATATTAAGCTTTTTCACATAATAAAATATAAGGCAAATCTCTTCTCTATATTCATTTATCATTTAGCACATAATAGAATATAAGGCATATCTCTTCTTAATATTCTAGTGCTTGCCTCCATAAGGTATTCAACCTAAAATATATCGTATCATCTTTACTTAATAATTCTTGTTTAAGTTTAGAAATTCTTAAAATTTCTAGTTTACTTAAACTAATTTTCTTAAAATTCTAAAGTAACTTAATATCTTAGAATATTAGCGTTTATTATTACGCAGTCCCCCACATAAATATTTCCTATGGTTTGTATCCATATACTTATTATGAATCAGCTCATATATTGAGCTTCCAACAGTTTAAATCTAAATATCAATCCGTGATATTTAGTTCACTTAAACCATTGCCCTGATACCATGATTGAAAGACCCCAACTTTCGTATTTATGAAAGACCCAAACTTTCATACTATTTCAAAACATTTCTTAAGTTACCTCCTCAAAACATGCTACATGCATATTTATAAAACAATATTTTATATTGATAAAGTGATTACAAAGTATTGGATACAAACCGACTAAGTTTTATTACATTTCATGTCTACCCAGGAATCTACTATTCATACACATACATGAACACTAAAAATACAGAGAAATACTATTAACTATTCTAAATCTTTCAGCAGTATAAAGCTATATTGGAATACTCACCACCTGCAATTGTTAAATATTGAGAGGAATAAGCGATAATGCTTAGTGAATTCAATAAATAGATACAATATAATCTTATGCTTTACATATACCAATATGACAGAAGCAGAAAAGAACAAGAAGACATATGTGAAATCATGTGACAAGCGTTCATATCAATCAAAGACTTTATTCAAAGATATACTTTTCAATGAGACATAACGATTTCAATACTCGATATGCATCAATAAAGCTTTGGCCCAAATGGCATAGAAGACATATAATTTCTGATTATCAATATGATAGATTTCAGGTTTTCACGCCCTGTTTAGCATTTCAGTAGATTTCAACTTTTCACGCCCTGTTTAACCATTTCGGTAGATTTCAGGTTTTCACGCCCTGTTTAACCATTTGCTAATACCATACACTAGAGTTCAATTCCCTTACGGAGTCATGCTCTACATGGTCAGAGACTACATGCCATAGAATAGAAGTCATTCTCTTACGGAGACATGTTCTACATGGCTTGAGGCTACGTACCAGTACCAATGTGAATCTAAGTCCTTTCACTGATCACATGGTCAAAGGTATTATATTTTCTATAAACATAGCGAATAAAATAACACGGAAGAATAACTCAGAATAATAATACTGAGAAGCACATAGCACATATAACACATAACATACAATTGTTCCTATATATTGAACTCGCCATAAGTTAACCGAGGGTTAAAATAGTAATTTGGACAACATTTCGGCTTTAAATATGACTTTCTATGTTGAAAACCGGGCTCTGCGAAGGTAGGGCTTCAAAACCGAAAAGATAAAATTTTCGGGCTTCTCGGGGGTCTTGGGACGTTGTTTCGGGTGCTAAAATTGATATCGGGGCTTCTGGAAAAGTCAAAATAATGAAAATATGGAAAATGGGCTAAAATTGGAAATTTTCAAATTCTATCCGGGAGGGTTCGCACCCTCCTATTTATAGGGGCGAGGTTCGGATCCGGAGGGGCAGGTGGCAGCAGCAGCGAACGCCACGTAGCAGCCGGAGCGAGGTTCGGTGGCCAGATGCGAGGCTCGGAGTGGTGACACAAAGCTGCTCGGTGGTGAAGGCGGTGCGAAGCGCGCGTCGGTATGCTACTGGTTGCAACATCGGCCGAATCCGGAATCAGCACGCGTCCGACATGCGAGGGACTGACGCTTTGGGTGAACCGAAATGTGACGTGTGTCGGACACGAGGTGAGATCTCGCGAGGCTGGCACTATCCATGCGAATTTCTCGGAAAATGTGCCGCAAACTTCTAAAATCCATAACTTTCGCATACGAGTTCTGTTTTTGACGTTCTTTACATACACGCGTAGCTAAAATTACGCTCTACAACTTTCGTTTAGACTTCGTCGGCTAATTTTGACTTTAATTTTAATATTATTATTTTTAACAGACCGGGACAGGAAAATCCATTAAAAATTCATAACTTCTTCATCCGAAATCTGTTTTCGTCAGACTTTTTACCGTTGTACTACAAATGTCGAGACCTTTGATTTTTGTTTAGGATGTATCGGTCAAATATCGCTCGATCTAAAATTCGAGTTTTTAGCTGTCTACTACTAAGTTGAAACTTCGAAAAATCATAACTTCCTCATACGAAGTCAGATTTTGGAGTTCTTTTTATCGAATTTCTCGGTTTAACGAATACTACGACTTTCATTTAGATTTCTAAGGATAAAAATTAGTTTATCAAAAATTCACTTTTTACGTCATTCGGCGCCGTGCCGGTTTTGTCGCGGATCTTCGGTTGGTCATAACTTCTTCGTTATAACTCGGATTTTGATGAGGTTTTCGCCTACAAGTTTCTAACGAGATGATTTACAGCAGCGAATAATAAAATTTTACTTATTTCAACTTTTATATTTTTGCTAAATTTCACTATTTGGCTATTAATTGGAATCTCATAAGACTTTCAATATTTTATGAGTGATTCTAAATATAGTTTTACTTCATTTCTAGTAAAAACTAGCTGTTAGAACTCAACACTCAATTTTATTCACTTTTAATAATAACAATACACAATTTCAGAACGTGTATGTTACACTTATTGTATCTCTCATCATTTGTAAGCATTTAGGGAGAGAATGTTGGAGCATGGAAATGCTCTACAAATAATGAGTGGTAGTTAGGATGTATTTATTTCCCTTTATTGTATTGTTGGTGTATTTTATCTTTCCCTCCTATATAAAGGGAGACGTGGTCATTTTCTTAGTGAGCACTTTTTCTCTTCATGTAATTCTAGAGAGATTTGGTGGGTTCTCCCCACCTAGGGAGAGTTTATATCTCCTACCATTGTTCTTCATGAATATTATTATTATCTCTTTGTTCTTTCTCTTCTTCTAAGAATTCTCATCATGTTCTTCATAGTTTTATATTTTGATACACGATAAATCTCGAGATATTATTCTTCCGCATCCACCGTTTGTTCTAAAAATGGGATCCTACAAAAGTCGTACACTCAAGAACAAGGTTGCTAGATTCGATGAAAAATGTGTTCTAGATGCTTCAAATCAACTCCCAATGACGCTTCTTGATGATTTTCAGAAGAAAAAGGGTGTTTTTGGTGTTTACGGTCAAGATTTGAGAGAGAGAAAAGGAGAGAGTTTTCGGCTAAGAAGATTAATAGGAAGGTAGGGGTCCCGTATATATAGGCTAGGAGTATGGTCGGTGGTGGGTCCACTTCGCACCAACCACCAACGGGTTACGGCCGTATATGGGTTTATGGCCGTAAACTTGATCAAGCCAAAAATTGCCACTTTTTCATGTAAACTTTTGGTTTTTCGTGCGATTTTGGTTCCGAATCGTATATAAATTTAATTATATAAAACTATATGATTTTCTAAACCAAGAAGTTTGATAGAAACTCTATAAAATTCAAATTTTATTAACGGAAATCGGTTAAAGGTAACGAAACAAGGTTCAGATTGTCACATCACCCCCCCTCCCCGGTTAGAGGGAATTTCATCCTGAAATTCAAGCATAGAATACAAATCATGGACTCCAAAAAAAAGATGAGGATGTTTCTGTTTCATTTGATCTTTGCGCTCCCAAGTGAATTCAGGTCCCCGCTTGGCATTCCAGCAAACCTTCACTATTCATATATGACTCTGTTCCAATCGTTTGATTTCCCGATCCATGATTTCGAATGGTTCTTCCATGAAGTTAAGGTTCTCATTGATCTTGATCTCATCAAGAGGGATCACAAGGGTTTCGTTGGATAAACACTTTTTAAGGTTCGAGACGTGGAAGACGGGATGAATGTTGCTAAGTTCTTGTGGTATACGAAATTTGTATGCTACGACACCAATCCTAGCAAGGATCTCGAACGGTCCTATCTATCTCGGATTTAGATTTCCATGCTTTCCAAAGAGTATCATGCCTTTCCAGGGTGAGACTTTCAATAGAACACGATCACCAACCTAGAACTCCAAGGGTTTTTGTCGCTTATCAGTGTAGCTCTTTTGTCTATCTCTTGAAGCTTTTAGTCGTTCGCAAATTTGTACGATATTTTTTGTGGTTTCATGGATGATTTTTTGGCCTGTGAGAGTCCTATCCGGGACTTGCCCCTTGGCTAGCTGTGTGCCGCCCATCTCAGCCCAACACAGAAGGGATCTGCACTTACGGCCATACAGGGCTTCAAATAGCACAACCTTGATACTGTTGTGATAACTATTATTGTAGGAGAATTCAGCCAAGGGAAAATGGGTGTCCCACGACTTGCCAAAGTCTAGACACATGATCTTAACATGTCTTCCAATGTCTGTATGGTTCTCTCACTCTACCCATCTGTTTGTGGATGGTAATCTGTGCTCATATCCAGCTTAGTTCCAAGAGCTTTCTGCAGTCACTGCCAAAATCTCGAGGTGAATCCACTATCCCGATCGGAGATAATGGACATAGGGACACCATGCAGACAAACTATCTCTTAGATGTAGATTTGTGTAAGTCTTTCCATCTTGAATGTTTCTTTGATTGGCAGAAAGTGGGGAGATTTGGTTAATCGGTCGACAATTACCCATATAGTATCGTACCCACTCGGAGATTTGGGTAATTTAGTGATAAAATCCATAGTAATTCTTTCCGACTTCCACTTAGGTATTTCTGGCTGTTGAAGTAGACCTGAGGGCTTCTGATATTCAGCCTTTACCTTGGCGCAAGTCAGGAACTTGCCCATGAAGGTAGCGATCTCTGCATTCATGTTTGTCCACCAATATAACTTATTGAGATCCAAATACATCTTATCTGAACTTGGGTGAACGGAGTATCGAGTCTTATGGGCTTTGCTCATGACAACCTCTCTGTAACCACCGAACTTTGGGGTCCAGATCCGGTTCATGAAATAATAGACTTCGTTTCCCTTGATCTTTAACTTCTTTTCCATCCCCCTTAAGGCTTCATCCGACCTGTTCTCTGGTTTCATGGCTTCCAGCTGAGCCTCTCAGATTTGAGTGGAGAAATAAGAATTGATGGTCATTGTTAGTGCCTTCACTCTATAACCTGAATACTCTTTCTGGCTGAGGTCATCTGCTACCATATTGGCCTTGCCGGTATGGTAGCGTATTTCACACTGATAATAACTGAGTAGCTCTACCTATTGTCGTTGCCTCATGTTCAACTCTTTCTGGTCGAAAATGTGTTGTAGGCTTTTATGCTCGGTGAAGATGGTGCACTTGGTTCCGTAGAGATAATGTCTCCAAATGTTTAACGCAAAGACCACTGCTCCCAACTTCAAATCGTGAGTTGTATAATTGACTTCGTGTGCTTTCAGCTGCCTTGAGCCATAAGCAATGACCTTTCCTCTATGCATGAGCACACAGCCTAGGCCTTGATTGGATGCATCACAATAGACCACAAAGTCCTTCGTCCCTTTGGGTAGAGACAGAATAGGTGTGCTACATAGGGACCGCTTTAATGTTTAAAACACAGTGTCTTACTTTTCTCCCCAACTAAATGATACACCTTTTTGAGTTAGGGTGGTTAGAGGCTTAGCAATTCTCGAGAAACTGTGGATAAACTTGCGATAGTAGCCATCGAGACCCAAGAATTATCAGATTTCTGTGGGTGTCTTCGATGCTAACCAATTCTCAATCGCTTTGATTTTAGAAGGGTCCACATGTATGCCTTCCTCGCTAACCACGTGACCGAGGAAAGTTACCTTCCGAATCCAGAATTCGCACTTTGAGAACTTCGCATATAACTTTTCTCCCCTTAGAGTTTCCAGCACTAGCCTCAAGTGCTGACTATGATCTTCCTCACTCTGAGAGTAGAAAAGTATACCATCATTGAAAACTATCACGAACTTGTCTAGGAAAGGGCAGCACACCCAAATCATCAGATCCATGAATATCATCAGTGCGTTGGTTAGACCAAAGGGCATTACTACAAACTCGTAGTGACCATATCGAGTTCGAAATGTTGTCTTAGGAACATCACCCTCATGGACTTGCAGCTGATGGTACCCTGATCTTAGGTCTGTTTTTGAGAAGTAGCTAGCTCCTTGAAGTTGATCGAAGAGATCGTCGATTCGAGGAAGAGGATAACAGTTCTTGATTGTAAGCTTTTTCAGTTCGTGATAATCAATGCACATCCAAAAAGATCCATCCTTCTTTTTCACAAATAAGATCGGAGCTCCCTAGGGTGAGGAACTCAGTCTGATAAATCCCTTGTTGAGTAGCTCATTGAGTTCGCTGGGTCACTCTTGCATTTCTGTGAGCGCTAGATAGTATGAGGATTTAGCTACGGGGGTAGCTCCATGGATTAATTCAATATGGAACTCGACTTGGCGCTCGGGAGGGATTCCAGGAAGATTTTCGGGCAATACATCTGGAAAGTTGCAGACTTCGGGGATGGTCTCGAGGTCTTTGACTTCCTGTTTCTCGTTACCGACGTGGGCTTGGAACTCATGGCACTCCTTTCTCAAATACTTTTGGTCTTTGATGCATGAAATGATACAAAGGTTTAGCACTCTCCCTATGTTTCCAACTGTTGTTGCCTTGGGGAAATTTCTCTTGTAGTGACTGACCTCCCCACATCCATAACAGGCTTGAATAACACCCGCTCTAGGAGCCTGATTGGTTGGTTGGACTGGTGTCTTGCAAACTCGAGTTGTGTGCCCCTTCTTACCATAGATGTTGCACAACATTTCACGGCATGGCCTGTGATGATGATAGTTGCATTTTTCGCATCGAGGAAGGGTACCAGCATATCTATTGGTATGTGCTTGAGTTGCAGGAACAGTGACAGGAGTGGTAGTAGCATGAACTCCCACTACTTGTTGTTTATTGGAGGGATCTTGTGAAGACTGGCCCTTTCGCTTGTTACAAAACTTCTTCTTCCTACCACTTACCTTCTGTGGTTCAGGAACAGTTTTTGCTGCATCAAGATCAACCCTGTGATCTATCAGGGTCTGCGCCAAACACTTGGCGCGATCGAATGTGAGAGGTTTAGCATCCAAAACATTTACTTGGGTTGGGGGCGTCAATCCCCAAATGTACCTCTCCATTTTCTTGCTTTGTGGGGTTACCATTTCGGGACAGAGAAGAGGCAGATTGCAGAATCTAGTTGTATAGGTGGCAATGTTGGAACCTTTCAACTTCAGATTCCAAAGCTCGTGCTCTAACTTCTACATCTTGCCCCTTGGGTAGTACTTAACAAGCATGAGTTCCTTTAAACTTTCCCAACCCATGGAATTTGCTACTGGCTGGGTTAGGGATTTGACTTGACCATTCCACCAGGTCAATGCTCTATCGGTGAAGGTGCATGCGACGAACTTCCCTTGCTTGCCTCGGAGCACGCACAGATCTCGAAAACCAGTTCAATCTTCTCAACCTATCGGGTTAGGGCAATTACACCTTGATTGTCGTCGAAGGATTTGGGCTTTGCATTCATGAAATCTTTGTACGAACACTCCTTCTGGTGTCCCTGACCTCCATCAAGGTTAAGGGGATAGGTACCACTTCCCGACTCACTAGAGCCGCCAGAATTGATTTGCGACATCGTGGCAGCCACAACGGCTGTGACTACTGCTTGGAACATGGCTCGGTGGAACTGAGGAGGTGGTGGCATGGATCCATTAGGGGATTGTTGTTCTTTTTGTTGGGTCTTTTCTTCGGAGGCATCTTGTTCTGAAAATAATCAAGAAGAAGAGGATAGTATGTCCCCTAGATTTTGAATCAAGAGATATGAAACAAGATATATCTCATCCTGAAAGTTAAAGTGTTCTACTAAGAGATAAACAAAAAAGTGTTACTAATACAAGTAAACTATCGCTAAGAAGAAATAAGTAGCAACACTTGGAATGATCAGTTACACTGTATTCGGCTCTAGCTAAAATACGCCTATAGTATTTTAAGTTGTATGCTCTGTTCTATTGATATCTTGTTGTATATAGCTTGGTAAGTTTTAGGCTTGCTGCAATACCACAGTCACTCCCAAACACATGTTGGTCATGTCTCAAATAAATATAGTTGATCAGGATATATTGACTCTAGACATGATTACATAACTATCCAGGTTTAGCTGCATTGTCCAACATCTAAATACTTTTTTTTTGTTCTACTCATGATACGGTTTCTGGTACATAGGTATACTTGTATACTTCTTATAAAATACTTATATTTTAAAAAGTATACTTTTAGTTTAGAGCTCTTTGGCCCCTTAACATTTATAGTTGTATACCATGTAAGGTTCGGTATACCTTAGTTCACTATAAACAATAGCTCTGATACCAATCTGTCACACCCCCAAACTAAAACAAAGGAAACGTTCAAGGGCGGATGACATCATGTATAGTATCACAGCAATTTCATCATAATAATCAAAGTAAACACTACCATTACATTAAGATATTAATATTTACATATGTTTGATACATAGTTTGTATACATCAAAAGTTTAACAAAATATAAAAAGACAAGACTCTAAATGCCCCGTCTTCTGAAAAGTCGGAGAGAGTACCTGTCTACTGATTTCCTAAGAATACAAGTGATTTTGAAAGATTATCAGCATAAAGTTGTTGAGTTCATAAGAATGTTTTTGTAATGAAAACCAGTCACTGAATTCTGTAAAATATATGCATGTTTCCCAAGAAAATCCAATATTTTCTAACATGTATGTTCGTTATTGTAATTTGTTCAAAATCTTTGACTAACACTTGTATGTATTGTAGTTCCTGTTTAAAAATCCTGGCTACCACTAGTATGTATAGTATATTCTGTTTGAAAACCCTGGCTACCACCAGTATATATAGTATAATCTGTTTGAAAACCCTGGCTGCCACCAGTATGTAGTGTATGTTCTATTTGAAAACCCTAGGTACCACTAGTATGTAGTGTATGTTCTATTTGAAAACCTTGGCTACCACCAGTATGTATAGTGTGTTCTGTTTGAAAACCCTGGCTACCACCAATATATATAGTAGTTTTATTAATTAAAATAAAACTAATGAAAAATGAAATCCCGTTAACAATGGTTAGTTTTTACTATTGAGAGTTTGTATAACCATGCTTGATATGACTAGCGACCTCAGCGATGTTTCTTCAGGCATCGTACGGTATGATATTTGTCACCCCAGGCATGCCTGCCTAACTGTAGCTAGCAGTTTAGGTGTGTGATTGTCAGTCCTGAATAGATCTATTCACAAATCTCACGTTCTTCCTCCAGGAGACAATTGAAGAGATGTCTCACAATCATGTATTAGCTAGCGTACCACTACTAGAAAACTGCCCTTTAATGAAGCGCAAACAATGATACTTGCTGATAGAGGGCGAGCATTTGTGCGTGCCCTGAAAAATAATGTCAATTTCGCAAAATTTTAAGGATTAAGGTCACGCGTTTTTGCGTGCCCTAAAATTAGTGTCTAAACAAAAAAAATAAAAACATGTAGGGAACCTATAATAAAATGTGTGTCGTCTAAGACTATCATTTTATAAATTTTAATATAACGCGCGCGTTCATCCGGGTAAAATGAAATCCCAAAACTTAAAAACCCCGCCTCCGTTTTTTTCCTCCTCTGCTTTAGTTTCCCTCTTTGTAATAGCTAGGTATTTTTCAAGAACTTTCCTCTGCAGGAAGAGGGTCAAACACGATTGGGAACAGTGGGTCAAGAAGCACCGGCAGGGAGCAACGATCGAAATGAAATTAGAGCAGTAGCAGGTGGTGGTGACCGGAGATTCTCAACAAATGCAATGGTGGTCGATGAATGGAGCTGCGATAGCAGCTTGCAGCCCTTCTCTTTTCTTTTCTGGCAATGGTTAGTGAGGAGAATGGACGACAGAGGGAAGGGAATTGTGTAAACCCAAATATTTCGTATATAGAATTTCAGCAGTCTATAATTTCATTTGAAAATCAAATTCATTTCCGCCATCTTTTAGCCCAAATTAAAGTCCATATTAGTATTCCGAGCCGACTACACTTAAGGATCAAGTGTTAGAAAAGCGCCACTGAAGTCCTAATATCAAAAACCATGCCATAAACTCCATAAGGTGGAGTTTACGGCCGTAAACATGGAGTTTACGGTGGTAAACTCCGGGTGGTAAACTCCGGGCGGTAAACTCCGGGTGGTAAACACACTTGGGTAGTAAAATCACCCTATATAAGGGATGAGAGGTCCTCCAATTCACCCTTTTCCAGCTCTTAGAAGTCTCTCTCTCTACTCTCTCTATACAACTCGGATTTGATCAAGAATCATCCATTTCAAGCTCCTAGATTGTAAGTATTCCTATCCTAACTCAGTGTACACTAGGATTAACATGTTTTCGACTTAGAAAACACCATGAATCAAGGATGAATGAGAGTTTACGGCCTATGAATGTTCTTGGGCCGCGAACTAACTTTAAGGGTGCAAAGAGACCCTTTCTTCCTTCCTTAAGCCTAGATCTCAACATAGAATCAACCACCATCGAAGTAGGGACCTTAAACATCAAAGAAACCAAATCCTCATAGAGTTTATGGCCGTAAACCCCCAAGGAATTGATCCTTTGGCCGTAAACTCCCTAAAGGAGTCATATGGTGCCCTAACTTCCCTCCATGGCTTGTATTAATGTTTAGAACCTTGTATTCCTTCATATGAAGCACCAAACCATGCAAAAATGAGCCAAACATGAGTTTACGGCTGTAAACTCATGTGTTTACGGCAGTAAACTCACCAAGGGTCATTCATAAACCGTAAACTCCATTTCCAAGGTCATTTCAAGTTCCAACCACTTCTTAAGCCTTTGATTCAACCCTAGAACCTTCCCTTGTGCAATATGAGACCTTTAAATACCCAAAAACACCCCACCCATGAGTTTACGACCGTAAACTCATGGGGATACGGTCTTTGGGCTGTAAACACCCCTAAGGGCTTACACTTGAAGAGTAAACTCCTTAACGAAGCCATACACTCCTTAGATGCAACCCGTATCATTCCTAACACTTGAAGTAAAGTGTTTTCGCACATTAGAGTGTATTTACTTACTTAATTAGTAATTCAATAACTAACTAGATACAATTATGTATCAGTTCTTGTTACATAGGACCCTCGCGTGTGTTCAAGTCCTAAATTGACACCTAGCATCCTACCCGGCACACCCACGTCAGGTGAGTTCATACGCCTACACCTTTTTCCGAGTTTTTCATGTTTTCAGGGGGGAATACAAGCAAAAGTACAAGGGAACTTGTACTTAAAACTTATTATTTCGTATGAAATGCTTACATGTTCAGTATGCTTTTAACACTGAAAACCTCTTTACCAACCGATTAAGAAATTAACTTGTAGAGTTAGTTTTCAAAACCAAAACAAGGAACTTGTGAACCTCATCATAAAATGTTATATTTTATGTTGTACTTTATAATTTACAAAGGATTTATACCAATCATAAAATGGGATTTTCCATATCATTACTTGTGAATTTGTTAATCTTAGAATTCGAAACACATCCTTGGTAACACTCCACAGAGATACGCGAGTGAAGGACCAATAAAACAAGATTTTCTATACTATTACTTGTAAATTTATTAATCTTAAGATTGGAGACACATCCTCGGTAACACTCCACAGAGATACGCGAGTGGAGGACCGACCCTGTAACCAGAATCTCCTGGAGGGAGAACGTGACTTGTGTGTATAGATCTATACGGGGCTGAGTACCCCACACCTTAATGCTAGCTACAGTGGGACTGACAGGTCTACGAGTGATAAAGTCATAAAATGATATTGGCCCCGTTACGCACCATATCCAGTTTATTGTATGGTTATAGAACTCGCAAACTTAGATAATGGAGATTTACTTTTAGTAATAATGAACCTAGTGAACTAACCTCAGAGTAATAACTGTTTTGATTACTAGAGGGTATCAGTGATCCCCTTAGGAATTTGTTCACTACCTACTTATTAGTTTTATATACATGTTAAAACTAATGTACTTTATCAAGATTAACCCCACTTTCAAGGAAACATTGTCTAACTAAACAAGTATGGTAGATAACTGTACACTTCATTCTGGATCGATAACCAATCATTAACTTTTAAGGAAAATAAGGGTCTTTCCTGGGATAACTCAACTTTTCATAAACAGGCTGTTTAACAAATGGATAACTAAACTTCTTTCATAAGAAAATATGGGATTTTCTTGGGAAACTACTTTTCATGAAATCAAAGGAATGTTTTCTTTTACCAGAACTCAATCGCTTATGAACTCACCAACTTTATGTTGATATTTCTAAAATTTCTTGTATTCTCATGTTCACGTTAGACAGGTATCTCGCTTGCTTTTGGAGAAGACGGTGCATATAACAGTCTTGTCTATACTTTTGTTATACTTATGTATATATAAACTATCTATTTCTCCACTTTGAAACAAATGTAAATATTCATATGTAATGTAATGGTGGTGTTTACTATGCTTACTATGTACAATGGTTCTGATACTACACATGACGTCCTTTGCCCCGGAATGTTTCCGCCATCGGTTTTGGGGTGTGACAGGAATATTGGCACCGGTGATGGAGTGGACAACCAATCATAGCAGTGGCGACAACAAGGTGGTGGGTGGTAACGGTTAACTGGTGATAGTGACTCTTCTGCTTTGTTTACCTTTGTGTATGTAACTCTCGACACGGAAATGATGTAGAGGAGGAGGAGGACTATCGGAGGTTGGAACAGAGTCAGCAATCTCTGACTTCTTATTAGGCTTTTTTCCGGTGATAGGGAATCTCAAACGACATAATTGTTGTCAGAATGAAGAAAGTGAGAAGCAGCATATCGAGTGGGTGTTTGGGGTCATGCGTAACATCAAGAGGGGAAGAAGATGGTGTGAATGATTCTCCTTTAGCTGGACTTGATGGTCCTCAAGTAAGAGAAAAATAACTTGTCTTATTCTTCTTCTTCTTATAGTTTGCTCTAACTTTTCAAGTAATCCAATGTTTGTACTTTGTATATACCTCATCATCTTTAATGTGTGTAGTTAACTGGAGGAAAGATTGGTGATAGACTATTGGCTGAAGCAAAAACAAACTTAGCCATAAAAACTATCCCTGGTTTAGCAAAATCATATGAGGTTCGAGGAAGAGGAGAACTTCAATTCGGTCATATCATATACTCTTTAATTCATCATATTCTTTAAAAAAATCACCAAAGAATTATTATGTATGCTAACTTCCTTCACTTTGTAGGCATCTTGCTTGAGAATATGAGGCGTGAAAATTTTGAGCTTTCTGTATCCCCTCCAAGAGTTATGTAAGTTTTCTCTATCTTCTACTTCTTATATGAACTTTTAGGGTTCATAATGATTATTATTTGTATAATATGTTAGGTACAAGATTGAGAAAGGTGTGAAGCTAGAGCCAATTGAAGAAGTAACCATTAAGGTAAAAAAAACACTGATCTACTATTTGTATTTGTATTTTAATGATATGGATTTTTATATGATTGTAATACATTTAAGGTGAATGAAGAGCATGTGGGAATGGTGATGGAAGCGCTTTCTCATAGGCGATCTAAGGTTACTAACATGAGCCATGTTGCTGGAAACTTTGGCAGGACTAGAATGACATGAACTTGTCCTTCAAGGTCAGTTTTGTCATTTTATCAACATGTTTTTTTTTTCAAAAAAGTGATAAAAAGAAGTTGCTTATGTTTTTGTTAATTTGAGGCTTCAGGGAACTGGTTGGTTATAGAAGCGTGTTCAGTAGTGACACACGTGGCACATGATTTATGCATCGTGCATTCATGGGTATGTATGTAATGTATGCTCATTTTAGCTACATAAACTATACTCAATGTGCAAGATGAAATTTTGTCTAGATTTTTATCTCGATTTACTTATCCATGAATTGGTAAAATATTTCCATGTTACTTTGATTAATAATGAAAATGAAAAACCCAACGGTTCTTTCTCACTGTGTGTGTTGTGTGTTTGTATGAGTACTTTTCGAGCTTCCATTGGTGCCAAGCACACATGGCGATTCACCATTTCCTTCAACACCCCATTTTTCTTACTTTCTCATAAATTTTCTCTCTCTAGACTCTGAATCCTCTCTCTCATCTTCAATTTTGCTATGTTTCTCATGTTTGTAAAAGCCAGCTCATGTGTTATTCAGATTTTCGCACGTTTGGATTGGATTCACACGTTCAGGGTAAGCAAAAGTGCTCAATATTTTTTGTACATACTATATACTAATGTTGATTCACAATCCTGTTTCTTTTTTGCCCCTAGATAAATGATGTTTGTCAAAAGTGACTACAAAATTGGGTAAATGGAAGGAAAAAATAAATGAGGGGCTGAGGTATATGTTTTTAATACTATAGCAACTTACTTTGACACTAGCTTGCGACATGATGGTGAAGTATATGTTTTTGATACTATAGCAACTTACTTTGATTTACTTGTTTATTACATCATCTTACTTTCATATCTTCCTATTACAGAATTGTATTTTATAAATAAAGTTGCAACAATGAATAACTCTCAACTTATTGTTTTTTGAAGGCTGAAAAGAGAGATGTGGTTGGGTTACAAGAACAGGTAAAATCACAAGAACATTAAAATTTGTATAAATTAGTAATTTATTTATTTATTTATATCTGTTTACTTACTTTCCTCTAGGTTTTTGTTAGAAAAGTTATTGAGCTTCATGACAAGTACCTAGCATATGTAAATGACTGTTTCATGAACCATACTCTTTTCCACAAGGTTAGTATAGTAATTTCATAATCGAATATGTCCTATGCAGCAAATGGTAAGGAGAAGTGATTGAGTTTGTTAAATTATTTTCAGGTAGTAAAGTTGCTTGCCTACATTAGTGATAAATATATATTTGCTGAATTTTATAGGTAAACTTTTTTCTGATTCCTTGTCTAATGAAGTCATATGTTTGTTGATTTGTTTATTTTGTCTTTTTATAATATATGACATGAAATTGACATTGTACTCTGGTTGTAGGAAAAAAAAAACTTGCTAGGAGGCCTTGTTTGTACTTTGTAAAATGTAGGATTGGGCACTTGAGCTAGAAGAAGTTTTCATAGTCGAAAGACAATGAGAGTTTGATAGAACTCGAGCACCTTGTTGCTACTCATAATGAGAAAGTAGAAAACCTTACTGATGATAATGTGAAATTCTAGGTTAGTTTTTGATCCTGTTTTGACAATTATACCCTCTTGTATTATGATTTATTGTATTTCATGGTATCTGAACACTTGCAGGAAAAGGTTAGTACACTAGAACAAGAAATTAGTGAAACACAAATAAAGTTGGAAGAAACCACAAATTTGAGTGAAGATAGGTTGAAGGAAGCCATGGAAGCAGAAAATCGGATAATTGATATAAAGATTGACATGCAAAGGTTTTATTCTTATATTATTTATGTTTTTCAAGTCTTTTATAATAATGGAAAATTACAGGAAAAAGCAATTTAATTTATACTTTTTCCTCTTATTTCTTTAGTCTTCAAGAAAAGATTGCTCACATGGAAGCCTAGGAAGAGATTCTCCTTTGGAATGGTATTGTAGCTTCAAACTTTTTTTGTTAAGTTATATCATTCATGCAAGATAAGAATGGCATTAATGTCTTTTGCATGGATGTTAATGAAATCTATTGTTCCTAATAGGTTCTCGTTTGACAAACTATGTTGGTATTTTAAGCCAAGGATTGCGAATAGCTCTCCGTGAAGCTCCTGCAACCGGCTACATGGTCCTCCTCCTCCTCCTCTCTCGCTCTCTCTCTCTCTCTCTCTCTCTCTATATATATATATATATATATATATATATATATATATATATATATATATATATATATATATATATATATATATATATCATTTTAAACCCTAAATCACTTAAATACAACTCTCCCAACCAATTACAACCAATTACGCCTTGTTCCCTTTTTTTTGTAAATTCTTTAAAGGAAAGGGAATGAAAATTTTGACTGAAAGAAAGGGAGAGGAAGGAAAATATTTATTATACCGTGTTCTCGAATTCAAAAGAAATGAAAAGAAATGAGAGGATTTATTTTGATTAAGAAATTAATCTTTTTCTATGTTTGTAGTTTGGAAAAGGGATTTATTTTGCTGATTTGGTGAGCAAAAGTGCTCAATATTGTTTTACTAACAAGAAAAATCCTGTTGTCCAAGGTCAGTTATACTTATATGTGAAATAAATGGTGTGTTTTAGTAATACTCATTTATTTGTCCTTTTTTTTATTATATATATATATATATATATATATATATATATATATATATATATATATATATATACAACCCTCCAAAAGGGAAGGACTCGAGTAAAGGAGTTGGGAAGAAGATCCCTAATGAGTCTGAACACATTAATTGGAAGGATGATGTTGTTGTGCCATGTGGAAAGCATGTATCATCAAATAAGAATTAATTTTAAAAATAGAATGAAAATGACAAGTGATTTTGTGTTGTGTTTACAGGGTTGATGAAAGCAAATAGCTCTAGAGTTAGAAGAGGAAAAGAAAACTCAAGCTGAAAGAGATAAGATACTACAAATGCAAGTGTTGCATTCGTCATTTCAATTGTTAGTATGAAACACAGAGTAGATTAGATGAATGCAAATTTATATATTGTAAGAAATAAAATTGTATGACATTAAATTTTATGCAATTGATTGTATTTTTTGTATTTGGTATTTTATTTCTATTATGAGACATTAAATGCAAATTTAATTTAAAAATTAGTAAATATATAAATGTGTTTTTTTAAACATTTAAATTTACGATACACAAAAATATGTGTCATCTTCATTTATGACATGGCCTTTCTTGACAGGGGTTTTAATGATACGCATTGCTTGACATAAATGTGCGTCGTAATTGCGCGTCATCTCTCGTTAGACATGGCCTTTCTTGACATGCATTTGCGCATCGTCTGAGCGTTTTACGACGCCCATTGCGCGCCGTAAAAGGTTGTTTTTTCTAGTAGTGTATTAATTGAAACCGTTGTATATTTGGTAGAGTATTAATAATTATACTTAAATAATTATTTAGTGTTATATTCTTGTTATCCGAATGTAGTAATGAATATCATAGACTAAAGTTGTCACAGTTTATATGATTAACAATATATGAAATATGGGTTGGTAAAAACTATATGATAAACTCCCCAAACTATACCTATTATAGCTTGCCTGAAATGTATTGTAGTTGGTTTGTGTATTGTTCTAAAAATTATGCAATTATGTTTTCTAGTTGAAAGTGCCCCTTATGCTCCACATAATACAAAAGTGATAATATATATATATATATATATATATATATATATATATATATATATATATATATATATATATATATATATATATATATATTTCATAGAGATCATTGGACTGAATCTATTACATAAATTTTAAACTTGTTGAAATCCTTTTGTTTTAGTTCACAAAAATCATTTGTGTTTGGCTTGTATTCCCCCTCAAAACGTTAAAAATCATCAAAGCATAGGGGTATGAACTCACTGTCAGTTGTGTGCGAGCGTCGAATCAACGAACTGGAAATGAAGACCCTCGAGTTGTTGTGTGTGGCACTTAATGGAATCCTAATAACAATTAAATACATATATGTATCTAAATTTGCGATTTTATTAAATAAAGTGTTAGAAACACTCTTGGTTTCAGTTAAGGAATGTTACCGGGATTTGATTGAATCGAGGAAAGCGGGTTTTTCAGTCTAATGCACCACTTTGGGAGTGTTTACGGTCGTGAATGGGGTTTACGGCCTTGAAGGGAGTTTACGGCCGTGAATTGCCTCTTGAAGGGTTTACGGCCTTTGAAGGTTTGTTGTGTGTACTGCCGTGAACTGGTTTATGGTCAATGAAGATTTGTAGATTTGAAGGGTGTACGGCTGTACACTCAAGAACAAGGATGCTGGATTCGATGAAAAACGTGTTCTAGATGCTCCAAATCAACTCCCAATGATGATTCTCGATGATTTTCAGAAGAAAAAGGGTGTTTTTGGATTTTTACGGTCAAGAGTTGAGAGAGAGAAGGAGAGAGTTTTCAGCCAAGAAGGTTAATATGAAGGTGGGGGTCCAGTATATATAGGGTATAGTATGGTCGGTGGTGGGTCCTATTGGCACCAACTGCACACAAGTTTACGGCCGTACCCGGTTTTCGTGATTTTGGTTTTGACTCGTATATAAATTTAATTATATAAAACTAGATGATTTTCTAAACCAAGAAGTTTGACACAAACTCAATAAATTCAAATTTTATTAATAAAAATTGGTTAAAGGTAACGGAACAAGGTTCAGGTTATCACAATACTCAAATCAAGAAGCTTCATGGAAAATCTAGGAAGCCTGTAGGTTGAGGAATTCTATAGGTATTATCTTATTATTATATGTTTGCTTTTTAGAATTGTGATGATCACGCGTGGAGGATGTTTAGGTTCTGGATCGAGCTTAGGTGTTGGCATTGAGTCGATGGATGAGAAGATGCATGAGTTCATTTCGTCGAAGATTGCCCACTATATTTTGCATCAAACTCCTGTGATTTTCGATTTGGTCAAGGATGGGATCTTCGAGATTATGGAGGAGCATCAGAAAGTGTACTGCTCTGGGATTATGGTGTTACGAGTAGAGCTGATATTCAGAGTCGGGACCTATTCAGCCATTTGTATGATGGGCTACACCCAAATTTATGACGGGATAGGTCAATTGTTTGACGGGCTAGGCCCAAATATATGTTGGTTTTGGCCAAATGTTTAAGAAGGGATAAGCCTATTAATATGGGTTGGGCCCAATGTGCGGACTAGGCCCAATAATATGTATGGTATGTGGTATTTTGGTGAATTCACTAATCTTTGTGCTTACGGTTTATGCTTATGGTTTCAGATACTTCTAGTTCTGAAGGGAAGGGCCCGACATGACTACACAACATCCCCGAGAGTTAATTTCACATTTGAATAACTGAGATTTTACTCTGATGTTTAATTGCTATTTTTCAAAATGAATGATTTGGAAATGAAATGTTATATAGATTAATACTTTAAGAATGAAAAATTTTCCTTATGATTTTTGGGACTTTACATGTGGAATCTTCGTTGCTGCTGATGAATTGTACAATCACACATTTGCCTTTCAACCTTCACAAACGATACCTGAAAACATTAACAGTTCAGTAAGCACGGATCTTGGTGAGTTTCCACAAAATAACATACACATGAAATACAGATATACAACATGCGTACTGGGTGTGTTGGACTGCTGCCTCGACCCCGCCTGCTCTACAGATTTGTTGGCCTACTGCCTCAACCCAACTACTCCCCAGGTTATTGGCATGCTGCCTCAACCGAAATGCTATAATATGTCGACATATAACCAATCAACAAATTTTGTATGCCCATAAATATAGGCAACTACGAATCATATAGCTCACTACCGCATACTAGACCCCTTACATCACACTACTCTGCTAACAACAAGTCTACAAGAAAAAGCATAACCATAAGTAACTAGCCTACTGCTACTCTAACCAACATATTACTACTATTGTATCCTAACACATAAGGATGTAAATATATCTAACAACTCTAACAAGTTCAGAATATCAACAAAACACTTATCTCTAAGATAGGAATAACTCAACACCTCCTCAGGTAACCCCGATCCTCTAGAATCTACAATACATATTGCTCCTGCAACATTTCCTTCACATTGGCCATAAAACCAAAATAACCATTGATTCTCAAAAATCCCTTCACTATGAGACAAAGACAGTTTATTGCGAACAAAACTTCATTTTCTTACAACAGAACCAAAGAGGAGATCACCATCTTCTATCTCAACCATCAAATGACCCACATTCGATCTCTCTCCTCCATAGATCACATAAGATAGGAGAACCACAACCCCGATATAGAAAGTAACATCCCTTGCCATCGGCTGACCACTCAGCCTCAGGTTGCAATCCTTCAATCGATCATCATAACAGTTCCCTTCTTGAGTCCTGCGTCTCAAACTAGTACTTCTTCGAGTAAGGTCTCTGAGACCTCTGACTCAGCTAACTCACATGGATCTGCACTATCCAATCCCAAACTACCACGAACACTAATGCCAAAATCAGTTACCAGTCTCATTCTAAAAATATCATGGTCGACAGCCCAATAGCAGTGGGAACAAATACAACTAACACTAGTGCTATACCACACTATCTACCCTCCTCTAACTTCTTAGAAACCTTTTTGATCCTTCCCGATTCACATACAGATCCTATTCTTTCATTACTATGGTCCCCTAGTACTTTCCACACCTATCCATAGGTGTTTTGAGAATTGCCTCAAAGTCCCTAGGTGACTACACCAAATCATTATCAATCTCAAATCTCTATGCTTCCCCAGGCACAAACTATCGCTCATCCTAGACTCTCTCCCTCTAGGGTTCTTCTCACGCATGAGCACGCACTAGAATACTTTTCTACGAACTCTACTACCTTCAGTTGTATCAACACACTCATACGATTAGAAAATCCACCACAACCACATAGACTCCCAACATAGACTTTCTCATACACCAACTCTCACACAAGTACACTATAACACTCCTCTGGGGTCACTAGGAACACTCACCCGCACACTACTATCAGCTACGAAAGAAACTTTTACTAATGCCAACTAACTATCTTATGAACACAATTACATGCAACAAAACTTAACTGATCTTTCAACTGAAAGAACAACCCCACAACAGTTAGCATTAGACAAGATTTGTACAATAGGGTTGAATCAGTCATTCTAAGACTATTTATGCTTTCTAGCATGTAACTTAACATATTCACTTAATAGCTAACTAACATCAATAAGCAACAAAACATCAAAAGGATCAGGAATTTCTAACACACATTTCCTGAGGATCTTTAGCCCACACACTATCCTGCATCTCTAACAGCTCATATATCATAAAAAATGTGTCTCTCCTAAGAAGGCACTCTAGTATGCAACCTGAGTTGATCCTCGACTAATTATTGCATGCACATTATATTATAACACATATAACAACAAGTCAAATACAACATATAAAGTAAGTATGGATATTTTGGGAAATCACTTTTCGAGCTCCGACTAACTATACACATTGTGTCTTCTCCTTTCTTTTCTTGAACAAATATTCTTCAAAAAGTTTTAGAAAAACTCTCAGCTCAATAGTTTGAGTTTGGAAGTACACGAGTGCTCATCCAAATCCCTCAAACAAGTGCTCTGGTACCAATTTGTAACGTCTGATTTTCTCAACCAAAATTTTTAATTTTTAAATAAGGTAAAATTGTTCATTTTCAGAACACAAGTTATGCAAAAAATGTGACATCCCCCATTTCACGGCCCAAAAAGACCGATTTTCTTATGCTTGATTTTAAAAATCAGAGTATCTTTTAAGGAAATACGTTGCAGAATTTGTTCCCAAAAACATGATAATATATTATCAAATCATTTCCGAGGAAATGTATTTTATTCATTTTAAAACATTGGGAGGTCATCATCAATACAAAACATAAGCATAAACAGAACTTACATTCATTTACACTAGTGATTTTAAATCTCCTTTAATCTCTCAGTGTAACGTAACTTTGTATCAACACCTGTGATAAAAATAACTTGAGTGGGTAAAGTTGGAAAACTTGGTGAGTACATAGGGTTTTCAACTCATAATTATATAATTATTGTGTTTTATCATCAAATAATTAACCCAATTATTCATCCCCATTATCTTCTTTATCTCTTAAGGATTTGCCCTAAGAATCATCTATCACTCATTCCTAAGGATTCATACTAAGGAATAGGCACGAAGTCACATCATCGCTAGGGTTAATACAACATGCATTAAATCCATAACTTCCAGGGTTTATACAACAGGCACTAAGTCCATAGCTGTCAGGGTTTATACAACATGTGTTAAGTCCATAGGTCTCATTTATCGACAATATTATTCACGGGAATCCACTTGCAATACATGTCAATGGGTTTTTAGAGTACATCTGATGAACATATAGTTCACAACACTTACAGGTTGCGAGTCTGCTAGTGTTCCACAGACCGTCTAGAATAGTCCATGGTTGTCATCCATACTCTATTGAATGACGGGGGCTAATGTTTGGGTAAGTGCTTCTTTCATATTTTACCCCTCACCCTCATATCATGATCTATATCACTAATCATCTCATTTATCCAACTCATCTTGCATCACATAACCACTATTTCATCTACCCATGTTTTACCTAACATTTTTGTTTATATAAAATACATATACAGTTTAAATCATTTAAAACCTGTATAAATCATTCATTCAACATCTATTTCAAATAAACAAACAGTATATATTCACATAACACGTATTTTATATAAAATACTTCATTCTACACCTCGTTTCTTAAAATAATCTTTTCTGATGAAACCAGGATGATTTCTCAAAAACTGGGCTTCATGTGGGTAGAGTTTTGTCTTGAAAAACTCTTTTCTCAGGATCTTCGGGGTGTCAGGACTTGTATCTGTGTTGGGGATGATATCGGGACATCGGGGGGTGTTAGATTAAATTAAGAGAAAGTAGAGGCTGTAAAATGAGAGAATTCTAAAAAAATATGGCAGCCATCGGTTTCTATTTATAAGGGCAGAAATATGAATTATGCTGGGCATAATTCTCTTGTACGCTGGGCGTACTACCCTGTTAATCTATTCGCTCAGCGTAACACTTGGTACGTGGGGCGTAATGCATTGCAGATCATTACGTTGGGCGTACTCTGATACGTGGCTCCAGATGTGTTGAGTTCGTACGATACATGTTGCAAGCGAGGGTTTGGGCGACGTGGCCAACTCCGGTTCACACACACGATTACACTTGACATACTCATGTACGTGGAGCATACACATATTTTATAAACTTCTAAAATCCATATCTCTAGCATACGAGCTCCGTTTTTATGTTCTTTATATCCATGCGTAGGAGAGATGATACTCTACAACTTTCGTTTAGACTTCATCAGCTAATTTTGAATTTATTTTTAATGTTATATTTTTAACAGGCCGGGACATGAAAAGTCCATTAAAAATTCATAACTTTTTCATCCGACATCTGTTTTCATCTGTCTTATTACCGTTGAACTATTATCGACGAGATCTTCGATTCTCATTTAGGTTGTGTTGGTTAAAAATCGCTCGATCTATAATTCGAGTTCCGGGCTGCATATTGTTATGCCAAATCTTAGAAAAATCATAATTTCCTCATACGACGTCAGATTTGGACATTCTTTATATGCACACTCTCGGTTTAATGTGTACAATGACTTTTATTAAGATCTTTAAGGCTAAAAATCACTTTATCGTAAACTCACATTTTACGTCACATAACATCGTGCTGGTTCTATCGCAAAACTTCGACAGGTCATAACTTCTTCATTATAACTCGGATTTCAGTATTATTTATATCTCCGGAATCCTTATTTCAACCACTACAACTTTTTTCATATATATCAGGTCTATCTAACATTTAGTTTTGACGCGTATTTTTATCCTTAATTTATTAAATCCTAATAATTAAGTATAAAGCACATAAATTCACATAATTTATTCTTATTACTTCAAAATACGCTACATTAGTTGACCTACACTATTACATCGTCTTTAGTGCTTAGCCCAGAAACATTGGCATTACGAAAACCATTTGTCCCAGAGTACATTGTTGAAAATCAGAGTATTAAAGAATACACATAATCTTCATTATTTCTGATGAATGTCTACAGTCACGCCTTCGCCTTTCAATGTTCACTAATGATACCTGAAAGCATTAACAACTAGGTAAGCACGAAGCTTGGTGAGTTTCCCCAAAATACCCTACACAACAAATACATATATACAACATGTATATTAGGTGTGTTGGACTACTACCTCCACCCCAACTGCTCTATGAGTTTGTTGGCATGCTGCCTTAACCCAACTGCTCCCCATGCTTATTGGCCTGCTGCCTCAACCCAATTTCTACAATATGTCGACATATAACCAATCAACAAATCATGTAGGAACACAAATACAGGCAACTACCAATCATACAGCTCACTACCGCCTATTAGACCCCTCACATCACACGACTCTGTTACCAGCAAATCTCCATGAAAAAGCATACCCATAAGTAAATAGCCTACTTCAACTCTAACTAGCATAATATTACTACTGCATCCTAACACGTAAGTACGTAAATATATCTAAAAACCCACTCAAATGAAACATCATCCTAAACACAATGATAGATAACCAAATCCAGTGGGTCGATATTGGTGCCTTCAACCCATAGGTACAGTGAGGAAAACTCACTTAAATCGAAGAACCTAGAAACACTACGAAGCGCCCTATGCTTTTGCACTGCTTTCTCCCACGAACCTTCTAACACAAAAACATGGTAGAGTCTTAGTCAACAACCTGAATCCTTCAAGTTTGAATCAAAGTCAAACTGGTCAAAAATTCAATGGTCAACGATCAACAAAAGTCAATGGCCAACAAGTCAACTGCCCGTCATGACATGACAAGCATAGTCTCATGCCGTGAGCCACTAAAAGACAAAATAATCAAGACTCAGAACACCAAAATCTTATCATTTGGGGAGTAAACATGAGTTTACGCCCAAGAACATGCTTGGACCATAATCTTATCATTTGGGGAGTAAACACCAAAATCTTATCATTTGGGGAGTAAACATGAGTTTACGGCCCAAGAACATGCTTGGACCATAAACACCCCTTAAACACCTTTTAAGGTGTTAAGAAGCCCCTTAAACACCTCCTAAGCCTTGGAATAATGTCTAGAATCAACCAGCATTGTGTTAGGGACTTTAAAAATGAAAGAAACCACTCCCTTAGGAGATTAAGTCTATAAACCCCCCAAGTAATGGTTCTTGGGCCATAAACTCCTTTATAGTGGTCAAATGGTGCCCTAACTTCCTTCCATGACTTGTACTTTGGACTAGAACCACTTATACTTAACCTAGGACCACCAAAACACATAAGCAAAGGGTACTTGAGATTTTACTGCCGTAAACTCCTAGTTTACAGCCGTAAACTACTTAAAATGGTCCATATGATGGTTTAATCCCTTCCCTTTCCTTAGAACATAACCTAGCCTTATTCTACTAGTGTTATAAGACCATTAAGCAACCAAGAACACATCACCCATGAGTTTACGACCGTAAACTCATGGGGATATGGTCATTAGGCCATAATCTCCCTTAGGAGTTTACTCTTGAAGAGCAAACTCCATATCTAGGCCTTATACCTCCTTAGATGCTACCCGGGTCACTCCTAACACTTGAAATGAAGTATTTTCGCGCCTCAGAGTGTACCATCTCATTTAATTAGTAGTTCAAAGTTTAATTAGATACAATTATGTATGTCTTCATAGAACCTCGCGTGTATTCAAACCCTGAACTGACACTTAGCATCCTAGCCGACACATTTCTCGACCGGTGAGTTCATACCCCTACACCCTTTTCCGTGTTTTCAATGTTTTCAGGGGTGAATACAAGCAAAAGTACAATAATATCTTGTACTCAAAGTTATTATTTCATTTGAAATGTTTCATATTCCGTATGCTTTTAACACTGAAAACTGTATTAACCAACCGTTTAACCTACAAAGTTAGTTTTCAAAATGTTTGTGAAACTCGTTATAAAATGTTATATTTTATATTTCACAAATGATTTTCCACATCATTACTGTTAAAAGCATGAACCTTATAACTTTAGAAACGTCCTTGATAACACTCCCCTCAGATACGAGAGTGAAGGACTAATAATATTAAACTTATAACTTTAGACCCGTCCTTGATAACACTCCCCCTAGTTACGAGAGTAAAGGAATAATGATATTAAACTTAGAACTTTAGACACATCCTTGATAACACTCCCCCTAGATACGCGAGTGAAGGACTAATAAAACAGAATTTCCCATTTTAATATCTTTTAATTCATTAATCTTAAGATTGGAGACACGTCCTTGTAACACTCCCCCTAGTTACGAGAGTGTAGGACTACCCCCGTAACCAGAATCTCTTGGAGGGAGAAAGTGACTTGAGTGTGTAGATCTATATGGGATTGACTACCCCACACCTGGTTACTAGCTACAGTCGGACCAAAAGGTCCAAGGGTGACAAAAGTCATAAAACGATACTGGCCCCGTTCCGAGCCTTATCTAGTCTATTGTATGGTTATGGAACTCGCAATTTAGATTATGTAAACTTTTCTACTTACTTATTAGTTTTATATATGTGTTAAAATTAACGTACTTTCCAAGGATAACTAGGCTTTCAGAACACTTATCTTAACACTAAAAGTATGGTAGATACTAGTACACTGCATTCCAAACCGATAACCAACCGCCAACTTTTAAGGAAAATAAGGGTTTTTCCTAGGATAACATAACTGTTCTTAACCAAACTGTGTAATAAACGAATAACTAAAATTTACTTATAAGAAAATATGGGATTTTCTTGGATAACAACTTTTTGAGAAAACTAAAGGAAACTTGTTCATTTTCAGAAACAAACTGCTTATGAACTCACTAGCTTTATGTTGATATTTTCAAAACTGCTTGTATTCTCAGGTTCTCCTTCAATAGGTACCCCGCATTATTTTTCAGAATACGGAGCATATGGAAGTCACGTCTTTACTTTTGTTTAAACTAATGTATCTATAAAACATGTATTACCTTACTATCAAACAAATGTAATGATTCTATGTAATGTAATGTTTTGTGTTTACTATGCTTACTATGTACATTGGTTGTGATACTTTACATGACATCGTCCGCCCCGGAACGTTTCCGCCATCGGTTTCAGGGTGTGACATATTACCAGTCGACCCAGCTGTAAATATTGTATCTTGAAATCTTTGTTCTTCCATGCATGAGTCGTTATTTGTGAATGATACTATTATCAAAATCGATTTTTGATTTTGTGTTCAAACTTGTGAATCTGTTCTTTTATTGGATATCAAAATTTTTTGGGGATTGTATTGATCTGAGAAAAAGATGTTTCTGGGTTTGACAATAATCGATTTTGTCGGTCAATGAAAGAAAAGTCAAAATTGGAAGTGTGGTTCGTATTGGATGGACTCACAGTCGTGATTGGAACTCAGATGAATTTGGTGTGGATCTGTTCGCAATTTCCAGTCAAACGAAAAGTCAAAATTTAAGATACTGCAAACATCTCACATGTGAACAATTGGAGCTTGTTTATCTGTGTTTGCGTTCCTTTTCACGAACAATCGGAGCCAATTGATTCGTGGTTTGGAATATTTGGGTTTGATTGTTAAAACTTGGAATGAAAGGTCTTGAAGAGAATGTAGAGTGAGAATAATAAGCAAATCCGAGAATGGAGATTCTCCTTGGGGTATGATCGACGGACTTGGAATGAACCTCGATCTAACTTGGGTTCGTGTGATTATGCTTGGAACGAAAGAGGGAAGGACCGAAAGCGAACCTGTGCTCGGACCGAACATGGTTTCGGTTCAATGAACCTGGACCGAACTTTGTTTCGGTTGCTTGTACTTGGAATGAAAGTATGATTAGCAGGTATTAATTTTGGGGTCTCGCATTTGTTCCAATCGCTGCATCCCTTTTATCAGACATCTAAATGGGGAAGAAGATGCTTTAATGTTTCATATTTGGTCCCTATAACTCCACCGAATTGGCACTTTTGGTCCCTTTTGATTTCACAATTTAATATTTTTGGACCAATCTCAGAAATTGTTACAAATAAAGGGGTATATTGATGCAGAATTACCACTCCAGCCCCTGTTTTTTCAGCAAGTGACAATTTCAGCCCATTTTTCGAAACATTTGCAATTTTAAGGGCTGGTGAACAGGTTTGGATTTTTCAATGCTCATATTTTTTCATGAACAGAAAATTATGGATTCCATCAAGTGTTCGCGGTTCGGAAAGTCGTTTTCGTGATAACGACAAATTTTCACGATTTTTTTCGGATTTTATACTTCATTGTATATATCATTTTGTCGCGGGGGAGCACGGTAATTTTTATCCATTCAATATCATTCTCATGACCATAAGAAAGGCTTTATAATCACGTTTTCGATTATAAATCGGGGGAGAATTTGGTATGGCCATTCGAAATTGGATTTGTGACTATTCAAAGTTGAAGATTTTTGATAAAGCTTATGGTAGAATTATGAATGTAGCTTTTACAGCGGAAGTTCTTCATCGAGCTCTGCTAAAGCTTTTACAGAGAAGTATCCTTTACAACGGAAGTTCTTTATCAAGCTCTGCTAAGGACTTGTTATATCTTCGACTTTTAGTATTTTCTCGATCAAGTGGCATTACAAATCTTAAAGTTTGGGTTGTTACATGATATTTTTTTATGGCTTATATCATTAGCTTATTTGAAGATCATTATGACTTGGAGGGGGAGCTCATCAAAGACAAGAAGTGATTCGGTTTCTTTGTTCTGAAATGGGTTTTTATGGCGGGTTTGGTTTTCATCAAGATTTTTTGGGATTACATTCAAAAATGAAGTTTAAAGACATTACTTAAGTGCTTGATTTATATATCCTAGAGCCCGTGTTTGAAGACTATTAAAGAATCAAGATTCATGGATTGCATCATCTATTGCTCGTTGCAAGTTCTTTTTATTCACTAGATGCTTGTTTTGGAAGTTAAAGCATTGTCATCCATTCCATACTTTGAGGGGGAGATTGTAGGGTTTCGAAGCACTCCATGGATGATGACAATGGGCCCCTTGATGAAGTGTAGGTTAAAAGCCCAAGACTTGTCTTTTCCCTATAAATAGTCATGTATTATTCATAATTAGGGTTAAGAGAGGCAAAATGTAGCTGCCATGTTGTGAGGTTTCTTATGTAGTGTTAGATTCTTTAGTCTATGCTTAAAGTGTAATTTATTCCTCATGTTTGAATAAATTGAGTGATCATTCGACATAATCATCATCTTTTGTGTTTGTTCTTATTTTCCACATCTTGTTAATCAAATCTCAATTAGGGTTTTAATCCCAAAACACACACACACACAGATATATATATATATATATATATATGCGTTTTGCAACCCTAATCCGAAAGTTAACTTCCATCTACTTGGGAGCAAGTTATTTCACGATTCCAATTGATTATAAGTTGAAGAACACTGTTGAAGAGTGTATTTGAAGATCAAAATGAGATTTGGATACATGATATAAAACTAGTCGAAAAAATTAAATCGATGAATTCTCATTTTGATCTTCGAATACACTCTTCAACAGTGTTCTTCAGCTCACGATCGATTGGAATCGATAAATAACTTGCTCCTAAGTAGATGGAAGTTGGCATTTGGATTAGGGTTAAATAAACTATATATATATATATATATATATATATATATATATATATATATATATATATATAATTGCGTCACCACGGTGTGGTGAAGGTCTCACCACGTCGTGGTGTCGAGTTTCCTTGTTACACACGAATAAAAATACCTAGAAAAATGTTTTTGGGGATTAGTCTGAAACTTTTATATGGAACGACGCGCCTTATAAAGCACATAACGCACCTTTTAGGTATTTTTCGGATTTGTTCATTTTTTGCCTGTTTGAGCTCCGTTCTCCTCCTTTTGCATCCTGTAACAACCCAAAAACCGTGATAACATTTTCTTCATTTAGGAATCAATAGTTTCAATAATCAAATAGTTCCAAGTCAATAATAGTGTACAATATCTAAAACATCAGAGTAATAGTATCCAAAAATTACGGAAATCATGAGGGGAGGATGCTTTGTCATCACGTCGAGGACCCTTTTGTACTGGAAATACCATAAATCATAAACATAAATTGTAAGCCCAAAGCTTAGTGAGTTTCCCCATAATACAACATACCAAACATATAAACTGGGCCTAGCCTTGGGATAGATTCCAACACAATAAAAAAATATATGGGCCCCACCCTGGGGTTTATTTTAACCCGATCATACGATAGTGGGCCCCGCCCTAGGGTTTATTTTAACCCGATCATACAATAGTGGTCCCTTCCATGGGGTTTATTTCAACCCGATTATACAAACATATATGTAATAGTCACATAACAAATAGCGTTCTACATAACAGAATAATGGGATGGCAATGATGCCTTCGACATAGGGATATCGTGAGGAGACTCACCTCTAACTAAATAGCTGAATCGCACACTCCTGTTGCGGTTGACACAACTCCGAACACTATCATATCCCAATAATAACCCTAATCAATAATCGGGATTAACCGATAAACGAAATTCTAGTTCTTCTAATGTCTAACTAAGGGCAAAAGACCATTTTCCCTTACTATTCATGACTCAACTGGGTAAATCCCAAAACCCTAAAGACCCAAGGCCCAAATGGGTTTTCTAAGAGTAAGCCCGATGTACTCTCTCCTATTCCCCATGTACTGCTTGATTCATGAAGGGGAAGTTACAGGGCATCATCCTTCTATGCCCAGTGTATAGGGCATTACGTCCAACATACTATCCTGACGTCCATACTCACACTAAGTGGTCTTGATGCATTAAGACTTTACGTCCAACTTCAAATCTAGGATTTATAAAATGACTAATCCCATAAATTTGCATCCTTTATACCTTTGCATGTCTACAATGAGCCCAACATCAAAACCCTAACTCGTTCAACCATTTAAAACTCCAATACTCATGCATGGAAGAATACCATGGTACAAGCTTGAATTTTTATGACTTAACACACCCTAAAACATCTGAAAGGACAACTTAAAGGTCCTTGAGCTTTCCATACTCACAAGGATCAAGCTTTAGGACAAAATTTTGTATAATTCTAAGCTTGAACAAGATCTAAAGGAATATTCCTCAAGGATGGAGTTTTATACCTCCAAAAGATGCACAATGAAGAGTGATTGCTAGATCCAAAGGTTTGAGTGAAACACCAAAACCTAAAGAGCCTTCCTTCATCACCAAGAACACCCAAACTGACATTCTAAGGCTTTAAAGCACATATACTCAATTAGGGTTTTGGAAATGGATGCTATGAAAGATGGAGTTTGAGAGGTAAGAAGGGTTAGAGGCCATAAGGTATTTAAATAGAGTCCAAACCCTAAGAATTAAGGTTTGTCCCCTACTTGCGTACACCTAACATACATATACATATGCACATCGTACGTCAGAGACTCCACGATCACATGTAAAGTCCTACTCCCAATGTACCTGACTCGTATGCCCAATGTAAGGACCAATTTTGCCAACTTTTAAGAGATGAAGCTAGAAAGGAAAATTACATGGAAGTTGGTGTTACAAATCTCCCCCACTTGAATAAAAATTCATCCTCGTAGTCCGTTGCTGCAAACATGTCTGAGTAATGCTCCCTTATCTCATCCTTAGGCTCTTATGTCCATTCTGATCCTCTTCGGTGCTGCCATCACACCTTCACCAGGTTTACTTCTTTGTTGCATAGAGCCTTCGTCTTCCTATCAAGAATCGTAATCGGTCTCTCCATATAGTCCAATCGCTCATTAACCTGAATATCATACAAGAGGATCACCGCTGACTTATCGGCTATACACTTCTGTAATTAAGACACGTGGAATGTGTTATGGAGTTGACGGAGCTCATCAGACAAATCCAGCATGTATGCAACCTTGCCCACCTGGGTGGTAATCCTGAAGGGACTAATAAATTGGGGGGCCCAGCTCGCCTCGCTTCCAAAATCGGATGACACATTTTCAAGGTGACACCTTCAGAAGCACCAAATCCCCCACCTGGAACTCGAGGTCCAATCGCCACCGGTCTACATAACTCTTTTGTCGACTTTGCGCGACTCACAACCTATCGCGCACATGATGAATCAATTCAATGGTGTTGAGTACCACTTCAGTACTCCCCATAACCCAGTGCCTGAACTTCCCTAACAAATCGAGGTCCCGCACCTCCTCCCATACAACATCTCAAAAGATGATCGGTCAATACGGGCATGATAATTATTGTTGTAGGAGAACTAGGTCAGTGGCAAGTAAGTATCCTAACTCCCTTCAAAATCTAACACATATGCTCGGAGCATATCTTCAAGCGTCTGAATCGTTCGCACATTCTGACCTTTAGTCAAGGGGTGGTATGTAGTACTGAAATGAAGTTGAGTACCCAAATCCTCATGAAACTTCCTCGAAAACTTGAAGGTGAATCGAACATTCTGGTCCAAAACCACCAAAACTGGCACCCTATGTTGAACCACCACCTCCCGAATAAAAATGTCAGCTAGCTTCTCAGTAGATATACTCTCCGCAATCAGTATGAAATGCACACTCTTGGTTAATCTATCGACAATGAACCAGATAAAATTAAATCCACATTCCATTCTAATTAGCTTTGAGATAAAATCCATGATAATCTCTTCCCATTTCCACATGGGAATGGGTAGGCTGAATTTTGGGGTCTCTGATGTTCGACCTTGACTTTCCTGCAATTCAGGCACTGATCCACAAATCATGGTATCTCCTTTTTCATACAGGGCCACCAATAACTTAACTTCAGATTCTGATACATTTTCATGGCCCCTGATGGATCGAAAACTTTGACTTATAAGCCTCTTCCAGAACTATCTATCTTACCCCACCAGTAGTCGGAGCCCAAACTCTACCACACTAAGTCAACCCCCAGACTGTCTCTAACAAATAAAGGAATCCACTCCCTCATTCACTCTGCATTCCAATTCTCCTTTTTCAGTCCCTCCACCTAACCATTCTTGATCATATCCAACATAGGCGAAATAATAACCTCCCTCAGAAAAATATCCTCGATCGGAGCATCCACTGCCTTACAGATCAAAACATCGGGCACCATATTGGCCTTCAATTCGCAGGGTGGTACATAATCTCGCAATCATAGTCCTTTACCACATCCAACCATCTCTGTTGCCACATATTTAAATGCAGTTGGTCCATCAGGTACCTTTAACTATTATGGTGAGTGTAAATAGGACACCTAACCCTAGGCATATAGTGCCTCCAAATCTTGAGGATGGCAAAACCCACAACCTCTAGCTCCAAATCATGTGTAGGGTAGTTTGCCTCATGAAGCTTTAGTTTCCTTGAAGTGTAAGCAATCACGTGACCCCTCTTCATAAGAACAACTCCCAAACCCGACATAAAGGTGTCACAATAAACCACAAAATCATCCATACCCTCGGGGAGCACAATAATCGGGGCCTCGCACAATCTAAGTCTTCGCGTCTCAAAAGCCAATTGTTGATCAGGCCCCCATCAGAAAGTGACACTATTCTTCGTTAAGAGGGTCAATGACACTGCAATATTGGTGAAATCCTAGATAAATCTCCAGTATTACCCTACAAGAGCTAGGAAGCTCTGAATCTCAAATGGAGTCCTTGAAACCTCCCATCGCATCACGACCTCGATTTTGCCTAGATCGACCAAGATACCCTTGTGGTTGATGATGTACCCCAAGAATTGGACCTCACGCAACCAGAACACACATTTGGAGAATTTAGCATACGACCTTTCTCTCCTCAGGTTCTCTAATACCTCCTGTAAGTGCCCCTCGTGCTACTCCTTGGTCTTGGAGTAGACCAGAATATCATCTATGAACACTATCATTGAATGATCCGACATCGGCATGCAAACCATGTTCATGAGATCCATGAAAGTTTTCGGTGCGTTGGTGAGCCTGAATGGCTTCACCACAAACTCATAATGAGCATAACGAGTCTTGAAGGTCGTCTTCTGCACATCATCTTCCTTGACCCGCATCTAATGTTAGTCTAATCGTAAATCAATCTTGGAAAATCAACACACAGTATGAAGCTTGTCAGATAAGTCATCAATCCTCATGACTAAGTAACGATTCTTCTCCTTTATCTTATTTATCTCCTGATAGTCGATACACATCCTGTATGAGCCGTCCTTCTACTTAGCGAATAGGATTGGTGCACTACAAGGTGAACTACTCGGTCGAATAAATGCTTTGTCTAGCAGCTCCTGAAGGTGCATAGACAATTCCTGCATCTCCGTTGGTGCAAAGCGATACAATGCCTTGGTTATTTGAGCCACACCATGAACCAGATCAATTCAAAACTCGACCTGCCTCTTAGGAGGCACTCCTAGAAATTCCTTAGGAAACACATTGGGCAAATCCCAAACAACTGGCACCTCACTCAACACCGTCGATCCCTCAACTTAAGTATCTGCCACATAATCCAGGAACCCAAAACAACCATGTTAAAGATATCTCCTTGCCCTCACAACTAAACAGAGAGTTGGCCCATGCAAAGCTTCCTCACGAGGAATAACTAGTTCTCCCCCACTTAGGGTTTGAGCTCTTAATAACTGATGCTCACAGTCAATCATGGCCCCATTGGTACCCGACCAGTCGATCCCAATAATAACCTTCGACCCTCACAGAAGATTCAACGCCAAATCGATAAAGTATCTCTTGCTAAATAGATTCAGGACACACCCATGATGAACTCTCAAAGCACTCACATAAAGATCATTAACAATCTCGACCTCTAACGGATAATCTAGAATCCCAAGAGCATCACTAAACTTCTTGTTGAGCGTAAGAGATACAAAGTATCAGGTAACACCCAAATCAAACATCACATGAGCAACCATACCATTTAATAACAATGTCCCTATAAAAGATCATATATATAGTATGTGTCTTTATCATATCTTTTATTGCTTTCTTTATTCTTACTCATGATATATATATATATATATATATATATATATATATATATATCATGAGTAAGAATAAAGAAAGCAATAAAGGATATGATAAAGAAAAATACTAGTAACCACATCTGGTGTTGCACGAGCCTCGTCGGTGGTCAGCTGAAATGCCCTGCTCTTCACTACAGGGTTCTCTGCCTTTCCCTGACGGCCATCATTAATCCTCAAGGTAGCTGGTGCAAGCACCGCTACTTCCCCTCCTGACAATATCGAACAATCATCCTTTTTATGGCCGTATGATTGCAATGAGAACAAATTAGAGCACTTCGGGGGGTAGTCCCTACTTATATGACCCGACTTACTATAATTGAAACATTCTGAACCCATCGCTCGGCATGCCTTACTATATGGCTTGTCGCAGCGGCTCCAGCCCTGCTGACATATGGTACATGAATCAGAATTCTTGGGCCTATTATCATGACCCACTATTGCCTGCACCTGCTAAGGCTTGTACGTTGTCCTATTCTCCAGCTCAATCTGTAATGCTCATAGATCCAGGCTAGTAAATTTAGAGACAATAAACATCAAAAATGAGTTTTTAATGGAAGTTTACTTAAAAGGATTAATCTTTTCCAAGTGGTATTATATGTTACAAGGGTTTCGTACATATAAAGAACACCGAAATCCGAGTTATAACGAAGAAGTTATGACCTGTCAGAGTTTTTCGGCAAAACCGGCACGGCACCGAGAGACATAAATAGTGAATTTACGATAGATTACTTTTAGCCTTAGTGATCTAAACAAAATTTTTATAATATGTTAAAGTGAGATCATCCATAAAAAGAACGCCCAAATCTGACTTCGTATGAGGAAGTTATGATTTTTCTAAGATTTAGCATAACAATACACAGCCCAGAAATTCAAATTTTAGATCGGTCAATTTTTAGCCAAAATAATCTAAACAAGAAATGAATATATCGTTAATAGGAGTTAAACGATAAAAATACAATCGAAAACAGAGCTCGTATGCGAAAGATATGGACGAAGCTTAGTCCCTACTATTCGAGCGCGATAAATTCGATATAGTTTTGTAAATCTAAGATAGAATGAGAATTAGCCAACAAGATCTAAATAAAAGTTGTATTACTCGTAAATACCAATGCTTGTATATAAAAAACGTCGATAATAGAGTTCGTATGTTAAAGATATGGACGAAACTTAGTCTCTACTCTTCAAGCGCGGCGAATTCGAATACAGTTTTGTAAATCTGAGTACATTGACAATTAACCGACGAGGTCTAAATGAAAGTTGTAGAATTCGTAAATACCAACGCGTGGATATAAATAACAAAGAAAACAGATATGGATGAAGATATGGACAAAGCTTAGGGGTTACTCTATGATAAAATCCCTATAAATAAAGTATGAATCCTTCATATTTTCTTCACACAATAACCTTTATTTCTCTCTCTAACTTCTCTATAGCCTCCCTAAACCCCTACCAAGTCTAGGAAACCTCCCTAGTACGAGAAGGAAGCCCCGGAGCAACCGACTGCTCCAAAAAGAAAAGCTTTCGGCTCGGAAACGCTGCTCCAGCGAAGCTCGGTTTTGAGATAAACCCGTTGTAAGTGAGCTACGCCTAACCTACCTTTAGTATAGCTTATGTTTTAATATAGTAATGTTATTAGGACCTTATAATGATTATTTAGGATATCATTGAGTTAGATAAGTATCATCATAATATCTTTTTAACCGCTCACGGTACGTGGAATCTGGTTTAAAGGGTCGCATAGGGTTGTTCGATTTCAAAAGTGCTATATGCCAAAATGCTCATGCCCTCCGGTGTTTTATGTCTTGCCCTGTCTGTATATAGTGGTTGAGAAATATTGTTTCGTGATTATATAATAGTAATAATAGCAAGACTATTAATTAGTCTCGGTGAATATTAGACTAAACCCTAGTGGTAATGATACTAGGTTCTGTAGAAGGAAATTGTTTTAAGAGTAACGAAGCACTGTCTGAGTTCGGAATCACCACCTCAAAAGGTGAGTGCATGGTCCCTTTCATCTTACACATAGATATGAAGTATTTAGTATAAATTATGTTCTGTGAGTGCATAGTTACTTTCATCTAACATATAGATATGAAGTATTTTAATATAAGTTATGTGTTTTGTGTGTGTATTGTCTAAATACTTGTTGTATATGTTGGGTGAAAGTTTTTTATACATGTTTTAAATAATTTAAACTTTATATGTATTTTATATCTACAAAATGTGTTGGGTAAAAAATGGGTAGATGAAATAGTTGTTGTGTGATAACATGATGAAAGACATCAATGTTGACAGTGATCCAGTCATCTAGTGGAGTATAGATGACGACCACAGACTATACTAGACAGTCTAGTGGAACACTAGTAGGCTTGTAACCTATAGGTGTTTCTAAACTAGGTGCTCATTAGGTATTTTGAACTGATTGTGTTCACTAGGTATTTTTGAACTAAGAGTGTTCACTAATTATTTTTGAACTAAGTGTTCACCAGATGTTTTGGACTATGTGTTTACCAGTTGTAATCTATAAACCTTGGTAATGATGGAATTCGTGCCAATTCCTTAGAATAATCCTTAAGAATGAATGAATGAGAAATAGTTGATTCTTAAGGTATATCCTTAAGAGTAAAGAAGATAAAAGGGATCGGTAATTGGGTTAACTGTTTGATGATTAAATATAATAATTATATTATTGTGGGTTGAAAACCCTATGCACTCACCAGGTTTCCCAACCTGACCCACTCAGTTTATTTATATCACAGGTGTTGATATGAAGTCACATTACACTGAGATATTAAGGAGATATAAATCACAAGTGATAATGAATGTAACTTCTGTTTATGCTTATGTTTCTGTATTGACGATGGCAACCCAAATGTTTTAAAATGAATAAAAATACTTTTCTTCGAAAATGCTTTGATAACGTATTTATCATGTTTTACTAGGAACAAATTCCGCAATATTTTTATTAAAAGATGTACTCTTATTTTTATAAAGCATATACAAAATCGGTCTTTTCTGACCGTAAAAATGGGGATGTCACACAATCTCCCGCTCACAGACCTTCTCAATCATATCATTCATTATCTTACAGCCCAAAAAGTGTAACAGCCCAAAAACCAGGATAAAAGTTTACAATTTTAAACAAGAATTACAGTCATCAAATTGTTCCAAAAACCATCACATAGTAACAATGTCAAATCATTGTAGTATAATATTAAAAAGTGCGGAAAATAGTGAAGGGAGATTGTTGTGCCATCACGTCGGGCCCTTCCCCTTAGTACCGGAAGTACCTGAAACCATAAATATAAACCGTAATCAAAAGCTTCATGAATTTCCCCAAATTACCACATACATACATAAATAAGTTAGTTTTATGGGCCAAATCATAGTCTTACAAGTAACTTCTTGCCGAGGGCCAAATCTTGGTCTTTCATTTATGTGCCAGGAGCCAAATCTTGGTCTTTCATTTATGTGCCATGGGCCAGATCCTGGTTTTTCATACAGATGATAGGGGCCACATCTGGTCTTTATATAATTTCCAGGGGCCAAATCCTAGTCTTTCACACACATATCGCAAAGATAGCTAGTATCCTATATCACAAATATTGGGTCGAACTTGGTGCCTTCGACACATTAATATAGTGAGAAAGCTCACATCAGCCTGCTGATAAAATAACAAGCTACTCGACTACAAAACTGGAAGATCACACACTAAACACAAACAAATCACCGTAATCAAAATTAGGTTATAAACCTTAACCATGAGTCTAACATCCCAAACCCAAACTCCTAGGATAAAAGGCCAATTTACCCTTCCCATAATAGGCCTAACCAAAGTTGGCCCATTAACACAATAATCCCCCCCCCCCCCCCGCCCAAGGATCATAAAGGCCCAAATCACACAACTTAAGGCCCACTAAAATAAACCTAAGGCATAATTGTACTCAAATAATCCAAGGCCAAACCTAACTAAGGCCCAAATTTCCAAAGCCCAACAAAAGTCCAAAAGCCCACAACGAGGTGTACGCAATGTAAGCTTGGCATACTCGACCGCCAGTACACGCAGTGTACTAGCTACTTGCCACCTTAAGCTTATTAAGTGCTTAATCCGTTCAATCATAAGGTCCAAATTTCAGATCTCTTCCATTTTAGGGTTCTAATACATAAAGTTGATAAGTTTAACACTTATCATGTCTTAATGGAACCCAACATCCATTTTTTTCCAATAATACTCATAATAAGAACTCAAACTCTTGCGTGCACCAATATCAACCATCAAGATGGAATTTTTATGCATCAAGACCAATAAAGAGGTTGAGATCTAACATATCTAACTCGTGGAGTTACCTAAACTCACAAAGAGAACCCATGGGACCAAATAAAGCTCACAAATAAGCCCTAAACTCTAACTATCAAATGAATCATCAAGGTAAGAACTATATACCTTCTCTAGCTCCAAAAGTTGATGTAGACTCTGGATCTAAACGCTCAACCTCAAAAAATTCTTTTTCTCCAAGTTCCTTCTTCTCGAATACACACAAAAATTCCCCAAAATCACTTTTAAAGCTTAAGAACTCTCAAAGGATGAATTAGGGTTTCAAAGGGACAAAATGAACAGCATGGGTTGATGAGGGTAAGTGTTCAAAGGTCATAATGATGTTTAAATAGGGTGTAAACCCTAAAAAAATTAGGGTTTGACCCAGGAAAACGTACGCCCCATGTATACCACATGTGCCCAAGGTATGTGGTTAACTCTCCGCGACCAAAGCAATCTCGTACGCTAAGCATACCCAAACATACTCCCAATGTACGAGGGGCCATATTTGCCAAAAATCTCAACTTAAGGGATAAAAGAATTAGAACCTAGAATCAGATGTTACAAAAAGCTCACAAACTCCCTTATGTCATCCCTCAACATGTCATGATATCTTGTCTTCTTCATCTCCTCATATGTAGTGTACTGTGGAACCAACAGAGCCCTCTCTTGTAACTTGGCGGTAATCTCCACTGTAGTCTCAGCAGTTTGAGGAAGGTCCTGGAACTCCCTCTCCGGTTGTTTCACATTGATCTCTGGTGTAAAATCCCTTTGGAATCTAGTATCAAACTCCTCCCAAGTCATGACTTCCACTGCCGCAAATCCTACAGTCCGGCCAACTTCATCCCACCAGTTACACGCTTGGTCCCTCAGCATGAAGGATGCAAATACCACTTTTACCACCTCAGGGAAAATACTCTTCCGTTGAGCATAATACATGTCATCAATCCAGCATTGGCTAGCAATGGGGTCCTTAGCCACAAATAAATCAGGAGATCCACAAGACTCAAACTCCTGAAACAAGGGAGTCAACGCTCTTAACTAACTCGCAACAATATCATCCCAAAAATCCATGATTCGTTCCTCCATAAGCTCCATAATACCCTCATTGATGGTAACAAAACATCACAGGAGTAGCATCCAAGATATTACAAGTAACCTCGGCTACTATAAGCTCTCGTAGCCTCTCATCAATTGGTTCTGTGCCAGAGCTAGAACCAGAACCTGAACCTGAGCCAAAACCATCTCTTCGAGTGATCACCACCATCCTCAAACTGAAATACAAACATATAAACAGCCAACATAAGAATCTAGGGAAGTCTCACTATACAGGTCTCCTTAGAGTCTCCAGGTCTGTTCTTGTCTCAAATACAGACACTATGCTTCCAATAGTACATGACACTACCTTTCACACCTATATGTACCTTGCTCAAGAGTCGTACTAATTCCTCTAAGTCACCACATTATAACTATATACCAATCCTATGCTAAACAACATACATATCCTAGACGCTCGTAAGAATCCTCAACTCCTACCACTCGCAATATCGATAACCTCAATCAACACTATTGGTTGCCTTATGCATGCAAGTTATACAAAAAATGGAATCACATAGATTGTTAAGTGATGATTCTACCCTAAGTCCACAACCAAACAAGGAACATGAAATGAGGCTAAATCGATCATTTTAAGTATATATGATTCTAATCGTATATAACTTTAAAAGCATACACTTAGAAATTAATTGAGCCGATATCAATTCCAAGTAATACATATCATCCAATCCTCTTAGGCTATAATGCATCACACAAATAAGGTAATTCTATCATATGGTTCCTAAAGATATCCTTAACCTTAATATAGCATGAAATTCACATATCAAGCATACTAATCACAATAAATAGGTATGGGTAATTTAGGAACTACTTACTTGAGCTTGACTGATTACACGCATCGCACCCCCTTTTTACTTAGTAAAAATCTTTTCAGAAATCTGATTTCTTTTCCTTTTGAAAAGATTATCATTTCCTCAGTTTGAGTTCTGACACACCCAAAAGTGTGCCCAAATCCCTCAAACTATGGCTCTGATATCAACTTGTAACAACCCAAAAACTATGATAAAACTTTTCATTTAAGAATCAGTAGTTTCAATCATCAAATAGGTCAAAGTTAATAATAGTGTAAAATATCTAAAACATCAGAGTAATAGTATACAAAAAATGTGTAAATCATGTGGGGAGGATGTTGTGCCATCATGATAGGATCTTCCATTTTGTACCAGAAGTACCTGAAATCATAAACATAAACTGTAAGCCTAAAACATAGTGAGTTTTCCCAAAATACCACATACCAAACATATAAATTGGGCCTAGCCTTGGGGTATATTCCAACCCAATTAACAAATACATACCCAATCCAAGGGTTTATTTCAACCTGATCATAATGGGCCCCGCCTAGGGGTTTATTTCAACATTAACATGCCCATAATGGGCCATTCCATGGGGTTTATTTCGATCCGATCATATAATAGTGGGCCCCATATTTCAAGCCGATCATACAAACATATATGTAATAGTCACATAGTAGCTAGCATTCTACATAATAGAATAATGGGCATTCAATGGTGCCATCGACCCATGGATAAAGTGAGGAGACTCACCTTTAACTGAAGATAACTGAATCGCATACTCGGGCTGCTGCTGACACGACTCCTCACACTAACATATCCCAATAATAACCCTAATTAGTAATCAGGATTAACCCATAAACGAAAGCCTAATTCATTCGATGTCTAACTAAGGGAAAATGACCATTTTGCTCTTCCCTTTCACGTCTCGGCTATGTAAATCCCAAAACCCTAAAGGCCCAAAACCTAAAAATTGCCTAAAAGGGTTTTCTGAGAGTACGCCCGACGTACACTCTCCTACACCCCGCGTATTGCTTGATTCATGAAGGGGAGATTATGGGGCATCTGCCTTCTACGCCCAGTGTACAGGGTATTACACCCAACATACTACCCTGACATCCAAACTCTCACTAAATGGTCTTAATACGTTAAGACTTAACATCCAACTTCAGGTCCATGATTAATTAAACGACGAAGGCCATAAAGTTGCAACCTTTATGCCTTTGCATGGCAACAAGGAGCCCAACATCAAAACCCTAACTCATTCAACCATTCAAAACTCCGATACTTTTGCATGGAAGAATACCAAGATCCAAGCTTACATTTTATGACTTAAAACACCCTAGAACATCTCAAAGGACATCTTAAAGGTCCTGGAGTATTCCATACTCACAAGGATCAATAATTGGGACAAAAAGTTTTATAACTCTAAGCTTAAACAATATCTAAAGGAATTGCCTCAAGGTTGGAGCTTTATACCACTAGAAACACCAAAACTTCAAGAGTCTTCCTTCACCACCAAGAACACCCAAAATAACCTTCTAAGGCTTCAAAACACACACACACACACAAACACACTCAGTTAGGGTTTTTGAAATAGAGGCTAGGAAAGATGGAGGCTGAGAGGTAAGAAGGGTTAGAGGCCATAAGGTTTTTAAATAGGGTCCAAACCCTAAAAATTAGTGTTTGTCCCCTACTTGCATATGCCCAACGTACATACTCGTACGCTCAACGTATGTGAAAGACTCCACGATCACATGCAAAGTCCTACGCCCGACGTACGTGACTCGTACGCCCAACGTAAGGACCAATTTTGCTAACTTTTAAGAAATGAAGCTAGAAAGGAAAATTACCTGGAACACTAGTGTTACATATCCCAGATCCCATTTTAATCGTAAACGAAAATTTTAAAGCATATTAAGTATCATATATAGTTAAGTAAGATCTATCAGTCACCTACACTATCTGCTCTCCCTTGCAGCTTCTCCCACCACAATCCATTCTTCTCTCAGTGACTGTCACCTACCACCATGTATTCCCTTTCATCCTGACCTCCGACCAAATGATAAAGAGAAGGAAAGTATATCCACCACCATGGATTACCTGGCCCTTATCAGATTGTGCACGAAATTGAGAAGCGGACATGGTTGTTCGTGGGTTTTAGAATTGATGGGGGTACTGATTTCAACTTTCATAAGAATCTGCACAAAATCGAGAAGGGGTGGGGGTTTCAGTTGCTTTTTTGTTGTTTATGGTTTTTCCAAATATTATGAAGGTTTCCGACGGTAGATCTTAGTTACATGCTTGTTTATGGTTTTGGTTTCAGTTGTTTTTTTATGTGTGTTTGTGTTTTTTATTTTGGTTAGCTTGATTTCGATTCAGATTGGTTTTGCTATTTTAAGTTGGTTAGTTTTATTTTTATTTTTATTAAGGTTTGTTTTTAATTTCATTAGGTTTTGTTATGGTTTTCAAAGGTGGTTCCTAGAGGTGGTTGTTAGAGGTGGTAAGTGGTGGTTCCTCCAAGGTTGAACTACATATGGATGTCACAACATCATTTACATGGCTGGAAGGAAATAGGTGGGTAAGATGTTGGGTCCTATAATAAAAAACAATGAAAGATATAAATTGTTGAGACAACTTTAATGAAAAGATTATGTTATAGAATAAGTTAATCCCGTGGATCATTAAGTAGCTCAACAATAACTTAAGATGTGAAATTTAAGAACAAGTTATGGATAAAAGAAAAACATAAACTAAATAAACATAAGACAAGTAAAGTAATATGCTGTTGAATCTTAACGAAGCTTGCTTAAAAGCTTGAAGTTACTAAATGATGAACAACAAAAACATAAATGGATAAAAAGACTTGTATTCAGATAAGTTTTCGATTACAAGACAGATTCAAACACATTTGAAACTAAAGGGCTCAAAGTAGATAAAAATATTTAAGCCTACTTCGAATTATATGTACTTCAAATACTATCTTTTTTTAAATGATTTCTTATTTATTTATATGGTATGTGTATAACTTGTTAAATTGGCAAGTTAAAACCAATTTGAGGATGTAAAATTTTATTTTAGAATAAATTACACAAATCATCCGTGTGGGTTGGCCAACATTTCATGCTTATGTTTTGTTTATGGCTCGGACCATCTGTAGCACCTGGTTCCTGGTACGTGAGTTTTGCCTAAGTACTTTGTGTTTTTGGCCGTGGACTCGGCGAGTTGGAGGTCTGACTCGCTAAGTAGAGACGAGACTTTGGGGCGTAGATAAGATGGCGACTCGACGAGTCCATAATATGGACTCGACGAGTCCGTTCTGTCTGATGAAACCCTAATTTCCAAGGGTTTGCACCTTATTTAAACAACCATTTGCGGCCCAACTCCGCCCCATTCACCCCCAGAAGCTCTCCATACGTTCTAGCTCTTGTTCTTGTGAGTTTGAGGCATTTTAGTGTGTGTTCTTGAAGATTTTTAGAAGGAAGTGGAGTAGATCAAGAGGAAGGGAAGGAAGCCAAGCATCTTAGTGTTCTCTCAGTGATTTCTTTGAGGTAAAACTCGTTTTCCCCCTGTCTCTATGCTTATAACTCCATTAAAGTCTTCCTTGAGCCCTTCCCTAAGCTTGTATGTGCATCATATTTCGTAATAAGTTGATTGGCCTCTAGATCTAGGCATGGTTGAGCTCCAAGAGCTCAGATCTACTACCTTTATGGACCCATATTGCATGAAGACCTTAGATTTACTATTTTGGTGCATTTTGAACCCCTAAAACCCTCATGGATGAATATCTACACGTAAAGTTGGAAACTTTACGTGTTATTCATGCTCTAGGAACCCAGATCTATGAATGGAATGGACTAGATTTGAGCAAAATCGCGTATATGACTCTTGCATGAAGCAGACTCGGCGAGTCGCTCATCTGACTCGGCGAGTCTAGTCGCGAGTCTCCGAGATTGTCCCTTTTTAGCTGTGTCGAGTTGTGTAGTGAGTCCAGGGTGGACTCGGTGAGTTGGAAGCCAAAACTCACCCATAATGGAACTCGACAAGTTGATGCCCATCAGCGAGTTCAAGGCAATCTCCTTAGATCAAGATCAGACTCAGCGAGTTGTTCATGCAACTCGGCAAGTCGCAACATAAGTGTTCATCGGATGAAGATGAACTTGCCGAGTTGTTCATACAACTCGGTGAGTAGGATGAAGGACTTGAAAATCAGTTTGGATGGAGAACTCATCGAGTCAACGCCTAACTCGACGAGTAGAAACAGAATCCAGGTCAGTAGATTGGACAGGGACTCGGCGAGTTGGCGAGCCAACTCGACGAGTCGGGTCAACTGAAAGTTGACTCTGACTTCGACTTAGGGCATGATCAGGGGTAAAACGGTCTTTTTACCCAAAGGGCAGTTAGCAATATTTGATTGAGTAAGTTGTGGGAATTACAGCCGGAGGATTTCTGGAGCAGCAACAGCAGCACTAGACAGTCAGTTCCCGATCAGATCAGCAGCTACTCCGAGGTGAGTTGCCTTCCAATAACGGTGGGTCTAAGGCCACAATGCCGGCCCACCAGTAGGAGATGTATGATAGATGATTGTCTTTGTGATAACATCTAGGTTTGCTACTACTTGATATGTTATATGCTAGCATGATATGTTGTATGTGATAATAGTAGAGTTCGGTTGTTAGGACCGAAGGGTAGTCAGACACCCCAGATATGTCTGATATTATGTTTGTGTTATGATATATGTGATGGTAGTAGTAGGGGTGAAATAGTCCCCGAGGCTCGATTGTTAGGACCGAAGGGTAGTCAGCACCCCAGAATAGCTCAACATGGGTAGGTAAGCGCCCCAGAATGGCTTGACACAGGTAGGACAGCACCCCAGAATGGCCGCACGGGTAGTCGGCACCCCAGAATGGTCGTACCGGGTAGTCAGGCACCCCAGAATAGCCTGGCAGTATGTATGTTATGTATTGTATGGTATGTGGTACGATGGGGGAACTCACTAAGCTTTGTGCTTACAGTTTACAGTTTTGGTTTCTAGTACCTCTTCATCGAAGGGGAAGGAGCTGGCACGGTAGCGGCACATCATGCACACACACTGGTTTCCGCATCTATTAGATTTCTCTGGGATTTATTCTCTGATATTTCGTTTGGTTGTATGAATTGGCTTTTAGACATGGTTTACTTTATGATGTAGTTTGATCAAACAATGTTTTTAATTATTAACGCTTTCTAAAGTAATGTTTTAAAAACAAAATTTTTGGACGTGAAAATTGGGTCGTTACAAGTTGGTATCAGAGCCCTGGTTTGAGGGATTCGGACACACCTTCGGGGGTGTTTGTACTCAAATCGAGGGGATTAAAAGATTTTGGAAAGAGAAAATGTTTTCTAAAAGGCTAGGTAAAGGGGTTTTAAGAAAGAACAAAGTGTGTGATGTGCGCAACCGGCCGAGCTCAAGTAAGTATTCTGCAATGTACCCATACAAGTTTACTTATGTTTATCAGTTTCTGTAGTACATCATGCTAGAATAGGACTAAGGATCTAGGAGTGATGCCTTATGTGCCTGCTTTATGTGCTTCAGTATATGAAAGAGTTGCATGCTAGAATTGAGTAGACAGCAGTAGGGTCGCCTGTTTAGGTTATTCCTGATAGTACAAGTTTAGCTTTGTATGCTAGTTCAGTTCTCTCTATGAGGATAGAGTTGCTTGAGATTGTTTTCCTTATGTCCAAATGTTGTTTGCTTTGTGCTATGTGGTCTTTGAAGTGATGGGAGTGAACTGTTAGGTGAATACGTTAAAGTCACATGTGATCAGGGTTGAATAATCTCAGGGTGTCGGATTTGACTCTATTGCGTAGCTCTTGTTTGAGTCCTAACTGTGGTAGAGATGAGTCCCTTACTCGAAGGATTATCCGAGCCTCATCACATGTGATTGTATTCAGGTAACAGTTAATTGGCATCACCAAGAGGCCTGCAGCAGCTGAGGACTGGATAGAGTAGAGTCAGAGATTTCCCTAGGGCAAGCCCAGGATGAGTATAGCAGTGTTCAACCATAGTAAAAGGGATTTGGTGGAGTCGAGGCAGTCCTTGAAGAAGGTACGGATAGATGTGGAAGGTAGTATGGGCCCGTACTACTGGAAGCAGAGGATCCGTACCCGAACCAAGGGAGGCCAAGATGAGACTAGGGAACTTGTGGTAGATGTGATCCCTCAAGAAGTAGTAGTATCACTAACAGTTATTATTTCTATATTGCAGAATGGTGGTACTACGATCAAGGCCAGCAGTGGGTAGTTCAGGTTCGGGATCGGGTTCCGAGCCGGTAGACGAGGGGCTACGTGAGTTCATCACGTCTGAGATTACCAGAGGCATCCTTGAGTCGACCCCCATTATCTTCGGGTCGATCAAGGAACGGATCATCGAGTTGATGGAGGATCGCCTCAGGGCGTTCAGGAGCGACATGGCATCTGGCCAATCGGGATCTCGCACGCTATCCTTTAAGGACTTCAGGGGCAGTGGTGTGCCGGATTTCCATGGGGTGAAGGACCCCATTGTTTCCAGGCGATGGATTGCAGACATCGAGTCTGCACAGTTAACTAGCTTCTGCCCCGAGGGGTCGAAGGTGAGGTATGCAGCAGGGTGTTTACAAGACCGAGCTCGAGATTGGTGGGAGTCAGTGGGTGACTCTTTAGGAGCCTCAGTTATCGAGGCTATGACCTGGTCGGACTTTGTGACCAGATTCAGGGCAGAGTTTGCGCTGGCTGTCGAGCTTCAGCAGCTGGCTAGGGAGTTTTTGGACATGAGACAGACGATGGAGACTGTGGCGGAGATCACCGCCAAGTTCCGGGAGAAGGCACTATTGGTGCCCCAATATGCGGGCAATGAGGACATGAGGAGGACCCACTACCATGACATGCTCCGGGCTGATATCCGGGAGCACATTAGTTTTTCAACCTGCCCCACCCCTGGACTCCATGATTGCTAGGGCGAGGGAGAGGGAGATAGATTTGGAGCATATCCGGAAATGGAAGTCAGAGGAGGGACAGACAGGAGGGGCTTCGGGGAAGAAGCCCAAGGGATCAGATGGTAGGCCGAAAGGCCAGTCAGGACCGAGCCGCTTCAGGAAATGCGGCAGGCCGCACGAGGGGGCATGCAGGATGGGATCATCAGGCTGCTACAAGTGCGACAAGACTGGGCACTATAGCAGGGATTTCACTGCTCCGGCAGTAGTTATTCAGACATCGGAGTTGCTGTGTTTCCACTGTAACCAGAGAGGCCACAAGAAGGCCAATCGTCCCCAGTTGATAGCTTCAGCACCGGTGAAGGCGCCAGCTCCAGCGACCCTGCGGATCATAGATGGCCGGCAGGGCAAGGTAGAGGCTCTAGTGGTGAGGATCCGGGCATTTCAGCTGACCACCGAGGAGGCACGCGCAGCACCCGATGTAGTGACAGGTATGATTCTTTCCCTCTCGTTTATTTATATGATGTTATGATATTGATATGTGCTAGGTATATGTATATGTGTTAAGATCGTTCCATGTGAACGGTATCCCAGTTCAGGTGTTGTTCAACTCGGGTGCATCCCGATCATTTGTGTCCCTTGCGCTTAGCAAGAAGTTTCCTGAGTCTTCGGGCATGTTGGATTGCCCTTTGGAGGTAGAAATTGCTGATGATCGATCGGTGCGAGCATCGATGGTGTTTCGGGACTGCGTATTGTGTTTGTTAAAGGAGCGCTACTTGGTAGATTTGGTTCCCATTTCGTTGCGTGGGAACAAGGTGATTATAGGCTTGGATTGGTTGAGCCCTAATGGGGCAGTGATAGATTGCGCACAGCAGCTAGTGCGAGTCCGGACCCCAGGTGGGGGAGAGTTAGTGATTCATGGTGAGAGACCATAGTGTGGACCCTTGGTCTGTTCAGCAGCGAGGGCTAGACGATACCTTCAGCAGGGATGCGCAGGTTATGTTGCGTACGTGATGGATACTCGGGAGGCAGGTAAGGAGACAGTGAGCGAAGTTCCAGTGGTGCGTGATTTCGCACATGTTTTCCCAGAGGAGCTTCCTGGGATACCTCCGGAGCGACAGGTGTAGTTCAGGATTGACCTCGTTCCTGGTGCGGCTCCGATAGTCAAGGCACCATACCGGCTAACTCCTCCTGAGATGCAGGAGTTGTCTACGCAGCTGCAGGAGCTGCTAGACAATGGATTCATTAGCCGAGCAGTTCGCCCTGGGGAGCTCTGATTCTGTTTGTGAAGAAGAGGGACGGGTCATACCGGATGTGTATAGATTACCGGGAGTTGAACAAGGTAACGGTGAAGAACCGTTACCCACTCCCGAGGATTGACGATCTCTTTGACCAGCTTTAGGGAGCATCTTGGTTCTCCAAGATTGATTTGCGTTCAGGTTATCATCAGATGAGGGTTAGGGAGGAGGATACGTAGAAGACCGCGTTTCGGATGCGCTATGGCCACTATGAGTTCGTGGTGATGCCGTTTTGGCTCACCAATGCTCCTGCTGCGTTCATGGACCTCATGAACCGCGTATGCAGACCGATGTTGGATCGGTCTGTGATAGTCTTTATCGATGACATCTTGGTTTATTCCAAGATGCAGGAGGAGCATGAGGAGCATCTGAGAGAGGTTTTGGAAAACCTGAGGCGGGAGAGCTTGTATGCCAAGTTCTCCAAGTGTGAGTTTTGGTTGCGCGAGGTGCAATTTCTCGGACACCTTGTCAACCAGAACGGGATTCTGGTCGATCCGGCCAAGGTCGAGGCCGTGATGAGATGGGAGGTCCCGAAGTCTCCATCTGAGATTCGGAGTTTCCTAGGATTGGCAGGCTATTACCGGAGGTTCATTCAGGATTTCTCCAAGATAGTCGTACCCCTGACACGGTTGACGAAGAAAGTCGTAGTCTTTCGGTGGGGACCCAAGAAGCAGGCAACGTTTGAGACACTGAGACAGAGATTGTGCGAGGCGCCGATCTTAGCCGTGCCAGAGTGCGTAGAGGATTTTGTGGTTTATTGTGACGCGTCTATTTCAGGGTTGGGCGCGATACTGATGCAGAAGGGGCATGTCATTGCCTACGCTTCGAGGCAGCTCAAGCCTCACGAGGCGAACTACCCGACGCATGATTTGGAGTTGGGGGCGGTGGTTTTCGCTCTCAAGATTTGGCGGCATTACCTCTACGGGGTTTGGTGTACCATTTACACGGACCACAAGAGTTTGAGGTACCTCATGGATCAGCCGAATCTGAACATGAGGCAGCGTCGGTGGTTAGACGTGGTGAAGGATTATGATTGTGAGATCCTTTACCACCCAGGAAAGGCCAACATGGTGGCCGATGCGCTTAGCCGCAAGACAGCGCCGATTAGGGATATTTGCTTGAGGATGACTGTGGTGACTCCCCTGTTGGAGCAGATTCGGGAGGCTCAACAGGAGGTTATCAAGGAGGAACATCGGAAGAGCGAGCGTGTGGTGGGTCAGGTTTCCTCCTTCGATTATGATAGTCGAGGACTATTGACACTACATCGCAGGGTGTGGGTGCCGTATCACGGAGGCGTGCGCCAGATCTTGATGGAGGAGGGCCACATGTCCCGATTCTCTATTCATCCCGTGGCGACGAAGATGTATAGGGATCTTCGTCTATATTATTGGTGGCCCTGCATGAAGCGGGATGTGGCATGGTACGTCGAGCGGTGCTTGACCTGTAGGAAGGTCATGGCCGAACATCAGAGACCGCATGGGAAGATGCAGCCGTTGGACATCCCGTTGTGGAAATAGGAAGACATCACGATGGATTTTATCACAAAGCTTCCCAGGACTGCGCATGGAGTAGATTCGATTTGGGTCATCGTGGATTGATTGACCAAGGGCGCCCATTTTATTCTGATCCAGGAGAGCATCTCGGCCGAAAAGTTGGCCGATATCTACATCAGGGAGATAGTAGCGCGGCACGGGGTGCCAGTGTCAGTGATATCAGACCGAGATGTGCGATTCACTTCCAGATTTTGGAAGAAGTTTCATGACGAGTTGGGCACTCGTTTGCATTTTAGCATCGCCTTTCACCCGCAGACTGATGGTCCGAGCGATCGGACCATCCAGACTTTGGAGGGTATGTTGCGGGCATGTGTGTTAGATTTCGGTGGTAGCTGGGATACCTATCTTCCCTTGGCTGAGTTCTCATACAACAACAGCTACCACGCGAGTATTGATCGTCCCCCATTCGAGATGTTGTACGGACGGAGGTGCAGGACCCTGATATGCTGGGGTGAAGTTGGCCAGAGGGTCATGGGGAGCACCGAGGTGGTTCTCGAGACGACCAAGAGGATCCAGCAGGTTCGGAGCAGGCTTCAGACTGCTCAGAGTCGGCAGAAAAGTTACACCCACAAGCGTCGATCTGACTTGGAGTTCCAAATCGGGGACATGGTTCTCCTGAAGGTGTCGCCTTGGAAAGGCGTCATTCAATTCAGGAAGCGGGGCAAGTTGGGCCCGAGATTTATCGGACCGTTCAGGGTTGTAGCCCGGGTGGGCAAGCTGGCGTATAGATTCGATATGTCGGTCGAGCTTAGCTAGATCCACAGCACTTTACATGTCTCTCAGCTGCGGAAGTGCTTAGTGGATGCTTCAGCAGTAGTGTCGTTGGAGGATATTCAGGTTGATGATAGCCTGAATTACATCGAGCGCCCAGTCGCAATCCTCGACAGGAAGTTGAAGGATTTGAGGAACAAGAGGGTGGAACTAGTGAAGGTGCAATGGCAGCACCGCAAGGGTTCAGAGTGGACTTGGGAGCCGGTAGAAGAGATGATGGAGCATTACCCCGAGCTGTTTCAGGATCGAGCGGCAGACTTCGAGGACGAAGTCTAAAATAAGTGGGGGAGATTTGTAGCACCTGGTTCCTGGTACGTGAGTTTTGCCTATGTACTTTGTGTTTTTGGCCGTGGACTCGGCGAGTTGGAGGCCCGACTCGCCGAGTAGAGACGAGACTTTGGGGCGCGGATAAGATGGCGACTCGACGAGTCCATATTATGGACTCGGCGAGTCCGCGCTGTCTGATGAAACCCTAATTTCCAAGGGTTTGCACCCTATTTAAACAACCATTTGCGCCCCAACTCCGCCCCATTCACCCCCATAAGCTCTCCATACGTTCTAGCTCTTGTTCTTGTGAGTTTGAGGCATTTTAGTGTGTGTTCTTGAAGATTTTGAGAAGGAAGTGGAGTACATCAAGAGGAAGGAAGGAAGCCAAGCATCTTAGTGTTCTCTCAGTGATTTCTTTGAGGTAAAACTCGTTTTCCCCCTGTCACTATGCTTATAACTCCATTAAAGTCTTCCTTGATCCCTTCCCCAAGCTTGTATGTGCATCATATTTCGTAATAAGTTGATTGGCCTCTAGATCTAAGCATGGTTGAGCTCTAAGAGCTCAGATCTACTACCTTTATAGACCCATATTGCATGAAGACCTTAGATCTACTCTTTTAGTGCATTTTGAACCCCTAAAACCCTCATGGATGAATATCTACACGTAAAGTTGGAAACTTTCCGTATTATTCATGCTCTAGGAACCCATATCTATGAATGGAATGGACTAGATTCGAGCAAAATCGCGTATATGGATCTTGCATGAAGCAGACTCAGCGACTCGCTCATCTAACTCGGCGAGTCTAGTCGCGAGTCTCCGAGATTGTCCCCTTTTAGCTGTGTCGAGTTGTGTAGTGAGTCCAGGGTAGACTCGGTGAGTTGGAAGCCAAAACTCACCCATAATGGAACTCGACGAGTCGATGCCCAGACTCGGCGAGTTCAAGGCAATCTCCTTAGATCAAGATCAGACTCGGCGAGTTGTTCCTACAACTCGGCGAGTCACAACATAAGTGTTCATCGGATGAAGATGAACTCGCAGAGTTGTTCATACAACTCGGCGAGTAGGATGAAGGACTTGAATATCAGTTTGGATGGAGAACTCGTCGAGTCAGCGCCTAAGTCGACGAGTAGAAACAGAATCCAGGTCAGTAGATTGGACAGGGACTCGGCGAGTTGGCGAGCCAACTCGGCGAGTCGGGTCAACTGAAAGTTGACTCTGACTTTGACTTAGGGCATGATCAGGGGTAAAATGGTCTTTTTACCCAAAGGGCAGTTAGCAATATTTGATTGAGTAAGTTGTGGGAATTACAGCCGGAGGATTTCCGGAGCAGCAACAGCAGCAATAGACAGTCAGTTCCCGATCAGATCAGCAGCTACTCCGAGGTGAGTTGGCTTCCAGTAGCGGTGGGTCTAAGGCCACAATGTCGGCCCACCAGTAAGAGATGTATGATAGATGATTGTCTTTGTGATATCATCTAGGTTTGCTACTACTTGATATGTTATATGCTAGCATGATATGTTGTATGTGATAATAGTAGAGTTCGGTTGTTAGGACCGAAAGGTAGTCAGACACCCCAGATATGTCTGATATTATGTTTGTGTTATGATATATGTGATGGTAGTAGTAGGGGTGAAATAGTCCCCGAGGTTCGGTTGTTAGGACCGAAGGGTAGTCAGCACCCCAGAATAGCTCGACATGGGTAGGTCAGCGCCCCATAATGGCTTGACACGGGTAGGACGGCACCCCAGAATGGCCGCACGGGTAGTCGGCACCCTAGAATGGCCGTACCGGGTAGTCAGGCACCCCAGAATAGCCTGGCAGTATGTATGTTATGTATTGTATGGTATGTGGTACGATGGGGGAACTCACTAAGCTTTGTGTGCTTACAGTTTACAGTTTTGGTTTCAGGTACCTCTTCATTGAAGGGGAAGGAGCTGGCACGGTAGCGGTATATCATGCACACACACTGGTTTCCGCATCTATTAGATTTCTTTGGGATTTATACTCTGATATTTCGTTTGGTTGTATGAAATGGCTTTTTGACACGGTTTACGTTATGATGTAATCATAATTTGATCAAACAATGTTTTTAATTATTAACGCTTTCTAAAGTAATGTTTTAAAAACGAAATTTTTGGATGTGAAAATTGGGTCGTTACACCATCCTAAGTTAGTTACTTAGTCATAAACTTGCATGTTTCCTACGGACCTAAAAAAACAATAATGTCCTTATATATTTCCTAAAAAACATTTTTTTTAATTTTTTTTATATTTGTTTATCATTTATAATTAAAAAAACAAAATAGACACCACACCACACCTCTCTCTCTCTCTCTCTCTCTCTCCTTAAATCACTTCTCTCCCTCTCTCTCTCTTGTTTAATCCTTAAATCACTTCTCTCCCTCTCTTACGTTTAAACACTAAATCACTTAAATACAACTGTCTCAACCACTTAGTTTGATTGTTGTCGTGCACCATAATCGAACACATGTCGTCGTCGATCTACACTTTACCGGCACCTACCACCATCACCAATCTACACACCTCCATTTTATATCTCTATTGGTTTGCAAAATACGTCACTTTGAAGATTATTTTAATTTTTCTTATTTGTGAATTGAAGCATCAATATTTTTTTTTAATATTATGTTGTTATGGTTCATGTTTTTCACTTGGATGACTTCATAGTTAATATTGTTACCAACTTTATGTTTGCATTTATCATTATCATTATCATTATTTCACCTTTTCTTTTCTAGTTTATATATATATATATATATATATATATATATATATATATATATATATATATATATATATATATATATATATATATATATATATATATATATATATATATATATATATAGTTATTAATTCTTCTTCTATTACTTTTATTTATCTCGATTAAAATACAGAAAACTAGAAAAACCAAAAATAAAAACTCATACATCAATATTTTAATATACTCTAGACAAAATTACCTTTACAGATTCAGTCCCTAACGGTTAAATACTAACGGTGTTAGTAAAAAGAGCAATCTTTGTAAGTTTTACAAACCACAAGGACCATTTGCATAAAAAAATTAATAGGGATTGAATTTGTGATTTTTACCATTTTGAAGTTTCTTTTATAAAAATGAATTAATGGGCTAGAAAGAGGGAATGCTCGAACTAGCAACTTCCACCCCATTACATTCTAAAAGCTTTAACCATTGAATTCTCACTTGCTTATATCTTCCTAAAACTATTTTATATCATACGAAAACGTTAATTCATAAATAATAAATAAATTATAAAAAACATTTTTTTAAATAAAATAAAAATGTATTTTAGTTCGTATTATAAAAAAATAGTCTTTTACAAACAATTTGTATGTATTTTTATGTATTTATTTTATGTAAAATATATTTTTTTGTCTTTAAAAAATACGTTTTCGTATAAAAAATATGAGTTTTTATACGTTTTTTTTTTATGTCAAGAGTAATATTAATTATTGTTATTTCAAAAAGATATATTACTATTTCTTTTCATCTTCATTTTAACCATACGATTTAGAAACCATATAACTTGTTTAGATACATAACAAAATCGTTGTTAAGTTGTTTCTAATACATATAACCCAAACCAACGGTTTTAGAATTAGCGACCCAAAAGAATTTATACATTTTTTATATCATGAGTAGCGTTAATTATTTTTATTTCAAAGACATGAAAAAATGTATTTTACGAAAACATATTTTTTATACGAAAACGTATTTTTTAAAGACAAAAAAATATATTTTACGTAAAATAAATACATAAAAAAACATTCAAATTGTTTGTAAAAAACTATATTTTTTATAATATGACTAAAATACAATTTTGTTTTATTTAAAAAAATTATGTAAATAAAATGTTTTTTATAATTTATTTATTATTTATGTATTAATGTTTTCATTATAATATAAATCGAATTTAGGAGAATATAACCAAGTGAGCATTCAACTCAATTGGTTAAGGCTTTAGGAATGTAATGGTCTCCGTGGTTTTTTAAATATCACGAATTTAATCGCTTTATATTTGAAAAGACGAAACTAGCCTTACAGATTCAGTCTCTAACGGCTGAATACTAACGGTGTTAGTAAAAAATGTCATCTTTGCAAGTTTTACAAACTATAATGACTATTTGCATAAAAAAAATTAATAGGGACTGATTTTGTGACTTTTGGCAAATCATAGAGACTATTTTTGTAGTTTTGTCTATACTCTAGTATATTAATATATTTCACGCTTTTCATAATTTTTTTTTTTGGTTTTTTTTTCATGTATATATTTTATTTTTTTCGTATAATTTTTAAAATTTTTTTTATATTATTTTAAATTTTTTCCTATTTTAATTTTTTTCGCTGTTTTGTTTTATTTTTCATCAATTTGATAATTTTTTTTGACTTTTTTTCAAAAAGTGTAAAATGTACAAATATATAAGAGTTGATTACAATTTTGGTGTTTGAGTTTTTGTTTTTTGTTTTTTCTATTTTTCATTACTTAAATCAAAATAAATAAAAACAATAGAAGAATAATAAATAACTCAATTAAAAAAAATGGAAAAAAAAGTGAAATAATGATAATGATAAATGCAAACATAAATTTGCTAACGATATTAACTATAAAACATCAATGTAAAAAACATGAACCGTAACAATATAAAATTAAAAAAAAAAAAAAAAAAAAAAAAAAAAAAACAAAAAAAACATTAACACTTCAATTCACAAATAAAAAATATTAAAGAAAAAACGGTTTCGATATGGTTTATCGAATTTAAGTTTATTTACTTGAATCAAAATAAATAAAAATATTAAAAAACCATAAATAACTAAAATTATAAAATAAAAATAGAAAACAAAATATCAAAAGATAAAAATAAATAAATAAATAAATAAATAAAAGTTAAAAATTTTGGTATATATATATATATATATATATATATATATATATATATATATATATATATATATATATATATATATATATATATACACACACACACACAATTTATATTTATATATATACAAACTTTCAAATTTATAAAATTACACAAATAGTCATTGAGGTTGTAATATATTACAAATTTGGTACAATGATGAAATAATTTTTTTTATTAAAATCTAATATCTGAAAAGATAAATTGAACTGCAGAAGAACTTTCATGTAATTTTGCAAACCATATTAACTAATAACATTACGTTTTCTCTAAAAATCCTCAAAATAAGATATTTTGCAAGTCACAGAAACCAATTATGAAATTTTGTCTTATTTTTATTAAGGTTTATTTTTAATTTCATTAGGTTTTGTTATGGTTGTTGAAGGTGGTCAGTGGCTGTTCCCGGAGGTTGAACTAGATCGGGGTGTCACAACATCATTTACATGACAGGGAGGAAAGAGGTGAGTAAGATGTTAGTTATTATAATAATAAATAATGAAAGATATAAATGAATAATAAAAAAGAAAAAATAGAAATAATATTTATTAAAGACAATATAGTCATATCATATCTAAAACGTACAAGTTTAAAAATAAAAAGGTGATACGTGCTAAAAATGAAATATAGGTACACAAAGCACAAATTGGGCCAAACAACACGAATGATTCTTGTAAAGTTGACTGGAGTGGTGATATAAACTTCTAGTGTGATGCGGAGTTGGCACCCTAGAGACGCCTTAACACCATCTCAAGGAAGAAGACGAAGCTTGCTAATAGTCGGCTTCTTTTTTGACCTTTTGGAGCCTTGGATGCAATTATAAAAAATTAAAAAAAAAAAAAAAAATTAAAAATTAAAAATAAAATTAAAAAAAAAAAAAAAAAAAAAAAAAAAAAAAAAAAAAAAAAACCCTTTTCTTTGAAGATGCGAAATATGGAAATATGCAGGTTCAAGTGAAGAAGAAATGTGTATTTTAATCGAAGGACACAACACCTCTATCAACAATTATCAAACTAAGTCTCTTAAGTTTGGGTAAAAAGCAAAACAAACCCGTTCCTAATTTGCTTCTCAACATGTTTTTAAAATTTACAAATTCGACTGTAGACTTTTATATTATTATTATTATTATTATTATTATTATTATTATTATTATTATTATTATTTATGTTTAATTATGTTTTTTTTCGTAATTTAGGTAAATTTCTATGTTTTTTTTTTTAATTTAGGTTTTAAATTTAAGTTATGTAATGGGTTTTAAGTAATGTAAATTATTTTATTATGTTTTAATTATGTTTTTTATTTAATGTAATCATAAACAAAATAAAAAATGAAAAAAAGAATATTATGGAGTGATAACAATTTTAATGAGTTGGTGATCAAGACATGTCGCTAAGTTAAAACGTTTTTTCCGATAGCTTGGTAGTGACCACTCTCCACAACCTAATTTAGTCGTTATATTATGAAACATATATGTGGCCGTTTACAAAGTCATATCACTTTTAGTATACGCTAAATAAAATTTTAATTTATGTACATATTTTGCCGGTAAATAATAAGTCATGTCAGTTTTTAAGATCCGCTAATGATTATTTTATTTTTATAAATCACAATATGTTGCCATTTATTTAATTATTTAAATAAGAAGTTATCTCACTTTTAACCCATACTAAACCGAAAATAGAAGATAATCAAAGTTGTTGCAGTCGAAACTTCTTTAGAAAATAGATGGCTTTAATCGAACCAAATAAAAATAACGGTTAATTACATTACAAAGATGATCAAAATATAATGGCTTATATATATATATATATATATATATATATATATATATATATATATATATATATATATATATATATATATATATATATAATATGAATGATGCAATCTTTTTGGATTTCACAAAACATTGCAGACAAGTCAAAAAAAACCCGTGAGTCAAGTTATAAAAACATGTCTTAAAATCGAAAAACATATTCAACTTTTTAAGAACAAACTTTATGAAATCTAACAAAAAAATGTGCTATATAACTGAAAAGACAGTAATGATAAACATTTTGGATTTAAGAAACAAGAGAAAATTTCTTTAAAAGAATTTTGTTCAAATAAAAGCAAATTCCAAAATCCGAAAATGACCTATTTCGAACTTATAGGGTGTGTTCAACAAAACTAATTGATAACGAATAGTTTGTAACTGGTAACGTTTTGTTAAACGCTACGTGAAGTAGTATTTGAATTTGAAACATTTTGTTTAAACTAAATGCTAGAAGCTTGTAATGCAAAACGAGACATTCTATTCAAAACGGAGCGTTTTTTTCAAAAAGTAGAAACTAAAAGCTCTCTAACGCACTGTGTCCAACACGCTCATAATCATTCCAATAAATGCAAAAACATTGGATCGTCACAATAATTTAAAAAACGATTGCTCCTAATTGAAAATGTAGGGCTTGATGAGGGAAAACCCTATTTTATTAAGGTATTTCTTTATTTATTGTTATTAAAAATTTTCACATTAAATAAAAAATAATACTCTAGCTAATCAAAACAGCTTTTAGCATCTTATTTACACCTTCTATTCCTTGATTGATTTAAAGGAAATGAACAGTCATTTCTGTCTCAGTGCCTCCGTATCTTTTGAGCTTTTTTGCATTTCGTGTCCATTTTAAGTGGACATGCTTGCAAGAAAAAAACTGAGTGCATAGATTGACATTTGATGGTTTTCACTTTCTTCTTTGTATGGAGTAAAATGAGTAAATCGGCCTATGGAACTCATGTTTCGGACAAAAAAATAATAATATCTATTTAGTTTTTTCTTTTGGAAAAAGCTTTTGAAGACTACATAATTTTGTTGGATACATTCAAATCAATCACTTTAATCAATTCTAAAATTGGCTCTTGTTTTGATGAAGATGAAAGCCATGAAAAAAGCTCACAACGAAGCTCATGCAACAATGGAGGCGACTTCTCAACAACCCTCTTCACGTGTTTAATAGCAATACCTAACTCTCTGGCATCCACAAGACATTTTAGCAATATCATGTTGTACTCCAAATGTTCTTTAGCATATGTATAATCATCCACCAACTTTGAAGCAACAATAAATTCACCTACAAACAAATAAAATAAACCGACTAAATCACCATTTGCCATTGCATTCCAAAAAAAAAACAAATTTCAGAGTATTCAACAAGTTTATTGTGAGTGTAGAAAATAAGATAGACAAACAGGTAAAGGGTTAGTGTCTTAATACATTAAGCCATGTTTTTTGGTTTAACCAATCAAGTCAAAAAGGAGTAAAACTCAAAGGGTTAGTGTCATAAAAGCCCTTACGTTTTCAAGAAATATTCGGTTTTACCCTTTGGCGTCTTTTGGGTTCACTAAAGCCGGAAGTTTGTATAAGATTTTTCATTTTTTCCCTTTTAGCAGGTTACCCGTTTACTAATAGGTTGCCTACACACGTGGCTTGAAAACTTAAGGGTAAAACCGAGTATTTTTTGAAAACGTCAAGGCTTTTATGACATTAGCCCAAAAAAATATAAAAACATTTTTTACGTCTTGTAAACATAAAGATATGATAAATATTTTTAATATATATATATATATATATACACGTTTGTATAAATTTTTTTTATATATTTTTGGGCTAATATCATAAAAGCCCTTAAGTTTTCAAAAAATATTCGGTTTTACTCTTAAGTTTTCAAGCCACGTGTGTAGGGAACCTGTTAGTAAAGGAGAAACCTGCTAAAAGGGCAAAAATGAAAAATCTTATACAAACTTTCGGCTTTAGTGAACCCAAAAGACGCCAAAGGGTAAAACCAAATATTTCCTGAAAAACGTAAGGGCTTTTATGACATTATCCCAAACTCAAACCATTAAAATTTCAGTAAGTACCTTCTCTACAAAGATAAAGAACGAACTTTCCCAATATACCCTTCGCAATCTCTACATCATGTTCGAAAGACTTGTTAAACACTTCAAGAGCTGTCTCAACTTCATTTTCTTGACAAAACCCTTTAATCAGAACAACATAGGTTGTTTCATCGGGCAGCACTCCTCTCTCCAACATCTGCCCGAAAACCCTATGACCCTCTTTCACCTGCCCGATTTCAGACAACTTCTGGATCAAAATATTGTAACTTTTCAAATTGGGTTCACATCCATTTGCAAACATTTCATCCCACAATCGTTTAGCAGGGCGAATCATATCTTCCTTACAACAACCTTCCATAACATGATTATAACATGAAATATCTGGACCTAACCCTTTTCTCTTCATCTCTTGAAGAATCTCATATGCTTCTTTCACTTTTCCCGCTTTACAAAAGTACAAAATCATCACATTATATCTTTCAATATCCACAAAATACTCGTTATCCGATAGAATCTTGAAAATTTCCACTAATTCGTTATGGTTTCCATGTTTACATAAGTTTCTACACAAATTGTTGAGTGTAAGAAGAGTGGGGAATCTTTCGTTTGAAACTAAGGATTTGAAGAACATCAATGCAGCTTGAGGATTGTTGGTTGATACTGATCCTATTAATGTGTTGAGAACATCATCTTCAATTGGGAAATTTCCGTTTATGATTATTTCACCTAAATCTTTGGCTTCAGAAATTAGTCTTTCGGAAATTAATTGAAATATGAAGTTTTTGTAATCGCTTGTTCTTGGTGCAACTCCAAGTTTTCTCTTCATCTTCAAGACTTTCTCTACTTCGACTACATTCCCTGTTTCTCTAAGGGCTTCTGCAACGATTCTGTATGCCATGAAATCAGGTTTGCAGTGTCTTTTTCTTAATATATCGAGCATATACATAGCTTCATGCACTCTACTCTCTAAACACAACCCGTGAAGAATCAAAAGTGCAAGAATCGAACCGTTTACACTTGAATTTTGGTTTTGGATGTTATCCAGGAAGCTCAGAGTTTTATCTAGTTCAGCCGTTTTGGTAAATCTCCATAGAAAAACACCAATTCCAAGTGTAGAGAAACGAATATCTCTTGTGATCATTTCATCGAACACTTGGTGGGCATAACTCAAATTCCTAGTACTAGAAAGAGCCGCAAGTAGCGAATTACAGGTATCAGGACCAATATCAGAGATCAAGAATCTAACATCATTGAATACCGAAAACGCGTTGAGAGGTTTTTTTGCGGCGATATGTGATGTGATAATAGAGCGGTAGACGGAAGAATTGAGTTGAATTTTGAGAGTTTTGATTTGCTTCATGAGCGTATCAACAGCGGTGGATTGGCGGGAGATGGAGAGGGATTTGAGGATGGATTGATAGGAAATGGAAGTGTGGGTGAATCCTGGTTGCTGAGAAGCCCAGTTGAAGAAGCCGAGTGCGAGTGAATGGTGGTGGATGAGGAAAGGGTCGATGACTCGGGAAACGAGTGTTGGGTTGAGGGAGTGTCGGCAACCGATTCCATGGAGGGTTTGTTCGAGTACCGGGGTCCATGTCCGTGGTGCTGCAGATTGATCGGCGGCGGTGATCAGTGCTCTGCTTATCCGGTTCGCTAATTCGGTTGTTGAATGTTTCATATGCATGTGCATAACAGAGCAATGATGCAATTAGCCGTTTTAAACTACTGCTTCCTATGCTATAAAAATAAAAAAAATAAATAAATAAATAAATAAACAAAAAAAATTTCATTCATATCCTTCGAAACTTTAAATATTACTTATATATCCTTATAAATTTTAAAATTACATATATATCCACCTAAAATTATAAAGCTAGCATCTATATCTAAATTTATAATTTAAATAAATTTAAACTAATTAAATAGTATAAAACTATCTAAAAATCAAAATTACTTATGATTATACTAAAATACCCTTCTCAAATTAAAAACTAAATTAAACCAATTTAACAGTCGTTGTTGCCAAATCTCGACGGCCAAACATTATATGCAAAGATGGTTACATATGAACACCAATAAGAATTATATTCAAAAGGTATGAAACGTCTTAACATGAAACAAAGATTTGACCTATCAAATGCCAATTACGCCAATTGATGACGAGTAAGTTTCATAACCCCAATTTAACTTATTAAAAAATTCCATATGTGATCTACCGACTTGTTTTCTGTGTTGATTTATAATTTACATTCCATAATTTAAACTATTAAAAAAATCATTATAAGATTTAGGCATAATAAAGAAGATGGGAACCGGACGTAAGCTTCGATGCAGTAGAAATGGGGTAGGAAGGTTTCTAATATTCAATTAGGTTTAATCCTAATTAAACAGGTTTAGTGTTAATGTTTAATTTATGAACGGTATTTTAGTACAATCATATTAAATTTTGATTTTTGGATAAGTTTTTTCATATTAAATTAATTTAAATCTAATTAAATTATAAGTTTGTATATATATATATATATATATATATATATATATATATATATATATATATATATATATATATATATATGAGTTTTATAGTTTGAGATGTATATACATGTAATATCTAATGTTTTGAGATGGATATACATGTAATATCAATATTAGAAAGGATATATAAGTAATATCTAATGTTTTCAAGGATATAAACGAAATTTTCCTAAAAAAAAAATAATGAACCTACAATTTTGCAATTCATGTCTTTTATGTCTTTGAGTAGCATCTACCTAACAAATAAAAATTATTTTGTTTGATCAATGTCATTTTTTTAAACATTAAAAAGAAATCACTTATCATTTTCCTAGTCTTTTATTTTCATTTAATTGCAACATCAATATATCCTTTAATGACAATGCGACAACTATAAATTGATTCATTCTTCTTTATTTTACTAAATGTAAGGATATATCTACAGAAGTTTACATTGTATAAATACAATGATTGGTATGAATTTTTTTATTAAACTAGTGTAATATATTGGTCTCACTTCTAGTTTGAAACTAAAGTGGATGTTTTTTAGGAGTATTATCCATGTTATTGTTGTCAAATAAACTATAAGTTTTGATCTTAGGCTATATATGGAATGTGCTCAGAATGTGGTATGTACTCGACACATAAGATGCCCTTAGCTCGGCATAACGAGTCTGGTGTCAATTCGGCAGTGTGATATCCATAAGAGACAGTGCATGGAGGGTTTTTTTTACCACTTAAAAAAAATGCCACATGTTTCAAATATGGAAAATGACACATTAACCCAATAGTGTTTTTGGAATTTGTTGAATCAGTCCATAAAGTTTTATTGGTGCTTTATGGGGGCATAAAGTTGACTTTGTCTAGTCTAAAAAATCATTTTGAACATTTTGAAGTGGTAAATCAGCTACTCCATTGCCACATGGACACTTGTTGTCCTCTTTTTCCTTAGCCCACATTGACTTTCAAAAATTCTAAAATTTCCTTATCCACATATACGAAACATAAATATTAGTTCCCCCTCCCCCCTCCCCCCACCCCTCCCCTAAATTTGGCAATCTACTGCTCGAATACCATCTAGCGCCACCATCATCTCCATTGAGCACCACTAAATCTGCACAAAAAACGAAAGTAAGTTGAAGAAAGAATCGCGTAGCATCGATGTTTCGCCTCATCATTTACTACCTCCACTCGTCACCGACACCACTTATAACTGTAATCTCCAAACTTGTCATCCAAACATGTATAAAATGTAATAACCTCCTACAAACTTGAAATCCTTTGTGGCGGATTTTAATTTTAGGGTTTTGTTTTGGATTTTATCCTTGATTAAGAGAGAAAGAGTTAGATAAGGTGAAATATAGTGTTAATTGGGTATGGGTATTGTTCTCTATGCGTTTGATCCCGAAGACCCAAAAGATATAAGAACGTAAGTTGTATGTTACCACACAGAGAGAGAGAGAGAGAGAGAGAGAGGGGGTGGGGTGGTTACATGATAAAGGGGAAGCGGTGGTGTGTGAGGGATAAAAATGTTCGTTTTCAATGATGGTGAGATGTTTTATGATCTCGTCAAACAACAAAAAACTGGGTCAAAATCGGATGTGTTGATTTTAGTAGGAGCTTACTAGATAGTACGTAAGCTTTCAAATAGGTATGTAGCATATTTGACTGGTTATTTTAGGTTAGGGATCAGATAAGATAAACATGTTATAACTCACCTTATGCCCAATAAAGCACCAAAAAAAATCTTTAGGGGTTGATTCGAAAAATTCCAAAAACATTTATAACCGTTTTTTTTTCTTTCAAAATTTCAAATTTTAAACTATTAATCAACCTATATAAATACCCAAATCCTTCTTTACTTTCCTCCGCATTCAAACATTCTTAATTCACCTATCATAACTTTCTTTATTGTCACCATCTTTTAACCTTCTTCATCTCTCAAAATGGTTCGTATGTGGAAAAAGGTTGAAGAGATAATTTTGGCTCGTGCATGGGTAGATGTAAAGAAAGATCCAAATCACATCAACTACATAGATGCGCCTTCTTTCTGGAATAGAATCACCCAGCCATACAACTGCGAAGTAAGTGAAGAGAGCCTCTAAAGTAAAATCAAATATTTGTCAAATGGAGAGCAACAAATGAAGTTGCAGTACAATTTCACATTGTGTTTTGTAGGATGAGGAGTAACAAACCTTTCCAGTTTGTAGAGTTTTGGTAAGTTATGAGAAAATCCGAAAGATGGCATCAATGTTTCAAATGAAGTTGTTTTGCGTGATATTTTAATTTCAAGCACGTTTTAATGTTTATTATGTTTTAATTTCAAGTTTGTTGTGTTTTATTTTAATTTCAAGTTTTTTTGTGTTTTATTTAATTTTAAATGTACTCGTGTTTTTAATTTAATGAAAATTTAATTATATGTAAATTAATATATTAGTTTTTGTTCTTTTTGCGCCAAGATGGTGATGTTGCTCTAACCTATATGTTATTGCATCATCCTTGAAGCCTGTTGCGCCATCCATACACTTGTTATGCCATCATGGCAAGATGGACCATCTTGGTCCCTAATGAGCCAAGTATGCTATGAAGTCCTTGATGGGTTTTGGTCATAAGACATCCTATGTGCCCATACAAACCCTAATGCTTGGATCTAGGTTTCTCTATTGTACATGCTTTGAATCCAAGACTATAAAACCTAATTCTAGCATACATATAATCATATTAACATGAGAATAAGTTTATAGTGTTACCTTGATTGTTATGTAGCAATAACAATCCCAAATCTCCTTGTATTGACTTTGGAATGCTTAGAGTCACAAGTGTCACTCCTCTAATGGCTCACAAACACCATAAGCAAGTGGAGAAGGTATAAGGAGAGGGGTGAGAGGTTAGAATTCGTATCTAGGACCTCTTGGGAAGGGATACACGAATTCATAGCCCTAGGGGTGTTTATATAGGTGTAGAGATAGGGTTTCAGTCATTATCCTTATCTAGTTGATTATCCATTAAGCAACCAATAAGATAATCCTTGAATCCTTATCATACTCGAATTCTAAGGGATTTACACCTCAAATTCGTTCACCATATATATAAGATAATTCTTACCTTATTTTGTAACTATCACATAATTACAAATCAGCCCCTCTAGTTTAATTAATTACATTTGATCACAAAACTAATTCTTAATTAATTATTGACCAATATTAATTAAACAAATATGATTTCTCCTTTAATATATTATTCTTATAACATATTAATAAATCATATTATCCTCTCTCTCTTTATTCATTTCTCCAATCAAGTTGCTTTGGTGAAGGCAACCCAAAAGGACCATGCACCATCGGGTCAAGTACATACCAAAATAGTTATGGACTTAGACACTAATCCAACAGTCTCCCACTTGGATAAGTCTAACAACTATTCTGCGTATGACTTCAGATCCTGATCTGCAATCGTAGCTTTCCAAAGCCGCTGTCAACTTTGATCATATCAGATACGTGTGTCCTTAGATAAGGGATCATATATTCCTCCATTCTAGATATCATATGAGATATGATTTCTAATCATTCTCTTTGTACTACATCTCGATTTTCGATTTATGACGACAGACTAATTGAACAAATCAAATTAGCCCTAGCCCGGCCGAGCATTTACGTATGTCATCACTAAACCATCGAGGGGCCCAAAGATATCGCTTTTATCCTACTTTGGATAAAAGGAACGGATAAACTTTGATACAATGCTCGCTTGCCCTCACTCACCGAATTACACACAACAATATGTTTTATAACACCAAGTTACTAGTGCGTTTACATATTATCAATGTGCAACCGATTCGCAAGATACAACTCACACATCTCGGTTTCAAGAATATAAGATGTTATCGTCTCACCAATCACTCGTAATACAATTCATGGAGTGATCCAAGTGAGCGTGGGTTTAATCCAATGCTCAAATCATATTCATAAGCACTCATGAACGTTGCAGCAAACATTTGCTTATGTCTAATACTCTTCTAGACAATCCACACACCAATTCACGACAGTCTTCATTCATATCTACTTCCAACATATGAACGATTGTGGCCCGTTTGAATAATTCGATTATTCTTAATAAACTCAATTATTCTGGAAGTCAAAACATGCAAGGTGAAACACAAGAATAATACTAATCCCATATGGCCTCAAACCTTTGAGTATAAACAAAACACGTTTTATTTATCACCATATCGATTACTCATTATTTGTCGTTTCGGGTAATCAACTTCGCATTTTAATTCCAACACTTGTCCCATGCTCCTAGCATGCACACAATGTTTACCTATGGTTCTTACTTTTGCGAAATAGACAAATTGAACACATTTCCAATCATTCTCATTTTACAACACCAAATCCATTTTCTTAAGTGTAAGAATGTCAAATTCTTGTTACTTATAGAATATACTAGATTCTAACACTTTATGCAATGATCCTTTTGTAATGTCACTGCACCAAAGTCTCAAAGACTATTGCCAATGATATTACAAATTCCTCTATCGGAGATTGTTACAAGACAATTCCTTAGATATGATGTCTCTCACTCAAAGTACATTCCTTTGAACATCCTTTCGCATAAAGTTTCTAATCTAGACATAGATTTTACTTCCCAACATGGACACACTTCCATATTTTCTATATGACAACTCATTCTTAATAGACTCTTATCTATTCGTAATGATGTCGATATCGTCCATCCAATATGGAAACACTTCCATAATTTCCAATACTATACTTCCAACTACTCGCAAGCGACCAATCCTCGTCAAACTTTGGATTGTCCTTTGATAGTTGTTTAATTATTTTAGTCAAAACCAATTCTAGTCCCTTTTCCCTCTAAATGCACTATACATTTGGAAAATTTTAGAATGGTCAAACATTAAAGCATTCGCAATCGATCCTATACCCGAAGTGTATGGGACACGACGCATAATGTTTTATTTGCTATGTTCTCAAAACTCGAATTGCGAAGAGGAATGCCGTAATCACAATCGAAATTTTAAGAACACACTATGTACCTTTGACTAAATTTATTAACATTCCACAACCTAATCCTTTAGATTTGAAATGAAGCATAATATTCTCTCCCTTAATTATAGCAAAACAACCTTTCAACTCTTACAACTTTGCAAAGTATGACTCTTGTTTTCTATAATTAATATTGCCAACTATGCAATACGTGCCTTAATAATCATACAATCATAACATTTATGCTCCCACTATCATGATGATTATTATAAAACATAACACTTATACTCCCACTAGCTTCGACATGTATTCATAAACATCTTAACTTTCAGAAAAACAATACTTATTGAATTTCTTAAGTTCATGTTTCTAATACTCAGTGCTTTGATAATCTTTTATCAAGGCTTCTTGAACTTATACACTTTTGCCTTAGATAGTTCATATGTGTGTCTTAACAATTAAGACTAATTGCCAAACCTCACAATTCAAATTATGGAAAGGGATGCCGTAACCATGATCGAATTTGAGAATGCAATTTTACAATCACTATCTTTTAAAATCTTTCTTAGTGAAAGAATTTTCTCACAATCATTTTCATGAAGGAGGAAATCTTATGACACTTAGATTTAAACGGTGTATGTGTTCCTATCCATGCGAATTTGTTAAAACCAAAGTTTACGACAAATTCAAACTCATATGGATCGAACTTTCTTAATCTTGATTTCTTGCCTTATGGTAGCACAGCTGCCCACCACGTCTTCCAAGTAGTTAAGCATCTTACCTTTTTCCTATCAATGTACCTTTCATTGATCAAGGTCCTTGCCTTTTACGCATTCAAATGAGAACTCATAGGACTCACATGCATAATTAACTCGATTGGATTGGCACAGAAACAAAATAATGTCTTTACGATAGGTTGTAAACCTCAACTCGTGTGCTAGTGATGATCGATAAGGTTTATTTGATTTGTTCTTGAAACTTTTCGAGACCATTAAGACTCCCACTGACTCCTTGACATATAAGATTCTTTTGTCAATAAACATTTCTTGACAAACAAATTTTCAAGAGTTAGTGTAGCTTGTATCAAAACACTTCATAAATTGGTCATAGTTGGTCTTTGTCTTATCCAAGACATCACAACTTTCCACATTTGATGAATGTTATAAACCTTTAATACTTTTTACTCATTGTCACAATCTTAACTTTAAGACTTGTTATTGGAACAAAGTATGATTGTCTTCTTGATTTGACCATTTCATCAATCTTTGATTCCTCTTCTTGGACATACAATTGTACCAAGACTCACTTAGAGGATCAATTGAGATATGGTTCTTAATCATTAAGACCTATCATAAAGCATAAAAGCCACTCTCCCTTCTTCTTAGAATGGAGAAACTCTTATCTTTCTGCCTATTTGATTCTTCTTATTCGTTTTGCTATTGATCTAAACCCTTTAATCAATTCAAAATTACACTTAATCTTGTAAGTATAATCATATTTACTAAACCTTTAGTAAATGATGACGAATATCTTTGTTACTCTTATGGTGAACTTGATCAACACACAACTTTGTGTACTCGATCTCCTTGTCCTTCACTTGACACTTTGTCAACGAATTAGTCTAATTATCAAATATGAAATTTCTCATTCATCATGCAACCAAGTTGCATGATTCCAAGTTTCTGTCCAATTGAAACTTGGGCGATGAGAAACTCTCCCTATTTGGTAAATTCTTGACTTTCCATAACACAATAAGAAACAAATCCATTATTGCTAATAATTTTAACATCAATTTTTCATACACGCCATTGTAAGGATAAATAAATAAAATTTAAAATCAAAATTTATTTTATTGCGGAAAAATTTGTCCTTCACAATGCAACTCATTGAAAAACTTATGCGAATACATCTTTCTTAGCAATCTAATTCTAACTCTAAGTAGTAGCTCAAGAATCTAATCTTCGAGAAACGCAATCGAAATCCATTCCTTCACGGTTAGATTCTGCTCACTTCTTCCCTTAAGCTTCTTTTCTTTACTTTGATCCTTCTAAACATCAATTGTAATCTTATCACATTATGTATTCAGAACCTAGAATGAAGCTTAAAAGAGTTAGTCAATGGATTTTACCTAAATTAGAGCCATACGTTTCGACTCTCCCATCTCTTAGATCTCTTAGGTAAATAGGGCAGCTTCGTCTCTAATGCCCCTTCTCTTGGCAATAAAAGCAAATTGACTCCTTTTGGAACAACACATGGAACTACTTCAGACATCGCCTTTCTCTTATGATCAAACTTTTCGATCATTGCATGTCTTTCATTGCCATTGTCTATATCCACAGAGGTCTCGAAGGCAGATTCACCAATCAACTTTGCTTTTTCTATTGCGCCAAACCATTGCTGATTCAACAGCAATAAGCATATAGGTGAGATCTATAAGGGTCACATCGCGGTTCATCATATAGTACTCTCTTACGAACTCACTATACGAGTTAGGAAGTGATTGAAGAACCCAATCAACAGCCATCTCTTCACCGACAATGGATCCTATCATTCTTAGTCTATCAATGTGTGACTTCATCCCTAGGACGTGTGCACACACCGACTTTCCTTCTTTATGTTCACTTGCCAAAAGGGCTTGAGTGATCTTGAACTTTTCAAGCCTTTGAACTTGTGGGTTAGGGAGAATAATTGGAGGAGGAGGAGGAAGTGAAGCATGATTTCTTGTTCCTTGATCGAATCGTGGAATATCATCTTCATGTGGAATGCTTGTTCCACGGAATTTGCGAAGACCATAGTTGTCGAACTTTGACATCGGGAGAAAACGAATTCAAGTTAGTTGATTGATTGAGTCCTTGGTAAATCACCCAAATGAAATTCCAAGGCTAGGACCCAACACAATATCCTACAACTCGGGAGAGGGATGCCGTAACCCAAATCGCAGAACATTTGAAGGTAAGTGAATGACGATTCACTAGTTTTCACCATGAGAAACGAAAAGGAAATTTAAGTTTTAAATCTATGAAAACTCCTAGATCCTTTGAGATTCATTGAACATTTCAATGGCATGTTTAAATCTCGATATGCCCCTCTTGTTTGTGACTGGGATGCCGAGGATCACAAAGCGGGTGTGAATAACCATGCAAACTACATGGTGCCCTCACATGTTACAATCATCTATTCGATGTGCCGGTAAACCACACACGCTCCACCGAACTATGACAAACATTGAGTCACCCTTTGCTACCTTTGCTTAGAACCATTTAGTGTGCCGGTAAACCACACACGCTCCACTAACGTCTTCGCAAGGGCACAAAGTGTAATTTCATGGAATTGCATCAATTCACTTTTGCCTAAGTAACTAATATTGGGAATTTGAAAAACATTTAGTTACTTTGTATTTCATTATACTTATAATGGAAGGTTTCGTCCTATCCTACCCGTTCGGCTAACGACCCTCCACTAGTCAAGAGTGCGGTGGGTAAGAGTGGATACCCATTCAATCGCCATTTTATAGGCAATTTCCTTAAACACCCCTTATAGACCAGCTTCGTGAATGAGGCCTACTAACGGTAAGACTGACTTTTACTTATACATATATATAATGTTAGACTTTTAATGTTATATATAGTATAGGGTGTACTTTATACTTTTAAAATACTATATGGTTAACTTTAACAATTACACTTTTAATTCAATTAAAAGGTTAACCTAAACTTTTATGGATTTATTAAACCTCTTTTAATTATACTCCTTAATTAATTAATAAAACCATAAGGGTGTGATTTGAACTTTTCAAAACATTACTAGAGTTTTAGAATTTAACATTTCTAATTAAACCTTTAATCAACTTTTAAATTCCAAAACTTGAGGGCAAGTTTTGAAACATTTCAAAACATTAGGGTTTTAACTATTTAAATTTCAAAACAACAAAACTTTTGGGGTTCAAATTTAAACTATAAAACCTAAAGGGATTAATTTGAAACTATTCCAAACTTTGTCAAGAATATTCTAGATCACATAATTCAAATAAGGCAATTAACTATAATTGGTGGTTATCTAATTAGATCTAGTTCAAATTCTTGCAAGATAATGATCAAATAATTTCCATAACTTCACATATATCAAATAAGGTAACAATTATCTAATTAGATGACCAAAATCTTTTATTTTGACAAGGATAATCATAAGGGATTAATAAAATTCGAATTTTATTAAGTTTAAACAATTATGGTAATTATCCTAAGTCATAATAGGTAAAAATCCCGAAAATCCGCCTGTCTGACGAGTTGACTCGTCGAGTCAGGCATGGACTCGTCGAGTCTGCATGGACTCGGCGAGTTCAGCCATGGACTCGGCGAGTCCAGCTTCCAAAACATCAAAAATTGAATTTTTCAGTTATGTCAAGCATCAATACAATTGAAACCAATCAAGGCTCTGATACCACTAATGGGTTTTGGTCATAAGACATCCTATGTGCTCATACAAACCCTAATGCTTGGATCTAGGTTTCTCTATTGTACATGCTTTGAATCCAAGACTATAAAACCTAATTCTAGCATACATATAATCATATTAACATGAGAATAAGTTTATAGTGTTACCTTGATTGTTATGTAGCAATAACAATCCCAAATCTCCTTGTATTGACTTTGGAATGCTTAGAGTCACAAGTGTCACTCCTCTAATGGCTCACAAACACCATAAGCAAGTGGAGAAGGTATAAGGAGAGGGGTGAGAGGTTATAATTCGTATCTAGGACCTCTTGGGAAGGGATACACGAATTCATAGCCCTAGGGGTGTTTATATAGGTGTAGAGATAGGGTTTCAGTCATTATCCTTATCTAGTTGATTATCCATTAAGCAACCAATAAGATAATCCTTGAATCCTTATCATACTCGAATTCTAAGGGATTTACACCTCAAATTCGTTCACCATATATATAAGATAATTCTTACCTTATTTTGTAACTATCACATAATTACAAATCAGCCCCTCTAGTTTAATTAATTACATTTGATCACAAAACTAATTCTTAATTAATTATTGACCAATATTAATTAAACAAATATGATTTCTCCTTTAATATATTATTCTTATAACATATTAATAAATCATATTATCCTCTCTCTCTTTATTCATTTCTCCAATCAAGTTGCTTTGGTGAAGGCAACCCAAAAGGACCATGCACCATCGGGTCAAGTACATACCAAAATAGTTATGGACTTAGACACTAATCCAACAGTCCTCTATGATTCTCAAGATCGTTCAATGATGCTCAGAATTTGGTATTTCTCAAGGATTAAACCATGTTGTCCCACCATGATGGATGTTGGGCCATTAGTGTTCATGATGTGCCACTTGTACATCATTATGCTCCACTATGGCAGAAGGTGCTCTATCATGAGTGTTGCTAATGCTCATGGGTTGTATGACATGGAATATTGTTCCAGAAGCTATTGCATGGTGGATTGTGATTGGTTGACACCTTTCATGTGTCAATGGACCAATGGTCTTGGCCCATTAGGTTTTTAGGTCTGATCCCTCAAGTATAAATACAGATGCTTGCATGGTCATTTTGTATCTTGAATTCTATAGTGATAGGTGAATCTCTGTAATTGTTCTTGTAACGTCCCGATTCTAGGTATAAATTTAATTAAAGAATAATTGGTTTTATGTCCTACTCAGCGAGTTGGTTGCCCTACTCGCCGAGTAGCAGTGGGAATGGAACGCGTGATTAGTGACCTAGCCGACGAGTCCACCAAGGGACTCGGCGAGTAGGAGCTGGCAGATGAAACCCCAAATTCTGGAGGTTTTACACCCTATTTAAAGGATCATTGGCCTCCACCAGCCTCTCCTTATGCTTCTTGTCCCTCTCAAACTCTAAAACGTGTGTGTGTGTGTGTTCTTTGGTGTCCAAGCTTGAAGGAGTAACCTTGGAAGGAAGCATTTGAAGAAGCAAGGAAAAGCAAGGCCAGGAACTCGGGGAAGCTAAGGGATTGCATCAGACATCACTCTCTGGAAGGTAATAGGCTATTCCTTAAGCTCTTTTCACTTTGAACCTCCCTTGGATGGGTGTTATGAAGGACTCTCCATGTTTAAGCTAAGATCTGAAGTTATAACTTTAGATCTGGACTTCCCTTGACCTCTAGATCCATAAAGTTCCCAGATTGTCCAAGGATGAAACTCTCCCAAGGTGTAAAACTCCATTAAAGAGCTTAGATTGATCATTTCGGGCCTTTAGAGCCTTGCATGTACGTAAAGATTGCAACTTTACGTGATAAACGTGCCTTAGGAGCTTGGATCTGTAACTTGGGGCCTTACCATGGCTTAAAGAGCATCTGCATGGACTCTACATGGATCATGGATGGATGGGAGACCCTTAAGTGGGTTAGATCTGATCCCACATCGGCTGGGAAGGAGAACTAAGCATTCCTTATAAGGGGTGTGGATACCTTCTCTATCATAACGCGTTTTAAAGCCGTGAGGGCAACAGATCCCATAAGAACTCTGCAGTTAAGCGTGCTCGGGCGGGAGTAGTACCAGGATGGGTGACCCCCTGGGAAGTCCTCGTGCCGAGTGGCTCAAAGCGGACAATATTGTGATACGTGCCAAAGGGGGATGTTACAGATCTCTTCGACCAGTTACAGGGTGCATCTTGGTTTTCTAAGATAGACTTGAGGTCTGGGTATCATCAGATCAGGGTCAGAGAGGAGGACGTGGAGAAGACCGCATTCCGAACTCGTTATGGACATTACGAGTTCGTGGTGATGCCGTTCGGGCTCACCAACGCGCCAGCGGTGTTCATGGACTTGATGAATCGGGTCTGTAGACCGATGCTTGATCGCTCGGTCATAGTATTTATAGATGATATTTTGGTGTATTCCAAGACCTGAGAGCAGCATGAGGAGCATCTGCGGGAGCTGTTGGGAGCTCTGAGATGGGAACAGTTGTACGCCAAGTTCTCGAAGTGTGAGTTTTGGCTACGGGAGGTCCAGTTCCTCGGAAATCTCATTAACCAGGAGGGGATTTTGGTCGATCCAACCAAGATCGAGGCGGTTATGCAGTGGGAGGTTCCGAAATATCCCTTGGATATTAGGAGCTTTCTGGATTTGGCAGGGTACTACCGGAGGTTTATACGGGACTTCTCCAAGATCGTAGTGCCACTCACTCGTCTGACTAGGAAGAGAGTGGATTTCCGATGGGGTCCCGAGCATCACATGGCATTTGAGACCCTCCGTCAGAAATTGTGCGAGGCTCCAGTGTTGATACTCCCGGAGGGAGTCAAGGATTTTGTGGTGTTCTGTGATGCATCCATCACAGGTTTAGGGGCGGTCCTCATGCAAAGAGGACGAGTGATAGCCTACGCATCGGGACAACTAAAGTCGCATGAGACAAGATACCCTATGCATGACTTGGAGTTGGGGGCAGTGGTGTTTGCTCTCAAGATATGGAGACACTACCTATACGAGGTCCGTTGTACCATTTACATAGATCACAAGAGCTTGAGACATATCATGGATCAGCTAAACTTGAACATGAGGCAGCGCAGGTGGCTGGACGTAGTCATGGACTACGATTGTGAGATTCTTTACCATCCTGGTAAAGCGAATGTAGTGGCGGACGCTTTGAACCGCAAGTCAGCAGGGTCTTCCACCCCAACGGTATGTCTGAGGATATCAGTGGATTCTCCGCTGGTGGGTTTGATCAGAGATGCCCAAGTCGAGGGCATCCGTCCGGAAAATTGGAAGCTAGAAAGGATCAAAGGCGAGGACACCCAGTTCATGAAGGATAGTTGGGGACTATTAACCCGATGTGGTCGGGTTTGGGTCCCGATGATGGGTGGGGTTAGGCAGACAGTTATGGAAGAGGCTCATAAGTCTCATTTCTCTATTCACCCGGTGGCCACCAAGATGTATCGAGATTTGAGGTTGAGTTATTGGTGGCCGTGCATGAAGCGGGAAATAGCTTGGTACGTTAAGAGGTGCTTGACCTATAGGATGGTCAAGGTCGAGCATCAGAGGCCGCATGGGAAACTGCAGCCCCTAGAGATTCCCATGTGGAAATAGGAACAGATCACGATGGACTTTATTACCAAATTGCTAAAGACGGCAAGGGGGTTTGATGCTATATGGGTCATCATAGATCGATTAACCAAGAGCGCCCATTTCTTGGCTATTCGAGAGGGCTCATCGGCCGAGAAATTGGCCGAATTGTACGTTTGGGAGATCGTGTCGCGCCATGGGGTTCCTATCTCCATTGTCTCTGATCGGGATGTCAGGTTTACCTCTCGCTTTTGAAAAAAGTTTCACGAGGAGCTGGGCATGCGGTTGCACTTCAGCACAACATTCCACCCGCAAACCGACGGCCAGAGCGAGCGGACTATTCAGACCCTCGAGGAAATGTTAAGGGCATGTGTCATTGATTTCGGCGGGAGCTGGGACTCCCACCTACCGCTTGCGGAGTTCACTTACAACAACAGCCATCACTCTAGTCTGGGCGCCCCGCCATTCGAGCTGTTGTACGAGCGGAGATATCACACCCCGGTCTGTTAGGGAGAAGTTGGACACAGGGTAATGCGTAGTACAGAGGTGGTTTTGCAAACTACCGAACAGATCCAGCAAGTTAGACAGCGCTTGCAGACCGCTCAGAGTCGACAGAAGAGTTATGCCGACAAACGCCGATCAGAGTTGGAATTTCAGGTGGGGGACATGGTACTCCTGAAGGTCTCGCCCTGGAAGGGCATGATCTGCTTCAGGAAGAGGGGAAAATTGGTTCCCCGATATATCGGGCCAATCAGGATCACTACCAGGGTTGGCCAGGTGGCTTACAGATTAGAGCTGCCGGAGGAGCTTAGTCGGATACACAGAACTTTCCACGTTTCGCAGCTGCAAAAGTGCATCATGGATCAGGAGGTGGTGGTGTCGTTGGATGATATTCAGGTCGATGAGCGCCTGAACTATGTGGAGAGGCCTGTGGCTGTACTGGAGAAAAAGGTGAAGATACTAAGGAACAAGGAAATACCTTTGGTGAAGGTACAATGGGAGCATCGGAAGGGATCCGAATGGACGTGGGAGGCAGAGGCAGAAATGCGAGAACATTATCCGGGACTATTCACCGCAACAGACTTCGAGGACGAAGTCTAGTTCAAGTGGGGGAGAATTGTAACGTCCCGATTCCAGGTATAAATTTAATTAAAGAATAATTGGTCTTATGTCCTACTAGGCGAGTTGGTTTCCCTACTCGCCGAGTAGCAGTGGGAATGGAACGCGTGATTAGTGACCTACTCGGCGAGTCCACCAAGGGACTTCGCGAGTAGGAGTTGGCAGATGAAACCCTAAATTTTGGGGGTTTTACACCCTATTTAAAGGATCATTGGCCTCCACCAGCCTCCCCTTATGCTTCTTGTCCCTCTCAAACCCTAAAATGTGTGTGTGTGTGTGTGCTCTTTGGTGTCCAAGCTTGAAGGAGTAACCTTGGAAGGAAGCATTTGAAGAAGCAAGGAAAAGCAAGGCCAGGAACTCGAGGAAGCTAAGGGATTGCATCATACATCACTCTCTGGAAGGTATTAGGCTATTCCTTAAGCTCTTTTCACTTTGAACCTCCCTTGGATGGGTGTTATGAAGGACTCTCCATGTTTAAGCTAAGATATGAAGTTATAACTTTAGATCTGGACTTCCCTTGACCTATAGATCCATAAAGTTCCTTGATTGTGCAAGGTTGAAACTCTCCCAAGGTGTAAAACTCCATTAAAGAGCTTAGATTGATCATTTCGGGCCTTTAGAGCCTTGCATGTACGTAAAGATTGCAACTTTACGTGATAAACGTGCCTTAGGAGCTTGGATCTGTAATTTGGGGCCTTGCCATGGCATAAAGAGCATCTGCATGGATTAAGATCTGCATGGACTCGGCGAGTCCGTTGAAGATGGCCATGAACTCAGCGAGTTGGATGAACAACTCAGCGAGTTCGTTGAAGATTGCCTTGAACGCGGCGAGTGTTAGAAAACTCGGCGAGTTGGCTAGGGTTTCTTCCAAAATCTTGGCCGCATATGAACTCGACGAGTTAAAAGGAGACCTCGGCGAGCAAATCAAGGATTTCACAACTTCACGAACTCAGGAAGAACTCGGTGAGTCGACGACCTGCACTCAGCGAGTCGAGTCAACATAGACTATTGACTCTGACTGTGGACTTTGACTTGGACCAAGGTTTGACCAATTGAATTCTGTGGGTTTCTGGGATTAGGAGATTTATGAAAAAGGTTGTGTGGTACTTTTAGGTGGTGGAGTTCGTTTTTGACCCGGGAGTTGAGCTTTCTTATTTCTGACGACAGTTGCGAAGTGGGTTATCCTCACTATACTAAGGGGTCTAAGGCACCAAGGCCGGCCCATTAGATATGATATCCTAGTAGTTGTCTTATGTTGAGTCAAAGTTAGTTATGCATGCTAGTTTGATACTCTTGAGGGTAGGACGGTAGGACTACCTGTGATACTGATTGATTTCCTATATGTGCATTATCTGTTACATGTGATATGTTATGTGAGATGGGTTGAGGTTGTACTACTCCGTGCGATAGCTAAAAAACCCTAGAGTATTCCATATATGAGCTGAGGGCCCGGTAGGCATTCCAGACTCATACTGAGAACTTAGGGGCATTCCAGATACAAGCTGAGGGCCCGGTAGGCATTCCAGACTCATACTGAGGGCTCGATGGCAAACCAAATGTGAGTTGAGGGCCCGGTAGGCATTCCAGACTCACACTGTGGGCCCAGGGGTATTCCAGTAAGTAAAGCTGTGGACCCGTTATGTGCTGTTCTGTTCAGTTTGTTATGATATGTTAAGGTGGGACAGGGTTATGTGGACTGTATGTGTATCGCTATTTTGGGGGTAACTCACTAAGCTATCGGGCTTACAGTTTCAGTTTATTGTTTCAGGTACCTCAGGGGATCGCGACAAGGCAAAGACATGATCGTATCGATCCTCCTATTTTGTTATGTTTATGGGAAAACTATGATATAAATGTATTTTGAAAACAAAGTTGTAATATTTTGATGAATTCGACGTGTTTTGAAAATTTAAATTTTGGCTTAAATTTTGAGTGTTACAGTTCTTGTAACCTCTGTTTGAGAGATCTGAAATAAAGAATACAACCCTTGTAACGCCCCGACTCTCACGTATAATTTTTAAGCTTTTATATTCATAATAATAGACCTACTCGATGAGTTCTGTGATATCCCCATTTTCACGGCCAGAAAAGACCGATTTTGTTTATGCTTTATAAAAATTAGAGCACCTCTTTTAATAAAAATGTTGCGGAATTTGTTCCCAGTAAAATATGATAAATACGTTATCAAATCATTTCCAAAGAATAGTATATTTATTCATTTTAAAACATTTGGGATGTCATCGTCAATACAGAAACATAAGCATAAACAAAACTTACATTCATTATCACTAGTGATTTATATCTCCTTAGTCTCTCAGTGTAATGTGACTTCATATCAATACCTATGATATAAATAAACTGATTGGGTCAGGTTGGGAAACCTGGTAAGTACATAGGGTTTCAACCCACAATAAATAAGTTTATTAACTCTATCAAATCAAACAAACCCGATTATCCGTTCCTGTTATCCTCACTTTATGTCCCTAAAACATCTAACACAAGAGACCTAGTTTAATGGACTTTCATCAGTGTGACAACACATGCTTCGGGGGTTCCTCAGCAATTAATGTCAAAAAAGGCAACCATGTGGGGGATGGAGTACTGATGGTGAGCACACAGTTCAAATAAACATGCAGTTCAACTAAACACCTACAGGTTGCGAGCCTGCTAGCGTTCCACTGGACTGTCTAGAATAGTCTGTGGTCGTCATCTATACTCCGCTAGATGACTAGATCATCAATAACATCTATAACGAGGCCACTCATTATTTTATTTGGTCACACAATAACTATTACATCTACCCATGTTTTTACCTAACACATTTTGTAGATATAAAATACGTATACAGTTTAAACTTTTAAAACATGTATAAAAATATTTCAACCAGCATAGACAGCAAGTATTTAGAAAATATGCACACATAGCACGTAATTTATATTAAATACTTCATATCTATGTATAAGATGAAAGGGACCATGCACTCACTTGATAAAGTGGTGACTCGGTACTTGGACAACACTTCGTTTACTTTAAAATAATTTCCTTCGACAAAACCTAGTATTATTACAACTAGAGTTTAGTATATTATTCGCCGAGACTAATTAATATTCTAGCTATTATTACTATTATATAAGCGTTAAACAATAATTATATAAGCCATAATAATAGCCCAAGTACTTATTATAAGTTCCTAATAACGTTACTATAATTAAATAAAATCTATATTAAAAATAGCGTAGGCATAGCTCAATTACAACGGGTTTTTATAGAAAATCAGGCTTTGCTTGGAGCAGCGTTCCCGAGCCAAAAATTTCTTCTTCTCGGAGCCGTCGAGCACTCCGGGGCTTCCGCCTCGTGCTAGGGAGGTTCCTTAGGCTTTTCGGGGGGTTTAGAGAGGTTCTAGAGAGAGAGAGAGAGAGAGTAAAGAGAAGAAAGAATGGGAAAAGTGTGAAGAAAATGAGGGTGGAAGAGGTTCTATTTAAAGGGTGAAAATGGCTAAACTTGGTGTCACATGTCACCATCTAGTGGCAAGACTTAGGGAGAAAGCAATGGCCAAGATTGTGCCACATCAACCATTTTCGCACAACACACTCCCGACTTCTAAAATCTGTAAATTTCACATACAACCTCCGTTTTTGACGTTCTTTACATCCACGCATAGGTAAAAATAAGATCTGCAACTTTCATTTTGACTCCGTCGGCTAAGTCTCCACCGATCTTAAATTTAACAGTACAAGGAGATTATACTGTTAAATGTCCGCATAAAATTCATAACTTCTACATACGGACTCCGTTTTCGTCTGTCTTTTTACCGTTGAGATCCTATTAACGAGATCTTCAACTTTCATTTAGGTTGCGTATGCCAAAAACTGCTCGAACTAAAATTCGAGTTTCGGGTCATGCACTGCTATGTCAAATGTTAGAAAATTCATAACTTCCTCAGACGAAGTCGGATTTGGGCATTCTTTTTATGGACGCTATCAGTTTAACATATTCTATGACTTTTATTTAGATTACTAAGGCTAAAAAGTCCTCCATCATAAATTCAATATTTACATCTCCCAGTATCGTGCTGGTTTTGTCATAAAGCTTCGATGGACCATAACTTCTTCGTTATAACTCAGATTTCAACGTTCTTTATATGTACGAAACCCTTGAGATGTATTGTACGACTTGGTTAAGATTATTTATTCTAAATAATCTTTTGTCAAAAATTGGTTTTCAACCCCTATTATCTCTAAATTGACTAGCCCGGATCTATGTGCGTTACAAGTTGGCTGCCCCAACTCGTCGTGTAGATACCAATCAGGCCGCATGGTTTATGGAACATACTCGACGAGTTAGAGGACCCCACCTCAACGAGTAGAGGATATGCATGAAAACCCTAATTTTTAGGGTTTGCACCTTATTTAAAGGACCTTAAGCCCTCCTTCCAGCCTCCTTACCACCTTTTCACGTCCAGAAGCAAACCCAAATCAATCTAACCTTATTTTTGCGTCTGTGTGTGTGTGTGAGGCTAAAAGTGTGTATTTGGTGCATTTTTTGAAGATATTGAAGAATTAGAAGCTTGGAACAAGAAGGGGCTTGTAGATCCAACATCTATATCATTTTCGCATTCATTTTAAGGTAAAAAGTCATTACGTTGATCATTCTCTTACTAGATCTCTTCATTCAAGAGCTTAGGGCCATTTCTAGCTTATCCTTGAAGCATTTCTGGTTTTGAGCACAATTTGAAGTTGTAACTTCAGATCTGGGCTCCTCTAGGCCCTCATGGAGATAAAGTCTCAAAGCTTTATGAAGCTTTGGCCCTTCTACATACCCTAAACCACTTCCTAAGACTAGTTTTGAGTGTTTTAGCTTCTTGAAGCCTTGCATGCACGTAAAGTTAGCAACTTTACGGGTAACTATACACTAGGAGGCTAGATCTACAGTTTGGAGCCCTGGTTTAGCTTAAAAACTTCTGAATGGGAAAAGGGCTGAAGGAACTCGACGAGTTACATAGTCAACTCGATGAGTTGGATGAGGGTTTCCCATCTCTGGATTCTTCATGAACTTAGAGAGTTAGAGAGATGACTCGATGAGTTGTTTAGGGTTTTCCCGACATTTTGGATGTTGCATGAACTCGACGAGTTACTTGGTAACTTGGCGATTTGTCTAGGGTTTTCGCTACTTTCTGATTTCTAAAGGAACTCGATGAGTCTATAAGCTGCACTTGACGAGTTGGGTCAACATGGACTGTTGACCTTGACTTTAACCAAGTTTGAATTCTGAGGGTATTTTGGTAATTTGGGAATTTATAGATTTAGATCAATGGTAGTTTTAGGTGTTGGTGGTTGGAGCTGTGTTTCAGGAGTTTGATCTTTTCAGTTCCATTCGACATTGTGAGGTGAGTTTTCCTCATTATACTCAAGGGTCGAAGGCACCAAGGCCGGACCTTTAGATTGTTATCCTGCTTTTGTTGATAGTGTGATCTGTTAGATCGGTATCCTGATAGATAGGATGTCTCTATGTGGTTATGATCAGTTAGATCGGTATCCTGGTAGATAGGATGTTGCTATTGGATTAGGTGTCTAAGCCCATAACTATAATTGGTATGTACTTGACTCGAGAGTAGCATGGTCCATTTCGGGTTGTATATCACTAGGACAATTTGAGTATGGATATTTGAGTAAGAGGTTATTTATGATTTATTAATATATTATAAGTTCTAATATATTAATATGAAATCATATTATTTAATTAGTATTGATAAAGAATTAATTTGGAATTAATTTGGTGATCAAAAGAGACTAATTAAATTTACGATGTTTGATTATGTAAATCAATGATATATATATATATATATATATATATATATATATATATATATATATATATATATATATATATATATATATATATATGGTTTGGGCTATTGATCCATGATAGGCTAAGCTTATGTAAGTTTCCATGAAGAGTTAGCCCACATGGAATATGGATCATAACCCCATGGCTAAAATCGGTGACAACAATTGTTCTTGGAGTTCTTAACCGATTTGTGTGCCTAGTAATCTCTCTCATGTCATCTAATTGTTCAAGGGTGTGTTGTGAACCGTTTGAGGCATCACACTTGGGGTGCTAAGTTTCTTAAAGGCCAAAACTACAAGCTACAACAAAGAGGTAATTCTATAACTCACTTTTATGTTGATTATGTCAATTGTATGCTAGTTGTAGGCTTTATGCTCTGGAAACAATAATGCATGTATCATTATAGAAAACATAGATCCAAAGCATTTAGGGTTGTATGTGCACCATAGGATGTTATAGTATACAAAACCCATCAGTGGTATCACTGCTTATGATTGTTTTCTGGCCTCTGACTAATGAACTCTCCGAGTCTACTAGACGGCTTGACGAGTCCACTCAGTATATGGTCAACTCGGCGAGTCATGTTCATGCACTCGACGAGTTGACGCTTCTGATGGCAGATTTTTGGGTTTTTTTGGCTTGTTTTGGATTAGGATCATTACCACAAAATGTTTTAGTTCATAAAATTTGATTTTGTTGATATGGTAATGATCATGCTTGTCCAATTAAAAGATAATTGTCAAAATTTCAAGATTTGTATTAGTTTTAGGGTAATTTTCTTGCAAATTATTGATATGAATTATCTTGACTTATGAGCTTAACTTGAACATGGATAAATTATTTGATTATTTTGTTAGTTAAAATTTTGATCTAAATGTTCTTTAAAGTCCTCCATAACTTGTCCTCAAGTTATGGAACATGAAACTTTTTTTTCATAAAAACCACATTAAACTCATAAGTTATGGAAATAAAAGGTTTTTCAAGAGTTACAAAACTTGCCCTCAAGTTTGGTATTTGAAAAGTCTCAAATTATGAAACTTTTGTAATTAAAAGGTGTAACTCTTGAGTTCATAAATTAAAAAAATTAATTAATTAGTTTTTTCATTTTTAATTTTTTGATGTCGAACTAGATCTGCAAGAATTAGAGAAGCTATTGGAAGAAAGGGAATATACTGAAGTAATAAAAGAGGCAGAAGAAGGAACACGACGTGGTGATAGCAACACGTCGTGGTCAACAATTTTTCCATGATCTGAAAATAAAAGTTGCGACATCATGACGTGGCAAGAAGCCGTCGTGGTGACTGACGAAAAACCAAAAGTTGAGCTTAAAGCCTTACCCGAGCACCTGGATTACGCATTCTTGGAAGAAGGGCAACATAAACCAGTAATTATAGCATCCAATCTAGCTAAACATGAAAAAGAAAGCCTCATGGATGTACTAAAGAAAAGACAATGTGCGATAGCATGGAAGATAACCGACATCAAGGGGATTAGTCCAACTTATTATTCTCATAAGATAAGCTTAGAAGAAGGAGCTAAACCCATAGTTCAACGCCAAAGAAGACTTAACCCAACTATGCAAGAAGTAGTTAAAAAGGAGGTGGTTAAACTTTTAGATGTTGGTATCATTTACTCAATCTTCGATGTAACGCCCGTAGATCCGGGCTAGTCAATTTAGAGACGATAAGCATCAAAAATGACTTTTTAATGGAAGATTATTTATAAGGATTAATCTTAACTAAGTTTTAGTATATGTTAGAAGGATTTTGTACATATAAAGAATGCCGAAATTCGAGTTATAACGAATAAGTTATGACCTGTCAAAGTCTCGCGACAGAACCGGCACGACACAGCGTGACGTACATAGTGAAGTGATGTTAGAGCGATATTTGGCCTTAGTGACCTAAATGAAAGTCGTAGAATATGTTAAACCAAGAGTGTGCATAAAAAGAACGCCCAAATGTGACTTCGTATGAGGAAGTTATGATTTTCCGAAGTTTCAATTTAGCGGTATGCAGCCCGAATACTCGAATATGAGATCAATTGATTTTTAGCTGAAACAATATAAACGAGAATCAAAGATCTCGTCGATAGTAGTCCAACGGTAAAAAGACAGACAAAAACGGACGTCGGATGATGAAGTTATGAATTTCTAATGGATTTTTCTTGTCCAGGCCTACTAAAAATAATATAAAAGTAATATGTTTATAATATATTAAAAATAAAGTCAAAATTAGCCAACAGAGTCTAAATAAGAGTTGTAGAGCATTTTCTCATCTACGCGTCGATATAAAGAACGTCAAAAACGGAATTCGTATGCGAAAGTTATGACTTTCTGAAGTTCATGGTGCGAACCCCAAAGTTATGTCAGTGGCCAAGACGTGGAAACAGTGCCCACGATGTGGCATGTTTTCTGACGCTTCCTGGAGACTGCTAGACCCAACTTTCGATGACGCATGCAGTGACGACCAAGCCCACGATGTGGAAAAAGTGCCCACGACGTGGAAAATGAGAAATTAGCCCTATAAATAGATTTGAAGGGGCAGTCGGCCAAGGTTGCTAATTCATCCTTCTCTCACCCATATTACCTTGATTTTCATGTAAAGAAGTACCCCCAAAGCCCCGGTATCATCCCGAGACCCGAAGCAAGTCCCGAAGCCTCGAAGATCCCGAGAAGAGAAGAGTTTTCGAGCTGAAGCTCTGCGCGCGAGAAGTCTGGTGTGTGAAGAGATCACAGTTTCACTGAAGAATACTACTTCTACAAGCCGTAGTGATGCCCGATCATCTTCTGATCAAGTGACTGTGTAGTCACTTCCTTCTTACAGATAAATATTAAGTATTTGCTATGAAATACGTGCTATATATGTATATATTGTTGTTTATTTAAGATGATTATGGAATGGATGAATTATATAGGTTTTAATGAGTTAAACTGTATATATATTTTATATCTACAAATATGTTGGGTAGAACATGGGTAGATGAGATTGTTGGTATGGGATCAAAGGGTAAAGAGATAAAGTTGTTTTAGATTTGGGAGTATGAATCAGATCAGGAGGTTAGTTTTAGGTCTGGGAATATGGATTAGGTAATGAGGTAAATTTTAGATCTGGGAGTACGGATTATGTATTTTTGAACTATGTGTTCATTCGATAAGGTATCATGTGTATAGTCCCTTTCATGAACATGATTTTAATATGAGTATTGATTAAAGTATGAAATATATATGTGTGTGAAATATTTGCTATTGCTCAAAACATGTGTTATATGTATAATGGATGATATACAACATGCGAACTAGTTATGGTCCAATATGTGTTAAGATGTGTATATATGATAGTATTGTTGGATTAGTGTCTAAGTCCATAACTATTTTGGTATGTACTTGACCCGATGGTGCATGGTCCTTTTGGGTTGCTTTCACCAAAGCAACTTGATAGGATGAATTGTGAAGAGAAAGGATTAATTATGATTTATTAATATATTATGAGAATAATATATTAAAGGAGAAATCATATTGTTTAATTAATATTAGTCAAGAATTAATTGATAATTAATTTTGTGGCTAAAAGAGATTAATTAAACTTAAGGGACTGGAACTATAATTATAAGATAATTGCATTTGGGCTATGGATCACCTTGGAATAATAGGTTGGACGAATTCTATGGGGAAACTCATTAGAAATCGTCCAAGGGATATTCTAAAAGGGTCCATGGGTTGCTTAGGGCTTAACCAGTCAAATTAGGGTTTCCTAGTTGGAAACCCTAATAGCCTACATGTATATATAGTACCCTTAAGTCCTAAAAATGGGGCTAAGAGTTCCACTAGGGTTTCTGGACGTTTTGGGCAACCTCCTCTCTCCTTATTCTTCATCCTATTGCTCTTAGTGTTTGTGAGCCATTAGAGGAGTGACACTTGTGACTCTAAGCTTTCTAAAGTCATTACAAGGAGGATTTGTGATTGTTGTTGCTACATAACAATCAAAGGTAAATCTCTAAACCCTAATTTCAGTTTATAATATGTTAGATCTAAGATTGTAAGTCTTGGATACATTGCATGTACAATAGTGAAACCTAGATCCAAGCATTAGGGTTTGCATGAGCACATAGGATGTTCTTATGGCTAAAACCCATCAGTGGTATTAGAGACTTGATTGGTTTTTATTGTATGTGATGCTATGTTGAATTATTAACTGAAAATCGAATTATGTCCTTCTGTTCGAACTGACTCAGCGAGTCATTACATTGACTCGACGAGTCACGACATGGACTCGGCGAGTCTGCCCTACTCGGCGAGTTCCAATGTGTGACTCGGTGAGATGGAGTGTTAGACAGAGGGAATTTCAGATTTTATTGTTGTTTTGCTTAAGGATAATTACCATATTCGTTTTAAACTTATAAAATACGATTTTTAATGTTTCTAAAAGATTATCCATGCCAAAACACAAGATAATTACCAATTGATTAAATAATAACTTCCTTATATGATTAAAGATTGATTATTTCTATTAATTGGGTAACTTATCTTACAAGAAATTGAAATTAGGTCAAATATAGATAATGACAAAATTAATTGTTTAATTTCTATTATTTGTTATTTGATCCTTGTATTGTGAAAAAGTTTCAATTGTGCCCATGTAAGTTTTATGATTTAAATTTGAACTTAAAGGTTTTGTTTTGAAATTTAAATAGTTAAAACCCTAATGTTTTGAAATGTTTCAAAACTTGCCCTCAAGTTTTGGAATTTAAAAGTTGATTAAAAGTTTAATTTAGAAATGTTAAATTCTAAAACCCTAGTATTGTTTTGAAAAGTTCAACTCACACCCTTATGCTTTTATTAATTAATTAAAGTGTATAATTAAAAGAGATTTAATAAATCCATAAAGTTTTAGTTTACAATTTAATTAAAAGTGTAATTATTAAATTTGACCACCTAGTATTTTAAACGTGTAAAATACACCCTATACTATATATAACATTAAAAGTCTACTATTATATATATATATATATATATATATATATATATATATATATATATATATGTATGTATGTATGTATGTATGTATGTATGTATGTATGTATGTATGAGTAAACAGTCAGTCTTACCGTTAGTAGGCCTCATTCACGAAGCTGGTCTATAAGGGGTGTTTAAGGAAATTGCCTATAAAATGGCGATTGAATGGGTATCCACTCTTACCCACCGCACTTTTGACTAGTGGAGGGTCGTTAGCCGAACAGGTAGGATAGGACAGAAACCTTCCATTATAAGTATAATGAAGTACAAAAATAACTAAATGCCTTTACAAATCTTAGTTACTTTAGGCAAAAGTGAATTGATGCAATTCCATGAAATTACACTTTGTACCCTTGCGAAGACATTAGTGGAGCGTGTGTGGTTAACCGAAACACTAAATGGTTCTAAGAAAAGGTAGCAAAGGGTGACTCAATGTTTGTCATAGTTCGTTGGATCGTGTGTGGTTAACCGGCACATCGAATAGGTGACTGTAACATGTGGGGGCACCATGTAAGCTTGCATGGTTATTCACACCCTGTTTGGTGATCCTCGACATCCCAGTCACAAATCGAGGGGCATATCGAGATTTAAACATGTCATTGAAAAGTTCAATGAATCTCAAAGGATCTAGGAGTTTTCAAATCATTTAAAACTAATTTTTTTTCATGGTGGAAAATCAGTGAATCGTCATTCACTTACCTTCAAATGTTCTGCAATTTGGGTTACGGCATCCCTCTCCCAAGTTGTGGAATATTGTGTTGGGTCCTAGCCTTAATATCTCATTTGGGTGATTTATTAAGGACTCAATCAATTAACTAACTTGAATTTAATTTTTCTCCCGTTTTGTAGATGTCAAAGTATGATAACTATGGTCTTCCCAAATCCCGTGGAACAAGCTTTTCACATGAAGATGATATTCCACGATTCGATCGAGAAACACGAGATCATGCTTCACTTCCTCCACCTCCTCCTATTGTTCTCCCTAACCCACAAGTTCAAAGGCTTGAAAAGTTCAAGCTCACTCAAGCCCTTTTGGCAAGTAAACATGAAGAAGAAAAGTCTGTGTGTGCACACATCCTAGAGATGAAGTCACACATTGATAGGTTAAGAATGTTGGGATCCGTTTTCTGTGAGGAGTTGGCTGTTGATTGGGTTCTTCAGTCACTTCCTGACTCATATAGTGAGTTCGTAAGAGAGTACTATATGATGAGCCACGACGTAACCCTCATCGATCTCACCTATATGCTTATTAATGTTGAATCAACAATGATTTGGTGCACTGGAAAAGCAAAGTTGATTGGTGGATCTGCCTTCCAGACCTCTATGGATATAGGCAATGGCAACTAAAGGTATGCCATGATGGAAAAGTTTGATCATAAGAGAAAGGCAAAGTCAGAAGTAGTTCCATATGTTGTCCCAAAAGAATCAATTTGCTTTTATTGCCAAGAGAAGGGGCATTAGAGACGAAGCTGCCCTATTTACCTAAGAGATCTAAGAGATGGGAGAGTCAAAACGTATGGCTCTACTTTAGGTAAATTCCATTAACTAACTCTTTTAAGTTCCTATTCTAGATTCTTAATACATGATGTGATAAGATTGCATTTCGATGTTTTGTAGGATCAAAGAAAAGAAAGGAAGCTTAAGGGAAGAAGTGAGCTGGAATCTAATCGTGAAGAAATGGATTTTGATCGCATTACTTGAAGATTAGAATCTTGAGCTACTACTTGGAGTTAGAATAAGATTGCTAAGAAATATGTATTAACATAGTTTTTCAATTAAATTGCATTGTAAGGACAAATTTTTCCGCAATAAAATAAATTTTGATTTATATTATTTATTTATCCTTGCAATGGCATGTATGAAAACTTGATGTTTGTAAGTTTTTATTATTAGCAATAATGGATTTGATTCTTAATTATGTTATTTGTGGAAATGTCAAGAATTTACTAAATAGGGAAAGTTTCTCATCGCCCAAGTTTCAATTGGACAGAAACTTGGAATCATACAACTTGGTTACATGATGAATGAGAAATTTCATATTTGGAAATTAGACTAATTCGTTGACGAAGTGTCAAGTGAAGGACTAGGAGATCGAGTACACAAGGTTGTGTGTTGATCAAGTCCACCACAAGAGTAACAAAGATATTCGTCATCATTTACTAAGGTTAAGTAAATATGATTATACTTATGAGATTAAGTGTAATTCTTAGTTGATTGAAATAGTTTCAATCAATAGCAGAACGAATAAAGAAGAATTAAGTAGGCGGAAAGATAAAAGTTTCTCTATTCTAAGAAGAAGGGAGAGTACCTTTTATTATGTTTTATGATAGGTCTTAATGATTAAGAACCATATATTAATTGATCCTCTAAGTGAGTCTTAGTGCAATTGTATGTTTGAGAAGAGGAATCACGAATTGAAGAAATGGTTAAATCAAGAAGTCAATCATACTTCGTTCCAAAACCAAGTCTTAGAGTTAAGATTGTGACATTGGGTGACAAGTATTAAGAAGGTTTATAACATTCATCAAATGTAGAATTTGGAAAAAGGTTTTCTTATTCTTGCACATTTGAAATTGGTAAGTTGTGATGTCGTGGATAAGACAAAGACCAACTAGGACCAATTATGTGAAGTGTTTTGTCTTGATAAAAGCTACACTAACTCTTGGATATTTGTTTGTCGAGAAATGTTTACTGACAAAAGAATATTATATGTCAAGGAGTCAGTGGGAGTCTTAAATGTATTAAAGTTTCAAGAACTAATCAAGGATAAACCTTATCGATCATCACTAGCACACGACTTGAGGTTTACAACCTATCGTGTTGACACTATCTTGTTTCTGTGCCATTCCAATTGAGTTAATTATGCATGTGAGTTCAATGAGTTCTCATTTGAACACATAAAAGGAAATCACTTTGATCAATGAAAGGTACATTGATAGGAAAGGGTGAGAGGCTTAACTACTTGGAAGACATGGTGGGCAGCCGTGTTACCATAAGGCAAGAGATCAAGATTGACAAGGTTTGGTCCATATGAGTTTGGACTTGTCGCAAACTTTGTTTTTGAAAAATTCGTATGGATAGGAACACATACACCATTAAAATATAAGTGTCATAAGATTCCCTCCTTCATGAAGATGACTGTGAGGAAATGCATTCACTAAGAGAGATTTTAAGAAGATAGTGATTGTGAAAATTGTATTCTCGAATTCAATTATGGTAACGGTATCCCTTTCCATAATTCGAATTGTGAGATTTGACAACTAGTCTGAATTGTTTAGACACACATATGAGCTATCTAAGGCATAGGTGTATAAGATTAAGAAGTTTAGATAAAAGATTATCAAAGCATTAGGTATTAGAAATATGAGCTTAAGAAATTCGATAGGTATTATTTTCTGGAAGTTTATTGTTTTCTGAATACATGTCAAAGCTAGTGGGAGCATAAGTGTTATGCTTATATAATAATAATCATCATGATAGTGGGAGCATAAATGTTGCGCTTGTATGATTATTAACGCAAGTATTGCAAGTTAGCAATATTAATTATAGAAAACAAGAGTTATACTTTGCAAAGTCGTAAGGGTTGAGTAGTTGTTTTGCTATAATTAAGGGAGAGAATATTATGCTTCGTTTCAAAATCTAAAGCTTAGATTAAGAAATTTTAATAAATTTAGTCAAAGGATACATAGTGTGTTCTTAAACTTCGATTATGATTACAATATCCCTCTTCATAGTTCAAATTGTAAGAACGAGCCACATAAAATATTATGGCAGAAGATTGATAAAGTATCATATCTTTATGTAAGACATTATGCATCGTGTCCTATACTCTTCGGGTATAGATTGATTGCTAGTGCTATTATACTTGACCATTCTAAAATTTTCCAAATGTCTAGCGCATTTACAGGGAAAAAGGACTAGAATCGGTTTTGACTAAAATAATTAAACAACTATCAAAGGACGATCCAAAGCTCGTTGAGGATTGGTCTCTTGTGAGTAGTTGGAAGTATGGTATTGGATGACATTATTATGAATAGATAAGATTCTATTAAGAATGAATTGTCATATGGAAAATATGGAAATGTTTCCATATTAGGAGTTGGATATTTAGAATCTATGTCTAGATTAGAAACTTTTATGCAAGAAGGATGTTCAAAGGAATGTACTTTGAGTGAGAGACATGATATCTATAGAGATTGGGCAAGTCTTGATGATTTTGAGCTATGACTTTACGAAAGAATCATTGCATAAAGTGTTAAAATCTAGCATAAGTAACAAGAATTTGATATTCTTATACTTATGATAAAGATTGGGAATTGTGAAATGAGTATGATTGGAAATGTGTTCATTTGATCTATTTCACAAAGTAAGGATCGTAGGTAAACATTGTGTGCATGCTGAGAGCATGGGACAAGTGTAGTTATAATTCAAGTAAGAAGTTGATTACCCGAAACAACAAATAATGAGTAATCAATATGGTGATTAAATAAAATGTTTTATTTATACCCAAAGTTTGGGGCCATATGGGATTATTATTATTCTTGTGTTTCACTTTGGATGTTTTAACTTCCTGAATAATTAAATTGGTTCAGAATAATCAAATTATTCGAACAGACCACAGTCGTTCATATGTTGGAAGTAGGTATGAATGAAGACTGTCGTGAATCGGTGTGTGGATTGTCTAAAGTGTATTAGACATAAGCAAATGTTTGCTGCAACGTTCATGAGTGCTTATGAATATCATTTGAGCATTGGATTAAACCCACACTCACTTGGATCACTTCATGGATTTTATCACGAGTGATTGGTGAGACGATAATATCTTAAATTCTTGAAACCAAGATGTGTGAGTTGTATCTTGCGAGTCAGTTACATATTGATAATATGTAAACGCACCAGTAACTTGGTGTCATAAAACATATTGTTGTGTGTGATTCGGTGAGTGAGTGTAAGCAAGATTTGAATCAAAGTTTATCCGTTCCTTTTATCCAAAGTAGGATGAAAGCGACATCTTTGGGCCTCTTGATGATTTAGTGATGGCACCTAAGCGCTTGGCCAAGCCGAGACTAATTTGATGTGTTCAAATGTAGTATGTGCACCATAGGATGTTGTAGTATACAAAACCCATCAGTGGTATCACTGCTTATGATTGTTTTCTATTATATTTGATGCATGGATTAATTTTCAAAGTTGAAAAAAAATTGATTTTCAGGCCTCTGACTAATGAACTCTCCGAGTCTACTGGATGGCTTGACGAGTCCACTCAGTATAAGGTCAACTCGGCGAGTCATGTTCATGCACTCGACGAGTTGACGCTTCTGATGGCAGATTTTTGGGTTTTTTTGGCTTGTTTTGGATTAGGATCATTACCACAAAATGTTTTACTTCATCAAATTTGATTTTGTTGATATGGTAATAATCATGCTTGTCCAATTAAAATATAATTGTCAAAATTTCAAGATTTGTATTAGTTTTAGGGTAATTTTCTTGCAAATTATTGATATGAATTATCTTGACTTATGAGCTTAACTTGAACATGGATAAATTATTTGATTATTTTGTTAGTTAAAATTTTGATCTAAATGTTCTTTAAAGTCCTCCATAAATTATCCTCAAGTTATGGAACATGAAACTTTTTTTTCATAAAAACCACATTAAACTCATAAGTTATGGAAATAAAAGGTTTTTCAAGAGTTACAAAACTTGCCCTCAAGTTTGGTATTTGAAAAGTCTCAAATTATGAAACTTTTGTAATTAAAAGGTGTAACTCTTGAGTTCATAAATTAAAAAAATTAATTAATTAGTTTTTTCATTTTTAATTTTTTGATGTCGAACTAGATCTGCAAGAATTAGAGAAGCTATTGGAAGAAAGGGAATATACTGAAGTAATAAAAGAGGCAGAAGAAGGAACACGACGTGGTGATAGCAACACGTCGTGGTCAACAATTTTTCCATGATCTGAAAATAAAAGTTGCGACATCATGACGTGGCAAGAAGCCGTCGTGGTGACTGACGAAAAACCAAAAGTTGAGCTTAAAGCCTTACCCGAGCACCTGGATTACGCATTCTTGGAAGAAGGGCAACATAAACCAGTAATTATAGCATCCAATCTAGCTAAACATGAAAAAGAAAGCCTCATGGATGTACTAAAGAAAAGACAATGTGCGATAGCATGGAAGATAACCGACATCAAGGGGATTAGTCCAACTTATTATTCTCATAAGATAAGCTTAGAAGAAGGAGCTAAACCCATAGTTCAACGCCAAAGAAGACTTAACCCAACTATGCAAGAAGTAGTTAAAAAGGAGGTGGTTAAACTTTTAGATGTTGGTATCATTTACTCAATCTTCGATGTAACGCCCGTAGATCCGGGCTAGTCAATTTAGAGACGATAAGCATCAAAAATGACTTTTTAATGGAAGATTATTTATAAGGATTAATCTTAACTAAGTTGTAGTATATGTTACAAGGGGATTTTGTACATATAAAGAATGCCGAAATTCGAGTTATAACGAATAAGTTATGACCTGTCAAAGTTTCGCGACAGAACCGGCACGATACAGCGTGACGTAGATAATGAAGTTATGTTAGAGCGATATTTGGCCTTAGTGATCTAAATGAAAGCCGTAGAATATGTTAAACCAAGAGTGTGCATAAAAAGAACGCCCAAATGTGACTTCGTATGAGGAAGTTATGATTTTCCGAAGTTTCAACTTAGCGGTATGCAGCCCGAATACTCGAATATGAGATTGATTGATTTTTAGCCGAAGCAATCTAAACGAGAATCAAAGATCTCGTTGATAGTAGTCCAATGTTAAAAAGACAAACATAAACGGACGTCGGATGATGAAGTTACGAATTTCTAATGGATTTTTCTTGTCCTTGCCTACTAAAAATAATATAAAAGTAATGTGTTTATAATATATTAAAAATAAAGTCAATATTAGCCAACAGAGTCTAAATCAGAGTTGTTGAGCATGTTCTCACCTACGCGTCGATATAAAGAACGTCAAAAACGGAGTTCGTATGCGAAAGTTATGACTTTCTGAAGTTCATGGTGCGAACCCCAAAGTTATGTCAGTGGCCACGACGTGGAAACAGTGCCCACGACGTGGCATGTTTTCTGACGCTTCCTGGAGACTACTAGACCCAACTTGCGATGACGCATGCAGTGACGACCAAGCCCACGATGTGGAAAAAGTGCCCACGACGTGGAAAATGAGAAATTAGCCCTATAAATAGATTTGAAGGGGCAGCCGGCCAAGGTTGCTAATTCATCCTTCTATCACCCATATTACCTTGATTTTATTGTAAAGAAGTACCCCCAAAGCCCCGGTATCATCCCGAGACCCGAAGCAAGTCCCAAAGCCTCGAAGATCCCGAGAAGAGAAGAGTTTTCGAGCCGAAGCTCTGCCCGCGAGAAGTCCGGTGTGTGAAGAGATCACAGTTTCACTGAAGAATACTACCTCTACAAGCCGTAGTGATGCCCGATCATCTTCTGATTAAGTGACTGTGTAGTCACTTCCTTCTTACACATAAATATTAAGTATTTGCTATGAAATATGTGCTATATATGTATATATTGTTGTTTATTTAAGATGATTGTGGAATGGATGAATTATATAGGTTTTAATGAGTTAAACTGTATATATATTTTGTATCTACAAATATGTTGGGTAGAACATGGGTAGATGAGATTGTTGGTATGGGATAAAAGGGTAAATAGATAAAGTTATTTTAGATTTGGGAGTATGAATCATATCAGGAGGTTAGTTTTAGGTCCGGGAATATGGATTAGGTAATGAGGTAAATTTTAGATCTGGGAGTACGGATTATGTATTTTTGAACTATGTGTTCATTTGATAAGGTATCATGTGTATAGTCCCTTTCATGAACATGATTTTAATATGAGTATTTATTAAAGTATGAAATATATATGTGTGTGAAATATTTGCTATTGCTCAAAACATGTGTTATATGTATAATGGATGATATACAACATGCGAACTACTTATGGTCCAATATGTGTTAAGATGTGTATATATGATAGTATTGTTGGATTAGTGTCTATGTCCATAACTATTTTGGTATGTACTTGACCCGATGGTGCATGGTCCTTTTGGGTTGCCTTCACCAAAGCAACTTGATAGGATGAATTATGAAGAGAAAGGATTAATTATGATTTATTAATATATTATGAGAATAATATATTAAAGGAGAAATCATATTGTTTAATTAAAATTAGTCAAGAATTAATTGATAATTAATTTTGTGGCTAAAAGAGATTAATTAAATTTAAGGGACTGGAACTGTAATTATAAGATAATTGCATTTGGGCTATGGATCACCTTGGAATAATAGGTTGGACGAATTCTATGGGGAAACCCATTAGAAATCATCCAAGGGATATTCTAAAAGGGTCCATGGGCTGCTTAGGGATTAACCAGTCAAATTAGGGTTTCCTAGTTTGAAACCCTAATAGCCTACATGTATATATAGTACCCTTAAGTCCCAAAAACGGGGCTAAGAGTTCCTCTAGGGTTTCTAGACGTTTTAGGCAGCCTCCTCTCTCCTTATTCTTCATCCTATTGCTCTTGGTGTTTGTGAACCATTAGAGGAGTGGCACTTGTGACTCTAAGATTTCTAAAGTCATTACAAGGAGGATTTGTGATTGTTATTGCTACATAACAATCAAAGGTAATTCTCTAAACCCTAATTTTAGTTGATAATATGTTAGATCTAAGATTATAAGTCTTGGATACATTGCATGTACAATAGTGAAACCTAGATCCAAGCATTAGGGTTTGCATGAGCACATAGGATGTTCTTATGGCTAAAACCCATCAAGTATTACTTAAAACTTTGTGTTAAATATACACTAGTTAGTGTTTCCTAAATGGAGATAATATCGGAAATTGATTATAAGTATTGTAGGTTTGCCTAGTGATGGGTTAAGAATTAAATGGGATGTTTAGTTCAATTAAGATTGGACTTTAGGTAGTCTCTTATTAAGAGTACATGTAGGGTGAGATTGATGATCGGTGGAGTACGTCCTACGTATAGAAGTACATTTTATGTACGAAGTCCTTTTTAAAGCTCTGTGTATTGGGTGTTGCTTGTGCCAAGGTACTATAATGGTCTCGGGTACGAGTCCTTCACATACTAGAGTACTATAACGTGCCAGAAGTACTATCATGTACAAAGTCTTTTTGACAATTTTGTGTGTCGATTACGGGAGCGTACGAGAGTACTCTAGTAGCATTTCCCCATACATTTATTTTGAGAGAGCTTTGGAGTCGGCATTTCTTTTATGAAGTGATTGACTAAGCTTCAGATGTCAGCGTTTTCTTTTACGAAGTAATTAAGGGAACTTTGTAGACTACCTAATAAAGTGTGTCGTTAATAGACCACTACTAGGTATGTCTGGTGTTATATTGTTGGATAGGGTGCGTTTGGGGGTGAAATACCTCATGGTTTTCAGGCCACTGCTAGGCAAAGTTCGATGCTGGGATAGGTAGAGTCTGGGGGTATACTACCTCATGATAGTCGGGCCACGCCTAGGCATTGTTATCTAGATAACTACCCCTGACTTAAAATGTATTGTGGTTCTTTCTTTTGCAAACAAAGGTTCGTGGTGAAACTTATTCTATTCCCCTCATTTGATGTCATTATTGATCCTCGTTTGCTGCTAGGAATTTCCGAAGCAGCTTCGTCACTTTGTGGTTCATATCGATTCCTTAGGCTAGATCTCGTAAGATCATTGTATAGGGTCAGTATGTGGGGATCGACGGGATGAGATATATTGTTTTAGAAATATGATTTATATGTGTTTATAATATTAGTGGTTTTGCAGGATCGAGATATACTTTATTATCACATTGTTTGAACTAAGAGCTTTCGTACTCGGTGTTCCTTAGGTGATTGGGTTCACCAGGGATATTCGAATTAAGTGTTCATTAGATATTTGAACTTAGTGTTCATCAGGGATATTTGAACTAAGTGTTCATTAAGTGTTTGCGAACTTGGTGTTCATTGGGTAATATTGGAACTAAGTGTTCATTAGGTGTTCTTGAACTAGGTGTTCATTAATTATTGTGAACTGCGTGTCCACCAGAGGTAATCTAAGACCCTTGGCAGCACTAAACTTTATGTCAGTTCCTTAGGACAATCCTTAGGAATGAATGGGAGAAGGGAAATCGGTTATTAGGATAAATCTTTAAGAAATAAAGGAAGATAATGGGGCTGGTTAATTGGATTGATTGTTTGATAAGTGAATATAATAATTATATTATTGTGGGTTGAAAACCCTATATGATCACCAGGCTACCAATCCTGACCCTCTCAGTTCTCTTTGCATTACAGGTTATGGCACAAGAGCATAAGTTGGCTGACATAACGAGAGATTTTGGATTATAGGCCACTAGTTATGAATATTTGTTGTAAGGTCTATTTTGTTCTGTTTATGCTTTTGGTCTGTATTTAACATGAGATCCCGAGATTTTGTTATATAATGAAAATACATTTCTTTAAAGAAATGCTTTGATAAATTCTTATCATATTTTGTTTTGGGAACAAATTCCATAACTGTTTTCTTTAAAAGATTACTCTAACTTAAAAAAAAAAAACATAAACAAATCGGTATTTTTTGGCCGTGAAATTGGGGTTGTCACATTTGATAACCCATAGGTAAGTCCGGTGCACGTGGTACTGAAGAAAGGATGAATAATGGTGGTTACCAATGAAGATAACGAGTTATTCCAACAAGAACAGTAACCAGGTGGCGCATTTGCATCGACTATCGAAAGCTTAATGATGCTACATGCAAGGATCATTCTCCACTACCATTTATCGACCAAATGCTCGAAAGACTATCCGGTCATCTTTACTATTGTTTTATTGATGTTTTCTCGGGGTACTTCTAAATTCCAATTGACCCACAAGACCAAGAAAAGACCACTTCTACTTACCCAAGTGGAACATTTGCATATAGACGCTTGCCTTTTGGGTTATGCAATGCACCGACTACATTCCAAAGGTGCATGATGTCTATCTTCCACGACATAATCGAGAAATTTATGGAGGTTTTCATGGATGACTTCTCGGTTTTTGGGTCCTCTTTTGAAGATTGTTTATCCAACTTAGAGTTAATGTTAGAAAGATGTGAAAAGACAAACCTAGTCCTAAATTGGGAATAGTGCCACTTCGTGGTAAAGGAAGGGATTGTTTAGGACACAAAGTCTCAAGGTTGTGGATAGAGGTAGATAGAGAAAAAGTTGACACAATAGCTAAACTACCACCCCCTCCCCAACAAATGTAAAAGGGGTAAGGAGCTTTCTAGGCCATGCAGGATTTTATCGTTGTCTCATTAAATACTTTTCGAAGATTATGAGGCCTTTGACTCAACTTCTTTTGAAGGATGCCCCATTTGACTTTTTTAAAGAATGTCATGAAGCATTTCAATTGTTAAAGGAAAAGTTGACCCCTACCCCTATTATGATATCCCCAAATTAGAGCATTCCTTTTGAGCTTATGTGTGATGCTAGTGACCATGTGGTGGGAGCTGTTTTGGGCCAAAGAATTGATGAAAATTTTCAACCTATCTACTATGCAAGCAAAACGTTAAACCCAACTCAGGAAAACTACACTACTACCGAGAAGGAGCTACTCGCGGTGGTTTATGCTTTTGTTAAATTTCACCCATATCTAGTTTTGTCAAAGACAATTGTATTTACCGACCATTCTGCCCTTAAGTATCTCTTTGCTAAACAAGATGCTAAACCAAGATTAGTATGTTGGGTATTACGTTTACAAGAATTTGACATTGAGATTAGAGACAAAAAAAGGAATGGAAAACGTAGCAGCTGATCACTTATCACGACTAGAGAAACCGCACTTGGAAGAATTAGAAGAAAACAAGATTGGAGATGATTTTCCCGAAGAGTATATTATGGTTATAGCAGGAGAAATACATTGGTATGCAGATTTATCCAACTACTTAGCAAGTGACTATATTCCAAAAGATTTGATGAGACAACAAAAGAAGAAATTCTTTTGTAAAATGAGTGTGATTCATGCCAACAATCGGGAAATATTTCATCCTGAAATGAGATGCCCCAAAATAGCATTCGAATTTGTGAGATATTTGATATATGGGGGATTGACTTTATGGGACCGTTCCCAATGTCCAAAGGAAATAAATATATATTGGTGGCAATAGATTATGTATCTAAATGGGCAGAAGCACAAGCATTAACTTCTAAATTTACAAACCAGGCACAAATAAGTGGGCAAACTAAATTTACAAACCAGGCATTAAAACGAATATTGGAGCGATCGATTAGATGTAATAAAAAAGAGTGGTCGGACAAGATTGATGACACACGTTGGGTATTTTGAACTGCTTTCAAAACACATATTGGTACTACACCATATAGGTTGGTTTATGGAAAGAATTGCCACTTGCCGGTTGAAATCGATCATAAAGCATTTTGGGCTTTGAAGATATGTAAATTTGAAGTAACCAAACTTCGTGCCAACCGATTGATGAAAATGAATGCCCTTGAGGAACATAGAAACAAATCATACACTAGCTTCTTCATATATAAAGACAAGACTAAAAAATGGCATGACATGAGATTAAAAGTCCATAAGGATTTTCATGAAGGAAAAAAGGTACTACTCTTCAATTAAAGGTTATAGCTTTTCCCGGGCAAAATACAAACTAGGTGGGATGGGCCGTTTGTTGTTAAACACGTTTTCCCACATGGAGCTATTGAGCTTATATCGAGACACGGAACCCCTTTCAAAGTTAACGGGCATAGAGTGAAACATTATGAAGTAAGAATCCCAGTTGAAGAAAAAGAAGGGGAAATCGTTAAATTCACACAAGCTGAAACAACTTGAAGTGGGAAGGAATCCGTCTTATGACTCCCCAAAAAGAAGCGCTTGCAGGAGGCAACATGTGGTTTTGAGTTTGAATTTTTCTTTTCTTTTAGTTCATTTTCTTTTATTTATTTAATGCTTTATACTCTCATTCTTCTAAATTTCTATGGAGTTCAACGTGGGGGAATGGAATAAAATGAGTGTGAGGTAGATGATTTTTATAAGATTTTGACCAATTTGGTAGTTTTTCTAAAAAAACATCACCACGAGGCGGTGAATTTAAAGAACCCGATAAACGTTTTCTCTAGGCGATACCACGACGTGGTGACTTCTCCAGGATGTGGTGTCAGTTTAACTGCAGTCAAATTAGGTTTGTTAAACCCCAGTCAAAACATATGTTTACTTTTACTCCGCCTCTCTCTCGACGTGTTCCCTTTCCCCACAAAGAACATCCCTTTCTTATACTCGATTTCTTACGCTTTTCCACTAAAAGGTATGATTTTTGTGTGATTCCCTTAATCTTAATCACTTCTTATGATAGTATAGGGTATACATTTTCTATTAGAACACTTTTAGGCCGGAAATTAAGAACCTAGGGTTTCAATTTTTTGCAAAAATTAGACCCGATCAATGATGTTTTTCATTTGATTTTGTTACCTTCCTACTTGAACTCATACCTATAACAAAACCTGAAATTGTATTGAGTTTGGTACAGTATGGATTATGGTCCGACTAAACCACAGAACCTGACAGTACGTCGACCACGACGACTCATCATGGTCCTCGTTGTGGTGAAGTTTTTTAATCCCAATCTTGTTTTGTTCTGATTCATTGCATACACTTGGTTTCCTATTGTATTCTTTTTGGTTATTTTTGTAGAAATGGCTAGTCGTGCACGAGCCCAACAACCCGGGAGTCGCCCCAATTTTCGATGGTATTATTTTCCTTGGACTGTTGGGCCCAAGATTTATGCAAGATGGAATGAAAAACTTGACTGGATGAAACAGCAAAAAGTCCATGCTCCTGCAATTATAGATTGTCATTGTATTGGAAAAACCGATTAATGGAGGGAATTGAGGCATACTTGGACAAAGCATTCAATAACATTCATGGGCAGTTTGTTTGTATGGGGTGGAGAAGGCTATTTGAAATTCAGGAAGTCATGTACAAGGAGCTAGTCTTCGAGTTTCTGGACTTAGTTTCTTTTGCACGGAAAGATGGAATTTTTTTTTAATACAACCTTTCTTTTTTCCTTGGTGAAGAAAGGCGTATCTTAAGCCTTGTAGATTTTGCGTTAAGGATGCGGATTTATCTTCCATCTGAGGTCCATTCCGAAGCCTATCAACAATATATTGCACGATGTGTCCGGATCACTGAGGGGTTCAAAGCGGAAGTACATTGGAATGAAATAGCAAATGGTGCTTACGATAAGGGGACTGCGCAAGAAAGTGACATTCGCTCTACTTTTCATCGTTTGTTGCATCGCCTTGCACAAACATCATTAATCAGAGATAGAATGGGGACAAGTGTCTGACAATAGACGTGTTTTTCTTATGGGCTGTTATCACCCCTGATGTTTATGTGGACATACCATTCCTATTGTTGGATTTTCTTGTGGCCCGAATAGGAAAGGATAAGCGAGGTTCTCCTCTTTACGGGGGTATGTTGATAACACGGCTTGCACGTTCTTTTGGAGTCCTTGATAAGCGTGAAGCTGTGTTTTTTTACTGTGGAGCCGCAGAAGCCTTTCTATGCACTACTTTATACAAGGGAAAATATTGTTGTTGATCATGGGATGGGTGTGTAAGAGTAAAAATGGTGTAATAAGTCGAAGGGTGTAGGTCGTCATATGAAGGGTTTCATGTCTTCGTATGTTTAGTGTCTTCGTACGTTATGTATTTATTTTACTAAGGCAATGTATTAAGTGTGCTTCGCGCATAGACCTTAGTATATATTTTGTATGCTTTGTTCTCCTATAAATATGAGTCTTTACTAGAGGAGTAGATAACGTTTTTACAGATTTTGTCTAAAAATTCTCTGTAAACACAAAGCATAATATTGAGCTGAAAACATATTTTATTTACATCCTTGTGCAAATCTCTCATACTTTCATAGATTAATACTCTGATTAATTTCATTCTCGAATTCACGATTCAACAATTGGTATCAGAGCAGGAATCATATCTCTGATCTGATTTTCATTTTTTTTAAAGTTTTTAAATCAGTTTTCTGGTTTAAAAGTTTCCGCAATTTTGTTAAAAGTGAAAAATTGGTTTAGATCTCAGTCTGTGATTCGATTCTGCTACTAAATCATTGAATCGAGTATTATGCTAATGATTTTGACTTGAATCATCTAGTTTGTTGATAAATTCTCAAAGTTTTCTTCAAATTCTCAAAGCTTTCTTTTGTTCATCAATGGCGTCATTCAATCTCAATTCAATGACTTCGTTTTCTCATTTGTTAGGCTCATCCACTAAAATTCCAATGTTGATTGCCGAATATTAGGATCAATGGGCAGATCATATGCAAAACTATCTCAATGGTCTGGATGAAGACCTATAGGATTACATTTCTGGTGATGTTAATCCTCCTACTAATGTTTAGCCTATTGGATCATCTTCATCAAATTCTGAAGTTGCAAATCAAACCACTAGTCTGAAGCAACTGGAGAAAAGATGTATGACGGAGTTGGAGGTGCTTTGCCTCTTGTTGTGTACAATTGCATGAGATCGTGTACTACTGCAAACGAGATCTGGAACAATTTAAAGGATAAGTTCCAGGGAAGTGAGAAAACTAACATCACTTCAATCAAACAATGTCTAGTGGAACTAAAAGACTTCAAGCAAAAAGATGTTGAAACCATAGAAGTTTATTATGATCATCTTAATGAATTAATATATCGTTGCAACCGATATGGAATCACCCGTTCAGCCATGGAATACAATTTGATTTTTGTGATGGGTCTTTGTAAAGAATGGCGTAGTGTAAGCATGATGGTTAAAAATCAACAGAGTTTTGATACGTCAACTCTGATGTTTACAATCAATTGAAGTCACATGAAAGTGAAGTGAATGAAATTGCTGAAGAGACAAAGGCAAGCTTGGGTGGTCCACTGGCATTGGTTTCAAAATTTTCTGAAAGAGAAACTGAAAGAGAGGGTTCTAACGAAGACGAAGGATTTATCATGAATTCTGATGATGAAGCAATTTCTTTTTATTCTAACAGTTGTGTGAATTTTTTTTTTCAAAAAACCATTCAATTCGAAGGCAAAGTCATTGGAAACAAAAGGAAATTTTGGAAGTAAGAGTGTTGTGGATGAGAAGAAGAAGGAAGAGAAGAATGATTCGAAAGAGTGCTGAGGGAAAAAATGAGAAAAAGTTGAAGGGAGATACTGGCTTGGATTGTCATTACTGCAATGGGCCTAATCATTTGGCTAATGAATGCATGTTGAGGAAGAGAGAAGAGAAGAAAAATAAGACAAAAGATGAAACATACTATGCGGAAAAGTTGGAGGAGATACGTACAAAGACAAAGAATCTCTCATTGGTTGCTCATGGTGAACAAGAAGAGGATGGTACGTATCAAATCTGATCGTCTGGATCAGATGATGTTGAAATGACAAACCCAAATCATGGAGCAATGTTTGCTAAGATGGAGGAAGAGTCAGATGAGGAGGAATGTGAAGTCCATGGGAGATGATTCGTATCTAAAACAGCTGATAAGTCTCCAATGACCACAAAGGTACGTAATATTCTTGAATCTTTTAATATTCAATTACATGCATATAATTCTGAATTAGTTTCTTTTGATGATACAGTTACTTATTTTTATTCAATCGTGGTATCTTCTAGAAATGAGGCTAAGAAGCTGTATGATCAGTTGCTAGAGACAAAGAAGAAACTTGATGTAAAAATTGCTAAAATTGAATGTTTAGAACTTCAAATAACGAATATTATGGTAGATAGGGACTCTAAAATGTTATTAGCTCAAAGGAATATCTATTGTAATTCAGCAAAAGGATTATATGGTAAGTTGACAGAATTACATCATTCACGTGAAATCAGTAAAGAACAACATAGAAAATTGCTGCCATTTTTAGCTTTTGAGAGAGCCAAACTAGATAATCTTTCGTATGATTGTGAAAAGGAAATTATTGATTTTAACAAAGTTCCAAATGATAGATATAGATATGGAATTGTTAATGTTGATGAATGTCTTGATACAACTGATTTGGTTAACATTGTAAATGAAACTTTAACTAAGTCTGAACAAATTCAAATTTTGAAAAGAACTGAAAAATCAACATCTGATTATCAATCAAATTTTGCTGATATTGAGGATAATTCTGACAATGTTGGTGAAATTAGTGATCTTGAGGATGTTGATTGTTCTCAGTTGTCTATTATTAATGTGACATCATCATCTAAAGGGAAGGAAAAAGTTAAGGATTTGTTGGTTAATATTGACACTGATCAACCTTCAACTTCGAAAGTTTATGATATGAACTTTGTGGAAGTCAGAGATAGTCAAATAGACGATAGTGATGATGAACAAGAAAAAAAACATATGAAGAAAAAGGAAGTTTCGAAAGATGAAGAAATTCCTCGAGTGGTTGTGGATAAAGTGTATGGAGATACAAAGAAATTTGAAAAAGTGTTAACTGAATAGGGTGCTCATTACTTAGAAACAAACACTGTTGTGTACCCAATATTCAAGTGCACTGATGATATTATTTTTCCAAACCAAGTCTTCATAACATCCGACAATGATGAAAATGGAAAGCCAGAATTCAAAAAGCTTGTTGATGAAGACAACTTGAAAACAACATATGAAGGTTTCTTTGCAAATCAGAGCATGACTGAAAATAACCTAACCAAAAATTCTTATATTTTCCAAAGACGAAAACCAAAAAGAAGATGGGTTGAAAAGTCAACAGTCGTAAAAGAAGAAATCAAACAAGTTGAAAATTCTAAGATTGAAAAAAAAGTAAATAAAATTTTTGAATTAGCAAATGAAGATGTATTAAAATTAAATTCTAAGGAATTTAAAGAACAAATTGCCAAATTTTTAAAAGATAATAATGTTTCAAAAAGGCAAGAAAGAAAGAATTTTTTTTGGCAAACAATTGAATCTTAAAAGAAGTTAAAAGCAACAACAAAATGTTTTTCAGATAAGAAGTCAACAACCGTTTCAAATAGAAAGATGGGTCTTAATAATACAAACACGCTAGTGTCTGAAAACAAGTCAACTAAACAAGTTTTTCAATCAAAGTATGAAATGAATAATCAATCAAAATTTTCGAAAGTTTCAAAAACAACACTTTCAAGGAACAGTTTTCAGAAAAAGGATGAAAAACAGTTTTCTTTAAATTCAAAAAGTCAACTTTTTCAAACACCTGTTAGCAGATCCTATAGAAAGTCATATCTTTCAAACCCTACAGTTGATTTTGTTCCTCAAAAGCCAAACTTTCCTAATCACACGAAGAAACAAATATTGAAAGCTTCGTATGAAAAAGACATTACTCCAAAAAGGAATATTGATCATTGGCTCGAAGGAAAAGGAAAAATGTATCAATCGAGCAAATTCTCAAATGAGCAGATACAGGAAGCATATGAAAAGAATGTGAATACATCATTAAATGGGAGTTCATCATCCAAGGATTTGAATATATCTATCAAAGCCTGGAAACCTGTCACAAAAGCGAAGACTGTTGTATCACAAACTCACAATGTGAAGAGTATGGTCAGTGAACATACGAAGCTGACAAATACTTATGTTTCAGTCCCTTTAAATGCAGAAGTAGACTTAATTAATAGTCTCAAAACTAGAGTTTGTGACTGGGTTAAAAGTTCATCTTTTCATATTAAATCTAATTTCCAAGGACCCAAAAAGCCTTGGGTACCTAAATTCTTTCATTAATCGCAGGTACTATGTGAAGAGCAATATGACAACAAATGGTACATTGATAGTGGTTGCTCTCGTCACATGACTGGAAAGAAGGAGAATTTACGAGATTTTCGAAGCTTGGAAAATACAGGAGTGGTTAAATTTGGGAACAATCAAAAGTGTAAGGTTAAAGGATATGGAAAGATTACGAATGGGAAATTTACTGTGAATTGTGTTGCGTACGTGGAAGGCTTACAACACAATTTGATTAGTGTATCACAACTTGTTGTGGGCACTGGCAATCAAGTTCTTTTTAACGAAGAGAGAAGTATAATTTCGAAAGTTGACACCAAAGAAGTTTTACTCAAGTCAAAGCGAAAAGGTGATATGTTTACATTGGATATCAATCCAATTGTAGGTAAACCAGCTGTATGTTTGCTTTCGAAAGATGCTTCTGATATAAGTTGGTTGTGGCATAGACGACTTTCTCACCTCAATTTTCGAAACATCAACGAACTCGTCGTTCAGGATTTGGTAAGAGGTTTACCCATTCTTAAATTTAATAATGATTCTTTGTGCGCAACACGCGAAGTAGGTAAACAACATAAACAAGGTCATCCAATAACAATTGATTCAAAGATTGTTGAACCACTGGAGCTTTTACATATCCATCAACAGTCTCTACACTAAACAAGAAACGATACATTCTAGTTATTGTTGATGATTTTTCAAGGTTTACGTGGGTGTATTTTCTCAGGTTAAAATCTGAAGTCTTGGAAATCATGATTGACTTTATCAAGAAAATGGAAATCACCTTCAAAAAGTTTGTTCATAAAATAAAGAGTGATCATGGAACTGAATTCAAGAATCAAGTTCTTGATTCATTTTTGGTGGAAAAAGTAATTTCGCATAATTTATCATCTCCTTATATACCACAACGAAATGGTGTAGTTGAACAAAGAAATCGGTCATTATTCGAAGCTGCTTTGGGTTGAAGCAGTTTCTACTGCATGTTTTACTCAGAATCGATCTTTCATACATCGCCGATTTAACATAACTCCATATGAAATTCTCTATAATCAAAAACCTAATGTAAAATTTTTCCATGTTTTTGGATGTAGGTGCTTCATTATGAATCTCAAGGATCAACTTTCAAAGTTTCAGCCAAAAGCAGATGAAGGCATTTTTCTTGGATATTCACACAACTCTGTTGCCTATCGTATATTAAAAAAGAAAACACGAAAAGTGGAAGAAACTTTCAATCTTACATTCGATGATTATTACATCAAACAAAATGCACAAATATTCGTAAATGAACCAATCTTACAAGAAACACAATTTGAAACTGAATATTTACACATGGATGATATAGATTATGATTTGATTTTTGGTGTTTCAGATAATGCTATTAATTCTGAAATAAATGCCAACGATAATCACATTCCTAAAGTTTCGAAACTTTCTGATGACTCAACATCTATTCCTCAAGAAAATAGTAAGAATTTACCTGATGATCAAGTGGAGGGGAGCACTTGGATTCGAATACTCTGGTTGAGGGGGAGTATTCTGTTGAGGAGGAGCATTCTGTTGAGGAGGAGCATATTGTTGAGGGGGAGCCGCTTGCGAATAATGAAAATTTTCATGAAGTTGATGATGTTTGTTCTATTGTTGGATCAGAAAATGAAGAGATATACGAAGATGCACCTTTGGATTTTGATCCAGCTTATCCTCCAATGGAGAAATGGACAAGACATGATCCGAAGAATCAAATCATTGGAAATCCACAAGACGGTGATTTGACAAGAGCACAACTTCGTGCGAAGAATAGGGTATTAAATACCCATCGAGAGCTATGTATGTTTAATGTTTTTATTTCTAAAATCGAACCAAAGACATTCAAGGTTGCATTGGAACACTCTGATTGGGTTGTTGCTATGCAAGTTGAATTGTCGGAATTTGAAAGAAACAAGGTTTGGAGATTAATTCCTAAGCCTGAAAATGTTTCAACTGTTGGATTAAAATGGATTTTTAAAAATAAAACCGACAAAGATGGAAATATTATTCAAAACAAAGTCAGGCTTGTTGTAAAAGGATATTCTCAACAAGAAGGAATAGATTACGAAGAAACTTTTGCCCCTGTTGCAAGACTAGAGGCGGTTCGTATCTTTTTGGCAGCTCACAAAGATTTTGATGTTTATCAAATGGATGTCAAATGTGCTTTCTTAAATGGCGAACTTGAAGAAACTATTTATGTGGAACAACCCCCAGGTGTTATTAACGAAGAACATCCTGATCATGTTTATATTTTAGATAAGGCTATTTATGGGTTAAACCAAGCACCAAGAGCATGGTATGCAACTTTAACTTCGTTTTTGAAGCAATCTAAATTTAAACAAGGATCAGTTGACCCCACGTTATTTCGAAAGAAAGTTGGGAATCACTTAATGCTTGTTCAAATTTATGTTGATGATATTATTTTTGGCTCTACTAACCCTGCTCTGTCTAAAGAATTTGAAGATTTAATGAAGAGTAAATTCGAAATGAGCATGATGGGTAAGATAAACAATTTTGTTGGTTTAAATATTTGTCAAAGCAGAGAAGGAATATACATCAATCAAGAAAAATATACAAAGAATCTGCTTGAAAATTTCGGGATGACAAATAGCACAAAGTTACGAGTTCCAATGGCAATGGGTGTCAAACTAACTCCTTCGTTAGATAAACCCTCTGTTGATCGTACACTATACAGGAGCATGATTGGATCATTACTTTATTTAACAGCCAGTCGACCTGATATCATGTTTTCTATTTGTAATTGTGCTAGGTATCAATCAAATCCGAGAGAACCACATCTCATTGCTGTAAAGAATATGTTTCGTTATCTTAAAGGCACAACTTTGTTAGGATTGTGGTATCCTTCGAAAACAAGATTCTTCATTCAAGCATATTCAGATGCCGATCTAGGAGGTTGTAATCTTGATCGAAAAAGCACAAGTGGTGGTTGTCAATTACTAGATAGAAAGTTGGTTAGCTGGCAATCAAAGAAACAAACATTTGTTTCAATTTCTACTGCTGAAGCTAAATATGTTCCAGCTGCTGCTTGCACATCACAAATAATTTGGATTCAAAGTCAATTAAGAGATTATGCAATTAATATGAAAAAGATTCCATTATATTGTGATTCACAAAGTGCAATAAGAATTTGTCATAATCTTGTGCAGCATTCGAAAACTAAACACATTGCTCTTCATTATCATTTTATAAAAGATCATGTGGAGGAAGGCAATATTGAAGTCAATTTTGTGAAAACAACGGATCAACTTGTTGATATTTTCACAAAAGCTTTGGATGAAAAATCATTTGTTCGCATTTTGGAAGGATTGGGAATGATTAATGGAAACTCTCTTTTACACAAAAGAGAAAGATGATGGTTATTTGGAAATTGTTCAGAGGCGTTGAATACAATTCAAGGCAAATTCGTTCAACGTTCAGCGGTTACTGTTCACGGTCAACTCTTCGTATGCTTCGTATTCGTACGTTTGTCACTTTAGAGAAGATTCAACATTCAGTGGTTACTGTTAATAGTCAACTCTTCGTACGCTTTGTATTCGTCCGTTTGTCATTTGGGAGGACATACAAACTCTTCGTGTCTTTGCAGTCAGTATCCTTTATATTTTTGTGTTGTTTTGTTATTTTCGAAAAATCAAAAACTCAAAAAGATTTTTTCTTTGTTGTGTTATTTATTTTTGAAAAATTAAAAGCAACAAAAATATTTTATTTCAAATTTTTTTGGTATTGTGATGCAGATCTTCATAATTACACGAAGACTTCTTTGTTTTCTTTTCTAGGGTCAGGTATATTACGTTCTTTCGAATCTTTAAACGTTAATCATTCAGAATTAGTTAAGATGTCCCTAGAAGCATGTTGTTGTATGTTGACTTAAGCCTCTAATGATTCTATGTGTATAAAAGAAAGCCTTAATGAAATTTTCATACGAAGATTTCTTCCCAATCAGGCGTGTATTCACATTAGTCTCCTGAGCTACCTGAATCTTCTCATGTGAGTTAAGAGTCTCCTGTTTTGTCTAAATATAATAGAGATAGACTTCGTTTCTTACATCAATCTTTTTTCAACAAAAATTCTATCACACTCAAATACGAAGGGATATGTCCTGGAGGTCTTTGATAAAACCAATCAAAACTTAGACATATCAAACTCTGTGTTTATGATCTAACATCATGAGATCGTGATTAAAGTGAAACCCACAAATCTATCCACTTAATGAATTGATGGGGAACTATGTTCCATATTTTACGAAACTTTTGTTTCAGTACCTCTTTTCTAAACTCCAAATCATATTCATTTCTTATGTGTGGTCTTGATCAAACATTCGAACCTCATGATGTTAGTTACCCAACAAGATCCAGTAAATTTTTTTTCATGAATATGATTTCCGTGTGAGTTTAATTAGCAAATTCCTATTACTTTAAAAATTTTCAATACCAACTTGTCACTGACTTCACTGGTCAAACAAGTAATTTCTGTTACAATTGATCACCTTATGTTTAGGTTGATATGTAACAAAATTTTCGAAGTCACCTATGAGGCCTTACAAAAGATACCCTTCAAAACTTTTCAACAAGTTATCGATTGTATTTCACGAGAAACCACAAAAGCTGTTGATTATCTCTCTTGATAATTAATGAAGTAATCTTTGCCCGGGATTCAACTACCTTTGTGTCAAATAAAATTTTGACATCACAAAATTCCAATTTTTTTTTTTAAATTTGTTTCTTGTCTAACTTTCTTTGGAACACTGCACTCACGAAATCCTTGAGGATATGAGTAATACCAGCTCAGGCTGATGATTTCAAACATCTGGCATATGACTTCGCTTTTCATCCCAAAAGTGAAAGAGCTTAACCTCAATCCGAAGGGGTCCGACAGTTACAATTCTCTTGGGGCAAACAAACAGGTTGTATTTCAATGACGTATCGTATCGTATCCTACTTTTACGGAGATGGGACAGTTACTTTTTGATGCATGGCTATTTCTACGGAGTAGTGGTTCGATTTTCAAGGTGCCATGTCAACATTCATTAAATGCTATCCCACTTTTAATTCAAACGGAAGGGTTACATATAAAAAGGGGGGGGTTCATGAGTCTTTTGTCACTTTACGATTCTAAAAGAAAATTCCTAATTCTCTCTGCAAATTCAAACTCTCAAAACCCTAACAATGGCGACTGCTAATGTTCATGTTGATCCTTCACAAAATACTGATGAATTCACTTCCATGCCCATTATGAAGATCCTGGGTACTAACTATCAAGTTGAAGGTGATGTATCAAAGTATCCTGACGAATTGAAGATGATGGTGACTGCCTTGAAAAGTTCAGTATTATCCATGGCGATGTTCAACTCCTTTTCCGTACTAATCTCTTAGTTGTCTCAGGTTGGTTCAACTGCTTCTGTTGCTAAGGCGTTTGATGCAATTGTGTTTCACCTCATCAATGATAAAAAGGTCAAACTCACCAAGAAACTCTTTTGTCAAATTCTGGATATCCCCAATACTCCACCATTTGAGGAATTTACTTATCCTCAAATTGTTCATATGTTCAATGAGATGGAACATCAACCTCAGTTATCAAGAATTAGTGATTTCAAGAAGTCAAGTCTTCCTAGTATGTGGAATTCTTTGTTTGGTATCTACCTAAGATGCTTAACATGACGAACAGTGGGTCTTGATAAAGGACAAATGGAAGTATATGCCATGGTTGCAGGGCTATACTATGACTTACCGGTAGATTACTATTCGCAATTATGGGCAGAATTCCAGAAAAGTGTTGAAAATACTGATGCAAAGCATGAAATTTTGTGTGCAAGATACTGGAGCTTGATCTTGCAATATTTTTACAACAAGGGAGGTATTTTGGTGTCTAATGATGATGAGAAGGCTACTTTTCATCTATATGTTATTCCAAAGGATGTAGTTGATGATGTGGATATATTTCCGAAAGTTGCAAGAATTCCTGATGTAATGCTGAAGAAGGTGGATCCTACTAATTCTGTGTTTTTGGCGTACAAAAAAACAATAGATACCACAGTTTTATCTGGTATTCTATTGGAAAAGGAGAAGAAGAAATCAAGGAGAGGAAAGAAAGATGAATCTGGTTCTTCTGAGAAACCAATCAAGAAAACGAAGACACAAAAATCTCCTAAAAAGAAAGCTGCAGATGTTGATGACTCTATTCCATAAGATGTCTCAGTTGTTGATAATACAATGGATGATTCTCCTATAATTGACGAAACTCAGGAGAAAGCAACTATCCCTTTCAAAACTGGAGTTTTTCGAAGAATTAAGGTGAAATCTAAAAATTCACGAAAAGTTTCACCTCATGTTGTTCGTAAATCACATGTCACACATCAAGGGGTTATTATCAGGGAGGTTCTAGCGCCTGTTTCTCCATCTTTGAAGAAACGACGGGCTGAAAACATTGCAAAACATTTACAACAGAAGAAACCCAAGAAGTTACGAAATTTGATTCTTGGAAATATTTTAATAGATGAAGAAGAAGTCATTCCTGACACTCCGGAAGCAATTTTGGTTGGTGACAATTCGAAGGCTGATGACATCAATGTAAACGTATCTAATATGGATACGAATGTCATTACGGGTTCATATAATGTGAAGCCTGACGATTATGAAAATGCGAAGATTGAGAGTCCACAAACTGTGAAGGGTGATGATCAAGGTATTGTTATTCCAACTTCTGAAATCATTGTGTCGTTACCTCCAATTACCTCTACCACTGATTCACCTACTTTCAAAAACATCATCAATACCCCTTTTACTTCACTCTTTTCATCTCAATCCACTGATCCACCAAAAACAACCTCACATGTTGATGATACAATGGAAAATGAAACTGATACTGAAGGTTTTGGAGGAACCTTTGAAGCATTACAGTTTGATGACATAGAAGAAGATTTTCCAGATCACATGTTGATGACCATGAAGCAATTTTAAATTTTAAATTCAAAGTTGAATTCGATTTTGCAAACTCAGGCTGATATAGGGGGTAGCTCATATGTTTCAAGTTTGGAGGTGGATTCTATGTTGAAAGTCTTTGAAGGACGTGTTACAACCAAAGTTTTTGGGATGATACGGGAATCTGAAGCAACGGTGTTGGAGAAAGTTGATCTTAATGATCAAACAAATGATAATAGAATGAGTTCTCAAAGAAAGGATTTCTTACACGAAGTGAAGGACTTGAAAGTTGTCATGAGAGAAAGGCATGTTTTGTATTTTCAAGAAGTAAAGAAAGTTCGTGAAGATGTTAATCTACAAATTGCAGAACTTTGGGAAGATATGCAGAAGGAAGTTTAGGTTGTACAACAAGATTATGCACCCATCAATCAAAAAGTTGACATTATCTGTAATGTTATCACTAGATTTGTCAAGCTATATGAAACAATGAATCCTCAGGTCGTCAATCTTTCTGAACAGGCTGCGAAACATTTTGATGAATTGGTTAGTTTGTTAAAGGAACTGAAGGATTTATCAGTCAAACCAGTGTTATCCTCTCTCATTACTCCGAAATTTTTATCCCAGAAATTTGTGCAATTCGAAGCAATATTGCACAAACAATTATCACCTCTTGTTCGTATTTCCAGCCTTCTTCCAGCAGTATCGGATGCCCCATCTGCTTTCACAGGGGTGCAAGGGGGAGAAAAGAAGATAGAATTTATGAAGGCTGGGGAAATATCAAAGAAAGCCTAGAAATCAAGACTGATGCGAAGGTAGTGGGAAAGGTATTTCTTTCGAAAGTTTCTACTACAAAGCCAATAATAGTTTCAGCTGGTCAAATTACTTCGACTGTGATTACTACAACCCCAATAACAAGACCACTTTTGAAAGGTGTTGTTATTGGTGAATCAATTGGTAGTGCTTCAAAATAGAAGACTGTGATAACTGAGACAACTTCGAAAGATAGAGGTACAGGGATCTAGGTAGAAAAGACCAAAGAAGAAAGGAAAGTTGAAATTGATGATGAATTAGAAAAGATGCGACAACTTCAGAGCATTATGGCTATTCGTGCTCAAGATCCATCAAAGCATGATAAAGGAGATCCATCAAAGCAGTACAATTATGAAACAATTAAAGCCAGAGTTATGTTTGATCACATATACTCATTTGAGAAGATTCTGAAGAAAAGCTATGTGGTCACTAATTCTGATTCAAGTAAGTTGGATTTTCCTATGAATGATATGATGTTCATCATGTCTCAATTCAAAGCAGAGGTTAAGTCTAAAGATGCTGATGAAGGGAAAAAGTTAAAAATTCGTTTTCATGCAGTATTGGGAAAAGCACCTGAAGAGGTCTGGTCACTGGAGAAAATAAAGAAAGTTATCAGTATCAAAAGAGATGTAGTTTTTGAAGAAGTTATTTAGAATATCAGATACACGGTGATCAGATCAAGTGGAAAAGTGTGTGACTTTACCATAGCAGATTTTCCATTGATGAATTTGTATGATCTTATACAAATTGCTTTGTTGCTAAAGGACAAGTCATTTTCCTATCTTCAAGAAATAGAACTGATGTTTTCAAACTTAGATGCCGACACATCAAAGTTTTCATTGAAAACTATTTTGAGTGCCTTGCTCAAACAGATGTGGAGTTGGCAATGGCAAAAGGAATAGAGATTACTGCACCAATGGCACCCACGAAAAAACAAGTAGATCTGAAAAAATTTGAAGATGGTGAAATCTGCTTAAAGCCATTAGGAGTTGTCTTCGTAGGAAAAGACAAGGCAGGAAGGGCTAAAAGATTTTTATTCTAAACTTGCGAAGTAGAGAGATACAACACTTCTCAATATGCGAATTTAATTGTTCGTATGAACCACTGTAGAAAAACAAAGAGGGAGATAAGAAGGAGATTAAGAAGGTTATTTCATGGTATACAAAGATACGAAGGATTATGATGTATTCAATCCAACTACTGACCAACTGATGACTTCGACTTTGATTACAAAGGGGGAGATTGTAAGAGTAAAAATGTTGTAATAAGTCGAAGGGTGTAGGTTGTCATATAAAGGGTTTCATGTCTTCGTATGTTATGTATTTATTTTACTAAGGCAATGTATTAAGTGCGCTTCACGCTTAGTCCTTAGTATATATTTTGTATGCTTTGTTCTCCTATAAATAGGAATCTTTACTAGAGGAGTAGATAACGTTTTTACAGATTTTGTCTAAGAATTCTCTGTAAACACAATGCATAATATTGAGCTGAAAACAAATTGTATTTACATCCTTGTGCAAATCTCTCATACTTTCATAGATTCATACTCTGATTAATTTCATTCTCGAATTCACGATTCAACAGGGTGGTTTTTCTATTCCTAACGATACTACCCGAGGCCGACTCCCAATGTAACGCCCTAAATCAGGTATGACTTGAAAACCCTCGATGAGTTCCAACTTGGGCAGAAATGGTCCCTTGGAGTACGCCAGGCGTACTTATGGGTATGCTTAGCGTACTTTGCATAAGTGATCGCGGGGACATTTTACGTACGCAGGGCGTACGTAAGGGGACGCCGGGCGTACATAATTAAAGGCCAAAACCCTAAATCCGAACTTGATCCTTATTCAAACACCTTTTAACCTCTTGGACCAAACCCTATCAGCCACTTTATCCTTATTTCGTCTACTTTCAGTTGAATTAGTGTGAGAGTGATATTTTGAGCTAAAAAGAAGGATTTTGGTGGCCATTTCGGAGTCCTTTCAAGAAGGAGAGTTGCTAGGCAAGCTTGGGACGGTTTGGTGCCTGAAGAATCTGCATTATTGTCATCTTGCAAGGCTTCTGGAGGTAAAAAGCTTGCCCATTTCCATTTAAATCCTTAGATCTAGCTAGGATTTTCTAGTTTTGTCCCGTTGGTTGATTTTGGACCTCTTTTGGTGAGTTAAGCAACTCCATGAGATGGGAATGACATATCTGAGGTCCCTTGGTCATTTAGAAGCATAAAAATGAATTCTTTGTGGATGTATTAGTCTCATGCATTGTTTAAAGACCTTGGAAAGGTCTTAATGGAGGTGTTCTATTGTCCAGACATGTAAATAGAATTGTTGATGATCAGAAGCTATGGTGGAATAAATGTCAACAATATCAGAGGATTATGTGGTTGGAGAAGGCAGTTCCCCCTTGGCTTGTGAGCAGCCTGCAGAAGTGTCTTAGACTTGGAGTGTAGGATTTGGATCAGAATAAGGTTCTTTTTGGATTGCAAATGGGAGTCCTTCTTGAACCGAAGATGGTTCCTCCTAGGATAAAGAATGTGTGATAACCATTGGATCAGTTCTTGTGTCAATATTTTCTTCTTCATCTGATTCAGAGGAAGCATTTGATGGATTAGAGCCTCTGCGGATGGAAAAGGGAGTTGCATCTTCAAGCACTGGAACCTGGTTAGTTGTCATAAGAATTGGAGTAGTGCTTTCCCCCTTAACTAGCGAGGTGAAAGTTCCGTGTGACAAGTCATCGTATATGGAGGGTCCAGAAACTTCTGCATGTTGTTGCTGAGCTTTCGAAGACACAATAATTTTGGACAGTTGAGTAGTCTCTACGGGGTCAAAAAGGTCGTCATAGTTAAACTTCAACTATGTTGAGAGGACCCGAAGAGGCTGGGATATCTATTTCCTGGATTGCTTTCATTTCACTTGAATGAGCAGTGTTGCGGACGTAATAGTCATCGAAATTGACATCAAAGCTTTCAACTATTAGTCGCGTGCGTTTGATAAGAACTATGTATGCCACCTTTTTTTAGTAGCCATGAAATATGCCTTTATTTGATTTTAGTGAAAATTTGTTAAGGTGATCCTTGTTGTTGATCACAAAACATCTACACCTGAATATGTGAAAGAATCGGACATTCGGTTTTCGATTGTTGAGGCCCTCATAAGGTGTTTTGTTGAGACGCTTGCAGACAATGCTTCGGTTTTGGACAAAGCATGTCGTTGCCACTACTTCAGCCCAGAAGTATAAAGGAAGGTTTGCAAAGTTTAACATAGATCTGGCTGTTTCTACTAGAATATGGTTCATTCGCTCTACTACTTCCTTTTGTTGTGGTGTGTAAGGAGCAGAGAAGTTGTGACTGGTACCTTTAGAAACCAAGAAACTATCCAAGAGATGATTAGTGAACTCGGTTCCGTTGTCACTTCGGATTCTGCAAATTGGTAACTTGATTTGGAGTTCAATTTCTTTTATGAAGTTTATTAGAACCTGCGGTGTTTTGGAGTTGAGTCTCAAGAAAAAGACCCGTGTGAAACGAGTGAAGTCATCAACTATAACTAGTATGTACTTCTTGTGATGGAGACTGGCTATGGTAGATGGACCTTAGAGATCAATCTGCAGTAGTTCTGGAGGTTCAGAAATTGATGAATCAATGACCAATGGATAACTTCCCTTTGATTGTTTTCCACACTTACAAGCTGGGCAGAGTGTTTCATTGATGTACTTCTGAATTGGGAGGCCTCGGACGAGTTTTTCTGTGACAAGGTTGTTGATGTACCAAAATTTTAGATGAGCTAGCTTGCGATGCCACAACCAGCTAACTTCATATACGACTTTGGATAGGAAACATAGTTGCGGTTTTCCAATGATCAATAAGACATCCAAAGGATACATGGTCCCTTCGGATTTGGATTTGATCAAGCAAGTGATGTTATCGCTTGTCATGATGTAACAATATTCATTATCAAACTCAACCTGATAACCTGCTTTGCATAGTTTGGCCTAAACTGATGAGATTATGCTTGAGGCCTTCTACGTAAGCAAACTTCTATATTGAGAAGTTCCCTGTTGTTAATACACTGTAACCTTGGATGATGTCGTTGGAGTTGTTACCAAATGTGGCATGTCCTCCAATGTTGATAATCTTGAAATCCTGAAGGTATGCTTACCTTGCGGTCATGTGCAAGGATCAGCCACTATCGATCAGCCATTCATCTTCTTGTTCCTCCTTGCACAAGGCCTGAAAATTACACGGTTAGTTTGGGAACCCAAAAAGTTTGGAGCCCATGGTTACAAGTGAATTCTTCAAAGATGCATGAACAGTGATTGTGGGGACAGGTTTTGTATAAACTTTAAGACCTAGACCTGGGTGTTTTGAGGTTTTTTTTAGATTTTCGAGGTTTTTAAAAGTTACGAGGTTTCGAATGACTACAAGATTTTGGAGGATTACGAGTTGGACTTGATTTGGTCAACTCTGATAATAAAATCCAAAGGTGAGATTTTTCTCATTTTGCCAAACATTATACTTGGTCAGCGGTCCAAAGGGTGTGGTGTGAGGCTTGTGACCAGCCCTAGAATGATATTTGACAGAGTTTCCCTTGGGTTTTGAAAAAGTTTAGGCATTGGACTTCCTCCTAGGTTTAGATCTTTTGTCTGAATTAGCTTTCCTCATAGATTGTGTTTGTTTGTTAAATTGACGTGACATTGAAAGTGTGGGAGTAAGAAAAATTACTTTCCATTTTTGGTCATCTAAGGAATAGTTTTTAATGCGATATCTATGAAAAGATTTGACACTCTTTTGTGACTTGTCAGGAGATTTTGAAAAAGCTTTTGAAACTGTACACTCCTGTTTGTCTATTTTCTCGATTGGAGTGTTTTTTTTTAAATCTAATTATATTTTTCAGGACCTTTTTGTTTTAAGGTTTTGGTTTTATTATTTGAAAAACTATCTTGATTTTTCCCACGATTTTTGATTTCCTCATTGAAAGCTTGTTTTGCCTCTGTTTTTGGGGAACCGCTGTCAGTGAGGTTTAATTGCGGTTTCCTTGAAAATTTTGACTCTTTTTGAAAACAAGGACTTGAGTCATTTGAATTAGAAGAAACATGACTTTGAGAGCATTGACCATATTCAATATTATCTATGGGCAATTCATGAAGAATTAGTTGAATGGTCATGGTACTCTTGACTTTGGTCTGTGGTAAAGAAGCTTGAACAACTACAGAGTAAGTCAGAGATGGTTCTTTAGTGGGACACCTTATGGATAGTAATTTCGGTTTGAGACTACAGCTAGAAGGACTGTGGTCTGAGGACAAGGCTGGACAGTTCATAAGAACTTCGGGTCCTTCCACAAGGATTTCCTCATCGACAACTGATGAGACCTGAGAGTTGGGATAAATTGTGCCAACAATTGTTATTTGATCACATGGAAGATCTGAGGTTTCAAGAAGAACTTCCTTGACGAAACAATTATTACTCAGATTGTGAAGTCTACCGAAGTAGGCTCTAATGTCTTCTGGAAAGGTCTTGTCATTCACTGGGAAGTGAAACTCTCGATCAGGAGGGACATAGGGATGGTCTTTGTTAAATCAGCGTGATGAGTCCTTTACGGTGGAATACCTATTGGACCAACCCTAATTATACGTATTGTCTACGGTTCCATTATTAACAAGATTTTCAATGGCTTCACTTTCAGTAAACAACTTTTAGATTAATAAAATCAAACGTACAATTTCTTTTTGTGCTAAATCCCTCTGATCTAAAGTTATTCCTAATTGGGTTTCACATAACATTCTTGCATCCTTTTCTAATACTAAATCTCTTTCTAACATGGCCACTTTGAGTGTTTTGTCTTCTATACGTCCTCTTACATGGAACATTTCCTGGGATGTTATGTTCTTCTTATCTAGGGCCTTGTTATAGTCTGAAAGGATGGTAGCACAAGTGTTATTAAGGTTGTTTAGGAAGGGTTGACAATCATGCATGTTATAATGAAGAGTTTGAATCATAAGTTTTACCTGTTCGACTATGCTCAGAGTTTCGTCCTTTCCATATAGCAGTAGTTCTTTTCAAGCTTGGTCGAACCATCTTCATCCGTAGTTGCCAGCATGCAAATCTTACCTTTGCCTTTGATGTTGAAGCCTTCATCCTCATCACTCGAAGACCATACTTGATGATCTCTTTTCACTTGGGCCACATATGCCCTTCCCTTTTCTTTTTCATCAATCTTATGTGTCATTTGGTGATAAAAGGCTTTGTCCTTCGCAACATTTTCTTTATAGTCCTTAGCAAAATGATTCTCTTTGTCGCACTTATGACAAATGACAACATCTTCTTTAACTTCGGCCGTGGGACCAGAGTCATTTGGTTTAGCAAGTTATAGTATCTCCTTAGCTTGATGAGAATTTATAGATTGTGAAGATTGATGAAGGTGTTTTGGGTATCGAGGGTGATTGTTTTAAGGGTTGAAATTTTTGTTAAAATGAGGCTTAGTGAACTATTGATTTTGTGCGAAAGGAAGTTGGATGTAATCGATTGAACTGCTGACTGAAAAGAGCAATAGCATTCTGGAATTATTCTTCATCATCATACTCTATGTCAGCTTTGTAAGATTGCGGTGGGTTTTCATAAGAAAGAGAGTAGGATTAAGGATTTATGTTTTGTGGATCTTGGGCCAAAAGAGCAAGTGGCCCTCCGAAGTTAGCACAATCCTTGAGCACGGTTGATTCTTGGGCTTGGAGTTCTCCTTATAGTTTGAAAAGAGAGAGTGAGTGAATTTTCCTGTCACCTTAGACTATCATCTTTGTTGTAGCCTAGTGTTTCCCTAAACCATTGAGAAATTAGAGATTGGTTGCATGGTTGCTGTGAATAGTGCCAACATTTGACAATTTGGTAACAATGAGGTTGAATATCTAGAAAGAGTCCACACAGCTTTCACCCGCATGAGCTTTGAAGCTATTGAACTCCTTGAGTGCGGTGGTGAGCTTCTTATCTTATGCCTGCTCTGAACCTTCATACAAATTCTTGAGAACTTCCCAAATCACTTTGGTTGATTTGGAATTAATGATAATGTCGAAGTTGTCAGGAGCAACTCCACGAGATATTTCATAAAAGGCAATTGCATCATTTTCCATCTTATCGGGATCATCCTTAGTGGGATGATTCATGGCAGGTTAGCCTTGACCAAGTTTGGCTTGAGCACCGGCGGCTTGAACTAGAGTAAGAATAAGGACATCAGGTCCTTCTTCTATATATTTCCACACATATCGTCTAAGTCTTCTTGGATATCTCTCCATCCTCCGTGACCAGTGATGATACTCGCTTGCCACCAGTATTGGAGCTCTATTCGAACCTCCAACATTGTTGGAAATGTTAATAGATAATACTTGTGCCATATTTCCTTGTTTTTGATTTTTTTTAAGAATGAGCTTTAGTGGTATAGAAGGCTTTTCAAAACCAGAGTTTTGTTCAAAAAGAAACCACTTTGGCTCTGATACCAACTGTTGAGAGAAAAACTTTTAAGAAACACACTTAAACAAACGTTAGAACAAGTTATAATGTGGAATAATTTTAACTCAAAGGATCTTAAAGCTCAACAATAATAAGAAGTTAGAGCTAGAAAGTTAGATAATTAGATGCGGAAAAAGTAAGGAAATATAAATGACAACAAGTACTATATCAAGTAAACACTAAGCTGATTGTTAACGAGGATTGCATTCAAACCAAGTTAGTAAGTGTGATCAACTTATAGTGATTAAGTCAAGAGGGACTTGCTACCAATGAGAGATTATAATCTTAAGATTAGAGTTTAAGTTCTGTAAGATCTTGAGAAATAAGAGAGTAATAAGAGAAGATATAAGATATAAGATGTAAGAGATATGTGTGTTGCAACTGAATCAGATGACTCTATTTATAGAGTTCCGAATGCATTATAGGGAAATAAACAAAGTATATAAGGAAGTGTCCATGCAAGTTACACTAGACAATACATAGTAAAAACATAAGTTAAAAACACTAAGTCTTTGTTATTAGAGGAAGGTTGCAGATGACTTTAACGCTTCATGTTGCAGTAGCAGAATCAACGTTGAGGTAGTGAGGAGAGACCTCGGATTGAGGTTCAAGAGGGACACTTCTTGATTCAACAATATTGTTGTGTGTGATTTGATGAGTAAATAGCACAAGCATATTAGTCGAAGTTTATCCGTTCCTTTTACCCTAAATGGGATAAAATTAGGGATGAACAATTTTTCCCAAATCCCGATCCCGTACCAGTACCATACCGGAACCGGTACCAAACCATACCGAATGTAAAAGTATGGGACTATTCCCGGTACCGGTACCGGTGATGTTAATTCGGTTCGGTACTCGGGATTGACTTTCGATCAAATTCAGTTTTCAAGAAATCGGGAACGGTACGGGTCGGTGCCAGTTCGGTCCCACGCTCATCCCTAGATAAAAATGATATAGGTGGGCCTCACAATGATTTAGTAATGACACCCTAAGCGCTTGGCTAAGCCTGGACTAAGTTGATTTGTTCAATTGTAGTCTGAGTGAGTCGTCGTAAATCAGAAGTGGAAACAACACATGGACAAAGAGAATGATTATTATCCATGTCTCATGTCCATACGATATCTTGTAGAACGCCGGAATATTTGATCCCTTATCTAAAGGACGCATTATTGATAAGATCGGAGTTCGACAAAGACTTTTGAAAGCTACGATTGCTAATCAAATTCCGAAGTCATACTTGTAATAATAGTTATTTGACTTATCCAAGTATGAGACTGTTGGACTAGGTTTCTAAGCCCATAACTATAATTGGTATGTACTTGATTTGATATGTAGCATGGTCCTTTTGGGTTGCTTTCACTCATGCAACTTGACAGGATGACTAATGGAGAGAGAGAGAGAGAGAGAGAGAGAAAGGGTAGGATTTATTATATGAATAATAAATTGGTACTCATAATGATTTTATTAATATATTATAAGATTAATATATTATTTGGAAATCATATTATTAATTAGTAATTAATCAGAAATTAATTTGATATTAATTTTAGGATTAAAGGAACTGATTAATAATGGAGGGGCTGTTTTGCAAATCCTTGATAGTTGTAAAACTGGGCTTAAGACTCCTTGTAAGTGGAGTGGACGAAATTTATGGGTGAACCCATAAGATTTCATCCAAGGGTTCACTAAGGTGGTCCATGGTTTCTTTGGGCTTAAGTTAGGAACTAGCATTTCCTTATTCAAGTCAAGCTTAAAGGTTAAGCAACCTAGCCTTATATAAACCCCTTTAACCTAAGGAATATTGGCCCTATGACTTCTAAGAGTTGCCCTAGCCGATTTCTTATCTCTCATTGTCATCCTTGTTGTGTTGAATGTTTGTGAATCCATTAGAGGTGCAACACTTTGGGCACTAAGCTTTCAAGAGTCATAGTGGTTCTTGTTATTGCTACATAACAAGTAAGGTAATCATTTAACCTTATGTTGAATATTTTAGTGTTGCGTCTTGGGTTATTTGTTTTGTAATCGGATTGGGCTTATCCATCCGTAGTTATCTAGAATAGTTTCCTTTATCTAGATAAGTTAGGGTTTTGTTATAAATATATGCATGCATGTATGCGTATATAAAAGATTAGTCGTACACGTTGATTCTTGTAACCCTAATATTTACCTCTACAGATTGAAGTTCTTAATCGAGCTCTTCTGGGGTATTTTGCATTAATCATTCGACATCTTCATTGCAATACTTGTGTTCTTATTTACGCTCTTATTAATATTTTGCTTAGAATCATACGATCCTGATAGAACGTTGTTCTAACAATTGGTATCAGAGTAGGAGATTGTGTTCGTCGATACACTTCTCTTCTGTATTCACAAATAGTTAGGGTTTCCACTTTTATCGAAGTCGTCGTCTTCTTAATGACGACTACTCAGCCTTTGATAAAACCCTAATCTTAAGTTTACAGGTAAGATTCTAGCAGCTCACCATGTCTCATGAAGATACGCATACAAACCCTATTAACATCTCAAATAGCATTAGTTCTACAACCAGAGTACCCATACTCTACACTCAAGACTACGAAGTATGGGCTCATCACTTTGAAGATTATGTGGTTGGATCCGAAGATAATGGCTATATCATCTGGGAAGCTATTGTTCTTAGACCGTTCGTGCACTCAGAAACAAAACACCATCGTCAAGACACAGAAAGATTACAGCAAGTTGGTAACAGATGTTCAAAAGATGTCGCAAGATGAGAAGGACAAGATTCTGTGTAATGTCAAAGCCATGCGAATGATAAGATTCGCCTTACAATCTGACACCTTTCGGCTTGTAGGCTCATGCACAACTGCTAAGGAAATCTGGGATAGGTTGAAGGAACTCTACTCAACTGATGAGGATCTGGAACACTCCATTCAAACTCTGTTGCTGTCAGAATTCGGGGCATTTGAACAGAAACCTGAAGAGAAGCTCATTCAGACCTTTGATCGGTTCAATCATCTTTTAAGTAAGATGATCAAGCATGGAATTGAAAGGAAGGTGATCGAACAGAAAGTTACATTCATGAACGGGCTCAGACCAGAATGGATGGCTGTGGTTTCCACTGTGAAGGCGCATGAACAGTTCAAATCCTACTCTCTAGCGAAACTAGTTGGAATACTGAAGTCACATGAAAGTGTTGTAACTAAGGAGGCGAAGTGGTCTCTAGAATGGGATCGCTGGCTCTTGTCTCTAAAGGAAAAAGTACTGTTGAGGAAGAAGAAGAGTCAGACATGTCAGAATGTGATCTTACAAGTGAGGAGTATGCTCTGATGATAACAAATCCAAAGAAATTTGCAAGAAGAAAATTTCCTACCAATAAGAACCGAAATTGGCAAGGAAGTTACAGTTCCGAGAAAGTAAAAGAAGAACCGAAAGGCTCTTCCCAAAAGGTGGAAGAGAAAAAGGAAAACAAACTTGCAATAGACTCTGGATACGACTGCAATTACTGTCACGGCAAGAACCACTTTGTCAAAGATTGCATGTTAAGAAAGATGGCCGAGAAGAAAGATGGTGAAGACGATGAAGCGTATTATATGCGAAAACTTGAAGAAGTCAAAAAGAAAAAGGCTTCCAACAGCTTGATGAATGCTCTAGTTGTACAAGAAAATGCAGGGGAAGACGAGTTTGGCGGCGTAGAAGTCTGGTCAACAGATTCTGAAGACGAAGAGGTTAGAAGACCCACGCACGGAAAGGCGTTTCTGGAAAAAAATGGAGGTTCTGGTGGAAAATGCTTGATCGTCACTACTGGACCATCAACCAAAAGTGCAGACACAGAACCGAACATGACTGAGAACAAGTGTTTTGCAGCCAAGCCAGTAAGTGAGAAGATCAACGACTGCGATCGATTGATCAAGAAGGTACATTCTCTCCTTGAATCTCTTAAAATTTCCAAAACTAAATATCTAGAAGAATTAAATGAACTAAACTTTAAATTTAACAACCTAAGTAGCAGCCTCATGCAAACCCGCTTAGCAAACTCTAACCTAACTGACCAACTCGACAAGGTGTCTTCAAAAAGTGAGGAGAGAAGGATCTGGATTGAGCAGAAGGAAGCGGAGTTAGTTAGGGCTAAGGATGAGAGTATTTATTTGCAAAGAGACAATTTGAAATTATTAAAACAAAGAAATGTTTTCTGTTTAATTGCTAAGCGTCTTTATACTAATATTGCTCAATTACATCTTAATTGTGAAATTGGAAAGAAAATACATAAAATGATTTTGTCCTTTCTTGAATTTAAGGAAGACGATGTTATAGCAGAGTGTGAATCAAAAGTTTCCTCTGAAGAAACATCCATGTCATATAGCCTAGGTTTAGATAAGATAGAAACTTTCATCGATTCTAAGGAACATAAAAGTATGTTAAGAGATATCTTAGATGAAAATGATAGGATGAATATTAAAACCGAAACTATACAAAAATTCGATGAATCAAATGCCAAAATCGTCAAGGATAATAAAAGGGAAATCTTCAGAAAAGTCCCAATATTTACGGAAAAGTTACACTTTAGTCCCAAGATTTTTTTTTGAACGAAAAAGTCCTGAAAACCGGCAAAAATTTGCAGTTTGACCCTTTTTGACCGGTTGAAACCGGTACCAAACTAATTTGGGACTATTTCGTAAACTAATCCAAAATATTGGGATTTTTCAGTAAACAAAAAATATTAGGACTTTTCTGTAAACAAAAATATTAGGACTTTTCTATAAACAAAACCTTAATTATTATTATTGTTATTATTATAATTATTATTATTATTATTATTATTATTATTATTATTATTATCATCATCATCATCATCATCATCATCATCATCATCATCATCATCATCATCATCATTATTATTATTATTATTATTATTATTATTATTATTATTATTATTAAAAATATAAATAAGAATACTTTTTTTTGAACTTGTTATTATTAATATTGTTACTAATACATATAAATGTATTTAAATGAAAAAATAATATTAATGACATTGTTTAAGGGTGGAGGTGGAGGAGATGTTGCTGCCTTTAGCATTGAAATCATGCATGTTTGCTTGTATATTTTTACTTTTTATATGGCCATTTCACATTTGTTGTTATTGTTTTCAATTAAAAATAATAATACTTAACAATTTAAAAGAAGTTGCATATTTGTAAAATTCTTTATAAATAGTTTAAGTTAGAAGGATTTCTCACTTTGTATATAAAAATGTTTACAGTAGAAGGATTATTTTCCAAATCCAACAGATCCACTACAAACATCTACATAGGTAGCCCATATCAAAATTCAAAAATATTAATTACAATATCTTGTTCAATAAAAAGTAATAGGACATGTTTTTTGGATTAATACTTTTGAATTTTGAATAATACTTTTGAATTATTCCTATTACTTTTTGTTAAACAAAATATTGTAATTAATACTTTTGAATTTTAATATACGTTACTTATGTAGATGTTTGTAGTGGATTTGTTGGATTTGGAAAGTAATTCTTCAACCTTAAACAATTTTATATACAAAATGAGAAACTCTACTACCTTAAACTATTAATATGCAACTTCTTTCAAATTGTTAAATATTAATATTCTGAATTGAAAACAATAATAACAAATATGAAATGACCATATACAAAGTAAAAATATACAAGTAGACATTCACGATTTCAATACTAAAAACATCACCATCTCCTCCACCTCCACCCTTAAACAATGTTATTAATAATATTTTTTTCATTTAATGCATTTATATGTATTAGTAATAATATTAAAAATAACAAGTTCAAAAAATAGTATTCTTATTTATATTTTTAATAATAATAATAATAATAATAATAATAATAATAATAATAATAACAATAATAATAATTAAGGTTTTGTTTATAGAAAAGTCCTAATATTTTTGTTTACAGAAAAGTCCTAATATTTTTTGTTTACTGAAAAATCCCAATATTTTGGATTAGTTTACGAAATAGTCCCAAATTAGTTTGGTACCGGTTTCAACCGGTCAAAAAGGGTCAAACTGCAAATTTTTGCCGGTTTTCAGGACTTTTTCGTTCAAAAAAAAAATCTTGGGACTAAAGTGTAACTTTTCCGTAAATATTGGGACTTTTCTGAAGATTTCCCATAATAAAATTATAATAGATAATTCTTTTGAATTTGAAACAGAGAGTGAGATGAGTGAAATCTCAGTAGAGGATGTTGTTGATTGTTCTGAGTTTGTGAATAATGAAGCTAAGAGTGAAAAAACTCTTATTTCAGAAAACTCAGTTGAGTTTGCTCGTCTGTTAAAAGAACAGAAACCAAAACTCAAAGAAAAGGTTGTGGTTTATCAGAAGGTACAGACCGTACCAAACCAAGTTTATGCTGTGACTGGAGTCACTCACAGAAAAACAACTGAATTAAGGACGATAGTTGAAGAGGATAATGCTGAAGGATGCGAAGACTATTTCTGGTCTGCTCCCATTGACAATGCAGATGAGACTATGGGTCTGTCTGAGAGAACCACGTGGAGAGTCAAAGGACAATACATACCAGAACCCATCAATAAACCTTCATGTTTCGATATTCCCAGCACAAGCGGAACGAAAGATGTTCCTGAAGAACCATCAATGCAACCTGATGCTCCAATCGAAAGAAAAGAACCGAAAGGTCCACTCAAGAGACAAGAAGCATCGACAGTTCAAACTAAGGAACGCACCAAAACCAGAGTAGAAGACAAGAGAATGAAGGAGAAATCAAAGCCAAGTTTCAATGTTCACAAATCTCAGAAGGAGCTAGCTGAACAGAAAAGACTCAGAAATCAGCGATATGCTTCGAATCTAAATGAACGGAAAAGGCATTGGAATTCTAAAAATCCTAACTACGAATCTCCTAGGAAAGAATCCATGGATAAAGGGAAGCAAAAGTTAAAGGAAGATTTTGCTCCTAACTCCTATTATTCCAAATCCCAAAACCGAAAGTCAAGTCTCGGTTCTAAACCAAGTTTCGGTTCTCAACCGAGTTTCGGTTCTAAACCAAGTTTCGGTTCTCAACCGAGTTTCGGTTCTAGACCAGGTTTCGGTTATCGACCCAAGTTTAGTCCTAACACAAGACTCAGTTCTAACACCGGTTTCAGTCCCAATTCTAGATATGGATCCTCCAGGTTCCAATATCAACATAAGTGATCCTCCCCTAAACCTAAGAATCAAACGAAAAATACTAAACCAACTAATGAAGATACATTAAAATTTAAAGAAGATAAAACAAAAATTAAGGTGTTTACTATCAAAAGAAAAGATCAAACAACTCTCGTCAAAAGAACTTATTTTGTTGATGCTTCTATTGTAATTCCTTTCTCTGTGAAAAACTCACCAGGACCCAAGAAACTTTGGGTTCCTAAATCTGCTTGAAATTGCAGGTACTCAGTGACGAGCAGTTCGACGACGAATGGTATATAGACGGTGGCTGCTTGCGTCACATGACAGGAAGAAAGGAGGAATTAAGGGAGTTTCGATCTCTAAAGGATGGCGGTTCTATAAAGTTTGGAAACAACTCCTATGGAACAATCAAAGGATACGGGATGATAACTAATGGAGACTTTTCCATCAGAAAGGTGGCTTATGTGGAGGGATTGCAGCACAACCTCATTAGTGTCTCGCAGTTAGTTGTGGGCACAGGATTGAAGGTATCATTCGATGATACAGGATCTGAGATTATAGAAAAACAAACCAAGAAAGTTCTGCTAAAATCAACACGAAAAGGAGAAATGTATCCTCTGAATCTTAGTCCTATTCGAGAGACACCAGCCATCTGTCTGCTATCAAAGGCAAACACTGATGAAAGTTGGCTTTGGCATCGACGTCTATCTCACCTGAACTTCAAAGATATCAACAAATTGGTAATTGGTGATCACGTTCGAGGTCTTCCTCTTCTAAAGTTCGAAAAGGAGCATTTGTGTGCAGCATGTGAAATGGGAAAGCAAAGCAGAAAGAGCCACCCAACACGCATTAATACCAAGATCGTGGAAGCACTTGAACTATTACATATCGATTTGTGTGGACCATCTGCTATAGAGAGTATCGGAGGAAGTAAGTATATTCTAGTAATTGTAGATGATTTTTCACGTTTCACGTGGGTTTTCTTTCTTAGACAGAAATCAGATGCAACTCCTAAGCTGAAGATGTTCATCAAGCAAGTGGAAGTTCAATTAAAGAAGATGGTGAGAAACATCAGAAGTGACAATGGGCTGGAATTCAAAAACAAGGATTTCGAAGACTTTCTGGCCGATAAGGGGATCACACACAACTTTTCGGCTCCTTATACTCCACAGCAAAACGGAATCGTTGAAAGACGAAACCGATCGTTGTGTGAAGCAGCTAGGACCATGCTCAGTTATGCCTCTCTACCTCTATACTTCTGGGTTGATGCCATTGATGCGGCCTGTTATACTCAGAATCGGTCCCTCCTCAACAAGCGATTCTCATTAACTCCTTATGAGATTCTAAACAATCGGAAACCAAACGTCAAGTTTTTCCACATATTCGGATCCAGATGCTTTATCCTTAACTCTAAAGAAAACTAAAATAAGTTTGACGTTAAAGCCGATGAGGGGATCTTTCTGGGTTATTCTCTGTCATCAAAAGCATACCGAGTATTGAACAAGCGTTCCAAAAGAATAGAAGAGACTTACTATGTCACCTTTGACGACAATTTCATGAAGAAGGTTCAACGGACAGAAGATGCATCTGGAGACATCTTTCCAGCATCTGGACAAGTCTCGGTTCCAATATCAAATTTGTTTGATGAATACATTCGGTTGTTCGATGAACCGGAAAAGGCAATCCATTCGGAGGAAACAGCAGCAGACAACAAGGTCGATAATCTGAAGAAAGTTATAGACGAAGCTGCCAAATCATTGGAAACCGAATCACCTACTCCTAAACCATCACCTAGTACTTCAAACTTCGATTCAACGTTCCAGGGGGAGAACGATAACACTTTCAAACCATCTGGAGTTTTTGTCGAGGGGGAGAATTACCATTCCGCCACATCTGATACTCAAACAACTGAACCAAAATTAACAAGCGAAACTCCAATCGAGGGGGAGACCCCTACTGCTTATTATGTTGAAGACATAGGCTACACTTCGCCAGTCTAGGGGGAGAAGGCGAGAACCGGTGATTGTTCAACTGACGAAGGTGAAGGGGATAAGTCAGATGTTGAAATTGAAGTTGAAGCAGAATTAAATCCAGAATATGATCCAAGCGATCCTCCGCTAGTAAAATGGACAAAAGACCATCCCAAAGAGCAAATTATTGGTGAATCGTCTGAAAGTGTTCTTACTAGATCTCAACTGAAGGCAAAACAAACAGCATTATTCTCCAAAATGGAATTTTGTGTGTTTAACTCTTTTATCTCCAAAATAGAGCCGAAAACAGTAAATGTTGCACTCGATCATTCTGATTGGGATCAAGCAATGCAGGATGAACTCAATGAATTTGAAGAAACAGAGTTTGGAGATTGATTCCTACACCGAAAGATGCCTCTGTTGTTGGCTTGAAATGGGTATTTAGAAATAAGCTGGATAAAGAAGGAAACGTCATTCGTAACAAGGCTCGGTTGGTTGTAAAAGGCTACTGTCAAGAAGAAGGGATTGATTATGAAGAAATGTTTGCTCCTGTGGCACGGTTAGAGTCTGTTCGAATTTTCCTAGCATATGCCGCTCACAAGAACTTCGAAGTTTTCCAAATGGATGTCAAATGTGCATTCTTGAATGGAGAATTAGAAGAAACTGTCTATGTTGAGCAACCACCCGGTTTTGTGAATGAAAGGTACCCGAATCATTGCTACATACTGGATAAAGCTGTCTATGGGCTAAAGCAAGCACCAAGAGCCTGGTATGGAACTCTTACTCGCTTTCTAAAAATGTCAAAGTTTAAACATGGTTCGGTTGACCCAACCTTCTTTCGAAAGAAGGAAGGTGAACATCTAATGATTGTTCAGATTTATGTCGATGATATCATCTTCGGCTCTACAAATCCTAGCTTAACCGCTGAATTCAGAAAGTTGATGGAGACTAAATTTGAAATGAGCACAATGGGTCCGATTAACTTTTTCCTTGGTTTGAATATTAGACAGGGAACAGAGGGCATCTTTATAAACCAGGAAGCATACACCAAAAATCTGCTGACTAAGTTTGGAATGAAGGGTGATTCAAAAGTAAAGGTTCCAATGGCATTCGGTACCAAGCTGACCCCATCTCTGGAGAAACCGGATGTAGACATAACTCTTTATCGACAAATGATAGGATCCCTTATGTATCTAACAGCTAGTAGACCAGATATCATGTTCTCTGTCTGTTATTGTGCCAGGTTTCAAGCTAATCCAAGAGAACCCCACATGATTGCTGTAAAGAATATTTTTCGATATCTGAAGAAGACGTCAACTCTCGGTCTCTGGTATCCCGCAAGATCTGGATTCTTCATACAAGCCTTTTCAGATGCTGATCTTGGAGGATGTGGATTGGACAGGAAAAGCACTACCGGAGGATGTCAATTCCTTGACAGAAAACTTGTCAGTTGGCAATCAAAGAAGCAAACCTGTGTTTCCTTGTCCACAGCAGAAGCAGAATACATCGCTGCCGCATCCTGCACCTCTCAGGTTGTTTGGATTCAAAGTCAGTTGAGAGATTATGGGCTAAGTATGAAAAAGATCCCTCTATACTATGACTCTGAAAGTGCAATCAGGATTTGTCATAATCCAGTGCAACATTCGAAAACCAAGCACATAGCACTAAGGTATCATTTCATCAAGGATCACGTAGAAGACGGGAACGTAGAAGTACATTTTGTTCGTTCTGCTGATCAACTGGCCGACATCTTTACTAAAGCCTTACTAGAAACAACCTTCAATAAAATCTTACAAGGCTTGGGTATGATGGAAGGAGAGTCGGTACCGAATCTTCAATTTTCTCTTTAAAATAAGGACGACAGAGATAGACAGAGCGCTCGGTCTATCTCTACTCTAGATTTTTCGAAATAAACAGACCGCTCTGTATATCTCGGCTCCATGAGTCTCGGCTTCGCTCTGTCTACTCTCATCAATAAGACACGGTTTCGGTTATATATATTTTATCTTTCTGTTTTTATTTTATTTTCAGAACTTATCCAAAAATCCAAAAATATTTTATCCTTTTGTTTTTTATTTATTTATTTTTTTCAAAAAATATTCAAAAATCCAAAAATATTTAATCTTTCTGTTTTTAATTTTTTTTGAAAATATCCAAAAATCCAAAAATATTTTTTTTGTTTTTGTTTGTTTGTTGCTTGTTTGTTTTGTTATTAATAGGTAAAACACAAGAATCACCGTTGAAAATTCTCAAAGCAGGTATGATTTAAATTTTATACAATCTAGTTAAGTGTCCCTAGAAGCATGTTGTTGTATGTTGTCATAAAGCCTCTATGATCTCGAGTAAGCCTTAATGATTCGATCGATACCCATCGTTTCTTCCAAATCAGGCTATTTTAACTCACTCGGTCTGGAGCTACCTTACTCTTCTCATTTGAGTAAAGAGTTTCTCTGCTCTGTCACGCTTATCTAGTAGAAGGTACATTCGGTTCCTTAACCACCTACTTATATTCTCCATCTACCTTCGGTTCACTAATGTAACCCTTGAGACTCTCGGTCTTTACCACTGAGGTTTATGGTTACACAAAATCTGTGTTAATGATCTCAGATACGATTACCACGTTCTAAGTGAAACCCAAAATTCAACACCAAAAATGAATTGACGGTGAGTGAAATACTCAAGCTCTAACTGGTTACCTAAGGAAATCTCTTTTTATTTTGCGTGATCTTTTACGAAATCATCTATAGCTAAGACATTTCTTCCCAAAGAGATCCAGTTTATTTTTTTGAGATTTCCGCTTCCTATAAGTCATAAACATAATATATCCCACCTACCTGTTCAATAGATCACATCGGTCTCACAGGTACCTCTACCAACGATCGGTTTTATGTTAAAACTAGATGTTCGGTTAGAGGAAAGCCACTGAATGCATATAATCAAAAGAAGTCTTTCATTGTTTATTGACAAACAGTTGATCGTATTTTCGGGAAACCGCACAAGAACTTCAAGTCTCTCTTGACTTTGAAGGAAGTAATTCTTGCCCGGAATCCTCTACTTTCTGTTCTCTAAAAGGACATCACTCACACCCAATACATACTTGTTTTATTTCTTTATCTTTCACACTCTTATGCACGAAAATTAATATTTTCCAATATTCTAATTACTCATTGGTAAAAGTTTTGGTTATCCGTTGTAACCAAACACGGGGTAACAGGGAATTTCAAACAATTTGAAGATAAGATTTGGGCGTGTGAATTTGATCCGTTTCAAACCCACGCGTGCTTACGTTTTCCTGGGATTAACCACTCTGTCAAATCGCGCTTTTTCAGGCGACGTTTTAGCAACCTCATCATCACGATTTCTCTCTCCAGGCAACCGTATAAATAGGGGTGATCGTTTTATTTGTCATTTACCAAGTCACAGATTATCTCTCTCATACAAAGATTAAACTGTTCATCTTCTTCTTCGTTCATCAATGGCGACCTCATCCTCCGCGCATGATCAAACTGCAACATCCTCCTTGCTTACAATCTGACCCAACCAAAATCTGATAATCGAAATGAGTCCATTCGCATATGACTCATATATGTTGCATGTGGTGGAGTGTTTGAAGTATTCACCTCTGGTAATGGCCCTAACCCTAGTCGAAGCAGTTCCGATGTCGCTACTATCACAAGTGTACTCATCAGCGACGTAGGACAAGAATAAGGATCGCATCTACTTCAGTATTCACGATAAGAAATCCTCGATTTCAAAGACAAAGTTTTGTTCCCTTTTAGGGCTTGCAGTTGATTCCTCCATCATCTCTCCAGACTTCATCACAGTAACCCAAATCTTCACAATGATGTACGAGATGGGGTACACCGACGTACTTACATCGATGGCGAAGGTCAAGAAGTCCTGCTTACCATCGCAGTGGAATGGGTTGCTGACCCTGCTTATCAAGGGTTTGGCGGAAAGAAGTGGTGGTTTTGATACCACAAGCAAAGGCTTTCTCACCATTCTCTATGGTCTATATAACGGGATCAATCTAGATTATGGCACAATAATCTGGTCCCAAGTGGTGCAGAGTTTGAATACCACAACCCATCACTCCAAAATTTCATGTGGCCAATTTTGGACTGTGATTACAAGGAAAGCTATGGATTCTTTGGAGATTCCGGTTATGAAAGACGCTCTTCTTGCCTCTATCGCTACATATCACACCACGAAGATTTTTCTATCTGATCCACGTAAGTTTCCTCATTATGGATCAATTCCTGAATCGATGTACAGGTGTGTCACAGCACAGAGCACGGTGATGGACGATTACCGAAAATTGTCTCCAGTTGGTCCAAGGGTCTTGTCTGCAGAACAACAAGCTGCACTAGATGCTTTGGAACAACCTGGTCCCAGAGGCAAGCGGGTGGTGAAAACAGAAAAAGAAGAAGCAAAGGAGAAAAAGCCGAAAATTTCTAAGCGAAAGGCTGGTGAGGAAGCTTCTTCTCAAACAAAGCTGAAGAAGATTAAAAAGATGGCTAAAAGGCCCAAGAGAAATTTGTCTCCTGAACCTGACACCCTTGAAGACCAAGAAGCAGAAACTGAGAATCCTCTAGTGTTCACCAGAGAGCCTACACCACCGAGATCTCAAACCCCACCTCCATCTCCTAAAGATACTCACATTCCTACTCCACCAGTCTCTCCTGAAACTACTAAACTTCCATCTCCTCAACCCACAAAAATTTCCACTCCAACCCAATCACCAAAACAGAAAGCTCCACTTTCTGTTCCCACAGATATACCAACCCTTCCTGTTGAAACTTCTTCTCTACCAACTTCAACTACCTATACCTCTGTTCCTGTCTCCACTACAACTATCTTAACTCCTCTTGCAATAGAATCCATCACCACCACCATTCCCCAGATCCCAGTAGAAGTCAATGTATCTGATACATGGGCTACTACTGTGATTGATCCACCTGTTTCTAAACCACCATCTCCCACCCCATCTTCTAACTCTGGTGCCACTTTGGGAGGAGATGACGAAGAGTATGATTCATTATACTTTAGTCCTTACTGGCTTCCAACTGATACAGATGCTGATGCTCCTGCCAATAATCAACAGCTTCAAGACATTAATGAAAAGCTTGACCGACTGCTTGCAGACAGTAAAGCTTATAGTGGGGTTGTCCTGAAAGCTTTTATGGAAACTGCTGTTCAGCAATATACTGAAGCCATTGACCAATCTACTGCTGCAGTTAACAAGTCCACAGCTTCATGTTCCCAGGCCACAGAGAAGGTTACTGAGGTTGTTCATACAACTCAGATTTTCCTTGATTCACTCAAAGCTCATGCTGATACTAATGCATCAAAAAACCAAGCTTCTGTGGACTCCTTTTCCTGCACTCTTCAAGAAGAAACTGCTAAGTTTGATGCCCTTCGTGCTTATCTCAAAACAGAATCCACATCTTTTCTTCAATCCTTGGATTCTTGTTTTGCTACTTTAACTGCAGAAAGCACATTGAAGGAAGACTTGATAAAACACCAGGCAACTATTGAACTACAGAAAGTACAACTTTCCTATAATGAAAAGGAGATTTCGTTGCTCAAGACTCAAAGGGTTGTCTTTCAGAGTTGTGCTGGTGATGTGAAGAATATGTTGACTGCTCTTCTCGAAGCCCATGATCCGATTCTGACTTTAACTATTCGGAAGCATCTCCAAACTAAACTTCTTCCTGCCATTTCTCTTCTTAGTGAAATGAAAGGTGTCTCGGAGAAAGTCTTTCTTCCGACACAAGGGGGAGAGGAGAGTAAAGTCAAAACAGAACCGAAGGTTAATGTAGCTTCGGTTTCTGGAAAGAAAATTCTAGACGACAGTGACTCTGATCCTGAAGAGACTATTGTTGAAGCTCTCAAGCGAAAGAAACGAAACAGAGAGTTTGATGAGACTATGAAGGTGGCAAGAGAGGCTGAAGAGAAGGAGAAAAAGAATAAAGAAGCAGAGGAGATCTTACAGTGCAAAAAGACTCTGTTTCCTGAGTGGGACAGAGATATTCTTATCACCCAAGCGATTGAGTTTCCTTCCATGTATTGGTTGGAACCGATTGCTTCTTTTGAATGTGAAAACTCAAAGGACTCGCAGTTTGACATGCCAATCACTAAAAAGAGCATTTACTTATCATTGCTTTGAGGTCACTGCTGAGGTTCTTTTTCCCAATTTGAAGGTTGACAGGGAGCTAGTTGATTTTTACTTGAAGAACAATCAACCACAGTACTTGACTTGGAGTGCACAAAAGATTACAAGAGTCAAAGTACTGAAATCATCACTTGCTGGGAGATTTATGAATGTAAATTTCAAGATTAACCGTGGTACTGCAAACACGGAATATTTCATCTCTCTGGCAGATCTTCCCAATCTTAATCGTCATGATTGGATCTTGCTATACAACATTCTGCTCTCAAATCAAAGAGAGTATGAGCCGATTTTGAAACATCTTAAAAGGATGTTGGCCTCCTATATCCATGAGCTTGCCACAATGGATCAGGAGATAGCAAGAGTGATGAATAAGAAGCCGACAGTCAAGCCAACATCTAAGCCAGTTGATGTAAATAAAATGAAGTTGGGGCAGATTGATTCAACCAACTTGACTATCATGTTCACTAAGGGTGACAGACTTAAGTTTCTATTTGCATTGGTTGACAAGCATCTATTTTCAACAGATTGTTTGGAGCATATTATCAACATCATTCATCGATGCAAGCAGAACTCAGCATCAGACAAGAAGAATTTTACAGATATGCTTCGGTGGTATATAACGTTTGGACAACATGTTCTGGCCATTATACCGAGGATATTTGAAACGGTGAAGAAGCCCACTGGTGTGAAAAGAGAATAGAGTTTCTGCTCCAAAGACGCAAATGGGGAGATTGTTGAATATTTTAGTGTTGCGTCTTGGGTTATTTGTTTTGTAATCAGATTGGGCTTATCCATCCGTAGTTATCTAGAATAGTTTCCTTTATCTAGATAAGTTGTTAGGGTTTTGTTATAAATATATGCATGCATGTATGCGTATATAAAAGATTAGTCGTACACGTTGATTCTTGTAACCCTAATATTTACCTCTACAGATTGAAGTTGTTAATCGAGCTCTTCTGGGGTATTTTGCATTAATCATTCAATATCTTCATTGCAATACTTGTTTTCTTATTTACGCTCTTATTTATATTTTGCTTAGAATCATACGATCCTGATAGAACGTTGTTCTAACACCTTAGTTTATACATGAACTTGAAAATTGTATACTAGTCTATAAGGCTATTGCTTTGGTGTTCATATTTGCATGTTAAATAGAGAAAAACTTAGATCCAAAGCAATTAAGGTTGCATGACCACATAGGAATGTAGATATGCTTAAAACCCATCAAGTACAACTATAAGCAATAAGAGTACACATATACACTTAAAGTATACAAATGTAAAATAAGCAGTGTACATTTGTATGTGCCATATTTTATAATAAAAATAAGATTGTTTTATGTAAATGTTTTATGTCTTATATTGTTTTATGTAAATATTTTATGTCTTATATTGGATTATTATAGCTTGGAGGTTAACTATTGACATTGTAACATATTAAGAGATCATGTAAGGAAGATCCTTGACGTGAGTAAATATGAAACGTACATGTCTCTATCACTATATTTGCTAAATATTTTGGAATAACATTATATAATAAGTACATATGTATGTTATATGACCATTATGATATCTTTGTGCATTACATCAAGCCTATTTTGTAAATGTTCTCACTTGAGAATACAAATGTTGATCGAAAACTTGTTTATGCATCTTACTTGTTCATATCACTTAAGATAGGTTGACTTGAATGTTTTTCATGAACATTAAGGATTTGTTATTAAAGGATATAACATTTGGGTTTGACATTTGTGGTCCTTATGTAAAATTGTTATTGGTTTAATAAGCACAATACTTAGGGATTTACTTTGGAACCCATTCCATTGAAATCATATTGATGGTCACATGATTCTTTAAATATTAAATTATTAGTTATTGTTTCTTGACCTTTATACACAAAGTTGACCTTTAATGGAATTGGTATGATGTCTTTACTATAAAGTCAATGACAACAAGTTTAAGCGAGTAGCTTCAACTTGGTTAAAGCCTCTAGAACATGTGGATCCTAGCATGAAATAGACTTTGTTTGAGAGTAGAGAACTCGTGTTGGGATTCTAGAAGTATATGCATTGCATTGGATTGGCTTTTGAAATGATTATTCCCTATGCTTCTTAACCATATGTATTACACTCATAAATTTTTTAGTGTTTTTGGGAATTATGAATTAAAAATGAGATTAATATCATTATCCATTTTTGTCCCAAGTCTAATTCCATGTTTACTAGTTAAAAGATTTTCCCAAAACCCACCCTTAGTATTTTGGTATGTATTCGGTATTCCTATTAGAAGACCAAGCTTGGAAGATTTATCTTGGACATTTTAGAAGATCACAACATTGTAACGGTTCATTTTAAACTTTTGCTATGATATGATTGTATATCCTTGTGATTTGAAACATTAAACTTGATTTATAAAACTATAAATTTTGTGACCTGAATTTCACAATATTTCTTTAAAATGATTACTTCACATTTAACCTCTTTACTATTAACATATACAATGGAATATGAGATATGTTTCTAGTCAATAGCTTTTTATCGTTAAAAGGTTTACCGTTTAAGGCCTTTTATGTGATAAATTGGATGTTGTAATTGATTTATTATTGTTTAAAGTTGATGTTTGTAATTGATTGACTTCTATCATAAGGCTTGATGGGTAGTATTAGGTAGACCTGGCAAACGTGTTCGTGTCGTGTCAAGTCATTAAACGGGTTGAAAGGGTTTGACCTTAACTCTACCCGTTTAATTATCGTGTCATGTCGTGTCAACACGTTTACATAAACGTGTCAAAATCTCCGACCCTAACCGCTAATTTCGTATCAGGTATTCGTGTCGTCTCATGTTTTGCCAGATCTAATATTAACTGGTGTGATCGGTGCATATCTCCTTTTTTAATTGTAATTTTGTCAAACTCTTCTATGTTTCATTGCTTTATTTTGTTGTTGGGTTTTATCTAGTTTCTTGTTAGGTGTTGTTTCCTTAATAATATCTTTAGCAGTTTCCAAAAAAAAAGGGCGTGGTTTGAAATAATAAGTAAATCTATTGTAATTTTTATTTATATTATGATTTTGGAATATAACTTTAAATATTGAAAAGTTTTGTCTAAATACTATTTTGAATTTCTAACTAGTTTTTGTATCTGTATATCCATTTTTTTTGGCTCTATTGTAATTTTTATTTGTGTTATGATTTTGGGATATGACTAGGGGTGGGAATTATTTGGTTCAGAACAGAAAAACTGGAAAATCAAATCGAACCGAAATCGATTTCAAACTGAACCATATTGTTTTCGGTTTGGTTTGAGACCAAAGCGAATTGTGAATTTGGTTTTTGGTTCGACTTTCGATCTCATGAAGTTTAAATCAAACCGAACCGAAAAAACCGAATTTCATAAATTAATTAATTAAAAAAATATTTTATATTTGATATTAAATAAAAGTATTAATTATGAGTAAAAATCATTTTAACCAAATTACTTTTTGAATCATTTTGTATAAAACTTTAGATATTTCTATTAGCAAATTTATATTTCTATGTTAAAAACATTTTAATTTATCTTTGAAAACTTTTTAAGTTTATATTTGGTTTCTTCGGTTTTCAAACCGAACTAAACCGAATTTAAATTTGATTGGTTCGGTTTCCAAATTGTACCAAAAAAAAATTTTCAAACCGAGGAACCGATTCGAGGAAACCGAAAAAGCAAAATACCGAACCGATTCCTAACCCTGGATATGACTTTAAATATTGAAGATTTTAATGTAAATATTATTTTGAATTTCTAACTATTTTTGTATCCGTATATCCAATATTTTCACTCTCTATATACCTGGTTACTCCGAAATTTCGAAATGATCCAATTTTGGAGTAAAACATTATTTCGGTAGAAAGATAAAATGTTGATCATTTTCAATGATATGTAAAAAAAGGGGATAATGTCATAAAAAGCCTTAAGTTTGGCAGAAAATGTCGGTTTTACCCTTCGGCAGATTTTTGGTTCGTTTATACTGCAAATTTGTCATTTTTTTGTTGGTTTTGCCCTTGTTACCTGTAATAGCAGGTTTCCAGGTTATTATGAAATTTTTTATGCAAAAAAACCCTTAAGTTTACAAATATTTTACAAAAAAACCCTTAAGATTATAAACATATAAAATATAAATATATATTCAAAATTTTATAAAACTAAATAGTTTTCTACTGAAATATATTTTTAGCTTTACATACGGTAACTTTTATATTTGTTTGATATAAACTTTTTATATTTAAATTTTAAAAAACTTACCTAGTTTTAACAAAATTTGAATATATTTCTTAATTAATACTTCAACTTTTCAAAACAAAATTAAAAAACATTTGTTAGTTAATAAGTAATTATGCTAAAATAGTTCTTATGAATAATATGGTATCATGTACATTCAATTAATTTTTTTAAAAGGTAAATAAAAATATTTTATATGTTTAAAAGGTCTGTATTTCAGAAATACTAACATATCGTATTTTTTATATGTTTAAATACATAATAATATTATCATATTTTTTTATAAAAATATCATAAACATGTTAAACATCAAAAATAAATATAAACATTTTAAACATATAAAATATAAATATATTTGTCTAATTTATTATATAAATATATTTATTTTTATATAAAATATGATAGTTTATTATTTCTGAAATTCAGACCTTTTAAACATATAAAATATTTTTATTTTTCTTTTAAAAAAAATTAATTGTATGTAACTAATGTTATATTATTATTAGCTGACAGACGTTTTTTAATGTTACTTTGAAAAGTTTAAGTATTAATTAATAAATATTTAAATTTTGATAAAACTAGGTAACTTTTTTAAAATTTAAATATAAAAACATTATATCAAACAAATATAAAATTTACCGTACGTAAAGCTAAAAATATGTTTTAGTAGAAAACTATTTAGTTTTATAAAATTTTGAATATATATTTATATTTTATATGTTTATAATCTTAAGGGTTTTTTTGCAAAATATTTGTAAACTTAAGGGTTTTTTCGCAAAAAATAATTCATAATAACCTGGAAACCTGCTATTGCAGGTAACAAGGGCAAAACCGACAAAAAAATGATAAGTTTGCGGTATAAATGAACCAAAGATCTGTCGAAGGGTAAAACCGACATTTTCTGCCAAACTTAAGGTTTTTTATGATATTATCCCTAAAAAAAATGCATGGTCACATGAATATTCCTAAAAAGTAATTATTTAGTATGATCGATGTATACAGGGCTAAAAATGGTCCTTTGACAGCTAAAATACGATAAGTACATTTGTTTGAAATAATGGATTACAAGTCCAAAAACCAAATGAGCGTTACAAAACCTGTTTACGTGTATTGTATCACATCATATGGATTTCTACTAGATCTCACTTAGATTTTCTTTAAGAAATCAAATCTTTGTTAGTTTTCATTTATCTAGTGACACGTGGTGTCATAGAACCCCAAACTTGACTTTATCTTTTCTTTGTAGGCTGTGGCTTCTCATTACTCATTAGGATGTTTGCAACAGTTTTCATTTTTAACTTAATTAATGAGCTTAAACCAATAAGTTTCCTTTTCTAATAGTTTAATGAGTTTATGCATTTATTTTGGACATCTATCCCCTAAAACATACAAGTAGTAGACTTGTATATACAAACCACACTCTTTACAATATACCATATACATATAATCATGATGATGTCTATCTATGTACATAGTAATAGATCACCATTTGTTTACCTTATTATTTACAATATCAACAACTTATACAAGGGAAGAAAGAGAGGACAGCTATCTATTTACAAGGTCCTCCGATCCCTTCATACGCTACTTTGTATCTATCTTTTTTTTTTCTACTTTGTGTGGTATCATATTCATATCATATCATACCATATCATATCATATCATATCAGCTGGAAACCCTAAAAAATGTACAGTGTTTCCAGTCAGTATGATTAAGCCAATTTAAGAGTGTGAAATGGTCGGGTTTTGAAGAGATTTCCAAAGAGAAAGCTCATTCGTGTTTCTTCGGGTGGTGGTTCGGGTGATTGGTTAGAGTTCCATCGAACATGGAGCGATGCTTGTTGACCGATTTGTTTTTGGATTGAATCAATGGTTTTTTGGTCAACAGGGGTATTTCCGGTCATGTCTGTAACGTAAAATATGTCTTTGACTTTTCCACCTTGGGTTGTTGAAATTTCGGCTCTTTTTATACATAAACTGTTTTCCCTAAATATCCTTGTTATATCGGATAGAAGCCCAATACGATCTGATGTGTGTAGTTCTAGCTCTAGCGCCTGAGTAAGTTAACCACAAACAATAAAGTTGTGTTAGAAAAAATAATATTAAAAATATTGATTTTTGTAGTAAGTGTAAAAAAATAATACCTCGGAAGTAGAAGTCCTCCTCTCGATTGCAGCTTCGAGACATTGCATAACACGCTCTCGCTCTGCTTCTGAGCTTACTGGGCTTCCATCGATGTGTCTAATATAATATTCCTACATTAATTACATCCATTTAATAAAAAAAACTCCACTTTTTTAAAAAACTAGAAAAGGACATCAAGACGTGAATTGCAAATGAAGGTTATTTTATTTTTTTATATAAGCGTGATTCTTATTTATTTAATGCAGAAAGAACGAATTCCATTAAATCCCAACTTTTTACACTTATTTTTTCCAAGTATGTCTTTATTTTCTCAAATATCTTTTAAACATCATTTTTCCAAAAAAAAAAAAAAAAAAAAAAAAAAACCTTGTATTTTAACATTGTACTTTTGAAAAAAAAAATTCTTATTAAGATAATGTATCTTGAAAAAATCTACCCAATTATACCATTATACTTACTAGGTTATTTTACGGGTTAATCTCATAAAAGACCTTATATTTTGTGATATCTTCCAGATTAAACCTCAACTTTATTTTTTGTCTGAAAAAAGCCTTGTATTTTTTTCATTTTTTCCGAACAAACCCTCAACTTTGTCTTTTTTTTCCAAAAAAACCCTCCACCTTATAACTACTTCGAAATAAGCCCTCAACTTTCTCATTTTCTCTCAAAAAAAACCCTCGCACTTCACAATATTCTTTGAAAACAAAACGACTACTCCACATCAGAAAAAATGAAAAAAACACAAGGTCAAAAAATAAATCCGACGTTTAATCTGGAAAAAACACAAAATATAAGGTCCTTACAAGATTAAACCTTATTTAACTTTGAAAATTCCACCCAATTCCGCTAGTCAAAATTGTTTTGTGCAATAGAAAGAAATGAAAAGAAATTACGATATGCTAACATAATAAAAAAATAAACGAAAGAACGCTTCTATTTCTTGAACTTATTGTAAACTTTTGCCTCATCTAATCATGTATTATGCTCACAATTCACAAACATAACAAATAAAACCCAAAAAGAAACTAAAATACCTGATAAGCCTCCATTTTCCCTGTATGAACTACTCCATGAAACACCACATATTGCATATCAGTCAAAGTGCAGATTATATCAAACAAAAGCTTTGGTCGATCCCTACACCTCATAGTAATAACCGTGTAATCCTTCTCAGCACAATCCAACACACTAACCTGTGGCCTCCATCTATTCTCCTTTTCTTCCTGTTCTACCCTTCCAACATTCTCATAATCCCTCTCAGCAAACATAATCTGATGCAATCTTCTCTCCCTATGCGTAAACCCCGGGGTCGAAAGCGTCATTTTACCAGTCCTCAAGTCATTGTTCCCCTTAAGAACATTACACAGCAGTTTCTTAATAGTTGAGAGTCTTTTAGGATCTTCAACTGCAGTTTTTGTTTTCTCATCTGTGACATGTACAACAGCTGCAGCTCTTGCATTGTGAGTCCATATTTCAGCATTGACTACATTACATCCAAGATTTGTGAGAACTGCTGAAACTTCTGATAATAGTCCAGGTCTGTCTATTCCAGCTAGTTCTATTACTGTGTAATCTTCAGAAGGCTTTAATCCAACTGAGCCAGTTAATGAAGGGACATAAAAAGCATCACTTTCAAGCACCTGTAATGGAAGAAGCGTTACATAGTGAGCTTTTATTCCAAGATACTTGATATATTATATATACAAGTGGCTTTAGAAGGGGTAGAAGTAGAAAAGATGTAGAAAAGATGCTTGCCTTTTTTATGTAATTGACAACACCTTCGTCTTTAATTTTGCTTCCGTCAGGGTTAATGACATTGAAAACTGTGGATTGTCAAAATCAAAGAAATAGGATCAGATACTGTAGGGAGAAAGAGAATCCGGATGGAAATGGTGTAAAAAGTTATTCAGATTCTTATTTGATGCAGTGACGTGAAGAAGAATAAAGAATAACGTACCATCCATGAACCATCCTCCGTCTGATGAGATGTAGGCTTTTGTGATGACGAGATCTAAATCTGAAAGAACTTGGACAACTTCGAGTAGAATACCATGCTTATTCACACTTTCGACCTAATATATAAAGCATGGAGAGGAATAATTTGAATGAGATGAATCGAGTCGAGGGTTTCTAAAACTGAAAGTATCGTACAGCAAACTAGTCGCATACCTGGATAACTGTTGCATCCGGAGAAGAGTTGTTGTCGATTGTAACTCTGCGATAACAATATATGAACTTAAATTAGGAAGAAACACGCACTCACTCACACGGAAAACTAACACTTCAGATCTAATAGGGGTCAAATCAAGAAAACTTAATTAAGTAAATTTACAAAATCATTCAGTTAATGTGTTCCAATATTAAATACAGACAAATTTAGCATGTAAACTCAAATCACACGCTAGAATCATCTGCATATATAATAATATAACAGAAAAACAACCAAGGAGGTACAATCTCAGAGAAATTCTCGTAGCAAGTGATTCAATTACGTAATCATCAAACAAATATACAAGATCCAGATTGAGCAATCGAAATTCGAGAACAATTTATTGAAATTAGAAGAGAAATGAAGCGTATATTTGCAGTACCTTGGTGGATTCATCCTCCTGATAAGTTTTGCATATTCATCTTCCATATCTAGAAACAATTCGACAAAAAACGCGATAGAATATGTGATTTCTAATTGAAACGCAACTTAATTTAAGGGAATTTATACAAGAAAAGAGGAATCAGGTCTCCAATAGGTAAGGAATCGCCATAGTGTTTTGAAGATAAAAGAAGGGGGTGGAGTTGGACACTTGCAAAAAGTAAAAGTGTGCATTGGCACCTCATTCCCATTAAATTAGTTGACTTAGTACAATGAATTGATAAATGAGGAGACCACTAAAACCTACAGTCTACAAATCGGAGTTTCCTGATGACGTGGCTATTTGTCATTGGACAGCCTGACGGTTATGACTTCTGCCCGTCTGCCCGGAAGCTTAATAGTTTCTTTCAATCTCCAAAATAATTGATTAATTAAGTTTACATAGAAAACGACTAAATTGTATATATTTCTTTTGGTCTTTGTTCTGTTTAAATTTTAATTTTTTATTATTATTTAGAGGGTGTTTGATAAAGTTTAAAAAAATAAATTTTTTAAATTTATTATCGATTTTATATCGGTATAAGTTAAAAATAATGTTTTTGTAAAGGTTTTTTAAAAAATAGTTTATAGCTATAAGTCATTTTTTTTTTGATAAATTACTTATAATTTACTTATCAAAAACTCTTTATTTCACCATTCAAAGAAATTGATAAATATACCCTTTAATCTAAACCTATATCGACATAAAAACATATGTTATAAGTTAATAAGTTTATAGTGTTTTGACATCAGATAAACTTAGTCAATCACTTTTTAAAAACTCGTTTTTATACCGCTATAAGTTAAAAAGTTAAAAACTATTTTCAATAAGTTTTATCAAACACCCTTTTAGTGTTAATTTTTGTATACATCTTTAACTTTATTTTAATTACATACTCCAAAGATATTTTACTAATTCTAATAAAAGTTTTACATCGATGTAACGGCTAAACGAGCAACAAACTGTATTACAACTCATTTTTTGATGACAAAACTATTTAAAAAACAATAACAACAACAACAACATCAAGATCCATAGATCTTGTGGGTCATAACATTAATATGCATGACTCATTTGAGGAGCTCCACATTATCTGACATAAGGAAACAGAAAGTGTCAAATGCAAAAGGTATAAATATGTGTTGATTTTTCATACACGTTTTCTCATGTTTTGTCATTTTCCATTATGTATCTTTTAAAGCAGTTTGCCCCACAATGAAAACACCACCACTTAAACCCACAAGAAGGGAAACCTTTGTTAGAGCCACGCATGCATGCTTCCCTCTATCCCATCCGAAACTAAAACATAAGTTGGTTTATGTGTTGATCTGCCTTCCAGTGGGTTAGTCGGGAAGTTCATAGGTGTCTTTCTTGGTAAAAATCTAGCGCGCATGAATATGTCGAACAAAACATCCTTAATCAGATCATGTCGGTACTTGAAACCCTGGAGCTCTCTATAATGAACTACATGCTCCTCAAAGGAGTCCAAGCATGCCTTGCGACAAGGCATGTCTCATCAACCAAAAATAAAGGGTTCATAAGGCGATACTTGAGGATAGCACAATACTCTACTGGCGATATATGATGGTCACAACCGTCAATACGGATAGTCATAAGAAAATCCTAAGCATGTGATGCCCTTAGACACTCAAAAACTGTTTTCTTCATAGTCGTCGCGTCAAAGTGAACTGCCATGTCATGGATAATTTTACTAAAAATGGAACTCACCAATGAATGGTGTGCTTTTGGCGGGGCGGTGTCCTTATTAGTGAAACCGCTAAAGTCAAAGTCGAGAATCATATCACGAAGACGGGCTAAAGCACAAACATAATCAAAATATATACCACATATGTCGCTATCTCGTAAGATATGGTCTTATAACACCCACAATTGAGCTCGTGAGGCCACAAAAGCATAGGAGGAAGCCTTTATTGTTGAGTATAAGCCAAAACCTCCAAACATAATTGGTAATGAAGCAAGTCGCCATTGAATTGTTGGATTAATGTCTAAGTCCATAACTATAATTGGTAAGACTTGACCCGACCCGGCATGGTCCATTTGGGTTGCATACCATCATGCACTTGGATAGACTATAATGAGAGAAATAAGACACTTATGGTTATTAATATATTGTAAGTTCTAGTATATTAATAATAAGAATAATAAGATTATTTAACTAGTATTGATCAAGAATTAATCTAGGATTAATTAAGTGATCAAAAGAAGACTAATTAAATATATGGGTTGATTGTGTAAATCATCCATACTTATATAGTGGGCTAATGCTCCATGGATAATCAAGTTGGGCTAAAACCCATAGGATGATCCATGGTGTATTTGAACCCATGGATCCAAGGAAATGGAAAGCCATGACAATTAAGGATTTACCCTAATTGTAACACTATATAATGATCTTATTCTTGACAAAAATCGGCCACTAGAGAGAGTAACAAAGGGCTAGCCGATTTCATGAAGTGTAGGACTCTCTCAAGTTATTCTAAGAGTTTTGATGATTGTGATTCCATTTGAGGCTTCCACACTATTGGGGCTAGGCACTCAAGCTTCATGAAGACTTTCTACATCAAAGAGGTATGTATTCTATCTTGTTACACTCATTGTTTTGTATGCTAGATTAGGATAATATCTTGGATGTTCTTATTTGCATGTATAATAGAGAAAACATAGATCCAAGGTATTTAGGGTTGCATGTACACTTAGGAGTGTTAGAATGCTCAAAACCCAACAGTGGTATCAGAGCCTAGGCTTGTTTTCTTGTTATACCTGCAATAGAAGCTGAAAAAATCGAAATTGGTGCTGTCAGCCCAGCTGACTCGCCGAGTCCATGAAGGGACTCGACGAGTCCAAGGCAAAATGCATCCAACTCGCCGAGTTTTGTTCATGCACTCGACGAGTTGGACCCCAGACAGCATATTTTCGAGGTTTTTGGCTGGAAATGGACTAGGAACATTACCCTAAGTTGTTTTTGAACTTATAAACTTGTTTTTTAATGTGGTAATGTTCATGCTAATCCATTTTCAAAGATAATTGTCAATAGAGTCATGTTTTGTATTAGTTTAAGGTTTAGACTAATTACATGAGAAAGTTTGATTTGAATTATCTTGTTCTTATGAGTTGCTTAGATTAATAGAAAAGTTAATTGAAATAGTTGTTTTCAATCCATTTTAATCTAAGAGTTGAGTATAAAATGTGTTTGTGTAACTTGTCCTCAAGTTACATGAAGAGTCACATTAAAGACTCATAAAACTCATAAAATTGGCAAAGGTTACAAAAAAATGAAGAGTCTAGTTCTAGTTAATTGGAGTTATGACTCCATAATTTGTCCTCAAGTTATGGAGGCCCAAGAGTCTCTTCATTAAATAAAAAAAAATAATGTAACCTTAATTAATTCCATAAGTTATAAAAAATAAAGAAAAGTTAATTCTTTTATTAGTTTAAAGTCTTCCATAAGTTATGGAACTTGAAGAGTTTTTTGGATTAAAACTACTTTAAACACATAAGTTATGAAATTAATTAGTTTTGAATAGTTTCAAAATTTGTCATCAAGTTTTGGAATTTGAAAAGTTTTCTCTTATGAATACTTTAATTCCAAGTTAGCCCTTAGAATTTTAAAAGACTTAAAATTCAACACTTATACTATTTATAACATTAATGGTTAATTATTATATATATGTATAAGAACAAGTCGTTTTACCGTTAGTAGGCCTCATTCACGAAACCGGTCTATAAGGTGGGTATAAGGTTGTTGCCTATAAAATGGCGACTTAATGGGTGTATACTCTCACCCACCGCTTGCTTGACTGGTGGAGGGTCGTTAGCCGAACGGGTAGGACAATGACTTTAAATTCTCCCTCCATTAAAAGTATTAATGATAAATACTAAGTAACTAGAATCTTAATAATTCCCAATCTTAGTTACTTTAGGAAAAATGTGAATTTGGTGCTAGCCCATGGAATTCACACTTTGTACCTTACCAAGTCGTTGGTGGAGCGTGTGTGGTTAACCGGCACACTAACTTGGACTAGTAAGGACCACAAAGGGTGACTTAATGTTTGTCATAGATCAATGGAGCGTGTGTGGTTAACCGGCACATTGATTGGGTGATAATATTAAGGGTACCAAGTGAATTGGTATGGTTATTCACACCTTGTTTTGTGATCCTCGGCATCCCAGTCACAAAATTTGAGAGGGCACACTCGAGATTGAAACATGCCATTGAAAAGTTCAATGAATCTCAAAAGATCTAGGAATTTCAAATCTAATTAAAACCTAATAAATTATTTCGTTTTTCATGGTGAAAATTGGCGAATCGTCATTCGCCTACCTTCAAATATTTTATAGCTTGGATTACGGCATCCCTCTTCTAAGTTATAAAATAGTTTGTTGGGTCCTAGCCTTAATATTTCATATTGGGTGTCATATTAAGGACTTTAAATCAACTATCTTGAATATCTCCCAAAACATGTCTGGTTTAGACATTTATGATCTTCCCAAATCTCTTGAAGATGATGTTCCTCAACATCATGCTTCACTTCCTCTATCTCCTCCAATTATTCTCCCTACCCCACAAGTTCTTGAAAAGTTTAAGGTCACTCGAGCCCTATTGGCAAGTAAAGGTCTTGGTGTGGTCACATCTTGGAGATGTAGTCACAGCCGGGAGAGTTGGGTGTCAAAGTCTTGAGAAAGTTGGTGGTTCAATCACTTTCTAAGTCACATAGTGAGTTCTTTTGGAACACCTATGAAAAAGACTATGACAAGACCCTTAATGATTTTATCTATTTGTTAAGATCAACTTCCTCAAAACTTGATGGACATTGACAATAATGACACAGGAAATCCAGAAAAGCATTCTCTTCCCAATGGAAAGGGACCGGCCATAGTCAACTCGGTTGACCAAATGGTAAAGAGAAAAACTAAGTCTGTGATAGTCCCGTGTACCATTATCAAAGGGTCCATATGTTTATATTGCCAAAGAAAGGGGCATTGGTTGCAAAGCTGCCATAATTTACCTAAGGATGTTAAAGTCGATAAGTTTGACTCTACTTCAGGTAAAGTCCACTAACTAACTCTATTAAGTTCCTATTTGGAGATTCTTATTACATAATGTGAATGGGTCACATGTTGATGTTTTTAAGAATCAAAAGAAAAGGTAAAGAAACTTAAAGAAAGAATATGTTGAATCTGATCGCGTAGATGGATTTCTATCGCATAGTTTGAAGACCGGATTCTTGAGCTACTTCTTAGGAGTTATAATATATTGCTTGTGAATAGATAACAACAAGGTTTTCATGTGGATTGTAAGGATAAGTTTTTCCGCAAAGTTTTAAAATAAAAGAAAAAAAGGGTTTTAATTTTATTTATTTTAAAAAATATCCTTACAATGGCATCTGTGGAAAATTGTTGCTTATATGTTTCCAGTAATAGCAATATTGGAAAGTGGATTTGATTCTTTCATTTGTGGTAGTGTCTGAATTTACCAAATGAAGAAAGTTTTTCATCACCCAAGTTTCAATTGGATAGAAACTTGGAATCATACAAGTTGTATTGTATGATGAATGAGAATTTTCATCTTTGAAAAATTAAGACTAATTCTTTGATCACATGTATATGTGGGTCAATTGAAGGACTAAGGAATTAGGTACACTGGGTGTGCACTGGTCAAGGTCCACCACAAAGATTGATATGTCATGATTTACTAAAGATTAGTAAATATGATTATACTTATAAGGTTAAGTATAATTCTATAACATTGGAAAGGATACAATGTATGGCAGAGCGAATAAGAAGAATCAAATTAGGCAGAAGGATAAAAGTTTATCAAATCTGAAAAGATGGGAGAGTACTTTAGTATCAGTTTTATGATTATCTTAATGATATAGAAACCATATCACAAATTCATACTCTAAGGACGTCTTAGTGCTTTGTTATGGCTAAGAAGAGAGGTCATGAATTGTTGGATTGGTTAAGATCAAGAAGATGAGTCATACTTCGTTCCAAAACAATTCTTAGAGTCATACTCCAAGATTGTAACATTGAGTGACATAAAGTAAGGTTTAAAACACTTATCAAATGTAGTGTGAAATGTTCTACTCTTGTACATTTGAGATTGGTATGTTGTGATGTCTTGGATGAGACAAAGACCAACTAAGACCAATTGTGTGAAGTGTTAGTCTTGATAAGAATCCGCACTATCCCTTGAATATTTGTTTTGTCAAGGAATGGTTCTTGACTGGGGAAACTTATATGTCAAGAGGACAGTGGGAGCCTTAAAGATCCTGAAAGAGTTTCAAGATTTAATCAAGAGTGAAACCTGTAATTTATCACTAGCACACGACTTAAGGTTTGCAACCTATCGTGTTGACATAATTCTTATTTCTGTACTTACTTCAAATAAGTTGAATTTGCATGTGAGTTATCAGAGTTAAACTTGGAAGCACTGGTGGGCCTTGTGCTACCAAGGTGACAAGAAACTAAGATTGAACAAGTTTAATCCATGTAAGGCTGAATTTGTCACTAACCTTATCTTGTGATTATGGTTTTAACAAATTCGCATGGATAGGAACTCATACACTATAAAATCTAAGTGTCATAAGGTTTCTCTCCGATTCATGAAAATGATGGTGAGGAAACGCTTTCACTAAGTAGATTTTACGTAAATAGCAATTGTGTTATTTGCATTTTCAAAAGTCGTTAGTGGAGCGCGTGTGGTTAACCGGCACACTAACATGGACTTGTGAGAAATGGAAAATGCCTAAGCAATTGAGACTATGATTACGGCATCCCTTTTCATAGTTCTGGAAATTGTTTAGACACACAAGTGAGCTATCTGTCAAAAGGATGTATGAATCTAAATTTCAGAAGTCCAACAGATTTCTGAAAATATATCAGAGCTAGTGGGAGCATAAGTGTTATGCTGATAATCATCATGTTAGTGGGACCATGATTATTATGATTAGTATTGCAAGTTAGCAATGTTAATTATAGAAAAACAAAAAGTTTCAATCCGTGAAGTTGCAGGGGTTGAAAAGTTGTTTTGCTATAATTAAGGGAGAGGAAATTATACTTCATTTCAATTCTAAAGCGTAGATTGAGATTTTAATCATCTTTAGTCAAGAATATATATGAATTTTGTGTTGGAATGGTTCAACTTGAAGAAATTCTATATATATTGCGTTTTCAAATTCGATTATGATTACGGCATCCCTCTTCATAGTTAAATTTTGAAAACATGGCAAATAAAAAATATTGTAGCAAAAGACTAGTCTAGTATCATGCCTTTATGTCAAACATCATGAATCGTATCCCATATGCTTCGGATATAGGATCGATTTCATGTGCTATAATATTCATCCTTTCTAAATTTTCCAAATGCTTAAGGCATTTAGAAGGGAAAAGTCTAGAACTGGATATGACTAAAGTGATTAAGAAATTATCGAGGACAATCTGAGGTTTGCCAAAGATTGGTTGATCAAGGACAATTGGAAGTATAGTGATAATTCTGGAAGGACCATATTGACATAATCTGTAAGGAGGCAACTCTTGTTCAGAAGTGATAGTCAAAATGGGATCTGGAAATGTTTCAAAGTTAGAAATTATTCAATCTATGTAAGATTAGGAAACTTAATGCAAGAAGGATGTTCCCAAGGAGCTGATCTCCTTTGGAATGCTCTGTAATGGTTGTTGTCAAGTCTTTCTGACTTCGTGCATAATCATTACAAGAGGATCAATGCATATAAGTTTAGAATCTAACAGATTTCAGTAAATGACATGAATTTGGAATTCTCACATTTACAATAAGGATTTGGGATTGTGAAATGAGTATCAATGGAATCATGTTCAATTGATCTACATCACAATGTAAGGATCATAGACAAACATAGTGTGCATACTTGGGGTATGGCATAACTATTGTTTAGAAAAACAAAGTGTACATGCTAGGAGCATGGGACGACTGTTGTTTTTATTCAAGTCTTAAGTTGATTATTTGAAACATTGAATAATGTGTAATCAATATGGTGATAAATAAAAAGTGGTTTTATTTATATTCAAAAGGGTTCTGAGACCATATTAGATTCAATTATTATTGTGTTTCACTTTGCATGTTTTGACTTCCAAAATAGCTAGGTTATTCTTTCTGAATGACTAAGTTATTTAAACACTCCACAGTCGTTCATATGTTGGAAGTAGGTATGAATCAAGACTGTCATGAATCGGGTTTGTAGATGGCTAAATGGGTTTAGTCATGGCAATGGTTGCTACAACATTCATGAGTGCTCATAAGTTATGAGTATTGGAATAAACCCACGCTCACTTGTATCACTTCATGGAATTTATCTTGAGTGATCGTGAGACGGTAATATCATATAAATCTTCAAACCTAGAGATATGAGTTGTTACCTATGAGTTGGTTGTGCATTGATTGCACGTAAACGCATCAGTAACTTGATGTTATAAAACGTGCCTTTGTGTACAATTCAACAAGTAGTAGAACAAGCATATGAGTCGAAGTTTATCTGTTCCTTCTAGAAATAGAAGCGATATTTGGGCCCCTCGATGATTTTGTTGTGACCTATGTACCGGCCGGTCAGAACTGAATTGATGTGTTCGATTAAGTTCTTTGTCAAACAAATCAAAAATCGGGAAACAAACTGTTGGACAATAAGTACGATGTTGTTCCATGTATTTGTCCGGCTGATATCATGAGAACAGAGGATTATATGATCCCTTATCTAATGGACAAGTCATTGATAAGGCCAGAGTTCATCTACAAGGTCAGAGTTTGACAGAAGCTTTTGAGAGCTATGATTGCCAGTTGGTTCCTGAAGTCATACGCAATAATAGTTTTAGACTTATCCAAGTGGGAGACTGTTGGATTAATGTCTAAGTCCATAACTATAATTGGTAAGACTTGACCCGACCCGGCATGGTCCATTTGGGTTGCATACCATCATGCACTTGGATAGACTATAATGAGAGAAATAAGACACTTATGGTTATTAATATATTGTAAGTTCTAGTATATTAATAATAAGAATAATAAGATTATTTAACTAGTATTGATCAAGAATTAATCTAGGATTAATTAAGTGATCAAAAGAAGACTAATTAAATATATGGGTTGATTGTGTAAATCATCCATACTTATATAGTGGGCTAATGCTCCATGGATAATCAAGTTGGGCTAAAACCCATAGGATGATCCATGGATGCTCCATGGTGTATTTGAACCCATGGATCCAAGGAAATGGAAAGCCATGACAATTAAGGATTTACCCTAATTGTAACACTATATAATGATCTTATTCTTGACAAAAATCGGCCACTAGAGAGAGTAACAAAGGGCTAGCCGATTTCATGAAGTGTAGGACTCTCTCAAGTTATTCTAAGAGTTTTGATGATTGTGATTCCATTTGAGGCTTCCACACTATTGGGGCTAGGCACTCAAGCTTCATGAAGACTTTCTACATCAAAGAGGTATGTATTCTATCTTGTTACACTCATTGTTTTGTATGCTAGATTAGGATAATACCTTGGATGTTCTTATTTGCATGTATAATAGAGAAAACATAGATCCAAGGTATTTAGGGTTGCATGTACACTTAGGAGTGTTAGAATGCTCAAAACCCAACATGAATCTCACAAAGAAAGGATCCTTACAAACCACAATGTCCTCAATCAACCCACATAACCCTTTATCAAAACATAATGTTGTCTTATCCATGTGAATGAGTTTGTAACATCTTGTTTCGGGGCGTACCAAGGTGGTATGCAGCGTGTAACACCCATAGATTTGGGTTAGTCAATTTAGAGACAATAAGCATCAAAAATGATTTTTTGATAGAAGATTATTTATAATAAATAATCTTAACTAAGTTATAATATATGTCACAAGGGTTCCGTACATATAAAGAACGCTGAAATCCGAGTTATAATGAAAAAGTTATGACCCGTCGAACTTTTACGGCTAAACTGGCACGACACTACATAACGTAAACAATGTAATCTTCTCATACTGTTAAATTTAAAATCGGTCAAGAATTAGCCGATGAAGTCAAAATGAGAGTTGTAGATCTTGTCAATACATATGCGTAGATATAAAGAATGTCACAAACGGAATTCGTGTGCGAAAGTTACGGAATTTAGAAGTCGGTATGGGCTGATGCGAAGTAGGTGACGTGGCGCGATCTGAGCCATTGCTTCCCCCATGCCTTGCCACCAAATGGTGACACCTGGCACCCAAATCGACAAGTTGGAGGCTCAAAACTCGCCGAGTTGAGCCATTTTTCAGCCTATAAATACCATGCGAGGCTCACTCATTTTCCTCACACTTCAATCCTTCTCTCTCTCTCTCTCTCTAACTTCTCTCTAAACCTCCAACCTCTAGTAACTTCTAAGTTCTAGAGGAAAGCCCTTGGAGCACCAAAAGGCTCCGAGAAAAAGATTTTTTCGGCTTGAAAGTTCTGCCCCCGCAGAGCTCGATTCCTAGCCAAACCACGTGGTAAGTGAGTTATGATTATCCTACTTTAAGTATAGCTTATGTTTAAGCTCAATATCGTTATTATGAACTTATAAACAATATATATATATATATATATATATATACACACACACACAATATAAAAAGTGTTATTATAATATCTGTTAACCACTCGCGATATAGGGAATTTGGTTTTAAGGGCCGCATAGGGTCATTGGATTTCAGAAATGCTATAATGCCAAAATGGTCCTGCCCTCCGGTGTTTCATGCCTGGCCCCTTTCTGTAGATAGTGGTTGTAAAGTATTGTTTAACACTTATAAAACAATATCGATAGTAAATAGTTGCAATAAATATTAGACTAAAATCTAGCGGTAATGATACTAGGTTTCGTCGAAGGAAAATAGAATTGTTAGAAGCGAAGCGTTGTCCGAGTTTGGAATCATCACTTTAAAAAGTGAGTGCATAGTTACTTTCATCTTACACATAGATATGGAGTATTTAATATAAGTTACATGTTATGTGTGCATATTATTTGTGTTCATGATATCTATGGTGGATGAACGATTTATACATGTTTTAAATGATTTAAACTGTATATGTATTTTATGTCTACGAATATGATTGGCAGAACATGGGTAGATGAATGATGAGGGATGAAAGATGATAGAGATGAACACTGGAAGCTGCGCCAAAACCTGTAGATGTTTTTGAACCACAATGTACTCTAAACATCCTGGCAGGTGCACCTAAAGGATAATATCGACAGTTGCTCCTAATAGAGAACATCATAATCCTGGAAGCTGCGCCTAATAGAGAGCATCATAATCTTGGATGTTGTGCCTAAATGATAATATCGATAGTTGTGCCTAATAGAGAACATCGTAATTCTGGCAGCTGCACCTAAATGATAATATGAGAAGCTGCACCTAATAGAGAACATCATAATCCTAGCAGTTGCGCCTAAATGATAATATTGGCATTTGTGCCTAATAGATAACATTGGAAGTTATGTTATAGGCATTGATGGACTTTGTGCCTATTCCTTAAGATAATCCTTAGGAATAAGTAAATGAAGAATAGATGATTCTTAGGGTAGATCCTTAAAAAATAAAGAAGATAATGAGGATGGGTAATTGGGTTAATTGGTTGATGATGAAACATAATAACTTTATTAGTATGGGTTGAAAACCCTATGTACTCACCAGGTTTCCCAACCTGACCCACTCATTTTATTTGTATCACAGGTGTCGATACAAAGCTATATTACACTGAGAGATTAAAGGAGATGTAGATCACTAGTTTAAATAAATGTGAGGTCTGTTTATGCTTATGTTTCTGTATTGACAATGACATCCCAAAGCTTTAATATAAACAAAATACATTTCTTTGGAAATGTTTTGGTAATGTATTTATCATGTTTTCTGGGAACAAATTTCGCAACATATTTCTTTAAAATGGATACTCTGATATTCAAATAAGCATAAATAAAGTTTTTAAAATGACCGCGAATTTAGGGATGTCATAGTTGTTATCAGAGCATTAGTTTAAGCGAACTAGGAATAAGGGTTTATTTCTAGACTTAAACTTAGAACGCTAAGCGATGATTGTGAGTTGAGTGTGTCTAATATTTTAATTACACCTGAATAGAAACAGGCACCAACTTATTTAGGGAAGATGACTAAATTGTTTTTATGTGATAAATGATTTATGTCTGTTGCCGACCGGATCTAGAAATTTTATGTGCTCAAGTTTCTAAACGTTTAATTACGATATTAGAACTGGCATATAACTTTTTGGAGTAATAAGGAGAAATAGGTGTCTCAACCTTTCTCTATCTATATTCTCGTCTCGATACACCGAAGCCTACTTTGGTGTATAAAATTTCATGACATGGACTCGTAAAAGACTGAGCAAATGGGGGAAATGAGAAGGCTTAAGATAGTGAATGATACCTATCAGAAGATATCATGAAAGCAATATATTGCCTTTAGAATACGTCTAAATAGGTAGGGAAAATGACACATATGCCCTATGAAGTTTCTAAGGTTGACCCTTTTCATCACTTAAGTTTTTTCGTGGCTTTATGAGGGAACCAAGTTGTGGGCAACCTGTTCTTTTAGTCCCATTTACTTGTTTTAGCTGGTTTAGAACGGTTTAGAAGTCATATAGACAAAAATTAGGGACATCTCTCTCTCTCTCTCTCTCTCTCTCGCTCTGTCTCTGTGTGTGTGTGTGTGTGTGTTTCTTTATGCCAGATAAAACCCAACTTACCCCTCCCATCATCCTCTTCTTCTCAGCGCTTCTCCTCGACGAACAACCACCACCACCTTACTCATCATCGACAAGACAGTCGGTAATCCCTCCTCCTTTTATGCCCATATTTGAAATGAATCAGTAGATGCATCATCTGTAGATGCATCTGAAGAATACAAAGCATTGAGTAAAACCTATAGAACTAAAAGGAGGCAATGATGTTGCAACCCCTTAAATCTCACACAAGCAAAACATCGAACACCTTATGGGTGTCACCCAAATCAGTTTGTAAGTTTCGAATTGAACCAAAAGGAAGTTGATTAATGTTGAAAATTCAATAACAGGTCAACTAACATCAACAAAACTGGTGAAACATGCAAACACTGAAGCAACATCCAAAGGTCCCATTTTTCTTCATCTGCGAAATTGATGGAAAAAAAGTAAAAGGATGATGGAAAATTAAATAGATTACGTTGTTCATAGTTGTGAGCTCTTTGTCTTCTACTGACTTCATGATTTTGTATCAATTTGAACTAATTAAATCCCAAACAAAACACATAATCTTATAAACGAAAACCTAGGAGAGAGGGTGCAGGAAAAACCCATCAATGGCACCACCATCATTACCATTATCGTTCACCTTCATCTTCCTGTCATCATCGAAGACCAACACATACGCACAACAAGACCCAAGATCTTTGTTCTTGACATTCTAATCGATCGAATGAGGTGAAAGGGGAGATAAACAGAGATCGAGTTTTAAAGATAAGGGTGTAAGTTCTTTTTCTTTCTTCTACGACCAACTTAGAGCAACACAAAAGAAGAAAAGAATGGAGCATACGACACAGGGGTGTGTGAGAGAGAGATTCGTGTCATTTTATTTATAATAAATAGATAAATAGACAAACTAAGTGAGCTGACATAAGGGGTAACTGGGTTACCCCTTCGTTTTGGCAAAAGGGACCTATTCATTTCGACAAAACCATCTTTGTTCCCTTAAAGGACACGAAAATAATTTAAGGGACTGTACGAGTAAAATTGAAATACATAGTAGGGCCGTTGCGTCATTTTCCCAAATAGGTAATACCTATGGTATGGGAGAAGTACACTTTCGATTGGAGGAAAGAAAGAATTTTGGTATAATCCATGAAGTTATCTCATCATCTGGCAGTTTCTCCACCAACCGAGTTGAAGTAGAATTATTGTTTAAGATACGCATGGAACAAGTCCTAGTAGAGTCTAGGGAATTTTTTTTGATTATTTAGACACATTCGTATGTGTTAAATTGTTTTGTGATTTTAGGAAATAAGAACTTTGAAAAAAAAATTGCGAGACACTACTTGGAACGAGTATGAGTAGGTGCGAAAGGTAGTAGAGGACTATACTACCGAAAGCATAGGACTCGTACTTAGATTAGGGAAAGTCACAAGGATAACAAGGCACTAGTAATTGATTTTGTTTTGTTCATGAGTGTCATTACCATCGATTCGGTAATGAACAAGAAGATGATTATTATTCTGACCATAGTGGTTATATAATATCAAGTCCGACTAAGATGCGTATGTTACATGATTTAAAGAACCAGGTTCGATGAAGCATCTGACTTAATCCAGACGATTGAAGTGAAAGGTAATCGAAGCGATCAATAGAAGTATCGCGATCGTTGATAGAGTAAGAGTTTGTAGCTAGAAGTGCTACATGCTAGAATGTGATTATATCACATTATAACATGAAGGAATGAAATTTTCATTATGGAATTTGACCCTAAGAGACCTGAGTCTAAGCGTTGCATCATACGATATGAGGTCATTAGAACATGACCCATCGGTCTGTCATGATAATCGAAGTAAAGAACTTCTCTTAAATTAAGTATGTTTAGGAAGAAGTGGGAGTCTCTAATAAGATTGATTTTGTAACTCGAAGGTTACAATTGAAAGTCCAACATAGGACAAAGAGCGGGTGCAAGATCAAGCATCGCCTGCAGTCAAGAAGTCCCACAGTTAGATACTCATTTGAAGGAGCATAGAAGTTATTATTATTACCTATGATGAAGAGATAACATATGAATTCATTATACAAGCCCCGTTTTGTTGATGATTTTGGGACATAATCATCTTAAGGGGGGGACAATTGTAACGCCCGCAATTTCGGGCTAGTCAATTTAGAGATAATAAAGATCAAAGATGAATTTTTTTTATAGAAGATTATTTAGAAATAAAATAATCTTAAATAAGTTATAATATATGTCACAAGGGTTCCATACATATAAAGAACGTAGAAATCCGAGTTATAATAAAGAAGTTATGATCTGTCGAAGTTTTATGGCTAAAACGGCATGACACTGCATAACGTAAAATTGAATTTTTGATAAATTACCTTTTAGCCATAGAAATCTAAACTAAATTCGTAGTAGACGTTAAACCGAGAATGTACATAAAAAGATCGTCCAAATCTGACTTCATATAAGGAAGTTATGATTTTTCTAAGATTAAGAATAATAATGCACAACCTGGAATTATAAATTTAGATCGATCAATTTTTAGCTGACAAAACCTAAATGAGAATTGAATATCTCATTAATAGGATTTCAACGATAAAAAAGACAGTCGAAAACAGAGTCCATATGTAGAAGTTATGAATTTTACACGATCGTTAAACAATGTAATCTTTTGATACTATTAAATTTAAAATCGGTCGAGAATTAACCGATGGAGTCAAAATTAGAGTTGTAGATCTTGTCAATACCTACGTGTGGATATAAAAAAATGTGACAAAAGGAGCTCATATACGAAAGTTACGAAATTTAGAAGTTGGGGTGGGTTGATGTGAAGTGGGTGAGGTGTCACAATTTGAGCCATTGCTTCCTCCCCACGCTTTGCCGCCATGGTGACACCTGGCACCCAACTCGACAAGTTGGAGGCTCGGAACTCATCGAGTTGAGACATTTTTCAACCTATAAATACCATGTGAGACTCACTCATTTTCCTCACACCTCAACCCTTCTCTTTCTCTCTCTAACTTCTCTCTAAACCTCACCCAACCTCTAGTAACTTCTGAGTTTTAGAGGAAAGCCCCCGGAGTTCCAGAAGGCTCCGAGAAAAAGAGCTTTTCGGCTTGGAAGTTCTGCCCCCGTAGAGCCGGATTCCTAGCCAAACCCCTGGTAAGTGAGTTATGATTACCCTACTTTAAGTATAACTTTTGTTTAAGTTTAATATCGTTATTATGAACTTATAAACTATATATATATATATATATATATATATATATATATATATATATATATATATATATATATATATATATATATAATAAAATGTGTTATTATAATATCTTTTAACTACTCACGGTACAGGGAATCTGGTTTGAAGGGTCGCATATGGTTGTTTGATTTGTGAAGTGCTATAATGCCAAAATGGCCCTGCCCTTCGGTGTTTCATGTCTGACCCCTTGCTATACATAGTGGTTGAAAAATATTTTTTTAACACTTATAAAACAAATTCGCTCGTAAATAGTCACAATAAATATTAAGTAATGATACTAGGTTTTGTCGAAGGAAAATAGAATTGTTAGAAGCGAAGCTCTGTCCAAGTTTGAAATCATCACTTTAACAAGTGAGTGCATAGTTACTTTCATCTTACACATAGATATGAAGTATTTAATATAAATTATGTGCTATGTGTGCATATTATTTGTGTTCCTGATATTTATGGTGGATGAAAGATTTATACATGTTTTAAATGATTTAAACTGTATATGTATTTTATATCTACGAATATGTTGGGCAAAACATGGGTAGATGAATGATGATGGATGAAAGATGATAGAGATTGACATTGGTAGTTACGCCACAACCTGTAGATGTTTTTGAACCACGATGTACTTTAAACATCTTGGCAGCTGTGTCTAAAGGATAATATCGGAAACTGCTCCTAATACAGAACATCATAATCCTGGCAGTTGCACCTAAATGATAATATCGGCGGCTACGCCTAATAGAGAGTATCATAATCCTGGAAGCTGCACCTAAGTGATAATGTCAGCAACTGCACCTAATAGAGTACATCATAATTCTGGATGTTGCATTTAAATGATACTATCGGCAACTGCGCCTAATAAAGAACATCATAATACTGGCAGCCGCGCCTAAATGATAATATTGGTAGTTGTACCTAATAGATAACATTGGCAGCTTAGCCATAGGCAATGATGGAATTCATGCCTATTCCTTAGGACAATCCATAGGAATGAATAAATGTAGAGTAGACGATTGTTAGGGTAGATCCTTAAGAATACTGAAGTTAATGGGGATGGGTAATTGGGTTAATTGGTTGACGATGAAACATAATAACTTTATTATTGTGGGTTGAAAACCATATGTACTCACCAGGTTTCCCAACCTGATGCACTTAGTTTATTTTTATCACAGATATCGATATGAAGCTACATTACACTGAGAGATTAAAGGGGATGTTGATCACTAGTTTAAATGAATGTAAGGTCTGTTTATGCATATGTTTCTCTATTGACAATTACATCCCAAAGATTTAATATAAACAAAATACATTTCTCCAAAAATTCTTTGATAATTTATTTATCATGTTTTCTAGGAACAAATTCCGCAGCATATTTCATTAAAATAGATACTCTGATTTTCAAATAAGCAAAACTAATTTTTTTAAAATGACCGCGGATTTAGGGATGTCACATAGTGTACCGAGGCAAAAGGGGTTACGCAAGGCATTGATGGAGGAATGTGCAACGTAGGTGCGAGGATGGGTCGAGGTGTGAGACCTCGTACGTTGGGCGTATGAGGTGGTACGTTGGGGGTACGAGGGGCTGATTAAAAACCCTAATTTTAGGGTTGTACCCAATATAAGAATTATGTTAGCCTATTTCTTCATTTCGTAAGTCAACCCTCACCCTCTAAAACACTAGAAGTCATCCGTAAGCCTTCATGGTGGCATTTTGAGCTTATGGCGTCCATTTTTGGTGTGTTTGGTCTTTTTGTAAGAAGATGGAGTTTGGTGCAAGGAAGGGAATCAAGGAAGAGCTTATAGATATTGCTTATGTGTCTCATTTCCAGCTTGTTGGAGGTATAAAGCTTTGAACTTGATCATTGATGTCTTAGATTTATTATTTATTGATTAGTTCATTTTGGTCCCCAACAATGAGATCTAGTGGTCTTGATTCCACTCCAGGAGCTTTGATTTGCCCCAATTAGTGATTATGAGGTTCAAGGTTCATAAAGTTGGCACCTTTAGAGTTTAAAACCATCCATGTTTGAGTTTGCATCCTTTTTATGAAAGTAGAATGCTACACTTTGATATTGGGTCCTCTTCGGGCTTGCAAAGTTACCAAGTCAGTGACTTTATGGTTCTAGACGCTCTCTTAGAAGTGGATATGTGGTTTGGCCTTATGGGATCAATCATTAAGAATTTAATGAAGGTTTTGGATCAATGGAGAAGTACATTAGGCATCCAAGCCTCTACGCGCAACGTACAAGCCAAATAGCATGTATACTTTGTTGGATTAGTGTCTAAGTCCATAACTATTTTGGTATGTATTTGACCTGATGGTGCATGGTTGCCTTCACCAAAGCAACTTGATTGGAGAAATAAATAAAGAGAGAGAGGTTATTATGATTTATTAATATGTTATAAGAATAATATATTAAAGGAGAAATCATATTTGTTTAATTAATATTGGTCAATAATTAATTAGGAATTAATTTTCTGATCAAGTGTAATTAATTAAACTAGAGGGACTGATTTGTAATTATGTGATAGTTACAAAATAAGGTAAGGATTATCTTATTATTAGGTTGGACAAATTTAAGGTGATAAGGCCTTAGAATTCGACTATGATAAGGATTCAAGGATTATCTTATGGGTTGCTTTGTGGATAAGCAACTAGATAAGGATAATGACTGAAACCCTATCTCTACACCTATATAAAGACCCTAAGGCTCATGAATTCGTGTATCCCTTCCCAAAAAGTCCTAAGGACGAATTCTAACCTCTCTCTTTATACCTTCTCCATTTGCTCTTGGTGTTTGTAAGCCATTAGAGGAGTGACACTTGTGACTCTAAGCATCCCAAAGTCAATTCAAGGAGATTTGGGATTGTTATTGCTACATAACAATCAAGGTAACATTAAAAACTCATTCTTATGTTAATATGATTACTTGAATGCTAGAATTAGGGTTTATAGTCTTGGATTCAAAGCATGTACAATAGAGAAACCTAGATCCAAGCATTAGGGTTTGTATGAGCACATAGGATGTCTTATGACCAAAACCCATCACACTTAGCGTACATCTGAGTACGCCCCACGTACTCAGTTAGGGGGTGTTTTGCTTATTAGGCTTCGGTGTGGTCCATCTGTTGGGCTTATTTGTCTTGGGCCCTGTTGGGCCATCAGGTTTTGGTCTGATTGCGAGTTTGAGAAGGCCCATGAAGGGCATTGGGCCTAATTTGGAAACTTAGGCCATGATTTGGGTCATTAGTAGTTTTTGGTATTTTGGGCTCCAGTGTTTAAGTTATTAATGGGCCATCGGAATAAAAAGTGTTTTGGACTAGAATGAATGGTTGGGACTTAAGGTAAGGCCAATGTAACGGGTTTGGGCCCAATTTGGGAAATTGGGCGATTGGTTGATTAATTGGCCTTTGTGCCTTTCAGATTGTTAGTTTGGGACTTAGATTTGGGCAAGGCTAGGTTTGGGGTTAATGGTCTTTTTACCCTAGGTATTGATTTATGGTTATGGATTAGAACCCAATTGTTAATTGGGTGTGATTTTGCTATTGACAGTTCGTGGATCTGCTAGCAAGCAGCCAATAGTGTTTATGTATGATTCAGCAGTGCGGGGTGAGTCTTCTCACTATATCCATAGGTCGAAGGCACCAATTTCAGCCCATTACGTGTTTTGTGGTATGCTATTTGTCTCTGTGAAACTTGCATGGAAGACCCCGGGGGGAGCCCGTGGAACTTGGATGTCAGATTATGGGGGAAGCGCATGACATTCCAGGTAAAGACCATGGGGGGAGCCCATGGCATATTAAATAAAGACCATGGGGGGGGGGGGGGGGGGAGCCCATAACAACTATATGTATGTTGCATGATATTTTATGGTTGTATGTTGTATGGTATTTTGAGAAACTCACTAAGCTTTGTGCTTATGGTTTTCAGTTTATGTTTCAAGTACTTCGGTTTTCAATTGGGAGAGATTTGGATGATTGCAGAGCACACACCACATGTTTTGTATTATGCGAACTACTATGATTTGATAATGTTATGTTGAGTGTTTTGTTACCTTGGTTTCTGGGAAGAATATGTACTGGTGATTTATAAATCTAAAAACAAAAATTTTTATGGCGTGATTTTCGGGTCGTTACAAGTTTGTATCAGAGCCTTGGTTTGAGGGATTCAGATATACTCTCGGGTGCGTCTGAACTCAAACTAAGGATTAGTAAAGTTTTCAAAAGAAAAATAATTTCAAGAAAAGATTTTTCTAAGACAAGAGAAGGGTATGGTGCATTCAATCAACCGAGCTCAAGTAAGTTTTCCCAGAATACCCATACATGTTATATGTATGATTTGATTCATGAATCTGTGAATTGCATGCTAGTTAGGGCTAAGGATCTATTTAGTTCTTTCCTGATAGAATGATAGGAGAGATGCCTTTGTATGTATATCGTATTAGCTTATAGACTTGCATGCTAGTGTTGATTAGTTAGTGATAGTTTGATCTAATATGTGATACCTTGTTGCATTGGGTGAATTGCATGCTAGTTAGAGCACACACCACATGTTTCGTATTCTGCGAACTACTATGATTTGATAGTGTTATGTTCAATGTTTTGTTACCTTAGGTTTTGGGTAGAATATGTATTAATGATTTATAAATCTAAAAAAAATTATGGCGTGATTTTTGGATTGTTACAACTTGGCATCAGAGTCTTGGTTTTAGGGATTCGGACATACTCTCGGGTGCGTCTGAACTCAAACTGAGGATTGGTAAAGTTTTCAAAAGAAAAATATTTTCAAGAAAAGAATTTTCTAAGACAAGAGAAAGGTGTGGTGCATGCAATCAACCAAGCTCAAGTAAGTTTTCCTCGAATACCCATACATGTTATCTGTTATGATTTTATTTATAAATCTGTGAACTGCATGTTAGTTAGGGCTAAGGTTCTATTCAGTTCTTGCCTAATAGAATGCTAGGAGAGATGAATTTGTATGGATATCATATGAGTTGGTAGTCTTGCATGCTAGTGTTGATTAGCTAGTGGTAGTTTGATCTAATATGTGATACCTTGTTGCATTGGGTGAATTGGATGTCATGTTGAGATAGGGATATCTATTAGAATAAGTAATCGCTAAGTGTATGCTTTAAAAATTGTATACAGTTAGGATCTTATAGCCCTAGGATAATTGAATTGGCCTTATTTCTTGTTCCTTGTCAGGTTGTGGTTCTAGGGTAGAGTCTGTTATTTGACAGTCTATTTGATCATGTTTTGTATGCATAAGGCAACGGACAGTAAGGGAGGAATTTCTAGCATAAGTGGTGGTGTGTGGGTTGAATGTTATCTGATAGCTCTATGGATTGGAGCGAAACTGCATGAATGTTGCTTGCTTTGTGCTTTGTGGAACTCTTAGATGATGGGAGTCAGCTACTAAATGAATATGATAGTATTCATGAGGTGGATGACTGGCATTATGGGGAGTTCCTCAGCAGCTGATGGTAGGGTGAGGTCGGGAACCTAGGAAAACTTATGGATTGCTTCAATAGGTTTTGTTGTGCTGTATAGTAAAATTTTGGGGCCATAAGATTGAGGAGGCGACTTAGAGGATTCGGGATGATTCTCGAGGAAAGTATGGATAGTGTGGAAGTTAGTATTGGGCCCGTACTACTGAAAGCACATGATCCATATTCGAATCGGGGAGAATCTTGGAAAATCTAAGAAGCTTGTGGGAAGAGGATTATTGAATATGCTATGATCTTTTGCATGATGAATATCAGCTTGGTGATAAGCCCCCAGAAAGGAGATTCAGGTTTTGGTTCCAGCTCAGGTGAAGGTACTGAGTTGATTAGTGAGTAGATATGGGAATTCATCTCGTCGAAGACTACCCGCAGTGTTTTGGAGAAGACTCCTGTGATTTTTGGTCCGGTCAAGGAGGGGTTTTTAGTGATATTGTAGGAGCGTTTGGGAGCGTTATGTGATGAGGTTATGGCTATCGTCGGAGCTCGTACTCTATCTTTTGTGAGCATAGATCGATTTGGAGCACCCGGGGAAGAGGGGGTCAGATTTGGTGCAGGCAGGGGAGGGTCCCTGTAAGAGTCCTAAGACTTCGGATCATCGATTGAGGGGTCGGTAGGCCCAGGATCAGTGCAGCAAGTGTGGGAAATTGCATGATGGAGTTTGTCGTTCCAGAGGTATGATTTGCTAGAAGTGTATCAAGATTGATGATGTCAGCAGGGATTTTCCTTAAGGGCAAGCCTAGTATGTTTTCTCTACAACTAAGTGGGCTACAAGAGGGCCGCTTGTCCGAGGAGAAGGGGGAGGAGCAGTAAGTGTGCCTGCTCCGCTATTTTGCGAATCTCTAATAGTCGTGAGGGTAAGGAAGGAGCCCCAATAGAGAGGAGTCGGTCATTACAGTGCCAGACATGGGAGGTCCATACTTTGTCGGTTGATTTTGTGGGCACATTATTTTTTGCGTTCTTTTTTGTTGTTATCAGTCTTCTTGTTGCTTCGGATTTGACATTGATTTGGGTAAGCGTTATGTTCGGTTTATTGCTCATTATCGTTGGGGTATATTTTCGAGAATTAATTTATATCTGTTGCATGCCCTAAATTATTAGTAGGTTATTGAGGGGTTGTATCTTGTGTAATGGGCTCCAATGTGTTCGGTTGATATTCTGGGTTTAGTCGAGACTGGTTTAGGGGATTTGTGTGGAAGGCATATGGTCAAGATTCAACAATTTAGCTCTCTAGTAATTGTCAGGGTTCAGTTGTTGTAGTATTTGTTCTGGTAGGAGCGAAGTTGCTTAGGGAAGAACTTTTGGGTTCAAGCATTGCTGTTGCTAGGAGGGGAGCAGTGGTAGGAAGATAGTAGTGTCAGTTGCATGGTTTGTTTGGTATGCGGAAGTTTCAGAGGACCTTTATATTCTCATGGGTTGTAGTAAGTTATAATCCAATAATTCTTTAAAATTGGAAGTGGGATAAAGATTCATCGGTTCAAGGCAAGGGTTATAGTTTTAGTCGCCAGCATAAGAAATCGGGGAATCAGTGTTGTATCATGGGAGGTGATCAGGATTATCAGGTAGGTTGAGATTTTAAAGGTATCCGTCAGGGTTCATGAATCGGGTGATCAATGAATTTGTCTAGCAATGGAATGCTAGTATTGCTCAATGCAGGGTATGAACGGTTCACACTATTTGAGGGAGATGGATCAGAAATCCATATGGATTAAAAGGTGCGAGACCTTTGTCGAGTCCAAGTGGGGGAGAGTTAGGTGGCTGTTCAGATTGAGTTTGGGTTGGTGGGGGTTCAGGAAACTCCCGAGTGCAGGTCGACATCTCTATTGTTATTCATATTAGGATGTGCATTTCGAATGCTTGACCCGAACTCCTAATTGGTTGCAGGATTTGGCTCAGGATGTGTGGTATTGTGTAGGCTTGAGTATGGTAAGGCCATGAGTGGTAACCATGGTTGGTTGGAGGTGTTGTAAGACTACGATGGGATCGTAGCAATCACCAGTTTGAAGTAAACTATTATTATAAATGGTCGAGTGTGATTGGGAATCAGTTCGTGCCTTTAGCACGTCGGTCAGGGTTGTCGAGGAGTATTCTCTGTTTTGGGTTGAGGACCATTGGGGTCCGGGTTGGAGTCGGGCCTGTATAGCTTTAGATGAGTAGGACCCATGGGTGAGACCCGTGTGATTATGGTAGATCAGGTGGTTCTCGGTAGAGACTGTTGGGTCAAGGTATTGGATCTTGGGTTCCAGGATCATATAGGGGATCAGTGTGTGGCACAGATGGGTTTTTAGGCTGGGTAGCCTTGCTGTTTGGACTCTTGTAAACCTAGTGGTTGGACCAGGTGCAAGATTGGTAGTCTCAGAACTGATTTGGGGGTAATTTTTTATTGTTCAGGAGAGGGGTCAACGGGAATCAGAAGGTTGTGGTGTGAAATGCAAGTGCAGATTCGTGAATCTTGGGTTATGAGTGGAGTATTGAATTAATTTTGGGTAAGACCTCGAGACGGGTATCACGCGTGTTTTGTACAAGATTTCATTTTAGTGGAATAAGAATTGGGGTATCTATATGCCAAGGGAATCAATCTCAGGGTTCAAGGGTAATGAATGGGTTTAGTTTTGATAGAAATCGAGTCGTTGCATTGTGGCTTGGGTTAGTTCTATTTGCGAGAAGGCCACAACGTGTTTGGAATCAGGAGATGGTAGGTCGTTGGAGATTGGATATGATATGAGACTATAGTTGGTCTCGTGGCATTCTTTTAGTAGTAGGTTTGGTGTCAAGGTGGTTTGGGGTATTATCGCCAGATAAGGTTGCTCTCGGAAGTCGCATGGGGCTACTGTGTGATTGTATGTCTTTTGGCTCAGCAATCGGGTAGGAGTACGGTGATACGGTTATTTGGCAGACGAGTTGGGACCAGGGAGGCCTCGGTTGCTTTTGGGAAGCAACTAGGTGGCAGCAAGACGAATCGGAGTGGTTTCAGGATTTGAGCTTCATGTGAGGAGTCGCTTATATTCCCGGGTGCATGTTAAGTCGTTTGTAGTTGGATTAAATAATCTCAGAGTTGCTGATTAGACCTTGTTGCCCAACTCTCTTATGAGTCTAACCGTTGCAAGGAGGAATGTTGAGAGATCAAGAGATCTGATGTGCAAGGACAAGGTTTGAAAACTCAAACCTTGAGTTAATGCTTAAGATCAATGTCTTCTTACTAAGGAATGTTCTAGTCAAGTCTAGTAAGACCAGTCAAGTCTGAGATAATGCATTCAACAAAGTATTCAAGATATTATTAAAGAGTGAAGTTAATTATCAAGGTAAAGATAATAAATGAAGAAAAAGAAGAATGTTTGAAAGAATGACTTGAAAGAGAATGGAAGGTGAAGTGAACTAGAATATTGCTATTTGTGTTTGAACAATCTATCACTTGATTTAAACTAGAAAGCTCCTTTAAATAAGAGAACATATTACATTGTACTAAACAAATACATACATAGGACCGAATAATAGAGTTGTTTCTGACACTCTAATTATCTAGGTTTGACAAAAGAGACTAAGTCCTATGACATGTTAAATCAAGCTAAAAGACAAATACAATTAATCCAGACGGACAAAATACTGATTCGACATATTATCATTTCGGAAACTACTTCTAATCCGGAATGCCTTTACAACATTCGGAATGTATTTTAATGAACTTCTTCTCTGGACGCAAGCTTCTCTTCAAGCTACACATTGATTCCGCACCAATTTATGTTTCGGAACTGAGACTGACTTCGGAACTATCAAAAGATTAGAGATTGCTAAGGTTTCACATTCAGGTTCCAACAATCTCCCCCTAAGTGAAATTAGCAATCAGGTCATCTCAGTTTGCTTCTTCCTTGATAAAAGTGTATGCTCTTAATATATAATCTCTGACTTCAATGTACCATTGAAGCTGACTCATAAACTTTGCCTTGATGTGTTCAGGAGCTTTGAACTGGGATGCGCAACTATTGAATTTCTGAAGGATTTTTGCAGGAACTAGGTGTTTGTCAAGGACTCGGAAGAAGTCCTTTTTGTTTAACTTTCGTTTCTTGTAAACATACCCTAGAACTAGATCATCAATGGGTCCTTCAACCAACAACTCAGCTTCTGGTAGAACAAAGTTGATTTTGACTAAGTAATCTTTGGTCCAAACAAGTGAGCCAATTGATAGTCACATCTACAAAATTCAGCAACATAATCCTTAAAGAAGCATGACAGCCTCCCATGCTTAGATCATTATCTTGACGGCTTCGGAAATGAGCAGCAATGGTTAAGATGTCATTCGGATTGATTGCAGGAAAATCAACATCAACGATAGTGTATGGAGTTGGTTTGTTCCGGAGGATATAGGAGCGAAACAGCACACAGTTCAGATCAAACTTTGTTAGAACCTTCCTTGCACATCCTGATACTTTGGTGATTCTTTTTTTTACCACACTTCCTTTTGGTGAAGGGAATTCTTTGCATAGAAGGTCTTCAGTCTTTCACATAGTTCGAATGATCAATTAGGGATCATCATTCGGATGCAAGGGAGTGAACTTGGTGTATTACTTGCTGTAAGGAGATAGTGGCAGATCAAGTTAGTCTGAATCGTTGGTAGGGATGTCATAGTACATGAAGGGTAATATGTTCAAATTATGGATTAATCCTTCACAACATAGAGGAGAAAGTCACAACATCGGATTAGGATTATCTTTGAGCGCCTGAATCTGAATGCTTTCCTCTAGATCTTGATTGATTTTATTCTGAGACCATCCTGATTTTGGCTTTGGTAGAGTCCAGAGTAATGAGCTTGATAGATTTCTGTGATGGGCTTCTTACCCTTGTCTGTGATGGGCTTTTTACCCTTGTCTTTGCTGAGTACCGTGATGATATGTTGCATGTTCTTGTCAATGGTAAATTCTGGAGGAGAGGTTTGAAAAGGTTCTTATGGAATATTGTCTAGAATCCGGAGGGGAGAACCTTCATCAATCAGAGCAATTATTGGAGTAGGAATTGGTGGCAGCATGGATGAAGTGTCCCAGAAAGCGTCAGTCATTAATTTGGTTTTAGCCTTAGCCATTTGAATAATTATTTTAAGAACATCCGACAGTATAGATGGCCTTGAAACTACGGACCATAATCTTTGTTCTTCCTCCGTCAATACCTTAGTAGGTAGCTTCCTTGGAGCCTGAAGACCTACTATGGCATTTGTGACATACTCCACTTCTTCCTCACTTTCATCATCATCACTATTTCCTAGAAGTCTGAAAAGAACTTGGACTTCTTCATCGGAATTTTCATCTCGAAGTTGATATTCCGAGGCAGATCTCCGAGGTTGATGTCTATGACTTGGTCCTTCTCCCCCTCTTGTATCGGTGAACCTAAGAGCTGATGCAAGCACAAGAGACTCCTTCAAGTTAGAAAATTTCTCAAACACCTTCTGAAAGCTGGTGTTGAGTTGAAGGGTTAGGGTGTCATAAGCTTCAGTAGTGGGGGCCAGAGCTTTGAGACGGTTATACAACTCATGAATAATTGACAACATTTCATCAAATTTGTTGTTTAGAACATCCACGATGTTCCAACAGGCTCTGAGAAGATTGAGGAGAACTTGTTGAATTATAAGGTTCATCGCATCTTTCTTTCGGATCTCTTTCTTGTCACACCCCAAAACCACGAACGGCGGAAACGTTCAGGGGTGGAGGACGTCATGTACAGTATCACAATAGTGTAAAATAGTAAACAAGCAACAACATCATCCATTGCATTATAAGTAAAGTTTTAATACATATGTGTTCTTTCATTGTAATAAGACACCAAAAATATATACAGTCAAAATAAAAGACGAGACTTGTCTGCTCCGTCTTCTCAAAAACTGGCCTCCGTACCTGTCTACTGATGACCTGAGAATACAAGTTATTTTGAAAGAGAGTATCAGCTTTAAAGCTGGTGAATTCATAAGTATTGAAGTGTCATTGAATTTCTTTGAAAAGCTGTTTTAAAATTCATGTAAATCTTTAAATGAAAATATTGATGTAAGTATGAAAAGCCCTAGAAAATCCCTTATTTTCTACCAGTGTGAGATGTAGTCTTCTACCAAGACCCGAATGTTTTGTAAGTAAAATGATAGTTTTTCCTTCTATTGACTAGTACTAAAGTACTTAGTCTAACTCATCGTTTATGTGAAAGTATCACAAAATAAAGTAAACAGGAAAATCTACTACTGTAAGTGTTGTCACTGGGTACTAGGACTAACACAACATCGCGTTAAGCGAAAAATGCAACCAAATGACCATTCGAAGGTTGTCCAGAAAAGTAATAATGTAAGTGTCATCGCTGGGTACTAGGAGTAACACAACATTGCAATGAGCAAAAAGTATAACCTTATGAACAATCAAAGATTGTCCACTTGTCCTGTGTAGCAGCAGTAGGTGGGTGGAGGGGTTAGCCCCAGTTATCGATCTTCCTAATATAAATAGTAACCTTAGACCTCCATAGATGGTCATCAACCACTGGTGCTAATCAGTGGGGTTCGGAATCGTAAGTCCCGCCAAGATATCCCATTGAACCGGGATAGGAAAGATAATTTACACAGAAAGTACTAATAAATCATCCTCGTAGTTCTAAGTACAAGTATCCAGGTAAGTGAATACAGGATAATGCATCTATGTAACAGTGTTCATGTATGGTATTCATGTATGTGTGTTCATGTATCATGTAAGTATATGTAAACATGTTCATGTATCAGGTAAGGATATGTATATGTACTCATGTATCAGGTAATGTACTGGTATAGAATCATGAATGAACTGACTCTTGTGTGATTCCTTGCAATAGGAATAATGTTTGATAACTTAAAATTATCCCTATGATAATTTACTGAAATGTAATTGGTTGGTCAAGTAGGTTTATACACTCTTACTACTCAAGGGTGTGGGAATCTAAATGAAAGATGTAAACTATAACATCAGTACATATATACAATATAAGTGTACATGCATAGTTTAGTTCAAGAATGTAAAAATGGTTTTGTAAGACATCCAAGGGTTTTTGAACAAACAATAAAGTGACTTGATGTCATTTTGATAAACATTTCAAAAGTAATACATTTGATAACAAAGTATTTTAAAGATAGAAAAGCATTTCATGCATCACATTTTGTAGTATGTGAAATCTGTTGAATGAAAACACAGTTATAAAATACAGATAGATGATTTAATAACATGTTGTTTTCTACTTGTATTCCCCCCAATAAAGCATTTAAAATCATTTAAAACATTGATTAGGGGTATGAACTCACCTGTAGATGGTGATTTGGATGAACTGGACGGTGCATGATTGTTAGATGTCAAGTGAGGACTTGTACACACACTACGATCCTAATGAACATATAATCACACATATATGCACTCAATTAGTCTTAAATTACTAATTGATAATGTTAAGACATCATAGAACAAAATAAACACTTTATATAAGTGTTTTAAGCCCTAAGGATTGCATCTAAGCCATTGTGGGACAAGGCACTTGTGTTGAGGGTTCCAGGGAGCCCATATATGTGTTTACTCTTCAAATACCAACACACATGGAGTTTACGGTTGTAAACTCTTGAGTTTACGGACGTAAACTCCCAACCATGGGTGTGTTGTGTGTTTTGAAGTTCCAAATGATTCCTAGAATTATTCCAACTTAGTGGTTAAATTCTTGGAAGGGTTTAAGACCTAGAAACACTCCTTTGAGGAGTTTACCGCCATAAGACCATTTCCCTTAGAGTTTACGGCCATAAACTCTTAAGGATGGGTTTTTTTGGATGATTTCAAGTCTCATGCATAAGTGGTATAGGTTCTAGGCTTTTATTCCAAGCATATGAAGACCCTTGACACACTTTGGTGCCCCTTTAATGAGTTTACGGCCCATGAACCATGTCATGGCCGTAAAGTCACTTTGCAAGGTGATTTGGTTGTGTTTAAGGCCCTTGATTTATTGGGAAAGTCTAGGTAAAAGTCTAAGGCCTTAGGTGCCTTAAAAGCACCAATTTGGGCATTTACTTTGGAGTTTACGGCCTAAGATACTCCTGGCCGTAAACTCCCAAACTTGGGTGATCCTTGCTTGATTTTATGTCCCTAATACACTCCTATATAAGTCCAAGGAAGTAGTATAGCACGGGGGCAGTCTAGGCTCGGTTTCGGGAGTTTACCGCCCAAGAACACCTTGGGGAGTAAACTCCTAAATCTAGTGAGAGAGAAAATGGCTTTTCTCTAGTTGGAAATGTGAATAATGAATGAATTTGGTTCACAATTCTATTTATAGTCCTGAGATATTTTTGGCAAAAAATATTGTTATTCCTGAAATGATCTCTGATATAATAGAGTGTTGGAATAATAGTGTTGCACAAAACCCTAGTGCACCCACTCTCCCGATATTTCCTGAAGTGCAAACCCTGAATTACTCAACTTACACGAAAAGTCTGAAAATTAACTGTGACTGCTATAACTTCTATTGAAGTGATATAGTTTGTACAGAATGGAAATTTCGGGTTGTCACATCATCCCCCTGTTAGATGGAATTTCGTCCCAAAATTAGAATTTAAGAAATCAAGAAGTTACAAATAACTAAGCGAAAAGGTGAGTGTATTTCAGTTTCATTTGATCCTCTCGTTCCCAAGTGAATTCAGGTCCACACTTTGCATTCCAGCGCACCTTCACTATCGGGATACGACTCTGCTTTGTTTGCTTGACCTCTCGGTCCATGATCTCTACTGGTTCCTCCACGAAGTTGAGGCTCTCGTTGATCTCGATCTCGTCGAGTGGAATAACAAGAGTCTCGTCGGATAGACACTTTTTCATGTTCGAGACGTGGAAGGTAGGATGTACGTTACTAAGTTTGTGCGGTAGATTGAGTTTGTAAGCTATAGGGCCGATTCTCGCAAGAATCTCGAAAGGCCCTATGTGTCTTGGATTGAGCTTCCCACGCTTTCCAAAGCGTATCAAGCCCTTCCAGGGTGAGACCTTTAGTAGGACTCGGTCGCCTACCTGGAATTCCAATGGTTTCCTTCGCTTGTTAGCATAGCTTTTCTGTCGGTCTCTAGAGGCTTTCAATCGTTCACGAATTTGAACGATCTTCTCGGTCGTTTCCCGAATGATCTCCGGACCCGTGAGAGTGCTTTTGGGAACTCGTCCCTTAGCTAACTGGGTACCACCCACTTCAGCCCAGCACAGAGGGGATCTGCACTTTCGGCCATAGAGGGCCTTGAATGGAGCTGCCTTCATGCTCGTGTGATAACTGTTGTTGTAGGAAAATTCGACAAGGGGTAAATGGGTATCCCAAGCTTTTCCAAAGTCAATCACACAGGCATGCAACATATCTTCTAAGGTTTGGATAGTTCTCTCACTTTGCCCGTTAGTCTGTGGATGGTAGGCTGTACTCATGTCCAGCCTAGTTCCTAGGGAACTTTGTAATGACTGCCAGAACCTCGAAGTGAATCTACTATCTCTGTCCGAGATGATAGATAAAGGAACACCGTGCAGACTTACAATTTCCCTAATGTAAGTTCTTGTAAGTTTCTCCATCTTGTCTGTTTCTTTGATTGGGAAGAAGTGTGCAGACTTGGTCAGTCTATCGACGATGACCCATATGGAATCAAGTCCACCCGTCGTCTTGGGTAACTTGGTTATGAAGTCCATAGTGATCCGCTCCCACTTCCATTCTGGTATCTCCGGTTGCTGCAGGAGACTGGAGGGTTTCTGGTATTCGACCTTGACCTTTGCGCAAGTAAGGCATTTACTCACGAATGTAGCAATATCTGCTTTCATGTTAGGCCACCAGTATAACTTTTTAAGAACCAGATACATCTTATCTGAACCCGGGTGGACGGAATAACGAGTGTTGTGAGCTTCCATCATGACCAAGTCTCTAAAGCCACCGTGTTTCGGTGTCCAGATCCGATCCATGAGGTATAAGGCTCCGCCACCCTTGACTTCTAAGTTCTTGTCCATTCCTCTAAGGGATTCACCTGCCACGTTTTCAGGTTTCAAAGCGTCAAGCTGAGCCTCCTTAATTTGCATGGACAAGTGTGAATGGATAGTTAGAGTCAAAGATTTGACTCTACGACCAGTATATTCTTTCCGACTCAGGGTGTCGGCTACTACATTGGCTTTACCCGGATGATAACGAATTTCGCATTCGTAATCGCTGAGTAGCTTGACCCACCGTCGTTGTCTCATGTTGAGCTCTTTCTGGTCGAAAATGTGTTGTAGACTCTTATGGTCTGTAAAGATCGTGCTTTTTGTACCGTATAGGTAATGACGCCAGATCTTCAGAGCAAACACAACTGCTCCTAGCTCAAGATCGTGGGTGGTGTAGTTAACCTCATGTGTCTTCAGCTGTCTCGAGGCATAGGCTATGACCTTACCTCGCTGCATCAGAACACATCCGAGTCCTTGATTGGATGCATCGCAATAGACAATGAAGTCTTCTATCCCTTCGGGGAGGGATAGTATCGGTGCGGTGCACAAGGCTCGTTTGAGCGTTTGAACGCTCTTTCTTGCTTCTCTTCCCAGTCAAAGGCCACACCTTTTTGGGTTAGGGTTGTCAGAGGTTTCGCTATGCTGGAGAATTTCTGAATGAACCTGTGATAGTAGCCAGCCAGACCTAGAAATTGACGAATTTCTGTAGGTGTCTTCGGTGCTGAGCAGTTCTCGATGGCCTTAATTTTAGAAGGGTCCACGTGTATTCCCTCTTCGCTAACAACACGGCCCAAAAATTCGACTCCTCGAATCCAAAATTCGCACTTGGAGAACTTCACATAGAGCTTCTCCGCTCGCTCCGGGCTAGCCACGTATCCGAAACAGCTGCATGGCACGTCTGCGGATCGACGCTTGTCGTACAGGTGTACGAAACATGCGAAGCCACCGGAGATCCTCGTTGCTGCCACGTCCCTCGCACGAGGAAGCTACATCACCGAGACGTTGGACCAGTCCGAGGTCGACGCGTGTCTGAACCTCGCTTCGCCACCGCCGCCCCCTCTCGCATGCGAGCCATCTGCCTTCGCATCCTGCTACCACATGTCCCTTCTGCCAGCGCATCGTCCGAGCTTCGACCCTATAAAAGGGAGGTTGCGAACCTTCCCAGGTAATTTTGAGATTTTGACACTTTTTCACCGTAATTCCATATTTTCACTATTTTGACTTACCCCGAAGCCCCAATATCAATTTTAGCACCCGAAACACATCCCAAGACCCTCAAGAAGTCTGGAAATTTTATCTTTTCGGTTTTGAAGCCCTAACCTCGCAGAGCCCGGTTTTCAATTAAGCTCCCGGTTTTCAACATAGAAAGTCATATTTAAAGCCGAAATGCTATCCAAATTACTATTTTAACCCCCGGTTAACTTAAGGTGAGTTCAATATATAGGAATAATTGTATGTTATGTGTTATATGTGCTATGTGCTTCTCAGTGTTATTATTCTAAGTTATTCTCCCGTCTTATTTTATTCGCTATGTTTATAGCAAATATAATACCTTTGACCATGTGATCACTGAAAAGACTTAGATTCACATTGGTATTGGTACGTAGTCTCTGGCCATGTAGAGCATGTCTCCATAAGAGAATGACTTCTATTCTATGGCATTAGTAGAAAGTTAGATAGGAATGGTATGTAGCCTCCGACAATGTAGAGTATGACTCCGTAAGGGAATTGAACTCTATTCTATGGTATTAGCAAATGGTTAAATAGGGCGTAAAAACCTGAAATCTACCAAAATGGTTAAACAGGGCGTCAAAACCTGAAATCTACTGAAATGCTAAATAGGGCGTGAAAACCTGGAATCTATCATATTGATAATTAGAAATTATATGTCTTCTGTGCCATTTGGGTCAAAGCTTTATTGATGCATATCAAGTATTGAAATCATTATGTCTCATTGAAAAGTATATCTTTGAATAAAGTCTTTGATTGATATGAACGCTTGTCACATGATTTCACATATGTCTTGTTGTTCCTCTTTGCTTTTGCCACATTGAAGTATATATAAGGCATAAAATTGTATTGTATTTATTTATTGAATTCACTAAGTGTTATCGCTTATTCCTCTCAATGTTTAACAATTGCAGGTGATGAGTATCCAATATAGTTTTATACTGCTGAAAGATTTAGAATAGTTAATACTATTTCTTTGTATTTTAATGTTCATGTATATATATGAATAGTAGATTCCTGGGTAGATATGAAATGTAATAAAACTTAGTCGGTTTGTATCCAATCTTTTGTAATCACTTTATCAATATAAAATAATGTTTTATAAATATGCATGTAGCATGTTTTGTGGAAGTAACTTAAGAATAATGTTGAAATAGTATGAAAGTTTGGGTCTTTCATAAATACGAAAGTTGGGGTCTTTCAGCTACTAAAGTTTGTTTAATACAATGTCATTAAAATTTCTTACCTCCATAAGTGAATAAATAACCTGTTTGAGTTCAAGCTTTGTGTGGATCAGATAAATATCCAGCATCTCGAAGATACCAAAGAATGTGTTTGACTCCATTCCAAGTATTCTTGTTGGAAAAGAACTATATCTTTCTAATAACTTTACGAAAAAAGATATATCATGTCTTGTGTTAATAGTAAGATATATTAGTGCACCAATAGCACTAAGATATCATTCTTTGGGAACAAGAAGAATTTCATGTTTTTATGATGTTGAAATTGGTCCTTTTTTGGCATCTAAGTGCCTTACCACCATCGGGTTACTCATGAACATGAAGTACTCCTAAAAAACCTTTTAAGCACCTTTTCTAGATTTTAATGTACAAAAAATCAATTTTTGTGTGCTTAATTTGAAGACCCAAACAAAATTTCATTTTACCAAGATCATTCATTTCAAATATTTCTTTCGAACAAGAAGTGGCATTTTGCAATTCTCTAGGAGTTCCAATTATATTCAAATCATCTGCAATAACATCAATTATGACAAATTCTTATCCGTATATTTTTATCAATACAGATGGGCTTATTGGATCATTTTTGTAGCCCTTTTCAACAAAAATGTACTTAAACAGTTGAACCACATATGGCCATATTATTTCAATCCTTACAAAGATTTATTTAATTTTACTGAAAATACTTTTTGAGAATTTGAAGTTTGTGCTTCTGGCATCTTAAACCATTATGGGATTGTCATATAAATATCATTGTTAAGTGAACAATATAAATAAGCAATAACTACATCCATCAAACTCATCTCTAGTTTTTCATGTGTTGCTAGACGTATTAGATAACATAATCAACCAAAGGAGCGTACATTTCTTCATAATTATTTTTGGTCCTTTAGGTAAAACCTTGTGCAACGAGTCTTGCTTTATATCTCACAACTTCATTTTTATCGTTTATTTTAAGCATTAAATACTCATTTGTGTCTCATTGGTTTTACCCTGTTTGGTGTACGGACTGCATGTCTATAAGATTTTCGTTTAGTAAGAGAATTAAGCTCTTTATTTATTTCATCTTTCCATTTTGACCAATATTTTTTATTCCTACATTTCTTAATAGATTTAGGTTTAAGATCCTCATTTTCTTTATAATCTCGCATGGAACATGATATGAAAAATTATCGTTGACATCTGTCTTATTTTAGTTTCATCTTATTCCTATCATGACATAATTTATTGAGATCTCTTCATTTTCATAATTTTTAGGTACATTAGTTTCTCTTCTTGTATCGTTGGGCTCTTCTAGAGCTTCCATAATCTTTTCAAGATATTTTTTTTCTCTTTTGGGCCATCAATTATATTCGCTCCATTTCATTTTTGATAATTTTTATCTTTGGAACTAGCTGATCTTCCACGCTTCAGGCGTGCCTAAGATTTATTTGCAGTTGTATTCTTTTCATTCTGGGATATCAATTCTAACTCGAGTATTTGCAGATGGTATATGAGGCTTTGTTACACTCTTAAGGTCAGTGAATGCTTATAACAGTCGATTTGCTACATTTTGTAAATGAATTATCGTTTGTAAGTTCACGTTGACTTGAAATAGGATCTAAAAATGAAAGTGATAATTCATTGCAAGAGATTTTATTTTCTAGCTTCTTTATTTCTCCCTCTAATAGTTGACAATCATCAAATCTTGTTGTAAATAAATCTCTAGTTGATTGTTCTAAATATTTTACTATAGATGGAGATTCATATCCAACAAAAATTCTCATTCATCTTTGAGGACCCATTTTTGTGTGGTGAGGTGGAGAAACGGTTACATACATTGCACATCCAAATGTCCTTAAATGGTAAATATTTTGTTCCTGACCACAAACCAGTTAAATAAAGGAGAACTTATGATAACTAGTTGACCTGATGCATATATGTGATGATGCATGTAAAATTACATGTCCCCATGTCGATATAGGGAGTTTAGAATGCATTAGTAATGGTCTTGCAATTACTTAAAGACGTTTGGTTAGCGACTCAACTAAACCATTTTGTGTGTGAACATATGCAACAGTATGTTAAATAGTTATCCCAATCGACATGCAATAGTCATCAAAAGCTTATGATGTAAATTCTCCAACATTGTCAAGTCAAATTTTCTTAAATAGGTAATAAGGAAAATGTTCCCTTAGGCAAATTATTTATTCAAGTAATCTTGCAAAAGCCAAATTACGACTAGAAAACATCCACACATATGACCATTTAGTTTATTCATCAACTAAAACTATAAAATATCTAAATGGTCAACTTGGTGGATGAATTGGTCTGCATATATCCCCTTGAATTCTTTCTAAGAAACTAGGACTTTCATATGCAACTTTGTTCAATGATGGACAGGAAATTAATTTTTCTTTGAGAGCATGCAGTACAAGATAATTCATTAGCTTGAAAAATCTTCAGTTTTTTCAAGGAATGACCTCTTGAACTTTCAATTATTATAAGCATCATAACTAATCTGGGATGGCCTAACCGGTCATGCCAAACATCAAAAGTGTTATCGTATCTTTTATTTTCAATAACATGGGATTCAATCATTCTAATATTTGTATAATACAATCCGAAGGACAATACAGGTAATTTTTCCAAAAGACTTTTCTTACACGATATCATTTTTGTAATATTGAGATACTCTTTATTACCATCATTAGTTGTTTCAACATGATATCCATTAGACCGAATATCCTTAAAACTTAATAAATTTCATGGAAATTTGGATGAAAATAATGCATCACCAATTGTAATTATTTTTCCTTGGGGCCTTCAATCATTTTTGCACTACCCATTAGTGTATTAACATTTGCATCTTCAATTGATAAGTAAGCAAATTATTTTTCATTATTAAAAATGTTATGTGTTGTTACAATGTCTTCAAGACATATATACTTCTCACTTCTTTCGTGAATATCCATATTTCTCTTCAATAAATGAATAAAATATAAGAAACATTCGACTTAGAAAAATAAAGTCATATTTCATTACTTTGAGAAGAGTATGATGAAATCATTTTGTAACACCGTAAATTTTCAAACCAAAATTTTCATTTTCAAACACAATAAAACACATGTCATATTTTCACAAAAATCTCAAGTATCAAATATCAACACATCTTCCAAAAATTGTTTATCACAAATCCAGGATCCTCCAAAAATATATCTCCAGCTCAGGTGACTGTACGATTAAGCCGGTGCCTTCCCGTGATCCTTCGAAGTACCTGAAACATATGACACATAACACGGTAAGCATGAAGCTTAGTGAGTTCCTAAAAATACCACACACAAATCATTAGCCACTCGAGGCTATAACTCAGTAAGACCCTCCGATCAATGTATCTTAGTGAGACCCTCCAGTCTCATAGCTCGGTTTGGACCCTCCGGTCCCAGAACTCGGGTTGGAGCCTCTGGTTTGATCTCATTAAACACAAAATATAACATATATTTGCAAATTGTTTGTTAGTTAATTCTTGATCTAAATGTATTTAATGAAGTCCATAATTTTCCCTCAAGTTATGGATTACCAAAAGTCATTTCTTTTAAAGATCCATTAAAATGCATAGGTTACACAATTGAAGAGTCTTTTTGTCTTATGTACTCCATAAATTGTCCTCAAGTTATGGATGTTCAAGAGTCTCTTCATTAAAGTTTTTAAAACCTTAATTAAATTCATAAATTATGAAAAATCCAAAAGTTTTTGAATAGTTCAAAACTTGCCCTCAAGTTTTGGAACTTGTAAAGTGTCCCCCTCATGAATACTTTAATTCCAAGTTAAAACCTTAGAATTTTAAAAGTTAAAATTCCACCCTTATACTATTATAATATTAATAGTTAATAGCTATAAATAAGTATAAGAACAAAATCAGTCTTACCGTTAGTAGGCCTCATTCACAAAGTCGGTGTATAAGGGGGGGGGGGGGGTGGTATAAGGTTACTTCCTATAAAATGGTAGTTTAATGCGTGTCCACTCTCACCCACCGCTTCCTTGACTGGTGGAGGGTCGTTAGCCGAACGGGTAGGACAAGGACTATAATTCTCCCTTCATTATAAGTATAATGATAAATATAAAATAACTAAACCTTTTATAAATTCCCAATCTTAGTTACTTTAGGAAAATGTGAATTTGGTGCTAACCCATGAAATTACACTTTGCACTTTTCTTAAGTCGATAGTGGAGCGTGTGTGGTTAACTGACACACTAGCCTGGATTTAACAAGGTAGGAAAAGGGTAACTTAATGTTTATCATAGAATCGGTGGAGCACGTGTGGTTAAACGACACATAGATTAAGTGATAAATATTAAGGGTATCAAGTATATTTGCATGGTTATTCACACCTTGTTTGTGATCCTCAACATCCCAGTCAGAAACTTGAGAGGGCACAATCGAGATTGAAACATGCCATTGAAATGTTCAATGAATGTCAAAAGATTTAGGAGTTTCAAACAAATTAAAACCTAATTTCTATTTCTTTTTTCATGGTGTAAATTGGTGAATTGTCATTCGCCGACCTTCAAATATTTTATAGCTTGGATTACGGTATCCCTCTTCCAAGTTATAAAATATTGTGTTGGTTCCTAGCTTTAATATTTCATATTGGGTGTTATATTAAGGACTTAAATCAACTAACTTGCATTTCTCCCATTGTAGATGTCTGGTTCAGACAACTATGATCTTCCCAAATCTCTTGGAACAAACTTTCCTAATAAATATGATGCCCCACGATTAGATCATGGAAATCATACTTTTCTTCCTCCACCTTCTCCAATTATTCTCCCTAACCCACAAGTTTTTGAATAGTTCAAGTTCACTCAAGCCCTATTGGCAAGCAATGTCTATGTGTGCTCACATCTTGGAGATGAAGTCACATATATTGACAAGATAGGAGAGTTAGGTGTCAAAGTCTTGAGGAAGTTGGTTGTTGAGTAGGTTCATCAATCACTTTCTAAATTACATAGTGAGTTCCTTTGGGACTACTATGTAACAGTTTATGACATGAACCTTAATAATCTTACGTATTTGATTTATGTTGCTGAATCAGCAATGGTTTGGAGCACAAGTAAAGAAAATTTTATTGGAAGATCGACTTCCCAAAGTTCCATTGACATTAACGATGGTAACATTGGAAATCCAGAAAAGCTTTCTCTTCCCAATGGAAAGGGATCGGCCATAGTCAACTCGGTTGACCAAATGGTAAAGAGAAAGGCTATGTATGAGATTGTCTCATGTACCATTCACAAAGGGTCCATATATTTCTATTGCCAAAGGAAGGGGTATTGGTAGTGAAGCTGCCCTGGCTACATGAAAGATCTGAGAGAAGGAAGAACCAAAAAGTTGGGTAAATTTCATTGAAGCCCAAACTTCTTACGTGCTTTGTTTTAAAAGGCCCTTCATGTTTTTTTGGTGGTCTAGGTATCTAAACTTTCATTTTACCTGTTTAAAAGGGAACAAACATATTTGTTTCTGATTTACCGGTTACAATTGGTATATTTGGCTTTTATATATATATATATATATATATATATATATATATATATATATATATATATATATATATATATATATATATATATATATTTTTAAAGTTCAAAATTTAAAACAAATTCATGTGGCTTTTCTCTTAATTTTTAGGGAATGTCGGTACAAGGAAACGAAGGGAAACATGACCCTCCTCTTCAAAGAACAGCTTGCCAGACATCCTTCAACCTATGATATTCCGATTGAATTTGTGATATGGAAAAAAATGAAGGAAATGTTCTCATCTTCTTCGTCTATAACCAGAACATCATTTCCTTTTGTGGTCACTACCAAATTGGGTGGTGGCATAAAGAAATAGATCTCAGATTTAGCTCCATGAGTTCGTTGGACTCACCGATCTTTCTATGATATCTTCATCTACATATATGCCAAGTTCATTTAACGAGTATTATACTCTTAAAATCCATGAAAAAGGTGAACAAAAATAGATCTCAGATTCAAACTTGGTGGTGGGTTATGATTCTCTCAGATTGATTAGATTTCTTGGCTGTATCTTCATGCCAGTAGGCCCTGCCACCACTCCCAAATGGATGACACACTTTCTAACTTCGACTTTTGCGTGTGGTCATACGAGCATCGTCGATTCCTTCAGGATCGGTGTTTGTGATCTCTATCGACATTTTGGGTTGCAAAAATGGAAGCTTTGTGTGTGTCTGTGTGTTTTTGCAGTTATCGGAATCGATAGGTCTATATGGATTTGGGCGAAATCTAAACGGGGTTAATTAGGTCTTGGAATCGGAATCACAGAAGTATGTGTGTGTATGCTTTTGAGTTGCAGGTATTACAGAGAAAGAATATGTATTGATTGAAGATGATAGATAGAGAGAGAGAGAGAGAGAGAGAGATTAACTGATGATGAGATAGTCACTAGCATAATTAACCTGCTGATTAGGAAGGGGTTCATCGGGTGACCCCTTCATTTTTCTCAATGGGACCTTTTAAACCCTGAAAACATGAATCCATACCCTTATAGCGCAAGAAAATAACAAAAGGGACCTTTTAAACCAAAACACATAAGTTGGTTGGACTACAGTGACATTTACCCCAAAAAGTTTGACTTTGCTTCAGGTAAGTCCATTATCTAACTCTATTAAGTTCCTAATTGATGAGTCTTAATATAAAATGTGACTTGGTTACATTTTGATGTTTGACAGGATCAAGCAAAGGAAAAGAAACTTAAAGGAAGAGTATGTTGAATCTTATCGTGAAGATGGATTTGAATCACATGATTCGAAGATCGGATTCTTGAGCTACTACTTAGGAGTTATGATAGATTGCTAGGAAATATGTAATAACACAATTTTCATTTAAAGTTGCATTGTAAGGAAAAAGTTTTTTCCGCATTTTAATAAATAAATAAAATTTTGTTTTATTTTATATCTCATTGCAATGGTATTTATGGAAAATTGATGTTTGTATGTTTCTAGCAATATTGAAAATATGAATTTGATTCTTTCATTTGTGGTAGTGTCTAAATTTACCAAATAAGGAAAGATTCTCATCACCTAAGTTTTCAATTGGACTGAAACTTGGAATTATGCATGTATAGTATGATGAATGAGAATTTTCATCTTTGGAAAATTAAGACTAATTCCTTGTTCACATGTATATGTGAGTCAAGTGAAGGACTAAGTGATCGAGTACACATTCTTGTACATTTGTCAAGTCCACCACAAAAGATCGATAAGACTATTTGTCATGATTTACTAAAGTTAAGTAAATATGGTTATACTTACAGGCTTAAGTATAATTCTGAAACATTGAAAAATTTTCGATGTATGGCAGAACGAATGAGAAGAATCAAATTTGGCAGAAACATAAAAGTTTCTCAAATCTGAAAAGATGGGAGAGTACTTTAGTATCATGTTTTATGATCATCTTAATGATTATGAGACCATATCACAAATCATCCTCTAAGGACATCTTAGTGCATTCTTATGGCTAAGAAGAGGAGTCATGAATTGTTGAAATGGTTAAATCAAGAAGATGAGTCATACTTTGTTCCAAAACAAGTCTTAGATTCATACTCCAAGATTGTAACTTAAGTGACACATCTTAACGAAGGTTTATTAACACTTGTCAAATGTCAAAGTAAAATGTGTTCTACTCTTGTACATTTGAAATTGGTAAGTTGTGATGTTTTGGATAAAACAAAGACCAACTAAGGCCAATTGTGTGAAGTGTTTATCTTGATAAGAATCCACACTATCTCTAGAATATTTGTTTATCAAGGAATGGTACTTGGTAAGAGAGTCTTATATGTCAAGTGGACAGTGGGAGTCTAAAATATCCTGAAAGTGTTTCAAGATCTAATCAAGAATAAAACATGTAGCTCATCACTAGCACACGGCTTGAGGTTTATAACCTATCGTGTTGACATATTCCTATTTCTGTGCCTATTCCAGTTAAAGTTGGCTTTGCGTATTAGTTTTGAGAGCTCTTAATTGGTTGCATATCAACTTGGAAGCAATGGCAGGCCCTTGTGCTGCTAGGTACAAGAAGTTAAGATTGCACATGTTCACTCCATATGAGTTTGGATTTTTCACTAACCTTGACTTGTGATTATGGTTTTGACAAATTCAAATGGATATGAACTCACACACCATAAAATCTAACTGTCATAAGGTTTCTCTCCGATTCATGAAAATGATGGTGAGGAAACGCTTTCACTAAGTAGAATTTAAGTAGATAGCAATTGTGATATTTTCATTCTCAAAGTCGTTAGTGCGGCATGTGTGGTTAACTGGCACACTAACATGGACTAGTAAGAAATGGTAAAGGTCTAAACAATTGAGATTATGATTAAGGCATCCCTTTTCATAGTTCTGAAATTGTTTAGACACACATGTGTGCTATCGAAGGAATGGTGTATGATTTTGATAAAGTTGTATCAAAGCATCTCGTATCAGAAGTCTGAAATTTGGTAAGAAAGTTAATAAAGTATTGATTTCTAGAAGTCCAGCTGATTATTGAGTACATGTCAAAGCTAGTGGGAGCATATGTGTTATGTTGATATTTATCATGTTAGTGGGAGCATGATAATTATGATAAGTATTGCAAGTTAGCAATATTAATTATAGAAAATAAAAGTTTCAGTTGGGAACTTTTGTTTTGATATAATTAAGGGAGAGGAAATTATACTTCATTTTAATTCTAAAAAGCTTAGATTGAGATTTTAATCATCTTTAGTCAAGGATATACATATATATATATATGTATGTATGTATGTGTATATATATATATATATATATATATATATATATATGTATGTATGTATATATATATATATATATATATATATATATATATATATATATATATGAATTTTATGGTTGAATGGCTTAACTTAAGGAAATTCTATATATATTGCGTTCTGAAATATCGATTATGATTACGACATCCCTATAGTCGAATTATGAAAACATGGCAAATAAACATATTGTAGCAAAAGACTGGTCTACAATCTTGTCTTTATGTGAGACATCATGAATCGCGTCCCATATGCTTTGGGTATAGGATCGATTACATATGATATAATATTTATCCTTTCTAAATTTTCCAAATGCCTTGGTGCATTAAGAGGGGAAAATCTCTAGAATTGGATATGACTAAAATGATTAAGCAATTTTCAAGGACAATATAAGGTTTTCCAAAGATTGGTTGCTTAGGGACAGTTGGAAATATATTGTTAATTTTGGAAGGTTCATATTGACATATTTTGAAAGGTGGTAGATCTTGTTCAGAAGTGATAGTCAAAATGGGAATATGGAAATTTCTCCATAGGTGGATGTTATTTAATTTTTCTAAGATTAGAAAACTTAATGCAAGAAGGATGTTCAAAGCAATGTACTTTCAATATGAGACTTCGTTTCCATGGCATTGATCTCCATTGGAATACTCTATAATGATCGTTGACAAGTCTTTGTGACTTTGTCCATAATCATTAGAAGAGGATCAGTGCATATAAGTTGAAAATCTAACAAATTTCAGTAAATGGTAGGAATTTGGACTTCTTACATTTACGATAAGGATTTGGGATCGTGAAATGAGAATCATTGGAATTATGTTCAATCGATCTATTTCACAAAGTAAAGATCATAGACAAACTTATTGTGCATACTTGATGTATGGCATAACTAAAGTTTGGACAAATATAATGTGCATACTTGGTGTATGGCATGACTAGTGTTTAGAAAACATAGTGTACATGCTTGGAGCATGAGACAACTATTGTTTTAATTCAAGTATTAAGTTGATAATTTTGAAACATTATACAATGAATAATGTATAATAAATATGGTGATAAATAAAATGTGTTCTATTTATATTCATAAGTTCTGAGACCATATTGGATTAGATTATTCTTGTGTTTCACTTTTCATGTTTTGACTTCCACAATAACTAGGTCATTCTTCCCGAATGACTAAGTTATTCAAACCATCCATAATCGATAATACGTTGGAAGTAGGTATTAAGGCAAGACTGTCATGAAGTTGGATTGTAGATGTCTAATATGTTGGGCATAGCGAGAGTTGCTACAACATTCATGAATGCTCATAAGATCTAAGTATTGGATTAAACCCACAATCATTTGAATAAGTTCATGGATTTTAGCACGACTGATCGTGAGATGATAATATCTTATATTCTTCAAACCTAGAGATATGAGTTGTTGACTATGAGTTGGTTATACATTGATTGCACAAAAACACATTGGTAACTCGATGTTATAAAATGTGCCTTTATGTATGATTCAACAAGTAGTAGAACAAGCATCTGAGTCAAAGTTTATCCATTCCTTTTACCCTTGAAGGGATAATATCGATATCTGTGGGGCCCTCGATGATTTAGTGATGACACCCCTAAGTGCTTGTCCAAGCCTAGACTAATTTGATTTGTTCAATTAGTTAGTCGTCATAAACCGGAAATCGGGAAACAACAAATGGACAGAGAGAATGATTATAATCCATATCTCAGACCATATGATATCTAGTATGGAGGAATATATGATCTCTTATATAATGGATAAGTCATTTGAATAGGTCAGATTTCGGCAACGACTTTAAGAGCTACGATTGCTAGTCGAGTTTTGGAGTTATACGCAATAATAGTTTAGACTTATCCAAGTGGCAGACTGTTGGATTAGTGTCTAAGTCCATAACTATAATTGGTATGTACTTGACCCCATTTGGCATGGTCCATTTGGATTGCATGCCATCAGAACAATTGGATAGACTAAATGAGAAAAAGGATACTTACAATTTATATTAATATATTATAAGTTCTAATATATTAATATGAAATCATACTATTTAATTAGTATTGATCAAGAATTAATTTAGAATTAATTTAGAGATCAAAAAGACACTAAGCTCTTAAAGATTCAAGACTTCATGCTTCATCAAAAGGTATGTCATTCTACTAGAATCTTGTATTGTATATACTTCTTATTATGCTAGTTAGGATGAAACCTTGGAATATTGAATATTTGCATGTATAAAAGACAAAACATAGATCCAAGGTTTATAGGGTTGCATGTACACCATAGGAGTGTTAGAATGCTCAAATCACAATTTCACGCTTCTCACTCATTTGGTATTAATGAGTTAAGGCCTTGGCTCAAATCACAAATTTGGATTCCCTAATTGCTCTAACTCTATAAAGTCTGTGACTTTAAGCCTTTGCATGGCTAATATGGTCACAAACATACAAAACACTCACTCTCTTATCTCAAAAAGCTCATAACTCATGCATGGCTTGATTCCAATGTCCAAGATCGGATTTTTATGACATTAAACCACTAAATACACTCAAAGTGGTTGATCAAAGTCTCTGGAGCTCAATATCTCATAAAGTCTCCAACTTTAGGGACAAAAATCCTAAAATTGTCACACCCGCGAACCAGATGGCAGAAACGTCCAGGGCTTGTGCCTGACTTCATCCTTGTAGTATCATCACATAATATATGATTGAAACATAACATCATCATCATCACACATGCAATATAACAACATACATTGTTCATATCGAGTATTGTGTTTGAATATTACATGCCAAAATAGTTAAAGTATGATGAAACAAAATATCCATTAGTTTTTTCCGCTTAACCTGCTTCAACAGTTTCCTGAGAATACAAGTTATTTTAAAAAGGTCAACATAAGAATGTTGGTGAGTTCATAAACATGTTTGAGAAAATGGTTTTGTATAATTTTGCAATCACCAGAAAATCCTATATTTTCTGAAAACAGTTCCATATGTTTGTGTCTGACTTCATCCTTGTAGTATCATCACATAGAGTATAACTGAAACATAAAATCATCATCATCACACATGCTTCAAAGGTTTCCTGAGAATACAAGTTATTTTACAGACAACCCTATGTTGTCTGTAAAAGAGAATGCTAGTATACCAAACCTCGAGGTTGAGTACCGGCGCAAGCATGTTCCCAAGTAATCCATTTGGAAAAGAGAATGGTCTCCCATAACTTTATAACGTTAATTCCTCTAAGTGAGTTGTTATAACCATACTAGATAATGACAATTTTTCCTGTCTTGGCATTGTTGAACACTGGCGGAAAATAGAATAAGGTGTTTGTCACCCTAGACTGCTTTAGCCTAATTGTAGCAAACATCTCAGGTGTGGGGTGTCATCCCCATATATATCTATACCCAAATCCTGGCTCTCCCTCCCAGAGACTTTAGTTATAACTAAAGGCTACGATTGTTGTAACACTCGTGTTTCTAGCCTAGGCATTTATATTGAGGTGATGGTTTAGGTTAACCGTTGTAACTCATTTTGAAGAAATGAAAAGGAATTATGTGAATATTATGTGAATTATGTGTTTTATGATTAATTATTAGGGTTTAATTAATTAAGAATAAAAATAAGCATCAAAATTAAAGTGTTTGATAAAGTCGATCTCTTTACATAAAGTTGTAGTGGTCGTAACAAGGATTTTGGGGATATAAAGAATACCAAAATCTGAGTTATAACGAATAAGTTATGATATGTCGAAGTTTCGCGACAAAACCGGCACGACCCTGAATGTCGTAAAAAGTGAGTTTTTGATAAACTAATTTTTTGCCTTAGTGATCTAAACGAAAGTCGTAGTATTCATTAAACCGAGAAGTTTGATAAAAAGAACGCCCAAATTTGACTTCATATGAGGAAGTTATGATTTTTCGAAGTTTCGGCTTAGCAGTAGACAACTAAAAACTCGAATTTTAGATCGAGTGATTTTTAGCCGACACAACCTAAACGAGAATTGAAGGTCTCATCATTAGTACCACAACGATAAAATGTCTGACGAAAACGGACGTCAGATGAAGAAGTTATGAATTTTTAACGGATTTCCAGTCCCGGTCTGTTAAAAATAATAATATAAAAATTAAATTCAAAATTAGCCTACAAAGTTTAAACGAAAGTTGTAGGGCATAAATGTACCTACGCGTACATATAAAGAACGTCAAAAACGGAGCTCGTATGCGAAAGTTATGGATTTTAGAAATTTTTGCACAAAAACCGAGAAAATTCGCATAGGTGGCTTCGGCCACGTTACCCTTGCCCAAAATGTGTGCGAGCCACGTGTCCGAGCTATTGAGTCATCCGAGCTCCTGACCATATCCAAAGTGGTCCAATAGCGGTGCGCCACGTAACCTCTTAGCACATGTCTGAAGCCCTCGCAAGCTGCCACGGACACCCCCTACTTTAGACCTAGACTTCGGTCCAATCACAGACCGGTAGCAGCCACTACGCATGCGCAACCCATGTGCGAGCCCTCCCGGAGGCTTCTCAGTTGTCCGATCAGAAGCTCCTCCTTATAAATAGAGAGGTGCGAGACCTCCCGGGTATATTTTGGAATCTTGTCATTTTATCCCTTAAACCCATATTTCTTTCATCTTAACATCCCCCAAAGCCCCGGTAACGATTATAAGCCCCGGAATACTCCATGAAGTGCCCGAGAAGCTTGGAAAATTTGTCTTTTTGGTTTCAAATCCCAACCTTCGCAAAGCCCAGTTTCTCAATAAAACCCCCGATTTTATTAGAAACGATCGTTTAAAGCAACAAATTGCTGCCCGATTATCATCAAATCATGTGGGTGTATAGTCACTTTCATTTTACACATAGATATGAAGTATTTTATATAAATACGTGTTATGTGTATATATATTGATTGTTTATTTGAGACAATTGTTGAATTGATGTTTTATACAAGTTTTAAACTGTATATGATTTTTATCTACAAAATATGTTGGGTAGAACATGGGTAGATGAAATAGTTGACGTGTGTTAAAATAGTGAGTGGCCTCGATATTGTTGTTCTTGTTGTTGTAGTCATCTAGCGGAGTATAGATGACGACCACAAACCCTTCTAGACAGTCCAGTGGAACACTAGCAGGTTCACAACTTATAGGTGTTGATGAACTAAATGTTCATTGGTGTACTCCATCCCCCTCATGGTTTCCTTTAGGACATGTATGACTGAGGAAAAACCTTAGCAGTATTGTCCATCCCGATGATATTCTTTAGGCTAGGTCCCTTTTGATAGGTGCTTAGGGACGTAAAGTGAGGACAACGGGAATGGGTAATCAAGGTTGTTGTTGATTGGTGAACTTAATAAGTATATTATTAAGACAAAATTGCAAATTTGGTCCCTGTGGTATGTCCAAACTAGCATGTTTGGTCCAAAATGGGTTTGGCTTGCAAAGATGGTCCAATAGTTTCTATTTGTTGCTAGTTTAGTCCAATGGCTTAACAGCCGTTACCAAGCTCCCGTTAATTTACCCATGCCCCTCTCACTTAAGGGTATTTTAGTCCATTCATCTAGCCCATTTATTATTTTATTATTATTTAGTCCATAAAGAGACTACAACGTATCTATTCTCGTCTCCAGCAACAAGCCCTAACTATCACTCCCTCTCTGATTTCATCTTCTCCATCGATCACCCCCCTGTGATTTCATCTTCTCCATCGACAATGGTGATGTGCGTCTGCAGAAAGTGGGCAATAGTTCGGACATCGTGGACAGATAACAACCCAGGGCGCCGATTTTGGGGATGTCCTGACCCGGTAAGTGTGTTAAACTTTATTTTGAATACTACTCCCTGATGATCTAATGTTTCTTTCTTCTTTTTTTCAAGAATTCATCATGTGGGTTTATTGGGTGGTATGATGAACCCATGTGTGCTCGTTCCAAAGTTATAATACCAGGGCTGCTTAGGACAATCAATAAGCTACGAAAAGCAATGGTTGAAACAAAAGAACAAGCAAGCAAGCATGAAAAAGCAATGGAGAAGATCAAAGAACAAGCAACTATGTTGAAGTATTACCTAGTCTATAGTTGGATTTTTTTTGTTGTTGTGTTGGTGTTCTTGTTGTAAGTCCACAGGTTGATTGTGGTTATCTTTTGTAATAGGATAGGGGTATATGTGTCTGGTTTAAGTTTTTTTTTGCTAATGTGGAACATTGTAATGCAAAGTAATGGTTAATGAAAATTTGGTATCTATTGACCAATTATGGATTTGTTCTATTGTTCATACATAACCTTCTAAAGATAACATATAATGCATCCATATGTATTTAACACAAAAGCATACTAAAGACATAATACCTATTACCATCTTCAAAATACATGTCATAAGTTAATTGAAAACAAAGTTATTGCAACAAACGACATCCTGCATCTAGGAATCAAACCAAAGTTGTTCAATACAGTCAAACCAAAAGATAAAACCAACATAGACCATCAAGTCCCTCCCTGACCTTTGCATGTCCTGGAGTTGTGCCCTTTGTTTCCACACTTACTACAAGTCACACTAACAAACTTTCTTGTTAGTTTCCCACCACCATGTGGACCATGACCATGAATCTCACTGGGACCAACATCTGACCTTTGACTCTGACTTTGACTCTTGCTTTGACTTTTCTCCTCCATGGATTGCCTTCTCTTCCTCTTGGGTCTCCCAGGTTGATTACGGTGTGGGGGAGGTGTGATCTGCATTGGACACTCACTTCTAGGCCACATTGCCCGACCTTTAATTGGTTCCACCTTGTACCCATATGCAGTTTTCCAAGTTTGTAGCCAGTGCACCTTGTGGACATAAGTATGGAGCTCTTGTACACACTCACCATGATCTGCTTTGTTATACAACACATAAATCACATGTCTGCAAGGGATACCTGTTAATTCCCATTTCCTGCAGCTGCATACCCTTTCATGCATATCAACAACATGTTGATCATTCCATGGGCCTTTGACTTGGTATTTTTCATCACCACACCATTCTGCAATGTACTGAGTAGCAGCTGCTTCATTCTTCTCCATGATCTTTGTTGCTGTTGGGGTGAGTGGGCCTAAACACTTTTGTTGCACCCTGAGGACATTGCATATCCTCTTCATCATATATTCCCTAATAAACTCCAAACAGCTAATAATTGGTTTGTCTCTCCCATCAACTAGCTTTCCATTAAACACCTCACAAAGGTTGTTTAACAGCATGTCTGTGGTTGCTCTCCCTGTATAGAAAAGGGTAAAAGTGTCATAATGTTATGTGAAGGGTAAAATGGTAAAAGGGTAAAAGTGTCATAATGTTATGTGAAGGGTAAAATGGTAAAAGGGTAAAAGTGTCATAATGTTATGTGAAGGGTAAAATGGTCATAATGTTATGTGAAGGGTAAAATGGTAAAAGGGTAAAAGTGTTATAATGTTATGTGAATGGTAAAATGGTAAAAGGGTAAAAGGGTCATAATAGCTTACCTGTGAAATGGCTTTTTGCCCAATGTTGTGGTGGTATTGACTTCAACCATTCATATGCTGATTTGTCAAATAAAATGAATTGGTGCATGAAATGGTTAAACTCTGGCACTGTTGTAGCTGTGGCACAATCCCAAAGGTGATCTTTATATTCCTTAGTTCTCTATTGTTTCTTCATGTTCTCATGTATATGTCTGAGACAGAACCTATGCTCAGCATGTAACAGCCCGGAATTTCAGGTATTGCTTTAAAACTATTTTTGGGGCATTTTAGGAAGGGACTCGGCGAGTTGGTGCCTGACTCGCCGAGTAGGACCACAGGCTTGGTCGCGGGTTCGCGACTGGACTCGACGAGTCCAGATATGGACTCGGCGAGTCGATGCTGTTCAGCAGAAACCCTAGCCGTTTGGTTTGGATCGTATATATCGCCTCTTAGGCCGTCATTGTTCGTCTTTTAGCCGATTGAGAAGAACCCTAATAGTTTGTGGACGTCTAGATTAGGAGGGAAAGCTATTGGAACTTCGAGGAAGTTGTTAGGCAAGAAGAAGAAGAGTTGTGGCCAAAGGAAAATCAAGGAGGATCGAGTCCTGAGGTTTGGAGACACAGAGAGTGCGTTTTCAGGTAATACTCGGACCATTTCTGTTAGTTTGATGTGTACACGAATCTAGGGTTTATGAAACCCATTTGGTGATTAGATAGATTATAATGTTGTTACCCAAACGTTTATACCCCAGTAATAGGATGTTTAGAGGTCCAGAAAGTCCCATGATTGCGTATTTCGGGACCATGAGGGTTGATAGCTTACATTACCGCGAGGTGAGTCTTCTCACTATACTTCAGCCGTAAGGGTTTGACTGTGAGACCGGAAGGTCGCATATGATGTGTGTTATTTATGCTATAAACAGAAAGGTAGTTGTTATGCATGATGTGTATGTTTATACGGGCCGGAAGGCGATATGTTATGTGGAGGAAAGGTCAGGTATGATGTATGATATATGTGCTATGTGTGTTATATTAAATGTATTATATGTTGTAAATGTTATGGGTCGGAAGGCAATATACTATGGGCCGGAAGGCAATATAATACGGGCCGGAAGGCAATATGTTATGGGCCGGAAGGCGATTATGTTTACGGGCCGGAAGGCAATGTGTTGTGGACCGGAAGGTCAGGGCCTGGAAAGGCGTATATGTGTAAGTCGTATACTGGGGAACTCACTAAGCATTTATGCTTACAAGTTGTTATGTATGTGTTTCAGGTACTAGCGAGGACCGTGGGAAGGCGCCGGCATGATGCATACACACTGCTGCATTTTGAGATCTTGGGAATGTTATATATTTATTTGATATGAAACATGAAATAAATACTATTGGTTGAATGAAATTACTTTATTTTAAATGAAAATTTTATTTGAAAATTTGCGTTGTTACACAGCACATGGGAACAATTGACTAACTGCTTGTAGCAAACCCTGGCAACAAATTACACATGATTAACAAAATAAACATTAAAATAAATAAATAAACAACCATTACCTTTTGTCTGTCACTAACAAAAGTGAAATTAAACATAGCATGTAGATCCAAGTCATCACCAAGACATTCAAGGAACCACTTCCAAGATTCGCAGTTTTCAATCTCTACAATGGCATATGCAAGTGGGTATATGCCATTGTTGGAATCTAATCCAACTGCAGTTAAGATCTGGCCTGGATAAGGGCCTTTCATATGAGCCCCATCTAGCCCCAAGAAATCTCTTAAACAAGCTTTGAATCCCTTCTTCATCCCCCCTAGACAAACATAAATTCTTTTGAAACATCTTGAAGTGCAATTCACCAAATTAGATTCTAAAACATCTCCAAGTTCTAATTTGACTGTGGTATCAGGATTGGTTGACTGCAACTCAAGGATATAGTCTCTCAGAACTTCATACTGTTTTTTGTAATCCCCCACTACAATCTTTTTTGCATCTGCTTTAGCTCTAAAAACTTTATGGATTGAGAAGCCCACTCCATACTTCTTCTGTAATTGTTCTTGGAGAGCTTTAACTGGGATAGTAGGGTTGGATTCTACTTGATCCATGATTTGTTTGGACATAAACTTCGCTGTTGCAGCTCTCACCTTCCTTGTATTCATACAAGTGTGTTTGTCTTCATATGTTTTAATGTACCAGCTGCTTGCATCTGTAGACCTCGAGGCATGTAACATCCAAGGACAAGAAGAATCTGCTTTTTCCTGACTTGTACCACCTTGTTTGTCCTTTTCTTTACTTTTCCCTTTACTTTTCCCTTTAATTTTCCCTTTACTTTTTTCAGCTTGGGTAGGTCCACCAACTCCGTCATTAGTAAATGCCACAACTCCATTACATATGGCCCTCAATCTGGATTTGTCATTTTTTTTAAATGCAATATTCTTTTTTGTTTCCAATGCATGCATTTTGATTTTCTCTTTCAACTCCTGCTTACTGTTATACTTTTGACCTATTTTAAAATTACACTTATGAACCTCACCTAAAGAACAACTTTTTTCCTTACTTAGTTGTTTCAAAACTGCTCTTCTCTTCCTGTCCTGGTCAGAATCCTCATCCATGGAATCAAAAGCATCATTGTTAATGACATCTAACTCATCTGCTTCTTCATCACTCTCATGTTGTCTAGGATTCCTAGCCCTTTTATCTAAGAACTCTACTTCTGTATCAATGCTCATGTTAAAATCCCTCATGTCAACTTCAATATCTTCAATTACATTATCTTCATCCACCCAATAATCACTATCATCACTATCATCTTCCTGCTCTGTTTCACTTACATTTTCTTTTCCACTACTATCCATGTTAGACTGAGGTTGGTTTTCATCCATCTGAGCTTGGTTTTCTTCATCCATTTGAGGTTGGATTTCTTCATCCATCTGAGGTTCATTGACATCATGCATGTCAGTGCCATTGACTCCATCAACATTGCTTTGTAGTATTTTTTGGTAGAGTCCAATATCAAAATCAGTAGCTGCCTCAACAAAGTCTTTGGCTATCTGTTCAGTCTCACCAATATCATCAAAGTAAATTTTCTTACTGCAAGATGCCATCACTCCATCCTTGCTCATACCCCTTCTCCTATTATATCCAGGTGATAAGGATACGACTTGAACGATTTCATTAACTTGGATTTCAGGTTGGTTTGCTTGAGTGGGCACCACATCAACTAAATTATCAGTAGGTGTAGTCATCACAGGTGTTTCCTTTGATTGGTCATCAGGAGCTTCATCAATGTGTTGCACATCCTCATGTGGTTCATCTAACTGTACAAGGGTAACCTTGGTAACAGGCTTAGGATTCAAGAAATAGGTGAGTAGTCTTGTTTCACCATGCTCTGTGTATACCTTCATCACTTTGTGCTCACTGACATATTGAGAAAAGTTTGCAACATCTTGATCATTTCCTAAAGGGCGAAGACCAAAGTGGAAGTCTCCACCAGGCACAAGAAAATGGTAGTATATAACAGGAGGAACCCCATATCTAAAACCCTTCATGATTGCATCGAGCTCATGAACTGAAAACTCATCTATGTCTACCATGTCAACATAGTTTACAGTTCCATCAATGTAACGAACATCAGGGTACTTGGTGAACTCACCTCCATGGTACAACTTAATGGTAAACAATGTTGGGTGTCCATCTTCAAAACAAGAAAAAAAAACACCTCAGTTGGACTTACTTAAAAAAAATCAAGAAATCAAAAGATGAAAAAGGCCAAATTACGTACCATAAACAACCTTGGGGTTGAAGGGTGTGTTTAACAACCTTACATTCCACATTGTTATGTTCATCCACCGATAATCTCTACAAATCGCAGCTTAACTAACAGAACTGATTTTGTGTCTAGGGCTTTTATTGATCTTGGTAAAGAAACGACGGTCTACTTTATTGAGGAGGAGACGAACTGCTTTTATTGAGCTTTAGCGGGAACGGTTGCATGGATTAATGGACTAAAATACCCTTAAGTGAGAGGGGCATGGGTAAATTAACGGGAGCTTGGTAACGGCTGTTAAGCCATTGGACTAAACTCGCAACAAATAGAAACTATTGGACCATCTTTGCAAGCCAAACCCATTTTGGACCAAACATGCTAGTTTGGGCATACCACAGGGACCAAATTTGCAATTTTGTCTATTATTAATGTGGGTTGAAAACCCTATATGCTCACTAGGCTCCCATGCCTGACCCACTCAGTTTTTATGATTTCAGGTAGTGGACCCCGATCATAGTCGGAGGACAAGGAGAGATTTTGATTATAGGCCAGTAGTTGTAAATAACTGTTAAAAGGCTTATAATGTCTTGTTTATGCTTTTGATTTGTATCGGAACATGACATCCCGATGTTTTGATATGAAATGAAACTATACATTTCTTAAGGAAAGATTTTGATAAACTTTTATCATGTTTTGTTTTGGGGACCAATTCCGCAACATCTTTTAAAAACATTTCTTTGATTTTATTAAAAAAATCCTAAATTAAATCGGTCTTTTCTGGCCGAGAAATTAGGGGATGTCACAATTTTACACTCAATAGGTGTTAACCACATGTCTCACTAGATCCTTAATCAAATTTACGCGAATAGAAACATATAACATGTTCTAGGCCCAATGAACCATGTAAGTGAACAACTAAGGCTCACTTAATATGTAAGTCATTTCCATGCCCGAAAGGAATGAAATTATATAACATGGGCCCAAAATATATGTAAAAGGACAAACAAGACCCATTTCACATGTAAGGTATTTACATGCTGAAATAGCACGCAAAGAGTATCCAATGTCCGTCGAGCATGTTAATGGGTCTATGATGCTCAATAAACATATAAAGAGTATTTAGGACCTATCAAGCATATAAATGGGCCAATAAGGTCCAATAACATGAGAGAGGCAAAAGTTTTCCCATTTGTTACATTATTGTCTGTTTTAATTCAATTATTTACCAAAATGGCATAAAAGGCCCACTTTTTGTAAAAATGACATTATTAGCCCATTAAGCCAAATATTTACAATTAAGGCTCAATTTTAGAAAAATAACATTTTAGGCCCCTTTTTAAAACAAAACTTACATTTAAGGCTAGTTTTTGTAAAAAGAACATTTTTAACTTATTTTTGTCAAAAATATCATTATTGGCTTGATTTTTATAAAAAGTATATATTTTCGGCGCGTTATAGGTAATTTCATCTTTTTGGCCCAAATTTTTATAATTTCATATCTTAAACCCGTCTTATCAAAAAATTGCATTTTTGGCACAACTTTCTTGAAAGTGACATTTACGCCCACAAAAGATCAAAGATTACAATTTTTTGGCCCAAAACCTTAAGAAGCCCAAATAAGGCCCATTTATGAAAATATTAACATTTTTAGTCCTTGTAAGGTCTCAAATGTCGAGATTAGCCATGTTTAGCAAAAAAAAAATCCTTTTGAACCACTTTCTAGTCGTGAGTTACATAAATAGCCCATTCCTTTGTCAATTTGTCACCTTTAGCCCCTTTTATGAAGTTTTTCTTGGTTTTAAGTAACTAATATGTATTTTAAACCTTTTTCTTGTAAGATGAGTTGAAATGAGTGTTATGTTGTAACGATATCATCATCGTTTAGTAGATCTTTAAGTTCATGAAGTTTACAACACATAAACACATATATGACTAGGAAAACACACAAAATCATGCATACACACATAGATCTACACAATACAACTTGTACTCTCCCCCAAAACAAGGTAAAAAATCGAACATAGGGGGTATGAACTCACATTGCTTTGAAGTTTTTAGTTTTTGGTGAGGAAATAAGAAGATCTTGGCCCTAGTAAGCTTGTTGAGAAGGTTTTCGAGATTTATGAAGTTTTAAGAGCATAGATCATGAAATGGTGTGGGTTAAGAAGAGATTTTTGGTGAAATCTTAAAGTTAAACCATAAAGTCAAAGAAAAACTTACCAAGAATGATAAGATTTGATGAAGAGTTCTTGATGTGCCCTTAAAACTCTCGAAATCTAGGAGGATGTGGGGGGAAAGTTCTTTGTGCTAGAGAGGAAAAAGGATGAGAAAATATTAACTTTGAAAATGAAGAGTGATGGTGGTGATGGAGGCTCTTATGGCCGAGAGTGAGAAGAGATAAGAGATAGGGGAGTGTTGACTTATGAAGAGGGTGATTAGAGGTTTGCATGGATACATCAAATCTTGCATGGATATCCACTATGTAATGTTGAGGTGTCAAACTCCACTTCCCTCCCATTCATTTTTTTGTTGTTGGGCCGAGAATGAGGGAAAGGAAAAGAGAACGAAGGATTTTGGGCCTTTTCTTGGTTTAGTTCGAAGTTATGAGGCCCAAGATGAAGGTTTTCAGCCCATTGGGCCCTTATGAGGGTTCATGGCGCAATAGTGATAAGGAAAAGGGTTTATGGCCCAATGAAGCCCAAGAATATAGTTTACAGCCCATTAGGGCTTATTAAGCCATTTAGGACCCATCATGGCCCATGAGAGGTAAGATGGGTTTTCTAGGCCCACCTGACCCAAAATACTTTAGGGTTTCATGAATGTGGGTCTAATTAGAGCCCAAATAGGGTTCCTTCACCCAACATACCCAACTTGAAAGTTTATTGGCACATCAGGACCAATATGAGGATCCTAGTCCGTAATAAACTTGAACCGAGATTTTTAGGGTTTTCAACCCATAGTTGAGCGTATGAGATCTAATTTATTAGGTTTTGAACTTCACTCAGGAGTTTTGAATCAAATGGATGATTTTAATTTAGTATATAGTATGATACTAGATAATGACCCGCGTTTAATGCAAGAACATAAATTAAATACATATCACATTAATAGGTGGTGTTGTCTTAGGTTGAGTTTTAATAAAAAAAATGTTAGTTAGATTCATTTTTTGAGTTTTTGAACCAAAATTATTAGATAAAAATATTTAATATTTATATTAGAGCAACTTGGTTTTTTAATATAATAATTTTTAACATAAATGATCTATGTGATCTTTGTTTTATCACAACCTAATACGACTTCTTGATTAAAACATATTGTGTAGTAGCTTTATGAATTGACTTTGTTTGGTGTACCAACTCCCATGGAGGCTAATATGACTCTTTTCATATTGGTCGTGTAAAACCAAAAACAACAATAACTTGTTACATATACCGATAACATTAAATTCTGCAAAGAAATTCGATAAACATTACAAATAAAGTGAATTGTCATAACCATAAACATGAAATTCAGACATTGTAATTTGGTCGATTTCAAAGTATTTTTTCCTTATAAATATTAAAATATGATTTTTCAGGCTGCACCCAATCACATATACACACCTTCCGATCATATAAATTATTACAAAACAACATGTTATGAACAAAAATATAATATTACTTTCATAATTTGCTAAAGGTTAACAATAATAAAAAAATAATGAACTTTCACAAATCTTGCATTTTGATCACTACATCCAGCTAAAAAATGAAATTCGGTTTAGAAGATTGATTCAAGAAGTGCATCCATGACTTCTTGAAGCTGAATTTTAGGAAATTTTAAGACCTACTGAGATATGAGGGAATGGTCTGTGAGGCTACAATTGGTTTTTATAAGGCAATACAAATTCAAATCGTTAGCACATATCTTTCCTACCTTCTTCAGTTATCAAATTTAGATCAAACTTGTCAAAATAATATTATATAAATAAACAGATATGTAACCTAACAATCAAACAAAATATTTTTCATTGAAATAAATATCATAAATCTAAAATTTACACTTTATATATTATTCTTAAATAATATATTACCTTTTCATCTTTAATGGTCACTAACACCTCATTCTGTCTTATTGTTGTGACACGCATCTATATCGAAAATAAGAGAAAGAACTATAGAGAAGAATGTTGACAGAGTGATACTTCATTGAAAATGCAGTAAAATTCTTCATAAAGTTGTTAGGATTCTTCATTAGACTGGTAGAAGGTCTATATAGTGACAACCGATGTGGCATCCATGAGAACGAACCACTTAAAATAATAGTTTTGATTAATGTAAGTGAAAAAATCTTTTAAAAGGCTTACCAGTTGTGAGTGTTTCCACTTGGATGTAAACATTAACATTCTTGTATAGAAATGGAACTTCAAAGGAACCACACATAGCCAAATCAACAAACATGACAACACAAAAAGAAGCCTAACTTGGCATATAACCAAATTTCTAACAAATTTCAAAATTTTAAGGTTTTGCTGAACAATTTTTTAAATTTATCAGAATTTTATTTTATTACAACCTTATATGAGCAATCAAGGATCTAAATCAAGTGAAATAAGTAACTGTTCATTTTAATCCAGTAAAAAATACAATATTATGAAATTGCATATAATTTACATGTTTGCTTATTGTCTTGGAGGTACCCGACCACTTGGATATGTACTATTATTTGATTAACTAGTGCATAAATTACATCATAGAATATGTAATTTAATGATTGTTCAAATTCATTTACACTTGATTTAACAATAGAAAATGGACAAATTTATAATTATTATAGTATGCTTAATTCAACAAATTTGTTATCAAAATTAACAAAAAACTGAGTTTGTTGAAGAAACAAATCAAATACACAAAAACGAATAAAAAACAAAGAAACATTTGAAGATCATGTTAGAAAGGTATGACCAATAAGATCTTTCTGACACTTTTCAATATAGACATGGTTAATCTTTTCTCATCTTTAGGCTGATAAGTATAAGTGAGTAGAGAAAAAAAGTTTATAATCATAAAAATATGCTTAATTCTAAAAATTTCTTATTAAAGTTAATGGAAAGCACTTTTTTCGAAATAATCAATTATTAAGTATGTAGGATATTACCACTAAGGGATTTTCAGTTTTGCATCATCCTGAAGCTTCAACAAAAACATCAACTAATGCTCATCACTTTTAAGTAAAAATCTCTGCAATTTAAACTTAATTATAGTAAATCTAATCAATAAAGTTATAGAGAAAGGTAAGGTTAAGAATAATTACATAAAGTTATTGAGTTAGATAGTTGGAAATCAAGCAATTGTAATTTAACATGTAGGAGACCAATTATTATCTTCAAAATTGGAAGTATTTACTATATTAATAAGAATTAAATACAAGGTTATTGTTTTGCCCTTGGTGAATTTTGGTACCATCGATGTACACTAAGAAATAAATAGAATAATTAAGAAGATATATCATGTGGATTTGCAAACATATAGGATGGTCAGTGGATAAGTTTTGGCTTTAAATTTGGGGAGGATTTGAATTTTATTTTAGGGATAACAGAAATTTGTGAAGGTTTGAGTGGGAACATTGATGGACAACATGTTTGAGCAAACATTGGTCAGCATGACGTAAACAATTTGATCTAAGGGTGGAAAAGGTATAAGTGAAACGCAATTAAAAATATTTATTGTTTCAGATGATGAAATAAAGTTTCTCTTTCAGATATATATTTCATTCTTTTATTTTGTAAATGTAAATGTCTTAGACTTGGGTTGTGGTGACTTAGTAAAATATGTGGAAGATATGGTGGATAACCTATTGACCCATGTTCATATCCTGGCACTACTCAGCCTTTGTGGCCATCGAGGTTCGCCTGCAATGACTCCAGTGTATGAGGCATAGCCTCATGTTTGCAGCGGGGATTAGTCGGTGCGCGAAAGCTGGTTCGGAAACCCTCGTCAGGGAAGTTCCCTTTCCAAAAAATGTAAATGTCTTAGTCTTTGCCACTCTTAAGCATTATTGTAATGGGTTTTATTATTTTAATCGGTAAAATTATGGATATCATTAATATCGAAAAAATAATAATATTTCAATGGTAGATGTTTACTAATAAATTTATCAATAAATTCACAAGCAACTATAAATAATTTTTTTAGAATGGTTAGAAGATTTATAAAAGTTTATAATTTCATAGAAAGTTGTAGTTTTTAATATTTATATTCATGTTGTAATGAATAACATTGTAACAATGCTGACAAATTCACATTCAAACAGAATAATAGAGTAAAAAATGATTAAAATTCTAAATTAATGAGTTTAAACCCAAAAGGAAAATAGATGAATAATTTAACATTTCATAAAACCCAAAATGTATTTAAATGATCAAAATTCTAACCCAAAAAACGAATACCATGAAACAAAGTAATCAAAAACCAAATAGTATGTAAACATAATATGAAATCAACCGTACTCTAATCACACAAATACTCATATAAAATCATGAAAATCATATATTATTTTTCTTTTTTTTGGAATTAACAGTTTTGACTTGTCTTCTCCAGAAGTACGATCTGTTATTGATGTCAATGATCGTTTAATTGAGGAGATTGTTTCCAGATTATCAACATAACATCTTCCAAGTTGTGTTTTAATTCTTCACGTCTAGACACTTTTTTAAAGGATGTCCACTTAGTTGGTGGACTTATTGCAATGCTTTTATCATGATTCGAAGCGAGTATGATGTGACAACCCGAAATTTCCATTTGTACGAACATTAGCTATTCAATAGAAGCTAGTCTAGTTTCAGTGATTTTCAGACTTGTCCGAACAGGTTTGTGTACATTAGGGTTTACGTTTCTGGATATATCAGGAGAGTGGATGCTCCTGTAATTGTGAAACTTGAACATTATAAGTTTCATAATGTTATAGTCCGACTTACGGAATAAAAATATTTTCTGTCAAGATATTTCAGGACTATAAATAGATTTCTGAATTTAATTAATTCATTATTCACAATTCCAACTAGAGAAAAGCCAATTCTCTCTGACGCATCTTCGGGTTTTCATCCCGGATTGTGAGTCTACTTGCCTAAATGTGTTTTAATGTTTGTTATATGCTTTATAACATTGTTTAAATGTCCAAAATCATCCAAGATCATAAGACTATTGGAGTTTACGGCCAAGAGTTTCTTGGACCGTAAACCCCATTTCCAAGGGACAAAGTGTGCCCTAATCACCCCCTAAAGCTTAAGGACTTTACCCACTAATGCTTGTGCTTAATTTAGACACCAAAACACTTCAAGATCTTAGGGTTTTAGGAGTTTACGGCCAAGGAAAGATCTTGGGCCGTAAACCCCTTTTTCAAGTGTTAAAGATGCCACAAACACCCCTAAGACCTTAAGACTATTACCCTTGAATACCTAGAACTTGAATGAGGAGTAAAGGACATCAAAATCACCCCTTAAAGGGAGTTTACGGCCAAGGAACATATCTTGGGCCATAAACTCCAAGTGATGACATAAAAGTGTGCCTCTTGTCCCCTTTAGCCTTAGATAAAAGCATGGAAGCTATCCTACACATGCAAGGGCCTCAAAAAAATTAAAACCAACACCCCATAGGAGTTTACGGCCGTAAACTCTAGGGAATATGGTCCTTTGGCCGTAAACTCCCCAAAAGAGCATTCCAAGGCCTTAAACTACTTCAAGGATTGTTCCAACAAGGATAGACTTATCCTAGGATCAAGATAACACTTCAAAACACCTAAAACCACCATGTGAGGAGTTCACGGCCGTAAAATCATGGGTTCATGGCCATAAAATCCAAAGGGTGGGGTTTGTTGGGTGGTGAACTCATATACAAGGCCATTTGTGCTTTAAACCCCTTTTGCCTTGTCCCGTATCAACTTAGATGCAACCATTAGGACCTATAACACTTATATAAAGTGTATATATGTTCCTAAGTGTTTCAACTTACTTTGTTAAGTTATTATTTGGCTAATTAGTTATATATATGCTCATTATATGATAACTAGGCTCGAACGTGTGAACAAGTCTCCGTTTGCCACCTAGCACGGTACCCGATACATCAATCCAATCTACTCACCACAAGTGAGTTCATACCCCTTTAATCAACCTTTGAAATACTTTTAAATGTTTTAAATACTTTATGCGGGGGGGGATACAAGGCAAATACTTATAGTTATTACATCAATCACATGTGATTGCATTAATTACATGTGATTAATAACTAGAAAACCAATGATTTACTGTTTATCAAACTGTTTCACTTCAAATGTGTTACAAACTCTTTTTACTTATCAAATGATTTTATTAAACTTTGTTTTACTTCTTATAAATTGCATGCCCATATATGTATATGTATATGTATATATATATATATATATATATATATATATATATATATATATATATATAAGTAATGTTTAAAGGGCTTAGGAAGGCCATCCACCCTATTTCCTTTTCGCGCACTGAGATGTGGTCTGGTGGGACTTCGGGTGACCATCCGAAGGTCGTTTCAATATTAGTTATATATCATATATACATGTATAGATATAAAAATTACTTCCATATTCATATTTACCAGTACATCGATAGCTAGTTACCATCGGGGTAATACAATACATATACAATGATGCTAGAAACAATACATATACAATGATGCTAGAAACAATACATATACAATGATGCTAGAAACAATACATATACAACTATATTAGAAACAATACATATACAACTATACTAGAACGAGAAACATTTCATATACATGAATACTTTAATTACTGTGATTTAAATCGGAGCATGACTTAACTGTCATGGCTCGAGTTGTAGCCATAATTCTCTTGAAGGGAGAGCGTGAGTTTGCGTATAGATCTATACTGGATTGAAAATCCTACACCTTGCTGCTAGCTACAGCCGGACCTACAGGTCTGCAGGTGCCAAACATCATTCCGTTATTACGACCATTCATTATGTCGTTGTTACTAGTCGATAGTATGGTGCAATTTATCACATAATGCCTTAATATAAATCCGGTTTAAGGTAATTAGTACAACAATAGTTCTTATAATACAAGGCTACAGTACTACAATGATTTACCTATTATATATTTTAGTGATAACCTCACTTAAACGTAAATGTACAAACTATATTTTGTTAAATGATAGTTACACTTGGGAAATCACACACTTTTACATCAAACGAGCATACAAAACAGTTAAGCCTTGGTAGAAGGCTACTTTAATAGAAAATATAGGTTTTTCTGAGAGATTCAAACTTTTACAGACAATTGCAAACCTTTACATACATTTTACAAACTTATACATGTTCAAACATTTTTGGATGACAAATACCAACACTAAAATACTTATGAACTCACCAGCTTAATGCTGATAAACTCTTTCAAAATAACTTGTATTCTCAGGTCATCAGTAGACAGGTACCGAGGCCAGCTTTTGAGAAGATGGAGCGCATTCAAGACTCATCTTATTATTTTGATATACATTATTTTTGGTGTCTATATTGTACAGAACACGCTTGTATTAAAATTATATATTTAATGCAATGGATGATGTTATCCGCCCCAGAACGTTTCCGCCGTTCTTGGTTTTGGGGTGTGACATATGATGTTATCACCAGCAAACGAAACTGCATCCTAAATATAGACAATAAATTCATATGTCAATCTAAAAGTTAATGATATTTTAAAGTATTTAAAATATTAGATTTAGTTATATTTTGTATTTAAAACCTTTAAATTAAATGTGTCTTGACATCTGAATTTCATCGATGAAACGTTAAACAAATCGGATTACAATGCCTATATTTGTAGTACATAGAAATATATTAGTTGATGAACTAAAATATAAAAAACGAATATAATAAATGTAGTGTTTGTAGTATGTTTTGTAAAATAATGTTATATGTTCGATGTTAATTTTCTTTTTTCCAATTCAACTGTGAGTTTATTATCAACATTGAAGTTTGAGATTGCATAACCATCAACACTGTTCTTCAAATTATAATGAGAAATTTGAATTTTGAACGCCAAGTTTTTATCCAAAAGTAATTTCAAATCAAACGGATAAATCTTCATATTACCCTCCTAAAAATTAAAAAATTAATGGTTATAAAAATAGATAGACAAAAAGTGAAAATTAGTTTTATGTAAATGAAGTTAATATCGATAAGAAACTCTTGTGTGTTTTTTCCATAAATTTCTTTGCGTCACGATCAAAGAACATAAGTGACACCACGCCAGTAAAGTATTGTACTATAATGGTGATTTTGAAACTGAAACCATTGATATAAACAAATTAAGTAACATAAAATTAGAAAATTTAATCAAATATTATAATAATATGTTTAAAAAAGTTATTGAAAACCTTGGATAAACAGATTCGTGTTTGTTCATGCAAGTTGAAATGTAACAATAAAAATCTTCTTTATCCTACTTTTGGTCCGTTCCACTAGCTTTATCATCATGCATTTAAACGAATTTTATGGCTTTCTGTTGACAAACATAAGTCAACACAATAAAAAATCGATATAAAGGGTATAAGTTTGTTTTTGTAACTAAATGAATGAAACTAATATGCTTAGAGTAGATTGATTAATTTTTTTCATGACCCCTCAACAAGAACACAGTAATAAAAGATAATAAAAACATAGTAAATGCAAGAAATTGAAGAAGAATAAGGAGAACAGATTAAAGTAAGTGCTTGGAAAACACAATTGGAAAAGAAGATTGCTCAAGAAGAACATTGTAAATCATAGGACTCAATCTAAAATCGTAAGAATAATCACTTCAATGTAATTGTATATAGAGGGTGTGTTTGAATAAGAAAATCATTATCTTGTAAAAAATTGGGGTCCTTAGATATTATCTTGGAGATTTTCGGCTATTCATCTGACAAAAAAAAAAGATATCAGCTATATTAATTTAAAACTTCAAATTAATTGACTTTCTTATTTAATCAGTTTTAAAATTAAAAAAATTATCTCAAAATGATTCATTTTATGTGGGATACACTGGGAGATAAATTATGAATAATATTGAATTTAATTTTGACTCTTAAATATTTTGCTGACTTAATGGGATTAGATTAAATTTTATAGGTTAATAACTTAATTATTAATATGCTTGTTTAATAAATAATATATATATATATATATATATATGTATATATATATATATATATATATATATATATATATATATATATATATATATATATATATATATATAAACGAGTTTGAATTTAGAAATCAAAACCTATAAATAAGGGAGTTAAATTAGGAATAATATTAATTAGAGAAACTGATATCATGTATATAAATAGAATGATCTGTTTCAACTGATAAAATAATTACTGAATTTAAAGATTCTATAATTATTACAGATTCTATAATTAAATGTAATTGTATTTGAATTTTATTTAGAGAAGATGTTGTTAGCAATTTGGTTTAAGGGTGGAAAACAGGGTATTAAAACACAATCAAGGCGCCTGGTTGCTTCATTGGTGAATTAAGGATTCTCTTTTAATAATATTTAGAGTTCACTTAGAGTACAAGTCTTATAATAGTTGATGTTTACATGAAAATAGAATTTCCTAGCTAAAAATGCTAGTTGTGACATCATCCCCCCATTAGAGGGAATTTTGTCCCGGAATTCTTTTGAAAGGTAGGATCATGAATGAGAGAATAAGCGATGGTACTTTTTCTTCATCTGGTCTTCGCATTTCCATATGAATTCTAGTCCACGCTTAGCATTCCATCGAACCTTCACAATCGGAATGCGGCTCTGTTTCGTACGCTTCATTTCCCAGTCCATTATCTCGACTGGTTCTTCGACGAACAAGAGATTCTCATTTATTTCGATCTCTTCTAGAGGAATTACAAGGGTTTCATCTGATTAGCACTTCTTCAAATTCAAGACGTGGAACACGGGTTGTATGTTGCTGAGCTCCGAAGGTAGCTGCAACTTATAAGCCACCGTACCAATTCGGGCAAGAATCTCGAACAACCCGATGTATCGTGGATTTAGTTTTCCCTGCTTCCCAAAAAGGATCATCCCTTTCAGGTAGAGACCTTTAATAGTACTCGATCTCCGACTTGGAACTCTAGAGGTTTTTGTCGCTTGTCAGCGTAACTCTTTTATCGATCACGCGATGCTTGAAGTCGGGCTTTGATTTGGATTATCTTCTCCATAGTTTCTCGAATGATTTTGGGTCCTGTAAGAATGCTGCTCAGCAATTGCCCTCATGCCAGTTGGGTGTCACCCACCTCAGCCCAGCAGAGAGGCGACCTGCATTTGCGACCATATAAGGCCTCAAAAGGAGCAATCCCTATCTTGTGTGATAACTGTTGTTGTACGAGAATTCAATCAAGGGCTAGTGGGTATCCCATGACTTGCTAAAATCGATCAAACAGGCTCGGAGTATGTCTTTAAGTGTTTGGATGGTTTGCTCGCTCTGGCCATTTGTTTTAGGGTGGTAAGCAGTGCTCATGTCTAGCCATGTTACCATAGCCTTCTCGAGTGACTGCCATGAGCGTGAAGTAAATCTACTATCCCGATTTGAGATTATAGATACTGGCACTCCATAGAGTCTCACGACCTCTTTGATATAGATTCGGGTTAATCTCTCCATATTGTACGATTCTTTTATTGGCAGGAAATGAGCAGATTTAGTTAACCTATCGACAATGACCCATTTAACATCCAATCCATGTGCTGTCTTAGGTAATTTGGTTACGAAGTCCATAGTAATCCTTTCCTATTTCCACTCGGGTATTAGTGGCTATTGTAATAGTATCGAGGTCTTTTGGTACTCCAGTTTCACCTTAGCGTAAGTGACACACTTGCCCACGTAAGTGGCGATCTCTACCTTCATATTTGGCCTCCAATAATGTTGTTTAATGTCCAGATACATCTTATCCGACCCTGGATGGAAAAAATATCGCATTTTATGGGCCTTGTTCATAAATATTTCTCTGAATCCCCCAAGTTTAGGGACCCTGATTCTATTCATGAAGTAGTAAGTTCCGTCCTTCCTGGCTTCAAAGTTCTTATCTATCCCATGAAGTGTTTCGTCTGTGACATTCCCCGAATTGAATACATCTGATTAGGATTCCTTGATCTACGAGGTTAGGTAGGAGTGGATGGTTATTGATATGGTTTTCACCCGACGTCCTGAGTATTCTTTTCTACTCAGGGCATCGGGTACCACGTTAGCCTTGCTTGGGTGGTATTTGATCTCGCATTCGTAATCATTTGGCAGCTCAACCCACCTTTTCTACCTCATGTTTAGCTCGTTTAGGTTTAGAATGTGATGGAGGCTTTTATGATTAGTGAAGATGGTGCACTTTGTACAATAGAGGTAGTTCTTCCAAATCTTTAGGGCGAAGACCACAGCTCCCAACTCGAGATCATGGGTGATGTAATTTACTTCATGCGTCTTCAATTGCCTGGATGCGTAAGCTATCACCCTTTCACTATGCATGAGGATACATCCTAACCCTTGATTCAAAGCATCTCAGTAGACTAAGGAATCTTCGGTTCCCTCTGGTAAGGATAGCATTGGTGCACTATAGAGGGCTCGCTTCAAGTTTTGGAAGGCGGTTTCCTGTTTTTTTGTCCAGTTGAAAGACACGCCTTTTTGTGTCAAGGTGGTGAGGGGTTTGGCTATCTTGCAAAAATTCTGGATAAACCTTCGATATTAGCCTGTGAGACCCAAGAATTGTCGGATTTCTCTTGGTGTTTTTGGCATCACCCAACCTTCAATAGCCTTTATCTTGGAAGGATCTACGTGAATCCCCTCATTGCTGACTATGTGGCCCAAAAAGTTTAAACAGCAGATTCAGAACTCAAATTTGGAGAGCTTCGCATATAATCTTTCAGCTTTTAGGGTTTCCAAGATTTAACGGAGATGTTGACCAAGCTCTTCTTTGTTTCGAGAGTATATAAGAATATCATCGATGAAGACAATCATGACATTATCAAGGAATGGGCGGCATACTCGATTCATGAGGTTCATAAATGCAGCGGGGGCATTTGTTAGACCGAAGGGAATCACAACAAATTCATTATGACCGTATCAATTTGGAAAGACAATTTTTGGAATGTCCTCTTCTTGGACTCGAAGTTAATGATAACTGGAGCTTAGATCTATTTTGGAGAAGTAACTAGCTCTTTGCAGCTGGTCAAATAGATCTTCAATCTGAGGGAGTGAGTATCAGTTTTTGACAGTGGGCTTGTTCAATTCCCTATAATCGATGCACATTCTGAAAGATCTGCCCTTTTTCTTGATAAACAAGACCGAAGCTCCCCACTGTGAGAAGCTTGTAGTGCCCATAATGAGTCCTAAATGCCGTCTTCTGGATATCCTCATCGCAGACTCTCATTTGATGATATCCAGACCTCCAATCGATCTTGGAAAACCAAGACACCCCTATAACCGATCGAACAAATCGTTGATCCTCGGAAGTGGATAACCGTTCTTGACCATCAGCTTGTTCAACTCCCAGTAATCAATACACATCTGATGTGAACCATCCTTTTTCCTGACAAAAAGGATCAGCGCTCCTAACGGCGAGTAACTAAGTCTGATAAATCCATTTCCCAATAGTTCCTGGAGCTGTGACGATAATTCTTGCATCTCTGGTGTCGCAAGGCGATAAGGTGCCTTGGCGATAGGCGCCGCTCATGGAACCAAGTCAATTCGGAACACCACTTGCCTCTCGGGAGGCACACCAGGTAACTCCTCAGGAAAAACATTCCGAAACTGACTCACTATCGGAACCTCAACGATAGAACTCGGTCTCTTAGTAGCAACCCTCGTATCCATCACATATGTTAAAAAGCCCCTGCTACCCTACTGTAGACTCTGTCTCACTCTGGTAGCCGAGCAGAAGCTGACCTAGATCTGGTACCCTCGCCATACACTGTAATTACTCTCCCACTAGGGTCTCGTATGGTCACCACCTGGTGCTCGCAGTTGATCATAACTCCAAACCAACTTAACTAGTTTATGCCCACAATGAAACAGACATCACCCATCACGATCGACACCAGATATATCAGAAACTCAACACCAAAAATCTCGAGCATGCTCATCGACTATAGAAACTTGCAGAGGTCGACTCAACACCTCGCGTCAGATACTGATGTGGTGACTAAACATTAATGACACGAAGGATCGACTCGCACCCGATTCAAATAACACTAAGGCAGGTACAAATCCCTATGTTGATCGTATAGCAGCAGGTGTAGATCCCTGTGCTGATCCCTGAAGCAGTTGGGGGCACTCGACCTTTCGATGGTCGGTCTGGATGCAGTGAAAGTAGACTGCAAACCCCTTGGGTAATCCCTCGACATATGCCCCTCTTTGCCACATTTGTAGCAAATACCCGCTCAACATGATCCCTCATGACTCTTGCCGCACTTCCTAGAGGCCTTTCTGGCCTCCTGATCTCGAATCGGTGGGATTAACCAGCTTGGCTGCCGGCTGTGACTGTGCCGACCACCTGTCTCTCCCCTGAGACCTCGCCTATTCCCTGGCCTGAGTCTCCAACTCAATCTCCCTCTTTCGTGCCTTTGCCTGAAGCTCAACAAAAATCAGATAAGACGAGTTCGCCACGAACTCTCGAATATCCATCCTCAGAATTATCAATACCGGCTCATACGTGCCTGCTCAAAAGACACGTTCTTAGGGTAGAACAACGCCCTTTCATGGAACATCCTCGTAATCTCTGTCACTGACTTTGTCTTCTACTCGAGAAACAAAAGCTCCTAGACTAAGCGTTCCCTCTCCACCGGGGGAACAAATTCATCAGAACATCAAAGTAAACCTCTCCCAAGTCACTACAATGTGTTCTACAGGAGTAAAATTGGCTGTCACAAATTTCCACTAAAGCTTCGTTCATAATCGAAGCTGCTTCAGCGCGAACCGTACCCTCAAGTGCTCTGGACATGAACAAGTGTAGAAACACCCCTTGACATCAGAGATCCATCTTATCTCAACAATCAAATCCTGAGTCCCATCAAACTCTGGTGGCTTCGTATTGCTGAACTCTCGATACAACAACGAGTCACTTTGTTGTGGCCTGGCAGCAGTGACAGCTGCAGTCGCTGTAGCAGCAACTGCCTCAGTAACTGTAGCATATCAGTCGTCAAACTGACGGGTTTGAGCCAAAAGAACATCCTATGTGCTCATGCAAACCCTTTTTCGTGGATCTAGGTTTTACTAATTGTACATGTAATCATCCAAGGTTTGAATGCCCTAGATCTAGTGATCATAATTCGAAATTATAATGACCAAAATAGATCTAGAAGATTACCTCTTGTTGCTTGCTTGAATCTTCTTGCCTTTGATGCTTAGAGTCACAAGTGTCAATCCTCTAATGGCTTACAAACACCAAATAACATGAGGGTAGTATTTGAGAGAGAGGGAGGAGGCACAAAAAATCGACTCTAGGGTTCTTAGAGAAGTAGTGGCCGATTTCTATAGCCTAGGGATCTTATTTATACTGTGAGCACCTAGGGTTTTAGTCAAAAACCTAATGGACGACTTAAACATTAAGCAACCCATGGAACCTTCTAGAATAAGGCCACGAACGAGAATATGATGGGCTCCCATCATAATTTCATTCATCCCTTTGTCCCATTGGGTTTCCCAGTCCAAAATCCAACTATCACACATTTGACAGTTTAAGTCCCTCCATTCAAATAATCTCTTTTAGTCACCAAATTAATTCTTAGTTAATTTATGACTAATATTAATTAAATAATATTATTTCTCTTTTAACATATTATTATTATAATATATTAATAAACCATAATATCATCTCTCTCTCTCTCTCTCTCTCTCTCTCTCTCTCCGTAAATCACCCTGTTAAGTTGTATTGGTGAAGGCAACCCAAAAGGACCATGCACAATCGGGCCTAGTACTTACCAAATATGGATATGGGCTTAGACACTAATCCAACAGTCTCCCACTTGGATAAGTCTAGTAACCATAAATGTAAGTAGACTCCGATTAGAAATCGTAGCTCTCAAAGACGCTGTCGAACTCTGATTTTATCCGTAACATGTCCTTTAGATAAGGGATCATATAATCCTCTGCTCTTGATAGCGTGCAGAATATCACATGGAACATAGTCATATTTATTTGTCCAACAATTTGTTTCTTGATCTCCGATTTGTCTAACATAGAACTTAATCGAACACATCAATTTAGTCCTGACCGGGCCCGACACATAAGTCAAACTAAATCATCGAGGGGAGCTAATATCGCTTTTACCCTGTTAGGATAAAAGGAATAGATAAAATTCGACTTATATGCATTTATCATTCACTAATCAAATCATACACAACAATACGTTTTATAACATCAAGTTACTGATGCGTTTACGCATTATCAATGCACAACCAATCAGCAAACAATAAACCATATATCTAGGTTTTAAGACCATATGATATTATCGTCTTGTGATCACTCGTGCTAAATTCCATGAAGTGATTCCAGTAAGCGCGGGTTTATTCCAATGCTCAAATCTTATTCATAAGCACTCATGAACGTTGTAGAAAAGCTTTGTTATGTATAATACCTTTCAGACAATCTACACACCAATTGATGATAGTCTTCATTCATACATACTTCCAACATATGAACGATCATGGACCATTCGAATAACATTATTATTCAGGAAGTCAAAACATGCAAAATGAAACAATAGGTAGACAATTAACACAAGACAGTAACTTTACTTATAAATAATACCATTTATTTAATCATCAAATGTCAATTACATTTATCTATTACACGATGTCAATTACATTTATCTATTACACATTTCTAATCTATCTCATCTAAACTAATATTGTCCCTAAGCCCAATGCTCCTAGCGTGCTGCAGGTGCTTAACCTTACTCAGGCCCTTCGTAAGCGGATCTGTTGGGTTATCCTTGGGTGATACTCTCTTTACTACGAGGAGTCATTCTTCCACCCGATGTCGAATAAAGTGATATTTTCTGTCGATAAGTCGAGATCTACCATGATCCCATGGTTCCTTGGTCAAGGCAACCGCCCCTTCATTATTGAGATCTACCATGATCCCTTCGCTCGCCGCAATGTACTCTGATTCGCACATTGAATCAACTATGGTCTCTTGCTTGGAACTTTTCCAATTCACTGCTCCTCCATTTAGGGTAAAGACCCAACCCGACTGCGAATGGTAGTTGTCCCTGTCATTTTGAAAACTGGCATTACTGTACCCTCGCACCTTTAATTCATCACTCCCACCGAGGACTAGAAACCATTACTTGCTCCTCCGAAGGTACTTAAGGATATTCTTGACTGCGGTCCAATGTGCTTTGCAGGGTTCCCCATATATCTGCTAACCATGCTCCAAGCGAAGGCCACATCAGGGAGAGTACAAGTCATAGCATACATGATCAAGCCAAATACGGAAGCATAAGGTACTCAGCTCATCTCTGCTATCTCGGCTTCGGTACTCGGACTTTGAGTCTTACTCAACTTGGCATTACCTTGGATTGCTAACTCCCATTTCTTGGAATTCTCCATACTAAAACGTTTTAGTAACTTGTCCAAGTAAGTATTCTAACTAAGTCCTATTAGTCTTTAACTCATGTTTCTCACTATCCTTATTCCCAGAATATATGCAGCTTCTCCGAGGTCCTTCATAGCGAAGCACTTCCCGAGCTAGGAGTTAACTTCCTGTAGTGTCAGGATGTTGTTTCCTATGAGTAGTATGCCATCGAGATATAATACGAGGAAGCTCACTATACTCCCACTGGCTTTGACATATACACATGATTCATTTTCGATTTGCAGAAAACCAAACTCTTTGACTGTCTCATCAAAACAAGGATTCCATCTGCGAAACACTTGATTAAGTCCACAGATGGACTTCTCAAGCTTACACACTCTATTGGGATGCTTCACATTGACAAAACCCTCTGGCTGAGCCATGTAAACATCCCCAGCCAACTTCCGATTAAGGAAAGCGGTCTTGACATCCATTTTCCATATTTCATAATGACGAAATGCAGCAATGGCCAACATCACCCTAATAGACTTTATCTTTGGAACTGGTGAGAAGGTCTCATCGTAGTCAACTCCGGGAGTTTGAGTAAATCTCTTCACAACCAATCGCGCCTTATAAGTGTGCACATTCCCATCCATTTCGCTCTTCTTCTTGAATATCCATTTGCACCCGACCGTCTTACGACCCGGTACATGATCAACCAAGCTCCAAACTTGGTTATCGTACATGGACTAAATCTCGCTGTCCATCGCCTCTTTCCATTTTCAGACTCTGGGCCTGCCATGGCTTCCTTATAGCTGTTAGGCTCGTCTAAATTCACTAGTGTACTATCACTAATGAACATATCCCCTTCCATAGTAATATGAAAACCATAAAATTGGGGTTGAACCCTAACTCTTTCGGAACGTCTAAGAGGTAAGGACTCGTCAATTGGTTCAACTGGAGTTTCCTCCTTGGGCTGAGTGCCAACACTAGAGGTTCCTTCATCACTCAACTGTTGAATCTCTTCAAGATTGATTGGCCTCCCACTGTCCCCTTGGCTTATGAGTTCCCTCTCTCAGAAAACTCCTCTCCTTGCAACGAAGATAACATTGTCACTCGGTCTATAGAAGAGATATCCAAACGACTTTTGTGGGTAGCCGATGAAAATACACCGCTCACTACGAGGTTCGAGCTTATCGTGAGTCTCTCGTCTTATGAAAGCCTCACAACATAAACCTTGATATGTGCTAATGAGGGAGCCTTCCTTGTCCACATCTTGTGAGGTGTTTTGGCAACCTTCTTTGTAGGGACTAAGTTAAGGATATGGGCGGAAGTCTCTAAGGCATACCCCTAGAATGAGATAGGTAGCAAAACACGAATCATCATGGAACGAACCATCTCTAGCAAGGTTCGATTACGACTCTCAGCTACACCATTCAACTGTGGTGTCATAGTTGGCGTCAATTGCGAAACGATTCTGCATTCATTGAGGTAGTCATGGAATTCAAGACTTAGGTACTCTCCTCCTCGATTGGATCAAAGCATCTTGATTTTCCTGCCCAATTGATTCTCCACTTCTTGTTTAAACTCTTTGAACTTTTCAAAAGTTTCCGACTTGTGCTTGATTAAATAAATATAACCATATCTGCTATAATCATCGGTAAAAGTCACGAGAAGCGGCTCACATCCTTTGTGGTGGATCTAAAGGGCCGACACATATCGGTGTGTATGAGATCCAATAAACCCTCACCCCTCTCACAAGTGCCAGTGAAGGGTGACTTGGTCACTTAACTTAATAAGCACATAAGACCCTCCGGTCACACACATATACCACTCTTGGTAAAGTATAGTGAGAAGAATCACATCTACGAACGTCGTTAATCTTGAACTCGAATCACCGATCTAGCCTCCGCCTAACACATATGATAATTATCCCTAATTAATAACGACTCTCATGAAGCTAGACTAACCCTTCTATAACTCACAAAAAGGTAAAAGACCATTTTACCCCTCCATGGGCTTAATAGCCCACAAATTGACCAAACCCTAAAAGTCAACCAAAAAGTCAATGGCAGGGAGTATGTTGTGCGTACCAGCTCTATATGCTGCGGGTACTTAACTTCCATGCAGGCATCAGGGATGCTCGACCCCTACACTGCGCGTACTGGGATTACGCCCATCGTGTGACATCCCCATTTTCACGGCCAGAAAAGACCGATTTGTTTATGCTTTGTTTTATAAAATCAAAGTAATCTTTTAAAGAAAACAGTTGCGGAATTTGTTCCCAAAAAATAAAAATTATCAAAGCATTTCCTTAAAGAAATGTATTTTCATTATATAACAAAATCTTGGGAGGTCATGTTCCGATACAGACATATAAGCATAAGCAGAAATTACATTTAATTACACAATTGATTTATATCTCCTTTAAATCTCTTTGTGAAATATGTCTTCGTATTAATACTTGTGATACAAAGAAAACTAAGTGGGTCAGGCTTGGGATCCTGGTGAGCATATAGGGTTTTCAACCCACAATAAATAATTATATTTAATTTCCACAAACCAACAATAACCCGATTACCCATTCCCGTTATTCTCACCTTACGTCCCTAAGACAATTAACATAAGGGACCTAGTCTAAGAATATTTCATCGGGGGTTCCTCAGCAATATAAGTCAAATAAGGCAACCATGAGGGGGATGGAATACAGCGAATGATCACCCAAGTTCATTAACACCTACAAGTTATGAGCCTGCTAGTGTTCCACTAGACTGTCTAGAAAGCCCGTGGTCGTCATCTAAATTCCTCTAGATGACTGGATTACAATGACATCGAGGCCTCTCATCTGTTTATCACACAACTATCTACCCATTCTCTACCCGACATATTAGTAGATAAATATATATATATATATATATATATATATATATATATTTATACATAGTTTAAAACCTGTATAGCATTCTCATTCAATACATATTCCAAAGCAACAGATGAGACACATACACATAACACGTATTTCATAGAGAGTAAATCGTATCTATGAGATACAAGAAAGTGAATATACATTCACACATATAACACAAAATATACACATAACACGTATTTCGTATAAAATACTTCATAATTATGCGTTAGAAGAAAGTAACCACACACTCACTTGATCAGAAGATGATCGGACAACACTACGACTTGTAGAAGTAGTATTCTTCGGCGAAACCGGGATCACTTCACACACCTAGTTCCTCGCGGGCAGAGCTTCGGCTCGGAAACTCTTTTCTTCTCGGGATCTTTGGGCTTCGGGACTTGCTTCGGGTCTCGGGGTTGATACTGAGGCTTCGGGGGGTTAAAATAGGGCTTAGAGGGTGTATCGGGAGTGGGAGAGAAGGGATGGAGCAACCATCGTCGGCTGGCCCTTCAAATCTATTTATAGGGCGAATTTGGCCCTTGCCACGTCGTGGGATCCTTTTTCCACGTCGTGGGCCTGGTCGTCATTGCATACGTCATTGCAAGTTGCATCGGGGGGACTCCCGGAGGTGTCAGGGGACTTGCCACGTCGTGGTCTCTGACAGTTTTGGGGTTTCGCGCCCCGAACTTCAGAAATTCATAATTTTCGCATACGAACTCCGTTTTCGACGTTCTTTATATCGACGCGAAGGTGAGATTATGCTCTACAACTCTCGTTTAGACTCCATTGGCTAATTTTGACTTTATTTTTAATATATTATAAGTATATTACTTATATATTATCTATAGTAGGTTGGGACAGGAAACTCCGTTCGAAATTCATAACTCCTTCATCTGAACTCCGTTTTCGTCTGTCTTTTTATCGTTGGACTACTATCAAATAAATCTTAAACTCTTGTTTAGATCACTAAGTATAGATATCTATCTACCTTAAGATCACTATTTACGTCGCGCTGGGTCGTGCCGGTTCTGTCGCGAAACTTCGATAGGTCATAACTTCTTCGTGATAACTCGGATTTTGGCGTTCTTTATATGCAAGGAAACTTTGTGACATATACTACAACTTGGTTAAGATTAATCCTTCTAAATAATATTCCATCAAAAAGTCATTTTTGATGCTTATCGTCTCTAAATTGACTATCCCGGATCTATGGGCGTTACACATCGTACGTCCTAGTTTCACTCTTCTCACTCATTTGGTCTTAATTAGTCAAGACCTTGGCTCATATCATAGATCTGGACTCCCTAATAGGTCCTACTCCATAAAGTCAGTGACTTTAACCCTTTGCATGGCTGATATGGTCACAAACACACACAATACTCACTTTCTTATCTCAAAAAGCTCATAACTCATGCATAGCTTGATTCTAACGTCCAAGATTGGACTTTTATGAAATTAGACCAATAAATACACTCAAAGGGGTTGATCAATGTCTCTGGAGTTCAATATCTCATAAAGTCTCTAACTTTTGGGACAAAAACCATAAAATACTCTAATATAATGCACCAATCAAAAGAGTAAGAAAGCTTGAAGCTTTAAACCTCTATGTGAAGCTCCCAACACAGATATGCTTAGATCCAAGGGCCTGGAATGTCACCCATTCTTCTCCAAAGCTTCTCCTTCACTTAAAGAACACACAAATGAAGGGTTTTGAGCATTTTAACACTCCTAAGGTGTACATGCAACTCTAGAAACCTTGGATCTATGTTTTACTAAGATACATACAAATTTGATTTTCCAAGGTTCTTAACCTAACTAGCATGGCATGGGGAACTTTTAAACATAATAGCTTGTAGAAGAACATACCTTTTGTTGTTTGGATTCCTTGAGAACATTGTGAGCCTAACACCTCAAGTGTGATGCCTCAAATGTCTCACACAACACCACACCACTTGGAATAACCTTGAGAGAAGTTCATTGACACTCAAAATTTGGCTAGCCCTCTTGTACTTGCTTGTAGTGCCCATTTTGCTAGTCATGCGGTCTTTATATAGTTGTGTCACAAGTAGGGTTACACTATGTAAACCATAATTGTCATGGATTGCCTATATTCCATTATCCATGGTTTTGTAACCTCCACTCACTATCCTGTTGGATAAGGTGTCTAAGTCCATAACTATTTCTGGTATGTACTTGACCCGACCCGGCATGGTCCATTTGGGTTGCATGGAACCATGCAATTGGATAGACTAAATGAGAGAAATAACACTTGTGGATTATTAATATATTACAAGTTCTAAAACATTAATAATATTATTTAATTAGTTTGATCAAGAATTAATTTAGAATTAATTAAGTGATCAAAAGATAACTAATTAAATATATGGGTTGATTATGTAAATCATCCATACTTGTATAGTGGGCTAAGAGGCTCCATGGATTATCAAGTTGGGTTCCACCCATAGGATGCTCCATGGATGCTCCATGGGAGTTACAAACCCATGGGTCATGGGGAAATGAAGAGTCATGACACATTAGGATTTACATGGTGTAACCCTAGATGTGTCAACACTATATAAGGATCATATTCTCCACCAAAATCGGATACACATGAACAAGTGGGGCTAGGCTCACAAGGTTTCAAGGATCATAAGCAACAACAAGGTAAGTTATTCTATCTTCCATTCAAGTTAAATATTGTTCCCCATGTATGCTAGATAGGAATATAACCTTGGAATTCAACTTTCCATGATAATTAGACAAACATAGATCCAAGGTTATTAGGGTTGCATGTACACTTAGGAAGTGTTATAATGCTCAAAACTCATCAGTGGTATCAGAGCCTAGGCTTGTTTGTTGATTATTTGTGAAAACTACTTGAAAAAAATCGATTTGCTGCTTTCTGTTCGTATGAACTTGCCGAGTCCATGGGGGGACTCGACGAGTCCATGACCAAATGCAAGCTACTCGTCGAGTTTGTTTTTGCACTCGACAAGTAGAGGCTGCATTTTTCAGAATTTCGATTTTAGTTGTTGGAAATGGACTAGAAACATTACCCTAAATTGTTTTGGTACTTGAAAACATGTTTTAGATGGTGTAATGTTTATGTTAATCCATTTACAATGACAATTATCAAAATTACAAGTTTTAAGTGTAATTTTTGATTCTTGAAAGTGTTCATATTCATGTTCTTGTTCTTATAATGTTTAGATGATCATAAGAATTGTTTGTAACCAATGTGGTAGATTAATTCATGATCATAATGTGTTTTAATGGAGTCCATAACTTGTCCTCAAGTTATGGAAAACCAAAAGTCACTTGGTTAAAAGCCATTAAAAGAACACATGAGTTATAAAAAATGAAGAGTCTTTATTTTAAATACTCTATTAACTCATAAGTTACAATAAATGAAAAGTTTTGAAAGTTTACAAAACTTTCTCTCAAGTTTTGGAACAAGTAAAGTCTTAATTAAAACTTCAGTTCCAACCCTTAGAATTTTAAAAGTTAAAATTCAACCCTTATACTTTATAATATTATAAGTCGATAATATATATATATATATATATATATATATATATATATATATATATATATATATGCCTTATCCAACTCGGCTACGTGATCCTTTGTTACTTTCCTTCCGAATTTAATTCATAAAGACTCCTTTTCGCACCAAATTTCGAATTTTGACACTTTTAACCCCCCAAAATCAATTTCTTTTATTTGTAAAACCTCATTTTCAATAATATATATATATATATATATATATATATATATATATATATATATATAATTATTTTTAACTTTTATTTTTGATTTTTTATTTAATATTTTGATTTTGACTTTCAGGTTTGACCTTTGATTTTAAATTTGACTTTTAAGGTTGACTTTTGAAAAAAAAATAAAAAGGCGTTTTAAAGTTGATGTTTAATTTTTATCTTAGCTTCTAGTTGTGTTTTTTAATTAATTTTAAAGTCTACGAGGGAGTTGAAAACATGAAAAAGAGTCATCAGGATATCTTAAGACAAAATTTCAACATGTTCGATTATATCCCTGGAGAAACCCTGGAAGCTCAGTTGCAACGATTTACCACACTCACTACTGAGATGAATATAGTTGGGATCTTCTTGTCCAAATCTGAGATAAACAAAAGGCTACTGAATTCACTTCCGAAATCGTGGGATATGAACGTGGCTATCGTCAAGAAGACAAAAGATCTCAATCATATTAGTCTTGCTGATGTAATTCAAGAACTTGATACTTTGAAGTGTAGAGAAACAATGAGTTCTGAAAACATTCCGGTCACTGAAGTTACATGTACTCCAGCTTGTGAATCCACGATTAAATTTCTTCGGGAACAAATTGATTTATTTAAAAGAGAAGTTGAGGACCTAAGATATGAAGGATATCAACTCAGGAAATGACAGAAACCCCTGAAGGCTGAATTAGTAGCAAAAACCAAGGACTTTAGGAAGCTTCGGGAAGAGTATAGCAACAGTGTGAAAATTATGATTATATTAAGAGACAACTTGCTGCTGTAACTAAAGAACTTGACGCTTTAAAAATTAAGTGTAGAAAAACAGATGTCAATTTCAAAAATTATACTGTGTCAAGTCAGACAGTCAAGTCCTTATATGAAAGCCAATTAAAATTCAAAGAAAATCAAAACAAGGGTCTAGGATAAAATAGTGTACGTCCTCCTTATAATCATAACTACACATCCATCCCTATGACACAGGACGAATGTGATAGGGAGCCAGATCTTCAATATGGAAAACGAGCTGGATTTGTGTCAGGAGGAGTTATTAATATTGAAGATACTAATGTTTCTACTTATTGTGCAGGTAAAGTAACAGAGGATGAGAACAAGGAGAGTTCATCTGAACAAAAAAACGACCCCTTGAACTCTGAATCTGTTACTTCTAATCAATTAGTCGTTGGTAAATACAGGCCACCATTTCAAGCTAAACAGAGTGTCTATTGCAACTGTGCATATGGGAACAACAAGAAACAAGGCAAGGATACGCCACCAGGGGCAGGAAGAAACAATTTCCCGGTGAAGAAAAAGACTTGTTTTCACTGTGGCAAACCTGGTCACATTGCCCGAAATTGTCGAAATCGTGCATACGTTCCTTACTATGCACAAGGCTGGTAGAACGCGCCAAGAAGGAGACAGTTCAAAAGAAACCCCTCAAGGTCATGTTCAGACAATGCTGACTAGAATGCCATGAAGACCAAGAATTCAACTACCAAGGCCAAGAATCAAACCTCAAAGGACATGAATCAAAATCCCAAGGGCAAGAAGGGAATGTCAGCCAAGAAGGCCAATCCAAGAGATGCTTCCGTGAAGCCAAAATCAAAGTCATCTCAACGGCCGACATCAAGTTCCAAAGCAAGTACCGAGGCACCCATCGGATTGAAAAAGAAATGTTTTAAACCCAACTACAAATGCACACCAAAGGTTCACTCTCCCAAATCAACTAATGACTCTAATATTTCTACATCTTCTGTTTGTGATAAGTAGGACACGTCATGGGAGAGAGTAATGTGCACAGATGAAAGAGGTCGACCCAGTTTCAAAATGGACTGGGTTCCAAAGACCAACTGATCCCGCTCTATGCTGGAATAGCTTTGAAGGCATATCATCAGACTTCGGTTTGTTGGTAGTGGCTGTTCCTGGCATTTGATTGGGGACATCTCTCAACTGTACAACATTCATACATTTGTTTGAGAGTGTGTGTCCTTTGCGGGAAGATAAGAAAGGAAGTGATCACTCACGGGGTTAGTGATTAATGACATGAAGAATTTTTGGATTTGTTCTGAGATTATGCGTGCTGTTCTCAGACCTCCTGGATGCAAATTCAATCGGTGACTTACGGTTTGCGTTTTCTTCTCTATACTCCTGAGTTTTTCTTAAGCTGATTTGCTTTAAAGACTAATTTTTGTTTTAGGATAATTTAAATTTGTGCATTTACTTTCGATTCTCTCATATACACATATTTAGGGGGAGAAATATAAAAACAAAACAAAAATTAGAAAATTTTAATTTAAAAAATCCAAAAACATTAGAAAAAAAAATATGTTGGTTATGAAATGTGCTTGAGGGAGATGTTTTGGGAAGTGATATTATCAAGTGATAACAGGCAACCTAAGTCTGCGTAACGTACCCAAAGTTGAAGGGTCTTTGCTCTAACTTGATGCGCCGGTAGGCACGAAAGATTCTAAATGGGCTTGACTAGGCATAGTTGAATTTAGGAAATTTATAGACTTGAGAAACCTTGACCTAGTTAGATTCGTTCAGCCTGACAATACGACGCTCGGATAGGTTGAGCAGGGAGATTCATATATGGGAATCTACCAATCACATTAATTGAACCCGTACCTGGAACCGTGACTTAGCTTTTCCTCGATGTGCGGATTTTGTCCTTAATTCTGGTTGGATGGGGCGACTTGTAAATTCTGATAAATTAGGTATGTGGAAAATTATTTTCTTTCTTTCTATTTATTAGTCATATGTTGTCTCCTCTGCGTGACCTCAAATCCAACCTGGTACACAACATATGCAATTCTATTTCTCTGCAAGTTATATATATGAAACTCCTCTTATCTGTTAGCCATATGATATCTCCTTTGCATGACTTCTAATCCGACATGGTACACAACATATGCAACCTTCTTCTTCTCAACTCATCTGAAGTAATAAGTAATAGAATTCTGTATCTATCCTCTCTCTAAATGCTTTTCTGCTGCCCCGATGTAAGGAGTACTCTGGAAGTGCTTGATGGCTGGGGCTAATCAGGAAGCGGGAACACGTTCCAGTACACTTAAAATTGAACTCATACATATTGTCTATAGATCTCGCTGCTCAATTTAGGTGGACAACGATATCCTTGGTCGTCGTCAGATGAATGGTCCTTAAGATATAGTATTTAAAGAATTAGAATCAGATGTAAATTTTAGGATTTTAAGTTCACCCTGTCTTGTAACAAATAGTATGTCCTAAATCTGTCATAATTTTTCGTGTTTAACTGGACCACAATACCGATGATCGACTACACAAAGATGTGAATATGAAAGGTACCAACAAGTGGATGAAGATTGTCTACAAAAAAAAACTTTGATCCCAAATCATTCTTAAAGTTAGATATCATTTTATTTTTGTTAAATTTGTTCATAGTTTCTTATAATTTAAATATTAGGGGAGATTTAAAAATTTTAAAAACCAAACAAAAATTAGAAAATTTAAAAAAAAAAATCAAAAATAGTGTTATTTATGTTTTATTTCTTGTTCAAGAAAATAAAAAAAATCCAAAAATAGTGTTTTTTATGTTTTATTTCTTGTTCAAGAAAATTAAAAAAATCCAAAAATATTTTTGTTTCTGGGCTAAGTTTTCATTTAGTTTTTTTTTGTCTTGAAAAGTGACTTCAGGTATAGATAAGACTCATGGAGTTTGTTTTGAAGATTTATAAGCCAATGCTTCGTCTGTGAGCATCGAAAAATTCACATCCGAAGGACCAAGAAATGAAGATTATTCTTTCAACATTCAATCCTTCAACCCCAGAAGCAAGGTGAAGCTGAAATTGTAGAATATGTGACGGATTGCATTAAAGCCTCCTCAATCAGTCTGCTGCTATCTATGAACCTGCTGAAGTGATCTAGAAGATTTGTTCTCTCTGATGTTCTCTCTGAAGATTCTCAAGCTGAAAGCACTATCTTTCAAGAATCAGTACATCAAGCCTCCTCACCTGACGTGCGTTCAAAGCCAAACTCTGAAGAACAGCCCAACCGCTCAATATGAAGTCATTCATTGAAGATTAATGATGGAGCCAAGTTCCCAATGAAGATTAACAAGAAAAGCCAGCTACTTTTAAGGGGGAGCTTTTTGGATCATTTAAGAAAAGAAAAGAAAGATATAAACCAATGGGGAGATTGTTGGGTCAAAAATATGGTTTATACTTTGCTTTTCTAGGAAATTGTATTTTTATGTAATATCTTATGTGTTTACGGTCCAATGGGTGTTTTACGGCCGTAAACCGTGTTTACGGCCCATGTCCACCGGCTCATATTCTTATGTGTATATATATATATATATATATATATATATATATATATATATATATATATATATATATATATATATATATATATAGGGGTGAGGGGTGTGAGGAAAGATTGAAAAACAGAGAAGAGAGAAACTAGAGAGCATTTTGTGTGCGTGAATCTTGTATGAGGATCATAATTCTAATCATATCATTCAAGATTCATAATATTATTCTTCTCCTTCTCTTCTATTCGATCTGACATCATCCGTTTGATTGGGATTCCGCACCATCAAACGGATCTGATTGATACACAGGCAAATTAGGGACTTACAAGAAATATAAAAACAAAACAAAAATTAGAAAATTTAAATTTAAAAAATCCAAAAACATTATAAAATAAAAAAAATATGTTGGTTATGAAATGTGCTTGAGGGAGATGTTTTGGGAAGTGATATTATCAAGTGATAACAGGCAACCTAAGTCTACGTAACGTACCCAAAGTTGAAGGGTCTTTGCTCTGACTTGATGCGTCGGTAGGCACGAAAGATTCTAAATGGGCTTGACTAGGCATAGTTGAATTTAGGAAATTTATAGACTTGATAAACCTTGACCTAGTTAGATCCGTTCAGCCTGACAATACGACGCTCGGATAGGTTGAGCAGGGAGATTCATATATGGGAATCTACCCATCACATTAATTGAACCTTACTTGGAACCGTGGCTTAACTTTTCCTCGATGTGCGGATTCTATCCTTAATTCTGGTTGGATGGGGCGACTGGTAAATTCCGATAAATTAGGTCTGTAGAAAATTATTTTCTTTCTTTCTATCTGTTAGTCATATGTTGTCTCCTCTAGGTGACCTCAAATCCGACCTGGTACACAACATATGCAATTCTATTTCTCTGCAAGTTATATATATGAAACTCCTCTTATCTGTTAGCCATATGCTGTCTCCTTTGCGTGACTTCTAATCCAACCTGGTACACAACATATGCAACCTTTTTCTTCTCAACTCCTCTGAAGTAATAAGTAATAGAATTCTGTATCTATCCTCTCTCTGAATGGTTTTCTGCTGACCCGATGTAAGGAGTACTCTGGAAGTGCTTGATGGTTGGGGCTAATCAGGAAGCGGGAACATGTTCCAGTACACTTAAAATTGAACTCATACATATTGTCTATAGATCTCGCTGCTCAATTTAGGTGGACAACGATATCCTTGGTCGTCGTCAGATGAATGGTCCTTAAGATATAGTATTTAAAGAATTAGAATCAGATGTAAATTTTAGGATTTTAAGTTCACCCTGTCTTGTAACAAATAGTATGTCCTAAATCTGTCATAATTTTTCGTGTTTAAGTGGACCACAATACCGACGATCGACCAGACAAAGATGTGAATATGAAAGGTACCGACAAGTGGATGAAGATTGTCTAAAAAAAAACGTTGATCCTAAATCATTCTTAAAGTTAGATGTCATTTTATTTTTGTTAAATTTGTTCATAGTTTCTTCTAATTTAAATATTAGGGGAGATTTAAAAACTTTAAAAACCAAACAAAAATCAGAAAATTTAAATAAAAAAATCAAAAATAGTGTTATTTATGTTTTATTTCTTGTTCAAGAAAATAAAAAAAAAATCCAAAAATAGTGTTATTTATGTTTTATTTCTTGTTCAAGAAAATTAAAAAAATCCAAAAATATTTTTGTTTTGGGCTAAGTTTTCTTTTAGTTTTGTTTTGTCTTGAAAAGTGACTTCAGGTATAGATAAGACTCATGGAGTTTGTGTTGAAGATTTCTAAGCCAATGCTTCGTCCGTGAGCATCGAAGAATTCACATTTGAAGGACCAAGAAATGAAAATTATTCTTTCAACATTCAATCCTTCAACCCCGGAAGCAAGGTGAAGCTGAAATTGTAGAATATGTGACGGATTGCATTGAAGCCTCCTCAATCAGTCTGCTGCTATCTATGAACCTGCTGAAGTGATCCAGAAGATTTGTTCTCTCTGAAGATTCTCAAGGTGAAAGCGATATCTTTCAAGAATCAGTACATCAAGCCTCCTCACCCGACGTGCGTTCAAAGCCAAACTTTGAAGAAAAGCCCAACCGCTCAATATGAAGTCATTCATTGAAGATTAATGCTGAAGCCAAGTTCCCAATGAAGATAAACAAGAAAAGCCAGCTACTTTTAAGAGGGAGCTTGTTGGGTCATTTAAGAAAAGAAAAGAAAGCTATAAACCAAGGGGGAGATTGTTGGGTCAAAAATATGGTTTATACTTTGCTTTTCTAGGAAATTGTATATTTATGTAATATCTTATGTGTTTACGGTCCAATGGGTGTTTACGGCCGTGAACAGGTTTACGGCCGTAAACCCTGTTTACGGCCCATGTCCACCGACCCATATTCTCATGTATATATATAGGTGTGAGGGGTGTGAGGAAAGATTAAAAAACAGAGAAGTGAGAAACTAGAGAGCATTTTGTGTGTGTGAATCTTGTATCCGGATTATAATTATAATCATATCATTCAAGATTCATATTATTATTCTTCTCTTTCTCTTTTATTTGATCTGACATTATCCATTTGATTGGGATTCCGCACCATCAAACGGATCTGATTGATACACAGGCAAATTAGGGACTTACACTTGCACTCAAAATCGGTTATGGAACTCCAAGAATGACTAGTGTATGTAGTAGCCAATATTGGATTCTAAGGGGTTTCTTATATAGCGTTCCAAGATTAGTGTTACACCATGTAAAACCTAATCTGCATGATCTTCCATATTCCTTAGGCTTCATGGGTTTAAACCCCCATGGGGCATCCATGGGTTGTAACATTGGTTTAGCCCAACCTAAAGAATCATGGATCATTGGCCCACACCATAAGAATGAATGATTTACCAAATCAATCCTCATATATTTAATTAGTCTCTTTTTATAACAAAATTAATTCCATATTTATTCTTGATCAATATTAATTAAATAATGTCACAACTAGCAATTTAGCTAGGAAATTGTATACTCTTGAACGTCAACTATCATGATACTTGTAACTCTAACTTGATGATATGCATCATGTTTATTATAATGGACTAGGATTTTCTTATTGGGCCTAATGGACCAATGCATTTAATTTGACTAACTTGGGCTTAGAACCCTTAAATAGGCTCTATTTGGACCCACAATCATAAAAACCTAACCTATTGGGCCATGTGGGCCTAAAATGGTTTAGTTTGTCCCTAGTGGATTTTAATGGGCCGTGAACCATCCTAAGGGCCAAATAGGCCGAAAAGTATTTATTTAGGCCTCATAATTTCGAGCCAAGGCAAGTAATGGCCCAAATTAATCCACTTCCTCCTTCTAGACCCATTTTCGGCCCATATGTAAAAAAAAGAGAGAAAAAAGAAATAGAAAAATGCATGGATTAGGTTAGTGACAACACAAAATTATCTAACATGTCTCTACGAACTCACATACATCTATGATGTAACGACCCGTTCCCGGTACGTTAATTCATTGGTAATAGTTGTAAGTTTTCAAGAGGGACTCGGCGAGTTCTAGCCTGACTCGCCGAGTAGGGTCGCGTCTTCGAGCACGCGTGAGCCGGGGACTCGGCGAGTCCATATCCCTGACTCGGCGAGTCCATCCGTCTGGGTGAAACCCTAAATCCCCGGGTTGCCCACTATTTATACCACCTTATAGCCCCCATTCTCGCCTCCCTCACCCTGAGAACACAGTGAGAGAACCCTAATCCTCCCTTGAGAGCTTATAAGTGTTTTGGTGCCATTTTGTGAAGGTGTGAAGAAGGAAAAGAAGAAAGAAGCAAGGAGAAGTGTGGTAGTGCAAAGATCCAAGGCCAAATCAGAGTTAATTGAGGTATTTTCGGAGTTCCATCTTGTTATATGCTTTAAACTTCCATTAGAGCTCTCCTAAGAGCTAGTTGATGCTTGTTTCAAGCCTTACACTTGCATGAACGTCTTATTAAGTCGAAATATCTATGGATCTGAATGTTGGGGTATTGTAGAGCCCAGATCTACTGTCTTTTTGGAGTTATATTGCATGTTAACCATAGATCTACCCATTTTATGCATCTTTTAGCCTTATTTCCCTTATTCATGAGGTTGTGCACGTAAAGTTGGAAACTTTACGTGGTAAAACAGCTTATTGGACTCAGATCTATCAATTGTATGTGTTGGATTCAAACAAAATCGAGTAAAAATCAGTTGCATGGTGGCAACTCGGCGAGTTGGGAAGAACGACTCGGCGAGTTGGGTCGCGAGTTCCCGATTCCTTCAGTTTTACCAGTGTCGAGTGAACCCAGTGAGCTAGAGAGTGGACTCAGTGAGTTGAGGGTAAACTCAGTGATGGAGGGACTCGGCGAGTTGTTCATCAACTCGGCGAGTCCAAGGCAATCTTCTTAAAGTTCAAGAGCAACTCGTCGAGTTTGTTCATCCGGCTCGGCGAGTCGGATGAAGATTGTCTGAGTTCTTGGATCAAGAGGGTACTCGTCGAGTCGATGCCAGACTCGACGAGTAGCAGCGAGTAAGAGTGAAAAGTGAGAGTAGGACTCAGCGGGTTGGGTGGCCCAACTCGGCGAGTCAGCCCAAAAGAGAGTTGACTTTGACCAAGGGTAAAAGAGTCATTTTACCCCAAGAGCAGTGTTTAGTATTTGATTGAGTGTGTTTATGGACTTGTAGCCGAGGAGATTCAGGAGCAGCAGCCGTTAGCTTCCCGAGCCACACACTCAGCAGCCAGCTTACGAGGTGAGTTTCCTTCCAGTAGGAACGGGTCTAAGGCCACAATGCCGGCCCGTTCAGTTAGCAGTAGTTTTCCGGATTTAGGTCCGATGCAGTAGCTAGTATGTTCGATGCCTTCGTGGCTCGAACAGGATTTTGTGTGCTATATGCGTTAAGTATTATGTGTTCCGGGCTACGGCCCGATGTAGTATGCCGTATATGTGTTTATGCTAGTTGATGTGTTATGCCATGCCATGTTCAGTCAGTCAGTTTCGGACTTCGGTCTGATGCAGTTAGTTCCGGACTCCGGTCCGATGCAGTTAGTTCCGGACATTGGTCCGATGCAGTTAGTTCCGGACTTCGGTCCGATACAGTTAGTTCCAGACTTCGGTCCGATGCAATCAGTTCCGGACTACGGTCCGATACAATTAGTTCCGGACTTCGGTCCGATGCAGGGGACAAGGTCCCAGTCAGTTCCGGACTTCGGTCCGATGCAGTTTTCGGGCTTCGGCCCGATGCAGTGGGCAAGGCCCAATATGTGTTTATATGTTATTGTGTGGTATGTGGTATTTTGGGGGAGCTCACTAAGCTTCGTGCTTACAGTTTCAGTTTTGGTTTCAGGTACTTCCGCAAGCAAAGGGAAGAGCTCGGGGTGATGGCATCGCACACACCACAGCTTTAGCTTTTAGCCTGGGATTGATTTAGTTTGTTTTGATTTGCCGTAGTATGATACAGTTTCCGCACAGTGTTTTCATTTATGTTGGAATACATCACGTATGGTTTTATTATATGACACCCTGATTATGGTTTTGATTATATCGAAAAACGAAATTTTTGGGTCGTATTTTTGGGTCGTTTCAAGTTGGTATCAGAGCCCTGGTTTGAGGGATTTGGATACACTTCCGGGTGCATCTGAACTCAAACTAAGGGAAATAAAAGATTTTAGTAAAATAAAAATGTTTTACAAAAAGAATTTTGAAAGCACTTAGAAAGAAAGAATTGTTTTTAACAAGATAGAGGTGTGTGCATGCGGTCAGCCGAGCTCAAGTAAGTACTCCCAAATTACCCATACAAGTTATTTGTTCAGTTTCAGTTTCAGTAGAACAACATGCTAGTATAGGGCTAAGGACCTAGGAGAATGCCTTATGTGCCTGCTTATGTGTTACAGCTTTATGAGTATTGCATGCTAGAATTGAGTAGACAGCAGTAGGATAGTCTGCTTAGGTTATGCCTGATAGTATGAGTTTAGCATCCTATGCTAGTGCAGTTTCTTGTTATAAGAATAGCTTTTGCCTGAGTCTGTTTCCCTTATCCGAATGTTGCTTGCTTCGTGCTTGGTGGGGTTCTGAGTAGTGGGAGTTAACCATTAGGTGAACACGTCACACCACATGTGATCAGGTTTGAATAATCCCAGAGTGCTGGAACTGGCCCTATTGCACAGCTCTTGTTTGAGTCCAACCGTTGTAGGGACGGATCTTTTACTTGAAGGATTATCTGATCCTCATCACATGTGATGGTGTTTAGGTGGTGGCTAGCTGGCATTATGAGGAGACCTACAGCAGCTGAGGACCAGTCGTGTTGAGCTTGAGGTTTCCCTAGGGCAAGCCTAGGATGAGAGTAGTAGAGAATGGCAGTAGTAGAAGTGACTTGGTGGAGTCAAGGCAGTTCTTGAGGAAAGTACGGATAGATGTGGAAGGTAGTATGGGCCCATACTACTGAAAGCAGAGGATCCGTACTCGAATCAAGGAAGGCCAAGACAAGACCAGGAAGCTAGTAGTAGTAACATGATCCCTTGAGATATTTCAGTGTTCTGATGTCGTTATGTTATGTTTCAGAATAGTAGTTTTGCATCCGAGACCAGCAGTCGGCAGCTCAGATGCTGGAGGGGGATCAGGATCGGGATCAGGCCCGGAGGTCGGGCAGATGGATGAGCAGACTAGAGAGTTCCTTTCTTCTGAGGTTACTTGCATCATACTGGAGCAGACTCCTGTGATCTTCAGTTCGATCAAGGAGGGTATTTTAGAGCTGATGGATGAGAGATTGAGTACTTTCCGTACTAAGATGGCGGCCGTGATGGGGTCGCGCACACTTACGTTCAGGGAGTTCAGGGCATGCGGAGCTCCAGACTATCATGGGGCGCGGGACCCCATAGCGAGTACCAGATGGTTGGCGGATGTGGCCAACGCTTTCCGCACTAGAAGGTGTCCCGAGGGGGACAAGGTCAGATTGGCGTCCTGTCTTCTGAAGGACAGGGCACGGGATTGGTGGGAGGAGGTCGGACATGCCATCGGGGATGATGCGGCATTGGATGCCGTGACCTGGGCTGATTTCTCTACCAGGTTCAGGGCGGAGTTTGCACCAGTCATTGAGGTGCAAAAGTTAGCTAGGGAGTTTCAGGACCTTACCCAAACTACAGAGACAATGGCGGAGATCACCGCCAAGTTCAGGGAGAGGGCCCTTCTTGTTCCTCAGTATGCAGCCGATGAGGAGATGAAGAAGGCCCGTTATCATGAGATGTTGCAGAGTGACATCCGCATGTTTGTGAGCCGGTCCAGTTGTAAAACGCTGGACGACATGATTGCCAGAACTAGAGAGAGGGAGATTGATCTCGAGATGGAGAAGAAGAGGAAACCGGAGGCGGTTTCGGGTTCAGGCAGTGTGGGCAAAAAGCCCAAGGTTTCAGATCACAGGTCTAGGAGTCAGCAGAGCCACGGTCGGTGTGGCAAGTGTGGGAGATTGCACGAGGGGGCGTGCAAGGCAGGGAGTTCCGGCTGCTACAAGTGCCGTCGGACTGGGCATTTGAGTAGGGATTGTACGGCCCCTGCTACTACGGTTACAGCATCAGATCTGATTTGCTTTCAGTGCAATCAGAGGGGACATAAAAGGTCCCAGTGTCCCAGTTTAGCTGCAGTAGGGAAGGTGGTTGCACCTGCCCCTGCCACCTTGAGGATTACGGATGGCCGGCAGGGCCGAGCTGATGCGCCAGTGGCGAAGAGCAGGGCATTTCAGATGACAGCAGAGGAGGCGCGAGCGACTCCTGATGTGGTGACGGGTATGAATCTTCCCTTTACCTTTTAATTATCATTATCGTTTGAATATTACTTGATGATATGTTTTATTTAGGGTCGTTCTCGGTGAACGGCATTTCTGCTTTGGTATTGTTCGATTCGGGGGCTACCCGATCATTTGTATCACTTGCGCTTAGCAAGAGATTTAGCAGAGCTCCCGGGGAGCTGGATTGCCCACTAGAGGTTGAGATAGCAGATGATAGGACCGTGAGGGTCGGCAGAGTGCATAGAGGGTGTTCCCTCCAGATATTTGATGAGCAGTTTTCAGTGGACCTGGTTCCTATTCCCCTGCGTGGGAATAAAGTTATTGTGGGCATGGATTGGCTCAGCTCCAATGGGGCGGTGATTGATTGTGAGCTTCAGCTAGTGAGGGTTCGCACTCCCAGTGGGGGAGAGATAGTGATTCAGGGCGAGAGGCCCCAGCGAGGACCGATCTTTTGTTCCGCCGCAAGGGCGAGGCGCTATGTTCAGCAGGGTTGCGCCGGTTTTGTAGCTTACGTCTTGGATGCCCGGGATAAGGGCAAGACGACGATTGATGATGTTCCTATTGTTCGAGACTACCCGGATGTGTTTCCCGAGGATTTGCCGGGGATACCTCCTGAGAGGCAGGTTGAGTTCAGGATCGACCTAGTTCCTGGTGCGGCTCCGATAGCCAAAGCACCGTATCGACTTGCTCCCCCTGAGATGCAGGAGTTGTCTACACAGCTTCAGGAGCTGTTAGACAAGGGTTTCATTCGGCCGAGCAGTTCGCCTTGGGGAGCGCCGATCTTATTTGTGAGGAAGAAGGATGGGTCGCATCGTATGTGCATTGATTATCGGGAGTTGAACAAAGTGACGGTGAAGAACCGTTACCCACTTCCGAGGATAGATGACTTGTTTGATCAGCTTCAGGGAGCATCTTGGTTCTCCAAGATCGATCTACGCTCCGGTTATCATCAGATGAGGGTTAGAGATGAGGATGTACAGAAGACTGCTTTCAGGACCCGGTATGGTCATTATGAGTTCGTGGTGATGCCATTTGGGCTCACCAATGCCCCAGCCGCGTTCATGGATCTCATGAACCGCGTGTGCAGACCGATGCTGGATCGGTCGGTGATAGTGTTTATAGATGACATCTTGGTGTATTCCAAGACGCAGGGGCAGCACGAGGAGCACCTGCGGGAGGTGTTGGAGACTTTGAGGAGGGAGAGACTTTTCGCAAAGTTCTCTAAGTGTGAGTTCTGGTTGCGCGAGGTGCAGTTTCTTGGTCATCTCGTCAACCAGAAGGGTATTTTGGTAGATCCGGCCAAGATTGAGGCCGTGATGCAGTGGGAGATCCCGAGGTCTCCATCTGAGATTCGGAGCTTCCTGGGGTTGGCAGGGTATTATCGGAGATTTATTCAGGACTTCTCCAAGATAGCAGTGCCGCTCACCCGGCTAACCAAGAAGTCGGTGGTTTTTCGTTGGGGGCCTGAGCAGCAGGCGGCGTTCGAGACTCTCAGGCAGAGATTGTGCGAGGCTCCGATCCTTACCTTGCCAGAGGGAGTAGAGGATTTCGTAGTCTATTGTGATGCTTCGATCACAGGTATGGGAGCAGTATTGATGCAGCGAGGCCATGTGGTAGCTTATGCCTCGAGACAGTTGAAGCCTCACGAGGCTAATTATCCTACCCTCGATTTGGAGCTGGGGGCAGTTGTGTTTGCCCTCAAGATTTGGAGACATTACCTTTATGGGGTCCGCTGTACTATATACACGGATCACAAGAGTTTGCGATATCTTATGGATCAGCCGAGTTTGAACATGAAGCAGAGGAGATGGTTAGACGTGTTGAAGGACTATGACTGTGAGATCCTTTATCATCCAGGGAAGGCCAATGTGGTGGCCGACGCCCTGAGCCGCAAGGTGTCAGCGGCCCCTATCAGGGATCTGTGTATGAGGATGACTGTGATCACTCCACTGTTGGAGCGGATCAAGGAGGCTCAGATGGAGGGCCTCAAGGAGGAGAGGCAGAAGTGTGAGAGGATAGTGGGCCGAGTAGCTTCATTTGTTTACGACAGTTGGGGTTTGTTGACGCTTCATGGTAGGGTGTGGGTACCGTACTGGGGTGGGGTACGGCAAGTACTGATGGACGAGGCTCATAAGTCTCGATTTTCTATCCACCCGGGAGCGACGAAAATGTATCGAGATCTTCGACCTGATTATTGGTGGCCCTGCATGAAGCGGGACGTCGCTTGGTATGTTGAGAGATGTTTGACCTGCCGGAAGGTCAAGGCGGAGCACCAGAGACCTCATGGCAAGATGCAGCCGTTAGACATTCCCGTGTGGAAATGGGAGGATATCACCATGGATTTTGTCACCAAACTCCCCAGGACCGCACGTGGAGTGGACTCGATATGGGTAGTAGTGGATCGGTTGACGAAGAGTGCCCATTTTATTCCGATTCAGGAAAGTATATCAGCGGAAAAGTTAGCCGATATCTATGTGCGAGAGATTGTGGCACGTCATGGAGTGCCGGTATCGGTGGTGTCGGACCGAGATGTTCGTTTCACGTCCAGATTCTGGAAGCGATTCCACGACGAGATGGGTACTCGTCTCCATTTCAGCATCGCTTTCCACCCTCAGACTAACGGGCAGAGCGAGAGGACGATTCAGACTCTTGAGGACATGCTTAGGGCATGTGTTCTAGATTTTGGGGGCAGTTGGGATACGTACCTTCCGTTAGCGGAATTCTCGTATAACAACAGTTATCATGCGAGCATTGATCGACCTCCTTTTGAGATGTTATATGGCAGGAAGTGCAGGACCCCGATTTGTTGGGGCGAGGTCGGTCAGCGAGTCATCGGGAGCACCGAAGTGGTGCTCAAGACGACTGAGTTGATCCAGCAGGTCCGTAGTAGGCTGCAGACTGCGCAGAGTCGGCAGAAGAGCTACACCGACAGGAGGCGTTCGGACTAGGAGTTCCAGGTGGGCGACATGGTTCTTCTGAAAGTCTCACCTTGGAAAGGTGTCATCAGGTTCCGGAAGAGGGGAAAATTAGGCCCCAGATTTATTGGTCCTTTCAGAGTTTTGGCCCGGGTGGGTCGGGTTGCTTATCGGTTAGATCTCCCTGAGGAGCTTAGTCAGATACACAACACCTTCCACGTGTCGCAGTTAAGGAAGTGTTTGGTGGATGAGACGGCAGTCGTTCCCTTAGAGGATATCCAGGTTGATAGCGGCCTGAATTATATCGAGAGACCGGTCGCGATTCTGGAACGGAAGATCAAGACCTTGAGGAACAAGGTAATTCAGCTAGTAAAGGTGCAGTGGCAGCACCGGAAGGGGTCTGAATGGACGTGGGAGGCTGAGGAGGAGATGAGAGCGCATTACCCGGAATTTTTTGCAGACCCAACCGTAGCAGACTTCGAGGACGAAGTCTGAGACAAGTGGGGGAGAATTGTAACGACCTGTTCCCGGTACGTTAATTCATTGGTAATAGTTGTAAGTTTTCAAGAGGGACTCGGCGAGTTCTAGCCTGACTCGCCGAGTAGGGTCGCGTCTTCGAGCACGCGTGAGCCGGGGACTCGGCGAGTCCATATCCCTGACTCGGCGAGTCCATCCGTCTGGGTGAAACCCTAAATCCCCGGGTTGCCCACTATTTATACCACCTTATAGCCCCCATTCTCGCCTCCCTCACCCTGAGAACACAGTGAGAGAACCCTAATCCTCCCTTGAGAGCTTATAAGTGTTTTGGTGCTATTTTGTGAAGGTGTGAAGAAGGAAAAGAAGAAAGAAGCAAGGAGAAGTGTGGTAGTGCAAAGATCCAAGGCCAAATCAGAGTTAATTGAGGTATTTTCGGAGTTCCATCTTGTTATATGCTTTAAACTTCCATTAGAGCTCTCCTAAGAGCTAGTTGATGCTTGTTTCAAGCCTTACACTTGCATGAACGTCTTATTAAGTCGAAATATCTATGGATCTGAATGTTGGGGTATTGTAGAGCCCAGATCTACTGTCTTTTTGGAGTTATATTGCATGTTAACCATAGATCTACCCATTTTATGCATCTTTTAGCCTTATTTCCCTTATTCATGAGGTTGTGCACGTAAAGTTGGAAACTTTACGTGGTAAAACAGCTTATTGGACTCAGATCTATCAATTGTATGTGTTGGATTCAAACAAAATCGAGTAAAAATCAGTTGCATGGTGGCAACTCGGCGAGTCGGGAAGAACGACTCGACGAGTTGGGTCGCGAGTTCCCGATTCCTTCATTTTTACCAGTGTCGAGTGAACCCAGTGAGCTAGAGAGTGGACTCAGCGAGTTGAGGGTAAACTCAGTGATGGAGGGACTCGGCGAGTTGTTCATCAACTCGGCGAGTCCAATGCAATCTTCTTAAAGTTCAAGAGCAACTCGTCGAGTTTGTTCATCCGGCTCGGCGAGTCGGATGAAGATTGTCTGAGTTCTTGGATCAAGAGGGTACTCGTCGAGTCAATGCCAGACTCGACGAGTAGCAGCGAGAAAGAGTGAAAAGTGAGAGTAGGACTCGGCGAGTTGGGTGGCCCAACTCGGCGAGTCAGCCCAAAAGAGAGTTGACTTTGACCAAGGGTAAAAGAGTCATTTTACCCCAAGAGCAGTGTTTAGTATTTGATTGAGTGTGTTTATGGACTTGTAGCCAAGGAGATTCAGGAGCAGCAGCCGTTAGCTTCCCGAGCCACACACTCAGCAGCCAGCTTACGAGGTGAGTTTCCTTCCAGTAGGAACGGGTCTAAGGCCACAATGCCGGCCCGTTCAGTTAGCAGTAGTTTTCCGGATTTAGGTCCGATGCAGTAGCTAGTATGTTCGATGCCTTCGTGGCTCGAACAGGATTTTGTGTGCTATATGCGTTAAGTATTATGTGTTCCGGGCTACGGCCCGATGTAGTATGCCGTATATGTGTTTATGCTAGTTGATGTGTTATGCCATGCCATGTTCAGTCAGTCAGTTCCGGACTTCGGTCCGATGTAGTTAGTTCCGGACTTCGGTCCGATGCAGTTAGTTCCGGACATTGGTCCGATGCAGTTAGTTCCGGACATTGGTCCGATGCAGTTAGTTCCGGACTTCGGTCCGATGCAGTTAGTTCCGGACTTCGGTCCGATGCAGTTAGTTCCGGACATTGGTCCGATGCAGTCAGTTCCGGTCTACGGTCCGATATAGTTAGTTCCGGACTTCGGTCCGATGCAGGGGACAAGGTACCTGTCAGTTCCGAACTTCGGTCCGATGCAGTTTCCGGGCTTCGGCCCGATGCAGTGGGCAAGGCCCAATATGTGTTTATATGTTATTGTGTGGTATGTGGTATGTTGGGGGAGCTCACTAAGCTTCGTGCTTACAGTTTCAGTTTTGGTTTCAGGTACTTCCACAAGCAAAAGGAAGAGCTCGGGGTGATGGCATCGCACACACCATAGCTTTAGCTTTTAGCCTGGGATTGATTTAGTTTGTTTTGATTTGCCGTAGTATGATACAGTTTCCGCACAGTGTTTTCATTTATGTTGGAATACATCACGTATGGTTTTATTATATGACACCCTGATTATGGTTTTGATTATATCGAAAAACGAAATTTTTGGGTCGTATTTTTGGGTCGTTTCATATGAGATCATTGTCCTCCATGAAAAAACCCTTTCTTCCTCCTCCTTTTCTACCCACGACCGAGAAAAAAAAACACCCACACACACTTCTTCAATTTTCTTTCAAAAACTCTCTCAAATACCCTCAAATAAGATTCCTTTCCTCAAAATTTTCAAAGATCTAAAGTATTTTGAAGAGGATCCTTCACTAGATCATCAAATCTTTGGTAAGTCACCACATCTTCTAGATACATAAACTTTATTCTAAGCTAGATCATTCTTCTTAAACATTTTATTTCATGATCCATGCTCTAGTATTCCATAGAACCCGAGATCTACACAAGGGAAGTTTGTTAAGACCAAAATCACATCATCTTCTTCTACTTCTACTTGAAAACCGAAACATCAAAACCTAAGGTGAGTTCATACCCCTCTATTTTCGGTTTTATAATGTTTTATGGGGGAGAATACAAGTGAAATGTGTAGATCTATGGGTATTTGTATGTTATGTGTGATTTCTCGGGTTATGTGGTAAATATGTGCTAAAAATGAAATATGTTTCGAGATCTATAGTTCAAGAAGGATAAATATGTGATCTAGGATATATTTCCCTTAACATGTCAGGATAAACTACCATACAAGGTTTATAATAAGCATACTACAACATAAAATTTGTTATTAGACTAATTTTGATAAATAAACAAAAGATGGGGAAAACGTGGTCATTCACGGTTTTTACAAGGATCAAAAGGTCAAAACAGCTAAAATATGAGGTTTTTATAAATATTATGCTTTTAAAAGGACTAAAAATGAAAATTTTAGCCTAATGGGCTAAAATTTGGGCTTTTCGACTATTTAGGCCCAAACATGCGAAAAATCAAATTTAAGGGGGCTGAAATAAAAACTTTTCTCGAAACAAGGGCTATAAACGTAATTGAACCCATTTCAAGGGTTAAAATGGCTTTATTTATCAAAAAGGACTAAAAATACATAGATTTTGGATTTTGGGTCAAAATTGTAAAATTTGCAAAAAGTGTGGATTTGAATGCAAAATCTTTTAACTAAGGGGCTGAAACTATCCAAAATTAAATTTTGGGCTTAAAAAATTATTTAAATAAGTGTTTGGGTCAAAAATGTCAAGAAAAATAGTTCAAGGATCTAAAATGTCATTTTACATAAAAAGGTAATAAAATTGTCATTTTTATTAGAAAAGGGACTTAATTGGTCAAACAATCATGTTGGGGACTTTACTATTGAACAATTCGTTTAAAAAAAACTTCCGGTTATTTTTTTTACTATACAAAACGGGTAAACACTAAACTATTGGGCTTAATATTCGTAAATTATGCTTAATAGGCCTTCGTGACCCATCAACATAATTATTGGGCCCAACAATAATAATACATGTTGATTGGGCTTCCAGTGACCCAATTACATGGTTAATGCATCCTAAATGCCTTTACATGCTTTTAGGCCTTTATGGACCATCTGCATTTCTAGTAAGGTCCAACTTACTCATGTGCTCGATAACATAAATTAACATACATGATTAATAAACCACAGTTGTTCTTATTCGTGTTGTTTGAACTTACTCATACTCATGTAAACGATAAAAGGGGTAAATTACACGAATCGTCCCTCGTGCAAGTGTCAAAATGCATGTTTAGTCCCTATTTTCAAAAATTAACCCGGACCATCCCTCATTTGGTTTAAACTTGCACGCTTCATCCCTACTTAGTTTAAATATACATAATTAATCCTTTACCATACATAAAAAGACTATATTACCCTTACTAGTTCATTTTGAATTTATAAAAAAAGGGAAAATAAATTCTAACCCTTACTTTCATATTTATTTATAACTTTTAAACAATTAAAGATATAAACTCTACCTAACCCCACCTATTTACCAGAACTCGTAGAACTACCCTAACTCCTCTCTTCTCGTTTCTCCACCTTCTCACCTCTCCCTTGATGCCAAAATATGGCCACCGAAAGTCTTTGCCTCCAATCCACCACCATCCTCCCCGCAAGCCATTGACTGCTTCTACAGGTTTCAGGTGAGGGTTTCTATCTCATAATGATGGTTATTTGCGCTGCTGAACTTCGCCATCACCACATTTGAACCTGATGTCGATGGCTACTCCTTCTGGCGAACCTTCGCTCTTCATCCATCACCATCTCCAGCCCACTCTCTCACATTCTCACTCACAAATCTGCTCAATTTATACATAATCGTTGCTCGATTTGTGGTTCGATTTTTAGATTTATGGTTTTCCAGGTTTCAAGTTTCTTCTTTTCAGATTTGATTTGGTTTAGTGTTGATTATAGGCAGTTTTTGGAATTAGAGCATGGTTGTTTTCATGGAGGGCAGAAGGAAAAAGGGAAAAGGAATGGGGAGAGGTGGGTAGGGTTTGATGAGTGAGGGTTTGATGGCGTCGTCGGAGGTGTGTTAGAGTGGCCGGAGTTGTATTGGTGTCATCGGAGTATTGGGGGTCGGCCGATGTGGGTGGTAACGGTAGGTCAGATGTACTGAAGAAGAAAGAGGGGGGGGGATGGTAAAGACGAGCTATTGCCCTTGTTAATAAATAACAAGTAATTAATAAATAACACGCTTTTATCAATATATAATTAATAAATAACAAGTAAATAGAAAATAAATCAAAAAATAAATAAATAAGGGTAAAATGGTCTTTTTATGTGCAGAGGGACTAAGCAAGCAAGAAAAAACAAAACAAGGGACGGTCCGAGTTAATTTTTTAAAATAGGGACTAAACACGCTTTTTGGCATATGCACGAGGGACGATCGGTGTAATAATTGGGATTAGTGAGGTATGCGGCCGGCACCAATAAGTGTCGGTCGTAGCCTATAGTTATAACCAGAGTCTCTTGGAGGGAGGATGAGAGTTTGTGTATAGATATATACGGGGGTGACTCCCCCACACCTGAGCTGTTCGCTACAGTTTGACTTGGCCATTCTAGGGTGACAAAATCTTGATCAAAACCAGCGTTTGCAAAAATGACAAGACATGCAAATAGTCGTTATCATGCATGGTTATAACGTCTCACATAGAGATCCATTACCATTTTGCTATTATTGGGGAAATTGACTTCATACATATGATCGTACTATGAGATTTATACGAACTCACAAAACTATCACACGATTTTATATCGGAAAATATCTGATTTTCTGGGACTCAAAATCATTTCTATATCATACCTGAACTGCTATATGAGAAATACCAATGGTAATAAGTCACATATACTAGTTCTAAAATTACACATATCTATACATTATTGGATCATCATATCGTGTCGCAAACAAGTTTAATTACATAAATATCGGATTTTCTGGGTTTTACCAACAACATGATATGATATATTTCAAACATGCTTATGAACTCACCAACATTTCATTTTTTGACAGTTTGAAAAATAACTTGTATTCTCAAGTAACAGATAAGCAGAAGATGATTATCATGCATGATTAGGACTTCATGTTTTGTAACTTTCAAATAATATACTTATGAAAATTTAATATTTGTTCAATGTGCTTGATGTGAACTATGTAAGTTGTACTATGTAATGTTGGTGATGTTTGTTTCATGTATATTCATGGTTATGTTATTCAATTGTTAGTCACGCAAGCCCTCGGACGTTTCCGCCATACGGTTTGAGGGTGTGACAGGTTGGTATCAGTTCTCTGTTTATAGTGAACTAGCATATCTAACCAGACATTGATATGCAAATATAAACACAATCAAGGGACTAAATAACTCTGAACAGAATAAATGAAAATACTTACCTATGTGCATCTTTTAGAATAACCGCATAATACTAAGCAATAAAAGTCCTTGGGGGATTTGAACGTTGCTATTAACCTGGGCAGTTATGTAATCGTATTGGGGATCAATGTGGCCTGATCAACTACATTCATTCAAAGTATGATCAACATATGTTTAGGATTAATCGTGATGGTCAATAAACCGAAAACTTACCATCTAACTATCCAAATAGGTTATAGGAACTAAAATTAAGAGAAATAAACATTATAAGAGTATTTAAGAATAATATTCTTATACACCACAATGCACACACTTCTCACACCTAAACTTCCGATGCAGGCGATATGGCATGAATGCAGCAAGACGAACCTTACTATCAAGCTCTAGTAGTCTATGGGGAGATTGAGGTTGGTCTAAATGAGAATCCTAAAGAAAAACCTGAAGGAGGCCCTGCAATGGGTCAGGAGGTAGGACCCGGAGTGGAACCGGAAGAGTATGTAGTAACTGATTATGAGTATGATGAATCTGTCTAGGAGTAAGATAAAGGAAATTACGTTAAGGAGACACCTAGTAAACCCCACCCATCAAAATCCCTATCTGTTGGATTAGGTGTCTAAGCCCATAGCTATTATTGGTATGTATTCGACCTGAGAGTAGCATGGTCCATTTGGGTTGCATATCATCATGACAATTTGTTAGGACGGACTTTTGAGAGAAGGTTAATTATGGTTTATTAATATATTATAAGTTATAATATATTAATATGAAATCATATGTTTTAATTACTGTTGATCAAAAATTAATTTGGAATTAAATTAGTGGTCAAAAGAGACTAATTAAATATATAGGGACTAATTATGATAATTAGTTATATCTATATGTGTTGGGCTTATGATCCATGTTGGACCAAAGTTATGTATGGATACATAAAGAGTTTGGCCACATGAACCATGGATCATAATACCCATGGGTATGGATTTGGGTTATACCCATGACTCTTGGAATCCAACATATAAATGTGCTACTTCATGACCAAAACGTGTACACTTCTTTTCTTAGTGAAATATGGAGATTTTTGGTGTATGGAATTCTCTCTCAAGTCCTACCTTTGTCCATGATGTGTTGTGACTTCATTTAAGGCTTCCACACTATTGGGGCTAAGCTCTTTAAGGCCAAATACACCAAGACTTCAAGCTTCATCAAAAGGTATGTCATGCTAACTAGTATATTACGTGTTATGTTAAATGCATGCTAGTTGTAAGCTTAATACCTTGGAAACCATTTACATGTATAATTCGTGAAAACATAGATCCAAGGTATTTAGGGTTGTATGTGCACCATAGGATGTTGTATTATACCAAAACCCAACAGTGGTATCAGAGCCATGGGTTGTTTTCAATTATACTTGATGCAAGTTGCTGAAAAAAAAAACTAAAAAAATCAAAATTTTGTTGTCTGGACAGCAGACTCGACGAATTCAGTGATGGACTCGACGATTCCATGAACAAATTCATCCAACTCGTCGAGTTGGTTCATGCACTCGACGAGTTGAATCCCCTGAGAACATATATTCGTGTTTTTTTGGTCTGTTTTGGATTAGAATCGTTACCACAAAGTGTTTTTGTTCATAAAATTTGTTTTTTGATACTATGGTAATGTTTATTCTCATCCAAATAAATGATAAGAATCAAAGTTTCAAGTTTTATACATGTTTATATGATTCTTGAAAAATGTTGATTATGAATGTTCATGTTTATGAGTTTGTTTGGATTAATAGAAAAAATTATGAGATAGTTGTTTTTGTAACACCGTAAAATTTAAAAAAAAATTTCACATTTTTAAACACATTAAAAAAAATCCCATTGTATCAATACTTTGGTTCACAAAATTATATTCCCGAGATCAAATACATAAAAATCCATGCGTGTGTACGACTCATGCCGGCGCCTTCCCGCGATCATCACTGGTACCTGAAACACATAACACATAACACTATAAGCGTAAAGCTTAGTGAGTTACCCAAAATACCATACATAACACATACTAGCCACTCAAGGCTATAACTATATGGGCCCGTGGGCCATAACTTTAACGCCTGTAAAACATGGCTAGTCAATTTAGAGACGATAGGCGTCAAAAAATGAATTTTTGATGAAAGATTATTTAGAATGAATAATCTTAATTAAGTTATAGTATATGTTACAAGGTTTCCGCTAACGCCAAAATCCGAGTTATAACGAAGAAGTTATGACCTGTCGAAGTTTCGCGACAGAACCGGCACGACACAGCGCGACGTAAAAAGTGAATTTACGTTAGAGCAATATTTAGCCTTAGCAATCTAAATGAAATTCGTAGAATACATTAAACCAGGAGCGTGCATAAAAAGAACGCCCAAATCTGACTTCGTATGAGGAAGTTATGATTTTTCGAAGATTCGACTTAGCGGTATGCAGCCCGAATGCTCGATTTGAGACCGAATGGTTTTTAGCTGAAACAATCTAAATGAGAATCGAAGGTCTCATTAATAGGAGTAAAATGATAAAAAGATAGGCGAAAACGGACATCGGATAAAGAAGTTATGATTTTATAACGGAGTTTTCCTGTCCCGACCTACTAAAAATAAATAATAAAAATAAAATCAAAATTAGCCGACAGAGTTTAAACGAAAGTTGTAGAGCGTAGTCTCACATACGCGGGGATATAAAGAACGTCAAAAACGGAGTTCGTATGAGGAAGATATGAATTTTTGAAGTTTATTAAATATTTTCGATATTTAATTTATATATATATATATATATATATATATATATATATATATATATATATATATATATATATATATATATATATATATATATTCCGATATTATCCGAAGGGGGGGAGTCAGCGATCTTATCGCCATTACACCCAGCGTAATTCGTGTTTCAGCCCCCTATAAAAGGGTGTCGAGGGCAACCGACTTCGTTGCTCATTTCTTCTCGTTTTCTCGCGTTTTTGCATCGTTTTTCGTGCAAGAAATATCCCGAAGCCCCGATATCATTCCTGAGCCCCGAAGCAAGTCCTGAGGCCCCGAAGATCCCGAGAAGTTTGATTCCCGAGCCGAAGCTCTGCCCGCAAGGAGCCTAGTTTTTGTGAAGATCTTCCAGATCTACCAAAGAATACTACTTCTACAAGTCGTAGTGCTGTCCGATCATCTTCTAATCAAGTGAGTGTGTGGTTACTTTCTTCTAACGCATAATTATTAAGTATTTAATATAAAATACGTGTTATGTGTATATTTTGTTGTTATATGCGTGAATGTATATTCACTTTCTTCTATCTCATAGATCTAATTTATTCTCTATGAAATACGTGTTATGTGGGTGTGCCTCATCTATTATGTGGAATAGGTATTGAATGAGAATGCTATACAGGTTTTAAACTATGTATAAAAATATATATTTTTATCTACTAATATGTTGGGTAGAACATGGGTAGATAGTTGATGTGTGATAAATAGATGAGAGGCCCCGATGTTGTTGTTGTTGATCTAGTTATTCAGCGGAGTATGGATTAGACCAAGAGGTTAGTTTTAGATCCGAGAGTATGGATCAGGTAAAGAGATAAAACTTGTTATTAGTCCTGGAGTATGGATTAAGACGAAGTTAATTGTCCCTAGTCCGGGAGTATGGATTGGGCACATTTATTGATCCGGGAGTATGGATCAGATCAGGATTAGGGTATAGTTAATTGTCCTTATTCCGGGAGTATGGATTGGGTACAATTATTGATCCGGGAGTATGGATCAGATCAGGAGGTTAGTTTTAGATCCGTGAGTATGGATCAGGTAGTTTTAGATCCATGAGTATGGATTAGGTGAAAAAGGTTAGTTTTAGATCCGTGAATATGGATCGGTGAAGAGGATAGTTTTAGATCCGTGAGTGGGGATCAAGTAGAGAGGAAAATTTTAGATACGAGAATTTAGATCGTGTCATTGTGAGGATCGATGGGGTGGGATAAGAGTTGCCTTTATATCGTGAAGTTGTACAAGTTTGAATGTTCTATATTTATAAATATATGATATAACATTGTGGGATGAAAACCCTATATGCTCACCAGGCTCCCAAGCCTGACCCATTCAGTTTTCTTTGTATCACAGGTATTAATACGAAGACATATTTCACAGAGAGATTTAAAGGAGATATAAATCAATTGTGTAATTAAATGTAAGTTCTGTTTATGCTTATATGTCTGTATCGGAACATGACATCCTGAGGTTTTATTATTAAATGAAAATACATTCTCTTCGAGAAATGTTTTGATAAGTTATTATCATATCTTGTTTTGGGAACAAATTCAGCAACTGTTTTCTTTAAAAGAGTACTCTGATTTTAAAAACAAGCATAAACAAATCGGTCTTTTCTGGCTGTAAAAATGGGGATGTCACAGTTGGTATCAGAGCATTAGTTTAAGCGAACTGGGAATTTGTAGGAAATTTCTAGACCTAAACTTAGAGTGCTAAGTAATGATTGTGAGAATTGTGTCTAAAATATGTTAGGTAGTACACCTAAATTGACACAAGCACTAGTTTATTTTAGGAATGATGCCTAATATGCTTTTATGTGCGAAATGTTTTGTGTGATAGCTATATTGATGCTATTATTTGTTCGAATCTATGGTCTGTTGCCGACCGGATCTGGAGACCTTATGTGTTTAGGATTCTAAGCGTACGGCTACGATATTAGAACTAGCATGTAAACATTTCAGAGTGATAAGGATGATTTGAATATCTATCATGAATAATGATCTAATTTCACTTTATTCGGTGTATAGATCAAAAATGGTGAGAACAAGAAGTGGAGTTGGAAATGCTGATGAAAACAGGAATCAACCACCAGTGAGTGAGCAAATACGTGTCATAGCAGCAACACCTGAGCTGATAACAATGGCCGGTGTACAATTGATGATTCAGACGATGTTGGATCGTCAGATGGATGAGACGAGACATCTGCTTCAATAGAATCGTGAAGAACTGTTAATTCAAGTGGCGGAGCCCGAAGTGAATGAAGGGCACTCGGAAGGTGGAAACTTTAGTGGATCTGTTGGTCAAGTCTGTTGAGAATATGATCAAGGGGAGGAATGAGAGTAAGGTTGAAGTTGGCGAAAAGAGAACGTTAGAAGGAACTTCAGGTTCTAATGAGAAAAGAAAATTTTCGAAGTTTGATTCGAGGAAGCTCGAAGAAGGAGCATAATGGTGTGACAAGTGCAAAAGGAAGCACATTGGGGAATGATCTAAAGAAATGACCTACTTCAAATGCGGGAAGACTGGTCATTACGCCAGCAAATTCCCAAACAAAAGAGAAGCCTGCTTTAAGTGTGGTGAAGAATGACATTTCAAGCAAAACTGCCCAAGAAGAGAAGAGGCTATAAAGCCAAATGCACCACCAAAGCCAAGAGCATTCCACATGATCCTCGACGAAGTAGAAAACAATGCGAGGATTCAAGGATGAAGACTTCATGTCAATATATAAAGTCTGTATCAGGAAGTGTAGCCTACTAGAGGCGTAGTATAGGGTGAACTTGAACTTTTGTGTAATCGTTTCAAGGAATTAATATAAACCCAAGTTTTGCTAACTGATGTGTTGAATGGTTGTCTGATTTTCTTGTATGGTGATTTGGTCAACTGCGGGACATTACTTGGGACGATTATGAGTAGGTGTGAAAGGTAGTAGATGCATATACTACCGGAAGCACAGGACTCGCACTTGGATCAGGGAAAGTCACAAGGTTACCAAGAAGCTAGTAATTGATTCCACTTTATTCTGGTATGTCATTACCATTGTTTTGGTAATGACTAGTAATATGGTTCTTGTTCCGACCATAGTGGTCATATTTAAATTTGAGTTCGACTACGAGGAGTATGTTACGTGGTCTAGAGGACCAAGTTAGATGTAACATCCGACTTAAGTCAGAAGGTTGAAGTTAATGCGATTGATAGTGTCGCGCTCGTTAGTAAAAGAAGTTTGCAGGTAGAAATGTTGCATGATGAAATGTGATTATATCACATTAGAATATGAAGAAAGGTATATTCCATCGTGGAATTTAACTTCATTAAAGATCGAGTCTAAGCGTCACATCGTGCGATGAGAGGTCAATAGAGCATGACCCATCAGTTTGTTACAATAGATAAATGAAATTAATTATCCTGAGAAGAAGAAGGAGTCCATAATAAGGACTTATTTGGTAACTTGAAGGTTACGATTGAAAGTACAACATAGTATGATAAGCAGATGCAAGATTAGGCATCTTCTACGATCAAGAAAGCCATAGAGTTAAATACTCTTTCGAGAAAACATAGAAGTTACGGTCATTACCTAGGATGAAGAGACAGCATATGGAATCATTATACAAGTTCTATTTTCGTTGATGATTCCGGGACGTAATCATCCTAAGGGGAGATAATTGTAACGCCCGTAAAACATGGCTAGTCAATTTAGAGACGATAGACGTCAAAAAATGAATTTTTGATGAAATATTATTTAGAATGAATAATATTAATTAAGTTATAGTATATGTTACAAGGTTTCCAAGCATATAAAGAACGCCGAAATCCGATTTATAACGAAGAAGTTATGACCTGTCGAAGTTTTGCGACAGAACCGGCACGACACAGCTCGACGTAAAAAGTGAATTTACGTTAGAGCGATATTTAGCCTTAGCAATCTAAATGAAAGTCGTAGAATACATTAAACCATGAGCGTGCATAAAAAGAACGCCCAAATCTGACTTCGTATGAGGAAGTTATGATTTTTCGAAGTTTCGACTTAGCGGTATGCAGCCCGAATGCTCGATTTGAGACCGAACGGTTTTTAGCCGAAACAATCTAAATGAGAATAGAAAGTCTCGTTAATAGGAGTAAAACGATAAAAAGATAGGCGCAAACGGACGTCGGATAAACAAGTTATGATTTTATAACGGAGTTTTCCTGTCCCAGCCTAATAAAAATAAATAATAAAAATAAAATCAAAATTAGCCGACGGAGTCTAAACGAAAGTTGTAGAGCGTAGTCTCACCTGCGCGGGGATATATAGAATGTCGAAAAACGGAGTTCGTATGAGGAAGATATGAATTTTTGATGTTTATTAAATATTTTCGATATTTAATTTATATATATATTCCGATATTATCCGAAGGGGGGGAGTCAGTGATCTTATCGCCATTACGCCCAGCGTAATTCGTGTTTCAGCCCCCTATAAAAGGGTGTCGAGGGCAACCGACTTCTTGCTCATTTCTTCCCGTTTTCTCTCGTTTTTGCATCGTTTTTCGTGCAAGAAATATCCCGAAGCCCCGGTATCATTCCCGAGCCCCGAAGCAAGTCCCGAGGCCCCAAAGATCCCGAGAAGTGTGATTCCCGAGCTGAAGCTCTGCCCGCAAGGAGCCCGGTTTTTGTGAAGATCTTCCAGATCTACCGAAGAATACTACTTCTACAAGTCGTAGTGCTGTCCGATCATCTTCTAATCAAGTGAGTGTGTGGTTACTTTCTTCTAACGCATAATTATTAAGTATTTAATATAAAATACGTGTTATGTGTATATTTTGTTGTTATATGCGTGAATGTATATTCACTTTCTTCTATCTCATAGATCTGATTTATTCTCTATGAAATACGTGTTATGTGGGTGTGCCTCATCTATTATGTGGAATAGGTATTGAATGAGAATGCTATACAGGTTTTAAACTATGTATAAAAATATATATTTTTATCTACTAATATGTTGGGTAGAACATGGGTAGATAGTTGATGTGTGATAAATAGATGAGAGGCCCCGATGTTGTTGTTGTTGATCTAGTTATTCAGCGGAGTATGGATTAGACCAAGAGGTTAGTTTTAGATCCGAGAGTATGGATCAGGTAAAGAGATAAAACTTGTTATTAGTCCGGGAGTATGGATTAAGACTAAGTTAATTGTCCCTAGTCCGGGAGTATGGATTGGGCACATTTATTGATCCGGGAGTATGGATCAGATCAGGATTAGGGTATAGTTAATTGTCCTTATTCCGGGAGTATGGATTGGGTACAATTATTGATCCGGGAGTATGGATCAGATCAGGAGGTTAGTTTTAGATCCGTGAGTATGGATCAGGTAGTTTTAGATCCATGAGTATGGATTAGGTGAAAAAGGTTAGTTTTAGATCCGTGAATATGGATCGGTGAAGAGGAAAGTTTTAGATCCGTGAGTAGGGATCAAGTAGAGAGGAAAATTTTAGATACGAGAATTTAGATCGTGTCATTGTGAGGATCGATCGGGTGGGATAAGAGTCGCCTTTATATCGTGAAGTTGTACAAGTTTGAATGTTCTATATTTATAAATATATGATATAACATTGTGGGATGAAAACCCTATATGCTCACCAGGCTCCCAAGCCTGACCCACTCAGTTTTCTTTGTATCACATGTATTAATACGAAGACGTATTTCCCAGAGAGATTTAAGGGAGATATAAATCAATTGTATAATTAAATGTAAGTTCTGTTTATGCTTATATGTCTATATCGGAACACGACATCCCGAGGTTTTATTATTAAATGAAAAAACATTCTCTTCGAAAAATGTTTTGATAAGTTATTATCATATCTTGTTTTGGGAACAAATTCCGCAACGGTTTTCTTTAAAAGAGTACTCTGGTTTTAAAAACAAGCATAAACAAATCGGTCTTTTCTGGCTGTGAAAATGGGGATGTCACAGTTGGTATCATAGCATTAGTTTAAGTGAACTAGGAATTTGTAGGAAACTTCTAGACCTAAACTTAGAGTGCTAAGTAATGATTGTGAGAAGTGTGTCTAAAATATGTTAGGTAGTACACCTAAATTGACACAAGCACTAGTTTATTTTAGGAATGATGCCTAATATGCTTTTATGTGCGAAATGTTTTGTGTGATAGCTATATTGATGCTATTATTTGTTCGGATCTATGGTCTGTTGCCGACCGGATCTGGAGACCTTATGTGTTTAGGATTCTAAACGTACGGCTACGATATTAGAACTAGCATGTAAACGTTTCGGAGTGATAAGGATGATTTGAATATCTATCATGAATAAGGATCTAATTTCACTTTATTCGGTGTATAGATCAAAAATGGTGAGAACAAGAAGTGGAGTTGGAGATGTTGATGAAAACAGGAATCAACCACCAGTGATTGAGCAAATATGTGTCATAGCAGCAACACCTGAGCTGATAACAATGGCCGGTGTACAATTAATGATTCAGACGATGTTGGATCGTCAGATGGATGAGACGAGACATCTGCTTCAATAGAATCGTGAAGAACTGTTAATTCAAGTGGCGGAGCCCGAAGTGAATGAAGGGCACTCGGAAGGTGGAAACTTTAGTGGATCTGTTGGTCAAGCCAACCCACCGATAGTTAGGCAAAACAACCAGAATGGGAGGAATGATGGAATGGGATGCAAGTATAAGGATTTTATGACTTGGAAACCATCGACCTTCACTGGAAAGGAAGATCTGATCGGAGTTATGGATTGGATATCGGAAATGCAGCTAGCCTTCATGACTTGTGGCTGCAGAGGCAGGTTGCAGACTACCTATACAGTGCGTCAGTTCCGAGGTGGATCCGTTCGATGGTGGAACACTCTAGGGAAGATCCTAAGCCCTAACAAGCCACTGCAACTGTCTTGGGCAGATTTCTTGGTGCAATTCAAGCACAAGTTCTGCTCGGCCCAAAACATGCTAGAGTTGGAGAAGAAATTTTTGATATTGAAGAAAGGCGGCATGTTAGTGGATGAATACACTAATGCCTTCACAGACAAGATGGAGTTTGCTTTGCGCATCATCCCAGAGGAATTGACAAAAGTCGACCGGTACGCAAAGGGAATCCCTTGGGAGTATGCGGTGCCAGTGCGTCAGGCACCTACTCTAGAGGAAGCTATTTGGGCTACCAAGTCTGTTGAGAATATGATCAAGGGGAGGAATGAGAGTAAGGTTGAAGTTGGCGAGAAGAGAACGTTAGAAGGAACTTCAGGTTCTAATGAGAAAAGAAAATTTTCAAAGTTTGATTCGAGGAAGCTCGAAGAAGGAGCACAATGGTGTGACAAGTGCAAAAGGAAGCACATTGGGGAATGATCTAAAGAAATGACCTACTTCAAATGCGGGAAGACTGGTCATTACGCCAGCAAATTCCCAAACAAAAGAGAAGCCTGCTTTAAGTGTGGTGAAGAATGACATTTCAAGCAAAACTGCCCAAGAAGAGAAGAGGCTATAAAGCCAAATACACCACCAAAGCCAAGAGCATTCCACATGATCCTCGACGAAGTAGAAAACAATGCGAGGATTCAAGGATGAAGACTTCATGTCAATATATAAAGTCTGTATCAGGAAGTGTAGCCTACTAGAGGCGTAGTATAGGGTGAACTTGAACTTTTGTGTAATCGTTTCAAGGAATTAATATAAACCCAAGTTTTGCTAACTGATGTGTTGAATGGTTGTCTGATTTTCTTGTATGGTGATTTGGTCAACTGCGGGACAATACTTGGGACGATTATGAGTAGGTGTGAAAGGTAGTAGATGCATATACTACCAGAAGCATAGGACTCACACTTGGATCAGGGAAAGTCACAAGGTTACCAAGAAGCTAGTAATTGATTCCACTTTATTCTATTATGTGATTACCATTGTTTTGGTAATGACTAGTAATATGGTTCTTGTTCCGACCATAGTGGTCATATTTAAATTTGAGTTCGACTACGAGGAGTATGTTACGTGTTCTAGAGGACCAAGTTAGATGTAACATCCGACTTAATTCTGAAGGTTGAAGTTAATGCGATTGATAGTGTCGCGCTCGTTAGTAAAAGAAGTTTGCAGGTAGAAATGCTGCATGATGAAATGTGATTATATCACATTAGAATATGAAGAAAGGTATATTCCATCGTGGAATATAACTTCATTAAAGACCGAGTCTAAGCGTCACATCGTGCGATGAGAGGTCAATAGAGCATGACCCATCAGTTTGTTACAATAGATAAATGAAAGTAATTATGCTGAGAAGAAGAAGGAGTCCACAATAAGGACTTATTTGGTAACTTGAAGGTTACGATTGAAAGTACAACATAGTATGATAAGCAGATGCAAGATTAGGCATCTTCTACGGTCAAGAAAGCCATAGAGTTAAATACTCTTTCGAGAAAACATAGAAGTTACGGTCATTACCTAGGATGAAGAGATAGCATATGGAATCATTATACAAGTTCTATTTTCGTTGATGATTCCGGGACGTAATCATCCTAAGGGGAGATAATTGTAACGCCCGTAAAACATGGCTAGTCAATTTAGAGACGATAGGCATCAAAAAATGAATTTTTGATGAAATATTATTTAGAATGAATAATATTAATTAAGTTATAGTATATGTTACAAGGTTTCCGTGCATATAAAGAACGCCGAAATCCGAGTTATAACGAAGAAGTTATGACCTGTCGAAGTTTTGCGACGTAAAAAGTGAATTTACGTTAGAGCGATAGTTAGCCTTAGCAATCTAAATGAAAGTCGTAGAATACATTAAACCATGAGCGTGCATAAAAAGAACGCCCAAATCTGACTTCGTATGAGGATGTTATTATTTTTCGAAGTTTCGACTTAGCGGTATGCAGCCCGAATGCTCGATTTGAGACCGAACGGTTTTTAGCCGAAACAATCTAAATGAGAATCGAAAGTCTCATTAATAGGAGTAAAACGATAAAAAGATAGGCGCAAACGGACGTCGGATAAACAAGTTATGATTTTATAACGGAGTTTTCCTGTCCCAGCCTAATAAAAATAAATAATAAAAATAAAATCAAAATTAGCCGACGGAGTCTAAACGAAAGTTGTAGAGCGTAGTCTCACCTACGCGGGGATATATAGAACGTCGAAAAACGGAGTTCGTATGAGGAAGATATGAATTTTTGAAGTTTATTAAATATTTTCGATATTTAATTTATATATATATTCCGATATTATCCGAAGGGGGGGGGGGGGGGAGTCAGCGATCTTATCGCCATTACACCCAGCGTAATTCGTGTTTCAGCCCCCTATAAAAGGGTGTCGAGGGCAACCGACTTTGTTGCTCATTTCTTCCCATTTTCTCGCGTTTTTGCATCGTTTTTCGTGCAAGAAATGTCCTGAAGCCCCGGTATCATTCCTGAGCCCCGAAGCAAGTCCCGAGGCCCCAAAGATCCCGAGAAGTGTGATTCCCGAGCCGAAGCTCTGCCCGCAAGGAGCCTAGTTTTTGTGAAGAACTTCCAGATCTACCAAAGAATACTACTTCTACAAGTCGTAGTGCTGTCCGATCATCTTCTAATCAAGTGAGTGTGTGGTTACTTTCTTCTAACGCATAATTAATAAGTATTTAATATAAAATACGTGTTATGTGTATATTTTGTTGTTATATGCGTGAATGTATATTCACTTTCTGCTATCTCATAGATCTGATTTATTCTCTATGAAATACGTGTTATGTGGGTGTGCCTCATCTATTATGTGGAATAGCTATTGAATGAGAATGCTATACAGGTTTTTAACTATGTATAAAAATATATATTTTTATCTACTAATATGTTGGGTAGAACATGGGTAGATAGTTGATGTGTGATAAATAGATGAGAGGCCCCGATGTTGTTGTTGTTGATCTAGTTATTCAGCGGAGTATGGATTAGACCAAGAGATAAAACTTGTTATTAGTCCGAGAGTATGGATTAAGACTAAGTTAATTGTCCCTAGTCCGGGAGTATGGATTGGGCACATTTATTGATCCGGGAGTATGGATCAGATCAGGATTAGGGTATAGTTAATTGTCCTTATTCCGGGAGTATGGATTGGTTACAATTATTGATCCGGGAGTATGGATCAGATCAGGAGGTTAGTTTTAGATCCGTGAGTATGGATCAGGTAGTTTTAGATCCGTGAGTATGGATTAGGTGAAAAAGGTTAGTTTTAGATCCGTGAATATGGATCGGTGAAGAGGATAGTTTTAGATCCGTGAGTGGGGATCAAGTAAAGAGGAAAATTTTAGATACGAGAGTTTAGATCGTGTCGTTGTGAGGATCGATGGGGTGGGATAAGAGTTGCCTTTATAAGGTGAAATTGTACAAGTTTGAATGTTCTATATTTATAACATTGTGGGATGAAAACCCTATATGCTCACCAGGCTCCCAAGCCTGACCCACTCAGTTTTCTTTGTATCACAGGTATTAATACGAAGACATATTTCCTAGAGAGATTTAAGGGAGATATAAATCAATTGTGTAATTAAATATAAGTTCTGTTTATGCTTATATGTCTGTATCGGAACATGACTCCCGAGGTTTTATTATTAAATGAAAATACATTCTCTTCAAAAAATGTTTTCGTAAGTTATTATCATATCTTGTTTTGGGAACAAATTCCGCAACGGTTTTCTTTAAAAGAGTACTCTGATTTTAAAAACAAGCATAAACAAATCGGTCCTTTCTAGCTGTGAAAATGGGGATGTCACACTAACTCTGTGGACCCTCTGGTCCTAACTCTGTGAACCTTTCGGTTCTAACTTTGATATACTCTTATATAAAACACATAGAAGTAATGCATTGCAATACATCACATAAATAGAATACAATAACTCTGTCACATTACTCTAGTTACCACTCAAGGTAAAGTATAGTGAGAAGACTCACCTCAGTTGTCTCGGTATATCACTGACTCAGTAGAAATACGATCTAGCCTCCGCCTAAACATATAAAGTAATATTCTCATAAATATAACTCTCAGAACTAGACTCTACTCTCTCTAAGCACCCTCAGCAGGGTAAAAGACCATTTTACCCCTCTTTTGGCTCAAAGGCCCTCATTATTGCCCAAACCCTAAAAGTCAACCAAAGTCAATGGTCAAACTTTGACCCGACTCAGCGAGTGCACTTGGGCAACTCGGCGAGTCCACCTGTGTCCACTTAACTCTTTAGTCCTATTTAACACGTCGAGTCCCTCCCTTTACTCGACGAGTCCCCAGGTAAAAATCGCGAGGCTACACCGACTCAACTCGCCGAGTCTCAAGAACAACTCGGCGAGTACATGCCATGCACAAACTCCATTGACCTCCTGAGGTTAGATTTGTTCCTCAAATCCATAGATATGTCCTTCCCAAGCATAATAATCACGTAAAGTTTAGACCTTGACACTCATATATCATCTAGATGGTATCATTTGGTGATTTAGCTCTAAAAATGGCATCCTAAGCTCATAACTCACAAGATAACTCATAAATCTCCAAGGGTTAAGGTCTCTAGACCTCTTTGAGTCCAGATCCAAAGCATAAAATCGATAAGGGACCAATTGCTCCACCTAATCATCCTCAAAAGATGTTAGAAAACCCTAACTCTAAGAATCAATACCAAAACTGAAGAAGGTCCGAATAAATACCTCAAGTTGAATTCTCTGGACTCTGAAACCACTAGAATCACACCTCCTTCAGTCTCCTCTTGCTCTTGGTCACCTTCTTATTGCTATACCAAAGATAGAAAGATCAATTATGGCTTCTCCTTCCTCCCAAACGATCTAGCTCACTTAGGGTGCTCTCAATGGACTGGTAGCCGCAATGGAAGGCTAAGAGTGCCCTTAAATAGGCTCCAACCCTGGAGGATTAGGGTTTCATTAAACAGCATGGACTCGCCCAGTCCAAATGCAAACCCGAATGATAATCCGCAACCCTACTCGGTGAGTCTAAGCATCAACTTGCTGAGTTCCTTCACAAATTCCAAAAATAAAATATTAGAATAATATACCTGGGATTCCGGATGTTACAATTCTCCCCCACTAGAATTCAGACTTCGCCCTCGAAGTCTGATTCTGCAAACAACTCTGGATGCTGCTCACGCATCTCGTGCTCCGGCTCCCAAGTCAGCTCTGACCCCTTCGTATGCTGCCACTACACCTGCACCATAGGCACTTACTTCATCCTCAGAACCTTAACCTTCCGATCCCTAATTGCCACCGGTCTATCAACATAGTTCAGGCATACATCCACCTGAATATCCTCTAATGGTACCACTGACGACTCGTCGGCTATACACTTTCTCAACTGCAACAAATGAAAAGTGTCGTGAATATGACCTAATTTCGCAGGTAGCTCCAAACGGTAGGCTACCCTGCCTACCCTCGTGATCACCCTGAAAGGTCCCATATGTTGAGGCCCCAACTTTCCCCTCTTCCTAAATCGGATCACTCCTTTCCAAGGAGATACCTTCAACAGTATGAAGTCATCGACCTGAAACTCGAGCTCGGACCGACGCCTATCCGCATAACTCTTCTGACGAATCTGAGCGGTCAACAACCTCTACCTGACCTGCTGTATCTGCTTAGTCGTCTGAAGCACGATCTCCATACTACCCATTACACGTTGCCCCACGTCTCCCCACAAATGCGGGTCCGACACCTCCTCCCGTACAACAGCTCAAAGGGTGGCATACCATTGCTCGAATGATGGCTGTTGTATGAAAACTCTGCTAAGGGAAAATATGTGTCCCAACTCCCACCAAAATCCAAAACACATGCTCGGAGCATGTCCTCAAGCGTCTGAATTGTCCGCTCGCTCTGCTCGTTAGTCTGTGGGTGATATTTGGTACTAAAATGCAACCACATACCCAACTCCTCATGAAATTTCTTCCAGAACCTGGAAGTGAAACGCACATCTCAATCCGAGACGATAAAGATCGGAACTCCATGCCATGAGACCACCTCTCCCACATACATCTCTGTCAGCCTCTCCACAGAAGAACTCTCGCTAATAGCAAGGAAGTGAGCGCTCTTCATCAACCGGTCTACAATCACCCAAATTGCATCGATGCCCCTCGCATCCCTTGGCAATTTGGTGATAAAGTCCATAGTAATCTATTCCCACTTCCACTCGGGAACCTCTAACGACTGCAACTTACCATGCGGTCTCTAGTGCTCGGCCTTTACCCGGCGACAGGTTAGGCACCTCTCAACGAACCATGCAACATCGCTCTTCATATAGGGCCACCAATACTCCTTCTTTAGGTCCAGATACATTTTAGTGGCCCCGGGATGGATCAAGAACTTTGATTGATGTGCCTCTTCCATCAAGATGGTATGCATCCCGCCCACAAACAGTACCCAAATCTGACCCTGAAATGTCATAAGTCCCCGGCTATCGGTAATGAACTCCGATACCTGCCCGATAACTCTCTCCCTCTTTTGGTTTTTTGGTCTCACAGCCTCGACCTGGGCCCCTCGAATGGTGTCCAACACTGGAGTGATAACTGTCAATCTCATACAAACGTTTCGCATTAGGACGCTCTCCTTCCTACGGCTCAGGGCATCGGCTACCACGTTAGCCTTACCCGGGTGGTACAGGATCTCACAATCGTAATCTTTTACCACATCTAACCATCTCCTTTGCCTGTATGTTCAGGCTGGGCTGATCCATCAAGTACTTCAGGCTCTTATGATCCGTGTATATGGTACACTGGACTCCATATAGATAGTGACGCCAGATCTTGAGGGCGAATACCACTGCCCCTAACTATAAATCGTGGGTGGGATACCTTGCCTCATGAGGATTCAGCTGCCTCGATGCGTATGCTATCACGTGGCCCCTCTGCATAAGCACCGCTCCCAACCCTGATATCGATGCATCACAATATACCACGAAGTCCTCCATTCCCTCTGGAAGGGCTAACACCAGGGCTTCGCATAACTTCTAACGAAGTGTCTCAAAGGAGGCCAGCTGCTCTGGCGCCCATCAGAAAGCAACGCACTTCCGAGTCAACTTGGTGAGTGGCACGTCAATCTTGGAGAAATCCCTGATAAATCTCCGATAATAGCCTGCCAATCCTAGGAAACTTTTGATCTCTATAGGTGACCTCGGCACCTCCCAACTCATCACCGCCTCAATCTTGGCCGGATCGACCAAAATCCCTTTCTGGTTAACAAGATGCCCCAGGAACTGGACCTCTCGTAACCAAAAATCACACTTGGAGAATTTGGCGTAAAGCCTCTCCGATCTCAAAACTTCGAGGATCTCTCTAAGATGTTCCTCATGCTGTTCCTTGGATCTCGAATACACCAATATGTCATCAATGAACACGATCACTGAGCGATCCAACATCGGCCTACATACTCTGTTCATGAGGTCCATGAACACCGCCTGTGCGTTGGTGAACCCGAAAGGCATCACCACGAACTCGTAATGCCCGTAACGAGTCCTGAACGCTGTCTTCTGGATGTCGTCATCTCGCACCCTCACCTAATGATAACCCGACCTCAAATTGATCTTGGAGAACCAAGATGCTCCCTGTAACTGATCGAACAAATCATCAATCCTCGGGAATGGGTAAGGAATCTTGACCGTCAGCTTGTTCAATTCCCTGTAATCAATGCACATTCGATGTGAGCCATCCTTCTTCTTAACAAAAAGGATAGGCGCTCCCCATGGCGAACTGCTCGGCTGAATAAATTCCATCCCCAGCAGCTCCTGAAGCTGCGAGGATAACATCTGCATCTCTGGAGGCGCAAGGCGATAAGGTGCCTTGGCGATAGGTGCAGCTCTCGGAACCAAATCAATGCTAAACTCAACCTGCCTCTCGAGAGGCACACCTGGTAACTATTCCGGAAACACATCCGGGAACTCATGCACTATCAGAACCTCATCAACTGGCTTCGGGCTCTCTAAATCAACCCTCGTATCCATCACGTATGCTACAAACCCCTTACAACCCTGCTGTAGACTCTGTCTCGCTCTAGCAGCTGAACAAAATGCCGACCCAGAACGCGTACCCTGGCCGTACACGGTAAGAACTCCCCCACTAAGATCTCGTATGTTCACCATTTGTCTCTCGCAGTCGATAACCGCTCCAAACTTGCTCAACCAGTCCATGCCCACGATGACACAGACATCTCCCATCGCAATAGGAACTAGATCAATCGGGAACTTGACACTGAAAATCTCTAGTACACATCCTCGAATCACCTCGGTGGCATACACCGCTCTCTCATCAGCTATGGAAACTATAAGAGGTCGACTCATCACCTCTCGACTAATACTGATGTGCCGACTAAAAGCCAAAGATACAAAAGACCGACTCGCACCCGAGTCAAATAACACCAAGGCAGGTATAGAATTCACAAGAAAAGTACCTATGCATATCAAAATATAAGTACAATATCTCAACATAAAAGTGAATATATGAAAGAATACATACCAGCCACGACATCGGGCGCTGCACCGACCTCCTCTGCAGTCAATTGGAAGGCTCTCCCTTGCGACTTTGGTACCTCAGCCTTCACTGGCCGGCTCTCAGTAGCTCTGATAGTAGCAGGGGTAGATCCCTGAGGTGCTCCCTTGCGGTGTCCGGTCTGGTTGTAGTGAAAGCATACTGCAAACCCCTTGGGGAAATCCCTGGCCATATTCCCCTCCTTGACACATTTGTAGCAAGACCCCGCTATGCACATCCCCTCGTGGCTCTTGCCGCACTTGTCACAAGTGCGGCCCTTCTGACTCCTAGATCGCGAATCAGCGGGCTTGGCCCGCTTGGCTGCCGGCTGAGACTGTGTTGGCCGCTGATCCCTTGCCTGAGACTCAACCTCCTCCCTAGACTGGGTCTCAAGCTCTATCTCCCTCTTCCGGTCATTTTCCTGCAGCTCAGCAAATATCCGATACGTCGAGTTCGCCACGAACTCTCGTATATCCCTCCTCAAAATGCGCAGGTAGAGGCTCATACGTGCCTGCTCGGAGGACACATGCTCTGGGTAGAACATCGCCCGCTCATGGAACTTCCTCCTAATCACCGTAACAGAATCAGTACCCTGCTTGAGGGTTAAAAACTCCTAGGCCAAACGTTCCCTTTACACCTAGGGAACGTACTCATCCGTGGGCCCCTTGATGATTTGGTGATGACAAACGTAAGTGCTCGACCGAGCCTGGACTGATTTAATTTGTTCAATTAGTCAGTTGTCATAAATCGGAAATCAGGAAACAACAAATGGACAAAGAGAATGATTATAATCCATGTCTCAGTCCATATGATATCTAGAATGGAGGAATATATGATCCCTTATCTAATGGACATGTCATTTGATTTGTTCAGAGTTTGACAGTGGCTTAAAGAGCTACGATTGCAAGTCGGCATCTTGGAGTCATACGCAATAATTGTTTTAGACTTATTCAAGTGGGAGACTGTTGGATTAGGTGTCTAAGCCCATAACTATTATTGGTATGTATTCGACCCGAGGGTAGCATGGTCCATTTGGGTTGAATATCATGAAGACAATTTGTTAGGATGGACTTTTGAGAGAAGGTTAATTATGGTTTATTAATGTATTATAAGTTATAATATATTAATATGAAATCATATGTTTTAATTAGTGTTGATCAAGAATTAATTTGGAATTAATTTAGTGGTCAAAAGAGACTAATTAAATATATGGGGACTAATTATGATAATTAGTTATATTTATATGTGTTGGGCTTATGATCCATGTTGGACCAAATTTATGTATGGATACTTAAAGAGTTAGGCCACATGAACCATGGATCATAATACCCATGGGTATGAATTTGGGTTATACCCATGAATCTTGGAATCCAACATATAAATGTGCTACTTCATGACCAAAACGTGTACACTTCTTTTCTTAGTGAAATATGGAGGTTTTTAGTGCATGGAATTCTCTCTCAAGTCCTACCTTTGTTCATGATGTGTTGTGACTTCATTTGAGGCTTCCACACTATTGTGGCTAAGCTCTTTAAGGCCAAATACACCAAGACTTCTAGCTCCATAAAAAGGTATGTCATGCTAACTAGTATATTATGTTTTATGTTAAATGCATCCTAGTCTTAAGCTTAATACCTTGGAAACCATTTGCATGTATAATTAGTGAAAACATAGATCCAATGTATTTAGGGTTGTATGTTCACCATAAGATGTTGTATTATACCAAAACCCAACACTATCAGACCCACACACGGTTCAGGAAAGTGATACAGACTACATACGCTCTCTTGAGAAAGAAATAACCAATCTCAAGCGTTAACTCTTTGCGGCCAAAGCTAGAACTGTTCGAGCCGAGCAAAGGGAGGAAGTAATCACCCAGGAGGTGAATGAACTAGCTGAACTCCTGATACATCAGCTTGAAGATTGAGTATCATCGTCATCATAACTGATAGAACGTACTTTACTACTTGCTATTATAGGTTCTACAGTACGTAGAACCAGCCGTATCTCCTACTAGTATTGTGTTTCTATTAATATTATGTCATAATACTGTCAGATAGTACATTTTCCTATGGATTGTATGCCCTTCAGGAAAATTTTCTTGTATAACAAAATGACTATTTCTAGTAGAAATGCTATGTGTTTTAATATGGGGTTTCACTTATGTGCACAAACAAGCCATCGAGACCATTAGGTACTCAAGAACCTTGAAACTGAAATAACCTATGAACTCTATGAATACGACTTAATATTCGTGACAAATTTATGAATTACATTATCATAAATACATCATAGGGATGTAGAGCGAAACATTGTGAATCATACGATAAAACGCGAAGCTTATAGAGTATACCCAGAAATGACCACCATTACTTACAATCCTGCTTATCATCATGCAGCCGAAGATATCATTTCACAGAAATAATAAGCACACCTGTGGAACCCCAATATTGCAGATGGACTCTGCTACATTCCAAGCTGCTGTAACAGTTGTCGTAACCGCTGCTATGGAACAAATTAATGCAAACAACACCAACAGAGGTGGAAATAATGTCGACAACTCCAACCAAAGTAACGACCACGGAAACCAACAAGTGATAGCTTATCAAGGCACTCCAAACCCCAAGACAAAGAGTAGGAAACGAAAGTCTAGGAATAAGAAAAGAGGACAACCAACTCTAGGATCCTCGAAGAAGCAACATGTTGTTGCTGTCAATGCTACCATGACAACTACTACACCAACACCAGGAAGAACATATGATGGAAGTCTTCAAAAATGCAACAAATGCAATTTCCATCATCATGGAAAATACAGGTAGATGCATTGTACCAGTTTGAACAGAAAAGGTCACACGGCAAGATATTGTAGGACTCATTCCCAACAATACCTGCGGCTGACCAACACCAACCGCAACAACAATGATGCTGGGGTTAGGTATACTTGTTATATATGTGGAGAAATCGGTCATTTCAGATGCAACTTCCCCAAAACCAACAACCAGTGGATAGGAGGATCAGGAGGAAACTTGACTTTGGGTCAAGATGAGACAATTCCAGACCCGACGGTTGTTGCAGGTACGTCCCCACTTAAGAGCACTTTCGCCTGTTTCTTGTTTGATAATGGTACAGAATGAAGTTTTGTGAACAATAAATCCAAACATTTACTAAATCAAGAACCCCAAAAGCTCAACGAAGCCTTCACGATGGAAATGGCCAATGAAAAAAAAAACTAAATCAACTAAAGATATATATATATATATATATATATACATATATATATATATATATATATATATATATATATATATATATATATATATATATATATATATATATATGCATGGTGCACGTTAACAACTAAACAACTACGTTTTCCAAATAGATACGATGCTAGTAACTATTTGGAATTTTGATATGATTATTGGTATGAATTGGTTAAGCCCCATCATGCTAATCTTATATGTTGCGAAAAGATTGTTCGCCTTCACCTCCCTAATCACGAAGCCTTAATTATTTATGGAGATAAACTTGGCATCAATCTTCGTCTTATCTCGTGCACTAAGGCACATAAGTTCCTACAGAAGAAGAATTACTCATTGTTGGCCCACATTGTAGAAAAACCTAAAGAAGAAACAAACATTCGAGATATACCAGTGGCATGCGACTTCCCAGATGTATTTTTTGAAGATCTCCCGGGCATACTCCCCCGCTCTGATAGACAGGTTGAATTCCGAATTGACCTTGTGCTTGGAGCTACTCCAATTGCCAAATCACCTTATAGGTTAGCTCCTGTTGAAATGGAAGAGCTATCAAGCCAACTAAGCAAACTCCTAAACAAAGGATTCATCAGACCCAACTTCTCGCCTTAGGGAGCTCTAGCCCTTTTTGTTAAAAAGAAAGATGGAATCCTTGAAGATGTTTATTGGCTACAAGGAGCTAAACAAACTCACTGTTAAGAACTGTTACCCTCTTCCACGAATCGATGAACTATTTGACCAGCTTTAAGGAGCTAGTTATTTTTCGAAAATAGATCTGAGATCCACTTATAATCAACTCAAGGTCCGAGAGGAGGACATCCCAAGGACTGCTTTCCGAACCCACTATCGACGTTACAAATTTGTCATAATGCCCTTCAGTCTAACGAATGGCCCTACAACATTTATGGACCTCATGAACCGAGCATGTTGACCATTCCTATATCAATTCAGAATTGTCTTCATTGATGATATTCTAGTGTACTCCCGAAGTGAAGAAGAACATAGTAAGCACCTTCGACAAAATTTGGAAACCCTGCAAGCTGAAAAGTTGTATGCAAAACTCTCTAAATGCGAGTTTTGGCTCCGAAATGTAAACTTTCCGGGTCACGTTTTCAGTAAAGACAGGATCCATGTAGATCCATCCAAGGTTAAAACCATGGAAGGATGGGCAACCCCTACGACACTGACAAAGATTCGTCAGTTCTTAGGTCTGACATGTTATTACCGAAGGTTCATTCAGAACTTTTTAAGGATAGCCAAACCCCTCACCACGTTGACTCAAAAAGGTGTAACTTTCAACTGGAAGGAAAAGCAAGAGGTTGCTTCTCAGTCCTTAAAACGAGCTCTCTATAGTGCACCAGTACTATCATTACCAGAGGGAACTGAGGACTTTGTAGTTTACTGTGATGTTTCGAATCATGGTCTAGGCTGTGTACTTATGCAACATGGGAAGGTAATAGCATACACATCCAGACAACTAAAAACACATGAAGTGAACTACATCACACACGACCTCCAACTGGGAGCTGTGGTTTTCGCTTTCAAGATTTGGAGGCACTACCTTTATGGTACCAAGTGCACCATTTTCACTGACCACAAAATCCTCCAGCACATTCTGAATCAAAAGGAGTTAAATATGAGGCAACAACGATGGGTTGAGCTGCTAAATGATTATGCGTGTGAAATCAGGTACCACTTAGGCAACGCTAACGTGGTAGTTGATGCCCCGAGTCGAAAAGAATACTCAAATCGTCGTGTGAAAACTCTCTCAATAACCATTCAATCCCACTTATCGTCACAAATAAAAGAAGCTCAATTGGATGCGATGAAGTCAGAAAACATGGTGAGTGAAGCACTACGTTGAATGGAAAAGAACTTTGAGGTCAAGGAGGATGGAGCCTATTACTTCATGAACTGAATTTGGGTCCCTAAACTTGGGGGTTTCAGGGAGGTAGCCATGAATGATGCCCATAAGACACGACACTCCATCCATCCGTGAAAGACCCCAACTTTCGTATTTTTGAAAGACCCAAACTTTCATACTTCACAATATCATTACTCCAAAACATGCTACTTGCATATTCATAAAAGCAATATTTTACATTGATCAAGAGATTACAAACTATTGGATAGAAACCGACTATTACGAAGTGTTATATATTACATAACTACCCAGGATATTGTAATTTATACAAACATAAACTGAAGTACAAAGGTACTATTACAAACTATTCTAAATCTTTCAATAGTATGTGAACATACTAGTTACTTATCACCTACAATTGTTAAACATTGATAGGGTAAGCGGTGATGCTTAGTGAGTTCAATAATAGATACAATATAACGTTATGCCATATATATACTTCAATGTGGCAAAAGCAAAGAGGAACAACAAGACATATGTGAAATCATGTGACAAGCGTTCATATCAATAAAAGACTTTATTCAAAGATATACTTTTCAATGCTTGATATACATCAATAAAACTTTGGCCCAAATGGCATAGAAGACATGCAATTTTTGATTAACATCTTGTTAGATTTCAGGCTTATAGTCCTGTCTAACCATTTGCCAATGCCATAGAATAGAAGTCATTCTCTTACGGAGACATGTCTACATGGCCAGAGGCTACGTACCAGTACCAATGTGAATCTAAGTCATCTCATTGATCACATGGTCAAAGGTATTACATTTGCTATAAACATAGCGAATAAATTAACACAGGAAAATAACTCAGAATAATAACACTGAAAAGCACATAGCACATATAACACATAACATACAATTGTTCCTATATATTGAACTCACCCTAAGTTAACCGGGGGTTAAAATAGTAATTTGGACAACACTTCGGCTTTAAATATGACTTTCTATGTTGAAAACCGGGAGCTTAATTGAAAACCGGGCTCTGCGAAGGTAAGGCTTCAAAACCAAAAAGATAAAATTTTCGAGCTTCTCGGGAGTTTCAGTACGTGTTTCGGGTGCTAAAATTGGTACCGGGGCTTCGTGAAAATTCAAAATAGTGAAAATATGGAAAAAGGGGTAAAAAGTGGCAATTTCTCAAAATTACCCGAGGAGGTTCGCAGCCTCCCTATTTATTGGCGAGAATGTGAGGGTCGGTACGAGAAGAGGCGTCAGTGAGAGGACATGAGGCAGTGAGGGAGAGAGACACGTGGGGGGGGGGGAGGGCGAGTCAGCAGCGAAGGGGCACGCGGCAGCAGTAGGGCGAAGCAGGTGGTGCTGCGAGGCGAGGCCACGAGGCCGCTGCGAGTCTCGGACGCGAGGAGACGTGGAGGAGCAAGCTTCGGACACGCATGAGAGATGCATCGGAAGTTCATAGGTATGTGCTTTGGTTTAATTAGTAAACAACATGCGTTGACTCCGGATTAGGCCACGTCTCGAATGATGCTGCTGCTTCGTGCGAGGTGACGTGGCTGAACATTGTTCATGCGAGATTTCTCGAATTTTGAGCCTCGAACTTCAAAAATCCATAACTTTTGTATACGAGCTCCGTTTTTGACGTTCTTTATATGCACGCATAGCTAAGATTACGCTCTACTACTTTCGTTTAGACTTAGTTGGCTAATTTTGATTTTATTTTTAATATTATTATTTTTAACAGACCGGGACTGGAAAATCCGTTAAAAATTCATAACTTCTTCATCCGACATCCGTTTTCGTCAGACTTTTTACCGTTGTACTACCAATGACGAAATCTTTGATTCTCGTTTAGGATGTATCAGTCAAATAACGCTCGACCTAAAATTCGAGTTTTTAGATGTCTACTGCTATCTTGAAACTTCGAAAAAGCATAACTTCCTCATACGAAGTTATATTTTGGTGTTCTTTTTATCGAATTTCTCGGTTTAACGAATACTATGACTTTCATTTAGATTACTAAGGCTAAAAAGTAGTTTATGAAAAAGTCACTTTTTACGTCATTTGACGTCGTGCAGGTTTTCTCGCGGATCTTCGGTTTGTAATAACTTCTTCGTTATAACTCGGATTTCGACGAGGTTTTCGCCTACAATTTTCTAACGAGATTATTTACAACTTTCAATAATATAATTTTACTTATTTCAAATTTTATATTTTCGCTAAATTTCACTATTCGGCTTTTAATTGGAATCGCATAAGACTTCCAATATTTTCTGAGTGATTCTAAACATAGTTTTACTTCATTTCTAGTAAAAACCATCTTGTTAGAACTAAACACTCAATTTCACATAGTATTTCACAATTTTATTCATTACAAAACACGAATTTTAAAACGTGTATGTTACAATCTAGGTTCAGATAAAATGTACGTGGATGTCAAGCAACATTATTGGTGGTCGAATATGAAGGCAGAAATTGCTACTTTCGTTAGCAAGTGTCTCACTTGTGCTAAAGTGAAAGTACAATATCAAAAGCCCTCGAGACTATTACAAAAACCAGTAATACCTGAGTGGAAATGGGAAAGGATTACAATGGACTTTGTGACCAAATTACCCAAGGCAACTGACGGGTCGGATGCTATATGGCTAATTGTTGATAGGTTAACAAAATCCACCCATTTCCTACCAATAAAGGAATCCTACAAGATAGAATGATTGACTACAATCTACATCAAGGAAATTGTGAGACTTCATGGGGTACCAATATGCATTATTTCGGATCAAGATAATAGGTTTACATCAGAATTTTGGCAGTCGCTTCAAAAGGCTATGGGAACACAGCTCGACATGAGCACTGGTTACCACCCACAGACAAATGGTCAAAGCGAGCGAACCATACAAGCGCTTGAAGATATGATCTGAACATGTGTGATTGAATTTGGAAGGTTGTGGGATACCCACTTGCCTTTGATTGAGTTATCATACAATAACAATTATCACACGAGCATCAAAGTTTCTCCCTTCGAAGCGTTATATGGTCGCAAATGCAGATCACTATTATGCTAGGCTGAGGTGGGTGACACCCAGCTAGAAAAAGGGTAAACCCTAAACAGTACTTTAAGAGGGCCAAAAATCATACATGAGACGACATGGAAGATTGTTCAAATCAAGGCTCGATAGCAAACATCACGAAGAAAAAAATGAAGCAGAAGTACCGTCACTTATTCTTGCATCCACAAACCTAGTTTTCAAAAGAATTTTGGGACGAAATTCCCTCTAACGGGGGGATGATGTCACAACTAGCAATTTAGCTAGGAAATTATATACTCTTGAACATCAACATCATGATACTTGTAACTCTAACTTGATGATATGCATCATGTTTATTATAATGACAACAAATTCAATCAAGGTTCACTCAGTAGAGTTCAAAACTTTATACAAAACATTGCAGAAAGACAACTGGGAGTTGAAACCCAAAAAATCTTAGTTCAAGTTCATTATGGACTAGGATTTTCTTATTGGGCCTAATGGACCAATAAGCATTCAATTTGACTAGCTTGGGCTTGGAACCCTTAAATGGACTCTAGTTGGACCAACAATCATGAAAACCGAACCTATTGGGTCATGTGGGCCTAAAATGTTTTAGTTTGTCCCAGATGGATTTTAATGGGCCGTGAACCATCCTTAGGGCCAAATGGGCTAAAAACTATTTATTTGGGCCTCATAATTTCGAGCCAAGGCAAGTAATGGCCCAAATTAATCCACTTCCTCCTTCTAGCCCCATTTTCGGCCTATATGTAAAAAAAGGGAAAAAAGGAAATAGAAAAATGCATGGATTAGGTTGGTGACAACACAACATTATCTAACATGTATATATTAACTTACATACATCTTTGAGATCATTGTCCTCCATGCGAAAAACTTTTCTTCCTCTTCCTTTTGCTAATCACAACAGAGAATAAAAGCACTTACACACACTTTTGCAATTTTCTTTTAAAAACTCCCTCAAATACCCTCAAATAAGATTCCTTTCCTCCTCAAAATTTTCAAAGATCTAAAGTATTTTCAAGAGGATCCTTCACTAGATCATCAAATCTTTGGTAAGTCACTACATCTTCTAGATACATAAACTTCAATCTAAGCTAGATCATTCTTAATAAACATTTTATTTCATGATCCATGCTCTAGTATTCCATATAACTCGAGATCTACACAAGTGAAGTTTGTTAAGACCAAAATCACATCATCTTCTTCTACTTCTACTTCAAAACTAAAACATCAAAACCCAAGGTGAGTTCATACCCGTCTATTTTCGGTTTTATAATGTTTTATGGGGTATAATACAAGTGAAATGTGTAGATCTATGGGTATTTGTATGTTATGTGTGATTTCTCATGTTATGTGGTGAATATATGCTAAAAATGAAATATATTTCGAGATCTATAGTTCAAGAAGGATACATATGTGATCTAGGATATATTTCACTTAACATGTCAAGATAAACTACCATACAAGGTTTATAATAAGCATACCACAATATAAAATTTGTTATTGGACTAATTTTGATAAATAAACCAAAGATGGGGAAAAAGAGGTCATTCACGGTTTTTACAAGGATCAAAAGGTCAAAACATCTAAAATATGAGTTTTTTTATAAATATTATGATTTTAAAAAGACTAAAAATGTAAATTTGAGCCTAATGGACTAAGATTTGGGCTTTTCGGCTGTTTAGGCCCAAACATGCGAAAAATCAAATTTAAGGGGTCTGAAATGGAATGTTTTCTCAAATTAGGGGCTATAAACGTAAATGAACCCATTTCAGGGGTTAAAATGGCTTTATTTATAAAAAAGACTAAAAATGGAAAGATTTTGTATTTTTGGTCAAAATTGTAAAAATTGGGAAAAGTGTGGATTTAAATGCAAAATCTTTTAACTAAGGGGCTGAAACTGTCCATAATTAAATTTTGGGCTTAAAAAGTTATTTAAATAAGTGTTTGGGTCAAAAATGTCAAGAAAAATAATTCAAGGATCTAAAATGTCATTTTACATAAAAAGGTAATAATATTGACATTTTTATTAGAAAATGGACTTAATTGGCCAAACAATCATTTTGGGGACTTTACTATTGAACAATTCATTTAAACAAAACTTCTGGTTATTTTTTTTACTATACAAAACGGGTAAACACTAAACTATTGGGCTTAATATTCGTAAATTATGCTTAATGGGCCTTCGTGACCCATCAACATAATTATTGGGCCGAACAATAATAATACATGTTGATTGGGCTTCTGGTGACCCAATTACATGCTTAATGGACCCGTAATGTCTTTACATGCTTTTAGGCCTTTGTGGACCATCTGCATTACTAGTAAGGTCCAACTTACTCATGTGCTCGATAACATAAATTAACATACATGATTAATAAACCATAGTTGTTCTTATTCGTGTTGTTTGAACCTACTCATACTCATGTAAACGATAAAAGGGATTGTGATCAATACTATTCAACTTCTCAGGGTAATAATTGGGATTAGTGAGGAATATGCGGCCGACACCAATAAGTGTTGGTCATAGACTATAGTTATAACCAGAGTCTCCTGGAAGGAGGATGAGAGTTTTTGTATAGATCTATACGGGGGTGACTCCCCCACACCTGAGATGTTCGCTACAGTTAGACTCGGCCAGTCTAGGGTGAAAAAATCTTGATCATGCATAGTTATAATGTCTCACATAGAGATCCATTACCATTTCACTATTATTGGGGAAATTGACTTCATACATATGGTCGTACTATGAGATTTATACGAATTCACAAAACTATCACACTGTTTTATATCGCGAAATATAGGATTTTCTGGGACTCAACATCATTTCTATATCATACCTCAACTTCTATATGAGAAATACTAATGTTAATAAGTCACATATACTAGTTCTAAATTTACGCATATCTATACATTGTTGGATCATCACATCGTGTTGCAAATAAGTTTACTTACAGAAAATATCATATTTTCAGGGTTTTGCCAACAACATGAATCGATTTATATTCAATATGCTTATGAACTCACCAACATTTCATATGTTGACCATTTTTAAAATAACTTATATCCTCTGGTAACAGATAAGCAGAAGATGATTATCATGCGTGATTAGGACTTCATATTTTGTAACTTTCAAACAGTATACTTATGAATATGTAATATTTGTTCAATGTACTTGATGTGAACTATGTAAGTTGTACTATGTAATGTTGGTGATGTATGTGTTTGTTTCATGTATATTCATTGTTATGGTATTCAATTGTTATTCACGCAAGCCCTCGAACGTTTCTGCTGTCCGGTTCGAGAGTGTGACAAATAATATGATTTCATACTAATATTTTTAAATTATAATATATTAACAAATCGAAAATAAATTTTTCTCAAAAGTCCATCTATTCAAATTCTCCTAGTGATATGCAACCCAAATTGACCATGCTACTCTCGGGACAAGTACATACCAATAATAGTTATGGGCTTAGACACCTAATCCAATAGTCTCCTACTTGTATAAGATAATAACTATTATTGAAAGTACTACTCCACAACCAGATTAGCAATCGTAGCTCATAAAAACCGTTGTCGAAGTCTGACCTAGTCAATGATGTGTCCATTATATAAGGGATCATATATTCCTCTATTCTAGATATCATATGGACTGAGACATGGATTATAATCATTCTCTCTGTCCATCTGTTGTTTCCGATTTCCAATTTATGACGACCGACTAATTGAAAAAATCAAATCAGTTCAGGCTTGGCTAAGCACTTAGGGGTGTCGTCACTAAATCATCGAGGGGCCCACAGACATCACTTTGATCCACGTGGGGTAAAAGGAACGGATAAACTTTGACTCAATTGCTTGCTTGTACTTACTGATTAAATCACAAACAACAATATGTTTTATAACACCAAGTTACCAATGCGTTTACATATGTCAATGTGCAACCGACTCGCAACTACAACTCTCATGTTTCCGTTTCAAGAATATAAGATCTTATCGTATCACAATCATTCGTGATAAAATCCATGAAGAGATTCATATGAGCATGTTGAATCCAATACTCGAATCTTATTCCAGGAGTACTCATAAACACTGCAGCTATGTCTAAAACACCTAGACAAACTACAGGCCCATTCATGACAGTCTTGCCTCAATACCTACATCCAAAGTATGGTTGAATATGGATGATTTTAATATCCTAGTTATTCGGGAAGTCAAAACATGCAAAGTGAAACACAATAATAATACTAACCGTATATGGCCCCAAAACTTTCGAATGCCACATTGATTACTCATTATTCATTGTATAATGTTTCGAACTATTAACTTAATACTTGAATTAAAACAATAGCTATGCCATGCTCCAAGCATGCACACTATGTTTCTCTATGGTCCTAAATTTGTGAAATAGATCAATTGAAATCATTTCAATTATGCTCATTTCACAATTCCAAATCCTTATTGCAAGTGTAAGAATTCCAAATTCTTGTCAATGCTAGAAAGTGTTAGATTCTAAATTATCATGCAATGATTCTTTTGTAATGTCTAGGTTCCAAAAGTCACAGAGACTTGTCCAATGATATTACAAAATATTCATTTGGAGATTGTTACAAAATAATTCTATGGAAATGAAGTCTCAAATTCAAAGTACATTCGTTTGAACACCCTTCTTGCTCAAAAGTTTCAAACTTTCTCATCTATTCCTCAACTCCCTATATGGAAACATTCCATTTCTGCCATACAACAACTCATTATTAACAAAATCTTGTCTATTCATAATAATGTAAATATGGTCCATCCATTACTATACTTCCAACCGTCCTTAAGCGGTCAATCTTTGGCGAACCTTAGATTATCCTTAAATGTTGTTTAACCACTTTAGTCATATCCGATTCTATTCCTTTTCCTTCTTAATGCCCTAGGCATTTGGAAAATTAGAACACAAGAATATTATAGCATATGCAATTGATCCTGTACCCAAAGCATATGTGATGCAATTTATAATGTCTAACATAGAGACATGATACTAGACCACTCTTTTGCTATAATATTTCTATTTACCATGCTCTCACAACTCAAATTATGAAGAGGGATGCCGTAATCATAATCGAATTTGAGAACACAATTAACATTTTCATATAGAATTTACTTATGTCGAATCTTTTCAACACAAAATTCAAATATGTCCTTTACTAAATTTGATTAAAACCTTAATCTAAGATTTTAGAATTGAAATGAAGTATGAATTTCTCTCAATTATTTATAGCAAAACAACATTTTTAAACCATGCAACTTTATGAATTGAAACTTTTGTTATCTATAATTAACATTCCTAACTTGCAACACTTACCATAATAATTATGCTCCCACTATCATAATAATTATTAACTTAGCATTATAACACTTATGCTCCTACTAGCTTTGACATGTACCCAGAAATCAACTGGACTTCTAGAAATCAATACTTATTGACTTTTATTACCAAAGTTCAGATTTCTGATATGAGATGCTTCGATGACACTTTATCTAGGCTTCTCAAACTCATACCACTTTCCTTAGATAGCTCACATGTGTGTCTAAACAATTTTAGAACTTACAACAATAAGTATCAACTGTTTAGTTGTTTTTCCATTTCTCACATTTCAAATTATGAGAAATCATAATTGAATTGGAGAATTCAAATATCACAATTCTATCTCCTTAAAATCTACTTAGTGAAAGCGTTTCCTCATAATCATTATCATGAATTGGATAGAAACCTTGTGACACTTTGATTTTATGGTATATGTGTTCCTATCCATGTGAATTTCTCATAACCATAATCACAAGACATGGTTAGTGACAAATCCAAACCTATATGGACTGAACTTGATCAACCTTAATTACTTGCCACTTGGCAGCACAAGGACCTACCATTGCTTCCAATTAGTTATGAAAACAACTGAGAACTCATAGAACTCAGATGCATAGTCAATTTTAACTAGAATGGACACATAAACAAGTATATGTAAACACGATAGCTTACAAACCTCAAGTCGTGTGGTAGTGTTTAACAATATATTTATTCTTGATTAGTCCTTGAAACTTTTCATGATCTTTAAGACTCCCACTGACCTCTTAAAATATAATATTCTCTTGTCAAGAATCATTCATTGACAAACAAATATTTAGTGCGGGTTCTTATCAAGACAAACACTTGACACAATTGGTCTTAGTTGGTCTTTTTCCTTACCAAGACATCACAACTTATAAATTTTGTAACATTCAGACTTCCAGGTATATTGTTTATTTATTTATTTTGAGGATTATGGAGCAACTCGATGAGTTGGTGCTAAAACTTGTCAAATAGAGTCGAGTTATGCCACGTGGGAGTAATAATCTACTCGAGTAGATTATTACTCCCACGTGGCACAACTCGACTCTACTTGACGAGTTGTAGCACCAACTCATCGAGTTGCTCCATAATCTCAAAATAAATAAATAAACAATATAGCTGGAAGTTTGGATGTTACAATTCTCCCCCATTAGAATTAGACTTTTCCCTCAAAGGCATGCTCTGGAAATAAATTTGGGTACTGCTCTCGCATCTTGGATTCCGGCTTCCAAGTCAACTTGGACCCTCTCTGATGTTGCCACTGGACCATAACCAAGGGTACCTCTTTGTTCCTCAGATCCTTCACCTTTCGATCCAAGATCGTAATCGGCCTCTCATTATAATTCAGGCTTGCATCCACCTCAATGTCCTCAATTGGTACCACTTCCATCTCATCGGATACACACTTCCTCAGTTGAGACACATGGAAGGTGTCATGAATCTAACTCAGCTCTATAGGTAGCTCCAGGCAGTTTGATACTTTACCCACTCTGGCCATCACTCTAAAAGGGTCAATGTACCGGGGCCCCAATTTGCCCCGATTCCTGAATCGTATCACCACTTTCCAAGGAGATACCTTCAGGAGTACAAAATCTCCGACCTAAAACTCCAGCTCGGATCGTCGCATGTATGTATAACTCTTCTAGTGACTCTGGGCCATCAGTAATCTCTGTCTGACCTCCTGAATCTGCTCAGTCATCTTCAGCACTATCTCAGTACCACCCATCACTCGGTGCCCTACCTCTCCCCAACAAATAGGAGTCTGAAACTTTCTCCCATAAAGAAGCTTAAAGGGAGGCATACCAATACACTAATGATAGTTTTTGTTGTAAGAAAACTCAGCCAATCGCAAATAAGTGTCCTAACTTCCACCAAAATCTATAACACATCCACACAGCATATCCTCAAGTATCTGAATCATCCGCTCGCATTTCCCGTGTGTCTGTAGATGGTAAGCGGTACTGAAGTGTAACCGAGTACCCAACTCCTCATGAAATTTCTTCTAGAACATGGAAGTAAAGCGCACATCACGATCTGACACTATCAAGGTCGGCACTCCATGTCGATATTTAACATCCCTCACATACATCTCTGCCAATCTCTCTACAGAAGAACTCTTACTGATGGCGAGGAAGTGAGCGCTCTTCGTTATTCGGTCCACAATCACCCAAATCGCGTCAACTGCACACGCAGTCCTTGGTAGCCTGGTGATAAATTCCATAAAAATATGTTCCTACTTCCACTAGGGAATCTCCAGAGACTACATTGAACCATATAGATGCTGGTGCTCTGCCTTAACCTGGAGGCAAGTCAAGCACCTCTCAACTACCCAAGCCACATCCCTCTTCATATAGGGCCACCGGTAATCCCTTTTCAGGTACAAATACATCTTACTGGCCCCAGGATGGATTGAGAATCCCGACCTATGTGCCTCCTCCATCAGTATACACCAAGCTCCACCAGTATAGGGTACTCAAATCCACCCTCGGAAAGTCATAAGCCCACGACTGTCTGTCACAAACTTAGACACCTGCCCAATCACCCACTCCCTCTTGTGGTTCTCCGGTCTCACGGCCTCTACCTGGGCCTCTTGAATGGTATCTAAGACTGGAGTCATCACCACCATCCTCATACACACATCTCAGATTGGAGCATTCTCGGCTCAGGGCATCGGCTACCATAATAGCCTTGCCTGGATGATACAGGATCTTGTAGTTATAGTCTTTGACCACATCCAACCATATCCTCTGTCTAATGTTTAGGTTGGGCTGATCCATGGGATACTTCAGGCTCTTTTGATCCGTGTATATGGTACATTGAACCCCGTACATATGTTGGCACCATATCTTGAGGGCGAACATCACAACCCCCAACTCTAGATCTTGGGTGGGATATCTCGTCTCATGAGGCTTCAACTGCCTCGATGTGTATGCTATCATGTACCCCCTCTACATCAGCACAACACCCACCCCTAATATAGATGCATCGTAGTATATTACAAAGTCCTCCACTCCCTCGGGAAGGGATAACATCAGGGATTTGCATAATCTCTAGCGAAGTGTCTCAAATGAGGCCTGCTGCTCGGGACCGCTAATAAAAGTAACACCTTTCTGGGTCAACCTGGTGAGGGGGGCAGCAATCTTGGAGAAATCTTTGATAAATCTCTGATAGTAAGCGGTGAATCCCAGAAAACTCCTAATCTCGGATAGGGATCTTGACACCTCCCATCGCATAACTACCTAAATCTTGGCTGGGTCGACCAATATCCCATCCTAATTAACGAGATGTTGTCAATTTAAAAGCGCCTTTTGTCTCAATAACAGAATCACAAAATGTTAAAATGTCAAATCATCAAATCTCATATCCAAAAAAACTGCATATATATCAAATCCAGGATTCTATAAAAACAAATCTCTAATGCAAGTGTGCATACAATCAAGTTGGTGCATTCCTGCGATCCTAAGAAGTACCTTAAACACATAACGCATAACACGGTAAGCACGAAGCTTAGTGAGTTCCCCAAAATACCATACACATGACATTAGCCACTCAAGGCTAACTCAAGACGACCCTCTGGTCAATGTGTTCTAGTGGATACCCTCCGGTCCCATAACTCGGGTGGACCCTCCGACACTAACTCAATAAGTTCATAAAAAAACATAAACCACAAGGACAAAATGCATGGTATCACAATACATAGATAAGCACATAAGACATCTCAGTCACACAAAGATACCACTTATGGTATGTATAGTGAGAATACTCACCTCGTAATCTAGCAAGTAAAAGTATCGTACTCGGAAATCTGAAACTATCCTTCACTTAATACATAGGATAATCATCTCTAATTAATATTCTATTCATACTCAAATACACCAAGGGTTGTTCTCTCTTTCTCTCAACTTCTTGGAATGGATAAAAGACCATTTCACCCCTCTATGGTCTCCCTTATTCATGTCGACCAAACCCTAAAGTCATCAGAAGTCAAACTCAAGTCAACAGTTCATGTTTGACCTGACTCACCGAGTGCACTTATGTGACTCGTTGAGTCCACTCGTTCCTCAGAAGTCTTTGTAAAGGTCCACCTCATCGAGTTAACCCCCTAATGAAGAGTCTTGAGCATTCTAACACTCATAAAGTGTGCATGCAACCCTAAATACCTTCGATCTACGTTTTCTCTATTATACATGCAAACTTGAACTTTCAAAGGTATTACCCTTACTAGCTTACAAAACTTTGATACTTGGGTAATAAAAAAAGTTAGATGACATACCTTTTGTTGTAGTTGGAAGCCGTGGACCTTTAAGAACTTAGTGACCCAAGTGTTGCACCTAAAATAGAATAACACAACACTACCAAAAATGGAGGAACTTGAGAGGTCACTTGCACTCATAAAATTGGCTAGCCCTCTTGTGTTTCCACTAGTCACTATTTAGTGCTCACTTAAGTGTCAATTTCATGAGCTAGAGGGGTTTTTAGATACTGTGGCAAACTAGGGTTACATCATGTAAGCCCTATTTACATTCCATATCCCTCATGCTCCTAGGGTTAAAACCTCCATGGAGTATCCCTGGGTTACCACAGGGGTTTAGCCCAACATGAAGAACTATGGATCATCAACCCACTTTATATGAATGAATGATTTACCAAATCAACCCCTTTTATTTAATTAGTCTCTTTTGATCACAAAATTAATTCCAAATTAATTCTTGATCAATACTAATTAAATAATATGATTTTGTATTAATATATTAGAACTTATAATTTATTAATAAACTATAAATAACCTATTCTCAATTATCCATCCTTCAGATTGTTCCGGTGTCATGCAACCCAAGTAGATCATGCTACTCTCGGGACAAGTACATACCAATAATAGTTATGGGCTTAGACACCTAATCCAACAGTCTCTCACTTGGATAAGTCTAATAACTATTATTGCAAGCATGACTCCAAACCGACTAGCAATCATAGCTCTTAAAAGTTGTTGTCGAACTTTGACCTAGTCAATAATACGTCTATTACATATGGGATCATATATTCCTCCATTCTAGATATCATATGGACTGAGACATGGATTATAGTCATTCCCTCTGTCCATCTGTTGTTTCCCGATTTCCAATTTATGACGACTGACTAATTCAATAAATCAAATCAGTCCAGGCCTGCTGTCATCAATAAATCATCGAGGGGCCCACATATATTGCTTTTATCCATATGGGGTAAAAGGAATGGATAAACTTTGACTCAAATGCTCGCTCGTACTTACTCATCAAATTACACACAATGGTAGGTTTTATAACAAACCAAGTTACTGGTGCGTTTACATATGTCGATGTGCAACCGACTTGTAACTACAACTCACATGTCTTCGTTTCAAGAATATAAGATATCGTTGTCACATGATCAATCGTGATAAAATACACGAAGTGATTCAAATGATTGTGGTTTGAATCCAATATTCGAATCTTATTCCAGGAGTACTCATGAACACTGCAGCCACATTGTCCTAGACAAACTACATACCCATTCATGACAGTCTTGCCTCAATACCTACTTCCAAAGTATGATCGATCGTGGATGGTTTGAATAACCTAGTTATTTGGGAAGTGAAAACATGCAAAGTGAAACACAACAATAATCAAATCCAATATGGTCTCAAAACTTATGAATATAAATAAAACACCTTTTATTTAATCACCATATTAATTACCCATTATTCATTATATAATGTTTCGATTTATTAACCTAATACTTGAATCAAAACAATAGCTTATACATGCTCCAAGCATGCACACTATGTTTTTCTATGGTACCGACTTTATGAAATAGATCAATTGAAAACATCCAATGATGCTCATTTCATAATTCCAAATCCTTATTGCAATTCTTGTCACAACTAGAAAGTGTTAGATTCTAGACTTATCATGCAATGATTCTTTTGTAATGTCAAGGTGCCAAAAGTCACAGAGACTTGACCAATGATATTACAAAATATTCCTTATGGAGATTGTTATAAGACAATTCCATGGAAATGAAGTCTCAAATTCAAAGTACATTCATTTGAACATTCTTCTTGCATGAAAGTTTGTAACCTTTTCATTTATTCTTCAACTCACAATATGGAAACATTCCATATTCCCATTTTGACTATCACTTCTGAACAAGAGTTGCCTCTCTTCAAAATATGTTAATATGGTCCATCCATTTTTATACTACCAACTATCCTTAAGCAACCAATTACTAGCGAACCTTAGATTGTCTTTAACAGTTGTTTAACCACTTTATTCAAATCTGGTTCTATTCATTTTTCCCTCTTAATGCCCTAGGAATATGCAATCGATCCTATACCCGAAGCATATGGGATACGATTCATAATTTCTAACATAAAGACATGATACTTAATCATTCTTTTGCTATAATATTTCTTTTTTTCATGTTCTTAAAATTTAGATTATGAAGATGGATGCCGTAATCATAACCAATTTTTTAGAATGCAATTAACCTTTCCATATATAGAATTTCCTTATGTTGAACCATTCCAACATAACATTCATATATACATAGTTTACTAAAATTGATTAAAATCTCAATCTAAGCTTTTAGATTTGAAATGAAGTATGGATTCCTCTCCTTTAATTATAGCAAAACAATTTTTCAAACCCTGTGACTTTGCGACTTGAAACTTTTGTTTTCTATAATTATCATTGCCAACTTGCAACACTTTCCATAATAATTCTGCTCCCACTAGCATAATAATTATTATCTTACTAGCATAACACTTATGTTCCCACTAGTTTTGACATGTACCCAAAAATCAGCGAGACTTCTAGAAATCAATATTTATTGACTTTCTTACCAAAGTTCAAATTTCTGATACAAGATGCTTCGATACGACTTTATCTAGTCTTCTCAAAATCATACATCTTTCCTTAGATAGCTCACATGTGTGTCTAAACAATTTCAGGATTTACAACCATGAATATGTAATGTTTAGACCCTTTTCTATTTCTCACAATTTAAATTATGAAACGGGATGACATAATCATAATTGAATTTGAGAATGATAATATCACAATTCTATCTCCTTAAAATCTACTTAGTGAAAGTGTTTCCTCACTATCATTTTCATGAGTCAGAGAGAAACCTTCTGACACTTATATTTTATGGTGTATGTGTTCCTATCTATGTGAATTTGTCATAACCATAATCACAAGACAAGGTTAGTGAAAAATCCATACTCATATCGACTCAACTTGTTCAAACTTATTTTATTGCCACGTGGTAGCACAAGGGCCTACCATTTCTTCCTAGGTTGTTGTGCAAACAACTGAGAACTCATAGAACTCATACGCATAGCCAACTTTACCGGAATGGGCATAGAAACAAGAATATGTCAACACGATAGGTTATAAACATCAAGGTGTGTGCTAGTGATAAACAAAAGGTTTATTCTAGATTAGTTCTTGAAACTTGTCAAGATTCTTAAGACTCCCACTGACCCCTTGACATATAAGACTCTCTTGTCAAGAACCATTCCTTTACAAACAAATATTCAATATAGTTAGTGCGGATTCTTATCGAGAAAAACACTTCACATAATTTGGTCTTAGTTGGTCTTTGTTTTAATCAATACATCACAACTTACCAATTTCAAATGTACAAGAGTAAAAAAGATTTACTCTACATCTGATAAGTGTTATAAACCTTTCTTAAGAATATGCTACTCAAGGTTACAATCTTGGAGCATGAATCTAAGACTTGTTTTGGGAACAAAGTATGACTCGTTTTCTTGACTTAACCATTTCAACAATTCATGATTCCTCTTCTTAGCCATACTAGTGCACTAAGGTATCCTTAGAGGATCAATTGTGATATGGTTTTCCATAACCATTAAGAAGATCATAAAACACGATACTAAAGTACTCTCCCATCCTTTCAGATTGGAGAAATTTTTTATCTTTCTACCTTATTTGATTATTATCATTCATTCTTCCATACATTGAACCTTTTCCAATGTTTCAGAATTATACTCAAACTTGTAAGCATAACCATGTTTACTAAACTTTAGTATATCATGACGAATAGTCTTTTCGATCTTTGTGGTGAAACTTGACCAGTGCACACCCAGTGTACCGAATCCTTTAGTCCTTTACTTGACTCACGTATACATGTGACCAAGGAATCGGTCTTAATTTGCCAAAGATGAAAATTCTCATTCATCATACAATACAACTTCATGATTCCAAGTTTTTGTCCAACTGAAACTTTGGTGATGAGAGTCTTTCCTTATTTGGTAAATTTTGACGCTAACACAAACGAAAGAATCAAATCCATATTGCCAAAATTAGAAACATATAAACACCAATTTTCACAAATGTCATGGCAAGGATATATAATAAAATAAAAGAAAATTTTATTTATTTATAAAATGCGGAAAAAAAAACTTTTCCTTACAATCCAATTACAAATGAAAACTATGTTATTACATATTTCCTAGCAATCTATCATAACTCCTAAGCAGCAACTCAAAAATCCGATCTTCGAACCATGTGATTGAATCCATATTCACGGTCAGATTCAACATACTCTTCCTTTAAGCTTCCATCCCTTTGCATGATCCTACAAAACATCAAAATACAACCTTGTCATATCATGCATTAATAATCAACAATTAAGAACTTAATAGAGTTAGGCAGTAGACTTTCCTGAAGCAGAATCAAAATTTTCAATTCTACCTTTTCTCAGATCTTTCAGGTAGTCAGGGCAGCTACGCAACCAATGCCCCTTTTCTTGGCAGTAGAAACATATAGAATCTTTGGGAATAGTACATGGGATAATCTTAGACTTAGCCTTTCTCTTTCCCTTGAAAAGAGAAGTCTTTTCTGGACTTCCAATGTTTCCATTGTCAATGTCCATGGAAGTTTGGGGAGTAGATCTTCCAATCAAATTTGCTTTTCCAGTGCACCAAATCATTGTTGATTCAGTAGAAACAAGCAAATAGGTAAGATCAATAAGGGTCATGTCGTGGTCTCTCACATAGTAGTCCTTAATGAACTCGCTATATGACTTAGGAAGTAATTGAACATCCGTGTCAACCGCCAATTTCCTAGAGACAATGACACCTAGTTCTCTCACTCTGTCAATATGTCACTTCATCTCCAAGATGTGAGTATACATAGGCTTTCCATCTTAATGTTTCATTGCAAGTAGGGCTTGAGTGACCTTGAATTTTTCAAGTCTTTGAACTTGTGGGTTGGGGAGAATTATTGGAGGAGGTGGAGGAAGTGAAGTATCACTTCAACGATCCAACCGCGGGACATCATCTTCAAGAGGAAAGCTTGTTCCAAAGGATTTGGGAAGACTACAATTGTCTGAACCAAACATCTACAATGGGAGAAATTCAAGTTAGTTGCTTTAAGTACTTAATATAACACCCAAGTGAAATATTAAGGCTAGAACCAAACACAATATTTACAATTTGGAAGAGGGATGTCGTAATCCAAACTGCAAAATATTTAAAGGTAGGTAAATGATGATTTACCAATTTCCACCACAAAATGAGAAAAAGAATTTTAGGTTTTAAGTGAATTGAAACTCCTAGACCCTTTGAGTTTCATTGAACAATTCAATGGCATGTTTAAATCTCGAGTTTTCCCTTAAAGTTTGTGACTGGGATGTGGAGGATCACAAACAAGGTGTGAATAACCATGCAAATTTGCTTGGTACACCCAATGTTACAACTACCTAATCAATGTGCTGGTTAACCACACACACTCCATTGATCTATGATTAATATCAAGCTAACCTTTGTCATGCACTGTCAGTCCAAATTAGTGTGTTAGTTAACCACACACACTCCACTAACGACTTAACAAGGTAAAAAGTGCAATTTCATTGGTTAGCACCACATTCACATTTCCTAAGTAACTAATATTCGAGAATTTATATGTGTTTAGTTACTTTATATTTATCAATTTTCTTTTAATGAAGGGAGAATTAGAGTCCTATCCTACCCGTTCGGCTAACAACCCTCCACCAGTCGAGGAAGCGGTGGGTGAGAGTGGACACCCATTAAACTGCCATTTTATAGGCAGTAACCTTATACCCCCTTATAGACTGGCTTTGTGAATGAGCCCTACTAACGGTAAGATTGAATTTACTCTTATATATATATATATATATATATATATATATATATATATATATATATATATATATATATATATATATATATATATATTAAACCTATAATATTATAATAGTATAAGGATTAAATTTTAAACTTTTAAAATTCTATGGTTTAGAACTAAATGCTTCAAAAGTTAGACTTTTACTTTTATAAATTCCAAAACTTGAGGGAAAGTTTTGTAACATTCAAAGCTTTTAGAATCAATAACTTATGAGCTTAATAAAGATTTTATGAAAAGACTCTTGATATTCCATAACTTGAGGACAAGTTATAGAGTTCATAAAAAACATTTATGAGAAAAAGACTCTTCAAGTTCATAACCTATGACTTTAATGATTTCTGTAAAAGAAATTTTTTCATTTTCCATAACTTGAGGACAAGTTATGGAATTCATCAAAATCATTTGGATTAAAATGCTAACAAGGAAATCAAACAATTTGTCTATGATCTAGATTAAACTCATAAGAACAGAACAACTCAAATAAAACAAATTTCATGTAATTTTCCTAACTATATAAAATAATACAAAACATGAAACTTTGACAATTATCTTTTAAATTGGATAATCATGATCATTACCACATCAAAAACAGGTTTATAAGTTCAAAAACAACTTAGTGTAATGATCCTAGTCCAATTCTAGCCAAAAACATCGAAAAAATGCGTTATGGAGCACCAACTCGTCGAGTGTAGGAGCTGACATGGCGATTTGGATGATTTTGTGCTTAAACTCGGCGAGTCCACTGTCCAAAACAACAGAAAATCGATTTTTCAAGCTTAAACAACAAGTAGCATCAAGTATAATTGAAAACAAGCTTACGCTCTGATACCATTGAAGGGTTTGATCATTCTAACACTCTTAAGGTGTGAATGCAACCCTAAATACGTTAGATCTATGTTTTCTCTATTATACATGCAAACTTGAACTTTCCAAGGTATTACCCTAACTAGCATACAAAACGTTGATACTTGGGTAATAAAACAAGTTAGATGACATAACTTTTGTTGTAGTTGGAAGACATGGACCTTTAAGAACTTAGTGCACCAAGTGTTGCACCTCAAATGAAAACACACAACACCACCAAGAATGGAGGAACTTGAGAGGAGGTCACTTGCACTCATAAAATTGGCTAGCCCTCTTGTGTTTCCAGTAGTCACTCCTTGGTGCTCACTTAAGTGCCAATTTCATGAGCTAGAGTGGTTCATATATACTGTGGCAAACTAGGGTTACATCATATAAGCCCTAATGACTTTCCATATCCCTCACGCTCCATGGGTTAAAACCTCCATGGAGTATCCATGGGTTATCACATGGGTTTAGCCCAACATGAAGAACTATGGATTATAAGCCCACTGTATAATAATGAATGGTTTACCAAATCAACCCCTTTTATTTAATTAGTCTCTTTTGATCACAAAATTAATTCCAAATTAAGTCTTGATTAATACTAATTAAATCATATGAATTAATATTTATATATTAGAACTTATAATATATTAATAAACCATAAATAACCTCTTCTCAATTATCCATCCTTCAGATTGTTGCGGTTCCATGCAACCTAAATGGACCATGCTACTCTCGGGTCAAGTACATACCAATAATAGTTATGGGCTTAGACACCTAATCCAACACCTAACTCGCCAGGCTATAGCATGGCCAGCTCATCGGGACAAAACCCTATCTGAATCTTCGAGTCGACTCATCGACTCAGAGAGTTCATTCAGACCCATGCCTTAAATAGATGATTTCAAGGCAGTAAATCCTCTCACACTCTAGATCTAAGCTCTCAAGGCTTGCTTATCACATAAATCCACAAGCTTTACGTTCATGCATGGCACTTAGGGCTTGAAATGCCAAAAACATGTTCTATTAAGGGTGTTTCACTCTAGGATCCATTAAGACTAAATAAAGCAGGGATCTTTGGACTCTAAGGACCTCACAAGGTTAAGATCTGATGTCCAGATCTCTATATGTGCTTAAAACACTCAAAGTCCCAATATTAGATTAGAAAAAAAGCCCTAAACTCCAGTAATATTAGATCTACCCAAACTAATGAGAAAAATACAAACTTTATAACTTTTAAAGAAGCTCATGGATGAATATCAACGAATTTAACAACCTCCCTTGTTCCTTGCACAAAATCCTTCTCTTCTCTTCCAAATATGCACGAAAATACTCAATATAGCTCACACACTCTCTTTATTAGCTCAAAGGGTGATTAGGGTTTCTCTCAGTGAAGGCAACAGCTAATGAGCCACAAATGAGTCTATAAGTGCCCTTACATAGACCCCAAACCCATGAATTTAGGGGTTAACTCGATGAGCTGGATCTTCAAGAAGACTTTTGAGGAACAAGAGGACTCGACGAGTCACATGAGTGCACTTGGCAAGTCAGGTCAAACTTGGACTATTGACTTAAGTTTGACTTCTGTTTGTGACTCGCATGTTTAAATACCGATTGTGCCCTTCAAGTTTGTGACTGGGATGCCAAGGATGACAAATAAGGTGCGAATAACCATGCAAATTAGCTTGGTACACCCAATGTTACAACCACGTAATCAATGTACAGGTTAACCACACACGCTCCATTGACTTATCATTAACATCAAGCTACCCTTTTCCATGCACTGTCAATCCAGATTAGTGTGTCGGTTAACCACACACGCTCCAAAAACGACTTAACAATGTGCAAAGTTCAATTTCATGGGTTAGCACCAAATTCACATTTTTCCTAAAGTAAGTAAGATTGGGAATTTAATAAATGTTTAGTTACTTTATAATTATCATTATACTTATAATGAGAATTAATGTACTATCTTACCCGTTCGTCTAACGACCCTCCACTAGTCAAGGAAGCGATGGGTGAGAGTGGATACCCATTAAACAACCATTTTATAGGCAATGACCTTATACCCCCCTCCTTATAGACCGGCTTCGTGAATGAGGCCTACTAACGGTAAGACTGACTTTACTCTTATACATATATATACATATTAAACATATAAAATTATAATAGTATAAGGGTTGAATTTTAAACTATTAAAATTCTAGGGTTTGGAATTAAATGTTTCAAAAGTTATACTTTTACCTATACAAATTCCAAAACTTGAGGGAAAGTTTTGAACTATTCATTTGTATCCATAACTTATGAGTTTTATATAGGTTTATGAAAAAACTCTTGAATTTCCATAACTTTAGGACAAGTTATGGAGTTCATAAAAACATTTATGTAAAAGACTCTTGAACTTCCATAACTTGAGGGCAAGTTATGGAAGACATAAAACCATTTAAGATGGCATTTAAAAATGAGACCTTTAATTTTCCATAACTTGAGGACAAGTTATGGATTTCTACAAAAACAATTAGATAAAAAATTCCAACTAACAAAATCAAACAATTTGCTTATGATCTAACTAAACTCATAAGTTAAGATAATTCATATCAAACAAGTTTCAAGAAATTAGCCTAATCATATAAACTAATACAAATCATGAATCTTTGTCAATTATCTTTTATTTGGATGAGAATCATCATCACTATATCAACAAAATCAGATTTTATGAACTAAAACATTTTGTGGTAATGATTCGAATCCAAAAGAGGCCAAAAAATTTGAAAAACTGTTGTCTGGACAGCCAACTTGTCGGGCCCATCTATGCACTCGTCGAGTTCAAGCTTGGACTCATTGAGTAGGGTAGTCAGACAACATTTCAGCTTTGAAAAAAAACACATTCTGCATTAAATATAATAGAAAAGCACCCATGTCTCTGATACCACTGTTGGGTTTTGGTATACTACAACATCCTATGGTGCACATACAACACTAAATGATTTGGATCTATGTTTTCTCTAATTATACATGCAATATTGATTCCAAAGCATTAAGCCTACAACTAGCATACAAATTACATAAACAACAAAAAATACTAGTTGGGAGTTTACCTCTTTATGTATCTTGTAGAACTTGTTGTGTTTTGCCTTTAAGAACTTTGCACCAATAATATGAATGCCTCAAATGGAATCACAACACACCTATGACAAAAGATGACTTTTGAGAGAATTTCTTGCACTCAAAATCAGTTATGGAACTCCAAGAATCACTAGTGTATGTAGTAGCCAATTTTGGATGCTAAGGGGCTTCTTATATAGTGAGGCAAGATTAGGGTTACACCATGTAAACCCTAATGGGCATGTCCTTCCATATTCCTTAGGATCCATGGGTTTAAACCCCCATGGATCATCCATGGGTTGTCACATTTGCTTAACCCAACCTAAAGAATCATGGATCATTGGCCCACACCATAAGAATGAATGATTTACCAAATCAATCCCCATCTATTTAATTAGTCTCTTTTGATCACAAAAATAATTCCAAATTAATTCTTGATCAATACTAATTAAATAATATGATTTCATATTAAAATACTAGAACTTATAATGTATTAACAAATTATAAATAACCTTTTCTCAAAAGTACATCCTATCCAATTGTCCTAGTGATATGCAACGCAAATGGACAATGCTACTCTCGGGTCAAGTACATACTAATTATAATTATGGGCTTAGAAACCTAATCCAACAGTACTTACTTGGAAAGGTGTTAAAAAGATTCAGCATGATGGATTCCAAGAAAGGTGACCTACCGATCTAGGGCAATGCCAAATTGAGTAAAACTCAGAGTCCGAGTATAGAGGCTGAGATAGATGAGATGAGTCGAATACCATATGCTTCTGTGGTTGGTTCGATCATGTGTGTTGTGACTTGTACTCGCACTGATGTAGCCTTTGATTTGAGCATGGTTAGCAGATATCAAGGGAATCCTGGCAAGGCTCACTGGATTTCGGTAAATAATATTCTCATGTACATGCAGAGGACTAAGGATTGGGTCCTTACCCTCAGTGGGAGTGATGACTTGAGAGTGTTGGCATATAGTAACGCCAACTTTCAGATTGACAGAGATAATTTCCGCTCCCAGTCGACCTAAGTATTTACCCTGAATGGAGGATCAATAACTTGGAAAAGTTCCAAGCAGGAGACAGTAGCTGATTCAATGTGCGAATCAGAGTACATAGCAACGAGCGAGGCAGCGAAGGAGGCGATATGGCTGAAGAACTTCATCGGAGACCTTGGGGTTGTACCAGCTATAAAAGAGCCTATAGATATTTTCTGTGACAGAGAGAGTGTAGTTGCCTTAACCAAGGAACCAAGGGATTATCGAAGATCCAGGCAAATCGACAGTATATATCACTTCATAAGACATCGGATAGAAGAATGACTCCTCGTGTCAAAGAGGGTATTGTTAGATGAGAACCCAACAGATCCACTCACGAAGGGACTGAGTAGGGTTAAGCATTTACAACATGCAAGGCACATTGGACTGATGGATGATATAAGTTTTAATGATTAGATAGTTGTTTTGAAACTTGTAATAGATAAACTATAATTGACATTTAATGCTTAAATAAACAGTGCTTTTTATTTACTAGTATGGTCCTGTCTTATGTCAATTGTTTACTATTGCTTCATTTTTCTTGTTTTGACTTCCAGAATAACTATATTATATTATTCAAACTATCAACAGTCGATCATATGCTGGAATTAAGTATTGAGGCAAGATTGTCATGAATCTGGCTTGTAGATGTCTGAATGGTTTAGACATAGCGTTCATGAGTGCTCATAATGTCTGAGTATTGGATTAAACCCACACTCACTTGTATCACTTCATGAAATTTATCTCAAGTGATCAGGAGATGATAATATCATATAAGTCTTCAAACCAAAAGATATGAATTGTTGACTATGATTTCGTTGTATATTGATAGTACGGACCCACATCAGTAACTTGATGCTATAAAACGTGCCGGTGTATACACTTTAATGAGTCATTAGTACAAGCATATGAGTCGAAGTTTATATGTTCCTTTTAGTGCTTGGAGGATTAAAAATGATATCTTGGGCCCCTCGATGATTTTTTTTGACTTATGTGTCGGGCCCGGTCTGAACTAAACTGATGTTTTCAATTAAGTTCTATGTCAAACAAATCAGAAATCAAGAAAAAAACTGCTAGACAATAAGTATGACGTTGTTCCATGTATTTTTTTGGCAGATATCTTAAGAACAGAGGACTATATGATCACTTATCTAAAATGGTACATCTAAGTTCGACAAAGGCTTTTAAGAGCTATGATTGCTAGTCGGATCCTGAAGTTATACTTACAACTATCGTTATTAGACTTATCCAAGTGGGAGAACGTTGGATAAGTTGTCTAAGTCAATAATTATATTTGGTATGTACTTGACCCTAGAGTAGCATGGTCCATTTGGGTTGCATGGCACCAGAACAATCTTTAGGATGGACTTTTGAGAAGAGCTTATTTATGATTTATTAATATAATGTAAGTTCTAATATATTAATATGAAATAATATAATTAGTACTGATCAATAATTAATTTAAACATCAAAGAGACTAATTACATATATATGGTGTTGATTTTGTAAATAAATGATTCTTGGAAAGTGGGCCAATGATCAATAGTTTTTTAGGTTAGGCTAAACCAATGTAATAACCCATGGATGGTCCATGGAGGTTTAATGTGACAACCCGACATTTCTACATTGTGCAATCGATCCATATATCTATCATTCACTTGAATTTAGCATCTTTTAGTAGAATGTTGGGTCCGCGCGAGTGTTTTTGGCCTAGTATATCATAGATATGGGCCTTTGGAAGGGTTAGGCAGGGCATTGCATCACAAAATCCAACTAATCACACAAAGAGAGGTGTGTGCGGCCGCACACTAGAGTGTGCGGCCAGCCAGCCACACACCCAACCGCAAACCCCCTCCAGCCTCACACTCAACCCTATATATAGTAGAGGACCCCTTTCCATTCACTTTTGGATGCACCTTCTCTCTCTCTCTCTCTCTCTCTCTAGAATCATCATCCAAGAACACTTAGAAGGCCTCCAAAATTTGAAGAACATCATCTTTCAGTTTGTTATAGAGGTAAAACGCTTGAACTTAAGCTTAAAATTGATAGTGTTCTTCGTGTTCTTCACCCCTTGAAGGAGTGCGGCCGCATACCTTCATCAAGTGGCCGCACACACTCAAAACGACCTCTAAAGTGAGGGTATGGCATCTATAATCGATCTAAGACTTAGTTTGCTACTTGAAACCCCTCAAAATCGACACATAGGACTCAAACAAGGAGTGTACGGCCGCACACTCCTGTGTACGGCCGCACACTCCTGTGTATGGCCGAACACACCCTCTGTATGGCCACACACTCCAGTGTGCAGCCTCATACGCAAGTCTGGCTGCATTCCCTAGCTGCACACTCATTTTTATGGCCATACACCCACTCTAATACTCATATTTGGCCTTAATCTTGCATAAATCATTAAGTATGGGACACGGGACACTTAGTCTTGGTGATTTCAAGCCCTTAGGGTGATTTCCCATCATGGTTAGTTATGAAACACCCTAGCTCTAACTCATACATGTGTCACCATATGATTAATAGGGACCACTTGCATTCAGAGCATCCGTTGACACTCAGCACTCATATCAATCGCACTCTCGGACTCTACGTTAAATAGTGAGTCATACCCGTAAATTAACCTTTCAAACGCTTTTAAATGTTTTTATGGGGGGGGGGGGGGGGAATACAAGTTGAGTCAAGCAAGTTTTAGTACTAATCATATGTGATTTATAACTTGTTGTCAAAAGAATTTTCTACATTTTCAATTTACCTTGCCAGTAAAGTTGTTTCAAATATTTATCAAACTCATTTTCATGTTTGATTTTTTTTAAAACTACTTTTCAAAATTTCCAAGACATATTTTATTTTCCAAATCATATCTACACCAAAATATTTATATAAGTAAGGATTGAAGGACTTAGAACTGATAACTGACCTTATTTCATATTCTTATTTGATTGTGGACTTAGGGTATTAGGTTATCTGTCCGATTGTCATTGAATTCTTACTTATATATAATATATTTTTGTGTTGGATATAAAAGCCTTCACTACAGTGCAATATCTTTATGTATCAAAGGCATTCAACTAAACAACTCTATTTAACTATAATAGGTATAGTTAAGGATTACCACCCATTACTACTATTACTATGATGCGCACTATGGTCAGTATAATTACAAGGCTATACGTGCTATAACACTATGCGAAGAGAACACTATACACTATGCTAGGGAAACACTATAAATTATAAGAAGAGACACTATAAACAACATCAAGAGAACACTACTTAGTACACTAAAAGAATACTCTATACTATACAATAGGAAATACTATAATAGAATGTGACGCACTATTTCTCTATACGACCCATCGCTATGAGATCGTCGGGTAACCAGCGCCTCCTGGAGGGAGAGAGATCACTACGTGTATAGATCTATATGAGATCGATTTTTCCCCCATCCCGACTGCTAGATACAGTGCGAGCCTACTAGGCCTAGGGATGACAAAGCACTACTACACTATTTGTGACTTGGAGGGTCAACCACTATACCACTACCACTCAGTATGGTCACATACGAGCTCACATTCAAATCTTAATTAAACACACTAATAATAAGGGTAAAATAGACTTCCCGAGGTGTATATACATTTAATATTATTCGGAGTTTACATTCACTACTACATTTCACTGGCAGTGACGCTGTTGGGGCAAAACTATATTCTTTCTTTATATGAATGAGCTTAAAACTATATTTTCATTACTGATGTTTTCACGAGACAAACTATTACATTTTCAAAGAATCAAACTTACAAATAACCTAGTCTTGGTAGAAGATTACTTTTGCTGGAAAATATGGGATTTTCTAGGGATCAAACTATCTTCAAACTTTGTTAAAAAACCATTATACTATGCGATTTGTAAACACTTTTATACAAGCAATGACACTAAATACTTATGAACTCACCGGCTTTATGCTGATACTCGTTTTCAAAATAACTTGTATTCTCAGGTCAACAATAAACAGGTACTGATGCAGCTTTTGGGAAGATAGAGCACATATAAGACTCATCTTTTATTTTGATTATACTTTTGGTGTCCATTGTACAAAACACGCTTGTATTACAATTACTCTACTAATGAAATGGATGTTGTTGCTTGTCTTTACTATTATGCATTGTTATGATACTACATATGACATCCTCCACCCCAGAACGTATTCTGCCGTTCTCGGTTTTGGGGTGTGACAGATTGCTATCAGAGCATTGTTTATAGTGAATCAAGTATATCAACCCATAAAAGATATATGAACTATAATCACTTTGGGACTAAAACACTCTGACCAAGAATATATACTTTTAAATACTAAAATATTTAACTAAGTATATATATATATATATATATATATATATATATATATATATATATATATATATATATATATACATCCATAAATACAAAGGGTCAGTATCATACTAGAACACAACAAAAGTATTAAGATTGTGAACTGAACAATTAGACTTAGAGACATATTGTCAAATCTGGGTGGATGTATCTTAATCAACTACATCTTCGTAGGAGTGACTAGCATGTGCCTAAGGATGGTTGTGGTGTTGCAACAAGTCTAAACACTTACCGACACTACTACAAGAATAATTGAACAAGAATACTCTACGAGTATTTCATGAGAACTAAAAAGGTCGTAACTAGTAGGGCAATAGTTGCTAAGTGGATACTCTACGGTTACACGTAACTAAGACATTATAGACTTAGAATCTGTGATCTTTGCTTTACTTCATGTTCCTTGTTTGGTTGTGGATTTAGAGTTAGGGTCGCTTATTCGAAGGACTATCTTGTTTCGTTCGCATGTACTTAGTATGCACTATGCAAGTATTGGTCTGACTAATAACGATCCTCTTATAAGTATCTTAGATTAGTATGTCTATTAAATATTATTCCCCTTTTCTCGCATAGATATCATGACCAGATTTCATCATGGTGACCCATACTTTCCAAATCACGACAATGCGGGATGGCTTGAAGAAGAGCCCGATGAGGAACATCAAATCCCTTTGGATGACCACCAAGCAGAAGGCTTCTCGGATGGGTCTAACTCCGAACCCGAAGTCAATAACCTACCCCCTGTGGCCCCGGTCCCAAACCCTAACCCCCGCCAGGCCTTCCAAGGCCCGACGCCTGCATGGGTGGAATGCATAGAAATGTGGGGTGAAGATCAAAATCAACCCATGCCATTTAATGGAGAATGAAGCTTTTATGACATGAGCGAAGGAGGATTAGCGGACAAAGTTTTGCCCATCCTGGTCCGAAGAGTTGCCCACAATGCAATAAAGGCAGGACAGCCCTCCAGTGTACTGCAGAGGTTGATACAAATGGAGGACTGCACTCCCTTTGCACCAGCCGCCTGGAGCATGCTAGGGAAAGGTCCGCAACAGACCACGAGGCCTTGCTTCGGGCATTTTCTGAGACCCGTGTTGAAGTTATAGAGCTCCGAGTTCGTCAGAGGGTCTACGAGCGACACCTCCTCGATATGGAACGCCAACTGGCCGAACTTCGAGTTCTCCCAAGAAACATCCGCCGCCGCCGATAAAAGATGGCTAGCACATCTTTTCTTTTGACATAGGGATAGCCTTTAGCATCTGCGTTTGAATGAAGCACTCGTCTATATAATATTCTCATCTTTCAGTATGCTATGTAGTCATCTAAACTGTCAATCATTTTCCCCTCATATGGTTTGATGTAAGGTCTACCGTTAGGCCATTTTTCCTGAACTTAATTACATCAGTAATACCATTATATTGATAGTTATCTAACCTATTGGGAAAAGTCTATACTCTTATGTCTCCCTACTTGGTATATTACTTTGTTTGACAACTTGTACATGGTGATTTAATTCATGAAACGCTCCTATCATACTCACAATTGTTTCTCACTATTGTCATCATCCTTATAAATTTTCAGCAAAAGATGCCTCCCTGTAAGCGCCCAAACAGAGGCAGACTTGTGACTTAAACTCCTCCACCACCACTTCCTCCACAGTTCGATCTGGTGATGTTTCAAATGGTTGTAACCGCAGCAGTGACTGCAACTCTGGCTCAAATAAATTCCGGTGATGCAAGTGGTGCTGGAATGGGTAGAAATTCTAGACATGGTGAAGATCATTAACGGACACAGGGATGCACCTATAAGGACTTCATGAACTGCAAACAACCTTCTTCAATGGGACCGGAGGAATCCTTGCATTATCTGAGTGGTTCGGAAGAACGGAGGCTGTCTTCGAGATGTGCTCGTGCCCCAAGGAAAGCAAGATTAAATTCGCTGCTTGCACCTTCACCGAAAGGGCCTTGACATGGTGGAATGGCCATGTTAAATCACTCTCCCTGGTAACAACCAACGCCATGGGCTGGGACACACTGAAGGACCTATTGATGAGAAAGTACTGCCCTAGGGGCGAAGTTCAGAAACTCGAAGAGGAACTTTGGAACCTCAAGATGAAAAGGACCGACGTAACAGCTTATACAGCCAGGTTCTGCGACTTGGCAGCTATGTGTCCTAACACGATCCCTTCTGAAAGCAAGAAGATTGAGCGATACATTTGGGGTTTAGTGCCCTGTATCGAGGGAACGTTTTAGCATCACGCCCTACGACCTTTGACAGCGCCAAGGAATTGGCTCAAAGGTTGATTGATCATGAAGTTCCTTCCACCCCATCAACAACCACAATGGTTGCCACTACACCAATCATGTCATCCAATAACAAGAGGAAATGGTGGGACCGGAAGAAGGGAAAGTTAAATCAATCATCCTCCAAAAAACAATAGACAGTGGCTGTCCATGCTGCCACTACTCCTACTGTCCATGCACCATCCAAAACATATGTTGGGAACCTACCCAAGTGCACCAAGTGCTCTTTCCATCATCATGGCCCTTGCCATGAAATGCACTGCACTAACTTCAACCAGAAGGGTCATACCGTCCGGTTTTACAGGTCTCAACCCAAACCCATCAGTCAAGTTCCCAGTACCGGAATGAGCCAAGCCTGCTATCGCTATGGAGAGATCAGACACTTCAAAAGAAACTGCCCGAAAGCTGGGACTATGGGAGGCATAGGAAGACTACATGCTATTGGTCATAATGAAGCAGTAGCAGACCCCACAGTAGTCACGGGTACGTTCCTTCTCGATAACGCTTATGCTTGTATCCTCTTCGATAGTGGAGCAGAAAGAAGTTTCGTAAACCAAAACTTTAAACACTTACTTAAACAATCCTCACAACCGTTAAAAGAAAACTTCATCGTAGAGATGGCTAACATAAAGATAGAAAGTTCTAAGGAAATCTACATAAGTTGTACTCTCACGCTAGATAATCATTCATTTCCAATCGACCTCATACCAGTATCGATCAAGAGTTTCAATGTCATCGTAGGCATGGACTGGTTGAGTCTCTATCACACCTATATCCTATGATTCGACAAAGCCATCCGTCTAAATCTACCGAATAACAAAACTCTGTTAATCTATGGACTCAGTACGAGTCTTCGTATCATGTCCAGTATTCAAGCCCAGAAGTACTTGCGTAAAGAATATCGCGCATTCCTTGCACACATTGTCGACACGAGCCAAAAAACAAAAGATCTAAAAGACTTCACTGTAGTATGCGACTTTCCTGACATCTTCCCAGAGGAGTTACCAGGTTTACCTCCGCAACGCCAAGTCGAGTTCAGGATCGACTTAATTCCAGGAGCTACCCCTGTGGCCAAATCGCCCTATCATCTAACGCTTGCTGAGATGCAAGAACTGTGCGGTCAACTTAACGAGCTTCTCAGCAGTGGCTTTATAAGACCGAGTTTCTCACCCTGGGGAGCGCCGATCTTGTTCATAAAGAAGAAAGACGGATCGTTCCATATGTGCATCGATTACAGAGAACTCAACAAACTGACGGTTAAAAATCGTTACCCTCTTCCTCGTATAGACGATCTCTTTGATCAACTGCAAGGGGCGAGTTACTTCTCCAAGATTGATCTCAGGTCCGAATACCATTAGTTGCGAGTGCTAGAGGAGGATATTCCGAAAACAGCCTTCCGAACTCTCTACGGGCACTACGAATTCGTAGTGATGCTGTTTGAAATGACCAACGTGCCCGCGGTATTCATGGACTTAATGAATAGGGTGTGCCGTCCATACGTAGATCAGTTCTTCATCGTCTTCATTAATGACATACTGGTTTACTCTCGGAGTCAGGAGGAACATAGAGAGCACCTACAACGAGTTCTGGAAACCCTACGAGCGGAGAAGCTGTACATTGGATCCGAAGAGTCGAATTCTTAGGACACGTGGTTAGCGAAGAAGGAATCCACGTGGACCCATCTAAGATTAAATCTATTGAGAACTGGTCAGCACCAAAGACACCTACATAAATTCATCAATTTCTAGGCCTCGCTGTCTATTACCGCAGGTTCATTCAGAACTTCTCTCGGATCACGAAACCCCTTACAACATTGACTCTATAAAAACGTAGCCTTAAACTGGGGAGAGAAACAGGAGAAGGCATTTCAAACCCTAAAACGAGCCTTATGCACCGCACCGATACTATCACTTCCCGAGGGGACAAATGATTTTGTGGTTTACTGTGATGCATCCAATCAGGGGCTCGGTTGTGTTCTGATGCAACGAGGTAAGGTCATCGCCTATGCTTCAAGACATCTAAAGACACACGAGGTCAACTACACCACACACGATCTCGAATTAGGAGCGGTTGTGTTTGCCCTAAAGATCTGGAGGCACTACCTGTATGGTATGAAGAGCACGATATACACCGATCATAAAAAGCCTCCAACACATACTCAACCAGAATGAGCTCAATACGAGACAACGATGGTGGGTCGAACTACTCAATGATTACGAATGGGAAATTTGTTATCACCTAGGTAAAGCCAATGTAGTAGCAGACGCCCTAAGTCGGAAAGAATATTCTAGTCGAAGATCCATATCATTGACATTGAATATCCATTCTCACTTATCCGCACAAATACGAGAAGCCCAGATGGAAGCCCTAAAACCAAAAAATGTGTTGAGTGAAGCCTTGAGGGGAATGGATAAGAATCTTGAGATCAGAGGAGATGGAGTTTATTGTTTCATGGACCGAATTTGGACCCTAAAGTTCGGTGGTTACCAGGAGGTTGTCATAAATGAAGCTCACAAGACCAAGTACTCCATTCACCCATGTTCGGACAAGATGTACCTTGATATCAAGAAGTTATATTAGTGGCCAAACATGAAAGCTGAGATCGCTACCTTCGTGGGAAAGTGTATGACTTGTGCCATACACACCAGCCCGAGGTACCTGAATGGAAGTGGGAGATGATTTCCATGGATTTCATTACCAAATTACCCAAATCTCCGAGTGGGTATGACACCATTTGGGTAATAGTCGACCGATCGATGAAATCCACTCATTTCCTGCCAATCAAAGAAACTTTCAAGATGGAAAGACTCACAAAAATCTACATCCAAGAGATAGTTCGACTGCATGGTGTACCTATATCTATTATCTCCGATAAAGATAGTAGGTTCACTTCGACATTCTGACAGACACTGCAAAGTGTCTTAGGAACAAGGTTGAACAACGAAAGACTCAACTTTGTGGAAGAACCGGTGGAGATTATGGATTGAGAGGTCAAACGAACGAAACAAACCCGCATCCCTACAGTGAAGGTTCGCTAGAACGCCAAACGAGGCCTGCAGTTCACTTAGGAGTGCGAGGATCAAATGAAACTTAAATATCACCATCTTTTTACTGAGTAATTTGTACTAACTTAGCCGCTTCAACTCTAACTTCAGGACAGAATTCCGCTAACGGGGGGAGGATGTGACAACCCCACATTTCTACACTGTGCAATCGATCCATATATCTATCATTCACTTGAATTTAGCATCTTTTAGCAGAATGTTGGGTCCGCGCAAGTGTTTTAGGCCTAGTATATCATAGATATGGGCCTTATGAAGGATTAGGAAGGGGATTTCAACACAAAACCCAGCCAATCACACCAAGAGAGGTGTGTGCGGCCGCACACTAGAGTGTGTGGCCAGCCAGCTGCACACCCAACCGCAAACCCCCTCCAGCCTCACACTCAACCCTATATATAGTAGAGGACCCCTTTCCATTCACTTTTGGCTGCACCTTCTCTCTCTCTCTCTACTTTCTCTCTCTAGAAACATCATCCAAGAACACTTAGTAGGCCTCCAAAACGTGAAGAACATCATCTTTCAGTTTGTTATAGAGGTAAAACACTAGAACCTAAGCTTAAAACTCATAGTGTTCTTCGTTTTCTTCATCCCTTGAAGGAGTGCGGCCGCACACCTTCATCAGGTGGCCGCACACACTCAAAACACCCTCCAAAGTGAGGGTATGGCCTCTATAATCGATCTAAGACTTAGTTTGATACTTGAAACCCCTTAAAATAGACACATAGGACTCAAACAAGGACTGTACGGCCGCACATTCCTATGTACGGCCGCACACACCCTCGGTACGGCCGCACACTCCAGTGTGCAGCCTCACACGCAAGTTTAGCTGCATTCCCTAGCCACACACTCATTTTTATGGCCATATAAACTTGCATAGATCATTAAGTATGGGACACTTAGTCTTGGTGATTTCAAGCCCTTAGGGTGATTCCCCATCATCTTTAGTCATGAAACACCCTAGGTCTTACTCATATCTGTGTCACCATATGATTAATAGGGACCACTTGCGTTCAATGCATCTATTGACACTTAGCACTCAAATGCTTTTAAATGTTTTTATGGAGGGGTGGGGCGGGGGGGGGGGGGATACAAGTTGAATCAAGCAAGTTTTAGTATTAATCATATGTGATTTATAACTTGTTGTCAAAAGAATTTTCTACATTTTCAATTTACCTTGCCAGTAAAGTTGTTTCAAATATTTATCAAATTCATTTTCATGTTCGATTTTTTTTAAAAACTACTTTTCAAAATTTCCAAAACTTATTTTATCTTCCAAATCATATCTACACCAAAATATTTATATAAGTAAGGATTGAAGGACTTAGAACTGATAACTGACCTTATTTCCTGTTCTTGTTTGATTGTGGACATAGGGTATTAGGTTATCTGTCCGACTGTCGTTGAATTCTTACTTATATATCATATATTTTTGTGTTGGATATAAAAGGCTTCACTACAGTGCAATATCTTTACGTATCGAAGGCATTAAACTAAACAACTCTATTTAACTATAATTGGTATAGTTAAGGATTACCACCCATTACTACTATTACTATGATGCGCACTATGGTCAGTATAATTACAAGGCTATACGTGCTATACACTATGCGAGGATAACACTATACACTATACTAGGGAAACACTATACATTATGAGAAGAGACACTATACACAACATCAAGAGAACACTACATAGTACACTAAAAGAATACTCTATACTATATGAGAGGAAATACTATATTAGAATGTGATGTACTATTTCTCTATACGACCCATCGCTATGCGATCGTCGGGTAACCTGCGCCTCATGGAGGGAGAGAGATCACTACGTGTATAGATCTATATGGGATGGATTTTTCCCCCATCCAGACTGCTAGCTACAATCCGAGCCTACTAGGCCCGGGGATGACAAAACACTACTACACTATTTGTGACTTGGATGGTCAACGCTATACCACTACCACTCAGTATGGTTACATAAGACCTCACATTCAAAGCGTAATTAAACACACTAATAATTAAGGGTAAAACAGACTTCCCGAGGGGTATACACATTTAATACTATTCGGAGTTTACATTCACTACTACATTTCACCGGCAGTGATGCTGCTGGGGCAAAACTATATTCTTTCTTTATATGAACGAGCTTAAAACTATATTTTCACTACTGATGTTTTCACGAGAAAAACTATTACATTTTCAAAGAATCAAACTTACAAATAACCTAGTCTTGGTAGAAGACTACTTTTGCTGGAAAATATGGGATTTTCTAGGGATCAAACTATCTTCAAACTTTGTTAAAAACCATTATACTATGCGATTTGTAAACACTTTGATACAAGCAATGACACTAAATACTTATGAACTCACTAGCTTTATGCTGACACTCGTTTTCAAAATAACTTGTATTCTCTGGTCAACAATAAATAGGTACTGATGCAGCTTTTGGGAAGATGGAGCACATATAAGACTCATCTTTTATTTTGATTATACTTTTGGTGTCCATTGTACAGAACACACTTGTATTACAATTACAATACTAATGAAATGGATGTTGTTGCTTGTCTTCACTATTATGCATTATTATGATACTGCACATGACGTCCTCCACCCCAGAACGTATTATGTCGTTCTCGGTTTTGGGGTGTGACATTTAAACCCATGGATCCTAAGGAATATGGAAGGTCATGCGCATTAGGGTTTGCATGGTGTAACCCTAGTTTTGCCACACTATAAAAGAAACCCCTTGGTTACCAAAATCGACACCTAAGTGATATTAGAAGAGTGCTAGCCAATTTTTTGAAGTACGAAATCCTCTCTCAAATCCTCCATTGTTGGTGGTTTAGTGTGAATCATTTAAGGCATCACATTTGGGGTGCTAGGCTCTTGAAGGTCCAAGTGTTCAAGCTACAACAAAAGGTATGTCATTCAACTAGTTGTTTGTTTTGTATATACTCCATAATATGCTAGTTAGGATGAAGCTTTGGAAAAATGAATGTTTGCATGTATACTAGAGAAAATATAGATCCAAAGCATCTAGGTTGCATGTACACCATAGGAGTGTTAGAATGCTCAAAACCCATCATCTTTCGGGTGTGAATTCATTACTAATTGAAGACATTAAGTCACATTCTGTATGGGTTAAATAATTTTAAGGTGAAGGATTTAGTCCTACTGCGCAACTCTTGTCTGAGTCCAACTGTTATAGGGTTGAATCTTTTAATATAAAATTATTTGAGTTATGTTGCATGTGATCGTATTCATGTAGTAGCTAACTGGCACCAATGGGGGTCATTTGGCAGTTGATGGTGGGTGAGGTGTGGATCCTAGGGTAGCCTAGAGAGTATGTAGTGCTCATAATGCACTTTTAGCAAGTGTTTTGAAGTTTCATGGATTAGCTATGTAGGGTCAGCCAGCAAATCAAGGAATGGCTAGCCTTTCTCTAGGAAGTGGTAATAAGGTGTATACATATTCTAGTGTGTGCCATTAGGTTTGTTGTGATGATCCTCTAAGAAAAAGACGAGTAGACGTGGATGGTAGTATGGGTCCGTACTACTGAAAGCATAGGACTCGTACGTGTCTCAAGGATGCTACAAACCCCGAAGGTTTGTATGTCCGTAATGGTTGTGATTATATGTGTATTGTTTCATTTCTGATGCATTTTGGTTCATTTCCAGTATGGAGATCACAAGAGGATCTAGTTCAGGATCTGGATCTAATAGTTACGATAGGCTGGGGTTGACTGTTGATTAGATACGGGAGATAATTATCATGGAGGTTTTTCAGATTTTGCAGGAAGAATTGTTTGGTATCGTGGATCAGATCATTGACAGGCTAATTTCCAAGTTTGAGGAGTAAACTGCAGCTTTGTAGGCTGTGAGGGGTGCTACTGAGATGACTACTATGGGAGATCTTGACGTGGAGACACGACTCGAAAAGAGAAGGAGGGCTTATTCAGCAAGGGACAAGGCGGCTGAGGCTGTTAACATGGGTACCGGTAGTCAAGGGAGCTGTGATATCTGCAGGAAGTGTGGGGGAACCCATGTTTTTCTTGTCACAAGTTCAAATGCTATGCGTGCAGTGAAAGAGGGCATGTATTTTTTGAATACAAGAAGGGACAAATATGTTTCCATTATTACCGACCATGTCATTTCAAACCTGACTTTCCTACGTGGGTAACGGAGGGAGTGCAATCCCCATTGCCCACCGTCCTTTGGGAGGTCAAGGTTGAAGCGCAAGAAATATCTAGTACGAAATTTTGATCCCCGGTTTGATTTGTGAATGGATATCTATTCGTGTAGTACCATGTTAGAATTATTATGCTAGTATCTATGGGTTGTGATGGGCAAGGGTTATGTATTGGAGATTTTGGGGTACCTTACCTGATTGATTTGATCCATATATCCATGGAGGATGTTTACGTGATAGTGGGGATGATTTGACTGAGCATGTTTAGTGCTATGATCGATTGCAATGGTCAGTGTGTGGTAGTTCAAACCCTAAGTGGGGGAACTAGGTATTTTTTCTTGGAGGAGTATCGATATGTTTCAGATTTTGGTGTTGGAAGAATGGCTCATAGGGACCTCTAGTGCAGGTATGCATGATTTTGGTTCAAGATTTGGTCAAGTTAGGGGTCTAGAGTAAGTGGCTATCGGATGTAGGTGTTCAGGAGATACACGAGTTGTCTCCCACCATAAAGTAGTTGGTCAAGAAGCTCGTTGTAGTCATCGATTCCTTTTAGGATGCTAATTAATAGATGAAGAGCAGTTAGGATCACTTAGGTTGAGTAATAATTATTGAGGGATTGGGCAGCTTGTTGTATATATCACTATTTATAGTTTAGAGTGGGAAAATGCCGATTGATAAATCAGTTCAGAAATGGGTATGCTCATCTTCGCGTGGGTTTTCATTCACTAGGTTAAGTGTCAATGTGTTCTCGATCATTGGTCATTTCATTCATCATCAAAGTGGAGATTCATTGGAGGTTTGGGTGGTATCAATTGTAGTTCAACAGATTCATCAACTTATCATCAAGTTCGGCTCGAGTTTGGACGATGTTCTTACTTATTGGGAATCTAGAATTTGGCTCAATGTTGTTCATTTTTCCAGACAGGACATGAGTTCTGCATGGAATCTAACATTCTTGGCATGTTGTGCTAACATAGACAATATTTGGATGGATCCGACTAAAATCTTAGCATAATTTCTTGTTAAACTTCAAATTTTTATTGAGATAGTTACATATTGATGGGGTCTGTTCAGTCTCAACCAAGGTATGGGATCTTGTCTCGATCGTTCATGAGGATGTCTTCTGTTAGTGATCGAGGCTCATCATTTCGTAAGGACTCTGGTATTTCGCCCCTTTTGGATAAGGTATGGGTTCCTTAAGGGTGTGTATTGTGGTAACTTCATTAGATACTGTCGTGAGGGGTGTATGTGGGATATGCAAGATAACAGTGGGGAGCTTTGTTCGAATTATATGCATGGTTCTTAATTGGGTTATAGCCTTTGAATTGGAACAAGAATACGACCATTTATCCCATTCTTGGTGTAACACCGTAAAATTTCAAACAAATTTTTACATTTTAAAAACAATTTAATTCACAATATTATAAAACACATTGTTTCATATATTCAACATAAGTCAAAAATCCCAAGATCATAACATATAAATAAAACTCTGCGTGTGTATGTACTGGTCACTCCGGCACCTTCCTGTAATCCTCACTAGTACCTAAAAAACATAACACAAAACACTGTAAGCACGAAGCTTAGTGAGTTCCCCAAAATACCACATATAACACATATTAGCCACTTAAGGCTATAACTCTTGTGGACCCTTGGGCCCTAACTCTGTGGAACCCCTGGTCCAAGCTCTGTGGACCTTTCGGTCCTAACTATGATATACTCACAACATAAATAACATAAAAATAATGTAGTGCAACACATCACATAGATAGCATACAAGATACTCTATCACATAACTCTGGTTACCTACTCAAGGTAAAGTATAGTGAGAAGACTCACCTCGGATGTCTCGGTAATATCTCGCTCGCGTAAACACTGATCTAGCCTCTGCCTAAACACATAAACGATCATTTCAATTAATAATGGCTGTCCAGGCTAGACTAGATCCTCACATGTCCTCTAAGAAGGCTAAAAGACCATTTTGCCCTTCAAACAGTCCACAAGTCCAATTGTTGACCAAGCCCTAAAAGTCAACAAAAGTCAACAGTCAACCCTTTGACCAGACTCGCCGAGTGCACAATTGTGACTTGGCGAGTTAAGTCATGAACTCAAGTCCTCTAAATCCCTAATGACTCACCGAGTCACTTACCCAACTCAGCGAGTCACCAACTGTGTGATTCATGTGATCCATGCTCAAACTCAAATGACCTTCTGAGGTCGGATCTGTTCCTCTAATCCATAGATCTGACCTTCCCAAGCATGATAATTACGTAATGTTCAGATCTTGATGCTCATGCAAAGGCCCAAAGGCTCTATTTGGAGAAATAATCTCAAATATGACATCCTAAGCTCATGTCTCCTAATATCAATGATAAATATCAAAGTGTTAAGGTCTCTAGACCTCTTTTGATCCAGATCCAAAGCCTCATCACGAGAAGGGACCAAATGCTCACCAAATCAAGCCTCTAAAGGGTCTAGAAAACCCTAACTCCAAAGGTTAACACTAAAACTGAAGAAGGATCGAATCTATACCTCAAATATGAAGTCCCTAGGCTCTGAAATCTACAGAACAACACCTTCTTCTGCTTCTTCTTGCCTTGGTAACCTTCTTCTTGCAAGAACACCAACACAAGGATCAAAAAGGCCTCTCCTCCCTCACAAACGATCTAGCTCTCTTTGGATTTCGCTCAAGGGTCTGGTAGCTGCAACTGAAGGCTATAAGAGCCTTTAAATAGATCCTAAACCCGAGAAATTAGGGTTTCGCTTAACAGCGTGAACTCGCCGAGTCCGGTCACCAATCCGGATAAAAACCCGCGGTCCTACTCGGCGAGTCTAAGCATCAACTCGCCAAGTTCCTCCCCAAACTGGATATAAAAGAATAAAATAATATACTTGGAAACCTGGATGTTACAATTCTCCCCCACTAGAATCAGACTTCATCCTCGAAGTCTCATTCCACAAACAACTCTGGATGCTGCTCACGCATATCTAACTCTGGCTCCTAAGTCAGCTTGGACCCTCTCCGATGTTGCCACTGGACCTGCACCAGGGGCACTTCCATGTTCCTTAGAACCTTGATCTTCCGATCCATAATTGCAACCAGTCTCTCAATGTAGTTTAGGCTCGCATCCACTTGGATATCCTTTAACGGTACCACTGCCGACTCATCGGCCACACACTTCCTCAACTACGATATGTGGAAGGTGTCATGAATCTGACCTAACTCCGCAGGTAGCTCCAACCGCTATGCTACCCTACCTACTCTGGCGATCACCCTGAATGGACCAATATATCGGGGCCCTAACTTGCCCCTCTTCCTGAATCGGATCACTCCTTTCCAAGGAGATACCTTCAGGAGAACGAAGTCACCAACTTCAAACTCGAGCTCCGAGTGATGCCTATCCGCGTAGCTCTTCTGACGACTCTGAGCTATCAGCAAACTTTGCCTAACCTGCTGAATCTGCTCAGTCATCTGAAGCACTATCTATGTGTTGCCCATCACACGTTGCCCGACCTCTCCCCCAACAAATAGGGGTCTGACACCTCCTCCCATATAATAACTCGAAGGGAGGCATACCAATGCTCGAATGATGGCTGTTGTTATATGAAAACTCAGCCAATGGCAGATACGTGTCCCAACATCCCCCGAAGTCCAACACACATGCCCGGAGCATATCCTCGAGCATCTGAATCGTCCGCTCACTCTGACCGTCCGTCTATGGGTGGTATGCGGTACTAAAATGAAGCCTCATACCCAACTCCTCATGGAATTTCTTCCAAAATTTGGAAGTGAAATGCACATCTCGATCTGAAAACAACCGAGACCGGAACTCCATGCCGCGATACCACCTCCCTTACGTACAACTCCACCAGCCTCTTAGCAGAGGAGCTCTCACTGATAGCAAGGAAGTGAGCGCTCTTTGTCAACCGATCAACAATCACCCAAATTGCATCGACGCCTCTCGCTGTCCTCGGTAATTTAGTGATAAAATCAATGGAAATCGGTTCCTACTTCCACTCGTGAATCTCTAATGGTTGCAACTTGCCATGCGGATGCTGATTCTCTGCCTTGACTCTGCAACAGGTTAAGCACCTCTCTACAAACCATGTGACATCCCTCTTCATATAGGGCCACCAATATTCTCTCTTCAGGTCCAAGTACATCTTAGTGGCCCCGGGATGGATCGAGAACCGTGACCTATGCGCTTCCTCCATCAGAATGGTGCGTGCCCCACCCTTAAACGGCACCCAAATCCGACCCTGAAAGGTCAAAAGTCCTCGACTGTCAGCGATAAACTCGGTCACCTGCCCGACTACCCGCTCTCTCTTGCGGTTCTCTGGTCTCCCGGCCTCAACCTGGGCCTCTCAAATGGTGTCCAACACTGGCGTCATTACTGTCAATCTCATGCAAATGTATTGTATCGGAGCACTCTCCGCCCTACAACTCATGGCATCGACTACAACATTAGCCTTTCCGCGGGTGGTACAGGATCTCGTAGTCGTAATCCTTTACCACATCCAACCACCTTCTATGGCGCATATTTAGGTTGGGCTGATCCATCAAGTACTTCAAACTCTTGTGGTCCGTGTATATAGTACACCGGACCCCATATAAATAGTGATGCCAGATCTTGAGGGCGAACACTACAGCCCCCAAATCTAGATCGTGGGTGGGATACCTCATCTCATGAGGCTTCAGCTGCCTCGATGCGTATGGGATCACATGTCCTCTCTGCATCAGCACCGCACCCAATCCCGATATCGACGCATCACAATACACCACAAAATCCTCCATCCCCTCTGGAAGGGGTAACACCTGAGCTTCGCATAACCTCTAGCGAAGAGTCTCTAATGAGTTCTGCTGCTCCGGACCCCATGTAAATGCAACACCCTTCCGGGTCAACCTGGTGAGAGGCACGATAATCTTAGAGAAATCCTTGATGAATCTCCTATAGTATCCGGCCAACCCTAGGAAACTCCTGATCTCGGTGGGGGATCTCGGCACCTCCCAACTCATCACTGCCTCAATCTTGGCCGGATCAACCAATATCCCATTCTGGTTAAGGAGGTGTCCTAGGAACTGAACCTCTCGTAACCAGAAATCGCACTTGGAGAATATGGCACAAGGCCTCTCCGATCTTAGAACTCCGAGGATCTCCCTCAAATTCTCCTCATGCTACCCCCTGGATTTTGAGTACACCAATATGTCGTCAATGAACATGATCAACGAATGATCCAACATCGGCCAACACACTCTGTTCATGAGATCCATAAATGCGGCTGGTGCATTAGTGAGCCGAAAAGGCATCACCACAAACTCGTAATGCCCATAACAAGTCCTGAATGCCGTCTTCTGAATATCCTCATCTCGCACTCTTACCTGATGATATCCATACCTCAAATCGATCTTGGAGAACCAAGACGCTCGCTATAACTGGTCGAACAAATCGTCGATCCTCGGCAAGTGGTAACGGTTCTTGACCGTCAACTTGTTCAACTCCCGGTAGTCAATACACATCTGGTGTGAACCATCCTTTTTCTTGACAAAAAGTATTGGAGCTCCCCACAGCAAGCTACTCGGCCGAATAAACCACTTCCCCAGCAGCTCATGAAGCAGCAAGGATAACTCCTGCATCTCTGGAGGCGCAAGGCGATAGGTGCTGCCCCCGGAATCAAATCAATGCGAAACTCTACCTGCCTCTTGGGAGGCAGACCCTATAACTCCTCAGGGAAAACATCCAGGAACTCACTCACTATCGGTACCTCATCGACTAACCTCGGTCTCTCTGAATCAACTCTAGTATCGATCACGTAAGCCATAAACCCACTACAGCCCTGCTATAGACTCTGGCTCGCTCTAGCAACTGAACAAAATGCTGAACCAGTACGGGTACCCTCACCGTACACCATAAGAACTCCCCCACTAAGGTCTCGTATGGTCACCAGTTTTCGCTCGCAGTCAATAACCGCTTAGAATTTTCTCAACCAATCCATGCCCACGATATCACAGACGTCCCCAATCGCAATCGGGACTAAATCAATAAGAAACGCAACGCCGAAGATCTCGAATACACTTTTTCGAATCACCTCAGTGGCATACACTGCTCTCTCGTCAGCTATGGAAACTCTCAGAGGTCGACTCAACGAATCACCTCAGTGGCATACACTATTCTCTGGTCAGCTATGGAAACTCTCAGAGGTTGACTCAACGCCTCTCGACTAATACTGATGTGCTGACTAAAGTCTAAAGATACAAAAGACTGAATCGCACCCGAGTCAAATAAAACCAAGGCAAGTACAAAATTCATAAGAAAAGTTACTACGCATTCATAATATAAGCATAATATCTCAACATTAAAAAAATCGATACATGAATGTATACATACCAGCTACAACGTCGGGTGCTGCACGGACCTCCTCTGTGGTCAACTGGAAGGCTATGCCTCGTGCCTTCGGTGCCTCGGCCTTCACCGGATGAATCTCTGTAGCTCTGATAGTAGCAGGGGTAGATCCATGAGATGCTCCCTGCGCTGACCCTCGCAACTACGGACACTCTGCCTTCCGGTGTCTGGTATGGTTGTAGTGTAAACAAACTGCAAACCCCTTGGGGCAATCCTTGGCCATATGCCCCTCCTTGCCACATTTGTAACAAGACCCTGCTCTGCAAACCCCGTCATGAATCTTGCCGCACTTGCCACAAGTGCGACCTTTCTGGTTCCCTGTCCTCGAATCGGCAGGCTTGGCCCGCTTGGCTGCCGGCTGAGACTGTGTCGGTTGCCTGTCCCTCCCCTGAGACTCTGCCTTTTCCCTAGCCTGAGTCTCTAGCTCTATCTCCCTCTTCCGAGCATTTGCTTGAAGCTTGGAAAATGTATGGTATGATGAGTTTGCTGCGAACTCTCGTATATCCCTCCTCAAAACGCTCAGATATCGGCTCATACGTGCCTGCTCGGAAGACACGCACTCTGGGTAGAACATTGCCCTCTCATGGAGCATCCTGGTAATCACTGTAACATAATCAGTACCCTACTTGAGGGTCAAAAACTCCTAGGCCAAATGCTCCCTCTCCACCTGGGGAACATACTCCTCTCGGAACATAGCGGTGAACCTCTCCCAAGTTACTGTAGCAAGCTCAGCAGGCGAATAGTGCGCCGTCACAAGCTTCCACCAGTCCTTCGCTCCCAAGCGAAGCTGGTTCAACGCGAACCGAACCTTCAAATGATCTGGACATGATAATGTGAAGAAACACCCCTCAATGTCATAAATCCACCTCATCGCCGCAATCGGATCCTGCGTCGCATCAAACTATAGTGGTTTTGTGTTGTTGAACTCCCGGAACAGTGACGCATCACCACCTTGTGGTCTAGCCGCAGCTACAGCTGCAGTGGCTGCAACAACATTAGCATCACAAAGAGCAGTTAATCTCTCATCAAAAGTCTCTATCAGTGTGGTCTTGATAGACCCAAACATCTCTGGTATCTCTGCCTGATGGCCGCAGCCACCTCCTCGTGAATGATCCTACGAATCTCCTCATCAGTAGCATCGCTGCTCTCTGGTGTAAGCCGTGTCCTGGCCATGATGTCTCTGACATACAACATAAGAAAATATCAGGGACTCACTCGAGTATACTCGCACTCGATAACTCTACCCTATTTGATCTCTGACGCTCAAAGGATTCTTACTTGGACTTTGCACCGCTCTGGTGTCTTTAGTAGCATGGGCCCAATACTACTATCCACACCACATCAATATACACACCAAGTCCTCCTCCTAGGATCCTAGATTCCAAGTACTCTACTCTCACTAAGCATAGTGTACTCTCCAGAAGATCTCTCATAAGACTCTTGCTGCTATCTACCTCCTCTCAAGCATCTCCTAGCAGCAACCCCTAGGCTAAGGCATCACAAATCAAGCCACTCTAGTCCTAATAGAAATACCTTCCCTGATCTAGCATGCAAAACATATCATATCGTCTCATAACATATAACATACGGGTATTTTATGAAATCACCATTCAGGAGCTGGCTGATCGTACACAAGGCTCTTCTCTGCTCTTTTCAAATTCTTTTACTCTTTTAGAAAAGTTTGTTTCACTTTTTTGAAAAATATCTCTCAAATCCTCAGTCTGAGTTCAGATACGCCCGAAGGTGTACCCGAATCCCTCAAACCAAGGTTCTAATACCAACTTGTAACGCCGTAAAATTTCAGTCAAATTTTCACATTTTAAAAACAATTTAATTCACAATATTATAAAACACATTGTTTCATATATTCAACATAAGTCAAAAATCCCAAAGTCATAACATACAAATAAAACTCCGCGTGTGTGTACTGATCATGCCGGCGCCTTCCCGTGATCGTTACTAGTACTTGAAAAACGTAACACAAAACACTGTATGCACGAAGCTTAGTGAGTTCCCCAAAATACCACATATAACACATATTAGCCACTCAAGGCTATAATTGTGGTGGGCCCTTGGGCCCTAACTCTGTGGACCCCCTGGTCCAAGCTCTGTGGACCTTCCAGTCCTAACTCTGATATACTCACAACATAAATCACATAGAAATAATGCAGTGCAAGACATCACATAGATAACATACAAGTTGTCCTCTAAGAAGGCTAAAAGTCCATTTTACCCTTTACACATAAACACATAAACGATCATCTCAATTAATAATATCTCTCCAGGCTAGAATAGATCCTCAAATGTCCTCTAAGAAGGCTAAAAGTCCATTTTACCCTTTAAACAATCCACAAGTCCAATTGTTGACCAAGCCCTAAAAGTCAACAAAAGTCAATGGTCAACCCTTTGACCAGACTCGCCGAGTGCACAATTGTGACTTGGCGAGTTCAGTCATGAACTCAAGTCCTCTAAATCCCCAATGACTGACCGAGTCACTTCCCTAAATCAGCGAGTCACCAACTGTGTGATTCATGGGGAAAACTATCCTATTCGTCAAGTCTATTCTTGGACTCGGCGAGTTCATGCCATGCCCAAACTCAAATGACCTCCTGAGGTCAGGTCTGTTCCTCTAATCCATAGATCTGACCTTCCCAAGCATGAAATTTACATAAAGTTCAGATCTTGATGCTCATGTAAAGGCCCAAAGGCTCTATTTGGATAAATAATCTCAAATATTACATCCTAAGCTCATGTCTCCTAATATCAATCATTAATATCAAAGGTTTAAGGTCTTTGGACCTCTTTGGATCCAGATCCAAAGCCTCATCACAAGAAGGGACCAAATGCTCATAAAATCAAGCCTCTAAAGGGTCTAGAAAACCCTAACTCCAAAGGTTAACACCAAAACTGAAGAAGGATGAATCAATACCTCAAATATGAACTCCCTGGGCTCTTAAATCTACAAAATAGCACCCTCTTCAGCTCCTTCTTGCCTTGGTCACCTTCTTCTTGCAAGAACACCAATACAAGGATCAAAAATGGCCTCTCCTCCCTCACAAACGTTCTAGCTCTCTTAGGGTTTCTCTTAAGGGTCTGGTAGCCGCAATTAAAGGCTATAAGATCCTTTAAATAGATCCCAAACCCGAGAAATTAGGGTTTCACTTAACAGCGTGGACTTGCTGAGTCCATGAGTCGACTCGCCGAGTCCGGTCACCAATCCGGATAAAAACCCGCGGTCCTACTCGGCGAGTCTAAGCATCAACTCGCCGAGTTCCTCCCCAAACTCAAAATAAAAGAATAAAATAATATACCTAGAAATTCAGATGTTACACTTGGGTCGTGTGCAACAATGTTTTTATTGGATTTTATGTTGGTAGCAGCTTATGCTATGAAAGGAATTGTATGTCATAAAATAGTTTGGCATTTTTGCGCTCGGTTAGCATTGAGAAGGACATTGATTGGGTTATTGCAAGGTGGTGGAATGAGGTTGAGTATCTTTAGGCCCCAATGGCGTTGGTTGTGGGTTTCTAAGCGAATGATGGAATGTCATCAAGATCAGTGTAATACCAGGAGCATTCGAGATACAGTCTGTGGGCCAGTGATCATGATTGTTTATTTCTTCGGATTGTGGTACTTTCGGTGTTGGTACATTTAAGGAAGGCGGGAGACTCACGAACCAGCTAGTTTTGATAAAGTGAGTATTTAAGGGTTGTTGAGAGTATCATTCGTACATTATAAATTCTATGTGGAGTGGTTTCATTACAAATCCTATAAAACCCAAACTATAGTATCAATCAAAAGCACAAGAATTGGTGCAGAATCCCAATCAAGTGATTAATACAAAACAATTAAAGCGTATTAAGAACACAGCAATCAATCCTCAATGCACACTATATTTACGAATAGTCTGGAACAAAAGATTTCCAATTGCTCTTGGTTCTCTATTTCTCTCTAAAATATCATCACGTCTTCTTAGAATGAACTAACCTATTTCACGACTGAAACTAGACAATATATATACCTAAACCTAACAACAAAAGTCCAGCCCAAAACCCAAACCGAAATCCATATAAAGCCCACTGAAATCACATGGTGATTTTGGTCCAAACATCACCAAGAACATAATGTTTTAGGTCCTAGACCAAGAACTCTAAAAGTCAACAAAATTAAAGTATAAACTACTAATTTTGTCCTAACAATCTCCCACTTGGTTTATAGCTTTCTTTTCCTTTCAATCTTCTCGTTGTTCTTGACCTTCAGCATTTATCTTCGACTTCGTCACAACTTCAAGATGAACATATAAATTTCTACATGAATGACTTCATCTTGAATAGTTGGACTTCCTTTAAAATTTGACTTTAAACACACATTGGGTAGAGACTTCTTGTATAAGTTCTTGAAAATCAGCACTTTCAGCCTTGAAATACTTCAAAGATAATTATAGAGAGAGCGATTCTTCTTGATCACTTCAGTAAGTTCATAGATAGAAACAAATTAATTGAGGAGGCTTCAATGCAATTCGCCACATAATCTTCAAATACAGCTTCACCTTGCTTCTGGGGTTGAAAGGTTTTATGTTGAAAAATAATCTTCACTTCTAGTTCCTTAAAATGAATGTTCTTTAACGATCACAGATGAGTCTTAAAAATAAACCATTACTAAAAAGTCCATGTGGATCATAGAGTCATAAAGACCCTTTTCACCACAGTTGTTCAAGGACCCATCTTTGGCTCCGATGGAGACTACTCGCAGGATCTGTGTGAATAGGGAGGAACGCACTACAATTTGTTGAGTATCGGAGAACTACTCATGGATATTTTTGATGTTATCCAATGCATATCCTCGATCAAAGATCTCAATACAATTTTTCAAGTTAACAAGTTAACTTAGCCCTTGGCGGGACGTTCAATGGTTTCTGAATCGCAGCTGAGTGTACCATTCTAGTGCCAATGAGAGTTAATAGGAATAACTCACAAAACCATCCTGTGACAAAATATCTGAAGACATATTTCCACGCCCTTTGGCATGACGTTCAGTGATAATCGTGCCTTCCAAGGTGCATCGCCCTAGTGCCAATAATCATTAATTCCTTACCTGCGGAGAATGTATCTGAGAATAGATTTGAGTCTCTGCAGTTTTACATTACACAAGGAATGTCAAGACCCTGGGCGGAATGCTCAGCACTATCTATTTTTCGATCGGGTGAATCGCCCTAGTGTCATGAAAATTCTTAGGTAAAGATAACTGACATGATCAATTTGACAATCTATACAATTTCAGACTTTTAATTCCTTAGATACGACAGTTCTTAGAAAGATATTGCCTAACTGACAGTTTTTACAGTTTCACGCCTTTAATTCTGTGAATACGGCAGTTCTTAGAGAGAAACTACCTAACTGACAATTTGTATGGTTTCATGCCTTCAATTCCTTGTGAAAGTAGTGTGAAGTATAATTCGGTCAATTCCTTTCAAGATCACTTTAAGCACAGAGAATTCTGACACAATCTCCTTGAGTCTCTTCTTCTTTTGAATTCGAATTTTAAGACAAATGAAAATTTGAGATAAAAATAAAAATAAAATAAACTTAGCACACAATAAAATTAACTAAGAAATAAAATTAAAATTAAAATACGCTCAAAAACAAAAAAAATGGATTTTTTGAATTTTATGATTGTTATGATTTTTGTTGGTTTTTATTATCCCCCTAAATTTGTGCATAGATGAGAAATATGAACAAATTAAAAAAAAAAAACAAAAATGAAACAAAAAAAAAACTTTTAGTCTTCAAAAAGAATCATTTTAAGAAAACTCAGGAGTATCGAGAAAATTCAAACCGTAATTCAACAATTGAAGCTACATCCAGTTGACCTGAGAATAGCAAGCAGATGTAGCAACGTATTCAACCTTAGTTGTGTTTCAATTCTGGAACAAAGTTAACGTATTAAAAATTCAACACACCATTAAATACGATCCCCATTTGTGTAATCTTTTCTTTATCCTTTCCAGCAAGCACACATTCTCTCCATTAAATTTTTGAATGTCGTGCAGTTGAGAGACATCTCTTTTCATGTTCCTGGAACAACCACTATCAACATACCGAAGTTTGATGATATTCCTCCATAGCTGCTCTGGCACAGAGTTTCGAGATAAATCGGTTTTAGGAACCCAATCCATTTTGAAACTGGGTTTACCATTACTGTCTACACAATATACTCTTTCCCATGACATATCCTATTTATCAGATAAGGAACATCAAGAAGTTACAAGACTTTTGGATGATTTTGAAATATGACCTTTGGGAATCCATTTGTAATTAGGTTTGAGTACTTTAATATTTGAACTAATGGTTGCTTCAAAACTTGACTTTTAAATGGAACTACCTTTTGATTTAGACTTGAATTGCAAGTGTAATCTAGAGGACAATCCTTTGGATGAATTCGACCTCACCAAATTCGGTTCGGTTGAACTATCTCTTGAATTAGCCTTCTTGTCCGACATGCTCCTTTTGTCCTTGAAAGTTTGATTCTTTGCCCTTTTTGCATTCCAATCACCATTGCATGAACATGACCTCGAAGGATTTCTTTTGGAAGATCTCCTCCTTGGCTCATTCTACCAACCTTGTTTATAGTAGGGAACATATGGACGATGTGGGCAATTTCTAGCACTATGATTGGGAGTCCCAAAATTAAAACAAGTTTTTCTTTTCAAAAAAATAAGATTGTGACTTGGTCCTTGTCTAAATGAAGTTTTTTTCAAAGACCTTCCATAATCACAATCACATTTAGTAGCCTTTCTAACAAATTTTTGTGGCTTAGATTTTTCTATGGTGTGATTATTATCATCATGAGTTTTTGAAGCAGATTCAGTAGAACTAGAATTATTTTTGTTATGCTCGAACCCATCTTGCAGAGTTATTTTATCATACTATGCAGGTGTCTCCATCTATTTGGTTTTAAGGAGTGGAGTATAGTCATCATTGAAAGGAGGAGGAACGTTATGATACCCTAGACCCGTACCTTATTTGTCTTTCTACTTTAATTGTTTTTCTATCATAGACTCAACTTTCTTACTTGACACATCAAATTTATTAAAATTAAAATCAACATCCTTAAATTTAGCCTCTAATACATCAAGTTCAGCAGTTAATTTGGCAGTTTCCTCTTTGGCATAACGATGATGAACACATTTGGTGCTATATTCCTCTGTAATCTTAATTAAATGTTGATTTTGAGCATCTAGTTTTTCTTTAAGAGGCTTGTTGACATTCTTAATTTCATAGATTTCATTTTTAAGGTCAAAAACCTATCTAACTAATAACTCATTATGCTCACGATATTTATTAATTTTACCATCACAGAACTGAGAGTATGGGGTTTCACTTACCCTTTTGGTATTGTTGTAAGAACTCATTATTTACCAACAGAAAAAATCTGATCGAGTAAATGTATTTTAACTGAAAACCAAGAAAATAAATACTTCTCTGATCGAAAATACTAATGGTCAACTCTCTATTGACAGAGAACCTTGAAAGTAAACCTTATGTTCGAAATAAAACTTAACCGAGAACATTGAAAGTCAACCCTTTATCCAAAATTAAAATCGTGACCAAGAACGAGGCTTCTAGACCGAGATCTTAGACAAAATATTGATAATCCGAAAATCTAACCAAGAATGTGAGGCCAAAGACGTTTAACTGATAATGTGGTTTCTTGACCGATATCTTAATAATCTAAGAAACCTAACCAAGAATGCGAAGCCGAAGACTCGCACCGAATACGCAGACCGAAGACACTGACCGAATACGAAGATGTTGACCGAAGACTCTAAGTAGTACCAATAACTTGTTTGACCTAACCGAGAATGAGGTGTTGCCACTAAATACTGCAAGATAGGGACCTATACCGAAGGTGCAACTGAGGAGCTGGCTGAGAACTCTCAAACCTTAACAAAAGTCACTTTGCTAGCCGCCGAAGACTCCTAAAACCCTAACCGAGGACGAGGTTTTCCACCGAGAACTCTCAAAGCTGAGATCGAAGTTGCCCAAAAACATGGAATTTTCAAATTTTCAAACCAAATTCTATCAAAAACTCTAAAATAATGAAGAACACGAAGAACAAACAACAATATTTTTCGTCAAAATAAATCAAAACGCCCGAAACTCAGAGAAATGTTGAATACTTTGCCAAATCGATTGATACTGATCCAAGCTCCAATACCAGTTGTAAAACCCAAACTATAGTATCAATCGAAAGCACAAGAATTGGTCCAAACTCTAAAATTCAAAAAAGTAAAGTATAACCACTAATTTTGTCCTAACAGATCCCTTGTTTGGAAGCTGTTTAAAGGGGTTTGGTTACCAAGGTTAGGTATCGGTTGTGGAGTCTCGAGTTATAAAGTTATTGTGAATGCCTTGAGTGGTTTTCCAAATGGGTGCACCTGAGTTGATAAGGGTTGGAATGCAATATGAAAATTCTTGGATTGATCACCTTTTCTCGTGGGAGAAGTGGTCGGTAGTGGCGTGTCAAGAAATCATGGGTTTAAACAAGGTTTTTGGTACATCTTATGAATTTGGAATTGGTTGAAATTCGCGATTAATGTGTTTTGAGTACTTTTTTCGCGTGTTTGGTGGTGTTCTTAGTCAAAGACATGGGGTGAGTTCGTTAAATGGATGAATATCAGTCCTAGAATATGGGTTTTGAAGTCTAGATCTGATGGGTTCCCAGTCTTGGGAAGCACATTGATAGAGTTGATTTAGTTATTGTAGCCTTTGGAGTCCCCGAATCTATGGATCTCACTGGAAGTTCATGTTGGATTAGGTGTCTAAGCCCATAACTACATTTGGTATGTACTTGATCCGATTGTAGCATGGTCCTTCTAGGTTGCCTTCACCAAAGCAACTTGACTGGAAGAGTAATGGAGAAACAGGATAAAAGTGATTTATTAATATATTATATGAATAATATATTAAAAAAGAAATCATATTATTTAATTAAAATTGATCAAGAATTAATTTAGAATTAATTTTGTGGTCAGAAGAGGTTAACTGAATTAAGGGGACCGATATTGTAATTATGTGATAATTGCAATATGGAACGAGGAACCCTAAGGATAGGGGTGGACGAAATCCTTGTGGAAGTCCACTAGAAACCCTAGAAAGATCACTAGCAGATTTTAAGCCTCCTCCTCTCTCTCTCTAACATTCTCCAATTGCTTGTGGTGTTTATGATCGATTAGGGGTATTACATTTGAGATACTAAGCTCTCAAAGGCAAGGATATTCATGCTACAATTGAAAGGTAACATTCTTACTTGTTAATTTGTGTTGATTTCGATTTTTGTATGCTAGATTTAGGGTTTATAAGCTTTGGATGATTATTACATGTACAATTAGAAAAACCTAGATCCAAAGTTTTAGGGTTTGCATGAGCACCATAGGATTGATGTTTTGCTTATAACCCAATAGTAGTATCAAAGCCTAGGTCGTTTTCTATTGTATTTGATGCATAGCTAAATTGTTCAAAGTTGAAAAAGTCGAAAATTCTTCTTCTGCCTGATGAACTCGTCGAGGCTCCTGATGAACTCGACGAGTCAGGACTACTCGACGAGTCCATTCTGTGACTCAGCGAGTCGGCTCTTTTGTTAGCAGATTTTTTGGGATTTTGACTAGAATTGGGTTTGGATAATTACCATAAATGTTTTTAAATGATAAAATATGATTTTTTTTTTTCAATATGGTATTGATTATCCTCATCCAATTAGAAGATAATTGTTAAATAATAAGACAATTAGTTGTCTATATGATAAATTAATTTATTTGTATTATTTAATATGAATTATCTTGCCATAAATTGAATTAGGTCAAGTTTAGATAATCACAAATGATTTGATTAATTAAATTATTTGAACATTAATCTAGAAGGTTTTGAAAAGTTTCAAATTTTGCCATCAAGTTTTGGAATTTAAATTTTGATTAAAAAGTTAATATTTAAATTCTAAACCTTAGAGTTTTAAAAGTTTAAAATTTTGCCCTTATATTGTTATAATATAATAAGATTGATATCTAGATATATGTATAAGATGAGTCAGTCTTACCGTTAGTAGGCCTCATTTATGAAGTCGGTCTATAAGGAGGGGGTATAAGGTTATTGCCTATAACTGGTGGTTTAATGGGTGTCCACTCTCACCCACTGCTTCCTTAATTGGTGGAGGGTCATTAGCCAAACGGGTATGATAGGAAAACTAATTCCTCATTAATAAGTATAATGATTTAATAAAGTAACTAAATGTTTTTATAAATTCCCAATCTTAGTTACTTTAGGAAAAATGTGAAAATGTATGCTATTCCATGAAATTGCACTTTGCACCTTGCCAAGTCAATAGTGGAGCGTGTGTGGTTAACCGGCACACTAATTTTGGACTGACAAGGGTGGCAAAGGGTAGCTAGATGTTTATCATAGATCAATGGAGCGTGTGTGGTTAACCGACACATTGATTAGGTGGTAAATGACATCGAGAGTACTAATTACATTTGCATGGTTACTCACACCTTGTTTGTGATCCTCGGTATCCCTATCACAAACTTCAAGGGCATAATTAAGATTTAAACATGCCATTAAAAAGTTCATTGAATCTCAAAAAGAATCTAGGAATTTGAATTCATTTAAAACTTAAAATCTTTTTCGTTTTTCATGGTGAAAATTGGTAAATCGTCATTTACCTACCTTCAAATTATTTGCAATTAGATTACGGCATCCCTCTTATGAATTGTAAATAATTATGTTGGGTCGTAGCCCTAATTTCTCATTTGGGAGTTTAATTGGGGAGTAATATCTAATCTAAACTTTATTCCTTTTCTATTTCAGATATCTACTCAAAACAACAACGCTTCTAGCTCGACTCCTTCTGGCTCATTCTCACTCATGAACTTGTGTGGGAGGGTGATATTCGATGCATCCAATTTTAACGATTAAATTTGCAGCATTCACATGGTTACCCGCTACAAGGACAAAGAGTACGTTCTCGACAAGGAGCCGATGTAGGTTAACGTGAACACTGCCACTCCCAGGGAAATTGCTGCTTATGATACACATGAGAGAGATTCTATGAAAGTTCATTGCATCATGCTCGCAACAATGACTGTTGAACTCCAAAAGTCCTACGAGGACTACTATTTGTATAAGATGCACCAAGATTTGATGGAATGGAGAGTCCATCACGGCCCACTTGCAAAAAATGCAAAGATATGTGGACTGCTTGCTGAAGTGGAATGTCAACATCGATGAGGAGTTGGCCATAGAAATCGTTCTACACTCCTTGCCTCCTTGTTACGACCAGTTTAAAAGGTAAATCTATTACATCTACTCCTACTATGGTTTCCACTGTCTTCGCTATTGGGTAAGGAAAAGGAAAGAAGAGGAAGGCTCCTTATAAGAGCCACAAGGAAAATTCTCATGATGGTACCTCTTCTAGTGGAACCAAAGTTGGTCCTGCTGCTCCCTCTTCGAACCCGAAGGACACAGAGTGCATCTACTGGCACGACAAAGGGCACTGGAAATGAAGATAGCCAAAGTATCTGCAAGATATAAAGGATGGGAAGATAAAGCCCACCTTCACAGGTATTTATACTATTCAATCTTATAACTCATCACATGCTATGTATTGGGTCCTCGATACAGGATGTGGTTTTGACATTTGTTCTGATTTGGAGGGTCTAAGAAGAAGTAGGGATGTGGAGCATGGGAAGATAAACTTGATCATGGGGAATAGGAAAGCGTCACCTGTCACCAAGATTGGAGTTTACTCTTTAGTGTTTAGTAGTGGGTTAGGTTTAGATTTGAATAATTGTTGCTACTCGTTAGAAATGACACAGAACAATATTTCTTTTCATGGTTTGTATAAACAAGGTTTTAGATTTTTGTTTAATAATAAAAATGGTTTTTATTAATGTTTTATTTACTGGTACTTTCTATTTTGAAGCATTGCCTTGTAATGGAATATATGAAACTGTGATGGTTGTAGACAACTTAGGAAATGATGTGTTGCATATCGATTCTTCCACCGGTTTGGACAAAGCATGCTTATGGTATTGTAATATAGGACATTTCAACAAGAAATACATAGCCCAACTCCAAAAGGATGGAGTGTTGGAGTCATTCGACCTTATGGACGATGAAAATGTGCGAGTCTTATTTACTTGGAAAGATAACCAAGTCACCCTTCACTAGTAATTTTAAAAGGGGTGAGGGTTTATTTGATCTCAAACATACCGATGTATGTGGCCCCTTTAGATCCACCACAAGGGATGCGAACTGATTCTATGTGACTTTTACTGATGATTATATCAGATATGGGTATATCTACTTAATCAACACAAGTCAGAAACCTTTGAAAAGTTCAAAGAGTTTAAGCAAGAAGTGGAGAATGAATTGGGCAGGAAAATTAAGATACTCCAGTCCGATTGAGGAGGTGAGTACCTTAGTATTGAATTCCACGACTACCTCAAGTAATGCAAAATTGTTTCGCAATTGACGCCACCTCGGACACCACAATCGAATGGTATAGTTGAAAGGCACAATCGAAGCCTGTTGGAAATGGTTTGTTCCATGATGAGTCGAGCTTCATTACTAATCTCATTCTGGGGGTATGCCATAGAGTCTGCCGCTCATATCCTTAATCTAGTCCCAACTAAGAAGGTTGCGAAAACACCTCACGAGATGTGGACAGGGAAAGTTCCCTCGTTGGCACATATCAAAGTTTGGGGTTGCAAGGCTTTCGTATTACGAGAGACTCACGAAAAGCTCGAACCTTGTAGTGAGCGGTGTAATTTCATCGGCTATCCATAGAAGTCCATTGGATATCTCTTCTATAGACTGAGTGTGTGACATCCCCATTTTCATGGCCAGAAAAGACTGATTTTCTTTATGCTTTATAAAAATTAGAGTACATCTTTTAATAAAAATGTTGTGGAATTTGTTCCCAGTAAAATACGATAAATACGTTATCAAAACATTTCCGAAGAAAATTATTTGTATTGATTTTAAAACATTTGGGATGTCATCTTCAATACAGAAACATAAGGATAAACAGAATTTACATTCATTATCACTAGTGATTTATATCTCCTTTAATCTCTCAGTGTAATGTGACTTCATATCAACACATATGGTATAAATAAACTGAGTGGGTCAGGTTGGGAAACCTGGTGAGTACATAGGGTTTTCAACCCACAATAATATAATTATTATGTTTAATCATCAAATAGTTAACCCAATTACCCATCCCCATTATCTTCTTTACTCTTAACGATCTACCCTAAGAATCAGCTATTTCTCATTCATTCATTCCTAAGGATTATCCTAAGGAATAGGTACAAAGTCCATCGTTGTCAATGACATAGATGTCAAGCACAGCTACTAGTTCTATCACTTAGGCGCAACTGCCATTATTGTGACATTCTCTATGAGGCGCAACTGCCAGTATTGTCCTTCGAGCATAGCTTCTAGGGTTATTTCGTTTATTAACAGTATCATTTTCGAGAGTCCACTAGCAATACATGTCAATGGGTTTTTAGAGTACACCGGTGAATTCATCGTTCACAACACCCACAGGTTGCGATCCTACTAGTGTTCCACTGGACTGTCTAGAATAGTCCATGGTTGTCATCCATACTCTGCTAGATGATGGGGCCATCACTTGGATCATCGCTTAGGTCATTGTTTGGCTCATCGTTTTGGCTCATCGCTTCTCACCATATTTTACCACTTATATATCATCGCTCATCATTCATCTCATCTCTCATCGCTCATCATTTATCTCATCTTTAATCTACCCGTGTTCTACCCAACATATTTTGTAGATATAAAATACGTATATAGTTTAAATCATTTAAAACATATATAAATTCGTTCATCCAGCATAAACAACAAGTATTCTAGTAATATGCACACATAGCACGTAGTTTATATAAAATACTTCATATATATGTGTAAGATGAAAGTAACTATGCACTCACTTGAAAGTAAATATGCACTCACTTGAAAAGGTGGTGATTTCGTATTCGGACAACACTTCATGATCTCAAAATAATTTTCCCTTGACAAAACCTAGTATCAATACAACTAGGGTTTAGTCTAACGTTAACCAAGACTAGTTAATAGTCTAACTATTATTACTATTATATATGCGTTAAACAATACTCTTCACCCACTATGTACAGACAGGGGTCAGACATAAAACACTGGAGGGCAGGACCAATTTTGCGTGTAGCACTTCTGAAATCCAACAACCCTATGCGGCCCTTTAAACTAGATTCCCCGTAACGCTAGTGGTTAAAAAGATATTATAACAACACTTATATAACTCATAAGAATAGCCCAAATATTTATTATAAGGTCCTAATAACATTACTATATTGAATCATAAGCTATACTAAAGCTAGGTTAGGCGTAGCTCACATACAGTGTGTTTTTCTCAAAACCGGGCTCCACCGAAGCAAAGTTTCTGAGCTGAAGGCACTTCTTTTCGGAGTTGTCGGGCGCTTTGGCGCTTCAGCCACGTGATAGGCGATTCCCTAGGCTTTTTGTGGGGTTTGGGTTTTAGAGAGAGGTTTTAGAGACAGAAAGAAGGGATTGAAGGAGTGAGGAATGAGCTTCACCCGCACCTCAATTTATAGGCTGCCTAGGGCATCACCACATCGTGGTGTTGCGTAGGCTCCAAGGTTGCGCATGGTGCTGACACGTGGCATCGCACATAGGGTGGAAATCAGCCGATTTTCAAAAATTCGTAACTTTGTCATACAAACTCCATTTTCGATGTTCTTTATATCCACGCGTAGATAAAAATCCGTTGGCTAATTCTCGACAAATCTTAAATTTAACAGTAAGAGGAGATTAGACTGTTAAATGACCGCGAAGAATTTGTAACTCCTTCATACGGACTCCATTTTCATCTTTCTTTTGATCATTGAGTTCATATTAATGAGATATTCAACTCTCATTTAGATCATGTAGGCAAAAAACCGCTCGAACTAGAATTTGAGTTTTGGGATGTGTACTGCTAAGGCAAATCTTAGAAAAATCATAAGTTCCTCATACGAAGTCAGATTTGGGCGTTCTTTTTGTGGATGCTCTCAGGTTAACATATTCTAAGACTTTCATTTAGATCACTAAGGATAAAAGGTGCTCTGTCATAAATTCATTATTTACATCTTCCCGGTGTCGTGTCGGTTCCGTAGGGAAACTTTGACGGGTCATAACTTCTTTGTTATAACTCAGATTTTGGCACTCTTTATATGTACGGAACCCTTGAGATATATTCTACAACTTGGTTAATATTATTTATTCTAAATAATCTTTTGTCGAAAAGCCATTTTCGACCCCTATTATCTCTAAATTGACTAGCCCGGATCTACAGGTGTTACAGATTGACAATTTTGTCTTCATTATATGGATAGGGGTTTTCCGAGAGCGAAAACTCATAAGCCAAGAGGATAGTGGGAGGCAAATTGATCTTGAAGAGCTTCTAGAATCAAAAGATGAAGAACCTCTAACGTTGGCGTTCAACCCGAGGAGGAAACTCCTGTTGAACCGATTGATGAGTCCTTACCTCTTAGACATTCCAGTAGAGTTAGTGTTCCTCCTGTGTTGTATGGTTTCCATATAACAAGTGAAGGTGATATGTTTCCTAGTGACAATACACTAATAAATTTGGATGAACCTAACAACTACAAGGAAGCCATGCATGACAGGACCAGAATGGAAAGAGGCTATGCACTGCGAGATTCAGTCCATGTATGACAATCAAGTTTGGAACTTGGTTGAAAATGTGCCAGGTCGTAAGACGGTTGGGTGCAAATGGATCATCAAGAAGAAGACCGATATGGATGGTAAATTACACACATATAAGGCTCAATTGGTTGCAAAGGGCTTCACTAAAACTCCCGGAGCGGAATATGATGAGACATTCTCACAAGTAACAAAGATTAAATCTATTAGGGTTATGATAGCCATAGCTGCATTTCATGATTATGAAATATGACAAATGGATTTCAAAATTGCTTTCCTTAATGGGAAGTTGGCTGAAGATGTTTACATGAGTCAGCCAGATGGTTTTGTCAATACAGAGCACCCTAATAGAGTGTGTAAGCTTGAGAAATCCATTTATGGGTTGAAACAAGCATCTCACAGATGGAATCTTTGTTTCGATGAGAAAGTCAAAGAGTTTGGTTTTTCGAGAAGTAAGGATGAGTCTTGTGTATATGTCAAAGCCAGTGGGAGTATATTTAGCTCTCTGATATTGTATGTGGATGGGATAATGCTCATAGGAAATGATGTCCCAACCTTGCAGGAGATTAAGTCATTACTTGGTAAGTGCTTCGCTATGAAGGACCTCGGAGAAGCTGCTTATATTCTTTGGATAAGGATATTGAGAAATAGGAGTAAGAGACTAATAGGACTTAGTCAAAGTACTTACTTGGATAAAGTGTTCAAACCTTTTAGCATGGAAAATTCCAAGAAACAGGAGTTACCAATCCAAAGCAATACCAAGTTGAGTAAGACTCAAATTTCGAGTACCGATGTCGAGATAGCAAAGATGAGCAGAGTACCTTATGCTTTTGTAGTTGGCTCAATCATGTATGCTATGACATGTACTCACCCTGATGTGGCCTTCGCTTTGAGCATGATCAACAGATATCAATGGAACCCTGGTAGATCACATTGGACCACAGTGAAGAACTTTATCAAGTACCTACGAAGGACTAAGGAATAGTTCCTTATCCTCGGTGGGAGTGATGACCTGAGAGTGCGAGGGTATAGTGATGCCAATTTTCAAATTGACCGAGACAATTTCAACTCTCATTTGGGCTGGGTCATTACCCTGAATAGAGGAGCAATGACTTGGAAAAGTTCCAAGCAGGAGACCGTAGCTGATTTAACGTACGAATCAAAGTACATAGCAGCAAGTGAAGCGTCGAAGGAGGCAATATGGATTACGAACTTCATCGAAGACCTTGGAGTTGTACCTACCATTAAGGAGCCTATGGAGATTTTCTATAATAATGAAGGTGCAGTTTCCTTAACCAAGGAACCGAGGGATCATGGCAGATCCAGGCATATTGATAGAAAATATCATTTCGTTAGATATCAGGTAGAAGAGGGATTCCTCTTAGTAAAGAGGGTGTCGTCAGAAGACAACCCAGCAGATCCCCTTACAAAGGGACTGAGTAAGGTTAAGCACTTGCAGCACACTAGGAGCATTGGGCTGAAGGACGATATTAGTTTTAGTGATTAGATAGTTTTTAGAAACTTGTAATAGATAAATTGTAATTAACATTTGATGATTAAATAAAAGAGTTTTATTTATAAGTAAAGTTACAGTCTTGTGTTAATTATTCACTATTGTTTCACGTTGCATGTTTTGACTTCCTAAATAATAAGATTATTTGAACTATCCACAGTCGATCATACCTTGGAAGTAAGTATGAAAGAAGACTGTCATGAATTGTCTTGTAGATTGTTAAAGTGTTTAGACATAGCAAAGGTTTGATGGAACGTTCATGAGTGCTCCTGCAATAAGATTTGAGTAGAGGATTAAACACGCGCTCACATGAATCACTTCATGGAATTTAATCACCAATGATTGTAAGATGATAATATAATATAGTCTTTAAATCTAGATATACGAGTTGTTGTTTACGAGTTAGTTGTGCATTGATAATGCATAAACGCATCAGTAACTTGATATTATAAAATGTATTGTTGTGTATGATTTGATGAGTAAATCGTAAAATCATATAAGTCAAAGTTTATATGTTCCTTTTATCCTACGAGGTTAAAAGCGATATCTTGGGTCCCTCGATGATTTGGTTTGACTTATGTGTCGAGCCCGGTCAAGACTGAATTGATGTGTTCAATTAAGTTCTATGTCAGACACATCAGAGATCGAGAAACAAAAAAACTGGACAATAAGTATTACTATGTTCCATGTGATTTTCCACACGATATATTGAGAACGGAGGACTATACGATACCTTATTTAAAGGACTTGCCACAGTTTGACAGCGGCTTTTGAGAGCTACGATTGCTAATTGGATTTTAAAGTCGTACTTGCATTTATAGTTATTGGACTTATCCATGTGGGAGACTGTTGGATTAAGTGTCTAAGCCTTATTGTAGCATGGTCCTTTTGGGTTGCCTTCAACAAAGCAATTTGACAGGAAGAATAATGGAGAAAGAGGATAAAAGTGATTTATTAATATATTATACGAATAATATATTAAAAGAGAAATCATATTATTTAATTAAAATTGGTCAAGAATTAATTTAGGATTAATTTTGTGGTCAAAAGAGGTTAATTGAATTCAGGGGACTGATATTGTAATTATGTGATAATTGCAATATGGACCGAGGAACCCTAAGGATAGGGGTGGACGAAAACCACTGGATTTCGTCCATGGTAGGGATTCTGGAAGATTCATGTGGGCTGCTTAGGGATTAAGCAGCCTGATTAGGTATTCGACTGAAACCCTAATTCTTCAGATATATAAGGACACCCTTGGCATCCCAAATTCGGCCACCTGAAACACTAGAAGGATCACCGGCCAATTTTGAGCTTCCTCCTCTCTCTCTCTCTCCCTCTAACATTCTCCAAATGCTTGTGGTGTTTGTGATTGATTAGAGGTATTACATTTATGATACTAAGCTCTCAAAAGCAAGGATCTTCAACATACACATGAAGGGTAAGATTCTTAATTGTTTATTTATGTTGATTTCAATTTTTGTATGCTAGATTTGGGGTTCATAAGCTTTGGATGATTATTGCATGTACAATTAGAAAAAACTAGATCCAAAGCTTTAGGGTTTGCATGTGCACCATAGGATTGATGTTTTGCTAATAACCTAACAGTTCGGTCCTATAACTAGGAAGTTATGGAATAGGCCGGCGTTGTATGTATTTGTCTTCAGTGATTATCTAGAAGAGGCTAGTATTGGGGCCTCCTTTTTTTCGAATGAAGGGTTCAACAACATTGAATGGTTAGGATTTCTGATCCCCAAGTGGTTTCAGCAAGGTAAGTTAGAGTCGGGAGGGTCCCGTATGGTTCGAATTGTAAAGGGATGTCGTAATAACTACGTTCCGAGATAGTTTTGCTTGCTTAAGAGTCAATCGATGTATTGGATTCATGAAAGTATGGTAGAGTGTGACAGTTTCTTCAGTGGTCAAAGTTATCAAGTCAAGGATAGTATGGGAAGGCAACCTCCTGAATGAGCCAACTTTTAGTTCAGATCAGATTTTGGAGAGGACCGTCTGAGCTGCCCGAGGTGGAGACATAGGAACTACCCTGGGTTAGTTACAACAGCTGACTTCGAGGACGAAAGTATGATTTAAGTAGGAGAGAGTTATAACATCTCGATTTTCAAGTAATTACCTTTTAGCCCCTTACATGGGAATTGTTTCCATTTTTGACCCTTGAGTATGAGGAAGGGTGCTAGAATGGCCCTTAGTGGCAATATGGTAATTCATATCAGGATTAGTACACTGACCATACGTTGTGTATGCTACGTGTACTAGGGAATGCCCTAGTACACTGGACATACACCACGTATGCCGAGGTTACGTGAGGAAAATGAAAACCCTAATTTTTAGGCTTTGGTCCATATTAAAACCCCATTATAGCTTCAAGTCTCATTTCTTCATCAGCTTCCCTCTATGAAAAATGACCCCAAGCAAACCCTAAGTGAGAAGAGTGCTTTTTAAGTCCATTGGAGTGTTTTGGAAGTGTTCTTGAAGAAGAATAAGGTTGTAAGAAGATCTTGGAGCTTGGAAGCATCTTTGATGTGGGATTTCCTTCTTGTTAGCAACCTCCAGGAGGTATAAACTTTGCAACTTGATCACTCTATCTTATAGATATATACATTTCTTCCTTTAAGACACTTTATGTCCCAATTATAGTGATTCTTGAACATGGCATGTTCTTGACCCAATAAGTCATCCTTTCAGGCCTTAGGAGGGGTGTTAAGTCATAAAAATATGGTCTTGATGGTTAGTTTGCTCCATGCATGCTATAGAGGGTCTTAATGAATTAAGATGTTGAGTTTTTGTGTTTTAAGCACTTAATAGACATGCAAACATAAAGTTGGAAAAATTATGACTCTTGAGGATATTTTAGCCTTTGATCTATGATTGGAAGCATTAAGTCGAAGAAATAAGCACTGAATGGGTTAAGAAGAGGACATTTGCATACGTTGGGTGTACCGCAGGGTATGCTGCACGTACACAGATATGGTCCTGATGCCTCAAACGCTTATATGCCCCGCATACCTCCAAAGTAAGCCTGCGTACGAGGCCTGAGTCAACTCGACTATGTTGACCCATTGACTTTGACTTTGACTGTTACTTGATTTTGACCTAGGTATATTTTTGGAATTTTGAATTGTGGTTGAGAATTGGTTATTTGGATGGATAGGGGGCGACTAGAGTTGAGATTCGGAGTCGGGAACCCATCAAAAGTTGTTCAGATTGAGATGAGTCTTCCTCACTATACTTGTGGGTCTAAGGCACCAAGGCCAACCTATTGGATTTGATATCCTATTAGATGATAGCATGTTATTATGATTTAGAGATATGTTAGATTAGTATCATGGTATATAGGATGTTAACATGTAGTAGTTATTTTTTATGTATATGTCTAGATGTTGACATGTAGTAGTGATCTATAGGTCTTCCTGTTCGAGGGAGGTGCACCTGTTCCCGGTGCACTAGGGATAGGAGTGTTGATTGCTGACACAGCAGCTGCAACTGCTGCTGTGAAAGCCGCCTAAAACATGTTGGCATCAAAGGGGTTAGGTGGTAGAGGAGGTTGAGGTTACGGTTGTGGTGGTGGAGGAGGCGGTGGTATCGGTGTTTCGTTGATTGGATTACGCCTTGTACTTCTGCGTGGCGGCATCTTTAACTATACGTTTAAAGGATGACGACATGGATAAGAATAAATGATTTATGAATGTGTCTCATGGACTAACTCCACATAGTCCAACAACAGAACGAATAGAATAATTAACTGATAGTGACAACATTTGGATAATAATTTCCACATGATTTGATATCTGTCAATGATACTGGAATTACAGATGTAATAAGTTCGGGAAAAATGGCCTAAAAGTAGGCCTTACATCAACCATGATGGAAAATTTTGACAGAAATAAGACTAGATCAAGACCTAACAGGTCTAAGATTTATACAGATAGGAAATTAGCCCAAAGTTTTACATAAACTAGGTTATACCCAAAAGATGAGTCGACGAGCTACTATCGGCGACGAGAGCTGCTTGCATGAGTCCTCGATCCTGACAGTAGACGTTCAATGTCCCTTATACGCCTATCCGACCTTGCTTGTTAAGCTCAAAGTTCTCTAACTTCTGCTCGGGTTTCAGCAAGCTTCCTTTGCAAATTTGTATTGCGGACCAGAGTCCTTTCATGAGCAGACTCTAGTTGGCGAATGTGGACTGTGTTAACACCAGAGTTGGCGTCCACTTCCAAAACTTGATTGATAGCAGCCTGAGCCATAATCGTGTTTCGAGAAATCCTACGCACCATGATTGGTAGGACTCTATTTGCAGAACCTCCTCCAGTGAGGTTGTAGAAACTTCGGTCGCCATTGTAGGGAATGGGTTGACCTTGTTCCTGACTCCATTCAGTCAAGTTAATGGCCCACAAGGGTGTGGGTCCTTGAAACACAGGACGAGGGTTCAGCTTTGGGTTTTGAGCAGCTGGCGGTAGGTTGTTGACTTCTGGCTCCGAGTCTGAACTATCGGAAAATCCCTCAGCATGGTGATCATCCAAAGGAATTGGGAGATCATCTTCTGGTTTTGCCTCTAGCCAACCAGCATTGCCTTGGTTTGGGAAGTACGGATCGCCATGGTGAAATCCAGCCATCTTAATCTACGCGAGAAAAGGGATATAAGAAATAGTTTAAATAGACGAACTAACTAAGATAATTACAGTAAGATCAAATACCCATATATGGTATTTCTTTATGGTTGTGTTGGTAAGTTTTTAGACTTGTTGCCACATCACAACCATTCTTGGGCATATGCTAATCATTCCTTGGAGCAACATAGTTGATCAGGCTATGTTATTCCCAAGACTGACTATATATCCCCAGGCTCACTTGTGAAGTTCAACAATCGTAATACTTTTGTTCTTGTCATTGTGACACTGGTTTTAGTATGAATGCAGGCACGTATACTTTGTTAAATATTTTATTATTTAAAAGTATAACTCTTAGACAGAGTGTTTTAATCCCATGTATTTATAGTTAGTATATCTTCCATGGGTTGATATACTTAATTCACTATAAACAATGCTCTGATACCAATCTGTCACACCCCAAAACCACGAACGGCGAAAACGTTCAGGGGTGGAGGACGTCATGTACAGTATCACAACAGTGTAATATAATAAACAAGCAACAACATCATCCATTGCATTATAAGTAAAGTTTTAATACATGTGTGTTTCTTTCATTGTAGTAAGACACCAAATGTAACAGCCCGGAATTTCAGGTATTGTTTTAAAACTATTTTTGGGACATTTTAGGAAGGGACTCGGCGAGTTGGTGCCTGACTCGCCGAGTAGGACCACAGGCTTGGTCGCGGATGCGCGACTGGACTCGACGAGTCCAGATATGGACTCGGCGAGTCGACGCTATTCAGCAGAAACCCTAGCCGTTTAGTTTGGAATGTATATAATGCCTCTTAGGCCGTCATTGTACGTTTTTTTGGCCGATTGTGAAGAACCTAAGCATCTGTGGACGACTAGAGGAGAAGGGAAGGCTATTGGGACCTTGAGGAGATTGTTAGGCAAGAAGAGGCAAGGTTTGGTCAAAGGAAGATCAAGAGGATTGAGTTCTGAAGGTTGGGGACACAGAGAACACGTTTTTCAGGTAATACTCGGACCATTTCTGTTGTTTTGGTGGTGTACACGAATCTAGGGTTTATGAGACCTATTTGGGGATTAGGTAGATTATTATGTTGTTACCCAATCGTTTATACCCCAGTAATAGGATGCTTAGAGGTCCAGAAAGTCCCATGATTGCATGTCTCGGGACCATGCGTATTTCAGGAGGCAGATGATCGACTGCATGGCATGGACTCGCCGAGTCCAATGATCAGACTCGGCGAGTAGCTTGAAGATTTACTGGGACTCGCCGAGTTGTTCTTCAGATTCGGCGAGTAGCTTGAGGATTCATTGGAACTCGTCGAGTTATTCTTCAGACTCGGTGAGTGGAGTCGGGGTGGCCCCGCGATTCTTCCACGAGGATCTCGTCGAGTCAGGAGGGATACTCGACGAGTAGAAAGGGGAACAACAGGGAAGTTGGGGAGGACGTCTAGACTCGTCGAGTTGCCTTTGCACTCGACGAGTCCGGTCAAGTTGACCGTTGACCAGAGTTGACCTGCATGTAATTTCGTAGGGTCAGTTGTCTTGTTTGATAAGATTATTAATAAGGGTATATGGTATTATAGGGAGACTGCAGATCGGCGGACCGAGTGCGAGTGGTTTCAAGAGTTTATAGTTTACATACTACGAGGTGAGTCTTCTCACTATACTTCACCCGGAAGGGTATGACTGTGAGACCGGAAGGTCGTATATGATATGTGTTATTTATGCTATAAATAGAAAGGTAGATGTTATGCATGATATGTATGTTTATACGGGCCGGAAGGCGATATGTTATGTGACAGAAAGGTCAGGTATGATGTATGATGTATGTGCTATGTGTATTATATTAAATGTGTTATGTGTTGTAAATGTTATGGGCCGGAAGGCAATATACTATGGGCCGGAAGGCAATATGATACGGGCCGGAAGGCAATATGTTACGGGCCGGAAGGCAATATGTTATGGGCCGGAAGGCGATTATGTTACGGGCCGGAAGGTAGTGTATTGTGGACCGGAAGGTCAGGGCCTGGAAAGGCGTATGTGTGTAAGTCGTATACTGGGGAACTCACTAAGCATTTATGCTTACAAGTTGTTACGTATGTGTTTCAGGTACTAGCGAGGACCGTGGGAAGGCGCCGGCATGATGCATACACACTGCTGCTATTCGAGATCTTGGGGATTTTATATATGAATTTGTTATGAAACATGAAATAAATATTATTGGTTGAATGAAACTACTTTATTTTAAATGAAAAAAAATTATTTGAAAATTTGCGTTGTTACAATTGGTATCAGAGCCAGGTTTGAGGGATTCGGGTGTACCTTCGGGTGTAACTGAACTCAAACCGAGGATTTGAGGGAAAATCTTTTAAAAATAATAAATACATAAACTTTTATAAATGGTAAAGTGGTAAACGAGAAAGACGCAGTGTGTACGATCAGCCAGCGCCCGAACGGTAAAGATCCCCAGAATACCTTACAATGTTATGTTATGCACTGAATTATGAATTGTTATGCATGCTAGAAGACTAGGTATTCATGATAGGACTAGAATGGCCTGTTTTGTGATGCCTTAGTCTAGGGAGTTTGCTTATATGCGATATTTGATAGCGTGCAGGTAGGTAGTGCATAATTGAAGTAGAGTACTCACTATTCGGGGTTCAGGGAGGAAGATTTGGGACGAATGCTGATACGGTGTGGTTGGTAGTATTGGGCCCGTACTACCGAAGACACCGGGTCGGTGGGCGACCCAAGTAAGAATCCCTGGATGTCGGAGACTGAGTAGGGTTGCGTTATCGAGTGCAACAGTACTTGATGGAGTCTCTGATAATCTTATGTTATATTTCAGAAACATTATGGTTACGACATGCCACGGAGCGAGTTCGAGCAGTATGAGTGACGAGGAGATTCGTCAGATGATTCAGGAGGAGGTAGATGCGGCGGTTCGGGCTAAGATCCCGGAGATGTTTGGGTCCATTAAGACCACCCTGATGGAGGAGTTTGAGGAGCGGTACGCCTTACTGACTGAAGCTACAGTCGCTGCCGCTACCGCAGCTGTGGCCGCTGCTAGGCCGCAAGGGGGTGATTCGTTGCTATTCCGAAAATTCAGCAACACGAAACCCCCTGAGTTTGATGGGACGCAGGATCCGATTGCGGCGATGAGGTGGATCGCCGACATTGAGGGTTGCTTCTATACTTGCTCATGCCCGGAGCACCTGAGGGTACGGTTCGCCTTGAACCAGCTCCGTCTGGGAGCGAAGGATTGGTGGAAGTTCGTGACGGCGAACTTCACTCTGGCGGAGATTACAGCAGTGACGTGGGAGAGGTTTACTAAGATGTTCAGGGATGAGTATGTTCCCCCAGTGGAGAGGGAACGATTGATTCAGGAGTTCTTGACCCTTAAGCAGGGTACTGATTCCGTTGCGGTGGTCACACGGAAGTTTCACGAGAGGGCGATGTTCTGCCCAGAGCTGGTGTCTTCGGAGCAGTCACGGATGAGCCGGTATTTAGGCGTTTTGAGAAAGGATATCCGGGAGTTTGTGTCAAACTCCACCTATCATACTTTCACTGAGCTTCAGGCGAACGCCAGGAAGCGCGAGATCGAGTTGGAGACTCAGGCGAGGGAGGAGGCCGAGTCTCGGCAGGTGGATCGGCGGCCGGCTCAGTCTCAGCTGGCAGCCAAGCGGATCAAGTCCGCTGATTCGAGGATGGGAGGTCCGAAGGGCCGCACTTGTGCGAAGTGCGGCAAGGGTCATGAGGGAGCATGTCGAGCTGGTGGTTGCTACAAGTGTGGCAAGGAGGAACACATTGCCAGGGATTGCCCTAAGGGGTTTATGGTTTGCTTTCACTGCAACCAGACAGGCCATCGGAAGGCCGAGTGCCCGCAGCTTCGTCAGGGATCTACACCTACTACCAGGACTACTGAGACCCGACCGGCGAAGGTCGAGGCCCCGAGGGCTTGCAGGAGAGCCTTTCAGCTGACTGCGGAGGAGGTCTGCGTTGCGCCCGATGTTGTGGTAGGTATGCTGTAATTCACGTATTTACTTTAAAGTCGAAATGTTATGCTTATGTAATGTATGTGTAGGTACTTTTCTTGTGAACTCTATGCCTGCTCTAGTGTTATTTGATTCGGGTGCGAGTAGATCCTTTGTATCGTTAGCTTTTAGTCAGCATATCGGCATTAGTCGTGAGCCTTTAAGTCGGCCTCTATGCGTTTCTATTGCGGCCGAGAGGGTGGTTTGTGCCACGGAGGTTCTTCGGGGATGCGTGCTAGAGATTTTCGGGGTTGCGTTTCCGATTGACCTAATTCCTATTGTGATGGGGGATGTCTGTGTCATCGTGGGCATGGACTGGTTGAGCCGATTTAGCGCCGTCATCGACTGTGAGCGTCAGCTGGTGACTATACGAGACCCTAGTGGGGGAGTTCTTACGGTATACGGCGAGGGTACCCGTTCGGGATCAGCTTTTTGTTCGGCCGCTAGGGCGAGGCAATGCCTACAGCAGGGATGTAGAAGTTTTGTGGCGTATGTGATGGATACGCGGGAGACTTCCGAGAGACCGAGGACAGTGGAGGAGGTTCCAGTGGTGCGCGAGTTTCCAGATGTTTTTCTCGAGGAGTTGCCGGGAGTACCTCCTGCGAGGCAAGTAGAGTTTGGTATCGACCTGATTCCGGGGGCTGCGCCTATTGCGAAGGTGCCTTATCGTCTTGCACCTCCAGAGATGCAAGAGTTGTCCTCGCAACTCCAGGAGTTGCTGGGGAAGGGATTTATTCGGCCGAGTAGCTCGCCGTGGGGAGCACCGATTCTGTTCGTCAAGAAGAAGGATGGTTCACACCGGATGTGTATTGATTACCGGGAGTTGGACAAGGTGACGGTCAAGAACCGCTATCCGTTACCGAGGATCGATGATCTATTCGATCAGTTGCAAGGGGAATCTTGGTTTTCCAAGATCGATTTGAGATCGGGGTACCATCAGGTAAGAGTGCGGGATGAGGACGTCCAGAAGACAGCATTCAGGACGCGGTATGAGCATTACGAGTTCGTGGTGATGCCTTTCGGGCTCACCAATGCCCCGGCAGTGTTCATGGACCTCATGAACAGGGTATGCAGGCCGATGCTGGATCGGTCTGTGATTGTATTTATCGACGACATCCTAGTGTATTCGCGAACTAGAGAGCAGCATGAGGGGCATTTGAGGGAGGTCCTTGAGGTACTGAGGTCGGAGAAGCTATATGCAAAATTCTCCAAATGCGACTTCTGGTTGCGGGAGGTCCAATTTCTTGGACATGTTGTTAATCAGGCAGGGATATTGGTCGATCCGGCCAAGGTAGAAGCAGTGATGAGTTGGGAGGCACCGAAGTCACCTTCCGAGATCAGGAGTTTCCTTGGGTTGGCGGGGTACTATCGGAGGTTTATTAGGGACTTCTCCAAGATCACGGTACCGCTCACCAGATTGACCCGGAAGGGTGTTACATTCTCATGGGGACCCGAGCAACAGACTTCCTTCGAGACACTACGTCAGAGACTGTGCGAAGCCCCGGTATTAGCCCTCCCGGAGGGGATGGAGGATTTTGTCGTATATTGCGACGCATCGATTTCGGGACTAGGTGCAGTGTTGATGCAGAGAGGCCATGTGATAGCTTATGCATCGAGGCAATTAAAGCCTCACGAGGCGAGATATCCCACGCATGACTTAGAGTTGGGGGCAGTAGTGTTCGCTCTCAAGATTTGGCGTCACTACCTGTACGGGGTTCGTTGTACTATATACACAGACCATAAGATTTTGAAGTATTTGATGGATCAACCCAACCTAAATATGCGTCAGAGGAGATGGTTGGACGTGGTTAAGGATTATGACTGTGAGATCCTATACCACCCAGGCAAGGCTAATGTGGTAGCCGATGCATTGAGTCGTAGGGCGGAGAGCACTCCATTGCGAGACGTATGTCTGAGACTGACGGTGATGACTCCGGTATTAGATGCTATTCGGGGGGGGGGCACAGGCCGAGGTTGTGAGATCCGAAATACAGAAGAAAGAGCGGGTCGCTGGGTTAGTTTCGGAGTTCGTTAAGGATGGACGAGGACTTCTGACGTTTCAGGGTCGGATTTGGGTACCATTCATGGGCGGTACGCGTGCTACTTTGATGGAGGAGGCTCATAGATCGAAATTCTCGATCCATCCCAGTGCTACGAAGATGTATTTGGACTTGAGAAAGGAATATTGGTGGCCTTGCATGAAGAGAGACGTCGCTTGGTTTGTTGAGAGGTGTTTGACCTGCCGTAGGGTTAAGGCCGAGCACCAGAGACCGCATGGTAAGTTGCAGCCCTTGGGGATTCCTGAGTGGAAGTGGGAACAGATTACGATGGATTTCATCACCAAATTGCCGAGAACTGCCAGAGGAGTCGATGCAATTTGGGTGATTGTGGATAGGTTGACGAAGAGTGCACACTTCCTTGCCATTAGCGAGAGTTCATCAGCGGAGAAGTTGGCAGAGTTATACGTGAGAGAGATAGTATCTCGGCATGGAGTGCCGATCTCGATTGTTTCAGACCGTGATGTACGCTTCACTTCCAGGTTCTGGAAGAAATTCCATGAGGAGCTGGGTACTAAACTGCATTTTAGTACCGCATACCATCCCCAGACAGACGGTCAGAGCGAGCGGACGATTCAGACATTGGAAGACATGCTTAGAGCGTGTGTGTTAGACTTCGGGGGTAGCTGGGATGCGCATTTGCCTTTGGCTGAGTTTTCCTACAACAACAGCCATCATTCAAGCATTGGTATGCCACCTTTTGAGTTGTTGTATGGTAGGAGGTGTCGGACTCCCATTTGCTGGGGAGAGGTGGGACAGAGAGTGATGGGCAGTACAGAGATCGTACTTCAGACGACCGAGCAGATTCAGCAGGTTAGGCAGAGGTTATTAACCGCCCAGAGTCGACAGAAGAGTTATGCGGATAGACGCCGGTCCGAGCTAGAATTCCAGGTTGGCGACTTCGTTCTCCTGAAGGTTTCTCCCTGGAAGGGAGTGATCCGGTTCAGAAAGAGGGGCAAATTAGGGCCCCGGTTCATAGGTCCATTTCGGGTAATTGCAAGAGTAGGTCGGGTAGCTTATCGGCTAGAATTGCCAGCAGAGTTGGGACAGATTCATAATACCTTTCACGTATCACAGTTGAGGAAGTGTATAGTCGATTAATCGGCAGTGGTTCCGTTAGAGGACATTCAGGTGGATGCGAGCCTGAATTACGCCGAGAGACCGGTAGCTATCAGGGATCGGAAGATCAAGGTTCTGCGGAACAAGGAGGTACCTCTGGTGTTGGTTCAGTGGCAACACCGGAAGGGATCGGAGATGACCTGGGAGCCGGAGCGTGAAATGCGGGAGCAACATCCGGAGTTATTCGTAGAGTGAGACTTCGAGGGCGAAGTCTAGTTCTAGTGGGGGAGAGTTGTAACAGCCCGGAATTTCAGGTATTGTTTTAAAACTATTTTTGGGACATTTTAGGAAGGGATTCGGCGAGTTGGTGCCTGACTCGCCGAGTAGGACCACAGGCTTGGTCGCGGATGCGCGACTGGACTCAACGAGTCTAGATATGGACTCGGCGAGTCGACGCTGTTCAGCAGAAACCCTAGCCGTTTAGTTTGGAACGTATATAATGCCTCTTAGGCCGTCATTGTACGTTTTTTTGGCCGATTGTGAAGAACCTAAGCATCTGTGGACGACTAGAGGAGAAGGGAAGGCTATTGGGACCTTGAGGAGATTGTTAGGCAAGAAGAGGCAAGGTTTGGTCAAAGGAAGATCAAGAGGATTGAGTTCTGAAGGTTGGGGACACAGAGAACACGTTTTTCAGGTAATACTCGGACCATTTCTGTTGTTTTGGTGGTGTACACGAATCTAGGGTTTATGAGACCCATTTGGGGATTAGGTAGATTATTATGTTGTTACCCAATCGTTTATACCCCAGTAATAGGATGCTTAGAGGTCCAGAAAGTCCCATGATTGCATGTCTCGGGACCATGTGTATTTCAGGAGGCAGATGATCGACTGCATGGCATGGACTCGCCGAGTCCAATGATCAGACTCAACGAGTAGCTTGAAGATTTACTGGGACTCGCCGAGTTGTTCTTCAGACTCGGCGAGTAGCTTGAGGATTCATTGGAACTCGTCGAGTTATTCTTCAGACTCGGAGAGTGGAGTCGGGGTGGCCCTGTGATTCTTCCACGAGGATCTCGTCGAGTCAGGAGGGATACTCGACGAGTAGAAAGGGGAACAACAGGGAAGTTGGGGAGGACGTCTAGACTCGTCGAGTCGCCTTTGCACTCGACGAGTCCGGTCAAGTTGACCGTTGACCAGAGTTGACCTGCATGTAATTTCGTAGGGTCAGTTGTCTTGTTTGATAAGATTATTAATAAGGGTATATGGTATTATAGGGAGACTGCAGATCGGCGGACCGAGTGCGAGTGGTTTCAAGAGTTTATAGTTTACATACTACGAGGTGAGTCTTCTCACTATACTTCACCCGAAAGGGTATGACTGTGAGACCGGAAGGTCGTATATGATATGTGTTATTTATGCTATAAATAGAAAGGTAGATGTTATGCGTGATATGTATGTTTATACGGGCCGGAAGGCGATATGTTATGTGACAGAAAGGTCAGGTATGATGTATGATGTATGTGCTATGTGTATTATATTAAATGTATTATGTGTTGTAAATGTTATGGGCCGGAAGGCAATATACTATGGGCCGGAAGGCAATATGATACGGGCCGGAAGGCAATATGTTATGGGCCGGAAGGCGATTATGTTACGGGCCGGAAGGCAATGTATTGTGGACCGGAAGGTCAGGGCCTGGAAAGGCGTATGTGTGTAAGTCGTATACTGGGGAACTCACTAAGCATTTATGCTTACAAGTTGTTATGTATGTGTTTCAGGTACTAGCGAGGACCGTGGGAAGGCGCCGGCATGATGCATACACACTGCTGCTATTCGAGATCTTGGGGATTTTATATATGAATTTGTTATGAAACATGAAATAAATATTATTGGTTGAATGAAACTACTTTATTTTAAATGAAAAAAAATTATTTGAAAATTTGCGTTGTTACACCAAAAATATACAATCAAAATGAAAGATGAGACTTGTCTGCTCCGTCTTCTCAAAAACCTGGCCTCCGTACCTGTCTACTGATGACCTGAGAATACAAGTTATTTTGAAATCGAGTATCAGATTTAAAGCTGGTGAATTCATAAGTATATAAGTGTCATTGCCTTGTTTTGTGAAAATTCTGTTATAAAGGCCATGTAAATCGTTAAATGAAAATGTTGATGTACGTATGAAAACCCTAGAAAAACCCTTATTTTCTATAAGTATGAAATGTAGTCTTCTACCAAGACCCGAATGTTCTGTACGTATGAAGTGTAGTCTTCTACCAAGACCCGAATGTTTTGTAAGTAAAATGATAGTTTTCCTTTAATTGTTTAGTACTAAAGTACTTAGTCTAACTCATCGTTTATGTGAAAGAATCACAAAATGAAGTAAACAGGAAAATGTACTACTATAAGTGTTGTCACTAGGTACTAGGACTAACACATCTTATGTCACTGTTATCCCAAGGTACTAGGGGTAACACGACTTATATAACCTAATGAACATCCGAAGATTTTCATCTCATCCCCTGTTGCAACAGGAGATGGAGGAATGGTTAGTTCCGTAACTGACTCCTAATATAAGTAATAACCGTAGGCATCCGTAGATGTTCATCACTCACTATTGCTAATAGATGGGTTCCGGAATGGTTAGTCCCGTACGTATATCCCGAGGTACTGTGGGATAAAGGCCCATCTAGGTATCCCGAGGTACTGGGGATAGGGTCCTATCTAGATATCCCGAGGTACTAGGGATATGCAGGAAGATTTAAACAGAAGGTACTAATAAATCATCCTCGCAATTCGAGATACAAGTATTCATGTTAATGTACATAATTAAGTGTATCTACGTAAAGGTACTCATGTAATGCGTTCGTGTACGCGTATTCATGTATCATGTAAGTATATGTAAACGTACTCATGTATCATGTAATCAAATGTAAAGGTACTCATGTATCAGGTAATGTACTGGTATAGACTCATGAATGAACTGACTCTTGTGTGATTCCTTGTAATAGGAATTGTGTTTGATATCTCGAAATTATCCCTATGATAGTTTTCTGGAAGGTAATTGGTTGTTCAAGTAGGTTTATACACTCTTACTACTCAAGGGTGTGAGAAACTAAATGAAAACTGTAAACTATAACATTCATACATATATAAGAATATAAGTGTACATGCATAGCTTAGTTTAATAATGTAAAATGGTTTTATAAGACATCTTATGGGTTTTGAACAATAATTAACAATGACTTGGTGTCATTTATAATATACATTTCAAAGGTAAAACCATTGATAACAATGCGTTTTTATGATTTAAAACCATTTCATGCATCACATTTTGTAGTATGTGAAATCTGTTAAATGACAAACACCGTTATAAAATACATAACAATGATTTAATAACATGGTTGTTTCTACTTGTATTCCCCCCCCCCCCCCCTTTAAAGCATTTAAAATCATTTAAAACATTGATTAGGGGTATGAACTCACCTGTAGTTGGTGATTGGAATGAACTGAACGATATAGGATGGCTAGGTGTCAAGCGAGGACTTGTGCACACACTACGATCCTAATGAACATATAATCACATATATATATATATATATATATATATATATATGCACTCAATTAGACTCAAATGACTAATTGATAATGTTTAAGACATCCTAGGCATAATAAACACTTTATATAAGTGTTTTAAGCCTTAAGGAGTGCATCTAAGTTATTGTGGGACAGGGTATTTGTGTTTAGGGTTTCCAAAGGACCCTATATGAGAGTTTACTCTCTATAAACCATCACACATGGAGTTTACGGTTGTAAACTCTTGAGTTTACGGCCGTAAACTCCCAAACATGTGTGTTTGGAGTGTTTTGAAGTCCCAGTGCTTTCTAGAATTGTTCTAACTTAGTGGCTAAGTCCTTGGAAGGGTTTAAGGTCTAGAAGTACTCCAATTAGGAGTTTACGGCCTCAAGGCCATTCCCTTTAGAGTTTACGGCCGTAAACTCTAAGAAATGTGGGTTTTTGTTGCTTTCAAGCCTCTTGCACTTGTGGGATATGTTCTAGACTTTTATTTCTAGCATATGAAGGCATTAGGCACACCTTAGTGCCCTTTTTAGGAGTTTACGGCCCAAGAACCATGTCTTGGCCGTAAACTCACTTGTTTAAGTGATTTTGATGTGGTTTGGTCCTTCCATTAAGTGTGTAACAATTTCTTGTAAAGGCCTAGGGTTTTAGGTGTCATGAAAACACACTTTTGTCCATTTAAATAGAGTTTACGGCCTAAGCTTCTCTTGGGCCGTAAACTCACTTTTGTTTGTGTCATTTGATGTGTTTAAGACCTTGTGCTACTTGGGAAAATAGCCTAGATACAAGCCTTAAAGTCCTAGTGTCCTCAAAACACCATTTAGTGTTAGAATATGGAGTTTTGAGGCCTAAGAGAGTTCTTGGCCGTAAACTCCCAATATTGGGTGGATTTTGGCTTGCTTTCTTGTCCCTAACATGCATACATAAACATCTAAGGCCTTATCCTAACACAAGTGTCGGTTTTGGCATCGTTTCGGGAGTTTACCGCTCAAGAACACCTTAGGGTGTAAACTCCTAGATTTCATGTTTTACCCTTCTAAATCATGTTATAGACACGTATAAAGCTTTCTAACATTACTATAAAGAGTTACTCACGTTTTGGTATAAAAACCCGAAGATCCGTCAGAGAGAAAATGGCTTTTCTCAAGTCGGAAATGTGAATAATGAATGATTTTGGTTTAGAAATCTATTTATAGTCCTGAGATATTTTGGCAGAAAATATTTTTATTCCTGAAATGATCCCTAATAAAATAGAGTGTTGGAATAACAGTGTTGCACAAAACCCTAGTGCACCCACTCTCCTGATATTTCCTGAAGTGTAAACCCTGAATTTCTCAAACTTACGCGAAGATTCTGAAAATTAACTATGACTGCTACAACTTCTATTGAAGTGATATAGTTTGTACAGAATGGAAATTTCGGGTTGTCACAGTTTTAGTTTTGTTTCAGGTACTTTTGAGGACCCTAGCAAGGCGAAGGCGTGACCGTACACATCCTCAATTTTTATGTTGATGGATCTTGGGAGATTCTGAATCGAATAATACTTTGAAAAAAATGATTTTGTAAACAATTTTTAATTAATGGGTTGTTTTAATAAGTTTAAATTTGTTATTATTTTTGAGACGTTACAATTCCATATAATGGTAGTGCTTTACATCAACCTTTTGATATGGTATAGAAAAATAGTTATTTTATAGTTGTCATTTTTTTTGGAAAAATATTCTCATAATGTAGTGACATGTTAAAAGATATAGATGCATACTTCTTCCTTACATTGATGTTTCTATTTTCTCACCAACTATTAACATACTAGGTGAATTCTCGCGCATTGCGTAGAAACACCTATATAGTTGGCATCTTTACAAATATGTATTTTCTTAAATATAACAATAACGTTGTTGTTAAATTTGATATAATAATTCGTATACTAAGTTGATATAATATATCGATTATTTTGAATTATATGATAATATATCATGTACTAAAACTACATAATCTAAATCGTTTGAATGATCTTTACATGCGGGTTACTCATGAATATATATATATATATATATATATATATATATATATATATATATATATATAGTTTAATTTTATTTATAGTTGTTATTGTTAATTAACTTTTTAAAAATTATTTTCTTAACTTTTTAATTTCTATCATTGAAATTATTTAGAACATCAAACATTGTTTTTCATTTTTAAATGTAACGATATAATCATTTATATAGAGTTATTTTTAACTATTGTTATTGTAAGTTATTTTAAGCCGCTTACTTAAAAACTTTTAATGATTATAAAAATATCTTTAGAAAATATTTCAGTTAAATTGAAATTACAATTTAGTTTTTGCATTTAGCATTACAATTTATCACTTTTAATTATTCACAAAATATTCTTGGCTATTTTAAGTGGAACTGAAAGTTATATTTAAGTTGATTATGTAATGTTTTAAATTAACAATTTAAGTGTGTAATCCAAACTGTTCAAAAGTTGTAGCTTTAAACTGATAATGGTTTACATACAACAACATGTTAGATCTAATAAATTAAGTATAAGATGTTAAAAGTTAAAAATATAACTTTATAAATAGAAGTAGATATATTATTTTAATATTGAAATTTAGTTATGATCACACTTTAGGTTTGATATTTATTTAACCTAATTAACCAACTTATAATCATTACTAGAAAGACACTACAATTTGTTACTTTTAACTATTTACAAACTATTCTTTGGGTTGTTTAAGTTGAAATAAAATTTATATTTAAGTTGATACTATATTTAAACTAACAATTTAAGTATCTATCCAAACTGATCAAAAGTTATAGCTTTAAAATTATAATGGTTTACATATAACAACATATTCAAACTAATAAATTATGTATAATATGTTAAAATTTAAAGACATAACTTTATAAATAAAAGTAAAGATACTATTTTATCCAACTTATAATCATTATTAGAAAGAAACTGAAAAGTCATGGGAGTTTCAAATGAATGTAGTGAAAGGAAAAAAAGCATGGGAGTTTCAAATGAATATGGTGAAAAAAAATGTTTCCTTTATAAGTATAACAGGTGAATGCCCGCGCGTTGCGCAGAAACACATATATAGTTGAAATTTTTCCAAATATTCGTTTTTTTAATATAATAATAACGTTGTTATTAAATTTGATGTAATAATTTATATACTAAATTGATATAATATATTGATTATTTTAAATTATATGATAATATATACATTATTATAACTGCATAAGCTCAACCGTTTGAATGACTTCTACCCGTGAGTTACTCATGAATAAAATTAAATATAATATATGGTTTAATCTTATTTATAGTTGTTGTTATTATTAATTAGTATTTTAAAATTTATTTGTTTAACGTTATAATTTATATCATTATAATTATTTAAAACATCAAACATTTTTTTTAATTTTAAAGGTAACAATATAATCATTTATATAGATTTATTTTTAACTATTGTTATTGTAGTTATTTTAAGCTACTTACTTGAAAACTTTTAATAATTATAAAAATATCCTTAGGAAAGATTTTAGTTAAAATGAGATTATAATTTAGTTGTTACATATACCTCTACAATTTATCACTTTTTAATTATTCGCAAAATATTCATTAGTTTTCTTAAGTGGAACTGGAATTTAGATTTTAAGTTGACAGTGTAATGTTCTATTTAAATTAACAATTTATGTATTTTGTCAAAACTATTCAAAAGTTGTAGCTTTAAACTGATTTTGGTTTACATAGAACAACATATTAAATATAATAAATTAAGTATATTATGTTAAAAATTAAGGATATAACTTTATAAGTAGAAGTAAAGATATTATTTTAATATTATAATTTAGTTTATTTATGATTACACTTTAGGTTTGATATTTATTTAACTTTATTATAAATTTGATATTTATTTAACATTATTAACCAGCTTATAATCATTATTAGAAATACACTATAACTTATCACTTTTAACTATTTACAAAATATTCTTTGGGTTGTTTGAGTTAAACTAAAATTTATATTTAAGATGATCCTGTAATGTTATATTAAAATTTATATTTAAGTATTTTATATAAATTGTTCAAAAGTCATAGCTTTGAAATGATGATGGTTTACATCCAACAACATATTAAAACTAATAAATTAAGTATAATGTCTTAAAATTTAAAAAAGCATAACTTTATAATTATAGGTAAATATATTCTTTTAATATTGAAATTTAGTTTATATGTGATTACACTTTAAGTTCGATATTTATTTAGTCTTATTAACCAACTTATAATCATTATTAGAAAGAAATTAAAAATTCATGATAGTTTCAAAAGAATGTGGTGAAAGGAAAATGCATTGGAGTTTCAAATGAATGTGGTGAAAATAAAAATGATTCATTTATAAGTATATATAGATAGATATTAGGCGAATGTCCACGCGTTGTGCAGGATTGGAAAAAATATTTTATAATAAAAATAACTAAATCATTGTTATTAACAATTTAATAATAATTTTATAACAAATATAAAAAAAAATATTTTTAATATTATTATTATGTTGAACTGTATCATAAGAGATAAGATTGGAACTTGAAGTTATTGTGCATATAAAAAGTAATATGGTTAAACTATAAAAAAATTTATAAATTTTTAAAAATAAATAAATCATTATTGTTATCTATTAAATTATAATTTCATATTAAATTAAAAGGTTTATATAAAATATTATCCTTATGTAGAACAAACGGTAACAAAGACATCTTTGTATTTATTTTAAATATTATCGTTATGTACAATATATGATAATAGAAACATCTTTTTATCTTAAATAGAAAATTAATTTTTTTCGTATCATAAATATTACTATAATTATGTAGAACATATGATAATATTGACGTCTTTTATAATGTTAGAACTTAAATTGTATTACATGCACGGTTGTAAAACTTGGCTAAAACAACCAAATGTTGGGCATGTTACTTAAACTCGAGCTACAATGGAGGCGAGTTTGCCTAACTAGGCCAAAAGACACTTAGATATTAATTAATCTCGATCCATATCTAAAATATACAGTCCAAAATCATTTTCGAAATTCTGAAACTTAGTTGGTTTCTTGTCAATGAAAACAATCTCACCAAAGAATACTCTCAACGTCCTACAATGGTAGAAACAATGATGGCTTAGTTCTTTTGAAAGATTTCACAACATTTTCTATCTATACAAGATGAGACATTATGTTGTTTACTCTCACCATCGATGTGGGATGAAGACATTTTAATTAAACTCGTTTCTTTATTTGCCAATAATTTCATTTTTTTAAATCAAATATTAAATAATAAAAATAAAATGTTATCTACAAAATTTATTGTTCAGTAGTTCCCATTTTTAGTAATATCGTAAGTTGCTATCCAAAAAAGTAAGTTTTATTGAATAACTTTTTGTTAAATCCTAAAATCATAATTTCAGTTAGGTACTTAATATAGAAAGTTTGTTTATATGTATTTTCATGATTAAAAAGGTATAAAATGAATTCATTTATAAAATATAATCGAGTATATATCTCGTGCTTTTGAATCAAAGTGATTTTTCAAACAATTATAATTTTAGGTTTAGGTAGATGTTTTTTATATTTATATAACATTTTGTAACTTATTTATAATATTATAAGAAATAATTTGAATAGTCATGGGAGTTTCAAATGTATATGATGAAAGGAAAATGCTTCCTTTATTGATCCAAAATGATCACACTCGGACCGATTCAACTCAATATACCAAACTACATAGCGTTTTTTTCTACTGAAACCCGGTTTGTATATATTTCGTGTTTTTGAATAAATTTCATTTTTCAAAAAATTATAATTTTATGTTTAGGTAACATATTTATAATATTATTTGAAACAATTTGAAAAATCATGAGTGTTTAAAATGTATGTGGTGAAAGGAAAATGTTTCCTTTGTTGGTCCAAATTGATCAAACCTCGGACCGATTCAACTCAATATACCCAACTACATAATGGTTTTTCAACTGAAACTCAGTTTGAACCTAAAAAAAATCTAGTTCAAAACCATTTTCGAAATTCCAAAACTTAACTGGACAGTTGCCAATATAGACAATCTCACCAAAGAGGATCCACGACATCCTAAAAAGGTAGGCATAAGGAAGTTCTCATGGTTTGGTTATTTTGAAATATTTCACAACCTTTCCTATTTATAGAAGAGAAAATGTTCTCTTGTTTACTCTTATCATCGATGTGGGATGAAGACATTGTAATAAAACATGTTTTCTTGTTTATAAAACACTATTTAACTTATTTAATAAAACACCCTTTCTCTTGTTTACCCTTTCTTTATTGTTCAATAGTTCCATTTTTCTATAATCTCTTAAGTTACTATCCACACAAGTAAGTTTTTAATGAATAATTTTTTGTTAAATTCTAAAATCATAAATTCAATTAGGTACTTAATATTGAAAGTTTGTTTATATGTATTTTCATGATTCAAAAGTTCATTATAAAATGAATCATCCCTAATAAATCAAAATCTTTTTGTCACATGTCCTCTTCTCTGTCATTTGGACACATGACATTTCTAGAATTTTTGAATTTTCTATTTTCTACTTGTCATTCTATTATAATTTTCATTTTATTAAATTAAAATTCTATATTTAATATTAAGGTATTATATAAGTAAGGTATTTATTAGAAAGAGTTTATATATGTAATGTATTCAATGTATTAAAGCCTCATTAATTTTAAAAGTTCAAAAATTTTCTCATTTTTCTTATAAATTCAAATTTCTCAAATTGTTAAAATTTCATATATTTGTTTTTAAATAAACCCATGTAATACATGGGTCTCACACCTAGTTCATTTATAAAATATATTCGAGTATATATTTTGTACTTTTGAATAAAAGCAATTTTTCAAACAATTATAATTTTATGTTTAAGTAGATGTTTTTTTATATATTTATATAACATTATGTAGCTTATTTATAATATCATTGGAAACAATTAGAAAAATCATGGGGGTTTCAAATATATGTAGTGATAGGAAAATGCTTCATTTATCGGTCCAAATTGATCAAACTCGGACCAATTCAACTGAATATACCGAACTACATAATTTTTTTCTAGTAAAACCCGATTTGTATATATTTTGTGCTTTTAAATCAAAGTGATTTTTTAAACAGTTATAAATTTAGGTTTAGGTAGATGTTTTTTATATTTATATAACATTATGTAACTTATTTATAATATTATGAGAAATAATTCGAAAAATGATGAAAGTTTCAAATATATGTGGTGAAAGGAAAATAACTCCTTTACCAGTTCAAAATGTTCAAACTCTGATTCAACTCAATATACCCAACTAAATATCTTTTTTCTACTGAAACACAGTTTGAACCTAAAATATCCGGATCAAAACCATTTTTGAACTTCTAAAACTTAACTAGACACCTGCCAATATAGACAATCTCACCAAATAATATCCTCAAAATCCTACAAAGGTAAGTATAAAGAAGTTCTCATGGTTTGGTTCATTTGAAACATTTCACAACCTTTCCTATTTATAAAAGTGGAAATATTCTCTTGTTTACTCTCACTATCGATGTGGGATGAAGACATTGTAATAAAACACACTTTCTTGTTTATGGAACATTATTTAACTTATTTATAATATTATTGTAAAGAAATTGAAAAGTCATGGGAGTTTCAAATGAATGTGGTGAAAAGAAAAATGATCATTTTATAAGTATACTAGGCGAATGCCCGCACATTACGCTGAAACACCTATATAGTTGAAGCATTTACAAGCATATGTATTTTTAATATAGCATTAACGTTGTTGTTAAATTGACGTAATAGTTCGTATACTAAATTGATATAATATATTGATCATTTTGAAGTATATGATAATATATACATCTATTATAACTGTATAATCTCAATCGTTTGAATGACTTCAACCTGCGAGTTACATATAAATAAAATTAAATATAATATATGGTTTAATGTTATTTATAGTTTTTGTTATAGTTAGTTAATTATTTAAAATTTATTTACTTGATGTTTTAATTTCTATCATTATAACTATTTAAAACATTAAACATTGTTTTTTTGATTTTAAAGGTAACAATATAATCATTTATATATAGTTATTTTTAACTAATGTTATTGTAAGTTATTTTAAGCTACTTATTTGAAAATTTTTAATGATTATAAAAATATTTTTAGGAATTATTTTAGTTAAATTGATATTACAATGTAGTTTTTGCATTTATCGCTACAATTTATCACTTTTAATTATTTACAAAATATTCTTTGGTTTTTTTAAGTGGAATTAAAATTTATATTTAAGTTAACATTGTAATGTTATATTTAAAATAACAATTTAAGTATTTTGTCCAAACTGTTAAAAAGTTGTAGTTTTAAACAGATAATTGTTTACATACAACAACATATTAAATCCAAAAATTAAGTATAATATCTTAAAAGTTAAAGACGTAATTTTATAAGTAGAAGTAAATATATTATTTTAAAATTAAAATTTAGTATATTTATGATTACACATTAGGTTTGATATTTATTTAAACTTATTAACCAACTTCTAATCATTATTAGAAAAAACTACAATTGATCACTTTTAACTATTTACAAAATATTTTGTGGGTTGTTTAACTTAAACTAAAATTTATATTTAAGTTGGCCCTACGATGTTATATTCAAATTAATAATTTATGTATTTTGTACCAATTTTTCCAAAATTGTATCTTTAAAATGATAATGTTTATATGCAACAATATATTAAAATTAATAAATTAAGTAGAATATGTTAAAAGTTAAAAAAAACATTACTTAATAAGTAGAAGTAAAAATATTATTTTAATATTGAAATTTAGGTTGTATATGATTACACTTTAGGTTTGATATTTATTTAACCTTATTAACCAACTTATAATTATTATTATTAGAAAGAAATTGAAAAGTCATGAGGGTTTCAAATGAATGTGATGAAAGGAAAAATGAATGGGACTTTCAAATGAATGTGGTGAAAGAAAAATGTTTCATTTATAATATAGTATGATATGATATGATGATTTGATATGATATAGATATAGATTCCTTATAATTTATTATAAATATCAGTTATATTTAGTTATTAATTAGTACTTCTAAATAGTCTATTAGTGATATTTTTGTGACAACAATTTGCATAACACTCAATACTCAGTTTGATCACTAATTAAAAAAAAAATCCGCTATAAAAATATATGTGGGATTATAATTTAATTAACTATACAAAAAGCTCAGCTCTGATTATTGATTTAGTGATATAACATGGTGGATCATCGTAAAAAACTTGTAGGATCCCATGTAATAGATACCGTAAAATGTGACTTGAGAATCGATGACCTAAATGGATGTCGACCCACTCAAGTAAAATGTAAAAACTCGAAATCAAAATGGACTCTCATGTAACATGGATCTTTATTAATAGTCGGTTTAAACAGTTGTTCTTGAATTAATATGACTTAGGGTTTTGTACGATCTTTTGTTTTATATAATGTGGTTGATATTTGGAAGTTCAATTATACTTGCATTGTTTATAAATAGTCAACTTCAATATTAACATTAATCTATTTTATTATATGATTCTATATAATGGTAATGTTTTACATCAACCTTTTGATCTGATATAGAAAAATAGTTATTTCATAGTTTTCATTTTTTGGAAAAATATTATCATAATGTGGTGACTTCTTAAAAAATATAAATATAAACTTCTTCATTACATTGTGTGACATCCCCAAACTCACGGTTATTTTAAAATTTTTATTTATGTTTTTTTTTAAATTAGAGTATCCATTTTAAAGAATAATATTGCAAAATTTGTTCCCAAAAAACTTGATAATGATATTATCAAATCATTTCCAAGGAAATGAATTTTAGTTATATTAAAACATTGGGATGTCATCGTCAATACAAAAACATAAGCATAACGAAATCTTACAAGTCTTGCAGTAATTAAAGTAGTGGCCTAATACTCCTTGAATCTCTAAGCAGAATGTATCTTTCATACAACCACCTGTGATACAATAAACTGAGTGGGTTAGGTTGGGAAACCTGGTGAGTACATAGGGGTTTCAATCTCACAATATGATAATAATGTATAACTTAAACTTGCAAATCCAACTGTTATCATTAACACACATATATCACATCTTTAAAACAATTTACCCTATCTCGTCGATTCCCACATATAGGTCCTATACAACGATGTTACAAGATCTAGCCTAAAGGATTAATAAAAACCACAAACTGACAACACTGCTTCGGAAATTACCTAGAAGGAAACGAGGATTAATAAATACATCAAATGAGGGGAATGAAATAAGTTTCACCACGAAACTCCATTCGTAAAAGCAACATGACAATTATGTCAGAGGTGGTTATCTAGATAACTATGCCTAGCCGTGTTTTGACACCGTGACGTACTTTACCCCCTGACTCACCCTATCTGGCAATACAACATCAAACCTTGCCTAGTAGTGGTTTGACATCGTGAGGTATTTTACCCCAAACTTACCCTATTCGGTAATAAAACACCAGACATACCTGGTAGTGGTCTATTGTTGAAACACTCTATTAGGTAATCTATGAAGTTCCCTCAATTACTTCGTGAAAGGAAACACTGACACATGAAGCTTATCTGATCACTTCATAAAAGAAACGATGACTTCAATGCTCTTTAAACGAAAAGCATGGAGAAATACTAATAAAGTACTCACATACGCTCCCGTACCCCGACACACAATAGTGTCAAAAAGGACTTTGTACATGATAGTACTTTTGGCACATTATAGTACCCTGATATGAGTAGGACTCATACCCTAGAACATAATAATACCTCAACACAAGCAGCACCTAAGACAAAGAGCTTTGAAAAAGACTTGGTACTTCTTACGTAGGACATACTCCACCGATCATTAATCTCCTCGAACAAAGTTTCTACTCTCTATTCCGATCACACATGTACCCTTAATAAGATTCTACCCGATCTCCAAACTTAATTGAACTAAGAATCTCTTTTAAGTCTTATTTCGTCACTAAGAAAGCCTACAATGCTTATAATCAATTTTTAGTACTAACTCTGCTACGACAACACTATCTTAATTTAGTGTAATATTTATACAGAGTATTAAGTATTAACATACATTTATCTTCTCGTTTATTATACTTCTATTATTATTATCATGTAAATACATCTCATCACATATAGAACCATGTCTGGTTCGCATAGCATATATCATCAAATATACATATAACACCTATTTCCAGATAATAAGCATATAACTCACATATAAACTTTCAACAGATATTTAATACTTTTATTAATACTTGTATTAAAATCATGTTCATGAAAGGGACTATGCACTCATTTGTTAAAGTGACGACTCAAAATTCGGGTAGCGCTTCGCTTCTAACAATTTTCTTTTCCTTCGACGAAACAAAGTATCATTATTACTAGATTTTAGTCTAATATTTATTGCGAATAACTATTAGTCTAGATTCATCATTAACTCAAAGTCTACTTTCATGATCTATCAAGTAAGGAACAACTAGGTAGGATCATATTGGAGGTAGGGTTTGTTTGGTATACGAAGTATACTTTTTGGAAAGCCTACTTTAAACACCTCACTAAATCACAACCTAAACATCATCCCCATGAGTAGATCAATCAGTATAATGACCTGGAATCACCGATAAATCTTGTTTATAGGTTCATAATAACAATAATGAACTTAAACATAAGTTATACTTAAAGTATGGTAAGCATAACTTACTTACATGGGAGTTTAACGAGGAACCAGGCTCTGCACGGTAGAGCTTCTGAGCCGAAAACTCTTCTTTTCGGGGCTCTTCTAACGCTCCGGGATTCGCTTCTAACTCCTAAGAAGGGCTAGAGAAAATCCTTGAGGCTTTGGGGATGTTTGGGAGATAATTGGAGTGAATTAGTTTGGAGAAATGAGGAGAAAGGCCACCTATTTATAAGCTGCCAACTCTTGCGTACGTTGGGCGTATAGAGCTATGCGGGGTGTACTCAAGCCGCGTGTCAGCATCACATGTGAGGTCGTGGGGAAGAAGGTGGGGTTGAGATCTCGCCGCGTGTCACTTGCTTGTTAATCCTAAACATTAATTATCTTTTTAAATTCCGCAACTTTCGCATACGAGCTCCGTTTTGGATGTTCTTTATATCCACGCATAGGTAGCGACAGGATCTACAACTTTTGTTTAAACTTCGTATGCTAATTTTGAATTTATTTTTAAACTTATATTTTAACAGGCTTAGACAGATAAAGTCCATTAAGAATCCATAACTTTGTCATTCGAAATCCATTTTTTAGTATCTTTATATCGTTGAACTCTTATTAACGAGATCTTGATATCTTGTTTAGGTTGTATCGGATGAAAATCGATTGATCTAAAATTCGATTTCCGGGCTGTGTATTGCAATGCAAAATTTTAGAAAAATCATAACTTCCTCATACGAAGTCAGATTTGGACGTTCTTTATATGCACGATCTTGGTTTAACATATACTACGACTTTTGTTTAGAACTCTAAGGCTAAAAACATAGTTTATCAAAATTTCACTTTTTACGATACACGGTGTTGTGTCGGTTTTGTCGCAAAACGTCGATGGGTCATAACTTTTTCGTTATAAGTCGGATTTCAGCGTTCTTTATATGTACGGAATCCTTGTCACATATACTATACATTGGTTAAGATTATTTATTTTAAATAATATTATTTATTCTAAATAATCATCTATCAAAAAATCATTTTCAATGTTTATTGTCTCTAAATTGACTAAGCTGAATCTGCGGGCATTACACATTGATGGTTCTATTTGCTCACCTATTATTAACATATTCCTTATAATTTATTATAAATATCAGTTTTATTTAGTTATTAATTAGTAAATCCAAATAGCCTGTTAGTGATATTGTTTGTGCAAATGACATGCATCAACACTCAATACTGAGTTTGATCGCTAAACAAAAAACTCCATTATAAAATTGTATGTGAGATTATAATTTGATCAACTACACAATGAATTCAGCTTTGATTATTGATTTAATGATATCACATGGTGGATCATCATAAAAACCTTAGAGGATCTCATGCAATAAATATCATAAAATTTGATTTGAGAATCGATGACATGAATGGATATCAACTTGCTCAAGTAAAATCTTAAAACTTAAAATCAAAATGGAGCCTTACGCGATATGGACCTTTATTGATAGTTGGTTTGAGTAGTTGTGCCCGACTTAATATTAGTTAAGGTTTTGTACGATCTTTTGTTTCTATATAATGTGGTTGATATTTAGAATTTCAATTATAGTTGCATTGTTTGTAAATAATTAAATATTCAACCTCGATATTAATATTAATCTATTTTATCATATGGTTTAGTATAATGATAATGTTTTAAATCAACCTTTCGATTTGATATAGAAAAAATAATTATTTGACTTATTTTATAGTTAATACAAATGATATATATATATATATATATATATATATATATATATATATATATATATATATATATATATATATATATATATATATATATATATATATATATATATATATATATATATACTCATAACTAACTTTTGTTTAACATTTAGTGGAATTACTGTGTTACATAGCTAAAATGATATATATATATATATATATATATATATATATATATATATATATATATATATATATATATATATATATATATATATATATATATATATATATATATATATATATATATATCATTTTAGCTATGTAACACAGTAATTCCACTAAATGTTAAACAAAAGTTAGTTATGAGTAGGCCTGTAAATGGAGCGTGTTTTGACCCTAATCTGATCCAAAGCCTTAATTATATGAATTTGGTGCATAGCTTTTGATTCATTAACTCGTTAACGACCCGTACCCGGTAACCCTTTTATTAAAAGGGTTGTTTATGGATATCCATTCTGTTTATAACTCAACCTGTACAAATTTTAGACTCATATGTTTATATTTTGTACCGCCTAAAGTTTATTTTTACTTCCAATCAAAAGTCCAAATGACAAATGCCGAAAACCAAATAGTTTTTATATAGGACCTTATGAGCCGACTTATAGACTTCAAGTCTTCTACCAAGATTCATGATGTCATTTCATTTATATTTTATCAAGCAATCATCCATTTCATTTATAAATCAATAAAATTATTTATCAACCGAAAGAAAGTTTGTAATTGATATTTTGTATCATTGCAATCAACAATAAAAAATCAAGCGGAAGTTACTATAATAGTGATTTTTAATTTCAATTGAAAATCCTTGAGTACTTAATACATTTTGTAAATCAACATTGTTTTATTTAAGAAATGTTATTTTAAGAATTATGTAAAATGTGTTGATTATTCAAAAAACATACCGGTTACGAGATGGGTATGAATATCTATTAATTCGATGGTAAATGTATGATTTTGATTATTCAAAACTCTATAAATTATTGAACGGGTTTGAATTACCCCATCAAATTTGTTATAAGAGTTTGAATCAATGTAGATTCACTCCAAACCTACCTCTATTTAGGTCTAGTTATGACGGATCACCGAAAATCAGGAAAGGTTATCTAAGGAGTAAAACATTAAAAAATTAAAAAATAATCTAAAAAACATTGAATAAAAAGCTATATGGTATAACTCTTGAAAAAATGTCACTATCATATTATATGTATATATTTATATTTATATATATATATATATATATATATATATATATATATATATATATATATATATATATATATATATATATTAGTAGGATACTCGCGGCGATGAATGGTTTCTTTCGATGATTGTTTCCGAGCGGTGAATAGTTGTCTTTTTGTGGGTGAAAATTAGTTTTTTGGAAAATCTTCGCTAAAGTCGCAACATTTTTAGTCAGTTACGGTATAATCCAAACATTTATTTTTTGAATAGAAAAGTTTCAATTATCTGATTTTATATGATAATCTATCATTTTATATTGAAAAAAATAATGATTGTTTCGTTAATTTAAGCAAAATATAAAATAATCGAAACTTGCATGTTAAAAAATAAAATTTAAAATTAAAACGTAAACTGACCTAAAATATTAAAACGTTATCACGGGTTTCCTTTAGTTTTTTGGGAATTGGCTTCATTTTAGAAAATAAGTATTCTATTAACATATAATGCATCAGTTCATATTATTTACTTTAGAAAAAGCATCCATTATAAACCGTTTGAGGTAAGCATGACTTGGTCCAAACTAATGATATAAACATATTGTATTAAACATAGTTAACTCAGACCATTTAATGATTCTGATAATTAAATTTTTGAAGGCATCGTTATAGTTGTTACGCTATTGGATCTTTGTTAAATCAAGTTTATTCCGGCCAACTAATAATAATTTTTTTTTTTTATCTTTTAGATTCAATTTTTAGACTATCAATTTCAACCAAAGAATAGTTGTAATGACATCACACAAACACACACAAAACACAGTTGCCTATTAAATTCGTGTTGTTGCTATGAATTGACTTGAATCAGGTAAAAAAACTTGCTGAAGTTAAGCAAATAAACAAAAATTCTCTGCATTTTTCATTGAAAAAAAGAATGTTATTTTTTTTAACATAATACTCTATATGACAAGGCATGATTTGCCTATTTTCCCATCTCTTTAAAATGATAAGAAAACAAATAATTAATTCTTTGACAATAATTTTACTTACTTTTTACTAAATGAAAAATCTTGGCATTGCAAAACTGTAATGACTTCATTTTGCTTAATTTAATTATTTCTAAACATTCACATTCAAAGCTATATAAACACGGAAAAATGAAAACCATATGTCACAACTAGAAATTTTGATGCCTTTTAAACATTAAACAATAATAACAAATGTGAACCAACAATATGAAAACATGTATGATGCTTATTCTATAACAACAAAACTTCCATCAAACACTTCATATAAGCACATCAAATAGTCAACAAAGAATTGAAAGCCCTAGAAATCCCGGTTTAAGTCCATTTTGGACTAGGATTTTCTTATTGGGTCTAATGGACCAATAAGCTTCCAATTTAACTATCTTGGACATAGAACTCTCAAATGGGCCCTAATTGGACCCATATACATAAAACTTAATATTTTGGGCCTTACAAGCCTAAAATGAACTAGGTTAACTTTAATGGGCCTTATTGGGCCACAACAAATTTATATAGCCCTAATGGGTCATAAAAATCATTCCTTAAATTATTTGGGCCGAAAATTTACTTAATTGAATCATAATATGGTCTTAAACACAAAAATCCCAATACTCTTTCTTTCCCCTCTCCTTTTCTCGGCCCAACTACACCAAAAGAGAAAGGGTTGACTTTCCATTGCCACCTCACCATTATTTTTTGGGGTCTCCATGCATGCAACTCATGTTTCTAAGCAACCATCTCATCACCACTCTCTCTTATCCTCTCTCTTATTCTCTCGGCCGAAACCAACACAAACACACACACACACATTTCACTCAAACACTCTCAAAGAAACTCTCTTCATCCTTCATCAAATTTTCGAGATTTCGGAAGCTCTTCAAGGAGATTATTCCATAAATTCATCATCTAAGGTAAGTTCATGCTTGGATCTATGATCTACATTCTTTATTTTATCAAAACTCTCTTCCTAATCTATTCAAACTCATGACCACCCTCTTAGAAACATCTAAGTTCGAGATTCTCCAAGAAGACTTACTAGGATCGAATCTTCTTCATTTCTCTCTTCAAAAACTGAACCCACAACTCAAGGTGAGCTTCATACCCCTCTCTTTTCGGTTTTCATAAGTTTTATTGGGGAGAATACAAGCAAAATGTTTAGATCTATGTGTATGTGGGTGCTATGTATGATTTTATGCATGTATGTGTGACTGTATGTGTTTTTGTGTTGAATATGTAAACAAAAAGGGAATAAATCTCGAGATCTATGACATAAGAAATAAATCAAACATGATCTAAGTTATCTTACACTAAACTAGTCAAGAATAATAACTTATAAGATTGTCATAAACATATTTCACCACAAAACCGATTTTTGGACATAAATTGTCAAATATACAAAAGTTGGGCTAAAAGTTGCTAATTCACGTTTTCTTAAAGGTCTAAAGGGTCAAAACAGTTACAATAATTGCTTTTCTGAACATTATGATCTTCAAAGGACTTAAAATCTAAATATTAGCTTAATGGGCTAAATTTTTGGGCTTTCAGCCCAATAAGCCCAAAATTGCGAAAATTTGACATTTAAAAGAGCTGAAGTAGTAAACTCTTCAAAACAGGGGATAAAAAGTGTAACAAAACTATTTCAAGGTTTAAAGATGGTCTTCATTTCCAAAAAGGATCGAAAATGTAAAGTTTTTTGGATTTTTGGCTAAAAGTGTAAAAATTGCAAAAAGTTGGGCTTTAACCGGAAAATATCATTCTGGAAGGTCTGAAACTATTAACAAAATAAGTTTCGAGTTAAAAATATAATTTCAACAAATCTATGATGCAAAAGTGTCAAGAAAATGTTTGAAGGACCTAAAATGACTTTTCTTTTATATTAAGGACTACGTTTGTTATTTTACAAAAGAAAGGGGCTGAAAAGGTTAAACCACTATTTTGAAATGAATTATTTTATTTATAGAATATTGAGTCAAAAACACTAATCTACGGTTTACAAAAATCGAAAGACATATACACGTATAACTCCAAATATCGTTATAAACAAATCGATCGGTCTCGAGTCGATACAAAACAACAATCGTTAAATCGAACTCTCCAGTAGATATGCGATACCTAAGACATGTAAACATTTGACACTTAGGCTTGCACATCCATTAACATGATCTTTGGGCCCAAGGGATAATGTTTATATGTTATTGGGCCTTCTATGACCCAATTCCATATAAAGGGACCTTCAATAGCTCTCAAATGCTATTGGGCCTTAGTAATCCAATAGTATTGCCAGTATGGTCAAAGTAATCAAATGTGAGATGGGCCAACGAGTCTTTCGCATCCCCCGACGGCACAAAGTAAACTCACGGAAGTAGCAGGATTTGTACTCCTCTTTTCCTCGTTTGCTAGGCTTATGAGTAATCAAAGTAAACAGATTCAGGTTGATAATCGAGAGTAATCAAGGTGGTTGGACTTAAGTGAGTGCTAATGGACGACACCTCTATGGATAGTTCATAGTCTGTATTTATAACTAGTCATTGTCATGAGTGGTTATAATGACTCACAACCTTTAATTAATCCAAAACCACCCAACAAATAAAGGAAGAGTAATCAAAAATCATTCATTGTGGCGGTATATCAATTTGAGAAATCATTGTATTTTATGTATTTGGAAAACATCGGATTTTCCTGGGTAGTTCAACATTTTCACTTGTATGCTTAATACCAAATCCTACGACTATACATGACTTTTTGAAATCATCATGCATATATGTACGGATCTTCACACTTTTTTTTATAAACAATGGTCTTTTCAGAAAATATCGGATTTTCTAGGTTTTACAAACTACACAAATCATTTTATCACAACATACTTATGAACTCACCAACATTCCATATGTTGACCGTTTTCAAAATAACTTGTATTCTCAGGTAACCGGTAAGCCGAGGAATAAGTACCAAGTATGTTAGGGTGTTTTGCTTATGAAAACTATCAAACAATTTATGTATGGATCTGTAATATTGAAACAATGTACTTGATGTAGACAATGACGATTGTAATATATTGATGCATGGTGATGTTTATGTTATGATTCATGTATATTCATTGTAATGATATTCAATTTAAGTCACACGAGCCCTCGGACGTTTCCACTGTCTGGTTCGGGGGTGTGACAGGTTGGTATCAGAGCTTTGTTTATAGTGAACTAGCATATCTAACCACACATTGATATGCAACTATAAACCAAAAAGGGGACAAAACAACTCTGAACAAAACAAAACAAATAAAAACACAACGATAAAACACTCCTACTCGTAAGACACAGGAAAAATAACATAGTACCAAACCAAACAAGATGATGTTGACATCTCGGTTAAGCCGGGACTATTCATAGTCGTATTAAGGAGTTAATGTAGCCTGATCAACTACATTTCCTCTGAGGTACAACTCTCACATGCCCCGAGGAAATCGCGATAGTAAGTAAACATAACAACGTACCCCTTTATTACCAAAAAGAGAACATCAACTCAACTTATACAATAATTAAAACATCTTAGGAATAATGTTAGCATGTTTATACACTCTCACAGACAGCATGGCTGGTTTCCATCACCCCGGAGATCCTTATTTCCCTAATCAGGGAAATAGCGGATGGTTGGAAGAATCTGAAGAGGAACCCAAGGAGGAGCCTGAAGAAGAACCCGAGGAAGACCCCGAAGAGGAACCCGAGGCAGAAGCCGAGGATGGACCAGTTGAGCTAGTGGTGGACCAGGAAGAAAAGGAAGTTGGAGGAGGTTTTGAGGAGGAGCCCAACAATGATGAAGATGGTGATTCGGATGCGGATTCCGAAGTCATCAACCCCCCTTATCCGGTTAGGTTGCCCGCTTATCGGATGGGCACCATTGGTCCTACACCCCCCTAGGGTATTGATCTTTGGAGGTGGAGCAGACAGCAGGGACATTGACCCCCGTTCAGCATGTCACGTGAGTTCTATGACCTGAGGGAAGGAGGACCGGCCAATCGTGCACTTCCGGTCATGGTGAGGAGATTGCGCAACACTGGCGACCTAGCTCAGAGCACCGACGATCAGATGCACCAGATGCAGACTAGGGTCGAGCGTGCAGAGCAGGAGACACGAGAGGTTATTCGAGAGTTCCACATGAGGTAGTTAAGTTGGGAGGCTCGACTCCAAGATGCGGAATGACAGGTAGCTCTCCTTCAGGGAGCGTCCACTTCCACAGCACCGTCCCCTGGCACGTCCCACCGCGACTAGGACTAGCTGTATCTGTCTTTAGTATTATGTACTATGATCTACGCTATGTACCATCGAGTGTATGTTTAAGTGATTACACTATTCATAGAGTCGTTATGTTGCCGAACTTTCACCACTTATGTATGCTCTTTAGAGAAAATTTTCATGTAACAAAGTACGAATATTATTAATGGAAAATATATGTGTTTTGTTGTGATGTTATTACTTGTTATGTGCTATACTTCTATGTTTATATGTTGATATGCGAAACTACCTAAATACATGATATAAAACTAGTCATGAAGCCACGAACCCACAAAAACTTGGGCACTCAACATCGTTCCGTTTCATGACAGAAAGATGCCTCGACGACCAGCCCACAGAAACCGTGGACCAACCCACCCGAAGTCAACTCAGCTGCATTCCAAGCGGTTGTATCTGCTGTAGTTACTGCAACAATGGCACAAATTCACCAAGGGAACAATGGAGGAGTCAATGGGCAAGGGGCTGTAAGTTCAAACAACGGGATAAATCAAGGACCTACCAAGACATGCTCCTACAAGGACTTCACCAACGCCAAGCCACAAACCTTTAATGGAACTGGGGGAGTGATAACTCTGAAAAGATGGATCGAGAAGGTAGAATTGGTGTTCGAGATATGTGAATGCCCGAAGGAAATGAAGGTGAAGTTTTCCGCATGCACCTTTGTTGATCAAGATCTTACTTGGTGGAATGGACATGTAGAGGCTATGACTATCCACGTAGCCAACGCCATGCCATGGACGGAGCTGAAAGAAATGCTGATGGCTGAGTACTGCCTTCGTGGAAAAATCCAGAAGATGGAGCAAGAGTTGTGGAATCTCATCGTCCGAAATTCTAACATTGATGCATACATATCAAGGTTTAGCGAACTATCTCTGTTGTGCCTTGGCATGATTACGTCGGAGGGGAAGAAAATCGAACAATTCATCTGGGGAATAACCTCCCCGATCCAAGGAAATGTGATAGCTGCAAATCTTGAAACCTTCGAAAGTGCTAAGACATTTGCCAAGAAACTGTACGACCACAACAACAAGAAGGGCGAGAAACCAGTGGATATTGATGACAAGAAGGAGAGTGACAGCAAGAAGGAAAATAATAACTAGAGAACAGGGCGACAAGGCTCGGAATCGTCCAAGAAACAACAAACAATGACAGTCAATGTTGCAACCACCCAAGCTCCATCCACACCACATGCTCCAGCATCAGCTGCTCCAAGTGCTCCTAGGCAGTATTCCGGTAATCTTCCTAAGTGCAACAAGTGCGGTCTCCATCATAATGGGGAGTGCAGAGAGATGCATTGCACAAGTTGCAATCGAAAGGGTCACACGGCAAGATATTGCAGGACCTATCCTCCCCATAATCAACAACAAAGAAACAACAACAGCAACAACAACAACAACAACAACAACAACAACAACAACAACAACAACAATAGTGGCAATAACACAGGGTGAAGCCCTACCTGCTATGGATGTGGAAAGAATGGGCATATCAGTCGAAACTGCCCCAACACCAACAACCCTGGGAACGGAGGAGCAGGAAGGGTGCTAGCTATGGGTCAGGGAGAACCGGTTCAGGATCCCGCTGTTGATACCGGTACATTTCTCCTAAACCACACTTATGCATGCATCCTATTTGATACCGGAGCAGAGCGAAGTTTTGTTAGCAATAAATTTAAACACTTGTTAAAACAACAACCCCAGAAGCTCGATGAAACCTTCACGGTGGAAATGGCTAATGGGAAAACAGAATCCACTAGGGAAATCTATATTGGATGTACCCTAGCATTAAATCATCACATCTTTCAAATAAAATTAATGCCTAATTTCCATTAGGAGTTTCGATGTCATTATTGGCATGGATTGGTTAAGCCGCCACCATGCTGAAGTTATGTGTCACGAGAGGGCCGTTTGCCTTCACCTTCAAAATTGCGAAACCCTAATTATATACGGAGACAAACCCAGAACGAACCTTCGTCTTATCTCATGCATCAAGGCACATAAGTATCTGCGAAGTAAAGACTTCATGTTCCTGGCTCACATAGCAGGCAAATCCAAGGAAGAGGTCAATGTTCGAGACATCCCAATAGCTTGCGAGTTCCCGGATGTCTTGCCTGATGATCTTCCGGGGATACCCCCAGAAAGACAAATAGAATTTTGAATTGACCTAGTGCTAGGAGCAACTCCCATCGCTAAATCGCCTTATCGATTAGCTCTTGCAGAAATGCAAGAATTGTCCAGTCAACTCAGCGAAATTTTGGACAAAGGAGTCATCCGACCCAGTTTCTCACTATGGGGAGCTCTAGTTCTCTTTGACAAGAAGAAGGACGGATCTTTTAGGATGTGCATTGATTACAGAGAACTAAATAAGCTCACTGTAAAAAATCGCTATCTACTTCCATGAATTGACGATCTATTTGACCAGCTCCAAGGAGCTAGTTATTTCTCAAAGATAGATCTGCGATCTGGATACCACCAACTCAAGGTCCAGGAAGAGGATATTCCCAAAACCGCTTTCCGAACTCGTTATGGACATTATGAATTTGTCGTAATACCCTTCGGTCTAACGAATGCCCCTGCCGCATTCATGGACCTAATGAATCGAATCTGCCGACCATTCCTCAACAACTTTGTCATTGTTTTCATTGACAACATTCTAGTTTACTCTCGAAGCGAAGAAGAGCATGGCCAACATCTCCGAAAAATCCTGGAAACCCTGCGAACCGAAAAGCTATATGCAAAACTCTCTAAGTGTGAGTTATGGCTTCGTAGTGTGAACTTTTTGGGTCATTTTGTTAGCCAAGAAGGAATACACGTGGATCCTTCTAAGGTCAAAGCCATCGAAGGCTGCGTAGTCCCAATGCCAATTTCTAGGTCTCGCAGGCTATTACAGGAGATTTATCCAAAACTTCTCTGTGACAGCCAAACCGCTTACCATGCTTACACAAAAGGGCATACCCTTCGAATGGATGGACAAGCAAGAAGCTACATTCCAAACTCTGAGGCAAGCACTATGCAGTGCGTTGGTGCTATCACTACCAGAAGGAATAGAAGGTTTCGTAGTATACTGTGACGCATCGAATCAGGGTTTAGGTTGCGTACTTATGCAGCGTGGGAAGGTGATAGCTTATGCATCACGACAACTAAAGACACACGAAGTGAATTATACAACCCACGATCTGGAGTTGGGAGTTGTGGTCTTCGCCTTGAAAATTTGGAGGGACTACCTTTACGGTACCAAGTGCACCATCTTCACCGACCACAAGAGTCTCCAGCACATCTTGAATCAAAAAGAGCTAAACATGAGGCAGCGAAGATGAGTTGAGCTGCTAAACGATTATAAGTGTGAAATCAAGTACCACCCAGGCAAGGCTAACGTGGTAGCTGAGGCCTTGAGTTGAAAAGAATACTCAAATCATCATGTGAAAACTCTCTTGATAACCATCCAATCCCACTTAACCTATCAGATCAGGGCAGCCCAGTTTGATGCCATGAAGTTAGAAAACAAAATAGGTGAAGCATTACGTGGAATGGAAAAGAATCTCGAAGTGAAAGAGGGCAGAGCATATTATTTCATGAACCGTATTTGGGTACCTAAACTTGGGGGATTCAGAGATGTAGTCATGAACGAAGCCTACAAGACGCGATACTCCATCCATCCAGGTTCAGACAAAATGTACCTGGATGTTAAGCAACATTATTGGTGGCCTAACATGAAGGCAGAAATTGCCACTTATGTGAGCAAGTGCCTCACATGTGCTAAGGTAAAAGTGGAATATCAAAGCCCTCCGGATTACTATGGAATTTTGACCAAATTACCCAAGTCAACAGATAGATTGCACACCATATGGGTAATAGTCGAAAGATTGACGAAATCCGCTCATTTCCTACCAATAAAAGAATCTTACAAGATGGAGAGGTTGATGTCTAAGTCCATAACTATAATTGGTAAGACTTAACCCGACCCGGCATGGTCCATTTGGGTTGCATGGCATCATGCACGTGGATAGACTATAATGAGAGAAATAAGACACTTATGGTTATTAATATATTATAAGTTCTAGTATATTAATAATAAGAATAATAAGATTATTTAATTAGTATTGATCAAGAATTAATCTAGGATTAATTAAGTGATCAAAAGAAGACTAATTAAATGTATGGTTGATTGTGTAAATCATCCATACTTGTATAGTGGGCCAATGCTCCATAAATTATCTAGTTGGGCCAAAACCCATATGATGCTCCATGGTGTATTTGAACCCATGGATCCAAGGAAATGGAAAGTCATGACAATTAGGGTTTACCCTAATTGTAACACTATATAAAGATCTTATTGTTGACAAAATCGGCCACTAGTATTATTCAAGAAAGGGCTAGCCGATTTTCATGAAATGTAGAATTCTCTCAAGTTATTCCAAGTGTATTTGGTGTTGTGTGAACCATTTGAGGTGTCACACTTGGGGCACTAGGCACTCAAGCTTCATGAAGACTTTCTACACCAAAGAGGTATGTATTCTATCTTGTTATAGTCATTGTTTTGTATGCTAGATTAGGATAATACCTTGGATGTTCATATTTGCATGTATAATAGAGAAAACGTAGATCCAAGGTATTTAGGGTTGCATGTACACTTAGGAGTGTTAGAATGCTCTTAACCCAATAGTTATCTTACACTAAACTAGTCAAGAATAATAACTTATAAGATTGTGATAAACATATTTCACCACAAAACCCATTTTTGGACATAAATTGTCAAATATACAAAAGTTGGGTTAAAAGTTGCTAATTCACGTTTTCTTAAAGGTCTAAAGGGTCAAAACAGTTACAATAATTGCTTTTCTGAACATTGTGATCTTCAAAGGACTTAAAATGTAAATATTAGCTTAATGGGCTAAATTTTTGGGCTTTCGGCCCAATAAGCCCAAAATTGCGAAAATCTGACATTTAAAAGAGCTGAAGTAGTAAACTCTTCAAAACAGCGGATAAAAAGTGTAACAAAACTATTTCAAGGTTTAAAGATGGTCTTCATTTCCAAAAAGGATCGAAAATGTAAAGTTTTTTGGATTTTAGGTTAAAAGTGTAAAAATTGCAAAAAGTTGGGCTTTAACCGGAAAATATCATTCTTGAAGGTCTGAAACTGTTAACAATATAAGTTTCTAGTAAAAATATCATTTCAACAAATTTATGATTCTGGAAGGGCTGAAACTGTTAACAAAATATCATTATGGAAGGGCTGAAACTGTTAACAAAATAAGTTTCGAGTTAAAAATATCATTTCAACAAATTTATGATGCAAAAGTGTCAAGAAAATGTTTTAAGGACCTAAAATGACTTTTCTTTTGTATGAAGGACTACATTTGTTATTTTACAAAAGAAAGGGGCTGAAAAAGTTAAACCGCTATTTTTAAACCAATTATTTTATTTATAGAATATCGAGTCAAAAATACTAATCTACGATTTACAAAAATCAAAAGACATATACACTTATAACTCCAAATATGGTTATAAACAAATCGATGGGCCTCGAGTCGATACAAAACAACAATCGTTAAATTGAACTCTCCAGTAGATATGCGATACCTAAGACAAGTAAACATTCGACACTTAGGCTTGAAAGTTTCAAATCATGCTTGTTGGACCTTGCAAGTGCATTAACATGATCTTTGGGCCCAAGGGATAATGTTTATATTTTATTGGGCCTTCTATGACCCAATTCCATATAAAGGGACCTTCAATGGCTCTCAAGTGCTATTGGGCCCTAGTGATCCAATAGTATTGCCAGTATGGTCAAATTAATCAAATGTGAGATGGGCCAACGAGTCTTTCGCATCCCCCGACGGCATAAAGTAAACTCACAGAAGTAGCAGGATTTGTACTCCTCTTTTCCTCGTTTGCTAGGCTTATGAGTAATCAAAGTAAACAGATTCAGGTTGATAATCGAGAGTAATCAAGGTGGTTGGACTTAAGTGAGTGCTAATGGACGACACCTCTATGGATAGTTCGTAGTCTGTATTTATAAATAGTCATTGTCATGAGTGGTTATAACGAGTCACAACCTTTAATTAATCCAAAACCACCCAACAAATCAAGGAAGAGTAATCAAAAATCATTCATTGTGGCAGTATATCAATTTGAGAAATCATTGTATTTTATGTATTTTGAAAACATCGGGTTTTCCTGGGTAGTTCAACATTTTCACTTGTATGCTTAATACCAAATCCTACGACTATACATGTCTTTTTGAAATCATCATGCATATATGTACGGATCTTCACACTTTTTTTTTTATTAACAATGGTCTTTTCAGAAAATATCGGATTTTCTAGGTTTTACAAACTACACAAATCATTTTATCACAACATACTTATGAACTCACCAACATTCCATATGTTGACCGTTTTTCAAAATAACTTGTATTCTCAGGTAACAGGTAAGCCGAGGAATAAGTACCAAGTATGTTAGGGTGTTTTGCTTATGAAAACTATCAAACAATTTATGTATGGATCTGTAATATTAAAACAATGTACTTGATGTGAACAATGACGGTTGTAATATATTGATGCATGGTGATGTTTATGTTATGATTCATGTATATTCATTGTGGAACTTGAAGAGTTAATTCTTTTATTAATTCCATAAGTTATAAAAATAAAGAAAAGTTAATTCTTTTATTAGTTTAAAGTCTTCCATAAGTTATGGAACTTGAAGACTTTTTGGATTAAAACTACTTTAAACACATAAGTTATGGAATTAATTAGTTTTGAATAGTTTCAAAACTTGCCCTCAAGTTTTGGAATTTGTAAAGTTTTCTCTTATGAATACTTTAATTCCAAGTTAGCCCTTAGAATTTTAAAAGTTAAAATTCAACCCTTATACTTTATAATATTATAAGTTAATAATATATATATATATATATATATATATATATATATATGTATATATATATATATATATATATATATATATATATATATATATGTATAAGAGTAAAGTCGGTCTTACCGCTAGTACGCCTCATTCACGAAGCCGGTCTATAAGGTGGGTATAAGGTTGTTGCGTATAAAATGGCAACTTAATGGGTGTCCAATCTCACCCACCGCTTGCTTGACTGGTGGAGGGTCATTAACCGAAAGGGTTTGACAGGACTATAATTCTCCCTTCATTAAAAGTATTAATGATAAATACTAAGTAACTAAACTCTTAATAATACCCAATCTTAGTTACTTAGGAAAATGTGAATAAGGTGCTAATCCATGAAATTACACTTTACACTTTGTCTAAGTCGTTAGTGGAGCGTGTGTGGTTAACCGGCACACTAACTTGGACTTAACAAGGTAGGTAAAGGGTGACTTAATATTTATCATAGTATCGATGGAGTGTGTGTGGTTAACCGGCACATCGATTGAGGGGTAATTTATTAAGGGTACCAAGTAATTTGCATGGTTACTTCACACCTTGTTTTGTGATCCTCGGCATCCCAGTCACAAAACCTGAAGGGCACACTCGAGATTGAAACATGCCATTGAACAGTTCAATGAATCTCAAAAGATCTAGGAGTTTCAAAACCAATTAAAACCTAATAATACGTTTCGTTTATCTTGGTGGAAATTGGTGAATCGTCATTCACCTACCTTCAAATTGTTTTATAGCTTGGATTACAACATACTTCTTCTAAGTTATAAAATAGTTTGTTGGGTCCTAGCCTTAATATTTCATATTGGGTGTCATATTAAGGACTATAAATCAACTATCTTGAATATCTCCCATAACATGTCTGGTTTAGACAGTTATGATCTTGCCAAATCTCTTGAAACAAGCTTTCCTAAATGAAGATGATGTCCCTTGGAAATCATACCTCTTTCACCTCCTCCAATTATTCTCCCTACCCCACAAGTTCTTAAAAAGTTTAAGGTCACTCGAACCCTATTGGCAAGTGAAGGTCTAGGTGTGGTCACATCTTGGAGATGTAGTCACATATTGACAAGCCGGGAGAGTTGGGTGTCAAAGTCTTGAGAAAGTTGGTTGTTCAATCACTTTCTAAGTCACATAGTGAGTTCTTTTGGAACACCTATGAAACAGACTATGACAAGACCCTTAATGATCTTATCTATTTGTTAAGATCAACTTCCTCAAAACTTAATGGACATTGACAATGATGACATTGGATATCTAGTAAAGCATTCTCTTCCCAATGGAAAGGGATTGGCCATAGTCAACTCGGTTGACCAAATGGTAAATAGAAAAGCTAAGTCTGTGATAGTCTCATGTACCGTTATCAAAGGGTCCATATGTTTATATTGCCAAAGGAAGGGGCATTGGTTGCAAAGCTGCCAAATTTACCTAAGGATGTTAAAGTCAATAAGTTTGACTCTACTTCAGGTAAAGTCCACTATCTAACTCTGCTAAGTTTCTATTCTGAGATTCTTATTACATGATGTGACTGGGTCACATGGTGATGTTTTAAGAATCAAAGAAAAAGTGAAGGAACTTAAAGAAAGAATATGCTGAATCTGATCGCATAGATGGATTTCTATCGCGTAGTTTGAAGATTGGATTCTTGAGCTACTTCTTAGGAGTTATGAGGTATTTCTTAGGAATAGATAACAACAAGTTTTCATATGGATTGTAAGGATAAGTTTTTCCGCATAGTTTTAAAATAAAAAAAATTTTGATTTTATTTATTTTAAAATATCCTTACAATGGCATTTGAGGAAAAATTGTTGCTTATATGATTCCATTAATAACAAGAGTGGAAATATGAAATTGATTCGTTCATTTGTGGTAATGTCTAAATTTACCAAATAAGGAAAGATTCTCATCATCCAAAGTCTCAATTGGACTGGGACTTGGAATCATGCAAGTTCTATAGCATGATGAATGAGAACTTTCAAGTATTGGAAAAATTAAGACTAATTACTTGTTCACATGGATGTGTGAGTCAAGTAATGGACTAAGGGATCGAGTACATAGTCATGTCCACCGATTAAGTCCACCACAAAAGATATAAGGCTATTCGTCATAGTTTACTAAAGCTCAGTAAATATGATTATACTTACAAGCTTAAGTGTAACTCTGAGACATTGGAAAAGGTTCCAATGCATGGCAGAGCGAATAAGAAGAATCAAATTAGGCAGAAGGATAGAAGTTCCTCAAATCTGAAAAGATGGGAGAGTACTTTAGTATCAGTTTTGTGACCATCTTAATGATTAAGAAACCATATCAAAATTAGTTCTCTAAGGAAGTCTTAGTGCATTCTTATGACTAAGAAGAAGGGATCTTGAATTGTTGAAATGGTTAAATCAAGAAGATGAGTCATACTTCGTTCCAATACAAGTCTTAGAGTCATACTCCAAGATTATAATTTGAGTGACATGTCTTTAAGAAGGTTTTAAAACACTTATCAAATGTAAGAGTAAAAGTTTTCTACTCTTGTACAAATTGGTAAGTTGTGATGTTTTGGATAAAACAAAGACCAACTTAGGCCAATTGTGTGAAGTGTTTGTCTTGATTAGAATCCGTACTATCTCTTGGATGTTTGACAAGGGAGTCTTATAGGTCAAGAGGACAGTGGGAGTCTTAAAGGTCTTGAAAGTCTGAAGAACTAATCAAGAATGAAACCTGAAGCTCCTCACTAGCACACAACTTGAGGTTTATAACCTATCGTGTTGACATATTCTGTGCCCATTCCAGTTAAAGTTGGCTTTGCATATGAGTTCTTAGAGTTCTCAATGTGTTGCACAACAACTTGGAAGCAATGGTAGGCCCTTGAGCTGCCAGATGGCAAGAAGTTAAGATTGAGTTCAGTCCATATGGATTTGTCATTATCCTTGTCTTGTGACTATGGTTTTGACAATTCACATGGATAAGAACACATACACCATTAAATCTAAGTGTCATAAGGTTTCTCTCCGATTCATGAAAATGATGGTGAGGAAACACTTTCACTAAGTAGATTTTAGCTAGATAGCAATTGTGATGTTTGCATTCTCAAAGTCGTTAGTGGAGCGTGTGTGGTTTACCGGCACACTAACTTGGACTTGTGAGAAGTGGCAAAAAGGTCTAAGCATTATGATTACGGCATCCCTCTTCATAATTGTTTAGACACACAAGTGTGCTATCTAAGGGAAGGTGTATGTTTTTTGATAAAGTCTTGTCAAAACAATCTAGTATCAGAAATCTGAACTTTGGTAAGAAAGTCAATAAAGTATTGATTTCTAGAAGTCGAGCTTTCTGAGTACATGTCAAAGCTAGTGGGAGCATAAGTGTTATGCTAATAATCATCATATTAGTGGGAGCATGATAATTATGATAAGTATTGCAAGTTAGCAATGTTAATTATAGAAAACAAAAGTTTCAACTGGGAAAGAGTTGTTTTGCTATAATTAAGGGAGAGGAAATTATACTTCATCTCAAATCTATAAGCTTAGATCGTGAGGTTTTAATCATTTAGTCAAGGATATATATGAATTTCATGTTGGAATGGCTCAACATAAGGAAATTTTGTATATGGGTCCATTATTTGCGTTCTAAAATTCGATTATGATTACGGCATCCCTTTTCATAATCTGATTTATGAGAACTTGGCAAATAGAAATGGAAATGTTATAGCAAAAGACTGGTTTAGTCTTTATGTGAGACATCATGAATCGTGTCCCGTATGCTTCAGATATAGGATCGATTACATGTGCTATAGTTATCCTTTCTAAATGTTTCCAAATGCCTGGGGCATTAAGAAGGGAAAAGGTTTAGAACTGAATATGACTAAAAGGATTAAACAATTGTCGAGGATAATCTAAGGTTTACCAAAGATTGGTTGCTCAAGGACGGTTGGAAGCATAGTGATAATTCTGGAAGGACCATATTGACATAATCTGTAAGGAGGCAACTCTTATTCAGAAGTGATAGTCAAAATGAATATGGAGATGTTTCAAAGTCAGAAATTTCAATCTCTGTAAGATTAAGGAAACTTAATGCAAGAAGGATGTTTCAAGGAATTGATCTCCTTTGGAATACTCTGTAATGGTTGTTGTCAAGTCCTTATGACTTTGTGCATAATCATTACAAGAGGACCAATGCATATAAGTTTAGAATCTAACAGATTTCAGTAAATGGCATGAATTTGGAATTCTTGCATTTGCAGTAAGGATTTGGTAGTGTGAAAAGAGAATCATTGAAGGTATGTTCAATTGATCTAATTCACAAAGTAAAGATCATAGACAAACATAGTATGCATACTTGGTGTGTGGCATGACTAATGTTTAGAAAAAACATAGTGTACATGCTTGGAGCATGGGACAACTATTGTTTTAAATTCAAGAATAAAGTTGATAGCTGAAACAGTATACAATGAATAATGTGTAATCATATGGTGATAAATAAAAGGTGTTTTATTTATGTTCATAAGTTTTGATACCATATTGGATTCAATTATTATTGTGTTTCACTTTGCATGTTTTGACTTCCCGAATAAACTAGGTTATTCTTCCGGAATGACTAAGTTATTCAAACCATCCACAGTCGGTCATATGTTGGAAGTAGATATGAATTAAGACTGTCATGGGTTGGCTTGTAGATGTCTAAGGTGTTGGACAAAGGGCTACAACACTCATGAGTGATCATAAGTTCCGAGTATTGGATTCAACCCGCGCTCATTGGAATCACTTCATGGATTTTATCACGAGTGATCATGAGACAATAATATCTTATATTCTTCAAACCTAGAGATATGAGTTGTTACTATGAGTTGATAGTACATTGATTACACGAAACCGCATTTGGTAACTCGGTGCTATAAAACGTGTCTTTGTGTATGATTCAACAAGTAGTAGAACAAGCCATATGAGTCGAAGTTTATCCATTCCTTTTACCTTCAGGATAAAAGCGATATCTGTGGGCCCCTCGATGATTTGATGATGACAAATGGAAGTGCTCGGCCGGGCCAGGACTGATTTGATTTGTTCAATTAGTCAGTCGTCATAAATCGGAAATCGGGAAACAACAAATGGACAGAGAGAATGATTATAATCCATGTCTCAGTCCATATGATATCTAGAATGGAGGAATATATGATCCCTTATCTAATGGACCAGTCATTGACAAAGGTCAGAGTTCATCTACAAGGTCAACGTTCGACAGAAGCTTTTGAGAGCTACGATTGCCAGTTGGTTCCTGAAGTCATACGCAATAATAGTTTTAGACTTATCCAAGTGGGAGATTGTTGGATTAATGTCTAAGTCCATAACTATAATTGGAAAGACTTGACCCGACCCGGCATGGTCCATTTGGGTTGCATGGCATCATGCACTTGGATAGACTATAATGAGAGAAATAAGACACTTATGGTTATTAATATATTATAAGTTCTAGTATATTAATAATAAGAATAATAAGATTATTTAATTAGTATTGATCAAGAATTAATCTAGGATTAATTAAGTGATCAAAAGAAGACTAATTAAATATATGGGTTGATTGTGTAAATCATCCATACTTGTATAGTGGGCCAATGCTCCATAAATTATCTAGTTGGGCCAAAACCCATATGATGCTCCATGGTGTATTTGAACCCATGGATCCAAGGAAATGGAAAGTCATGACAATTAGGGTTTACCCTAATTGTAACACTATATAAAGATCTTATTCTTGACAAAATCGGCCACTAGTATTATTCAAGAAAGGGCTAGCCGATTTTCATGAAGTGTAGAATTCTCTCAAGTTATTCCAAGTGTATTTGGTGTTGTGTGAACCATTTAAGGTGTCACACTTGGGGCACTAGGCACTCAACCTTCATGAAGACTTTCTACACCAAAGAGGTATGTATTCTATCTTGCTATAGTCATTGTTTTGTATGCAAGATTAGGATAATACCTTGGATGTTCATATTTGCATGTATAATAGAGAAAACATAGATCCAAGGTATTTAGGGTTGCATGTACACTTAGGAGTGTTAGAATGCTCTTAACCCAACTGTTATCTTACACTAAACTAGTCAAGAATAATAACTTATAAGATTGTGATAAACATATTTCACCACAAAACCCATTTTTGGACATAAATTGTCAAATATACAAAAGTTGGGTTAAAAGTTGCTAATTCACGTTTTCTTAAAGGTCTAAAGGGTCAAAACAGTTACAATAATTGCTTTTCTGAACATTATGATCTTCAAAGGACTTACAATGTAAATATTAGCTTAATGGGCTAAATTTTTGGGCTTTCGGCCCAATAAGCCCAAAATTGCGAAAATTTGACATTTAAAAGAGCTGAAGTAGTAAACTCTTCAAAACAGGGGATAAAAAGTGTAACAAAACTATTTCAAGGTTTAAAGATGGTCTTCATTTCCAAAAAGGATCGAAAATGTAAAGTTTTTTGGATTTTAGGCTAAAAGTGTAAAAATTGCAAAAAGTTGGGCTTTAACCGGAAAATATCATTCTGGAAGGTCTGAAACTGTTAACAAAATAAGTTTCGAGTAAAAATATCATTTCAACAAATTTATGATTCTAGAAGGGCTGAAACTGTTAACAAAATATCATTCTGGAAGGGCTGAAACTGTTAACAAAATAAGTTTCGAGTTAAAAATATCATTTCAACAAATTTATGATGCAAAAGTGTCAAGAAAATGTTTTAAGGACCTAAAATGACTTTTCTTTTGTATGAAGGACTACATTTGTTATTTTACAAAAGAAAGGGGCTGAAAAAGTTAAACCGCTATTTTTAAACCAATTATTTTATTTATAGAATATCGAGTCAAAAATACTAATCTACGATTTACAAAAATCAAAAGACATATACACTTATAACTCCAAATATCGTTATAAACAAATCGATGGGCCTCGAGTCGATACAAAACAACAATCGTTAAATTGAACTCTCCATTAGATATGCGATACCTAAGACAAGTAAACATTCGACACTTAGGCTTGAAAGTTTCAAATCATGCTTGTTGGACCTTGCAAGTGCATTAACATGATCTTTGGGCCCAAGGGATAATGTTTATATTTTATTGGGCCTTCTATGACCCAATTCCATATAAAGGGACCTTCAATGGCTCTCAAGTGCTATTGGGCCCTAGTGATCCAATAGTATTGCCAGTATGGTCAAATTAATCAAATGTGAGATGGGCCAACGAGTCTTTCGCATCCCCCGACGGCATAAAGTAAACTCACGGAAGTAGCAGGATTTGTACTCCTCTTTTCCTCGTTTGCTAGGCTTATGAGTAATCAAAGTAAACAGATTCAGGTTGATAATCGAGAGTAATCAAGGTGGTTGGACTTAAGTGAGTGCTAATGGACGACACCTCTATGGATAGTTCGTAGTCTGTATTTATAACTAGTCATTGTCATGAGTGGTTATAACGACTCACAACCTTTAATTAATCCAAAACCACCCAACAAATCAAGGAAGAGTAATCAAAAATCATTCATTGTGGCGATATATCAATTTGAGAAATCATTGTATTTTGAAAACATCGGGTTTTCCTGGGTAGTTCAACATTTTCACTTGTATGCTTAATACCAAATCCTACGACTATACATGTCTTTTTGAAATCATCATGCATATATGTACGGATCTTCACACTTTTTTTTTTATTAACAATGGTCTTTTCAGAAAATATCGGATTTTCTAGGTTTTACAAACTAGACAAATCATTTTATCAGAACATACTTATGAACTCACCAACATTCCATATGTTGACCTTTTTTCAAAATAACTTGTATTCTCAGGTAACAGGTAAGCCGAGGAATAAGTACCAAGTATGTTAGGGTGTTTTGCTTGTGAAAACTATCAAACAATTTATGTATGGATCTGTAATATAAAAACAATGTACTTGATGTGAACAATGACGGTTGTAATATATTGATGCATGGTGATGTTTATGTTATGATTCATGTATATTCATTGTGATGATATTCAATTGAAGTCACACGAGCCCTCGGACGTTTTCTTCGTCTGGTTCGAGGGTGTGACACCATATCAACCTCTATGAAAAGCACTTAAATATACATGTTCGAATCTAGATGTACACCCAGATCTAGAAAATTGGCTTACATAACCGATAACTAATTTTCTAAATAGCAGTAAAACACTTTAAAAAAATGGTAAAATAGACATTTTTTACCTTCAACTTTGGAATATGCATCAAAACCAGAGGGTAACATCATATTGAAACCTTCCTTTTTGTAAAAAATTTTGTCATTTTCCCAAACACTTGATTGAATGTAATCACTGGCATTTAGAAGTACAGTTTAACAAAATGAATTATAATATTTTCTTAAAGTATACCAATCTAATCCACGCAAAAGAGACTTTAACCTTAAGAACTGAGATAAAGCTCAGTTTCATGCAACAATGGAATTAAGGGTACCATTGGTAATTCTTACTTGAAACCTGTAGAAATAAGAACATATTCAAGAGCCATATTTAACACGATGAATAACCCTTATCTTCATTTTCACACCAGCAAAAGATCTAAGGCTTTGTTTTCAGATGTAAAAAAAATAACAATCAAACAACACCCACAAACCTTTATTTCATAAAATAAAGAATTAAGTACATAATAAACACTTTCATAGTAAATCAAAAGCAAGAAAAAAAACTTTTAACATGAATACACAACCAACACCATAAAACATGAATTTTAACTATTTTGTTAAAATATAACCTTCTTTGACACATTTTAACAAACATATTGAAGGCATCATTCCATTAACTTTAAACGGTATTTGAGAAAAAACCAAATGTAAAGCTACGTACTTGAAATATGTAAATGCAACAAACATCTTCAAAACATCAGGAAATCCAAACGTAAGCTGGGGATACCATCCCACAGTTTAAATAATATTGTGTCTCCCTCTTCTTTTCATGAACTGGTGCAAAGGATTTATGACTGATGAAAAAACAAAAGAAATTCAAGAAAAGATGTCGAACCTTGCCCTAAATATTGTATTGTTTTGCTTTCAAACAACCAGATGAAAAAAAAATTAACGAAAAGATGGAAATAGTGAGGTGATGGAAGAGGTGTGATTTCAGATACATCATACAACAAGGGTCATGGTGGCTATGTTTCTTGAGTTAGGGCCCTACCAACTAAAAGTGATAGGGGTGGTGAAGTGATGGAAGAGGAGCGAAGGTTTTCATGATGGTTTTGGCGGTGGCTGAAGGGGTGTCGAGGTTGGGGTTCCAGGTGGTGTTGGAAAAGTTGCAGTAATAGTTCATATATATGATTTGGGTGGAGCTGGTACTGAGATTCTAAAATTATGGCAAGGAAGAAGATGATGATGGATGGTGTTGCTAAGGAAAGTTTGTGGTGGTGTTGTTGGGTGATAGTAGGGTTACTATGAGAGAGTAGTAGATAGGTTGAATGTTGTGCCTGATGGTGATGAAGATTTATGACTTCTTTGTAGTGGAGGATAAGATTCCTTAAAAGAGGATGAAAACAAAGAGTCGTGGAACGAAGGGACTTGGCGACTTCACATGTAGGTTGGGCGGAAATAATTCGGGTAGGGCTATTCTTTTGTTTTTTAAAGCATTAAGACTTGTATCTTTAGCTTAACAGATGATATTTTTTTCTATTGGTTTAATCACATTCACTTGGATCACCATTCATGAATCACCATTCATTTAATCTATACCATTCAAAGTTTACAAACTTGATTCAAAGGATGTGATTGTATCTCCTTGTTTTTAAGACTTGGTCTTAAAAATTGATGGACCCTATATTATGCATGCATTATAAAGTAGTATAGATATATGAGGGTTTAATTGAGAAAAAAAAATGAGAATGAGGGAATCATTCTAAGCCACTCATTTATTTTTACCGCAAAAGCCTCCATCGTACCAGCGGGAATGCGAAAGGAATAGACATGTGTTTTTTAACAAAACATGTTTCCTTAAACTATGCTAATCATTACCTTAATATATACAAAAACATAGTTTTTTCATTTTTTATTTTTTTATTTTTAAGAAGTTATTTTATCGAAAAATAATTTTAAATATACCAAAATTCATGATTTTTTATTCTCTACAAATAGATATCTTTATTGATATAGTTTTAAGATAAAATAATTTTTTTTTTTTATATTTTTAGTTATCATTATTCATAAGTGAATAAAAATACATTAGGTTTTTATTAAAGTATATTCATTATTCACTTATGAATAAAAAGTGTATTTTTTTTTACAATTTAAGTATCATTCATATATGAATGTAACATATAATAAACATAGTATATTCATATTTAAATATTAGACGATGCATTCATTTGTGAATATTAACATAATATATTACCTTTTGAATATTAAATAGTATATTTAATTATGAATATTAAATGATATTTTCATATGTGAATATTACATAGTATTACATGGTATATCACATGTGAATATTACATACTATATTCACTTGTGAATATTAAATGATATATCTACTTATGAATATTACACAATATATTCGCATATGAATATTAGAAGGTATTTTCACAAATATATATAATTTTTATATGTTATTCACATATCAATAACATACAGACTTGCATATCTGTTTTGTGTTTTTAATTATCATATACTGATTAATGTGAGAAAACATATTTATATGTGAATATAACGTAGTAATTTAGTTTATGCATTTCATCAAACACTTGGAGTGCATATAAGTTAACCATTTTAAAAATGTTAAAAACATGATAGTTCCGATTCAAGTTATCAATTCCAAATCATCATATACTTCAGATGCGACACCCTATGTCTGATCGATTTCTCATTTTGATTTTGATTTTCGAAAATCCGATTGGGAACCTGTGAGTACCGATTCTGAGTCCTTCAATGTCGCCTGTGACTGTGAGTCCAGAACTCCGATTCCAATTTCATGAACAGCAAATAAATTCTGATTCCAACTGAGTTCATTTGCGAATCTGGGAAATTCTAGTTCCAAATCCGTGATGAACTTTAAGAAATGCTTGTAAGCTACGAACATTCAGAGTATTCAACAAAGAAATCGATGAAATTGATGAATTTGAGTTGCGAATCTGCCTTGAACGGCGAACCTCCCAGCCACGAATATCGATGATTCATTAACATTGGATGACATTAATGATGGTTTAGTTGAAGAAATCTGGATGATTGTTGAAGGTTAGAGGAGAAATTTTGATGATGAACGAACTGTTATCGAATTCTCTATCGTTACGAATTTGAGATTGATGGTTATTAACTTATTTACAAGTTTGTCACCGTGTCTTTTTATGCTTAGATTAAATGAACGCCTAAGAATAATTCCTAATTATCAACTTTTTTTTTTATTTTCTCAATTAAATATATATAATAAATAATTCCCCTTTCTATTTTTTTGTTTTAGTTATTGTTGGTAACGAAAACCAACTATACAAAAAGTCGTAAAACTATTATATAATTATATAGTCGGTAATAGAAAATAAAATTTAGAGTAAATTACATGAATGGTCCTTATAGTTTGGAGTAATATGCATGTTTGGTCTCTAATTTATTTTTTTAATTTTGAAGGTTTCTACTATTTGTTTTTGTTGCGCGATTGGTCCCTGTTTTACCTAAAAAAAATATTTTGCCCTATTTTATTTTTATTTTTTAAAATAAACACACCCCAACTCCACTTCCACCTCACCTTATCTTACCTTATAAAAAAATCAATAATAACATAGTCTTTTTAAGTAAGACAGGGATCAAGAACGCAACAAAAACAAACTGTAAGAACCTTTCAAATAAAAAAAATAAGTTAGATCTGAAGCGTACAAATAACCCCAAATCATAGACATCATTCTTATAATTTACTCTAAAATTTATATATATCAATGTTGGAAAATTAACTACTACAAGTTAAAATTTAAAACGTTAGAGACAATCATTTAAATGTTGAAAAGGGGTTATGAGAAAAAGCTAAAAGATCTAAACCACGTGCCATTTTTGGTCAAACACATGAGTAATAATCAGATTGTGACATGGAACTGATGTTTTTAATTTATGAATTATTGTCTACTAAATTGACATCAATATAAGTGATGACACAAGGCACCTTAATAACCATAATATTAAATATAAGTGAATATTAAATATAAGTGATGACACAAGGCACCTTAATAACCATAATATTACCAAATATAAATTAAAAGTTTAATATAGAAAAAAGTTGAACGAAGCAACCTATTTCAAAGTTCAGGTGCTTTCTACGTTCAATAATGTTCTTTGGTCGGTCGACATTGGTTAATGCTGTCATACCAAATAATTTAGCTAGTTTGCTAGATCGATATTTTATTATCCAAGCGCCTATATTTTAAAAGGTCTTAAAATAAAGTATGTGATATTTTATTATCCAAGCGCCTATATTTTAAAAGGTCATATAACATGGCTATATTGTTGTTGAAGGTCATGTTTGGGAACATGATTTCGTTATTCTAGTAATAAGATTTAATTTGGATTTAATATTTGAATATTAGAATATTGTTTATGATATAACATGTCTATATTGTTGTTGAAGGTCATGTTTCGGAACATGACTTCGTTTTTCTAGTAATAAGATTCAATCTGGATTTAGCATTTGCATATTAGAATATTATAATAATTGTTGATTGTTTTTTGATATATTGAAATATTATCTTTTCATTAATATTTGTTGTGTTCCATAATAATAAGTTTAGTCCATAAATAATCTAGTTATTATAAAGGATCTATAGTCAGTCATAATTATAAGAATAACTATGCTGGAAGACTAATATGAAATGGATTGATTAACTTCATAAGATGACAGTAGACAAAGAGTTGCATCCAAGTTCATATGTATTTGTTAGAAAACGAGTATTTATGTATTTTTTAGAGAACGAGTATTAAACTTGACCCATTTCGAGATGACTTAATGGATTGCTATCATTTGTGATAGTTGATAAAGTCATGTATGTGTATCCTTATACTTGAGATACATATTTGAGACCTCAGTGTGGGGAATGATATATTTTGATATGGTCAAATGTTGTTCTTTGACCAAACTATTATATAGACCATTATCAGGTATAATATGAACTACACAAGAGACATGTATAGTCAAGAATGAGTTTTTTCCTCTAATGTGTTGAGAATTAGACATTTAAAAAAAGCCTTATCAAGAGTTGAACACTAAACATGACTGATTGTGATCTATATATCATATTCAACATGATGTCTATAATAAAAGGATAATTGATTACTTACCTTAAGCATCAATTGATGCTTTGAGCTTTTTAGGAACTGGATGTTGTTGAATGACACTTTGTCGTGTGTTATTAGGAGTAGTGAAATGTTGTTAGACATTCACCACTGTTTATATCAGTCTATAGTGAGTCTTATGCAGATTGAAAGATTATATGCTCATGAATCATTTTAGAATGATATTACTAATAACATATGATCCTAAAAGGTTACACCAATAACAAGTTAACACAAATATATTATCTATAATAATTTTCTTTTTAATAAATATTTTTGATCCATTAGAGGCTTTGTTACTTTAGGTGCTAGATTCATCAAAGAGAAACTAAGACTTCAAGATCTTTAAAGGAATCATAAGTATATACGATTATATCTGAAAGGTTAGTAATTTTATTCCTTCTTAATAGTTAAATTCATAGTCTTGAAAGTATGTTACCAAAATAGTAAAGCCTAAATCTAGGGTGCATGTACATTTAGGATTATTTTTTAACGCTTCTATTGCCTAAATCTAGTGTAAAGATGCACAAAAAAACCATAAGTTTGATCCAATCTATGCATGAATCTCTATTGCTTATGCAACCTTTATCACAATAAATTTTTGATTAGATCATCCAGTTTGAAGAACTTGTATAATCACCTTATAACTTGGTTATATAAATTGAGAATACACCTCAACCATCAAAAGATAAACCTAGTGGTTAGTTGAGCTTTCTCCCACTAGCTTATATAAGTGACGTGTGAGTGCTTTCATAGAAAACAACATAGATTTGTGTAATGCACGCAAATTTGGGCTAGTTAATTTACAGATAATAAGCATTAAAAATGAATTTTTGATGGAAATTTATTTAAGAAAAAAGTTATAGTATATGTGACAAGGATTTTGTACATATAAAGAACATCAAAGTCTGACTTCAAATGAAGAAGCTATGCTTCTTCGAAGTTTTGCGATTAAATCAGTTCGACTCTGCGTATTGTAAAAAGTGACTTTCTGATAAATTACTTTTTAGCCTTAGTGATTTAAACAAAAGTCATAGTAGTTGTTAAACCGAGAGTGTGCATATAGAGAACATCCAAATCCGACTTTGTGAGAGGAAGTTATGATTTTTCTAAGATTCAACATAAAAGTATACAACTCGGAAATCGAATTTTAGATTGGTCGATTTTTAGCTAAAACAATCTAAATGAGAATTGAAGATCTCATTGATAGGAGTCCGTTGATATAAAGACAGTTGAAACGGATGTCAAATGAGAGAGTTGTGAATTTTTAATGGACTTTAACACTCTAACCTGTTAAAAATATAACTTTAAAAATAAAATCAAAATTAGCCAATAGAGTCTAAATGAAAGTTGTAGATCTCGTCGATATCTACATGTGGATATAAAGAACGTAAAAAACGGAGCTTATGCGAAAGTTATGAATTTTTGAAGATATGTAGTTTTACCTGCACCTGGTGTCACGTGTTAGCACCAGAGGTGAAGTCTTTTTTCCTATGCAAGGTCACAAAATGAGAGGTCATGTGTCACGAAGTGAGAGCCTCCTGAACAATGTATAAATATTTGCAAGACTTTCTTCATTCACCACATCTTTTACTCCAACTCCTTTGGAGAACTCCCACTATTCTAGCCCCAATCTTCTAGGGATTTTGGCTGCTTTAACGAGGCTCTGAGGTATCTAGGAGCCCAGAGAAAAGGAGCTTTCAGGTCGAGATCTTGACATCGTAATTCCTGAATTTTCACTAAAAATTCATGTACGTTAACTTATATTTATATTTATAGTACTAAGTCACTATTATGAACCTATAAATATGATTTACCAACGATTCCAAGTCATAATGTTGATTTATCTACTTATAGGAGAAGTATCTAGAATGGTCATGTTGGCTTGGTTGTTGGATTTAAGAAAGGCTATACGCTGAAATGGTCCTACTTCCCAACTTTCCTACCTGGCTGATCCTTACCTGATAGATTTTGATGTAGATATTGGGATTAGTGAGGAATCTAGACTATAATTATTATAGTCATCAGGATTACGAAACTAGACTAAGGCTTAGTACTTTATGCATCGAGGTCTTTTCAAAGTAAGAAGCGAAGCGCTGCCAAAATCGTCAATTACCCATTTTCAACAAGTAACTGCATAGTTACCTTCATCTTACACATAGATATCAAGTATTTTAACTGTCCTGAATGCTATATGTGCTTATTATCTAAGTTCCTGATATCTGTGTTACATGAGATAAATATTTTTTCCTAGAATATTATATATGTATTTTACCGTACTCTTTGATGAGTTGAGAACTCTTAGATCGATTTGATCTTCAATAGGTTAAACAATAAAACAAATAAATAAATACTGCGAACACAGGTAAGAATCAAAATATAGCTTAATGATTCAAGAATAGTCATGCCTCATCAGAGCTAGACGAAGAACTTACACTGTAGAGGCGAGCTAGGGTTTGTAGTACAATACTCAGAATAACAAATGAAAAGCAAAACACAAAAAGATGCATGCATTCACCTTTAAATACTACAACCCTAAAAGAAATAAACACGGTTGGACAGGCCCAAACCGATAACAAAACTGGGCCAAGGAATGAGCCCTAGGTGCAACAAATCTTGTCCCAACAATCTCCCCCTTTGCGTCAATAAGGGGCGAGACTTCACTTCGGTTGACTCGCAACAACACGCTTCACCACTTTGAACAGCTTGGGAATGATAGTGAACAGGACTTGAAGAAAATTCATATACCATCTAATCATGTCAGTGAAATACTCTTTGTCATCGTCACTGTTTTGCTTGCACCTATGAATGATATCCAAAACATGTTCCAAGCAAGTTGTAGTGAAAAGATGTTTTTCAACTAGAGAGAACAAACACTTTTGACTCCTGCCTCTAGTGAACATCATGGGTCAATCTTCCCCATTGTCATTTTGTTGATGTCGCTAATTGAACCAATGGGTAGCACCGTTGGCTTCCTTTTAAGGACCGAAGCAATTTCTTGATCCATCTTTGCCACTTCTAGAATGTAGCACACCAACATCCTCCTAAGATGATCAATAATCGGATCATATTCAGCTTGATTGGAGAGCAAACAGTTGTATAGCAAAATCCAATCGCAGGGATTGAGATTTGGTAGATCGGCGAGAGAAATTGTGTACTTAGATTTAGTCGAACCTCTAATCACCTTGAATTTGATATTGATGAATTTCCCTGCTTCAGTTGGTTTGAGAAACCTGAAAGAAGTTATCTTTTGAGTGCTCCATGTAAGATACCGAGGCTGAGCAAACTCAAGATAAAAACTAATCAGATCCTTGTCAACTTCTGGATGAGGATGGGGAACTTCAGCAATGGGAAGGAAGCAGTGAAAGATAAATGCCTTTCGAGTTATAGGTATGTCAAAATGTGAATCTCTAGAGTTCTCACAGTCTAGAGACACAACCGGCTCAAGCCAATGTGTGCTTGGACAGTCAATGGCTTCCTTAACCAGCTTTTCCAACGACCAAAGAGGAAAAAGGAATTTCCTACTTTCTAAAAGATCATGGGCTTCTTTCATTTTTCTCTCCTTCTCTTCTGCTTCCCTAGCAGCCTTAGCATTGAGGTCATGTTCCCTATCCCTTTTCTTTCACTTCAGAGCCTCTGCAATGGTCTCTTCTTCTTCATCACTATCTACAAGAATACCTTTTCCCTTGTCCTTCACACTGGGACCTGAAGCTTCATTACCCTTCGGTCCTTCAGTGGTGACTTTCGGTCCTTCAGTTGTGCTTGGAGGAGGTGGCTGGGTAGTGCTAGTAAACCCTTCTCCAATTTTTTTTGGAGTGACAACAATCTCCGAAACACCCTCAATGCAACTTAACAAGTTGATGGTTGGGCGAAGCTTTTCACCAAGAGAGCATAGGATAGAAAAAGTAAGAATAGAGTTGTGAGTTTCCAGAATGTTTAAGAGAAGAGCATGAACATCGGAAACACAAATTTTGATGACGGTTCTCTAAGAGCGAAGGTTGTCAATCTCCTTGTTTGCTTGCAAAAGTTGTAGAGACTTTGTCTTTATCTGAGTGGTTTTGAGAGCCAGTACATCAATGATTTTTTTTCCATGGCCAATTCGTCTTCAAGCTTATAGAGACGCTCATTGATAGAGGTGTGTAAGGCAGCATTATCAGTCTGGATAGTTTTGCGTATGGTGACAAAGTGCTTCTTTTCAGTCTCAAGAGACATAGCAAGCTTTTCCACTGTGGCGTTAACTTAGTTTGCATTTGACTCCGCTGCACCCTGTAATGATTCTAGAAAAATGTTAGCATCATCAATTAGTTTCTGAATTTTTCGGTCGCTTCTTTGCAGGCCTGGGTGGAGGTATCGACAGCTGAGGTTGCCTAAGATATGGAGGCGTCATGCTCTTTTACAAAAGTGGCCATCATAGCCTTCACTACAGCCTTTGAAAATGTGTGTGGTGAAGAGGAGGAAGATGCCAAAAGCTTGTCAAGCTTCTCGTGTAAGTCCTTGAGGTGCCTCTTAGTTACGGGAGCATCATCATCATCATCGCTATGCACCCTTTAAGGACTGTAGTAGAAGGTATCGAAATCGACACCCTCACCACCAAGAACAGGGGAAAGAGGTTTGGATGTAACAGGGGTTTCGGGTGCTGAAGTATGAACCCCCGTATCAGATACGTTGGCCCAAACTCTAGTAGTAGTTGTGGTTGTAGCTTCATAAAATATAGGAATGGGAATGGGAATGGTAGAGGAGGGTTGAGATGTAATGATAGGAGAAATAGGAGAAATGGAAATAGGTATGGAAATAGTTAGAGGAGAGGGTGCTTGGGAGCGAAATGATACCTCTGGTGTAGGCGAACGAGGTGGTGAGCCTCCACGAACCGAACCGTCATCATCTAAGCTTTCGCTTTCTCATTCGCTTGGAACGATGGATTGATGACCAGAAGGCTCGTATTCAAGTCTGAATCACTTGATGACGCAATAATAACTTTATGAACTGCTTTCTTGACCTTCTTCTATGTAGGTTGGGAAGGATCCACCTTCTCAGACTTTCGCTTCATTGGAGTCTGCATCTTAGAGGTTTTAACACCTTTATCCCCCTTTTTGGCTGCTTTCTTTTTGCCCCTCTTAGCAGATTTGTCTGCTTCTTCAATAGACCTCACCATATTTGGAATGAGTTCCCTTGGACCAGATGAAGGGAGCTTCTTGTACTCCCGAATGATCGTGCTTTCAGTGGATACACAAGCATAAATTGACTCCATAATAGAGCCAATGAAGAGATACTTTGAGGGATCAGTAACGATTATCTTTGTGGTGTGAAATGTAGCGATGGAGGATAGCAAGGAATTTGTCATCACTGGAACATGAAATCGTTCCATTGGCCATTGAGTGATAATGGTCCAGAACTGGGCACAAGAAATCTCGGTGTGGCGAGAAGTAGATGACAAACTTCGTACAAGTTGAAGCCATAAAACCGAACCAAAATCTAGGTTGATACCATGGTACAACCGATAAAGCAGCGTCATAAAAGACTTGCTAGCACCATCTGAGCCTGTACTACATTCTGAAAGACTTTTGAAAAGGAGGGTGAACAGTCCATTCCATTAACGAGGAAGGCACGATTTCTTGACCTTGGTGACAGAAGTTAGGGTTTAAGTATACCCCATATTGTAGAACATAGAAAAGAGCTGACCTGTGGAGAGTGAATCAGGATTCACCATGCATTCGTCATAAGAAAGCCATAGCAGCGAGCAAAAATTGGTTCTTTGAAATTGAAGCCTTGTGGTTGAGAATGTCAAAGTAAATCTTTTTAGCAGCTTTATCGTAAGTAGCAGTGGAGTAGATTGTTGAAAGGTACACCATGGGAACGACTTCGATGGTTGAAAGAGCATTAACCAGTGGGGAATATTTAAGACATTCCACCACTTGAACCATGTAAGGATCATAGAAAAATGATGTGAGATCGATCAACAAGTTTTGATTGGGCTTGATTGAGAGAAGAGTTGAGCTGGAAGAGGTTTCTTGAACTGAAGATGAATCTGCCATTGTTGGAGCTAGAAGAAGAGGAAGATGAATAGTAAATTACGAATCGCCTTCTTTGCTTGAGAGTGATGAAGAATAAGATTACATCAATCAAATCTCTTATATACGATCCCGTTGAGAGAGAAAAATCCGGAGCAATGATACCACCTTTATTGGAAACGATGCCGAAACCGGCGGGATTTGAAAATAAATAGCCCAATAAAGTAGGGGATGACGCATGACCGGGTGACGGTTCAAAATCACGCACCCTTCCATACTTATCCTCTTTTTCAAATTTACACTCGATTGAAATTCTTGCTGACTCACCCTTTGTACCTTCAAGGGAATCGTTATCACTATAATGAACTAAAGCAAAACGCTAGCCCTTCCATTCGTTTGAAAATAGCGGCATTACTTCCTGAGTAACCAAACTAGACTTTTGGAAAATCCAAGATTTTTGTGCATGATAGTGTCAAAAGTAAAGAAATAAATCAAATTGTTTGTGGGATTGTGTGATGTCGTTGAAGACATAAAGCGGTGGATCCTGGCCATGAATCTCTTCCTTTAAAGTCATGATAGACTTTAAAGTGCTTGTATGGATTCCCATTGAATTACGATTAAATACTTGTTAAGAAGCATTGAAAGGCATATTTTATATATATAAGGCTATTAAGGTTGGCTTCTACTTCAATTCAGGTTTCGATACTTGACAAAAGACGAAAAACAGAATGAAGTACTTGTGAGACCGATGTAGCCTTTTAAACAAGTAGGTTTGGATAATTTTAAAGTGACTAGGTGATAATGAGGAATCCCAAGTAAAATGAAACTGGATCTTATGGGAAGAAATGTCTTAGTGGAAGACAATTTCATTAAGATCACTCAAAAATAAAAAGAGATTCTATCTAGGTAACAAGTAACAGTTTGAACATTGTAGTGTTCACCATCAATTCATTCAAGGTATTCGATTTTGGGTTTCACTCAGCACATGTTAAACGTATCTAAGATCATGAACACAGAAATTGTCCAACCACAAACCTCAGTGGTAATTGCTGAGAGTCTTAAGGGTTACTATTGTGAGACGAAACGTGATGGAGAAGAATGATGTTGTTAAAGACGAATGTACCCCTGCTATAAAATAGGACCAAGCGGAAAAACTCTTAACTCGGTTTGGAGAAGAGTAAGGTAGCTCATGATTAGAGTGAATTGAATAGCCTAATTGGGAAGCCAGGATTGGTATTTATCAAGTCATTAAGGCTTTACTCAAAATCATTGTTGGCTTGGGTCAACATACAACAGCATGCTTCTAGAGACACTTAGCTAATACAAAGATAAAGAAGTATACCTGCCCCCCAATTCCATCATTAAGAATCGCCCTTATACACGAAATAGATGAAGACTGAAGTAAATTGAAGAAAAATTGAAGAAAATATTTTGAATTATGATTAGAATTTTCTGAAAAGAAATAAAAACAGAAATTAAAATATTTTTTGGATTTAATGATTTGAATTTTCTGAAAAGAAATAAAAACAGAAATAAAAATATTTTGGATTTTATGAATTGAATTTTCTGAAAAGAAATAAAACTATTTTTGGATTTTATGAACATAAAAGGAATAAATTATGAGAAAAGAGAGTGTACATACTATACAACCGAAACCATCATTTGGAGACAAGAGGCGAACCGACTTCATGAAGACCGAACCCGAAATGGACCGAGCGTTCGATTCATTTCGCTTCCAACTTTTACTGAGGCGAAAGAGATTTCAGTACAGATTCAGCTTCCATCATTACTATGCCTTGTAGAATTTTATTAAAACTTGCTTCAGGCAAGGCTTTAGTAAAGATGTCAGCCAATTGATCAGAGGTTCTGACGAAATGAATTTGTACATTGCCATCTTCCACATGATCCTTGATAAAGTGATACCTTAGTGCTATGTGTTTGGTCTTTGAGTGTTGCATTGGATTATGATCCTAATTGCACTTTCTGAGTCACAATATAGTGGGATTTTCTTCATATTTAGGCCATAATCTCGAAGTTGACTTTGTATCCAAATAACCTGAGATGTACACGATGCTGCGATGATATATTCTACTTCAGTGGTGGAGCGAGAAACACAAGTTTGTTTCTTTGACTTCCAGCTTACCAGTTTGGCATCCATAAATTGGCATCCTCTAGTGTTACTCTTTCGGTCTAGACCACATCCTCCGAGATCGGCATTTGAGAAAGCTTGGACAAAGAACCCTGACTTGGCTAGGTACCATAGACCGAGAGAGGAGGTTCACTTCAAGTATCAAAACATATTTTTCACAGCAAGTAGGTGAGGTTCGCATGGATTAGCTTGAAACCTAGCACAATAGCAAACAGAAAAAATTATGTCTGGTCGACTTCCTGTTAGATACATTAGGGACCCTATCATCTGACGATAAAGGGTCATGTCAGCAGCCGGTTTGCCCAATGAAGGTGTCAACTTCGTGCCAAACGCCATAGGAATCTTTACTTTTGAATCTCCTATCATTCCAAACTTGGCAAGCAAGGTTTTTGTGTAGGCCTCTTGATTAATGAAAATGCCTTCGGGTCCCTGTCTAGCATCCAAGCCAAGGAAAAAGTTCATAGGACCCATTGAGCTTATTTCAAATTTAGTTTCCATCAACTTCCTAAACTCAGTTGTTAAGTTAGGATTTGTGGAACCGAATATGATATCATCAACATAAAATAGAATGATCATAAGATGGTCACCCTCTTTCTTACAAAAGAAGGTTGGGTCAACCGAACCTTGTTTAAATTTTGACATTTTGAGAAATCTAGTTAGAGTTTCATACCATGCCCTTGGTGCTTGCTTGAGACCATAGACAGCCTTGTCTAGAATGTAGCTATGATTTGGATACTTCTCATTCATGAAACCTGATGGTTGCTCTACATACACTGTCTCTTCCAGTTATCAATTTAAGAAGGAACACTTCACATCCATTTGGTATACTTCAAAGTTCTTGTGTGCAGCATAGGCGAGAAAAATACGAACCGATTCAAGCCTTGCTACTGGAGTGAAGGTCTCTTTGTAATCTATGACTTCTTCTTGATAGTAACCTTTCACAACCAATCTTGCCTTGTCGCGAATCACATTTCCTTCCTTATCTATCTTGTTCCTGAAAACCCACTTTAGTCCAACCACATAAGCACCTTTGGTGATGGAATTAGTCTCCACACTTTGTTTCGTTCAAACTCATTGAGTTCTTCCTACATCACCTGTACCCAATCAGAATGATCAAGTGCAATGTTGATTGTCTTTGGTTCAACCTTTGAGAAAAATTAATTGAACATGCAAAATTCCACTTTCGAGAATTGCACAGTTTGTTTCACTTTCAGTTGTGATTGTGTGAGTACCCTTTCTATTGAATCACCAATAATTTGTGTTTGTGGATGATCTTTGGTCCATTTAGTGAGAGGAGGCTAATTAGGATCATATGAGGGATCCGATTCAGCATTCACTTCTTCTTTGAATTCTGACTGAGTTTCATCATCGTATGTATTTGTATTCTCCCCCCTCGAATGATGATACCTCTTCAACCTCAGGCTCATAATTCTCCTTTTGGACTTGACTTTCAGATCTACTCTCCCCCTAGAATGGTGAATCTTGGTTATTTGGAGAAGACAAACCCTCCCCCTGAACATAAGAACTAATTTTTGGAGGTTCGCTTGAGTCAGGCTGTTCGGTTGCTGTCGGTTGTTCATCTGCCATTTTCTTTGCAGCCTCATCGATTATCTTCTTCAGGTTGTCAACCCTGTTGTCTGCAGCTTGGGATTTAAAGTGAATAGCCTTTTCTGGTTCATCAAATAACAACATGTATTGCTCAAAGAGATTTGAAATTCTTACCGTAACTTGACCGGATCTTGGAAATATTTCCTCCACAGAACCTTCGGTTGTCGTTAGTTTCTTGACGTGGTTATTATCGAAGTCGACATAGTAGGTCTCTTCAATTTTCTGTGAACGCTTGTTCAGAACCCTATATGCTTTGGAGTTTAAGGAATAACCTAGGAAAATCCCTTCTTCTGCTTCAACATCAAACTTGTTTCGTTTCACCTTTGAATTGTAGATAAAACATCTTGATCCGAACACATGGAAAAACTTTACATTAGGCTTTCGGTTGTGCAAGATCTCATAAGGGGTGATGGAGAATCGTTTGTTGAGATAAGATCTGTTCTGCGTGTAGCAAGCGGCAACAATGGCATCAGGCCAGAAATGTAGAGGTAGAGAAGCGAAGCGAAGCAAAGCATGGTTCGGTCGGCTTCACACAAAGATTGATTCCGCCTTCCAAAAATTCCATTTTGTTGTGGAGTATATGGAGCCGAGAAGTTATGAGTGGTCCCCTTTTCTGCAAGAAAATCTTCAAAGTCTTTCTTCTTAAAATCCAATCTGTTGTCGCTTCTGATGTTTCAAACTACCTTTCATAGTTGAACTTCTACCTGCTTGATAAAGAGTCTAAGCATGGGAGTGGCTTCAGATTTCTGTCTCAAAAAGAACACTCAAGTAAACCGAGAGAATTCATCGACTATTACAAGTATATACCTGTTACCACCAATGCTTTCTATTGAGGATGGACCACATAGATCAATATGAAGTAATTCTAGTGGTTCAATTATTTTTGTATTGACTCAAGAAGGATGACTTTGTCGACTTTTTTTTTCCGATTTCACACGCAACACACAAGTGTTCTTTATCAAACTTCAGAACAAGAAGACCTCGAACATGATCCCCAAGCACTATCTTGTTAATGTCTTTGAAATTAAGATGGGAGAGTCTTCGGTGCCAAAGCCAACTATCATTTGTGTGAGCTTTCGTTAGCAAGTAAACAACTGGTTTTCGTCTTATGGGATTTAGATTCAAAGGGTACATTTCTCCTTTTCTCTTTGATTTCAGCAGAATGTTGTTTGTCTTCTTTTCAATAATATATGAGCCATCGTTATCAAACGATACTTTTAACCCGCACTACTAGAAAAATAGCCTTTTACGACGCGCAAATTACGACACTCATTAATATATGTTACGCAAACGAGAGTGACATTAAAAAAGTGTTATCTCTTCAGAAAATTTAAGGATTTAGGTCACGCATTATTGCGTGTCTTTAAATTAGTGTCAAAAGAAAAAAAAATTAAAAACACGGAGGGCGCTGTACCTTAAATGCGCGCCCTCTATATGTGTCGCTTTATAATTTTAATGAACGCGCGTTCCTTAGTTAGAAGCGGGAAAAGAAAAGCCAAAAAATTAGAAAAGCCCGCTACCCTCCCTGCCCTAAGCATTTTCACGCATCTTTCATTCTCCTCAAACTGTTGTGCAACTTCTCAATCAAAGATCGAAGGTTACGATTTCATCTCCATCTCACGACTTCATCATCTCAATCAAGAAAAAAAGGCTTCTGATTTCCATTCATCTACTTCATCGTTGCTGTAATTTCACCTTCTTCATCTCTCTGCTGTTATTGAGAATACTCGCCAATAGTTTTCTTATTCCCCACTCGATGTTGAAATTTTCAGAAAAAGCCCTAATTAAGTATTATACTCTCAAGTCTCAATATTAGAATCCAAATATTGATTCTCGTTTGTTTCTTATTCCCCACAGATAAATCGAAAAAGCGGAATTAGAATGACGAAGGTAGCGAGAGTTTTGGTCCGGTGCTCGTGGTTCATCTATCGAGAAAGGAAGATGGGAACGCAAGCAGCCATGGTGGCTCAATGATGGAAATAAATCAATAAAGGGGAAGCACCTCTAGTGCGGGATCGATTTGACAAAAGGAGAAGGGAAAAGCAGCGACGCTTCTCTTGTCTGCCACAACTTGGGGGGGGGGGGGGGGAGGTGCTCCGGCGGTCTCCTTGGCTGTTCTTCCTTGTCGCCAGCAGATTACATGTAGGGAGGGGACTCCTTCTCCACCAGGTTTTCTCGTATCTCTATCCTCCACCAGGTCTTCACTCAGAAAAAGGCGATCGATCTCCCTACTTCGATTAGAAAACCCAAAAAAGTAGAAAACCCCACCTTGGAGATTTAGGCTTCATTCCCACCTAAAATTCTTTCGCACACCCAAAATTCTCAAACATCAAGATCTTTTTCGTCATCTCCCCTTTCATTCATTTTCCCGCTAACTTTCTCCTGCGAAAACACACCAAAGTAGAGGTTTCGGTGGCAAATATGGATAAAACGGTGCATGAGAGAACTAAAAGGACTCTTATTGGTTGGAAAGACTAGCTGGAAAACACACAAGACTCTATAACCACTCCAGGGTTTAGAAACAGAGAGAAAGTTCTTGTAACTTGCTCACGTCTTACAGGTTACATGTTTTCTGATTTGTTCCCTTTATGCCACTAATTGTATCTAACCCTTTTTATTGTCCAGGGGCAAAACAAAGATTTTTTTTATTTGTTCCCTTCGCATCAATTACAGGAATTTGATTATCCCCTCTCTTTGAACTGACGAACTCAACCTGGACCACCACTGCTCAGCCACCCCTGCATCCACCGCTACAAGATGAAGACTTGGACCTGAACCTGAACCTGTTAGCATAAATCCTTAGTTTTGGAGATGGGCTAATTGATGTCTTCTATCTGCGTATTTTTTACTTGGTGATGATAAATTCGTACCCATCAATCTTCCTTCGTGGTCACCATCTGCAATGAACTGTTGAAACAAACATACTTGCTGAAATATATTTGCTAAAATCTCATGCTGAAATCTGAAGTTGGGATATGATTTGAATATTTTTTTAAATCTATTTGCTTGAAATCTTTGTTCTATGTTAAATGTAAGTACTTGCTGAAATATACTTGCTGAAATATATTTGCTAAAATCTCATCAAACTCTCTCATGCCTAAAATGCCCCTGGTGGGAGAGATGGGAAAATATACATTGCAGAGCTCAATGCTGAAGTCACATCCAACAACAACAACTATGGTTTGCATATCATTGGCACATCCAAACACTACTTCAAAGTTCAAAGTAGGAAGTAGTTGGTATCCATTATATCTTTTGGAGAAAATATAAAAAGGGGTGTTTGGATTTTCTTTTCTTAAGTAATTATTCTGATTTCAAGAATAATAATTAGATAATAATTTGAGAAATTTAGGGATAATATGATACTTTTCCATTTATCCTGCAATAAATCTGATTTTGGCATCAAAGATTCTGTCATGATGACTTCTTATACTGGAATTGTTCTGAAAATATCATAACATCTTTTAGATGCTATTATTGAGAAGAGAGTATCTCTTTCTGAATGCAACAATACTATAACATCCTAAATTTAAGACTATATAATTAAATTAATAAGATAAAAGGGAAAATGGTAGAGAAAAGTCATTAAATTTGCTGGGAAAATTACCCTAAGTTAAGGGGAATAAGGGCATTTTCGGAATTTTACCAAAACTAGGTGGGGTTTTTTCACATGATGTTAATTTGCAGCTGCCAACGTCTCCCCAGAAAAGCTACAATCCAGTATGCCATCACCATCCATTTGAACTTTGAAGAAGATGACAATGCAATGTAAGTTTATGTTAATTATTTTCTCTTACTATTTATTTTTGAATTTATGACACTTTGGCATGCGTTGAATCTGATCTGGTATTCTGATGGTTATATATATATATATATATATATATATATATATATATATATATATATATATATATATATATATATATAGGGTTAATGAAGAAAGAACTTAACATTTTACAAATTTGCCCTCACTTATTTTTTCCTTCTCAGCATTGCCCTTTTTTCAACTGCTTCATTGCCCTTTTTTCAACTGCTTTAGGTTTTAGTAGCATAACTTATTAAAACGGTACAACAGTGTGTGTCTCTATCTCCCTTCTCTTTAAAACATGCACTGTGGTTGGCTCTAACTTAAAATACAAGTGAACTCAGACCCCCATCCAACCAAGAAAACTGTAGAACCTAAAACAAGTTTCTATGCTCAAGTATTTAATTTCACATCTCACTGGAAACATCCTACATGAACTTAACCTTTCTTCTTCTTGCTGGTGATGGAACCACAATAGTAGTTCTTCTTGCTGGTGAGTTCTTGAAGGAGGAAAAACCATTCATTGAAGACGGGGTCCACCCTCAAAATCTGATAAAGTGCTTCATACATAACTCATAACTTGTAAGGTCTGTTTCTTTTCACTTTTCTGGACCGAATAAACCGCTTGAATGAAAATAAATGACCATTTTACGCTTACATTCCATCACACAGTTTTAACAACATTCATCAATTTGTTAATATAATTAAGTTTCTTTCTTTTTGTATAGCATGACAAGGCCCTTATTACTGGTTACTGCATCTGTTGACAAAATGGTTCTCAAGAAAACAGTTAGTGTTGATGGTGATCTAAAAATGGGTGGTTCTGTTGTATGGGTTGGGCGATCTTCCATTGAAGTTCAACTTGGAGTCACTCAGATATCAATCGGTATGATAATATGATTGATATCTTTAAACTAGTGTTTAATTTCAATAATTTTTTATTTTTATTTAACTGAAAAGTGAAAACTATATATTGGTTTTGTAGATAGCATTGTAATTACAGAAATAGTAGCTTTATTTTGTAACATTTTCCATTGTATTGTTTGTATCTTGATTCTACTTTTTATGTTTTCAGAACAAAATGCCTACATGAAGCTTTAACAAGAAGTTACATTAATTTAACATGACAGATGAATTGAAGTGGCCTAGTACGGAGAGAAACCAACGACTCCCAAAGGGTGCACCCATGAGAACACCACATGTCGCCGAGCAACCTCGGTTCATGAAGCACATCAGTAGCTCCACATCCACTGAGGTTGATATTAAGTCTAAACCAGCCAAAATAAAGGAGCCTAATCTGGCTGGTAACCATGGATCCAAGGGTTCCTCTTCTAAGGTCCCTTTAGAAGGTGAAAACTCGATTTCTAAGGACAAGATGAGTGAGGATCCAGAAAATGAGAAACCAAAATTATTGATCAGGCTTACTAGAGAAGGGATTGAAGAAGATTATCTTGCAATGACTGGAAAAAAGCTTCCAAGAAACAAGATGAGGAGGGACTATCTAGTGGTCTGAGCAGGTGCATTTTAATAAGATTTGGTGCAGAAAATTAGTTATTTAACCGCAAAACGAAAGCAGACTGACTAAGTTTTGGACTTTTGGTATGATAAGCATCAACAACAATTTTTTAATCCTTTTAAACGTCAAAAAGAAAACAGATTTATTCCTTTTTATATAAATTTTTAATACTAATAAGAGTTTGTTATACTTGTTATTTTTCATACATTGAGCCGTAGGATTGGTTGTAAATAACTAGATCTCAGGAGACTTGAACTTGTGATCATTTTTATAAAAAAGTTGGTATTATGATGATATAAAGTTAAAAATTTGTATTGATTGATGAAATAGGTTAGAGTCTGCTGTTCTTGACTTAGCTGCAGATGATAGTGGTGGATTACAAAAGCAAAAATCCTCGTTTCATTCATTGGGATAAGGTTTGACTTTTTTTTTTTAATTATGTATATATATTTATTATTCCACTTTTTTTACTTATATTTAATTTATATATATATATATATATATATATATATATATATATATATATATATATATATATATAATGATAGTGGAGTAAAAAGTATGTCAAGTTGAACAACAATGACTGTGTGTCAGCTGATGGGAAGGTATTTTCAAATATAATTTTATTTTTTATTTTTTACTAATTTTTGGTTCTAAAAATATGTTTGTACTATTTAATTTACTTGTGTGTATATACAAAGTTGAAAATCATGTTCGAATGTTAGAATGAAATAGTTGAAAATTATGTATGCATACAGTTGAAAATCATGTTAGAATGTTAGAATGTTAGAATGTTAGAATGAAATAGTTTTGGTCTAAATAAAATGATGTCAATGTTTTCTGGTTATTTATTTTGAAATTATGAATTAATGGGGCAATTTGGTCACCAACTGTTAAAGTCACCCATTTTCAACCAAAAAACAATTATATACAAGGGAAGTTAGATCACAAAATGTTAAAGTCACTAATGTTTAACCAACAAAGTTAAAAATAAACATTTTACACCATTTTAGCTTGTTTGTTTTAGATAATTCATGATTCATTATGTGTTTAGTTTATGATTAATTGATTATCAATTATTCAACCTCAACATAACGTTTATTTGCAGCTTGGAGTTAGAATATCACTACCTAGTTTAATTGCTGCAAAATAAAGTGCACATGTCATTCTTACTGGTGACTCAAACAAGCTAGAGGCAGAAACAAGGCTTGTATAATGTACATTACTTGTAATCAATATGAATTTGTTTCTTACAAGTTTATAATAATCAATTTTCAGGTTTTGGACAACATGAGAAGAGTATGTGAGCTCAATAATGTCTAGCAATGATAGTGATTCTGCCACCACTTAGAGTAGGTTGTTCTTTGAGTACATAGAACAGAATCAACCTTAGGGCAGAGAACCTTTGACTGATAAGGTTAGCTTTTCTCCTGCTTGAACTGGCATAACAGGAAGAGCTCCAAATTGCAAATGGACAATGTGTATAAAAAAAACATACAATCTTAAACTTATGACCTGACCAGATGCTAACGGGAACATATTTTGGAACATTCTAGGAACTATGGGGGTGGCCCCAGGTATCTGATCTATTAAATCCAACAAAATCAAAGCTCTAGAAAAAGTTGACAACTTTAAAAACTTCTCTATCGCCATCATAAAGATAATAAGCAACATTCACCACTAAACTAGATTAAAAACATTCGGATTGTTTTAAGTCTTGCATTCACCAAGAAATGGAAAAGATTTTATTTTTATGCAGAATTTTTATAAAAACTACCAAAACAAGGAATTCCCAATTGAAGACGAACAAAACCCATCATACCCTTTTGCACTGATTTTCCCTTGTATGTCACCATGCTTCTTTATACAGGTATGGGTCGTATTGAATTGCTGCAATGACAATTGGCAAAAGGTATTTTACTATTTCACTCTTTCATATTAATTTTTGTAATCAACATGTGTATTAAATTTTAATATTTTATACAGGTATGGGTTGTATTCAACCCTGGATTATTGGAAAAAGGTATTTTACTATATTTGTATTAAATTTTAATATTTTATAACATAGATTGATGTTGCTTGAAGGCATTCTGAGTACTAATGTGTTATGATGAAAACAGGTATCACGTGGACAAAAAAGCATAACAATAAGTAGAAACAAGAAGGTGTTCCTTAACAACAATGTAGTATTAGGTTATATAGTTAGGGAAAACCTCTTAATAACAATATGCAATCGGATTCCCTTATTACCAATGTATTACAATTTTTTGACATATTTTTTGTATATGATATTTTATTTTCAATTATAAAACATTAAATACAAATTTAATTTGAAAATAAGTAAATCTATATATAATATTTTTTTTAAAACATTTAAATTTACGATACGCAAAAATGTGTGTCATCTTCATTTATGACATGGCCTTTCTTGACAGGGGCTTTCTTGATACGCATTGCGTGTCATTAACGTGCGCGTCGTAAGGTTACGACACGCGAATGCGTGTCATCTTCCTTTATGACAGGGCCTTCCTTGATACGCAATGCATGTCGTAAATGCGCGTCATAAATGCGCGTCGTAAATGCGCGTCGTCTCTCTTTATGACAGGGTCTTCCTTGACACGCATTTGCGCGTCGTCTGAGCGTTTTACGACGCGCAATGAGCGTCGTAAAAGGCCTTTTTCTAGTAGTGCTGGTGCCAACCACTAATTGAGAAACACTAATAAGGTTGTGTTGTAAACCTTCAACGTACTCCACTTTTCATATCGAGAAATCACCATTGGTGATCATACCATAGCAGTTGATTGTGCCAAAAGAATTATTACCATATTTGACACTTCCACCATCTTGAAGGGACTGAAATTCCCTCAGCTCTTCCTTTCTTCCGGTCATGTGACGTGAGGAGCACTTTCTATGTACCATTCATCGTCGAACTGCTTGTCACACATAACCTGTCAAAAATTAAGCAGATTTAGGAACTCAAAGTTTCTTGGGTCCTTGTGAGCCTTTTATAGTACAGGGAATTGTAAGAGAAACACCAACTAAAAAGGTTCTTTTTATTAATGTTGTTTCGTCTTTTCTTTTTATGGTGAAAACTTTGATTTTACTAGATTTGAGTATTTTAGGTTCAACTTTTGGATCTGTGAATTTGACATTAGTAGACTTTCGGTTCTCTACTTTGGGTGTAAATGTCGTCTTCTTTTCATTCTCAGATAGTGCTTTCCTTTTCCCTTTCTATCATTCTTTGAGTGAGAGTGAAAATGAAAAAGATGAGACTTAGGAAAGAACTTTTGATCGTGGCTCTCAATTGGTTGAGAGCTGAAACTACTTTCCCTTCGGTTCCTCTTATTGGTTAATGTAACACCGTAAATTTCAAGACAATTTTCATTTAAAATAATCATTTTATTCTTAGAAACACTTGTTTAAAATCTCATTCATAGTCGATTTACAAAACATGACTCCATTTTCACTTGCATAGAAAACCAGGATCCTCCAAAATATGACTCTTTCTATGGTGTGTACAATCAAGCCGGTGCCGTCCCGTGATACTGAAAGAAACCTGAAAAAAACATCACACAAAACACTGTAAGCACGAAGCTTAGTGAGTTCCCCAAAATACCACACATAACACATATTAGCCACTCGAGGCTATAACTCTATGGGTCCGTGCACCCAAACTCTGTAAACCCTCAGGTTCTAACTCTGGGAACCTTCCAGTTCCAACTCTATAAACATGCACATCATAAATCACATAGAAATAATGCAGTACAACACATCACGTACATATAGCATACAAATACTCTGATCACATAACTCTGGTTACCTACTCAAGGTAAAGTATAGTGAGAAGACTCACCTGGCAAGCAGAAAGCAGATATCCCCACACTTGAATCTCGAACTCGCCACCGCCTAACACGTAAGGCAAATACTCTCATGAATATAACTCTCGGGACTAGAATAAATCCTCTCATAACACCCTCTTATGGGTAAAAGACTATTTTACCTTTCTCTTGGCCCAAAGGCCACATCGCTGACCAAACCCTAAAAGTCAACGGCCAACCCTTGGTCGAAATCAAAGTCCTCAGTCTAAGTCAACCCCTGACTGACCCTACTCGCCGAGTCAACCCTGTGACTCGTCGAGTTCCCATAATCAGAACTTCACTCAATCTGCGACCTAACTCGCCGAGTCATCCCGAGACTCGCCGAGTCCAACAACTCTGAGTCCACTCGCACACGACTCACCGAGTCATCCCTCGACTCACCGATTTTCGACTCAACCAGAGAATATTTGTGACTCTTCGACAAGACTCGCCGAGTCCAAATGGACTCGTCGAGTCCAAGGCTATCTTCAACCTACTCGCCGAGTTGTTCTTCCAACTCGTCGAGTTCCAGGCCATCTTCAAGCAACTCGTCGAGTCGCCCCATGTGACTCGTCGAGTACCACCGGTCTAAATCCATACAGAAGCATCTCAGGCCATGCAATTGATCCAAAACATAGATCTAGTCTCCTACCACTCATCCATCACGTAAAGTGGCAAACTTTACGTGAATCCAAAGAGATCTAAGCCGTTTGCACATTGGGGCTAGGGTTTGGGACATGTAAGCTTCACTAAACACTCCAACACAGGGACTTTCATGCTCTCTGATTCTTCTCCCTTCCAGATCTGAGGTAGCAACCTCAGATCTAACCTCTAGACTTCCCATTTCATCCATAGACAATTTCTCACAAACCCCAAAATGAAGAAACAACATAACAATAGGTCAATAACGAGATATTACCTCTAAGTGATGCCCCAACTGCAATGAAATTCGAATCCAAGCAAAGCCCCTTGCTCCAAGCCTTCAATCTTCCCAAAATTTCTTCAACCATTACTTCTCCAAGCTCCAATCCACTCAACAATGGTGATTCTTCGTGATTTAGGGTTTTCTGGGGCTCAAGGGGTGATAAAGAGGCTGGGAGGAAAACATAGTGATCTTTATATAAGGCTCAACCCCGAGAATTAGGGTTTTCTCCACTCAGCGCCTACTCGTCGAGTCCATTACACTGACTCGCCGAGTCGGCCACTTAACACACAACCAAGTCGCGACTCTACTCGTCGAGTCCGCACATGGACTCGCCGAGTCACTCTTTCCCAATTTACTCTTTTAGCCCTTCAACTCTACTCTTGATATTTCGGGATGTTACAATTCCCCCCCACTTAAATTAGGCTTCGCCCTCGAAGCCTACAACAACTCAACTCCAGAAATACTCCCACAACGTGCCACCTGGCCTTAATCGGACCAGATCTCACAAGGCATACCCATCGAAACTCGAACACACTTTTCCTTTCCTTACGGTGTCCTGACCACTGTCTCGAACCGGGCACCGGATGTACCCTCTGATAACCACACTCAACGATCTGAGAATTACCCATGAAACATCACTGACCCAAATCTCAACAATCACTCGACCCATAAGGGTTAGAAGCCATGAACCACTGGATCCCCGATCCGAATCCCATTCTATCCAATCCGTGACGACAGAAAGGCCCACTCTTCAATCCCAGAGCAACTCTCATGAGTCCTCTTCTTGCAATCAAGCACCCAAGCCGCACCAACCTTCGCACTCTCGGGTTAGGAGAACCCGTCGCACTGATGACATCTCTAACATTCCCAGGAGACACCACCACTACGCACACGGCCCTTGATCAGAATCAAGCTGGGAGTCCCAGACTCCATCCTTACATCCATCCTGAGACTCTTGGCTCTACACCCGTGGAATCCCTTCCGCATCCTCAGCAGACATCCCATCATGATGTCATTCCATACCACTGCCACAGACACAATGTTCGACCATCATACTCCAAATCATCCATTCTCACTACAACTTCCATTTCCGCGAATCGACACTTTCCTCAGCAAATGAGGGTCCGACACTTCCTCCCATACAACAGCACAAAGGGTGGCATACCAATGCACTAATGATGGCTGTTGAAATAGGATAACTCAACCAAGGATAAATACGTGCCGCAACACCCTCCGAAATCTAATACACATGCCCGAAGCATGTCTTTGAGCGTCTGAATCGTTCACTCCCTCTGAGGTGTCCTCAGACATCATCATGATAGGCTCTAGCTCATCTCATATCCCTCTTCGAGACTGGTCACCAGGTCAACTTTTGACTCCACAGCTGAGCCTCCAAAGGTCACCCAAATCATGATCCAAATATCCCACTAACTTCCTCCCCGTGACCACTATCCCGGCCTCGTGACACGCAAGTCACGAAATTCTCTTTTCCTTATGCAAGAAAGTACAATCCAACCGAGGATCGTCTCCACTCTGATCTCTGGTTTCTGCTGCGCATATCCCTTGCGCATCTCACTACATTCCCCGACAGAGATGGGGACCGCAATCTCGCCCCCGGTCCAACATCTAGGCTCCAAAAACTCATTACTAGGGCTACTCAAGCCCAAAACTCTTCCACATCATACACTGATCGGAGAACATTCCATCATCACACTCTCTTGCCATCTAGTGAGCACTACGGCTCCCCGCGGTATCACAGCACCCTCTGACTAGTGAGTACTATGGCTCCCCGCAGTATCACAACACCCTCTGACTAGTGAGTACTACGGCTCTCCGCAGTATTAGAACACCCTCTGACTAGTGAGTACTACGGCTCCCCGCAGTATCACAACACTCTCTGACTAGTGAGTACTACGGCTCCCCGCAGTATTACAACACCCTCTGACTAGTGAGTACTACGGCTCCCCGCAGTATCACAACACCCTCTGACTCCACTAGTTCGTGCTCCACAGACTATCATAGGCGGCTACCCATACTCGTCTCGAATATTCATCACAGACTCTGGAGGCAATCGCCATAACAGATGCCCACCCTTGCGAAGATCCACTCTCCCAAGTAATCTCCCTGGATGCCCATACTCGAAGGCTCTCACTAGATCCATAGATACCTGATATACCACAAGTCGTCTCAACTCAAGATTCACGAATAACTTTGAAATAAAGATATCAATACCCGAATACCTCGGAACACCCCCATCGAACATCACAAGATCCTGCCACAACCACAGATCTCCTGCTCCAAGCACCATATAGATGCAATAATACATTCCCTCTGAACCCCATAACTAGATCTTCATTTTTCCCAAGTTGCAACTTCGGTGTATTCAATTTCTCAATTGCAGTACGAAGAAACGCTAACGCTACGAAATACGCTAATAATTCTCCGAAACCCTTTTTCCGTCAAAATCCAAACAAGGATACGCATACCGACCCGGGAGTTGGCTGCCCAATCATTCTTTATCTACTTGCCCCAACCCTGACCAATACCAGATTCCTGACTAATAAACACCTGTCGTGGAGACATTCATCCTTCTCAAACAAGTACTTCCCGTATTAACTCACTCTGACCCCTTTCCTCGATCACCGACATCTCTGGTCTCATGATTTCTTACCTCATATCTCTATACTCCACTTATAACTGCTCTTGACAAATCTCTGCTTTCTTACATACGGCACCCGGTTCTCCCCCACTTAGGGATCGAACCATCACCAAATAGCATGCAACTAACCCATAACTATATTCTCCAGCAAAATCGCACCTGCCCCTGGAAAGTGCTACACAACGCCCGATAATCCCCCCTTAAGGAAATGAATCGACCTCATATACTCTGAACCTCTGATGAACTCCTCAAGAACTTCTCGTCACGTCTGCCTCTAGTCGTTCCAAATCTCGTACCAATTTAGTACCAAACAACTCAACTGCTCGATAACATCCCTGGCTCATAGACTGAACCATAAAATCATCGTACCCCTCACCTCAACTCATTAACCAACGCTCCAACACCAGGATCATCCCAAGAACAGGAACCCACTCCCAAATTCAACACCCCATGGATAGAAAACTCTCGGCACCGCTGAACTCGACTGAACTCCCCGCTGATACCACTACCGTGCACCCGACTAAACTCAATTAGGTATAGCGTGGCCCTCAATTATCCCAGTCTCAACTGACTATCTGCTCATGATAGATCGCTACCTCGCGGCACACATGCTACCTGGTGGGAAATCATCATCAATGACAACCTGCAGGGTTTACCCCTAAACCCAAAACCAAAACATCATGCTTCTCATATTTTTCACACGAGCATAATCAGTACCTCCCAGATCATAGGAGGTGACATCTCCTTTATCGACTGATCGCCCAACTCAGATCGAAATTCTCCCTTCTCACTGACTCCTTACTAAAATACTCTGAGGGGCTCTCGATCTCCCTCTCAAGGGACACCTCTTCGAACTTACTCGTGACCGAATAACCGGAGAACCACAAACATCATTCACTACGAACCATGGTACTCATTCCATGACATCTCTTCTCAATATGCCCCGGTGTATGGTACCCTAACCATAACATCACTCCCCAATCCGCTCCGATGTATGGTACCCGGACCATAACATCACTCCTCAATCTGCTCTGATGTATGGTACCTGAACCATAACATCACTCCTCAATCTGCCCTGATGTATGGTACCCGAACCATAACATCACTCCTCAATCTGCCCTGATGTATGGTACCCGAACCATAACATCACTCCTCAATCTGCCCTGATGTATGGTACCCGAACCATAACATTGCTCCTCAATCTACCCTGATGTATGGTACCCGAACCATAACATCACTCCTCGATCCGCTCCGATGTATGGTACTCAAACCATAACATCACTCCTCAATCTGTTCTGATGTATGGAACCCGAACCATAACATCACTCCTTGATCCGCTCCGATGTATGGTACTCAAACCATAACATCACTCCTCAATCTGTTCTGATGTATGGTACCCGAACCATAACATCACTCCTCAATCTGCCCTGATGTATGGTACCCGAACCATAACATCACTCCTCGATCCGCTCTGATGTATGGTACTCAAACCATAACATCACTCCTCAATCTGCTCTGATGTATGGTACCCGAACCATAACATCACTCCTCAATCTGCCCTGATGTATGGTACCCGAACCATAACATCACTCCTCGATCCGCTCCGATGTATGGTACTCAAACCATAACATCACTCCTCAATCTGCTCCTTAGAACCTTCAGAATACTCCCTGTATCAAGTATGGGTCCTCTGCTTTCAGTAGTATGGGCCCATACTACCTGCCACATCTACCCATACTTTCCACACGGACCATCCCAGAGCTTCTAAATAGCTGCTCGACCTGCTCTTTCACCAATCCCATCGCGCGTGCTCGCTCCCCAATGAAATTCTCTATTCTACAAGCGCACTCATCTGGATAGGGTTACTCCCTAGGCTCTTCCGTTGTCCTCCCACTTCTTTGCTATCAGCTGCTGAAGAGCTCCTAATGATGCCAGCCATCTACCTCCTGAATATCGTCATATTCACTTGGTAGCTGACTCCCATCATCGAGAGTTCCACAAAGCACAAAGCAAGCAGCATTCGAGCATCAAAGAATACATAGGACTCCCTCTCTGTGATAACTCCACCTTCTCGGCTCATCCTCGAAAGTACCACCAAACTCTGTAACTCTACCCCTCATGGGTTTTAACTGGATACTCTCACTCATCACATACTCAAAAGCATAACACCTATAACAACGAGTCCTAGGCTAAGGCATCACAAATCAGGTCACTCTAGTCCTAACATATGAAATACCTAGCCTGTCTCTAGCATGCAATAATATCTCATAAAGTGCATCATGCATATCTCATAACACAAAATAAGGGTATTTTGGGAAATCACCGTTCGGGCTCTGGCTGATTGTACACACTGCTCCTTCTTGCTTTCTCTTTGAACTTTTATTCATTTTTAGAAAATTATTTCCTTAAAACGTTTTTTACTTCCTCAGTTTGAGTCCAGATTTACCCGAAGGCGCATCCGAATCCCTCAAACCAAGGCTCTGATACCAAGTTGTAACACCGTAAATTTCAAGACAATTTTCATTTAAAATAATCATTTTATTCTTAGAAACACTTGTTTAAAATCTCATTCATAGTCGATTTACAAAACATGACTCCATTTTCACTTGCATAGAAAACCAGGATCCTCCAAAATATGACTCTTTCTATGGTGTGTACAATCAAGCCGGTGCCGTCCCGTGATACTGAAAGAAACCTGAAAAAAACATCACACAAAACACTGTAAGCACGAAGCTTAGTGAGTTCCCCAAAATACCACACATAACACATATTAGCCACTCGAGGCTATAACTCTATGGGTCCGTGCACCCAAACTCTGTAAACCCTCAGGTTCTAACTCTGGGAACCTTCCAGTTCCAACTCTATAAACATGCACATCATAAATCACATAGAAATAATGCAGTACAACACATCACGTACATATAGCATACAAATACTCTGATCACATAACTCTGGTTACCTACTCAAGGTAAAGTATAGTGAGAAGACTCACCTGGCAAGCAGAAAGCAGATATCCCCACACTTGAATCTCGAACTCGCCACCGCCTAACACGTAAGGCAAATACTCTCATGAATATAACTCTCGGGACTAGAATAAATCCTCTCATAACACCCTCTTATGGGTAAAAGACTATTTTACCTTTCTCTTGGCCCAAAGGCCACATCGCTGACCAAACCCTAAAATTCAACGGCCAACCCTTGGTCGAAATCAAAGTCCTCAGTCTAAGTCAACCCCTGACTGACCCTACTCGCCGAGTCAACCCTGTGACTCGTCGAGTTCCCATAATCAGAACTTCACTCAATCTGCGACCTAACTCGCCGAGTCACCCCGAGACTCGCCGAGTCCAACAACTCTGAGTCCACTCGCACACGACTCACCGAGTCATCCCTCGACTCACCGATTTTCGACTCAACCAGAGAATATTTGGGACTCTTTGACAAGACTCGCCGAGTCCAAATGGACTCGTCGAGTCCAAGGCTATCTTCAACCTACTCGCCGAGTTGTTCTTCCAACTCGTCGAGTTCCAGGCCATCTTCAAGCAACTCGTCGAGTCGCCCCATGTGACTCGTCGAGTACCACCGGTCTGAATCCATACAGAAGCATCTCAGGCCATGCAATTGATCCAAAACATAGATCTAGTCTCCTACCACTCATCCATCACGTAAAGTGGCAAACTTTACGTGAATCCAAAGAGATCTAAGCCATTTGCACATTGGGGCTAGGGTTTGGGACATGTAAGCTTCACTAAACACTCCAACACAGGGACTTTCATGCTCTCTGATTCTTCTCCCTTCCAGATCTGAGGTAGCAACCTCAGATCTAACCTCTAGACTTCCCATTTCATCCATAGACAATTTCTCACAAACCCCAAAATGAAGAAACAACATAACAACAGGTCAATAACGAGATATTACCTCTAAGTGATGCCCCAACTGCAATGAAATTCGAATCCAAGCAAAGCCCCTTGCTCCAAGCCTTCAATCTTCCCAAAATTTCTTCAACCATTACTTCTCCAAGCTCCAATCCACTCAACAATGGTGATTCTCCGTGATTTAGGGTTTTCTGGGGCTCAAGGGGTGATAAAGAGGCTGGGAGGAAAACATAGTGATCTTTATATAAGGCTCAACCCCGAGAATTAGGGTTTTCTCCACTCAGCGCCTACTCGCCGAGTCCATTACACTGACTCGCCGAGTCGGCCACTTAACACACAACCAAGTCGTGACTCTACTCGTCGAGTCCGCACATGGACTCGCCGAGTCACTCTTTCCCAATTTACTATTTTAGCCCTTCAACTCTACTCTTGATATTTCGGGATGTTACAGTTAATCTAGGACCAAAACCATCCTTTCGGTTGCTATGCATTTGTAGACCAAAATTCTGTTTTCGGTTGTCTTGATTTTGTGGACCGAAATTCTGTTTTCGATTGTCTTGACTTTGAGGACCGAAACTCTTCTTTCGGTTGTCTAGATTTTGAGGATCGAAACTCTTTTTTTGGCTGTCTTGACTTTGAGGATCGAAACTCTTCTTTTGGTTGTCTAGATTTTGAGGACTAAAACTCTTCTTTCGGTTGTCTTCATTGTGCTGAACATGAGAAGTTGAGTTTGCTTTTGCTTCTTCCTTTGACATAAAAGTCTTTTCATATCGAACGTAATTAGGCTTTTGAGACCGCCAAAACTGTTTTGTTTCAGTGAGATTCTTCTTGTATCTCAAATTTCATTGATGCTTTCTCTCTAACACCTGTTGTCACACCCGTGAACCAAGGATGGAGGAAACGTCCGGGTGGAGGACTTCATGTATAGTATCATAACAACAATTATAATAGTGCTTAAAGTATAGACAACCAACATAAATATAATTGAAAAAGTTTCATCATAATATATGTTTACATGTTTCTGAATCAATTACATTATGTTGACAAAAAAATGAAATGTTGGACGCCTTAGCGCTCTATCCTCAAAAGCGGCCGATTACCATTTTATTTATTCCCTGAGAATACAAGTAGTTTTGAAAAAGTGTCAACAATTAAGTTGGTGAGTTCATAAGCTTTTGAAAGTGATACTAAAATCCTCTTCTTTTAAAAGTGATGTTTGTTCGAGAAAATCCAATATTTTCCTTATGTAATGCATTGTAGTCTTAAAACTCATGACCGAAGTGTACAAGTATTTTACCATACTTAAAGAAATTTATGCAAGTTTGAATCGACATAAACTCGTTAAATTTAGAAGTAATACCTGCAAATCTTATGTTTTGTTAATACCCCATGTGAGTTATTATAACCACACTATGACTCAGACGGCCTCGTAATATGACATTCTGCAGGCATCGTAGGTTAAATGACACTTGTCACCCCAGACCTGTCGATCTAGCTGTTGCATGCAGCTCACGTGTGGGTTTGTCAGACTCAATATAGATCTATACACAACTTTCACGTTCTCCCTACAAGAGACTCTAGTTACAATTTACACGACTTTTGATTTCGTTACTTTGGATGTAACATGAAGCGAATGTCTCACAAATTTATTCATTAACAGATTTTTGTGAAATGAACTGAGAACCCCTTTTTGTATAAACCTGATACTTTGTGTTTGTACACCGTTTATATGAACTGAAAACCTTTGGTAATGAGTTTGAAATGTAATTGAAACATAAACTATACCTATTATAGTTAAGCATAAGTGTTTGTATTGTCTATGAAACATAAACTATACCTATTATAGTTTATCCAAAACGTTTGTAATGCAAATGAACCCCATTTTATGTGAGTCGAATGTATAGCAAAAACATAACTATGTTTATCATGCCTTATCTTGTATTATTTGTAATGACAAAGGACTCTTACCAATCAGTGAGTATTTTCTATTATATAATTATACCACAAAGAAAAACATAGGTAAAATATGAAATCATCAAAGATTAACACTTTCCTCAACATGTTACAAAGTGTGATAAAAGTTGTAAGCTATTAACTTGTTTTTAACATTTCTGCACTTTTTTGGAAAAAAATCACATAAAAATCATACGAAGTCAAAAACTGAATCCGTAAACTCTGAGAGTTTAGAAAATGTGTCTAATTTGTTCATAATTTTTATTATGATTTTTAGATGTCTCCAACTTGTGTGAAGGTGTCCATATTCACAGACTGGTCCGAATTCATAGCTACAGTGATAAGCAGGTTTGTAAAAATCACCATAAATTGTATAAAAATTGTATGGACATGTGCAAGTAGCCATTTTAAAGGTATAAACCTGACCTATTTGCATCGAATACAGTTTTCAAAACTAAATGTTTAAGCTGACCAAAACCGTCCGTGAATGGAGTTAAACTTTTCTGATGAAAGCTATTTGATGAGTTTAGTTATGTTCTTGGTGTTTTAACTTATATTCCCCCCCCCCCCTAAAACCTAAGGAAAACATGAAAAGATAGGGGTATGAACTCACCTTTTGTGATTTCAGTAGATGGATGATGAAGAAAAGAAGTGTTCAACTCAAGAACACTTAGAAGATTGCTTGAAGATTTGAAGATCTAACACAAGTATGATGATGTTGGTGTAAGATATCCATGATTTAAGTGGAAAGAAAGAGAAATAATCATGTGAGGAGTGATATTACTTACGAGGAGTAGATGAAGAACTTGTGATCATCCTTGAATTTTCGAGATTAGAGAGGGATAGTGAGAGAGAATGAGTTTTTGCTTCTTGGTGGAGAATGAGTGTAATGAGAGGAGAGATAAGAATTTTCCAGCATTTGATCAAGAGTGTGGCTGGAAAAATGGTGTGAAAAGTATGATGAAATGACCATGTATGGTGGAATATTGACTGGGGATGGACATGGAATGAGTATGGGAGGTAACTTGTGTTCTTGTACAAAGGATAAGTCAACACTCCACCTAAATAACTTACCCACTATATTTTAATCTTAGATAATGATTACCCTCAAAATGTGATTATATTATGGAAATATGGGGTCTTATACATCAAAATATAAGTTTGGGTGAAAATTCTGCGTTAAAATCACGAATAACGGGCTTAAAATGCGAAAATGGTCGAGAACCGGGAACTGATGCGAAATCTGTGAAATTCAGATCCGGAGCCGAAGGTTTGGTCTTTAGGGTTGAGAGCTGAAGGTGAAGTTCGGTGCATGAAAGTTTCGGTCCAGGCGAGCAGGCGAGGTTCGTTTCCTTAGCAGGTTTGATTCCGACATGAGGGTTTCGGTTCTTAGGGATGTTACACAGGACCTTCGGGTTCGGTTCGGTCCTGAAGCTTCTTTCGGTTCTTCCTGCTTTGGCTTCAGTTCCTTGGGGAGGTTCGGTCCTCAAGCTTCTTTCAGTTCTTCCTGCTCCGACTTTGGTTCCTTGGGGTCTCTCCATTTAGGGTTTCGGCCCTAAGAAGGTTCGGTCCTAAGTGGCTGATTTTCACGTTAACTCTCCGTTTTGCACAATTTTCGGCTAAGTTATGGGTCGAGATGCCCCCAAATCTTTATAAAACGTTGAGGGAGGTTATGAGAGAGATTTGTTGTTTTGTTCTACTTACGATATTGTTTATGGTACGTATGTGTACTTGTATACTTCTTATAAAATAATTATATTTTAAAAGTATAATTTTTTAGTTCAGAGAAATCCGACTCCTTAGTGTTTATAGTTGTATACCATCAAAGATTCGGTATACTTAGTTCATTATAAAAAATATATCTAATACCAATCTATCACAACCCCAAACCGGGACGGTGGAAACGTTCGGGGGTGGAGGACGTCATGTATAGTATCAAAACAATTGCATCATAGTAATCAAAGTAAACACAACCAATACATTATGATATGAAAATTTACATTTGTTTGATTCATTTTTTGAGTACACCAAAAGTATGTAAAAGACGTGTCTCTATACGCTCAATCTGTTCATAATGTTGTAGAAGTACCTGTCTACTGATTGCCTGAGAATACAAATGATTTTGAAAGAGTATCATAATAAAGTTGGTGAGTTCATAAGAATGTTATTGTATTGTAACCTATGATTGTATCTGTAAAATGTATGTATGCTTCCAAAGAAAATCCAATATTTTCTAATATATATGTTCGTTACTATGTTCTGTTTGAAAACCGTGGTTATCACCAGTATGTATAGTAAGTTCTTTGTCTATAAACCCTGGCTACCACCAATATGTATAATATGTTCTGTTTGAAAACCCTTGTTACAACATGTATGTATAGTAGTTTTATTATATAAAATTAACCGAGTATTGTGTAATTGGATTCCTCCAGTGTAATGTATAGTGGTTTTGTTAATTAAAATTAAACTCATGAAGAATGAAATCACGTAAACAAAGGTTAGCGTATACTATTACGAGTTCGTATAACCATGCTTGATATGACTGATGACCTCAGCGACGTTCTTCAGGCGTTGTACGGTATGATATTTGTCACCCGAGGCATGCCTACCTAACTGTAGCTAGCAGTTTAGGTGTGGGATTGTCAGTCCTGAATAGATATATTCAAAAATCTCACGCTCTCCCTCCAGGAGACTCTGGTTATAGTAAACGTTAAGTATTTTACCAGTACCCTGAAGGGTATAATTGAAGAGTTGTCTCACAATCCTGTATTAACTAGTTTACGTGTAGTTTGTATCATCTTCTTGTATTTGAAACCGTTTGTATACTTGGTAGAGTATCAATAATTATACTTAAATAATTATTTAGCATTATATTATTGTTATCCGAATGTAGTAATGAATATCATAAACTAAAGTTGTCATAGTTTATACGTTTGCCCGTGTATATAGCCTGAACTGGTAAAAACTGTTTAATGAATTCCCCAAACTATACCCATTATACTTTTCTTGAAATGTTATTGTCACACCCCAAAATCGGAATGGCGGAAACGTTCTGGGGTGGATGACGTCATGTCAAGTATCACAACATATGCATTATAGTAATCAAAGTACAACAACCATTGCATTAATAGTAATAGTTTTACATGGTTTACATTACAATACACCAAAGAAATACAAGTAGTTATATAAGTGCAGCTTAGCACTAAACTATCTTCATCAACAGCTCCGGGAATGTACCTGTCTAATGCTGACCTGAGAATACAAGTTATTTGAAAAGCGAGTATCAGCATTTTTACAAATACTGGTGAGTTCATAAGTATTTAGTGTTATTTTAATCAAATAACTTTAATAAAAGTGGTAGTTTTAGGGTATCCATTTCATTAGTGTCTTTTCCAGAAAACCCTATATTTTCTTTAATAAAAGCAGTCTTCTACCAAGACTGGACGGAGTTATGTGGTAAAAAGTAGTTTTCCCTTAATCGCTATCATTATCAAAATACAGAATTTGATTTATAAAGAAAGCAAGAGAAATCAGGGAAATAACATATGCCTCAGCAGTGAGGACTGCTGACTAAGGCAAAAGGAATCATAGACTCTAGCAGAGTATCGAACGAACGACACGCCTGGCTCAGTCTAACAAAAGGAGATACAGACCCCAGACGGTACCAAATGAAAGATACCGCTAGTAAGGTCTAAAAACAGAGAATACAGACCACAGACAATATCAAATGAAAGATACAACTTGCAAGGTCTAAAAATAGAGAATACAGACCGCAGACAGTATCAAATGAAAGATACTGCTAACAAGGTCTAAAACAGAGAATGCAGACCGCGGACAGTATCAAATGAAAGATACAACTTGCAAGGTCTAAAAACAGTGTGAGTCTAAAAATGGGTTTCCAGTATACAGTGTAAGTTGCTGGTGAAATACCATTACCTTAAGGCCATGAATGATAAGGCTACCTAGGATACTCGTAACCATACTAACCGACACTAGAGTACCTGACGCCATACAAGCGTCTATAAAACATGACATTTGTCACCCCTTGGCTTGGTGGGCCATGGACTGTAGCTAGCAGTCAGGGTGCAGGGGTGTCAATCCCGTATAGATCTATACACACAATGCCTGCTCTTCCTACACGAGACTCTGGTTACCAACTAGACGACGGAGAAGGCCGCGTCCCGAAGATGCATCCCAATGAGTGGGTAGTGGGTTTCATATATAAGTGCTAAACTAGAGGTAGAGACTCATAACTGAACTGACTAGAGTAAACCTATATGTCTATGCTCGTATACATAACATACAACTAATGAATCAAACGACCTTCGGACGGCCATCCGATCCCACCAGACCACATCTCAACGAAGAAAAGGAAATAGGGCGGACAAACCTTCCTAAGTCCTTCAATCATTATTTATATACACCTATAAAAGTACAGACATACATCTAACTATAACTGAGTGTGTAACAAGTGGAAATGTATTGAGGAGTATAACTGAGTCGTGGTGTGTAAACGTACAGTGTGGAATAACCGAATCGTGATGTATAACGTACAGTGTAGAATAACCGAATTGTGATGTCTTACGTATAGTGTGGAATAACTGAATCGTGATGTATTACGTACAATGTGGAATAACTGAATCATGATGTATTACGTACAGTGTGGAATAACTGAATCATAAAGTGTGAACGAATAGTGTGGAATAACCAAATCGTAAAGTGTAAACAAACAGTGTGGAATAATCGAATCATGAAGTATAAGCGTTACCAAATATAAGTGTATCACAAGTGAAAACATTATCAAGTAGGAGCTTAAACTAAGTAAAAGCGAAGCAGCGGCATCTAACAAGCAAGAGTATACGACATGGAAGACAACTTTGATGAAAACCTTGGAAAAACCTTTATACTTAAGAAAGTCACAACTTGGTATTCTTTGGTAAAATAAGTTTGAAAACCTTTAGAAACTCTTTGGAAACCTTTCATAAACCAATTTAAAATGAACTTTGATAAAACAGTATAAGTAAGAGTTATGAACAAGAGAAAACATTTTAGAAAAACCATTTATAGTATCCTACTCAGTAAGACAGTTTACAGTGTGGTAAATTCTTGTGCATGCGGGTTATCAATCACATGTGATTGATATGATAACTGGCATGTTTAACTTGTATTCCCCCTATAAAACATGTAAAAACATTTAAAAGTTCATTCAGGGGTATGAACTCACCTGGCGTAAGTGGATCCGACGAAGGTGCCCGTTGGGTGCTCGTTGTCAAGTAAGGACTTAGACACACTTAGGGACCTATTTAACATATGATAACATATGTTCACATACAATTAGTACATTTAGTACTAATAAAAAAGTATACGCACCCTAAAGAGCGGAAAACACTTTGGTTAAGTGTTTGGGGTGTCCCGGGTAACATTCAAGGGCTTGAATAGCTTAGGAATGGAGTTTACTCTCCAAGAGTAAACTCTCCATATGGTGTTTATGGCCCTGGGACAACTCCCCATGAGTTTACGGCCGTAAACTCATGGTGAGAGTGTTCTAGGATGTTTAACGGCTTAATATCGATCGTGGAATTTTGGTAGGTCCAAATCTAAATTGTATGAGTGGTTTTAAGGCTTCACATGGACCATTGAGGAGTTTACGGCCCTAAGCAAGGGAGATTACGGCCGTAAGCTCATATAAACACATTCTTTTGGTGTTTTTAAGTCTTAAATGATAGAGGGTCAAATGGGGAGTTTAGGGCACCATCTAACCCCTTTATACGATTTTACGGCCTAGATACCCTTCCATGAGGGGTTTACAATCGTGAACTCCTTATGGAGTTGTTTTAATTGAGTTTAAGGTCCCTAGCTTGTTGGTGATTGATTCTAGAATTTAATCCAAGGCCATTGGTGTGTTTAAGGGCATTTGTAACACACAAATATGAGTTTACTCCCCATGAAGAGGAGTTTACGGCCTTATCATGTTCTTGGGCAGTAAACTCAAGTTTACTCTCCAAAAATTCGTTCCAAGGTGTTCTAAGTCCGAATATGCAAGCCTAAAAGTCATATCTAAGCCTTAGGGGCAATTTGGAGGGGTTTTGGGGCTTTAAAACCCCATTAAATGGTGTTTACGGTCCAAGAGTGTTCTTGGGCCGTAAACACATCAATTTTATCCCTATTTTATGTTTTAAACTCGAATTTGCAGGCTAGATAAGCTATTTAACAAGTTAGGATAGGTGGCTTACTCGTTTGGGGCTCGAAACGGACGATTTTTGGCTCAAAACTAAGTTGTAGAGAGAGAGTATAGAGAGAGAGTGAAAAAGGGTGAAATGAAGTTTACTCTCCCTTATATAGGGGTTGGAGTTGGGGCTCTGTGGAATTCTACCCGATACTGTCATTATACGGGGCTTTTGGTCGCACCCGATTTAGTGGTCGTAATACAATTTAACCTTTTTCCAAATTAACATGGAAATGTAATTTAGGTGTTTTTATTTACTTTATTACGACTATAACGACATAAAAATATAAATAAATAAAACATTTATTTATTTTAGGACCTCGACTTAACGGAACTTTTATAGAATGGAATATTCCGTTAACGGTAACAGGGTAATGTAACGGAATAAACTTTGGGTTGTCACAGTTATGTACTTGGTTTGTGAACTGTTCTGAAAACTATGCAATTATGTTTTCAAGTTGAAAGTGTCCCTTATGCTCAGCATATTACAAATGGGATGAAATATCTAAATACTTTATAAAAATGTGGAAATTGTTGGTTGTGTCAAATGCCGAACAATGAAACTAGAAACGAAGACCCTCGGGTTGATGTAGGCAACACTTAACGGAATTATAATAACATTTAAATACATATATGCATCTATATTAGCGATCTCGTTAGATAAAGTGTTAGAGAAACACTTGCTTTCGGTTAAGGAATGTTATCGGGACTTGATTGAATCGTAGAAAGAGGGTTTTCAGCCAAATTCACCACTTAGGAAGGGTTTGCGGTCGTGAAGGGGGTTTATGGCCGTGAACTGTTCTCGGCCATGAATAGCCCCTTGAAGGGTTTACGGCCGTGAATGGTGTTCTTGAAGGAAATATGAACTTTTGAAGGGTGTACGACCGTAAACGGTTTGTGGCCCTTGAAGGTTTGAAGATTTGAAGGGTGTACGACCATAAACTCAAGAACAACAACACTTGATCTCGATAAACTGCTGATTTGATGCTTGAAAACGAGTTCCAAGGCGGATAGAATGATAATTGAAGAGAAATCTTGTGTTTCCTTTTGTTTTGGGGAGATGATTTTTAGAGAGAGAAAGTGTGTTTGCGGCCAAAAATGTTCAAATGAGGGTGGGAGACTCGTATATATAGGCTAGGGGAGGGGTATGGTCAGTGGTGGGATCCAGCCGTGAACGGATTTACGGCCGTGATCAGGTTCACGACCATGAACACCAGTTAGGCCAGATTTTTGCTGGTTTTCTAAGGAAACTCGGGTTTTCGCGTGATTTTGGTTCTGGCTCGTATATAAATTTAATTATATAAAACTTAAATGATTTTCCAAACCATAGAGATTAACGGAGAAAATGAAAATATGAAATTTATTTGACGGAGAATGGCTAACTTTAACGGATAACAGCTCGGGTGGTCACACCCCACAAAAAGGATCAATTAACCTAAAGTCGTTCCCCGGCAACGGCGCCAAAAATTTGATGTGCACAAAAGTACCTAATAGCTTTAAATTTATTTCCTACCTAACTTAACTAACCAATATGCACCTAGGTAGTGTACCTAGTCGGATTGTAATGTAGTTTAAGTAAGTCGGGGTCGAACACAGGGAACGGATTTAATTAATTAATCTAACTACTATTAAGTTAACCTATGTTTCTAGCACAGTAATTGTTTTTATCTAATTTTGCAAGTTTAGATGAACTTAATTCCTTAACTACTATTCAATCAATTAACAAAAACACTTCAGTTAGTTTCAATCCACTTTTCCTCAATAGTTTTAAAGAATAATTATGGAAATTATGTTGCTTACCAATAAAAACATTATTGGCAACTCAACCCCAAATTTACTAATATCCAATTAATTCATGTAGCGTTATGTATAATCTCATATATTTTAACACAAAATCAATTATTAAATGAAATTGGAGCTATGTAAGATTGAGTTGCCAAACACAAATTACAGTCACAATATGAATTCTCTAGCACAACTAAATTCAATTATTCAACAGCTTATCTAAGATTAGTTCGATCTTATCTCTAATAATCTAATATTCACTAAATTACTAGGTAATCAAATTGATGCAGATTAATGATCAGTAACTACACAGAATAAGAATCTAAAGCAATCTAGTTATCAAATTAAGCATGTAGGTGTAATTAATCAAGCACAAGACATTAAACAAACAAAAAGAAGTCTAAATCTATTTAATCAAACCATGAGTTCCGGCTTCATCTAGCTAACAGAAGCAGCTAGATTTAGCTACTCATTCTAAAAAATGAACACAAACGAATTATAATCAAAAACATGTTTAAAGTACCAAAGTAAAAATCTAATTATGAACTTCTTCTTCCTTGGTGTTCAAACCAATTCCCTAGTCTTCAAACTCTCTGATTTTCGACTTCTAGAACCTCTCTAAGTCAGCCAACCTCTTAAAACCATAGGGATCAAGGTCTATATATAAATTTTGAAATACCCGTACTCACGTCATGAGCAAAGATGTCTCACGTTGTGAGATTGTTGTTATCCGCGTTTGACAAGGACTCTAGCTTTGCGATGTTTATCTTCTGAAAAGTCCTAACTCACTTCGTGAGCCTTAAAGACTCATGCCGTGAGAATGTGTTTTTCTGGAATTTTCATCTTTCAAGCCTTTATCCTCCAAACTTCCATTCTTCAACGCTTTTAGTCCCTTTCTTTAAAATGTCTTCTTTCTGGCTGCACAATATAATTTAACCTTATAAGAACAATTTATCTATGAAAATAGCCAAAATATTAACCAAAATGTAATTAAATATTGCCTAAATATATGTATAAATATGGCAATATCAAGTTAGTTGTTTAATAAGTCTCTAAAATCCTAATTTTAAACTTATAAATTTTTAATCGTTGGAATTTTTCGTTAGCTAGTTTTAAACAACAAAGCTCATTTTATCTTGGAAACTTCTTTACTATTTTATGTTAAAAGAAAATTGCATTAAAACCAAACTCCTTATAATCATTTTTATGTTTAAAATAGGGAAATTGCTAGAAAAGTTCTAATATTTTCTGAAATGTTTTACTTTCTTCCTAAAAAAAATTAACATAAAAGTCCTGGTTATTTTATTTTAGCACAAATTAAGAAAAGAATCTTTTTATTTTATTTTAACAGGAAATGACATTATTGTGTAAAATAAAATAATCAGGACTTTTATGTTTTATTTGGGACTAAAATGAAACTTTTCCAAAATTATTGAGACTTTTCTGATAACTTTCCTTTAAAATACCATGTAGCATTTTAAAATCTAGTTTTAAAACCATGAATAATATAACATAAAATTAAGCATCACAAAGCATAAAACATGTGTGCATAAACCAAGCACAAACTAGTGACATTTTGTCAGCCATCACAAAAAATGTCAAGTCTATTCCTAAGAGGCATTAAGGGAACAAATCTTCTTATGATATCTACATGTTCCTACTTACTTCAACATCTTGTCGCAAGTTCATAAAAATAATTTTAAAATGTTTATAAAACTTTAAATAAAATTAATTCCATGAAGTTTAATTTGATCTTCAAAATGGCTATCATCTTCGATCTTGTTACACTTTTATAAAAATAAACTATTCTAAAAAATCAATTACTTACAAAAATAAACAAAATGAAACCTATTTATTTAATTATTACATATCATATGAATAAATAAATATTACAACCATTTTAACAAATTGTAACATCCGGATTCCCAGGTATATTATTTTATTCATTATTTTGGAGTTTGTGGAGGGACTCGACGAGTTGGTGTTTAGACTCGCCGGGTAGGGTTGCGAATTCTCATCTGGATTAATGACCGGACTCGGCGAGTTCATGAGTGGACTCAGCGAGTCCGTGCTATTTATTGAAACCCTAATTTCCCGGTTTGGGACCTATTTAAAGGACCTTAGGGCCGTCATTTGCGGCTACCAAACCCCAGAGAGAAACCCTAAAAGAGCTAGAGCGTTTGTGAGAGGAAATGAGCCATTTCTTGATCTTTGTGGGTGATTCTTGGAAAAGGAGGTGATTCCAGCTTAGAGGAGACCAATGAGGTTGTGCATCTGGGGATTTCAAGCAAAAGACTTCATCTTTGAGGTATTATATTGCCCCTTTATCTGTTTTGTTGAAGGAATCCATAGATTTAGAGTTTTTATGTCCTTTATTGGAATGAATTGTGAGATTATGGCCCCTATTCATATTGAGACTTCAGATCTGGACCCATAGTGGTCTAAAGAGCTTATTCCAGCTTGCTTTATGTTGAGCTATGGAGGTAATGAGCTTAGGGTGTTGTTTTGGGGGCTAAATCACCAAGTGAAGCCTCCTAGGCATCACATGAGTTTCAAGATCCGAGCTTTACGTGATTATCAGGCTTGGGAAGGTCATATCTATGGATCAAAAGAACAGATCTGACCTCAGGAGGTCAATTGAGTTTTTGCATGGCATGAACTCACCGAGTCCAAGGGTAGACTCGGCGAGTAGAGCTAGGGATTCCCATAAGTCACTCAGTGAGTAACTCAGTGAGTCAGAGGGGGGATAGAGGAATGAAGTTCAAGGTGGAACTCGCTGAGTTGTTCTTGAGACTCGGCGAGTTGAGTCGAGGTGGCCCCGCGATTCATGCCAGGTGTAGCTCGTCAAGAAAGTGGAAAGACTCGACGTTCCAAGTGAGACTAGAGAGATAGTGGACACGTGTAGACTCGCCGAGTCGCCTAAGTGCACTCGACGAGTCGGGTCAAAGTTTGACCGTTGACTTTTGTTGACTTTTAGGGTTGGGTCAACAATAGGGCCTTTGAGCCAAGAGAGGGGTAAAATGGTCTTTTACCCTTCTGAGGATGCCAAGAGAGAGTTGAGTCTAGTCTCGAGAGTTGTATTTATGAGAGTATTTACCTTATGTGATCAGGCGGAGGCTAGACCATATTTCTACCGAGTCAGAGATTTACCGAGATATCTGAGGTGAGTCTTCTCACAATACTTTACCTTGTGTGGTAACTAGAGTTATGTGACAGAGTTATTGTATGATATTTATGTGATGTGTTGCACTGCATTATTTCTATGTGATTTATGCCATGTGTATATCAGAGTATATCAGAGTTAGAACCAGAAGGTTCACAGAGCTTGGACCAGAGGGTCCATAGAGTTTGGGCCCAAGGGCCCACAGAGTTATAGCATCGAGTGGCTAGTATGTGTTATGTGTGGTATTTTTGGGAACTCACTAACCTTCGTGCTTACAGTGTTTTGTGCTTTGTGTTTCAGGTTTTCTCAGGATCATGGGACGACACCAGCTCGATTGTACACACCAGAGAAAGAATTATGTTTTAGAGGATCCTGGATTACTGTTTATTTGATTATGGAGTTATGTTTTTTTGTAATTCAAACAAAAATGAGATTTTTACAAAAAGTGTTTTAAGATCAAAGAGAATTTAAATGAAATGTTAGTTTTGAAAATTTTGGGTGTTACACAAATCAACATGAATAACATCATAATTTTTCATGGATAATGTAACATCCCAAAATTTAAGTCCAAATATTTCGATTTTTAAGTAAATAAAATCATTATGAAAAACATCATCATCAAAACCATAGTGAATCAAAGTGTATCAATAGCATCCAAATACATCAGAGTAATATAAAAAGTGGAGCGATGTGGTGTCTACACTACAATCATCTCGGGCTCTTCCCTTTCGAAAAAGAGCTACCTGAAACATAATCTAAAAACCGAAAGCACAAATCATAGTGAGTTTCCCAAAATACCACATACCACATACCAAACATATCAGACATATAATAGGCCTTACCCGTCATCGGGCTCCACCCGACATTTGGCCCCGCTCAAAACAAATATGTCAATCATCATGCCCCGCCTGGTATATTTACAAATACATAAAGACATGCATAAAAATCGGAAAGATAAATAGCATACAACGTAATCATTAGGCACCGCCCGACATCGGGCCTTGCTCGGTAAACATATAAATAAATAACACATGCAAGAGTCACACAGACAACTAGCATCCTATACATAATAAACCATTGACCGACATTGGTGCCTTCGACTCGCTAAACATAGTGAAGAAACTCACTTCAAGCTGGAGGATCGCTTAGATAAAATCTCAGTTTGTTGGTTCGGAAAAATCCCCGTGCTAACATCATCAAATAAATATCCAGTTAATAATTGGATCTTAACCCATAATCAAGACTCTAAGTTACATGTCCAATATCCAGGGCAAAAGACCATTTTACCCTTTTCTTACTTGGCCCATAACCAAGGCCCAGCCCATTTACTCAAAATGGCCCTAAATCCTAAATGGTATCCTAAGGCCTAATTTCCAAATTGGGCCCAACAATCATCATGGAACTAAACCCAAGAAAGTCAATATTCTATACATGGCCCAAAGTGAGAAGTCCAATGGCACACCAAGGCCCAAACCCTAGAAGCCCAAAATATGGCCCAAACCTGAGGAAGTCAACCTAAAAGTCAAAAAGTTGAGTACGCTGGGCGTACTCAAACTTACGCTTGGTGTACTATATCTGAGGCCAATACGCTCATCGTACACGCTGAGTACTCCCCGCGTACTCGACAGACAACCAACCCAACCCATTAAGAACTTATTCGATTAAGATAACATACCAAACTCTCAGATCTGATTCTAGAAGGTGACTTAACATGTAGCAATTTTACACCCACACATGATTTAATAAGGCCCAAAACTCGAATAAAAGAACAATAGGAATCTTAGCACTTACATGGACCCATATCTCTCACAAATATTACATTTTTATGGTTAAAGGACCTCAATGGAGCTAAGATCTAACATCCATAGCTTCCGGAGTAGATCATAAACTCAAGTTTAACTCAAAAGACCCAAAAATGCATAAATAACTCCCTAAGTTGGATCTAACACATAGAATCATCAAGATGGAAGCGTTTTACACTGATCCAATTTAGGAAGAGGGGCAAGTTGGGGCCCCGATATATTGGACCTTTCAGGGTGATCGCGAGAGTAGGTAGGGTAGCCTACCGTCTGGAGCTACCTGCGGAGTTGGGTCAGATTCACGATACTTTCCACGTATCGCAATTGAGAAAGTGTATAGCTGATGAGTCGGTAGTGGTACCATTAGAGGATATTCAGGTGGATGTGAGCCTGAACTATGTTGAGAGACCGGTGGCAATTAGAGATCGTAAGATCAAGGTTCCGAGGAACAAGGAAGTGCCTCTGGTGCAGGTACAGTGGCAGGATAGGAAAGGGTCAGAGCTGACTTGGGAGCCGGAGCGCGAGATGCGTGAGCAGCATCCAGAGTTGTTTGCAGAGTGAGACTTCGAGGGCAAAGTCTGATTCTAGTGGGGGAGAACTGTAACATCTGGATTCCAGGTATATTATTTTGTTCATTTATTTTGGAATTTATAGAGGGACTCTGCGAGTTGGTGCTTAGACTCGCCGAGTAGGGTCGCGGATTTTCATCCGGGTTGATGACCGGACTCGGTGAGTCCATGTTGTTTAATGAAACCCTAATTTCTTAGGTTTGGGACCTATTTAAAGGCCCTTAGGGCCGTCATTTGCGGCTACCAAACCCCAGGGAGAGACCCTAAGAGATCTAGAGCACTTGTGAGGGAGGAGAGACCACTTTTGATCATTTTGTTGGTGTGATTGCAAAAAGGAGGTGACCAAGGCAAGAGGAGGCTGAAGTAGGAGTGGATCTGGTGATTTTAGAGTTCAAAGACTTCATCTTGTGGTGTTTATTCAGATCTTCTTCAGTTTTTGTGTTGATTCTTAAAGTTAGGGTTTTCTAACCCCCTTTAGAGAATGGATATGTGGAGCAATTGGTCCCTTCTCGAGTTTATGCTTTGGATCTGAACTCAAAGAGGTCCATAGACCTTAACCCTTGGAGCTTTATGGGTTATTTTGGGAGCCATGAACTTAGGAGTTTATTTTTGGGGCTAAATCACCAAGTAGGACCATCTAGATGTTATATGAGTGTCACGGTCTGAACTTTATGTGGTTATCATGCTTGGTTAGGTCAGATCTATAGATTTAAGGAACAGATCTGACCTCAAGAATGGAGCTTTTGCATGGCATGAACTCACCGAGTCCAAAGATCAGACTCGGCGAGTAGGGTTAGGGTTTCCCGTAAATCACTCAGCGAGTAAACTCACCGAGTTGGGGGGATAACTCAGTGAGTCATAGAAGGATTAGAGTACTGGAGTTCAAGACGGAACTCACCGATTTGATCTTGAGACTCGGCGAGTTGAGTTGGGGTAGCCCTACGATTCATGCGAGGTGTGACTCGTCGAGCAAGGGGAGGGACTCGACATGCCAAGCGAGACTAGGGAGTTAGTGGACACGTGTAGACTCACCGAGTTGCCCAAGTGTACTCGACGAGTCGGGTCAAAGTTTGACTGATGACTTTGGTTGACTTTTAGGGTTTGGTCAACAATGAGGGCCTTTGAGCCAAAGGAGGGGTAAAATGATCTTTTACCCTTTTGAGGGTGCCTAGAGAGGGTTGAGTCTAGTCCTGAGAGTTATATTTATAAGAGTATTACTTTATGTGATTAGGTGGAGGCTAGATCGTATTTCTACCGAGTCGGAGATTTACCGAGACATCTGAGGTGAGTCTTCTCACTATACTTTACCTTGAGTGGTAATTAGAGTCATGTGACAGAGTTACTGTATGCTATTATGTGATGTGTTGCACTGCATTATTTTTATGTGATTTATGCCATGTGTATATCAGAGTTAGAACCGGAAGGTTCACAGAGCTAGGACCAGAGGGTCCACAGAGTTAGGGCCCACGGGCCCACAGAGTTGTAGCCTCAAGTGGCTAGTATGTGTTATGTATGGTATTTTGGGGAACTCACTAAGCTTTATGCTTACAGTGTTATGTGTTATTTGTTTCAGGTACCAGTGATGATCGCAGGAAGGCACCGGTATGATTCATACACACGCGCATGGGATTTATGTATTCTGATCTTGGGAAATATTTTGTGAAACAAAGATATGTTACAATGGGATTTTGTTAATAAATGTGTTTGAAAAAATGTGTTTAAAAATGCGAAAATTTGTTTTATATTTTTTCAGTGTTACATAAGATGTTCCAAGAATACTCGGTTTACAAAAATCATTTCCTTTATCACAATGAAAGGTTAATGATTGTCTCATTAAGTCGTATTTCAATCTTCACTATGAAACAATTTTAGCAAATCAAAGGTTTAAACAATAACGAATAAAAGTTGTTAGTGATATTGAATAAACATCTATCACCAAATCATTTCATGGATTGAAAAATATTACAAACATCACATATGTATAACTCATTCTCAAGCTTTTTGTTCTTTCACTACTAATAGACAAACACACTTGTGAATCATCTTCCCATATAAATAGATTTACATATATCAAGTGACTCAAACTCATTTTCCTTAAAAAATCCATCCTTTTGAGGTTGGGATATGTATTTCTTATTTATATTGTCATGACGATTATGACATAGATAAGTTCCAATCAAATATTATTTGATTATATAGGTGTCATGATCAGAACTATTAATTTAATGAAAGATTATAGATTTACTTCATAAATAACATTATGTGAAAATATTCTTTAACACAGAATACATCGTTTCAGAACATGAATGTGAACATCCATTAAACGATAAGTAAATCATGATTTATTCATAAATTACAACTGTTACATGTCCCTATAAGGATAGGTACAATACATCTATTGTTTAAATAAAATACTATAATAACACTTGTTATATCTTTAACACGAAATGACATCCGTTTGTAATCAGTTGATTATTTCTTCCAATAATCAACTCATAATATCAATTATTAGTTTCACTTTAAGTATAACATACTCATGTAAATGATGGAAAAATAAATAGTTCTATCATATAGATATCTGAACTTTTGTCCAAGTCAGAAATCTTCAGCTGGATGAGATTAGAGGATAAATTCTTATTTTAGTGTCTAGTTTCTTCCAGAATAGAAACAACATTAATCATTTGGTCCTTTCTTGATTTCTAGGTTTATGCTGTATTTCCCTTAATTGAACTATAAGTCTATATGAGTGCACAATCTCTTAGACTCCCTTTTATTCAATGCTTGAATAAACTTGAAGCTATTTCTAGTGTTCTGATTGACTATCTTCTTTACTTCATGAGGTATCTAATATGTTCCATAATTATCCAAGACTTTCAGCAAGTGATGGTTAATTTCTTCAGTATGATGTGAGACACATCAATATCATCACAATAATACTTCCATCAAAGTACATGATCAGACTAATTGGTTGCAGAGGTTATTCAATTATGGGATCTTTCACTATATATAATTTCTATTTATCTTAAAGGTAGAACCTCAAGATATTATACCAGTTATAGAAATGATAACCATCAAATGTTACTGTCTCTTGAAACTCAACAAAAGAGAGGTTTTGTAGGGCGTAAAATTATTAACATTTATCAACAGAATTTAACAAAGTTTCATTTAGTATTTTCAATATTTAGTCTGTAAAAATTAATACCTTTTGTTGTTTCTTAAAACATTAATTCATTAAAGTCTAGGAACCAAGTTACGAAACAAGTAAATACTTAGGTGACCTTTATCTCATAAACTTAATCAAACTCGGTAGGTAGCGATTACCAATGTATATGATATGTAACTCCTAGATTATGGGTTCCTAAACAACTATTGCTTATCTTGGCATGTTTATCCCATCTATGCGTCAGACCTCTCATGCTTAGGTGACCTTTATCACATAATATTTCGATCAAGTCATCCTACTTGAAACAACTTGTAGCATTGTAACTACCTAGTAACAAGGTGACCCTTTAGAAAGCAAAAACCACACAATTACCCCAAACATCAAAATCCAATCTTAGGCCCAGGTGACCCCGTACCGTTCGAACCCTCAAATGATAGCAGACATTCTTCAAAAGGACGACAATGACTTGCATTTTTAGAAAAGGTTTTATATATGTTCTACAATTATAATTTATAAAAAACATGATCTCATGAATATTGCATGCATCCAACAATTCTTGGACCCTTTTGTAAAATTCATATCACTTGTTATGGGGTTCTTTGGGTGCCAAATACAACTTAATTTTATTTGCCATTAACCGCGATCAATCATAAACTAAAATCCGGTATTTTAACGTTTAGTCGTAGATCGGTTTTCAGAAGAGGTAATAGTCTTAATAAAACTTTATTTTATACTTAAGACTTGAAGTTTTGGATGAGTTATAAAATCACTATTTTTAACTTCCTTTTAACAATAAAAAACTTATGACCTCATGAATTTGTAGAATAAACTCATTTTATTTTATAAATTCAATTTTGTGTATCTTATGATAAAATTCATATTTTGATAAACCAAAACTTGGGTGATGATACTTATATTTTAAATCTCATTCAGCATGCATAAAACATAATATCAACATGTTGCGTTATGTTTAAAACACCAATATCATATATTAAGTTTCGATGCAAAAAATAATCACTAGTTTTATTATTTGCCGTTACAACGCTATAAACCGATTTTTATCTTTTTAATAAAACTCCTGATTTATTATAAAGGCATGGAGTTTATATAAAGTTTTAACATCTTTTAAACCATTTCAAATATATTAAGTTGGGTATTTATAAATTTTACAATAAAACTATTTTCAACAAAAATTTGAGTTTTAACCGGTAAACCAAAAACCGGTAACAGGTAAAACATTTTTATAAATATCCACTAGGTTATAACTCGTGTACTACACTGTTGAGAAAAATAAAACAATATTAAAACTTAAAAAGTGTAATCATTAATTATACTTTTAAACATTTTTTTTTACAAATTAAAATATTTTGTCTATAACTTTATAATTATTAATTCAAATTAATATATAAAATGGTTTTGAAGATATATGAAATCATTTTTTGTGTTATATTAATGATAAAGTGATAATGTTGTAGAATGAAATAAGTATATAATTTAATAGACAAAAAAAATCAATGAAAATTGTAATGGACAAAACAATGAGTAATGGACACTATTATATGACATTATAAAGTAACATGATATAAGAAGCATTAGTGTAGTAGTTTTTGGAAGAAACATTGTTATATGACATGGAAAACATATTCCCTCCACTAGTATATATAGTGGAGGTGAGTGGTCATTTTATTTTATGTGTTCACCATGGAGACATAGATTATATAGTGTTTGGCTAGGGATACTCCCTAGCCATGAGAGTTGTTCATGTAACATTTTGTATATCTTTATCTATTCATTATCAATTTACTCACATATTATATTCTTCATTGTTACTACATCTATCTTCTTGATAATATTATTCGGCATCAATCCAATCGATAAAGTCGGTTCCTACAAAATCCTTCTGGAAATTATGGATGGGTGGCATTAGTGATTAAGAGCTTAATACATTAACATGGCAGAACAATCCCCATGAGCTTCAAGCTAGAGGATGTGGCATAACGATATGAGCAATCCCCATGAGCTTCAAGCTTAATACATTAACATGGCAGAACAATCCCCATGGCAGAACGATGTGGCATAAGCTTGGCCACGACGTGGCGGCCGACTATGAGACTTTTGATTGTTGACTTTGACTCTGACCCTTTACTTTTTGACCAAGTTTGATTTCAGGTTAATTTGAGGGTTTTGGGTTGTAGTTTAAGAATTGGTCCCTGACCGTTGTATAGGTGACCAGTAGTACCAGTTTTTGGATTGTTTGAATTGTGTTGTTATCTGCTAGACTACGAGGTGCGTTTTATCACTATACTTTTTACTGAAGTATGTATTCTTGTGTATAGGATATAGGTATGATATAGTGATCTGTTTGATTGGTAGATATGTTATAATCACATGTATTATTGGCTATTGTCTGTTTGTCTATTTATGTGCATATGCAGACATGTTATAAATCACTCATCATTGTGTAGAATTTTCATGCTCCAACAATCTCCCTCTAAATTCTCGAAATGATGCTGGTAAAGCAATGATAAAAAAGGCAGAACATCTGACGGGTAGGTCTGGTAGGTTTAGTGTTGAGGTGTCTTGGAAAAGCTGAAGTTGCTGTGATCTTGAAATCTGGAATTGAATCTCTAGCATCAAAGAACATACAGAGGTACCCAATCTCTGTATAAGAGTATGAAATCCTAATCTTTGAATGTGATCATTCCCCAAAAACCAATCATGTTTACAGTCTCCCCCTCAATTGTTGAACCACAGAGCACAATGTCGAATCGCACAACATCTTCAATATTACGAAAGCGAGTGATAATGCATCATAAAATCTCTGAAGAATAACTTGCTAAAGCAACACTTAGACTCATGACTTTTAGAGTCAAATTCTGTAATGGAAGTTTCCTTCAACCATGTTCTAATGTGATATAATCACATTCTAGCATGTAGCATTTCTAGCTACAAGCTTTTACTTTTAAAAAGATCATGATACTTCTATTGATTGCTTTGATTATACTTCACTTCAATCTTCTGGCTTAAGTTAGATGTTACATCGATATTGGTTCTCTAAAACACGTAACATACTCATCTTAGTCGGACTCGATTTGATATGACCACTAGGGTCGGAATAACAATCATATTCTTAGTCATTACTGAAATGATGGTAACGACATACGTGAATAAAATGGAATCAATTACTAGTACCTTGGTGACATTGTGACTTTCTCTGATCCAAGTACGAGTCTTGTGCTTCCAGTAGTATAGACATCTACTACCTTTCACACCTACTCATACCTGTCCGAAATATTGGCTCGTAGTCTCTAAATTCTTATTTCCTACGATCACAAAATAATTGAACACATACAAATGTATCTAAATAATCATAAAATTTTCCCTAGACTCTACTAGGACTTATTCCTGGAGTATCTTCAATCATCAATTCTGCTTCAACTCGATTGGTGGTGAAAATGCCATACAATGGGATAACTTCATGGATTATATCAAACATTCTTTCTTTCTACTAATAAAAAGTGTACTTCTCCCGTGTTGGAGGTATTATTTAGTAGATCCATTCTAAAGGCACGGTGCCTCTTTTACTATATCTTCCGATAGGTATCATTCACTATCATTAGCTTTCTTATTTCCTCTATTTGCTTAGTTGGGTACGACTCCTTATTATGACATTCCATACACCGTAACAGTTGTTTAAGATGATAAAATTAAGATAGAGAAGGTTTATACGCGTAATACTCCTTAATACTCCGAAAAGTTACATGTCAGTTCTAATACCGTAATTAAACGTTTAGAAATCTGAACACAAAAGGTTTCCAGATCCGGTCGGCAACATACAATAGATCAGATCAAATAATGGCATCATAAAGCATCACAAACCATTTAGCGCATAAAAGCATTTTAGGCATCTTCCTTAATTAAGCTAGTGTTTGTGTCTATTCTGGTGTGAGCACTTGTGTAAGAGGAAGTCTCTATACATCACATCTTTTTTTTCTTCTTTTGAAACGAATCTTTTCAAAAAAAGGTTTATAAAACTCTTAGATCCATACTTTGAGTTTGAAATCCCATGAGTATTCATCAAAATCCCTTAAAGTAGGGCTCGGATACTAAATTGTAACGTCCAAAAAATCTTAGGCTAAAATTTCTTTTTTAACATAACATATCATTCATTTTAATAAAAACCACATTTAGAGTATACTATTTGTTCATAAACCATTATTCACAAATCAGATTTATAATTAAGGAAATGTTGAATATTGTATCATAAAACTGTTGATGTGTGTGTGTAGTCATGCCTATGCCCTGATGAGTACCTACAAAATTGTTGATCCACAAATGTAAGTACGAATCTTAGTGAGTCCCCACAAATCTCATAAAACACCAAATACTAATAAGTTATTGGTTATTAGCAACCCTAAGGACTATCAATAGTCATAGTGGGCTAACAACATGCCCTATGGATTAAAAACACACCTCACGAGTTATCAGCAACCCTGGGGACTATCAGCAATCACATAGACTCACTATAACAATTCCGATTTTGGCACCAATCGTTATTTATGAAAAGTGACCAACATCACATATAATAGACTTAATACGCTTATATATATGTGTATATATATATATATATATATATATATATATATATAAAGTTTCGTATGAAAAAGTTATGGATTTTTGAAGTTTTGAGAAAAACCCTTGACAAAGGAAGATTGCATGTCGTGCATGCTTGTAGAAGGGGATATACGGACCACCAAGATTATGACACATGTCAGCACCACGCACACTCTTGAGTACGTTGGGCACGAAACCACTTTTTGGCCCCATAAGTAAAGTTGCATGCACATTCATTCCTTAAATCAATCCCAATCATTTTCCCTTTGTTTAGTCTCGAATTTTCCTCGAAAGTTCTTAGGAAAATCATTATTTTTATAATTTAGTATTATATTATTATAATCTCGAGTCCGTTCGATAATGAGAAGATCTTCAAGTCCCGAACCCAGATTCTACCTTACATCAATGGTATCATGTTTCTACTGTGAGTTTCACGGCCCCTTTTCCAATAATTTTAAAATATAGGAGGGAATACATGTTAATTATTTACCAATCGCTACATATCACTATAATACATATGTGAAAAGTATTATTTTTACAAAAAAAAACATATTTATGGCATTACTTTATCTATATAACTAGTAATATTTATTATACGGAACCGTCACTCCGCCCGTATACATAATAATATTTATACACCACCATCTCTTTGCCCTTATAAATATTAATATCTATTATATGCCGCCGTCACTCTGCCCGTATAAATAGTGATATTTGTTATATGCTCTTGTCACTTTGCCCGTGTAAATAGTGATATTTATTATACATTGTCATCACTTTGTTCGTATAAATAGTGATATTTATTTTACGCCGCTGTCACGCTATCTGTATAAACAAGAGCGGAATTTATTATATGTCACCATCATTCTGCCCATATAAATAGTTATATTTATTACACACCGCCGTCACTCTGCCCCTATAAATAGTAATATTTATTATACGTCGTTGTCACTCTACCCGTATAAATAATTTTTGTTATATGTCGCCTTCATTCTTCTTGTATAAATAGTGATATTTATTATACATCTCCATCACTCTCCTCGTATAAATAATGATATTTATTATATGTCACTATAACGCCCGTAGATGCGGATTAGTCAATTTAGAGATAATAAGGGTTGAAAACGACTTTTCAACAAAAGATTATTTAGAATAAACAATCTTAACTATGTTGTAGAATATGTCTCAAGAGTTTCGTACATATAAAGAACGCTGAAATCCGAGTTATAACGAAAAAGTTATGGCCCGTCGAAGTTTTACGATAAAACCGACACGATACCAGGAAACGTAAATAGTGAATTTTTGATAAAGGACTTTTTAGCCTTAATGATTTAAACAAAAGTTGTAGTATACTTTAAACCAAGAGTGTCCATAAAAAAACGCGCAAATTGGACTTCGTATGAGGAAGTTATGAATTTTCTAAGATTTGATATAGCAGACTGTGGAGATGGGGTATTTGTGTGTTTGTTGGGGGGGGGGGGGGGGGGGGGGGGTTGAGAGTTGGTGGGGGTGTTAAGATGAGAGTAGGCACAGGTAGATGGGGTGGGAGCAAGCATCTATTTATTTTTTAGAAAAATATGAAAAACAATCATTATCAGTTTTCTAAAAAATTTCAACTTCTTTGTAATTTCGGTAAAAGGTGAATTTTCATTTTCCGTAAAAAATTTAGAAAAATAGACGAACTAAATGCGTTTTCAAAATTCTCATTTTTCTTGAAATTTTTTTTCGGAGAACGGCCAATTTTTCCGTAACTAAGCGCACCCTAAACTTTTGGTTTTTAGGAAAGTTAGTAATATGGGGATCTCAGTTAAAGATTTTCTCGATGCTTCACATTGTTGTTGTTTTAAGTATTTATATTGTTATTAATGTCATGAGTGCAAGAGAAAAAAAAATCAAATTTGATGGATGATAAGTAGCTTCCCGTTGACCTGTTTGTTATGCACACAAAATATATGGTTTGGCATGCATTTTAATTAGGATGGAATACAACAATTTTTTCCTCCTCCAAAAAATATGGCGTATTGATTCATATGTGTAAGTAAAAGAAGTTGACTTACAAAAAATGGTAGTGTCACAATAATAGTAGTGAAAGGGTATAATGGTCATTGACGGTTCAGTGGCAAAATTTGTCTAAATAAACAAAAAGCATAAATGTACTTTGTTTTATTAATGTATTGCACTATTGTAGTTAAAACAATTCATATCGAGTCATATTACTTTTGAAATAAAGACACTGTCATCAACACCATCAACTCATAAAAGATTTGGAATGCAAATTCAGTTCATAAAATAAGTCTTAACCTGGTAAGCTCTATATGGGTGCCTTTTATACTTGATACATAAAAAACGACATACTAAAAAAAATTATCTCCAATAAAATGAAGTTCCGAAAGCTTGATTTGATTATGCCATTGATTTGGTACAATAGAGCATTATGTTGAACATTGAAAGTAACTTAAATCCTTCATATTTAGAAGATTACAGACAAAAGTAAACCATGAGCATTCAATGGCAAACTTCGCCAATCACCATTACATTGTAATCTTTTCTACAATGGACTCAAATTCTTGTGATTATTAAAACAAGTGCATAGATGAGAGCAATGTCGGTGGTGATGTGAGGAGAGAAAGGGAACCAAAACAAATTTGGGAATCGATGTAACAGAAAGAGAAAAAAAAAAGTTGAATCACTTGTTTCTTTCGTGGTATCAAAGGATGACAGCATAAAAGAAAAATGGGGAAGAACTGCTGAAACCGATTAACTTAACATAATCAATTATAACTATAAGATGCGCGATATTAGGTGCAACTTGGACTGCGTCTGATTTTGACTCAAAACCATAGACCATCATAAAGAAAGGGTAGAAGGCAAGGATTCTAATGAATGCCCAATTACTTTAATAAAAGAAACAAAAGTTTTTGACCTGCCTGATTTTGTGTTTCATTCGTATAACCAGAACCTCCATGCCAATTTTAACACAAATCTTCTTAAGAGAAGGAAAGAGGCTCAAAGAGGAATAGAATGTAGAGCCAATGAAGTAGACGGGGAAGAGGGAGAGCGGAGGGATATTGGGAAGTTTAAGAGATTTTCATTGTGGTAGTTGCACAGAGAGAATTGGAAGTGAATAAGGCCTAAGAACCTTATGTGAACAAAATGATGAATCAAAGAATCGAGTATAGAATGAATTATAGTGTGAATTTAAAGTAAGTATGCGAGATTTGAACACCGATGTAAATATGATATGTTTGGCTTTATTACGCTTTTTCAAAATTTACATAGTACAATGAATATTGTGTAAAAACTTTGTTACTAAGACACTAGTAACTTCTCCTATTTATAGGAGAGGAAAGCGTACAAAAAAAAAATACTAAGGACTAAAACATTATGCTTCGAATATTATGCCCTAGTAAAATAAAATTACAGAAATGTTCAAAGACCCTAAATACATACTTCGAATATTACAATACTTCGACCCTAACAATCTCCCCCTTTGTAATCAAAGTCGAAGTCTTCAGTTTGTAAGTAGAGTGATGGAGTATAGAAAAACTCTTCGAACTTCAGTGTACCAAGAAATAATCTTCTTCAATTCCTTCTTATCTCCTTCATTATTCTTTTTACAGTGGTTCATACGAACAATTAAGTTCGTATATTGAGATGTTGAATATCTCTCCACTTCGCTGGCTTGAAACAAAAATCTCTTCGCTTTTCCAGCTTTATCCTTCCCAGCAAAAACAATTCCAAATGTCTTTAAACATATTTCCCCATCTGCAAACTTCTTTAACTCAGTCCGAGTCAACGAAGGAGCCATTAGAACTTTAACTTCCATTGCCTTCGCAGTTGCTAGCTCCACACCAGTTAGTGCAAGGCACTCATAATAATTTTCAATGAAAATTTTGATGTGAGCAACTCCAAGTTTGAATTCTTTAGGATCGGTATTTTGCAAATAAGAAAAAGATTTGTCTTTAAGAAGCAATGCAACTTGTATAAGATCATACAAGTTCATCAGAGGAAAGTGAACAATGGTGAATTCGCACGTTTTACCATTTGCCCTGGCCACAATGTATTTAACATTTTGAACAACATTTTCGAAGAGCACATCTTTCTTCATGCTAATCACCTTTTTAATCTTGATTAGTAACCAGAATTCCTCAGGTGCTTTACCAAGAACTGCATGAAATCGAATCTTCATATGGGTTCCTTCATTCTTTTCTTTGAAATTCCCTTCTGCTTTGAATTGAGGCATGATGAACATCATCTCATTAACAGGGAAATCCAACTGGCAAGCATCAGTGTTTGTAACCACATAACTCTGTTTTGGCTTCTTATCAAAAGAGTACATGTGGTTAAAGGTAACCAAGGCTTCGACTGTTTCATAATTGTAATGCTTAGCTGGATTACCTTTATTCATGCCCTTCGAATCTCCAGCCCTCTGAGTCATGATGCTTTGAATAAGCCTCATTATCTCGAGTTCAGCTTCAGCTTCAGCCTTATTTTCTTCTTTGGATTTTTCAACTAAAATTGATTTGCCTTTGTCTATCGAAGCATATTTTTCAGTTAAGTCTTTTGGCTTCGAACCACTCCCACCAGACTCCAAAGGTTTACCAATAACAATTCCTTTCGAAATTGTTCGTGTAATTGGCAATGTTGTAAGAATTGTTGAAGTCACTAGTTGAGCAGACACAAACACTGGCTTTGTTGATGGGATGTTCGAAGGGAATACCTTGCCCACAACTTTCACTTCTTCTTCTGTGGACTTCCTTTCTCCCCCTTGCACCCCTGTGAAAACAGGAGGGGCAGTTATTGTGGGAAGAAGACTAGATATTCGAAAGAGTGGAGCAAGTTGCTTGTTTAGAATAGCTTCGAACTGTACAAACTTTTGTGACAAAAATTCAGGAGTGATCAACGGAGACGAAACTGGTTTTGTTGATATCTCCTTCAATTCTTTCAACAGCTTCATCACTCCTTCAAAATTTTCATTTTCATACTTGGAGATTTGAGCGATTTGTGGACTCAAACCTTCGTACAGCTTGACAAATTTAGTAACAACATCACATATGATATCGACCTTCTGATGTAAGGACGCATAATCATGTTGAACAAATAAAATTTCCTTGTTCATGTCTTCACGAAGCTCTTGGATTTTCGAATTCACATCATCCCTCACTTTCTTAACCTCCTGAACATAAAAAAAACATGTCGTTCTTTTGTTACGGTTCGTAGATCTTTCACTTCTCCCAGAAAATCAGATCTTTGAGTTTTAAGACGAAGCTCATTTGTTTGATCTGAGTAATCAATCTTCTCCACAAGCACTGTCTCCGAAGCCTTCAACATGCCTGACACTTTGGAAATTATTCGGAACTCACACAGCTTCAACATTGAATCAACCTCTAAACTGGAAATTGATGAACCCCCTCCAAGATCAGCTTAGGATTGAATAATGGAGTTCAACTTTTGATTCAAAATTTTGTATTGTTTCATGGTCATGAGAATGTGATAAGGGAAATCTTCTTTTTCATCATGAAATTCCAAATATTCGAATGTTCCTCCAAACCTTTCATGATTTGTTTCAGTAGGTGAAGTTGGTTTGGGGGTATCAGTTGACTGAGAGGAGAACATGGAAGCGATCGGTTGCTTGATGATGTGTTCGAAGGTTGGATAGATAGTAGTTGAAGTAAGAGGAATGGTTGATGTTGGTGTAACAAAAACTAATGATTCAAAAGGAGTAGAGATGAATGGACCTTGGTCTGCATCCTTCAAAACATTTTCACCCAAGCCTGAAGTTCTCACCTCCTCAAAAATTGACTTGGCAATCGAAACTTCAGGGGTGATTATGACAGTGATCTCTGGAATTCAACTTTTAAGAGTAGAGGTGACTTCCAGAGTTTCTGGTACTTGTTCATCCTCTTCTGTAGACTCACTTGATGAAACAATCCTCCGAGCCTTCTTCGTCTTCTTCTTCTTCTTCTTCGGTTGGGATAAATGTTTTGCTATGTCTTCTGCTGCTCGTTTCTTGGATGCGGTAGAAACCGGAACATGAACCTCATGAAACAATACTCCTTGATGAGAAAGTTGAGGTTTACGAAGCAGTTTCTGAGATGAAGACTTGCGTTTATGCGTGGATTTCATCTTTATTCTTCGAAACATCCCTGTTTTTGAAGGAATAACCACGTTTTTTTGTGACTCTTCACCTATTGGCGTAATCACTTGCGTTTCTTCGACTATCACAACAACATTTTATGGCTTCTTCTTTGGAGATTTGGATGGTGTTGAGCCTTTCGCTTTCTTCTCAGGTGAGGGAGGCTCAGCTTTATTCGACTTCTTGGTCTGCTTTTCTTCGCGTGGTAATAAGATTCCCATAGGAATAGAAGAATAAAATGTTTTCAAATATGCCTAGGATCCACCATTTTAAGCATTGCATCGGGAATCCGAGCAACACTTGGAAATTCGTCAGCATCGTCAACAACCTCCTTTGGAAAATAGTAAGACTGAAAAGTAACCTTTTCTTCTTCATTGGAGACCAGAATACCTTCCTTGTTGTAGAAATGTCGCAAAATCAGACTCCAGTATCGAGCACACGAAATGCCATGAACAACATTCGTGTGTTCTACCCCTTTCTGGAAATCCTTCCATAGTTGTGTGGAGTAATCGGCAGGAAGATCATAATACAAACCAGCCACCATGGCATATACGTCCATCCTTCCTTTATCCAAGCCAACTGTTCTTCCGGTTAAACAACGCAAAAAGATTCCAAACAAAAAATTCCATAGTTTTGGAAGACCAGACTTCTTAAAGTCACTGATCTTTGACAATAGGGGCTGATATCCCATTTCATTAAACATATGAATGATTTGAGAGAATTGAAATTCAACAAACGAATGTGTATTTGGAATTTTAAGAATCTGGCAAAACAGTTTCTTGGAAAGCCTAACCTTTTTATCATTGATTAAATGAAAGGTAATCGGATCAGTGGCTTTGTTGTATGTAGCTGTAGATCCTGCTTGAGAAAGCTAGGATACCGGAACTAGAAAAAGAGTTGAACATTGCTTTTGATAAAACAGAGTGTTTTAACGCAACAATTAGCATCTTGAATTCCTCCGGACACTGCGAAAGTTCACTATCTACATAATAATTGGTAGATTGAATCTTCATAACTGGTACCGAGGATGTATCTTCGGTGGAAGCATCGACATGAAAAGTAGTCTCCATTTTTAGGGTTTAAAGAAGATGAAGAACAGAGAATTTTGGGAATTTTTGAGTGTTTGATCGCGTAAATGTATAATGTACTCTAGAACCCCCTTTTATATGTAACGTTTGATGATTTGAATTTGAAGCGGGATGCATTTAACGAGATCCGACGTGGCACCTTGAAAATCGGACCAGTTCTGCGGAAAGTTAGCCATGCATTAAAAAGTGTCTGTCACATCTCCTAGAAAACCAGGCTGAATACCATACGTCATGGTTACACAGCCTGTCACTATCCCCTTTATTGAATTGTAACCGTTAGATCCCTTCTAATGGAGGCAAGGCTCTTTCACTTTTGGGATGAAAAGCGAAGTCATATGCCAAATGTTCGAAATCATCAGCCTGAGTTGGTATTACTCAGAACCTCAAGGATTGCGTGTGTGTAGTGTGCCAAAGAAAGGTTAGATAGAAACAATTAAAAATATTTTGGAATGTAGTGATGTCAAAAATGCAATTTGACATGAAGACAATTAAACCCCCGGACAAAGGTTGCTTCGTTAATCATCAAGAGAGATGATCAAAAGCTTGTGTATGTTCCCGTGAAGTACAACCGACTACTTTTAGATAAGCATCAAAGGGCTTCTTTTAAAAGTAATTCTTGGATTGGTTTAAAATTCCATTACATGTGAACCTAAACATAAGGTGATAAATTATAACAAAATTTACTTTTTTGGCCAGTGTAGTCAGTGACAAGTTAGCTTTGAAAAATGTGATCATGACAAGGATATTCGAATGAAACTTACACTGAAATCATATTCATGAAAAAAAATTGTGTTCTGCATCTTGTTGGGTAACAAACATCGTGGGTTTCGAATGTTTGATCAAGACCACGCATTCGAAATGAATATGATTTGGAGTTTCGAATTTTGGTACGGAAACAAAAGTTTCGTCAATATGTGGAACAATGTTCCCCGTCAATTCCTTAAGTTTCAAGATGTTTGGGTTTCACTTTCATCATGGACTCATGATGTTAGATCATTAACACAAAGTTTTTGTATATCTAGGTCTCGATGGGTTTGATCAGAGACCTCTCGGACATACATCTTTGTGTGTGATTGTGTAAAAATGTATTGATGAAAAAGATTAGTATAAGACACGAAAAGTACCTCTGTTATGTTTTGGACCAAACAGGAAACTCTTAACTCATTGTAAGAAGAGTAAGGTAGCTCAGAGACTAATGTGAATATAAGCCTGATTGGGAAGAAATTTTCGTATGAAAAATTTCATCAAGGCTTTCGTACACACACATTGAGTCATTGAGGCTTTGGTCGACATGCAGCAGCATGCTTCTAGGGGCAACCTAACTAATTTGAATAATGAAAAAGATAGTGATCCATACGAAAAAAAAAAAATGTACCTGTCCCCAATACTGCCTGCCTTTTTCCTTCCGAATCATCATCAACGTCTGCAACAAAATTCTCAAAAGAAGTTAAAAATATTTTTGTTGTTTTTGAATTTTTCGAAAACTAAGACAAAAAAAATGAAAATCTTTTTGGATTTTTGATTTTTCGAAAATTTAAAGACAAAACAAAAGAAAATCTTTTTGGATTTTTAATTTTTCGAAAATAGAAAGACAAAACAAAATAAATTCTTTTTTTGTTTTTGATTTGTTGCAAACAAAGGAATATTTGGCATTCTTTGAAGAGTAACAAATGTACGAAGTCGAAGCGTTCGAAGCGTTGACTATGAACAGTAACCACTGACTCAACGCTGAAGATTAGTGACAATCATGGGAATTCGAAGCGGTCGAAGCGTTGACTATGAACAGTAACCTGCTGAATGCTGAATGACTTTATTCATTGCCTCTGACGCATTCTTTTTCGCCTATTATTCGTCTTTTTTGCATGGAACAGAATTTCCATCGATCATTCCAAGACCTTCTATTATTCGCATTAGAGACTTTTCATCCAAAGCTTTCGTGAAAATATCAGTTAACTGATCAGTTGTTTTCACGAAATGTACTTCAATATTTCCACCCTCCACGTAATCTTTAATGAAATGATAACGAAGAGCTATGTGTTTAGTCTTCGAATGCTGCACAGGATTATGAAAAATTCTTATTCCACTTTGAGAATCACAATATAATGGAATCTTTTGCATATTAATTGCATAATCACGTAATTGACTTTGAATCCATATTATTTGCGAAGTGCGTGCAGCAGCAGCCACATATTCTGCTTCAGCCGTGGAAATCGACATACATGTTTGCTTTTTCGACTGCCAACTGACTAGTTTGCTATCAAGAAATTAACATCCACCACTTGTGATTTTTCGATCAAGATTACAACCACCCAAGTCTGCATCTGAGTATGCTTGAACGAAGAATCCTGTTTTCAAAGGATACCACAATCCTAACGAAATAGTGCCTTTAAGATACCGAAAGAAATTCTTCATAGCAGTAACATGTGGTTCGCGTGGATTAGACTGATACCTAGCACAATTACACACAGAAAACATGATATCAGGTCGACTTGCTGTAAGATAAAGTAACGAACCTATCATGCTCCTATACAACGTTATATGAACAGCAGGTTTGTATAACGATGGTTTTAGCTTTATGCCCGTTGCCATTGGTACACGAAGCTTTGTGCTATTCGTCAATCCAAACTTTTCAAGCAAATTTTTCGTATATTTTTCCTGATTGATGAAAATCCGTTCTTTGTTTTGATGAATATTCAATCCAAGGAAATTATTGATTTTTCCCATCATGCTCATTTCAAACTTGCTTTTCATCAAGTCTTCGATTTCTCTAGAAAAAGCAGGGTCAGTTGAGCCAAAAATAATATCATCAACATAAATTTGAACAAGCATAAGATGATTCCCCACTTTCTTTTGAAATAGTGTGGGATCAACAGATCCTTGTTTAAATTTAGATTGTTTCAAAAATGATGTAAGAGTTGCATACCATGCTCGTGGTGCTTGTTTTAGACCATAAACTGCCTTATCTAAAATATAAACATGATTAGGAAATTCTTCGTCAATAAAACCTGGGGGTTGTTCCACATAAACCGTTTCTTCAAGCTCTCCATTAAGAAATGCACATTTCACGTCCATTTGATAAACATCAAAATCTTTGTGAGCTGCATAAGCCAGAAATATTCGAATCGCCTCGAGTCTTGCGACAGAGGCAAAGGTTTCTTCATAATCAATTCCTTCTTGTTGTGAATAGTCTTTTACAACAAGTCTGACTTTATTTCGAACAATGTTTCCATCTTTGTCAGATTTATTTAAAAAATCCATTTTATCCCGACAATCGAAACATTTTCATTTTTAGGAATTAATCTCCAAACCTTGTTTTGTTCGAATTCAGACAATTCCGATTGCATTTCAACAACCCAATCTGAGTGTTCCAATGCATTCTTAATTGTTTTTGGTTCAATTTTAGAGATGAAAACATTAAACATGCAAAATCCTTGATGAGTATTCAGTACCTCATTCTTTGCACGAATTTGAGCACTTGTCATCACTCCTTCTTGTGGATTCCCAATCACTTGATCATTCGGATGATCTCTAGTCCATTTTTCCATGGGTGGATATGCTGTATCAAATTCCAAAGGAGTATCTTCGAATATTTCATCATATTCTGAGCCTGCATTCAAACATGCATTATCAACATTATGCTCCCCCTCAATTTCAGCATTCAATTGTTCTTGCTCCACCTCGAAAGAATGCTCTTCATTATTCAAAGTATTTGAATCCAATTGATCCCTCTCCGAAGGACAATCATTCATAGTTTCGCCTTCTTGAGGACTCGATGATGATTCATCAGTAAGTTTTGAAAATTATGGAATGTGATTATCAGGAGCATGAACTTCAGCATCAACCGCATGATCTGAGATGCCAAAAATCAAATCATAATCAGTATCATCCATTTGTATAGATTCAGTTTCAATTTGTGTTTCTTGTAAAATTGGATGATTCGAAAATTGATGTTCATTTGATTTAACATAATAATCATCGAATGTGAGATTGAACATTTCTTCCACTTTTCGTGTGCGCTTATTTAACACTCGATAAACTACTGAATTGTGCGAATATCCAAGAAAAATCCATTCATCAGCTTTTGCTTGAAATTTCGAAAGGTGATCCTTGAGATTCATAATAAAGCACCTACATCCGAAAACATGAAAGAACTTCACATTAGGTTTTCGATTATTCAGAATTTCGTATGGTGTAATATTAAATCTATGATGAATGAACGATCTGTTTGAGTAAAACATGCAGTTGAAACAGCTTCAGCCCATAGATATTGAGGTAAATTCTCATATGCCAACATGGTTCTTGCCGCTTCGCATAATGATCGATTTCTTCGTTCTACAACACAATTTTGTTGTGGTGTGTATGGAGATGAGAAATTATGCGAAATTCCTTTTTCCACTAAAAAGGAATCAAGAATTTTGTTTTTGAATTCAGTTCCATGGTCACTCTTGATTTTTCGAACAGGCTTTTTCAACGTGGTTTCCATCTTTTTGATAAAATCAATCATAATTTGTGCAACTTCAGATTTGAGCTTGAGAAAATAAACCCGCGTGAATCATGAAAAATCATCAACAATAACTAAAATGTACTGTTTATTTTTTAGAGTTGATACTGTCGGAGGACCACACAAATCGATATGTAATAACTCCAGAGGTGCAACAATCTTTGAATCAATTGTGATTAGATGACCTTGTTTATGTTGCTTGCCAACTTCACAAGCTGCACATAAAGAATCATTAACAAATTTAAGTACAGGTAAACCTCTTACCATATCTTGTACCACAAGTTTGTTTATGTTTCGAAAGTTGAGATGTGAAAGTCTTCGATGTCATAACCAACTCAAATCAGATGTAGCTTTCGAAAGTAGACATACTGCTAGTTTGCCTACAATTGGATTGATGTCAAAAGTAAACATGTCACCTTTCCTTTTAGATTTCAGTAATATTTCGTTTGTGTTAACATTCAAAAAATCACTTCCTTCTTCGTTGAAAAGAACTTATCAAGTTATGTTGAAGACCTTCAACATATGTAACACGATTCACTGTGAATTGTCCATTTGTGATTTTTCCATATCCTTTGACTTGACATTTTTTATTGTTCCCAAACTTTACTACTCCAACATTTTTGAGACTTCGAAAATCTCTTAAGTTCTCCTTCTTTCTAGTCATGTGACGACAACAACCACTATCAATGTACCATTTGTTATCATATTGCTCGTCATATAAAACCTGCAATCAATGAAAGATTTTAGGTACCCAAGGCTTTTTGGGTCCTTAGAAATTAGATTTCAATTTAGAATGAAATGAAGAACTTTTAACCCAATCAGAAACTTTGGTTTTGAGACTATCAATTAAGTTCACTACTTCATCTAAAGGAATTGCAACATAAGAATTTGATAGTTTCGAATGTTCATTGACGTTTCCCTTCGCATCTTGAGTTTGCGATTGAACTGTCTTCGCTTTTGAGACAGGTCTCCATGCTTTTACCGAGATATTCGAATCCTTAGATGATGAGTTGCCATTCGAAAAAGTATTGACATACTTTTCGTATGCTTCATTAATTTGCTCTTTTGAATACTTATTCAACTGATATATTTTTCATTTTCCTTCAAGCCAATGATCAATGTTTTCCCTTGAAGTTATTCCTTTTTCCCGAGATGTCATCATTGTTTCTTTCTTTGTGTAATTAGGAAGATTTGGCTTTTGAGGAACAAAATTAACTTTGGGTTTGGCAACATAAGAATACGCATAGGATGTATCAACTTTTGATTTGAAATCTTGACGTTGAAAAACTTTTTCATTTGGATTAGGTCTTTTTGAAAAATCTCTTGTTTTGTTAGTCTCTGAGACTTTCGAAGACTTTGGTTGCTTATTTACTTCAGACCTTGTTATATTTGATCGTTGGTTTTTGAAAAGAAGCATTTTTAGTTTTGAAAACATTTTTGGTTGATTGTGATTCAGACATCTTTTGAGACTCAATATTTTGCGAAAACATTTTCTTTCTTGCTTGTCTTTTTGAAATGTTGTTTTCCTTCGAAAATTTGTCAATTTTATCTTTAAATTCCTTTGAGTTTAATTTGACAACTTTTTCTTTATCTTTGTCTCTTTTTCAATTTTTGATTTTTCAACCCATTGTTTTTGTGGTTTTTGTCTTTGAAAAATATACGAATTCTTTGTTATGGTGTTTTCAACGGTGTTTTGATTTGCGAAAAAACCTTCCTCAGTTGTTTTTAAGTTGTCTTCTTCAACCATCTTCTTTAACTCTTGTTTGATATTCTCAACATTGCCTGTAGTTACGAAGACTTTATTTTGGAAAAATGACATCATCTGTGCACTTGAAATTTGGAAAGACCACCGTGTTTGTTTCAAGATAATGTGGACCTTTTTCATTCATCACTTCTTCGAACTTTTGTGTATCACCATACACTTGGTCAACTACGATTCGTGGCATTTCTTCTTCCTTTGAGGATACCTTTTCTTTTTGAAAATTTTTCAACATCTTCATCATCACTATCATCAGTTTAACAATCTGTGACAACCCGAAATTTCCATTGTACGAACATTATCTATTCAATAGAAGCTAGTCCAATTTCTGTAAATTTCAGACTTGTCCGAACAAGTTTGTGTACATTAGGGTGTACGTTTCTGGACGTATCAGGAGAGTGGATGCTCCTGTAATTGTGAAACTTGAACATTTTAAGTTTCATAATGTTATAGTCCGACTTCTGGAATAAAAATATTTTCTGTCAAAATATTCCAGGACTATAAATAGATTTCTGAATTTAATTAATTCATTATTCAGAATTCCAACTAGAGAAAAGCCAATTCTCTCTGACGGATCTTCGGGTTTTCATCCCAGATTGTGAGTCTACTTTCCTAAACGTGTTTTAATACTTGTTATATGCTTTATAACATCAATTACATGTCCAAAATACAAGATCCGTGAGTTTACCGCCCAAGAACGTTCTTGGGGAGTAAACTCCAAAATGGAACTTTAAGGCTTCCTAGTCCCGATTCCGTGTTAGAAAACGTGTAAAGGACCTTGTGTATGATCTTTATAGACTAGAAAGCATTCAAAATCAACAAGTTAGAGGAGTTTACGGCCAAGGAACTTTCTTGGGCCGTAAACCCCTTTTTAAGGGTCAAACATGCCCTAACTTGCCCCCTTGAGCCTAAGGACTTTAACCACTAATACTTGTGCTTAGTTTGGACTTCAAAACACTTCAAAATGATAGAATTATAGGAGTTTACGGCTAAGGAAGGATCTTGGGCCGTAAACCCCTTTTCTAAGGGTAAAAATCATTCCAAGCACACCTTAGGCCTTAAGACAATTTACCTTGAGTACTTGGGACTAGAATGGATAGTAGAACACATAAAAATCACTCCTTGAAAGGAGTTTATGGCCAAGGAACATATCTTGGGCCGTAAACTCCAAGTGAAGGCACAAAAGTGTGCCTCTTGTCCCCATTAGCCTTAGATAAATTCATGGAAGCCATCCTTGATGTGTAAGAGCCTCAAAACAATTAAAAGCCATCACCCCATAGGAGTTTACGGCCGTAAACTCTAGGGTGAATGGACTTTAGGCTGAAAACTCCACTATGGGGTATTCTAGAGCCTTAAACTACTTCATGTGTTATTCCAACAAAGCTAGGAGTGTTCTAGGATCAAGATAGCACCATAAAACACCCAAGACCACCCTTTGCGGAGTTCACGGCCATAAACCCATGAGTTTACGGCCGTAAACTCCAAGGTGTGGGGTTTGTTGGGTGGTGAACTCCTATGCAAGGCCATTTGATGTTTCAAACCCTTTTGCCTTGTCCCGTAGCAACTTAGATGCAACCATTTGAGCCTTAAACACTCATAAAAGTGTTTACATGTTTCCTAAGTGTCTTAACTTATTTATTTAAGTTATTATTTGTCTAATTAGTTATATATATGCTTATTATATGATAACTAGGCTCGTGCGAGTAAACAAGTCTCCGTTTGCCACCTAGCACGGTATCCGACACTGCAATTCAAACGACTCACCACAAGTGAGTTCATACCCCTTGAATCAACCTTTGAAATGATTTTAAATGTTTTAAATACTTTATGGGGGGGAATACAAGTCAAATACTTATAGTTATTGCTTCAATCACATGTGATTGCATTTAATCACATGTGATTAATAACTAGGAAAACAACGATTTTTTTACTAATGTTCAAACTGTTTATCAAACTGTTTCACTTCAAATGTTTTACAAACTCTTTTTACTTATCAAATGCTTTTATTAAACTTTGTTTTTACTTCTTATAAATTGCATGCCCATATATGTATATATATATATATATATATATATATATATATATATATATATATATGAGTAATGTTTAAAGGGCTTAGGAAGGCCATCCGCCCTACTTCCTTTTCGCGCACTGAGATGTGGTCTGGTGGGATTTCGGGTGACCATCCGAAGGTCGTTTCAACATTAGTTATATATCATATATACATGTATAGACATAAAAGTACTTCCATATTCATATTTATCAGTACATCAATAGTTAGTTACCATCGGGGTAACACAATACATATACAATGATGCTAAAAACAATACATATACATATACTAGAAACAATACATATACAATGATGCTAGAAACAATACATATACATATACTCGAAACAATACTTATACAATGATGCTAGAAACAATACATATACATATACTAGAAACAATACATGTACACTGATGCTAGAAACAATACATATACATATACTAGAACGAGAAACAGTACATATACATGAATACTTTATTATTGTGATTTAAATCGGAGCATGACTTAACTGTCATGGCTCGAGTTGTAGCCAGAATTCTCTTGAAGGGAGAGCGTGAGTTTGCGTATAGATCTATACTGGATTGACAATACTACACCTTGCTGCTAGCTACAGCCGGACCTGCAGGTCTGCGGGTGCCAAACGTCATTCCGTTATTACGACCATTCATTTGTCGTTGTTACTAGTCGATAGTATGGTGCAATTTATCACGTAATGCCTTAATATAAATCCGGTTTAAGGTAGTTAGTACAGCAGTAGTTCTTATAATACAAGGCTACAGTACTACAATAATTTACGCATTACATATTTTTAGTGATAACCTCACTTAAACGTTTCTGTACAAACTATATTTTGTTAAATGATAGCTACATTTGGGAAATTACACACTTTTACATCAAATGAGCATACAAAACAGTTAAGCCTTGGTAGAAGGCTACTTTAATAGAAAATATAGGTTTTTCTGAGAGATTCAAACTTTTACAAATAATTGCAAATCTTTACGTACATTTTACAAACTTATACTTTATACATGTTCAAACATTTGGATGACAAATACCGACACAAAAATACTTATGAACTCACCAGCTTAATGCTGATAAACTCTTTCAAAATAACTTGTATTCTCAGGTCATCAGTAGACAGGTACCGAGGCCAGCTTTTGAGAAGATGGAGCGCATTCAAGACTCATCTTATTATTTTGATATACGTTATTTTTGGTGTCTATAATGTACAGAACGCACTTGTATTAAAATTATATATTTAATGCAATGGATGATGTTGTTTGCTTATTTACATTTACTGTGTTGTGATACTTACATGACGTCCTCCGCCCCAGAACGTTTCCGCCATTCTTGGTTTTGGGGTGTGACACAATCTTTGAGATCCACAAAGTTCATTTCACCAACTTTCGAAGTTGAGGGTATATCAGTTTCATACTCAACTATCAAAATCCTTAACTTTTTCTTTCCCTTTAGAATTTGAAGCAGCATTAACAACAGTCAACTGAGAGCAATCAACATCTTCAAGATCACTAATTTCACTAATATTGTCAGAATCATCTTCAATATCAGCAAAATTAGATTGAGAATCAGATGTTGAATTCTCAGTCTTTTTCAAAATGTGAATTTGTTCAGATTTCGTCAAAGTATCATTTACAATGCTAACTAAATCATTCGAATCCAGACATTCATCGACTTTGACAATTCCATATCTATACTTGTCATTTGGAACCTTGTCAAAATCAGCTATCTCTTTTTCACAATCATACGAAATGTTATCTACCTTAGCTCTTTCAAAAGCTAAAAATGGCAGCAATTTCCTATGTTGTTTTTTACTGATTTCACACGAATGATGAAGTTCAGTTATTTTTCCATATAATCTCTTAGCAGGATTATAGTAGATGTTTCTTTGAGCTAATAACAGTTTATTATTTCTTGATAAATTGTCCCTATCTACCATGATATTCGTTATTTGGAGTTCTAGAGAATCTATCCTAGATATTTTTGAATCTAACTTCTTTTGGGTCTCTAGCAATTGCATTGACAACTTCATAGCCTCATTGCTAGCAGATACCACAATTGAATCAAAATAAGTAACAGTTTCATCAAAAGATACTAATTCAGAATTATAAGCATGTACTGGAATATTAAAAGATTCAAGAATGTTTCGTACCCTTGTTGTCATTGGTGATTTGTCAGCAGCCTTTGATACGAAGCATTTTCCACACATGTCATATGTTTCCTCCTCTGAATCCTCCTCCATCTTTGCAAACATGGCTCCATGGGTTGGATTACGCATTTCTTCATCTTCTGATCCAGATGACCAGATTTGATATGTACCAACTTCCTCCTCATCAGTGCCCTTTGCAACTAGAGACAAATTCTTATCTTTCGTACGAACCTCCTCTAACTTTTCAGCGTAGTATGCCTCATCTTTCACCTTCATCTTCCTCTCATCTTTCTTCCGAAGCATACAGTCATTTGCAAGGTGATTTGCACCATTGCAATAATGACAGTTAATCCCAATATCTCCCTTCAGCTTATTCTCACTCTTTCCCTCAACAACCTTCGAATCTATATTCTCTTCCTTCTTCTTCTCTTCCCTCTTCTTCTCTTCCCCAGCATTTTTACTCAGAAAGTTCCCTTTTATCTCATACGACTTTGCCTTCATATTGAAAGGCTTTTTAAAGAACTTTTTCACCCCAATTATTTGAGTAAAAGGCAATTGCTTCATCATCAGAGTTCATGATGAACCGTCCATCTTCATCCGAAGCATCTTTCTCAGCATCTTTCTCAGAAATCTTTGACATCAAAGCTAATGGACCTCCCAACATAGCCTTCGATTCTTCAGCTATTTCATTCACTTCGCCTTCATGAGTTTTAAGCTGGTTGTACAAGTCATTCAATGTAGATGTATCAAAGCTCTATTGGTTCTTCACCATCATGCTCACGCTCCGCCATTCCTTTCGAAGTCCCATGACAAATATCAGATTGAATTCCATTACAGATCTGGTGATCGCATATCGATTGAATCGATATATCAACTTATTCAGATGATCGTAATATACTTCAATTGATTCACCATCTTTCTGTCTGAAGTCCTTCAGCTTAACGAAGCATTGTTTGACAGAATTAACCTTCGTCTTCTCACTTCCCTGAAACTTTTCCTTGAGATTGTTCCAGATTTCTTTTGCAGTTTTACAACTCCTCACGTAGTTGTAAACAACTAGAGGCAAAGCTCCTCTTAGCTCTCTCATACATCTTTTCTCCAGCTTTTTTAGACGATCAAGTTGATTTTCAACTTCAGAGTTTCCAGAGGAAGAACCAAGTAGTTGAACATTCGACGGTGGATTGAGATTGCCAGAAATGCAATTCCACAGTTCTTCATCCAAACCATTAAGATAATCCTGCATACGATCAGCCCACTGATCGTAATACTCAGGGATAAGCATAGGAATTTTGGTGGAAGATCCTAGAAGATGAGAAAATGAAGTCATTGAATTCAGATTGAAGGACGCCATTTTTGTATGGAAGAAATCCTTGAGATTTTTAGAAGGAACTATGAGAATTTGACAACAAACTGTATGATTCAAATCACAATCACTCTTAGAACACTCGATTCAATGAATTAAGTGCAGAATCTAATCATAATCTTAGATCTAAAGAATTTTTCACTTCCAAAAGTGCAGAAACTTTTGAATCAAAAAGTTGATTCAAAAACCTTTTGAATAGAGTGAAAATCAGATGAGAGATGCGATTCCTGCTCTAATACCAATTGATGAATCAAAGAATCGACTATAGAATGAATTATAGTGTGAATTCAAAGTAAGTATGCGAGATTTGAACACTGATGTAAATATGATTTGTTTGGCTCTATTACGCTTTTTCAAAATTTACAGAGTACAATGAATATTCTGTAAAGACTTCCTTACTAAGACACTAGTAACTTCTCCTATTTATAGGAGAGGAAAGCGTACAAAAACAAATATACTAAGGAATAAAACATTATGCTTCGAATATTATGCCCTAGTAAAATAAAATTACAGAAATGTTCGAAGACCCTAAATACAAACTTCGACAATTACAACACTTCGAGCCTAACACAAAATCAATGATGAAAGATAGAGAGGTGGAGAAAAAGTAGGGATAAAATGGCTCTTGGAGTTTCGTGTTTTCTAGCGAGAGAAATTGAATGTCAAATGACAAATAGAGACCTGACGAGGTTAGATTGAGTTATCGACCAAACCTATAAAGCAGGTAATGTTTGTAACCTAATCATGAGAAGAAATAACATCATCATAATCAAATACATAGTTTTTAAGTAAGAATCGATTGCATCCATTACATGTTTGTGTGATACACACCATATCGAAATGATTTCTACAGAGAAAGAGCAAAGAAGCGGAGGGTACAAAGAGATGAATTTATTCATACCAGAAGAAGATGAGGTGATGGAAGTAGTAGTGTATTGAGAAAGTAGTCTAAGTGTTGGAGGAGGTGAATGGAAGCATGGAGGTGAAGATATGACTTTTCAAACGGTGGCACACTGTACCATTTAGTGGATTCGACCCGTCATAAAAACGTTAAAAGACATGCTTAAAATAAAAATAAAAACAAATAATTTCCACACTTATTCCACGTTAATCCACCTTTCCCATTTTGCTTAATTTTTAAAGCATAGGGTTTATATATATATATATATATATATATATATATATATATATATATATATATATATATATATATATATATATATATATATATATATCTTTACTATCTTATAAAAGAAATCTAACTATTTGTAAAAATAGATTGATTATAATAATATTATTTTTTTAAGACGTCCAAATGATGAAGCTGATAGTACAAGTAACCATTAATAAAATAATATTAAATTTTAACCACATTTTGAATTCAAATATTTATCATCAAATCTCCTTATATTTCTCAACAATTTGATATGGTTCCCTCAAATCCCGGATTCATTCAAATTTTGAACCCTTTTAGATATCCTTAAATTTAGCATGTTGATTCAAATATCCCTCTAATCGCATATACCTCTTTGTTCCCTCCTCAGCTATAAAGCCCACCGTCCAGAAACTAAAAATGACTTCATCTCCCAAATAACACCATAGTTTGATTATTTTGTCTTCGACATGTACTTTCTTTTGTAAAATAACATTTTTGTAGAGGAAACATATCACCGAAAGAATTTACACGCCCCGCCGCTTTGCGCGGGTACACTGCTAGTATATATATATATATATATATATATATATATATATATATATATATATATATATATATATATATATATATGTTAAGGCCGTCCTAAGGACGACCCTTTGTAGTTTTAGACGAAGAACTTTTGGTACATGTTTATAATATATATATATATATATATATATATATATATATATATATATATATATATATATATATATATATATATAGGGTTAGGTTCATTTGAGACCACCTATATTTTGTGAGACCGTGAGACGCATTTTTTTATTATTTTTATTTTTTTTAGTTAATTCATGTTCCGAAAATAATATTTAAAAAAAGAATTTTTTTGATTTTTCCATTTATTTTACATTTTAAAATTATTTTTAGAATATGTACAGTGTAATATTCTATTTAGAAAATTTCACGTATTTTTCAAAAAAAATAGAATTTTTTTTTATTTTTTTTTTAATTTTTTTTAGTTAATTCAAGTTCCGGAAATAATATTTAAAAAAAGAATTTTTAGATTTTTCCATTTATTTTGCATTTTGAAATTATTTTTTAGAATATGTCAGTGTAATATTTTATTTAGAATATTTAACGTATTTTTCAAAAAAAAAAAAAAGAATTTTTTTAATTTTTTTATTTTTTTTAGTTAATTCAAGTTCCGAAAATAATATTTAAAAAAAGAATTTTTGGATTTTATATATATATATATATATATATATATATATATATATATATATATATATATATATATATATATATATATATATATATATAAATACATGTTAAGGCCGTCCTAAGGACGACCCTTTTTAGTTTTAGATGAAGAACTTTTGGTATATATATATATATATATATATATATATATATATATATATATATATATATATATATATATATATATATCGAGCATGTGTGATTTTTACAATAATAGATGGTGCTTGCAAGTATTGGATATAGAAATCAATAAGAATATCATCAGGTAAAACTATTTGGAAAAGCTCGCTAAAAAAAATCATAAGAATAAGTTCTGCTTGGGTTTTCACGGAATGTGAATAAATTTTTGTTGATATGAAGATGTTCTTATTTTTTCATGCATCATAAAGCTTGTGAAGCACCAACTCTATTGGGTTTTTTCCACGGACCTTTACTTAAAGATGTCATCTAAAAAACATAGCACATTGGTAATATAAGGCTTTTTTTTCATTGGGAGAATTTAATAAATATCTATCTTAAACATCAAAATATCATATTTACCTAACTTAATATCAAAATATCATATTTACTCTTTTATAAAATTTCTAAATATTATATTACTATTCATAAAATTTTGAAATATCATATATGTCATTTTTAAACATCAAAATATAATATATGTACTTCTTAAATATCAAAATATCATATATATACACTTTTTTAACGTCAAAATATCAATGATAATATCTAAAATATTCTCCATCTACAACATGATAATAATCAACAACAACAAAAACTAAACAATCAAAATATACATTTCATAGAAAGGGTAAAAGATGAATATTTTTGTTTTTCAAGAGGGCAACATTTCAACAATTTAGAAGTTCACATTTCATTATCATAGGCGTAAGGACAATATGGTTAATTTTTTTAATTATTATAATAATTCTAAGGTATAAAAATGATTATAAAATATTAAAAACATTATAAAAAAGATTTGGACAAATATAATATTTTAAAGTTTTATGAAGGGTAAATATGATATTGAAAAATTAAGTTGAGCAAATATTATATTTTTAGGTTTAAGAGGGGTATATATGAAATTCTCATTTTTTTCATTTGTCTTTCTCAATTTTAATTTAAAGTCCAAAGTTTTATAGTACAATGTTTGAACATGTTAAAATGAAAGTACTTTATGATTTGGGTTTTTATTTGTAAGAATGAAATTTTTACCTGATGCCATGAAAGAATTGCATTCTTTGCCCTATATACAAAAAAAGAAGCCAAATCAGATTCACAAGAACAATAGTATACAAACATAAAATTATCAATTTTCGAGAAATCATAAAAATAATACCCAAGCTTGGGAAGCATAATAACTTGCATGGATGACTTTTGTTAAGAAAAATAATCAAGTGGCCATAAAAAAAGAAATTAGTAATTACTTCAAATACATGGATCAATGGAAGATAGCATGAAAATCCATAATTCATTAAAAGGAAATTTAAAAGATTAAAAAAAAGGTTTAGATGTTAGAACAATGGTATGCAAAAAAAAAAAAAGGATTAGAATTGTTTTCAAAAGCAAATGTGTGAAAGATGTATAAGTAAGAAAGCATCAATATTTATAAAGTACATATTCAAGAACATCGAGACAACAAACTCAAAAAAAAAAAATTACTCATGAGGCGGCAAAGAAGGTGGGATTTAATCGACAAGCATGTCTATGTTCCTATTGCTGACCTAACTAATCTATCCCTAAACTAACACCGAGATTTTCTTTTTTATGGTATATCCAAGAAAATATTAGTAAACATGATTCTTGACAATCTTTTTGTCTTGAAATCACATTTTATTTCATGCTTCTAGCAATTAGTCTTAAATATTGAAAACCAATATAGCATGTCAAAGATATACCTTCCTTATGTTGAAAACTTACACCATGAAAGAACCTCATCAGTTTGCTCTCTGTCAATTAAGACCAATTATGGAAGAAGGCTTGCATATATTAATCTCTAATATATGATATTAAATCAATAAGAATGATCTAAGTAGAATGCATGGTCAGGTTCTTAGAGCATTTAAGAAAATACATAACATATATCTACAAAAATGGTCGATCGCATAGCTACTTCAAGTAATGGAAGCTAATTAAAGAAGTCTCCCAGGCTGATTTGTTATAAAAACCCAAGGCTTAAGAACTAATTAGAAATCTGATACTTCTTCTTTAATGGAAAAATCAAGATTCATGCTTGTTAAAATGTTGACAATCTTCAAGAAGACCAACTTGGGAGACGTCAGATAAACTATAACCATCAAAAATCTTGATACAAGAAAAGGTTGAGATGAAATATGCAAACTCATTTACATCAACTTCATTGGCTTCTTCCCCTACCCTTGACCACCGCTAGAAATCCAAGAATATATAGGAGGAGATAACGGAGCTAAATAGACAAAAACAAACAAACAAACAAATAAAAAAACTAAAATACAAACTTGATGCTCTGCTGTCAGCTTCCTCTTCAATGGTCAACTCCCGATGTTCACTTATATTTCACTTCCAGTTGAAAAACGTAAATAAAAGAGAGTAGAAGACGAAGGGTGAGGTTTTTCTTCAGCTCTAAGCCATTGGTGAAATTAACACAATGCTAATAGGAGAGCGATCGAAAAAGAAATTGACGGACCCTACATGAACCATAAACTGTAATCGCAAACTATCGAGGAGAGGGAGTAAGTACAAAGGTGTGCAAGGAAGTAGAAACCAGGCGTCCATGTAGCATGCAGATTACTAAAAAAATACTACTTCAAATCGAATGAAGAAGAAATTAGTGTTTTTATGGTTAAAAAACAAACTTTAGGCGAACATAACACAAACAGATGAAACAAAGGAGATACCTATTAAATACCTATTCTATCAAAATTCAAATTTCTCACTTTAATTACATTAAATTAATCAAATGACACACGTCCATTTATTTCTTCACAAGTAATGTATTGTGGAAGTTATCGTGGAAGTGATGTGTTGTCATGTTTTCATTGGTTTAAATATGTGTTGCCCTAATCATTCATTTTCCATATAACTCTTATCTATCTATCAATCAATCTATATATATATATATATATATATATATATATATATATATATATATATATATATATATATATATATATATATATATATGGGTGAGATCGGTTGAAAACTTAGAGTTTCCCGAGAACTAAAAGTGGAGCGTTAGAGTAAAACTAACTTATTAAGAGCATGATCGTAATCTTATCAATCTCATTTAATGTTTAATTTTGTGTGTTACTGTATATTATATATTAATAGAAATGTCTAAAAAAATTACATAATAAATCAAAATTTTGGATTTTTAAAAAAATAGTATTTTTCAATTTTTTAAAAAAGTGCAATTTTTTTTATTTTTTTATAGAATACATTATTTTTTGAAAAAATATTGAATTTTTTTAAAAAAAATTGCAACTTTTTCAAAAAGAATTTAAAAATCAATAAAAAAACATAATAAAAAACTGGACTATTTAAAAATAGTATAATTTTTTAACAAAAACAAATCAACATTTTAGGTACATTTATGCATATTTTTACTAATACATATTTCATATACTATAATATCTGTAAAGATATGATAAGAAAACTTATTTTATTTACTAATCTATAAATACAATATAATAATTATTTTATTCGATACAAAATAAAATATAAAAAAAAATGCTACAAAATTTCAAGCTATTTCATGTCTTCATGTCACTATTTCCATATTTTCTTCAATTTACATTTTTCACCTCTTCAATATTCACCATGATTTCTTCCAAAGCTACAAGAAAATTAAAAAAAAATTGGTTGATACAAATACACTCACAAAATACATATGTGATTTACATTTGAATCATATGCAATTCATATGTGAATTACATGTGAATCACATGTAATTTATATGTGAGTTACATTTAATTTACATGTGAATCATATGTAATTCATATGTGAATTACATGTGAATCACATGTAATTCATATGTTAATTACATGTGCATGTGATTTACATGTGAATCACATGTAATTCATATGTGAATATGTGATTTACATGTGAATCACATCTAATTCATATGTGAATTACATGTAATTTACATGTAATTTACATGTAAATCACATTTAATTCATATATGAATGTGATTCATATGTGAATTACATATGATTTACATGCGAATCACATGCAGTTCACATATGAATCAAACGTAATTCATATATAAATTACATGTGATTAATTCTATATCACATTATCATATGTTATTTTTATTAGGATGCAAAGAGAAGGATAGTTATTTAAATAGTCTATATATAAGGTCAATAATCATGATTAACATCATAACATGTGCTCATTTCACATGTTTTTGTTATGTTTTTCATTGTAAGCATGTTTAAAGTATGGTGAGAAAATAAATTCCATTATTGACCATCTACAAAGCAACCCAAATTTGCAACTGAATCATGTCAGATGCTAGTTTGATTGTCCTCCGTAACTGACAACCAGAAAATAAACATATATTGCATGAATTTTTTTTAGTATCGTAAATAAATGAAATTGATTATAAAGCATTAGGACAATTACCAGTTTGTATGTCAATTCGTTTTGATAATTCCCATGAAGATATTTATTCATAACAATCAAAGCTAAAATGGTCAAATGTATATAACTAATCTATCCATCCTATAGTGGGTTATAAGTCCTAAGATAATAAACACTTTTTTAATCAAAAAAGTTATCAGTGATTCTCTTCTCATCTTAGCATAAACTTGTGTAAGTTTGTCTAAATCAACATCATGCAATTTTGGGAAAACATGAAATTTTGCAAATGTGATGTACTTCTTCAACATATCTTGAGGAAGTATCTGAATATAAAACAAACTTTAATAAATCAAAAAAAGCACAAAACCTAAGGGAAGTTGTGGTATGATAATGGTACCTCAGGATCCATCATGATGACAAAGGCATCAATGTCTTCTTAGGAATTGTTCATGGATTTGTCATCCAAGTTGGCACCTTTCGGTTGGGATTTGAAGTAACTATCAACTACAAACTTATCAAGCATTTCATCCATCATAGGGTCAACCACATCATGTATTTGTATTTTGTATTAAACCATCTTTGTTAATATATATTGGTATATTAAGTTATTAAACATGAAAAAAAAAAGGTTATAATGATATTAGGTATAACCTTTACAACACAGAGAACATCGAATCTTAAGACAATCGGATCTGTTAACTCAACATTTTGTGAAAAGTTTTTAGATGAATCGAAAACCTAACAAAGAGTCAATTTCTATGCTAAGTGAATCAGACAAATAACACATGCAATCTAGAGTCTAGCATGCCATGTGAGGATATTGTCCTGCTTCTGGCATACCTCTATGTGGCTATATCATGTCTTTGCTAATTGGTACCAGCGACCAAAATACCTAACAATTACAACCAATTAACTCCACCAATTTCACTTGGAAGTGGATGTTTATTACCTGAATAAACTTAAAACCCGCAATAAACTGAGATCGGTAGAAGTTCATATTTCTAGGCTTTGAAACATAGAAAAATCTTAATTTACAATACAATTTAACTAAAAAATTTACGAATTGAAACTGAAATTCAACTCAGATTCAAGAACAAAAAGCTACACAGATCACCTGGAACTATGAGCTGCGACCATGTTCTCATGAATTAACTTTTCAAAAACGTAAATCAGATGTGAAATAAACTCAAATCTTACATGTAAATCGGATCAGCTTCGCTGTCACTTACGCTAATACCGCCAACAAAACATAAAATTGCAACAAGAAGCACTGGTAGATAAGGACGTATTGCCATCGGAGAAGAGAGAAGATAGATAGATAGAGATATAGAAGGGTAGCAAATACGAAATACGAAATACCAATTACTATGGATGTTGAAGTGAAATATATGTATCATGGATCATGGAGGTATGAAAAACGAAGATGATTTTGATTGATTTGGGGATTTGATTGGTTTGCATATGTGTGTGAGTAGTTGGTTGATACACACACAATGATGTGGTTCTTCTTCGCATCATATCACACATCGACGATCGATTCTACTCCGATTTAAATTTTCGAATTTGAGATCCGACGATTGAGAAGGCCATTGGTACCAAATGTCATCGATTTGTCGATCCTTATCACACAGACGGTTTATTGTTTTTTCAATTCGTCGTTGCGGATCTGGATGGTCGGAGGTGTGATGAAAGGTAGAGAGAGAGAGAGAAACAAGATGAAAATAAAGAGATGGGGACACAGACTTGACGTGATTAAATCTAATAAGAGTGTATCAATTACATAATCCCTAAAATTTCCCTGATTAATTTCAATAGGATGCACCTATCCCTTTTTATTTTTAGTATTTACAAAAATATCACAAAACATTCTAACCCTTTATTATTTTGAACTAGCGGTCCTTGTTTGGTTCTTGGGTTCTCGGCAAAGTATAGGTTCTCAAATGATCCTTCGTCTCTCTCTCTCTCTCTCTCTATATATATATATATATATATACAGAGAGAGAGAGAGAGAGAGAGAGAGAAAGGAAGGAAGAAAGAGAAAGAGAGAGAGAGGTGAGATAGGTCGACAACTCATAGTTTCCCGAGAACCCAATAACTAAAAGTGGAGCGTTAGATTAAAACTAATTCATTAAGGGCATGATCAATCTTATCAATCTCATTTAATGTTTAATATTTTGTGTTATTGTAAATATTAATAAAAATGTCATAAATTTTACATAATATATCAAAATTTTGGATTTTAAAAAAATAGTGACTTTGAGTTTCTTTTTTTTCTTTTTTTCTTAATTGCAGATTTTCTAATTTTTTATAGAAAACATGAATTTTTGAAAAAAAAATATTGAAAAAAATATTTTTTTTAAAAAGCTACAATTTTTTTAAAAGCATTTAAAAATCAATAAAATTATACACACACACACACACACACACACACACATATATATATATATATATATATATATATATATATATATATATATATATATATATATATATATATATATATATATATAAGCTAAAATGTTTAAAAAATGCTAAACAAAAAAAATCAACATTTTTGGTACATTTATGCATATTTTTAGAAATGCATATATGCATATTTCATATACTATAATATTTGTAAGGAAATCAAAAGAAAACTCGTTTTATTTACTAATATATAAGCACAATACAATTAGTATTTTATTCGATACAATATAAAATATAAAAACCAAAAAAGTGCTACAAAATTTCAAAGCGTTTTCATTTCTTTGTGTCAATATTTCCATATTTTATTCAATTTATCATTTTTCACATCTTCAATATTCACCACAATTTCTTCCAAATCTATAAGAAAATTAAAAAAAAATGATTGATGGATATACACTCACAAATATACATATGTGATTTACATGTGAATCACATGTAATTCATATGTGTTTTACATGTGAATCACATGTAATTCATATGTGAATAACATGTGAATCACATGTGATTTACATGTGAATCGCATGTAATTCATATGTGAATTACATATTATATACATGTGAATCACATGTAATTCATGTGTGAATTACATGTAATTCATATATGAATTACATGTGATTCGTATGTGAGTAACATGTGATTTACATGTGAATCACATGTGATTCAGACGTGAATTACATGTGAATCACATGTAATTCATATGTGGTTTACATGTGAATCACATGTAATTCATATGTGAATCACATGTAATTCATATGTGAATTACATGTAATTCATACGTGAATTACATGTGAATCGCATGTAATTCATATGTGAATTACATATGATATACATGTGAATCACATGTAATTCATATGTGAATTACATGTGAATCACATGTAATTCATATATGAATTACATGTGATTCGTATGTGAATAACATGTGATTTACATGTGATTCAGATGTGAATTACATGTGATTTACCTGTGATTCAGATGTGAATTACATGTGAATCACATGTAATTCATATGTGAATTACATGTGAATCACACATAATTCATATGTGAATTATATGTGATTTACAAGCGAATCACATGTAATTCATATGTTAATCACAAGTGAAATACAATATGAAATATATGAAGCTATTCTATGTTGCACGGTTGCATATATAGGTGATCGTATTGGAAATGTTTCAACCAATAGATTTTATATTTTTTAAAGCCAATACGAACCATGGTTTCATTACTACATCATACTGTATAATTGTTTCCTCCTCTATACTTCCTCCTTGGTTCTAAAATGATACCCCAATCCATGAACATGCCATTTTCGCTCCAATACATTGTCTAGCTAGTTGTAAAATGTCAGCTAACCTAATAATTTAATAGATGTTTGAGTTTTTCATTGATTTCAATGACTTTTCCAGAAACAAGAGAGTTAATATCATGAGTATATAGTTTAGTTACCTTACCTCTCCATCATTATCAACATGATTATCATCATGAAACATGTAGATAATATTGATCCGTCTTTAAACATGCTCATCTGGTAATTGGTACTTGTCATGAAAGGAAAGCAACAACACAAAAAAAAAAAATCAAAACAATCCAATGGCGGACCATAACAAGGGCTTCACCTCCCCTCCCCCCGTTGCCGTTTTTATGCTTCCCAATACCCATAGATGTATAAATTATTTACAAAAAAAATATCCAACAACCAATTCATTGAGACATTAAGTAATTAGGCCCTTCTCACCCTCTATTTCAATCGTTAAAACAATTTAAATATTAACAAATATCTAAACCAATTAACAACGAAACATCCGAAAATCACACGAAGAACTTAAAAGAAATATTGTTTGGAAAAAGAATATTAGGAAGCTAAAACATAAAAATGGTAAAACCCTATAAAATTAATAAAAATTATAATCATATTTACATAATTCTTATTTTATCTCAAAGAGTTTAAGAAAACCTAAAATTTACTCTAAACCACCGAAAATAAGGATGCCTCACAACTGCATCTTCTCCGATCTTCAGTGGGCTCCGGCCGTTAGAAATAACGTCATTGCCATTCGCTCCTTGACTACGTCATCAGACTGTTGATCTTTGATTTCCGTCATGCTCTACCGATTAATGGCCTCCAGCTCCTACCAAAACTATTGTAGAAACTATTATAGACCTTGTAGGAGTTTGTAAAGTGTGAGCTATGATTATAAATATGTTGTAGTCAGAAGGCTAGAAGGCTAGACGTTTAGGATAACTATTTCCATTAATTAGAATTATTTATTACTTATTAATTGTTTGATTAAAAACTTTATATTGTTGTTACTGTAAAAATTGAAATAAAAACGAGAACATTCAAATTATCTATCTGTTTATTAGTATAAAGTAAAGTAAAGAGTAATAAAATGTAGAATATTTATTTATATGGTGATATGATTATAAAGCATGGTAGTCTAATAAAATAGAAGATGATTTTTTGAATAATTTTTTGGTTTTGCATTGTGATTGAAAACTTTGTCAAAAATATTAGTTTAAAAACAATTTTCCAAGACTTAAAAAAATGTGGATAGATTTCATTTTCATCAACAATATGACAATATTTTTTTACTAGTTTTCTTGTTTATTATCATAACTTTGAACATTTTTTTCCCTGTCTATATTATTATGTTTTGAAATTTTGATTCCCCCCCCCCCTCTCCCCCCTCCCCCACCCTAATCATAATATTTGTGTTCCGCCCCTGCAACAACCCTAGTTTATTTATGTTCAATACACAATTAACATTTCAAGAGAGAGTTATAGCTTAATTATAGGTATTATCATAAGTCCATAACTATCATAATAATTGTTAAACTAAATTTTTTTCTTGTAAACAATTGACCTAAAATTCATCTGCTCTTCTAAGTAAGCCTAAAGGTTCCTCATGTACCCCCTTTTGAGCCTTAGAATCCTAATTTTCCAATTTTTATGGTGCTGATTCTGTGGATGTGTAGTAAGCATGAAGATCATAAGCTATAATCATATTCCAAAATCAAGTAGCTTAATCAGGCACCATGAGATATATATACCCTTACATTTTGCAATGATAATTTTCATATTAAAATTTACATAAATTTATCAATTAAAATTAACAAAAGTTGTAAGAATTATTAGAAGTTATAGAAGCACGAAGTCAAAACCTTTTGTTGCCTAATACAAGTAATATGTTGACTCTGCTAACTTTGGACGTAGACGATAATACTTTTCTGTGGGGTAAACAATCTGATGCTCCAACAGATATCTGAGTAGTTTCAAAAATTACTATTATTATATTTCATCCAAGAAAAACTTTAATTTAATCAAAAGGTTTGAAGCTTCATACCTTTCTGGTAGTACTCCAAATTTTTTCCATACATGAAAAAACTCATCATGTGTTAGATTAGTAGTTGCAACATCCCCAACAAGAACCTAATAATAACAATCATTATAACTTAAAAAATAACAATTTCAGTAATAGTAAAGTTTATGGATTTACATGTACACTAGGTTAAAATGCTTGAAGACTTGTAAGTTGCTAGTAAGTTTCCCTTCATGTCCTCATATCAGCTTCATGATACATACAGTGTAGAAGAACCTTAAATCCGCTCTTTTACCTCCTTCTTGAACTATCGAAGCATCACTCCGTATGTTGATTTCACATCTAAGTCGAACAAAGCTCTGTAACAAGTAGATGAGAAGTGAATTGAAGGTCGATGTGAAGTGAAGGAGATGAAGGAAAGGGGGAACTCGACAAAAATAGATTTGTAAGAAAACCACAATTGATTTAGATATTACAAGAATAAAGGATGAATTGTTGATGATTAGTGATAATGAAGTCTAGATTGTTGGAATATTTCAGATTCCACATCGATTGGTGATAACCACTATGAAATTTGGATTGATTGTAGATCAGATCTGACAACAGAAGGAGATGAAGAGGAAGAACGTAAGCAAGGAGGCGACACTCTTTGAAGGCGATGCGATGATAGAAGGAAGGAAGGAAGAAGATATCTCGTTCACTGTTGTGTGGATTGTGACAACATGGAAAAATTTTGCTTGAAAGCTCAGTCAGTTAACTCAACTCAGTAACCGAATCACTCCTACTATCATTTAGTACAATTTAGAGTCTGTTTGAGTGTTCTGAGCCTAGTACACTTAAGGACTAAATGTTAGAAAGAACCTGCCAAATACATTGTTGAACTAATCCAGACTTAACCTCATCAAGAAGAGTTCACGACCTCAAGCAGTTGAGTTTACGGCCGTAAACTCAAGGAGGGCCGTAAACTCCCCTATATAGGCTCATATGCTTCAACTTACCTCATTAGTTCATTTCCACCTCAAGAACACTCCATTTCTCTCTCAACTATCATCCCAATCTTTATCCTTGATCTTCAAAAATTGTAAGTGTTCTTTCTCTAGTTGTTGTTAATCCTTCTTAACTAGCATCATCTCATGATTTCATCCCTGAAAATCATATTTTCATAGATCTTCAAGTTCCATCACGAACACCAAGAACACACACTAGTGTTCTTGGCCAAGATCGACCATTTCTAGTAGGGATGAGCAAAAGGACTGAACCGGCCGGAACCAGCCCGAACCGGACCGGAACCAGGAACCAGCTTCGGCCAAAATCAAGAACCGAACCGGCCCGGCGGTTCCATCGGTCCGGTTCTACCGGTTCCCGGTTCCTACCGGTTCTTGTCGTGTCTTCAAATGTTGGAACCGGTACTTGAAAAATAGCATCATACGGTTCCGGTTTTTTCCGGTTCTACCGGTTTTTGCCAGTTCTACCGGTTCCGGTTCCTACCGGTTCCCAGTTCCAAAAATATACAAAAATAACGTCCTGGTCCCGGCCCTACCGGTTCCATCGGGTTCCATTTCCGGTGCCGGTTCCGGTTCAGGTACCGGTTCCGGCCGGTTCCCCGGTCCATTTGCTCATCCCTAATTTCTAGCCTCTATATCATAAGTACTCTTCCCTACACTTCATATCTAGTAGGAGGTCTTGAAGTACAACATTAAAACATGCTTTTTCCCATGAATATCATGCGTTTAAGGCCCAAGATCTTCCTTGGCCGTAAACTCCATGTTATGGCAGGTTTTGGACCTTAAACACATCTAGGCTCTTGCCTAACCTTAGAACACTTGAAACCTTGAGACTCCTTACCTTTAATACCTTAAATGTGACCATTTAGAGAGTTTACGACTAGGAGTAAACTCCCTTGGGCTGTAAACACCTCAACACTCTCCAATGAGTGGGTCTTTCTTATCCTCTAGTAGAGCAAAAACCCCTCAAGCTTCCGTAGCCTTTAAAAAAACACTTATGCATGTTTGACCATGAGTTTACAGTCATAAACTCCCTTTGGCCATAAACCCATGGTAGTAAACTCTTGTTAGAGCCATTTCACACCCTTTAGGTCAATCACATGTGATTCCAACACTTGGTCTAAGTGTTTCCTAGTCCCGTAAGGTGTTTCCTTGCATTTGGTTGCTTCTAAACCCTATATTCATGCCAATATATGTCATTTAGGACTTGTTAAGTCTTGGGAAAACATTTGTGGAGCTTCTCATCCTAACATGCGTATTCGTTTGATTCACCCACATCAGGTGAGTTCATACCCCGTAATGAATCTTTTAAAATGTTTTAAATGCTTTTAAAGGGGGGAATACAAGTTGAACACAATTTCTAATTATGTAATTGTTTGTTAAACATCTTTTAAAGGATTACTTATGTATTTTATAAGTAATCAAAATATTTCAACAGCTCTTTTAAATTTATGTTATCTTTTAGTTTAACAAAACTCTCCTTTTAAAAGTACGAGCATAACTTAGTATTAAAATGTGTCTTTTCAATAACAGTTCAAGTAAAACATTAGTAAACTATAATGGGTATAGTTTAGAGAGTCAGTTCATACTAGATACAATACACGATAACATAGGAGAACATACAATAAAGAGAAACAGGGACGAAGATACAATACATGATAACATAAAGAACATACTAAGATACTATAACAGAATAAACATAATAAGGTGCTATAGCATGGGACAACTACATGATCTAACTATACCAATGAATCACTAACGCATTGTTCTAAATAAAAGGTGATAGTTATATTGAGTATACATGATCACATAACTTTAGTGTGAAGTTACACGGCCTAGCAACTCTTTTGCTGAGGTTGCGTTTGGCTCCTAGAATCTTTTGACAGGGAGAGCGTTTAGTATGGGAACTAGCCTTTACATTATGACCTTAATAAAACAGATATGTTTTAAGGTAATTAGTACGATCAGTTTGTCATTTGTAAGACAACTGAGTACTTATATTTTCCGATTACTTTCATAAAGTGACAGTTCCACTTGAAAGTTAATGCAAACTATTTTTGAGTCAAGATAGTTATAAACTAGGGAAAAACTTACATCTTTTCAAACGACAAATAGAACAGTCGGGTCTAGTACATTCAGTAGATAGGGACCATAATGCTAACCTTATGATTCCTTAATATATGCACCAAGATATATATATATATTAATAATACCTGATAGGTAATGGGATGTGTACCTTCCGCTTCATTCCCTGTTCCTTGTTTGGTTGTGGGCTTAGGGTAGATTCACTCAGCCTATTATCCATTCGATATTAGTTATATATATGTTCCGCGTACATTAAGTCATCACAAGGGGTACCAGGTATGGGTCAGATCATAGGACACTAATTTAATGCACAGTTTTCTAGTACAAAACATACTTTTCAAATCAGAACTTTGGATATACAAAACTAGAAACTTACCAGTAAAGGATTTAATCCATTTTATTAAACCATCATTTTTAATGGACCTTAGGTAGTGAACTCTACAATATATTAGATTATATATGACTAATATAAACTAAGTGATTATAGAAGGAATCACTATGGTTACTATTTTATTATAAGAAATAAAGGTTTTATTAAAGAATCTTTTCATAAATTATAAAGGAACTATCACAGTTAACTCTGTTAGTATTAAGGGAATACACTAGGTTTATATACAACAAGGATCTAACAACCAATGTGATGTGTGTCATCCGCCTCATTCCCTATTCCTTGTTTGGTTGTGGGCCTAGGGCGGATACACACAATTGATTGCTTGTTTACTCCGAGTTTTATATAACTTGTATCCATTTAGTACTCATAGAAAGGATAGTAGAGTCATTTTTACTTATCTTTCACCAAAGCAGGAAATATAGGATTTTCTGGAGGAACAGGCGAACTTTTTCTAAACATAACTTACAACTTGCATAACTTACAGCTTACTACATTTTACAACAACTTTCTAAAACTTACTTACATCACTAAAATCTTATGAACTCACCAGATGAATTGCTGATAAACTCTTTCAAATAACTTGTATTCTTAGGAAACTAGTAGACAAGTACTCGCGCTGGGAATTCAGAAGATGGAGCAGTATAGCTCCAAGTCTTGTTTTGTTATTTGCTTATGTATTCTATGTTTTGTGAACACATACATTGTAAAAACTTTCTTTCTGATGAAATGGTTGTTCATTACTTTGCTTACTATGATGCATGTCTTGTGATACTAAACATGACGTCCTCCACCCCCGAACGTTTCCGTCGTTCCGGTTTTGGGGTGTGACAGATTGGTATCAGAGCATTGTTTATAGTGAACTAAGTATATCAACCGATAAAAGATATACAACTATAAATACAATGGGGCTTAATTGCTCTAGATAATAATATATTTAAGTATAACAATGAGTTATAAAAATATACCTACTTACTTATATATGTACTTACTAGAACAAGTATCACAAGAAGAACAGAACAAAAGTATTTAAAGGTTGAATGTTGAGGTGAAACCTAGGAAGTTATGTAATCAGATCTGGGATTAATATAACCTGATCAACTATATTTATTTAAGATGCGATCCACGTGTGCTTGGGAGTGAAAGTTACAATACTATAGGAGTATTATATGATACTATAACACAATAAGAAGTTTGAAACATACTAGATACATTACATTAAAATACTATAGGAGTACTTTAGGCACTATATAAATAACTTATGTGATAACTTAAAAGACCCTTATGGATAGGTCTATATTATTGGAATGTATACTTCCAAGGTTTTATATAATTGAGATTTTATAGACTTAGAAATTGTGATCTATGCTTCACTACCTGTTCCTTGTTTGGTTGTGGTTTTGGAGTAGGATCACTTATTTGAAGGTCTATTTAATCTTAAATTATATACAAATTGTATGCATTGTACGATTATAGAAGGACTCTGTAGGGATCACCCCATAAAGTTACCTTTAATCTCTTAGATTCTTTAGACACTCCCATTCTCGCACGACAAAACAAAGATAGACGTTACCCGTTTTCGCATGATAAAACCCAGACAGATGTAACCACTTCAAGGAGGGATCAGCTGGAGTAACCAAAACATCATAATGTGTCACACTAATAACTAATAATCTTGGTTAACTTAATGAGTTAGTGGAAACATTGCTCACCCTATGTGTTAGGATTATTTGCTTTACATGCAATTGGTAATAGTTATTCAAGTAACAGGTATTCATTCGAGGAGAGCCATTTCTAATTCAATAAGTTTGTATGGTATGGAGTTTTTATGAATTTAAGGGTGTAATTAATGGTTTGGTCTAGGCTTTCGTTGTGATTGGTTCTTTTGGGTCTATGTGCAGTTTTGGTAGCATTTTTTGTAGTTTACGGCCGTAAGCTGTTTACGGTCGTAAACCCAGAGGTAGCCCAAGTCCACTATATATAGAGGTTATGTAGGTCATTTAATGGTAGTTGTTGATGTCATAGAGTTCACGGTTGCTGTAAACAAGTTGTACTAGACGTTTTTCGTTAATAGAAGCGTGTGCAAGATTGTTCTGAATTCTTTTTCTACTTCATTCTTATTATAATCAGTTGTTTTGTTTGCTTGATCACTGGTAAGATCCGTTTCAGGACCTTACAATTGGTATCAGAGAAAAACCAGTGTGAAGGCATCTTACAATTAAGTTTGTGGCCATATTCCTCATTGTTTGAGATTGGAGTTGGTGTTTACTGCGAAAGGGAATCAAGTTTAATCCAAAAACGTGATTTCTTGAACTTCTGGGAGCTTATTGCCAAGAGTTTACGGCTGCAAACACAGTTTACAGCCACAAGGTCAAGAACTTTCTTGGACCTTAAACTCAACTCTAAGACTGTACATCAAGTTTCTTCAATAACTGAAAACTTACATTCAAAAACCGTAATCATTTGGACCGCAAATCTCGACCGTAAACTCACAATAGTAAACCGAGTTTACGGCCGCAAACCATCTTTGACTGTAAATTATTGCGTTGACCGGAAACTCAATTTTTTTTAAATCTGTGTTTTTAAAATTAATAATCAATGGATTCACAAAGTCAAACACATCACCATGAGCTGGACTCTATCATGGTCACAATCACACGCATTCCAAGACTGCTGTCTGCTGATGGTTTTCCTGAATGGAAATACCGAATAGAGAAGTACATTAAAATGAAGGACATCAAAATTTGGAGAAGCATCATTAAGAATCCCGTCAGAATAACCACTACTATTGTAGGACAAGTCACTGATAAAACTATTGAGAAGTACATTGATGAAGATTTTGAGAAGCTTGAGGAGTAGGAATGGGCTTTGGCCATTCTAACCATGGCTCTGTCTCCAGATATAGCTCAAGGTTTTAAGGAGTATACTTCAGCAAAGGCTTTTTCGGAAGCCGTAATAGAGGTATATGAAGGGAATACATACATGAAGGAGAGCCGCTAGGATATGCTACGACAAAGGTTTAATATGTTCAACTACATTCCTGGAGAAACCCTGGAGGCACAGCTGCAGCGATTCACAATTCTCACTACTGAGATGACTGTAGCTGGGATCTTTTTCACAAAGTCTGAAATAAATAAAAAGCTACTGAATGCTCTCCCAAAGTCATGGGACATGAATGTGGTTTTATCAAGAAGACTAAAGATCTAAGTCGCCTTACTCTTGCTGAAATGATGGTGATCATCAAGGCCTGTGATATTGATGATAAAAAGCAGGAGATAAATCATGTGCATTCATACTCAGCTACAAACCTTGGGATCTAATCTAACAATGCTTTTTAATCTCTCACATTTTCCCCTACATGTTAGTCTTTTGCTGCTCAGCAAGCCGAAGTTCAATCCTTTTCCACTCCATCAGCTACTTCACTTCCTGCTGCATTATCCATGCCTTTCTCTCAAAACCAATCATTTTGTTGCTACTCAAGCTGCTTCTCCCTCTAATGTGGTTTCTTCCTCAAACGTCAAGGAGTGTGATGAAAATCTTTCTCTCGCTACAGGACTTGTTAACTGCTACAATGCTCTTGTAGCTGGAGACCTTCCACCACAATTTTCATTTGCTGATTTGGATCAGATTCATCTTGAAGACGTAGAAGTTATGTATATTACATGGCAAATTGCCATGGCAATTTTTAGGGCAAAGTAGTTTACGAAGAAGACAGGGAAGAATAACTAGGGGATGAGTGCTGATAAAAAGGTAGGGTTCAACGAAGGAAAGCTGCATTGTTTCAACTGTCATGAGCCTGGTCATTTTGCTCGTGAGTGCCCGAAGTCGGATAGAAGATTAAACAATTACCCGACAATGGTTGTAGTAGGCAACAATCGGGGCGGTGCTCAGGTCAATAGTGAGAAGGCTATGGTTGCTCAGTCATTTGACTGGGAGGATTAGATTCAATCACTAAATATATCAAGACCTGAAAATGCTCATTTGGCTCAAGTTGGTGGTGAAGCTTCCGCAGAGAGTGTTGCAGCTGAAGATCAAGTGATGGAGCTACAGTTTGTGCTGATGGTCTCTTCTGCTTCTGAACCGAAGAAAAATGAGGTAAGTCTGCTTTCCTGCTCTCAAGCTTGTATTGATTATGTTAAAATTATTCATGTAACACCCCGTTCTTAAAGTGTTTAATTATGAGTCCCTAAGATTTAAGAGGGAGGGTAATTTTGGTCCTTTTTCGGGAAATGGGTTCTATCCGAGAAGGTTTCGGGCCGGTGTATGTTGTTAGAAGCATTGGGCTTCTTGTCACCCTCGTATAAATGTAAATTTATTTGGGAGCGGGTTTAGATTAGAGGAGTTGCGGTGTTTTGAAGTTGATCATTGTTATAGCTCCTTGTGATATAAGTGGGAAAGGTCCCATGCATGCATGTATTTTTGAAGTTTGGCTGGGTACGCCTAGCGTAAGTTGGATGTACGCCCAACGTAATAGAGGGAAAGATGCGGGTTGGCCGGGTGAGTACGCCCAGCGTACTAGAGGTACGCCCAGCGTACTCTCAGAAACTCCAAACCCTAATTTAGGGTCAGCCACTATATAAGGAACATGTTGGTTCATACCCTAGCCTCCATAAGCTCATCCTCGACCTCAGAAACCCTAGAAACTCGTATTCCCTCCATTGTTGGGTGTGTTTGACCTTGGAAAGCTCATTTTGGCAAAAGAAAGGCTAGAACGAGAAAGGAGAAGTTGTTAAAGAAGAAGAGGAACGATTGGAGCTTGTAGAATACCATCCTTTGGAGCTTGTTTGAGGTATAAAGCTTCTTGCTTTCCATCTATTTTGCATAGATCTAAGTGTTGTGGAGTTTTTAGCATCTTGTCCCAAAGTTCTCATCTTGATTAATGCTCTGTGTTGGCCGAGATTATCTATCCTTTCAGACCTTTGGAGAGGTCTTGAGTGAGAAAAATGAGGTCCCAAGGGCTGTAGTTGTTCCATGTGTGAGATATATAGGTATTAATGGATTAAGACCTTGGATTAAGAGCTTATGGATGTCCCAAGTGATAAAGTTTGAGACTTTATGAATTCTAATCATATTTGGCCTAGGGATCTGAAGTTTGGGCTTAATAGCTTAAGCCATTAAGAAGTTATCATAATCTTATTGAGTAGCGCGGTTACGCCCTGCGTAGCGGGCCAGTGCCCCGATTCCTTTTTGTGAACAATGCTATACGCCCCGCGTACCAAGGAAGGTACGCCCAGCGTACTCCTCCTGTTGGACTTTCATTTTGGGCTTTTGAGTTTGGGCCGTTTGTGGGTAGTGGGTTATTGGGCTAAGTCTGGGAATTTATGGATAGAGTATTTTGGGCCCAATTATTGTTATGGACATTGGATCTAGGCCCATTTGGTGAGGTGGGCCCAATTTGGTAAATTGGCCCAATATTGGACTTTGTATGAGATTTAGACTTCGGTCTTGGCCCGATAAGTGGATGTATGATTGGTCTAATGTTTATTTTGTTATGATGGTTAGTTTGGGATTTGCGGTGAGTTGGTGATTCGAGAGTCTGCTTCTTTAGAGTTTCAGCATTCGCGAGGTGAGTTATCCTCACTATATCGATAGGGTCTAAGGCACCAAGGCCGGCCCTTTACCGGATTGAGATTCGGATATTTGTTGTTATGTTATTTCTTTGATATGTCTGCATCCTGGTAGCTAGGATGGTATATGTTAGATACCTGGTTAAGGTCGGTTTCCTGATATGTAGGGTGATGCTATGCTAGTGACCGGTTAGGTCGGTATCCTGGTTAGGATGATGATATGTTATGTGATCTGCTTGATCGGCTTGCTGAGTATGAACTGTTATATGATTGTATGTTATGTGCACATGGTTGTTTAGATTGGAGTTGGGTTGAGGCGGGTCCTGCTTTGTGCTGTAGGCCAAAATACCCAGGGCAGACTGGTTGTTCTGAAGGCCCAGCGAGCGGTCCGGATAGGTTGTAGGCCCCACGAGGACGGACCAAACGTGCCGAGGCTCGGAGAGTGGACCAGGCCGACTGAAGGCCCGATGCGGGCGGACCAGTCATACTGTAGACTCAGAGAGTGGACCAGGTGGGTTGAAGGCCCGGTGCAGGCGGACAAACCACAATGCAGACTCGAAGGGCATGACTAGACTCAGATGGTGGACCCGGTGGACTGAAGGCCCGATACGGCGGACCAGTCACACAGTAGACCCGATATGCATGGTTGTTCTATGTTATGTTATGTTAGGTATGCTATTTATGTTATGGGCCGGAAGGCACTATGTTATAGGCCGAAAGGCAATATGTTTTGGACCGGAAGGTCGTAGCCTGGAAGGGCGTATATGTGGTTGGTATGTTGGGGGTATCTCACTAAGCTTTCGGGCTTACAATTGTGGTTTAAATGTTTTTCAGGTTCTTCAGGAGACCGTGGCAAGGCGAAGGCGTGATCATACCGCTCCTCGTGTTTATGTTTATGACATGGTTCTAGGAATACTCTGATAATAAATGTATTGAAAACCTTTTTGTAATAACATTATTAAAATGGGTTGTTTTTGAAAACTTCAAATTTTTTGAAATTTTTGGTCGTTACACTTCATGAAGAAATAGAAACACAACGTAGAGACGTAGAGGACCTTAGATATGAGGGTTATCAACTTAGAAAATGATAAAAAACCCTTAAGGCCCAGTTAGAAACTAAAATAAAGGAATTTAGAAGACTTCAGGAAGACTACAGTAATAAATGTGAAAATTATGACTACATAAAGAGACAGAACACTAAGTTAATTACTGAACATGAAACATTAAAGAGCAAATTTGAAACTACTGATTTTGATTTTAGAAAATTTGATGTATCAAGTGAGGTAGTTTCCAACATGATAGACCACTGTATGCAATTTAAACATAATTAGTCAAAGGGTCTAGGGTATGATAAAGTGCCTCCTCCTTTCAACCATTCATATCAGTTTCAACCTTTGTCCAAGGAGGAGATTGCCAATGAACCATTCATGGTTTATGGCAAGCCATCTGGTTTTTATTTCGGGAGGATTTATTAATGTTGAAAGTACTAACATTTCTACTTCTCTTGCAGATCAATCTGTAAATCAGTCAAAGCACGAAGTTGAAGGATCTGTTTCTGAAAATAAAACTCTGTCTGAACCTGAAGTTTTAGTTCTAATGAAGACTATAATTTTTCTAATGTTGAAAGTGACAATGTTTTTTGTGATTTTTCTGGACCATCTGATATTGGTTTGAATGTTTTTAAAGTGTTTGATGAGATGGTTGACAATTCTGATGTTTGTAATGATACTAATAAAAATCCACTATTTCCACAAGTTTCTCCATCTGGTACACCCTCACTTATCTCATAACCTACTTCTTGTTCATGTTCATGTGAGAAAATCAAGGGTTTCGGTATGGAAAACAAATCTGAAAAGAGCAGTACATGTTTTAACAATAACAAACGAATTTGTTTCAATTATGGTATTGGTGGTCATATAGCTAGGAATTGTCCTAATAGAATGTTTGTGCATTATATGTCACCAAGAGAAGAGAACGAATTTAGAGGAAGGTCTTTAACTAGAAAGTCCTCTAGAGCTCGTTCTTGGAATGATGATTGGAAGGATGATTGTAGTAGAAAACGAGTAGTTCTTCAAAAGAATAAAAAGGTCTTTTATAACAAAGTCCCGAATAGTTTGCCAAAACCGAACATGGCTCAGCCAAGATTGGTTTCGTCAAGGAGCAGCTATGGGTCTTCAACCATTTCAGGTAGAAAACCCAAGTGCTCAAGGCAAAGTAATAAAAATCCTATTTCAAAACCATCGGTGACTGTTAGAAAACCTAATTACCAATGGCTGCCAAAAATAAGTTCCAATCCATCATTAGTATCCTCTAGAATATTAGTAAATAATGATAAATCTGAAAAGGCAATGGGTCAACCCAGGAAAGTGATGACCTGGGTTCCCAAATTTGAATGATCCCGCACATTTTGCAGGGACAGTTGCGGAGGAATGTCGTCATACCTTGGTTCGTCGACAACGTATGCTCCCGGCATATGACAGGAGATATCTCCTAACTAAACAACATTTAATCTTTTAATGGGGGATATGTTTCCTTTGCGGGTGGATAAGGTGGCAAGATCACTCAAAGAGGAACCGTTACAAATGGAGTGTTAAGTTTCGAGAATGTCAACTTTGCTCTCGAGTTAAAGCATAGTTTGTTGAGTGTGTCTCAAATATGTGACAAAGGCTATTCTACACATTTCATTGACAAGGAATGTATGATTCTCAAGCCAGGCATTGTCATCCCAAAAGAATGGATTCTTGTTAAATCTAAGAGGGATGGAAATTCTTACATAATTGATATGAATAGTACCTTCCAGAACAAGTTACGTGCCGCTTTTCAAAGGTCTCAGAAAGAACTGCAGTGTTGTGGCACTGAAGACTCTGTCATGCTAACGCCAAAAACTTAAATCGTCTTGCGAAGAATGAGATGGTCTGTGGTTTTCCTGTCAAAGACTTTATAACTTTTGAAAAGTGTGTATCATGTGCACAAGGAAAAGATCATAGAAAACTACACCTGCCGAAACAGGTTAACTCAATTAGTCAGGTACTTCAATTGCTGCATATGGATCTGTTTGAACCATTCAACGTTCTCAGCATTAAAAAAAATTCGTATTGTTTGGTTGTGATTGATGTCTTCTCTCATTTTACGTGGGTTTTCTTTCAATCCAACAAAGCTGGGGTTTCTGATCTAATTAAGAAATTCATTGTGTTGATTAAGAACCAAACTAACAATCGGGTGAAGGCGCTTCGTACCGACAACGGAACAGAGTTCAAGAATTCTATTCTAGATCATTTTTGCGTAGAAAAGGGGATTATGTGTCAATACAGCTCCGCTCACACCACTTAACAAAATGGTGTTGCTGAATGGAGAAATAGAACTTTAAAAGACGTTGCAAGGATGATGTTGTGTGACTCCAAGTTACCAGTTTTCTTTTGGGCCAAGGCGATTATCACCGCTTGCTACGTTCAGAATCATGTGTTGATCAACAAAGCTCAGATGAAGACTCTATATGAGATTATGTATGGTCACAAGCCATCAGTCAGTCATTTGCATGTATTTAGCTGCCCTTGCACCCTTCTTCACCTAGAGTGTAACACCCCCTCTGGCACGTATCACAATATTGTCCGCTTTGGGCCACTCGGCACGAGGACTTCCCAGGGGGTCACCCATCCCGGTACTACTCCCGCCCGAGCACGCTTAACTGCAGAGTTCTTATGGGATCTGCTGCCCTCACGACTTTAAAACGCGTTGTGACAAGGAAGGTATCCACACCCCTTATAAGTAGATGTTCCGTTCTCCTTCCAAGCCGATGTAGGCTCAGGTGCAACCCACCTAAAATGTGGGTTGCACCTGATCCTACATCGGCTTGGAAGGAGAACGAAACATCTACTTATAAGGGGTGTGGATACCTTCTTTGTCACAACGCGTTTTAAAGCCGTGAGGGCAGCAGATCCCATAAGAACTCTGCAGTTAAGCGTGCTCGGGCAGGAGTAGTACCGGGATGGGTGACCCCCTGGGAAGTCCTCGTGCCGAGTGGCCCAAAGCGGACAATATTGTGATACGTGCCAGAGGGGGTGTTACATAGAGACCAACCCTAAGTTTAATGCCAAAGCCGATGATTGTTACTTTGTAGGGTATGCTACACGCAACGCATATAGGGGCTACAATAAGAAGATGAAGCAGATTGTGGAATCTTATGACGTGTGCTGGTCGGAGGAGAATGAAAACGGATGCTCGAGTGGGTCTGGATTTGTTGTTTGATTACACATCGCTTTTCAAGTCCATAAATGTGTCTTCAGATAGCTCATCTGGATGTTTCTCTGTTTCGAAGAATGTTTCTAAAGACTAAGACGAAGAAGTTGTCTACATATCCCCAACAATATCCTCTTCACCATCTGAGGCGAAGTCCTCTGCTTCGCCTGAGGGGAGTCATCTGTACCACATGATAATCCAATTTTCTACCGCTTACTCTTATAGAAAGAGACTTCATATCTAGAGATGCTTCCGTTGTCACTTCAACCTTTATGGAACTACTCTTTCCTGAAGACATATCTAATGAGTTTGTAGCAGAGTCATATGGTGTGGAACAATCAGCAAATGAAGGAGGTGTCAATATTCAAAATCTTCACATCTCGCTTAGTGATATCATCCAGGAGATACCCTCAAGAATTCAACACGATCATCTGATCAAGAACATCAGTGGTCAGCTGGGTGATGGTGTTAAAACCAGAAGTCATAGTGGATATGTCCATACATGTATCTAATCTTGCTTTATCTCTCAGATAGAGCCCAATAATGTTAAAATGGCTCTGAATGAGCCCAACTGGGTAGATATTATGCATGAAGAGTTAAATCAGTTTGAAAAACATGGGGTTTGGAAATTGGTTGAGTTGCCAAAGGGAAAAAGTCTCTTGACACACACTGGGTCTATCGAAACAAGTAGGATGATTCAGGGGTTATAGTGCGAAATAAAGCTAGATTGGTGGTTCGCGAGTTTCGACAAGTCGAGGGTCTTGATTATACTAAGGTTTATGCTCCAGTATCTTGCTTGGAGGCTATTCGTATCTTTCTTACATATGCCTCCTACATGAATTTCACTGTATATCAAATGGATGTCAAGACCGCTTTCTTGTATGGAAAGGTGAAGGAAGAAATCTACGATGATCATCCCCCTGGATTCATTGACTCGAATTCTCCTTATCATGTTTACGAGTTGGACAAGGCATTTTATGGGTTACATCAAGCTCCTCGAGCGTGGTATGCGACTCTTACAAAGCATTTGCTCGAGCATGGATACTCTCGTGGTACCATCGATCAAACTTTGTTTATCAAGAATGTTGGTAACGATAAGATTCTGGATTAAATCTATGTTGACGACATTATTTTCGGGTCTACCAGTCCGCAGATATGCAAGGAGTTTGAAGGTGTTATGAAAAAGCGGTTCCAGATGAGTTCGTTGGGAGAAATGGCCATGTTTCTGGGGGCTTCAGCTCAAAAAAAATTCAACCGAAATCCTGCTACATCAAGCCAAGTATGTGGAGGCTACTCTTGAGAAGTTCGGGTTTCAATACGCTAAACTTGCATTGATGCCGATGGCTGAAAGACTTCTTCTGACTCAAGATACTGATGGCGAATCTGTAGATAAGACACACTATAGATCGATGATCGGATTGTTGATGTATCTCACTGCAAGCCCTCCACACGTCATGTTTGTAGTTTGTCAATGTGCACGTTATTTGGCTAATCCTCAACTTTTACATCTTATTGCTGTCAAAAGAATTTTTCGGTATATCAAAGTCAGTAAAAAATTAGGTCTTCGGTATCCGAAGAATTCCAAATTTTATTTATATGCTTTTGCTGATAGTAATTATGGAGGCTGTGAGCTTAACAGGAAATCTACTTCAGGAGGGTGTCAATATCTTGATGATAGGCTAGTGTCATGGTAGTGCAAGAAGCAACACACTGTCTCAACCTCAATAGCGGAAGCGGAATATGTTGCAGCATCTGCTTGTTACTCCCAAGTTATATGGATCCAACATCAGCTGTTGGACACAGTTTGAATTATTTAGAAAACCTATTCATTGTGATAATGCGGCCGTGATTCAAATTGCTAAAAATCCTATCCAACATTCCAAAACCAAGCACATTGATATTAAAATTCACTTCATTTGAGATTGTTATGAGCGTTCACTCATCCGGCTGGAACAGTTTGCCACTGCTAATAATGTGGCAGATGTATTCACCAAACCTTTTAACAAAACTCGATTTGATGTGCTTGTGGGATTTTTGAAAATGATTCATTTTGAGGATTAAGTTTTTATGTTTTTTTTTACTGATTTTATGTTTTTTTCATTTCATTTTCTTAATTTTTATTTTCTAGTTGGTTTTTAGCTAGGTTATTTTAAATTTGTGCATTTTTATTTTATTTTTATTTCATTCTCACCCATGCACAAATTTAGGGGGAGAAATAATCAAAAATCCAAAAACAATAAAAAGTCCAGAAAATTAAAAAGTATGTTGCTAATAGTCTTGTTTGTAGGTGTTGTGACGGGAAGTGATATTATCAAGTGATAACGGGCAATCTGAATCTGTGTAACGTACCAAAATTAAATTGTCTACGCTTTGTGTTCAATGCGCTGGTAGGCACAAAAGATTTTAAATGGACTTGACTATGAAGATTTGAACTTAAGGAATTCAAGGAATTGACAAATATTGAACTAGTTAGATCCGTTTAGCCTGACAATACAACGCTCAGATAGGTTGAGCATGGAGATATACATGAGAATCTATTGGTCATATTAAAAGAACCCGTATCTAGAACTATGGATTAAATTTTCCTCGATATGTGGATTTTGTCCTTAATTCCGGTATTGATGGGGTGACTGGAGAATTCCGATAAATTAGGTCTGTAGAAGGTTATTTTCTTTCTTTCTATCTCTTAGTCATATGTTGCCTCCTCTGCATTATCGAGAGATCCGACTTAGACTGTAACATATTCAATTCTATCTCTTTGCATCTTATTTCTATGCAATTCTTTCTATCTGTTATCCATATACTATCTCCTCTGCGTGACTCACAATCCTACCTGATAAACAGTATATGCATCATTCTTTTTCTCAATCCCTCTAAAACTTCAGTTAGTCATATGTTTCATCCTCTGTGTGATTGGAAGAGATCCGAATTGGGTGTATAGCATATGCTTTCTAAATCTATCTTCTCTCTTAATAATTGTCTGCTCACCCGGTGTAAAGAGTATTCTGGAAGTCCTTCATTGCTGGAGCATGTAAGGACCTTAGATCAATCGATTTATCAAACAATGACTAATAATAAGAACAGAACAACGAAATATCACAAAGAGCTTTCACTAAGAATGATAATCTCACAAAGAGATTATTGTTTCATGCTGTTCATGAACAACTTAAACAATATCCTGATTGCAGTGTTTCAGTACATAAGTCTAAATCTAATACTGATGTCAGCTCCTCACCCATCACTGATTGTGGTTCTTCTAACACTGAATTCTTTAGTAATTCAATGTTAAATAAAAGGACTCAAAGTTCTCTCGGTGAATCCTTCAAATATAAATGTGTCAAATCTAGAAATGTGTTTACCAAGAAAAATTTTGGTACTAGAATTTGCTACAGGTGTGGTGACTCGACTCACAAAATCAGTGAATGCAAGTTTGATAAAACATCATTAAGAGCTGATAACATCAATTTTAGAAATGAAAAATGGACTCTTAAATCAAATTCTTTAAACTGTCTTCCTAAAGAATGCTATAATATATTATCAAATAACTTTGTGAATGACCCATCTTCCAATGGGTCAGTGTGTTTTAACTAGTTTCTCAGCACTGCAAGGTCAGGAGCATCTTTGGTACTTAGATAGTGGTTGCTCAAGGCATATGACAGGATCCAAGTCTCTCCTGGAAGACGACGTCAAGAAAACTGGTCCTGCAGTAACATACAGAGACAATGGAAAGGGGTTCACTAAAGGATATGGAAATATCAAGCGCAATAACGTGGTATTTCATAACGTTTCATATGTAAAGGGTCTGAAACACAATCTTATCTCAATCAGCCAATTGTCTGATGCTGATTATGAAGTTCACTTTACAAAGAAGGAAGGAAGAGTTGTTAACACTGACAAGAACATCGTACTTTCAGCAAGTAGGATAGATGATATATATGTTCTTGACATGTTCTCAAGTGAGAAGGCGCTGATGCAATGTTTCTTTACAAAGTCTCAAACCAATCTCAGCTGGATTTGGCACAAAAGGTTCTCTCATTTGAACTTTAAGAATCTATCCAAAATATCCAATCAAGATCTAGTTAGAGGTCTCCCAAAACTTAGCTTTGTCAAAGACAAGATGTGCTCAGCGTGTGAACAAGGAAAACAAACCAAGTCGTCATTCAAACCCAAGTCATGTTCCAGCATATCAGCTCCTCTTCATTTATTACACATGGACTTGTTTGGACCTATTCCTGTTCGTTCCCAAGGAGGGAACAAGTATACTCTAGTGGTTGTGGATGAGTTTACTCGATTTACATGGGTGGTTTTCTTGAAGAAGAAAAGTCATGCTGCACAGGAAATCATCTCGTTGATTCGTAAAAATGAGACACTAACTGCTCCTCGCACACCTCAGCAAAATGGAGTTGTTGAACGAAGAAATCGAACACTAATTGAGGCACGAAGAACCTTAATGATTCATGCTGGTCTCCTATGTCGTTTTGGGCTGAAGCTGTTAATACAGCATGCTATACTCAAAATCGATCTCTAATTCACAAGATTCACAAGAAGACACCATATGAGATGCTGAAAGGTCGAAAGTCGGATGTATCCTTCTTTCACGTGTTTGGATGCATCTGATATATTCTTAATCAGCATGATCCAAGATCAAAATTTGAGCCTAAGGCTGACAAAGGTATTTTTGTTGGGTACTCATCTATTTCAAAAGCTTTTCGTGTTTTTCATGTAAACAGGCAGTGCATTGAAGAATCCATTCATGTGAAATTTGATAGGGAATCATACACTGATAAAAAAAATAGCTCATTCTTCCTCTATTTTTCAAGAGCTTCTCTCTTGCCCATATGATGAAGTTTCTCATACTGAAGAAGAAGCTACTATTCCTGATCCTATCGTTCCAGATCCAAATTCCTTGAATCAAGATACTGTAGTCAGCTCGATAACTCATTTGTCTAATACTGATGAAACTCTTGAGAACGAAGACTCTCCTGCAACTGATGTTCCCTTCAGCAATAACATTTCAGCGTCAAATCCAGTGGAATCAGCTTCTGGACATCGAGATCACCCTGTTGATCAAATTATTGGGAATCTTCATGATGGTGTCCGAACCAGATCTCGTGTATCTAATAATTTTTGCATGTATGTTAATTTCGTTTAAATGATTTTACCTGACAAGATTCACACAGCTCTTCAAGACGCTGACTGGATTAAAGCCATGCAAGACGAGCTGAACGAGTTCGAAAGGCACAAGGTTTGGACCCTTGTTCCTAGACCATCAGGAAAGACCATTACCGGAACACGCTGGGTCTACCGCAACAAGGTTGATAAGGATGGTATTATTACTCACAACAAAGCAAGACTTGTTGCTCAGGGATTCACTCAAATTGAATCCATCGACTACGGGGAGACTTTTGCTCAGGTTGCCCGCATTGAAGCAATCAGACTGTTTCTCACATACGCTTCATACATGAACTTCATTGTCTACCAAATGGATGTCAAAACGACATTTCTTCATGGTGAGTTACAAGAAGAAGTATTTCTCAAACAACCCCCAGGCTTTGAAGACAAAGAGCATCCTGACTATGTGTACCGACTAGATAAAACTGTATATGGACTGAAGCAAGCTCCCAGGGCCTGGTATGAGACACTGACATCATATCTTCATGAAAATGGCTATAGAAGAGGAGGAATTGACAATACTCTCTTCATCAAACAGAAATACTCAGAACTGATTCTTGTTCAAATCTATGTCGATGACATCATCTTTGGATCTCCAAATGAGAAGCTGAGCAAAGAATTCGCTGAGATCATGTCTCAAAGGTTCGAAATGAACATGATGGGGAAGATGAATTTCTTCTTAGGTCTTGAGGTTCAGCAAAAAAAATCAGGTATTTCAGTTTTTCAAAGTAAATACGTTGCTGACATGCTAGTTAAGTATTCTCTCAGCGACTGCAAACCAGCTTCTACTCCGGTGTCCAAGACTGATAAGCTACACGCTGATCCCACTGGCGCTGATGTTAATCACTCTCTTTATTGAGGAATGATTGGATCTCTTCTCTACCTCACTACAAGTCGCCCTGATATCATGTTTGGAACCATTCTCTGTGCTAGATTCCAAGCTAATCCCAAGGAGTCTCATCTCATTACAGTCAAACGCATCTTTTGATACTTAAAGGCCACTCAGAACCTGGCACTGTGGTACCCTCGTGACTCAGCACTTGAACTCTTTGGATACACTGATTCCGACTATGCAGGTTGCAACTTAGACAAGAAGAGCACATCAGGTGGATGTCATTTCCTTGGAAATCGACTAATCAGCTGGTCCAGCAAGAAACAAACCTCAGTAGCTATCTCCACTGCAGAAGCTGAATATGTTGCCGCTGGAAGATGTTGTGCTCAAATTCTGTGGATTCAAAATCAACTTTTAGACTATGGGCTTAAATTCACAAAGACTCCTATATTCCATGACAACACCAGTTCCATTCAGATCACACAAAATCCGGTTCAGCACTCAAAGACAAAGCATATAGAGATCAGACATCGTTTCATCAGAGACAATGTTGAGAAGGGCAAGGTTGTTTTACAGCATGTCAAGACTTCCGATCAACTAGCTGACATTTTCACTAAGGCCCTGGATACTCAAACTAATGCTCACATCATTGGCGAACTTGGAATGATCAATCTCGATTGAAAAATTGTTTTACTAATGTTTGTTATTGTCTTGTACACTAATGTTTTTTTTGTACTGATGATGATGCGTTGATGATGTTTAGCATGCTGAGTACACTGTATGATCTCTTATCTCTTTCTCTTCTACAAATCTTCTAAACTAAAGTTGAATGATTCATTGTATTAAACCATACACTGATAACAACTTGAAACTCTTTTCCGATGGTTAGACAAAATACCAAGTTCTATCACACGCAACTATCCCTTCTTACCAATCTTACAGTGATTATGTGATTCGGTGTGACAAAACACATACTGATGAGAATCTAATAGTCTTTGCCGATGGTTAGACCAAAAACACCAAGGTCTATCACACGCAACAATCCTCTCTTTACCTTCTTCTCACTCAGTGTCTAATGATTCAGTAAGAAATACCACTCACTGATAAAGACTCGACAGTCTATGCCGATGGTTAGATAATTAAACTAGTATCTATCACACGCACCAATCACCTTGCTAACCCAACACAAGCAAGTTGTACCTTGAATTGACGACAAACTATCTTTCAGCATGTACCTCTCAGCGATAACAATCTCAGCGCTTCCGCAGTCACTGATTGTAGTTTCCTCTTCGGTACAACGACTATATTTACCCAACGACTATTTTTTGATTTGACAGTCTTTCAAGACACGCAGTTATTTTCGATGAAGATAATCATTACCTTTTTTTTTACCATTGCATTCGTTATTTAAACCTTTTCACCTCTTCTCCAAACCTTTTTACCTTCCTCCAATCTTCTCTCACTCGTAAAAAAAAAAAAAAAAAAAACCCTAGAATCGTAAACCTCTTCAATGGCGGCATCACTGTTCACCTTTTCCTCCACCTCAAGAAGAGTTGTCCCAACTCCAAACTCGCCTCCTCTTCCCATATACATCAAAGCCACCAACGTAGTTTTCAACCCTGATATTCCAGAAGTTCATCGAGGTCTTGGACTTGATGATTTTGTTAATTTCTTAGCTTCCTGCCGACTCCGATACGCAATCAATGACGTTCCATCAGAGTTCTTTCCCGAACAAGTTTATGAATTCTACTACACTGCAACAATTAATGATGAAAACAATGCCATCTCCGGGACTATTGGCCGTGGAAGACACTCAGTCTTCATTACCGCTGACCTCCTTAGTGTTGCGCTCAGGTTACCAATCTTTGAACCATTCTCAGAGCTTCCATCTATTGAACGCTGTAGATGTCTCTTTGATCAACTGGGATACGATCACTCTAAGGCTGGTACTCGATCAGCTCTCATTCTGCGTCAGTGCATGACTCCAGGATGGAAGTTCTTCACTGGTGCTATGTGTAAGTGTGTGGGTCACAAATCTCGCAGTGATGATCAACTGAGCACATATGAACAACAAGTCGTTTGTTCCCTTCTTCTCAACAAACGCCTTGATTATGGGGCTTTCTTCTTTGATCAGCTTGTCCAACTTCTTCGTGCAAATGTACGCGCTGATCATGTCCCCTTTACACGCTGGATTGCTCTTGTGCTAGATAAATTTTTCGCTGAAGCTTACTATTCACACTCTGGGAACCCTATCCAATGCCCTCGCATGTCAGTGCGAATGTATCAGGATAATCCATTGGACACCGATATCGGCATATCTGATCGGATGAGAGAATGGATTGCAAATCCATATACTGTTCCTTCACTCACCGCTGATACTGATGAAGGAGCTGATGATAACAACGAAGATCATGTTGATCAAGAAGCTGAATCACAGAATGGTGGCCATCTCTCCCCTCAACTCTCTCATCATACTCTCTCTGACACTGGGAGAGGTCACTTAGCTCAAGGGGAGCCATTATTTTAGGGGGAGCAACCATTCCAAGGGGAGCCACCATCTCAAGGGGAGCAACCATCCCAAGGGGAGCACCCTTCTCCGGGGGAGCAACTTTGCTCACCAAAAGTTCCAGGTACTTCATTTCTTCGCATACCGGCCTCAGCATTTAATGAACTTCTGACACTGACTCGGGACATGAGTCAGCGTTTTTTACGAATTGAGGCCGATGTCCAGCAGCTGAAAGGTATTCTCTTGCCAACTCCTTCCCCTGGCCCACAACATGATGATGATCAAAAAGGGGGAGAAACTGATGATGATCAAAACGAGGGAGACATTGAATCTGTTGATCTTGAATCTGCGGACAACATTTTAGTCCAGACTGAGCCACCACAGCCGATGCACGAGCCTGATAGACCAGTTGCTGACGAGTCAGATAGACCTACAGATACTAAACAGATTGCTGAAGATAGTGAGCATGATGATGAGTGTCAGATGTTGGACATGAACTTCATTAATCCCACTATTCCAGCTCAAGGAGAACCCTCAGGGGATAATGAAGATGAACATGATGATGAATGTCAAATGCTAGATATGAAATTCATTGATCCTATTATGCCAGTCCAAGGAGAAGATTCAGATGTAGCTAGTGAGGATACTCAACCTCTATCTCCCAAGCGCAAGGCAGCAGATACTGAATTGGCTTCTTCACACACTGATACTTCTCTGCCTAGCAAGAAACCTAAGTCCATCGTCAGCATATCCAACTTGGAAGCTGAATGGAATATGTCTCCTGATCAAGTTAAGAAAATTCTTGATGAAGCCAATCAAGCTCAGCTTCTAAAGAATATTGCTCAAGTTGATGAATCTCTCATTCAGCATCAACTTCAGGCCAAAGGATCCTTTGAAGCTCAGTTGCAGAAGTTCTTGGAATATCAGTCCAAATCTAAATCTTCCCAACCTCCTCCCAGTAGCAGCAAGTCAAGGACTGAAAATGTTCTAGACAGGATTGATCGAAAGAGGTTTCAAGATGTTCTTAAACGACGAGTGAGCAGTGATAAGATCATCAAAGTTAAAGCTTCTAAACCTCGTAACGAGAAAATTCTTACATTGCTGATCACTCGTCAAGGTCCTCAACATCTATACACTGAAGTTGTCAAGAGGGATGAGCTGATCAGATACAGATACTCTAAATGGATGGAATTTCTCAAATTAGCATCCAAGCAAACTTCATCTCCTTCTTCAGAACTGGCATGTGCTCTCCATCTACTGATCAAGAAAGTTCAGCGTCTGGATCTTGTTCCCGTGAAACACTCTCAGCAGCAAGGCCAAAGTTCCTCAGTTCCTAGAATCAGAAGGACCAGGTTTCAAGTTGATAGTGAAGATGTGTTGGTTCTTAATTTTGGTGCTAAAGGAATAAACAACTCTCTTCCTATCGGTGTTGAGCCGGTTCAACATAATTTCATCTCTGTTCCTGAACATGGAATGTTTTATCTCGATAAAAACAGAAGAATGTGCTTTCAGTGCACCACAGAAATTCCAAGAGCTCCAACAGCACATCTTGTTGGCCTAAGACAAATGTGCATGAGTCATCAAGATCTATCTGGAGAGTTTCACATACTGATTGCTATGGAGCTGCTGAATAGAAGACAGGAGCTGCTGGATAGTCCTTATTGGCCTGTAAAAATAGAAGTTGAAGCTGAGTATGAAGAATTTTTGTCCAGAGGTGTTCTTGAATAGTTTTTGTTTTTGAACATCATCATATTAGGGGAGATTGTAAGGTCGAACCTTATAATATGATGATGTTTGAAACTAATTCATCACCATCAGCGTCAGCATCAATATCAACGTCAGCATACAAGATGTTCTGTATATATAGTCTTACGTAACAGATTTAGTATTTATCTTGTTTCCATAGTTATCTTGTATTAGTTAGCTGTAACATCCCTGATTTGTAGGGATTGTCTATAATAGTTCTATATAATCTTTTGTACGGGTTTGTGAAGGGGTTGTAATTCACAAACCCTAATAGCCGCTTTGTGCAAACAATAATCTCTTTGTGAGATTATCATTCTTAGTGAAAGCTCTTTGTGATATTTCGTTGTTCTGTTCTTATTATTAGTCATTGTTTGATAAATCGATTGATCTAAGGTCCTTACAGAGCATATCAGGATGCGGGAAACATGTTATAGTACAATTAAAATTGAACACATATAGATTGTTTGTAGATCTTGCTGCTCAATTTAGGTGGACAACAATATCCCTGGTTGTAATCACCTAAATGGTCTTGAGGAAGTTTATTTAAGAATAAGGGCTCAAAATATCGTCTCATTCTTAAACTGTCCAAATTTGTCATAAATGTTTCGTGCTTAAATGGACCACAATACCGACGATCGATTAGACAAAGATATGAAAATAAGGGTACTGACAAGTGGATTAGGGTTGTCCAACAACTTTGATCCCTGTGTCACAATAATTATTTTTTGTAATTTAAAAAAAATTAGGTTGTTTATTTTATTTGTTTTATTTTATTTTATTTTTATTTTTTATTCTTTATTTTTATTTTTATTCTTTTATATTTAATTGTCATAATTTAATTATTAGTTTTAATTTTGGAAATTAATTTTATTTTTAATTTTAATTTTAATACCCAAAAGTTTTGTTTTTGAAATTTTATAAAAATATTGGACTGTGCCTTACACTGTGTGGACAACAGGTAAAAGGTTAAAGGTATATAAAGGGTTTACAGCCGGAAATCCTCTCAATTTTCAGATTCCGGCCGCAAACTCCTTCTGATTCTCTCTCCTCGAAAATTTTTTTGTTTCTTTTGTGAAATTGCTCTGATCACTTCAAAGGTATTGTGATTCTGTCCACAGATATGCATTCACTTCTTGAAATTGACGAGTTTTGAGCCTGAAATCGACGAAAAGGATTCGTCGGAGCTTACGGCCATAAACTCCGTTTGTGGCCCTAAGCTTACGGTCACGAGTTTACAGCCATAAAATCCATATTAACCGTAAACTCCTGGTTGACTTTGAACTTAATTGTTGGACAAAAATAATTTATTTTTGGGCTTGAATTTAAACCATTTAAAAAAAATATTTTCTCAAATATCTTTCTTCTGTTACTTAGTATGTTTTAGTGTAGAACAAATAGTAGGCTTAAAGTTCACAGACATGCACAATCTGGCAATTGTACTGGCAGATCCTCCGGTGGCACATGGAGAATTCAAATCAATGATTCATGGACTGAAAGAATGTTGTTTGGCCTCCGCCATCACCATGAACACTGTTGTTTATCAGAAAATTGCAAGAGAGTTCTGGCAGACTGCCAAAATGACAAGAGACGATAATGGAGTAGTGATTGTAGATGCAATCGTTAAAGGATGCAAAGTTGTGATCGATGAGCAGTTCATTAGAGAGACATTGTTGATCAATGACCTACTGAGTTTTCCCACTGAAATTGGAATTGAAGATGCTCAGAAAATTTTGAAGAAGATGGGATCCTCCTACAATAAAAAAGCTTCTGCCACCCTATTGGAGATTCCTAGCCCATGTGTTCGTGAGCTGCATCTCCGATATGAGGTTTGATGCGGATGAAATAGCCCTGAGAAACACTGGAGCTATTGTCTCACTTGCTGCAGGAATTGGCTTCAACTTTTCAAGGTTTATCCTGGACGAGTTTGTGGTCAACATCAATGCTATAACACGGGATACTTTTTTGATGTATCCTAGATACATTCAGCTCTTCATCAACAAACAATTTACTGACATGGTAAAGGAGGGAGATACACTTGATATGAAGTCCTTGGGCCCTCACACTGTTGGGCTCATTAAACAAAATCACAAAGGAAAAGTTGCCTTTCAAGGACTATATCCACTGGTTAAATTCGGACGATTTGCTGAGCCGAATGAGGCGTTCGAGTCCCATGGATCTTCTGATAAGATTTTTTCGGAGCCTACTTCATCAGAAAGGGTGATCTTGGAAGGAGATGTGATCACTGTATCAGATAAGGAAGGGGAAAAGACAGTTGCTCCTAATGTGTATGTAGACGAGGAGCATGACCTGCGATCAGTCTAAATCAAAAGTGACTACAATAAAGGGTCTTCCAAGAATGCAACTGAGACTAATCAGTATGAAGACCTTGACCTTACAGGTTTTGATATAGATGAGATTCCAACCAACATTGGAAGCAATAACGACTTTTTGTCAAATGTCAACCTCAACATATTGCTTGATAATATTAGTGATCTTGCTCACCCAACAACGGAGATAAGGGACTCTGAAGACGTTCTCGATTCAACACCCATTTATACAAATCAAGTGGTTGATTCTACAACTCCAATGGTGATAGTGTTAGGGATTCCTCCCCTTGACGTTGCCTCACCTACAATTGAACCACTTCATGGTGATAATACAACAGACCAGACCTTACAGCCTCCATCTAAGAGAAGAAGACGTGATCCAGATTTGGGCCTCTAGATTATAACTTGTCTCATGGCATGCCGATTACGCCAACAGCTACCCATGCCATCGTATCAATAGAACCTTTCTGTGGAGATCTTGGGACCACCTTTGAAGTTGGTGCCTCATCTGCTCCACCAGGATTCTCTTCTCCTAGGCAGATCTTGATGATGCCTCTGTACGGTTAGCTATGCATCTTGCCCAGGAACAAACTGTTGTACCTTGCTCTAAAGCTAAATGAGTTGCTTTTAGAGAAGTTCATTCAAGAGAAGATGGCTCTGTGGTTGATGAACTTAAAAAGATAGTTAATATGCTTGACCAGAAGAATATAGAGCACAACATTCAAGTCGAAGATCTTTTGAGCGAGAATGAAAATCTGAAAATTCAAGTTTCTGATCTTCAGGATGATCTGACAATAAAGACAAAGCAGATTTCTGATATTCAAGCCCATTTTAATCTCCTTACCTATAGTAATTTTGATTTGAAGAAGAAGCTTGAAGGAGATCTTGGTGTCAAATACAAAACATCTGCAGATGAGTACAGGATCAATATACATACTCAAGCTCATTCTGTTGCCAGGCCAACCATTCAAACTTCACGGGTCATAAATCTTTTTGAAGAAGAGCCCGCCTATGCTCCTCATGTTGCAACAATTATACGTGATAGACAAGCTAAATCTGCTGAAAACGAACAACTCTTGTTTAAGAGGAGTTCTGACAAAAATGCACCAGGGGATCAACCAGCAATCACCGTTATGGATCTTGAGGCGGTACACTTTAGAGATACGTATGGTGATAGGTCTGGGATCATTTCTTGGGGATTTCATGATACCTTAAACATCTGGATAGTACGAAGAAAGAGTGGCAACATTGAGCTCTAAAAATATTTTCATGATTTCAAATCGTGGACTAGGGTGGATCTATCAGAGCTATCACAATCTCCTTTTGCAAATCCCTCAGATAATCAACAGGTAACTCAGTTCAAACATATTCTAGAAGACCAGGTGAGAAAGGGTTTTCCTTCGATGAAGACTACTGAATCTGTTATCAAGCATTATCCAGATGTCATAGATCCCAAGACTGGTCATCCACTTCAGGTGGTGATGTGGCATGCCACCAATTAGGTCAAACAAATCCTTGTGCTTCAAAGTTACCCAGATGGATCCCTAAGCTCCATGCGTTACTGGGTATTCAATGAGACCACAGTGTCTGTTGTTATCAAACTTAAAAATGGATGCTTCCGTCTTTATGATCGAAGGTATTTGTTCCAGTTCAGGAAGTGGGATATTCATCATCTGAGTCATCATCAAATTAAAGTTGCTGAGGATATTTTTCAGCAAGCAGAGAAGGAGTACACGTCCATGGTTATCTAGATCATCAATAAACGTATGTGGAACGGAGCAATGGGGCAGGCAGATGTGATGGTGATTGACAAAGATTAACTCCAAGCTAGCACCAAACCAAGGGGGAGATTGAAGGGTCTAAGTAATGGTTTGGTCTTGGCTTTCGTTGTGATAGGTTCTTTTGGGTCTGTATGAAGTTTTGGTAGCATTGTTTGTAGTTTACGGCCATGGTATGAGTTTACGGTCGTAAGCTGTTTACGATCGTAAACCCAGATTCAGCCCATGTCCACTATATATAGATGTTATGTAGGTCATTTAATGGTTGTTGTTGATTCCATAGAGTTCACGGTTGCTGTAAACAAGTTGTACCAGACTTTTTTCGTTAATAGAAGCGTGTGCAAGCTTATTCTGAATTTTGTTTCTACTTCATTCTTATTATAATCGATTGTTTTGTTTGCTTGATCACTAGTAAGATCCATTTCAGGACCTTACATGAATTGTTTCCATAACCCTGTGGAAGTCAGGATCATATGCACTCAGAACTAGGATAACCTTGTCTTTCAGCTTTCGACTTATCTCCATTGCTATAGACTTATCTCATCTCATCTTTGTATTCCTAGCAAAATATGCCTCGTAAGAGACCGATAAACAGCATAGTCAATAGCATGACAGAGAATCCGCCACCACAGTTCGACCTAGCTGCTCTCGAGGCAGTGGTAACTGTAGCAACATTAGCCAGCCTCACCCAAATTCACGCAAGTGGTGTCAGTGGATCTGGTAGTCGTGCTCACCTAACAAAACCACGAAGATACCCACGAGCACCCAATGAAATGTTCGTATAAAGACTTCATGAACTGCAAACCTAAATCCTTCAATGGAAATGGTGGAGTCATTGCTCTGATACAATGGTTCGAGAAAACAGATTCGGTCTTCGCAATCTGTTCGTGCCTAAAAGGGAGCAAAGTAAAGTTTATTGCATGCACTTTCTCTGACAGAGCTCTAACATGGTGGAATAACCATGTTAAGTCACTGACCCTATCAGTGGCTAACTCAATAGGTTGGGAAAACCTAAAAGAGTTGATGCTGGAAGACTACTGGCCGAGGGGCAAAGTTCAGAAACTGGAACAAAAGCTGTGGGAGCATACCATGATTGGCTTAGACATAGTGGCCTACACTGATAGGTTTTGAGACCTGGTAGCACTATGCCCTGAGATGGTTACTCAAGAGAGTAAGAAGATAGAATGGTACATCTGGGGTCTAACTGCCCCTACTCAAGGAGATGTGATGTCTTCTAACCCAACCACATTCGATAGTGCCAAACGCTTGGCCCAATGACTCATCGACCATGGAGTCCACCATGGCGTGGAAGTCCCAGTTCCTGAGAAATTGAAAGGAAAGGACAATAATAGGAAGTTGGAAAACAAGAGGAAGAAGAAGCGAACAACGCAAGACCCCCGCAAGAACAACAAGCAAGTACTATATATGCCGCTGCAACACCTGCTGCTCCAGCACCTGCCAGTAGGTATGTTGGAACCCTTACGAAGTTTGGAAAGTGCAACTACCACCACACCGGAGTATGCCAGGAAATGTAGTGTCTGAACTACTACAGAAAGGGACATACAGTCCATTTCTGCAGGACACCGACTCAACCGATCTCCCAAGTCCCCGGAGCTAAAGAAAACCAAGCACGTTATGGCTGTGGTGAGACTGGACACTATCAGAGGGACTGACCAATAACCAAGAACTCAAGCACGGATGGATGCATTCTGATGATCACCGCAGGAAAATCAACCCCGGAGTCGCTAGCGAGCAGCGGTACGTTTTCGAAATAGTAATTACTTTAAAATAAAATTAATTTATATTTATATATAAGATTAAAACTTGGGGGAAACACTTAAAAATAATTATAATAACGCACATATCTAAATAGATCATGGTATTCAAGAGAATTAAAAGATCTGTTTAGAGAAGCTATGATGGTTTAGCATATACATCAGAGTTGTGCATGACTAAGATGTCGCAGACTTAGAGTGAGTGATTTCGCCTTAATTCCTACTCCTTGTTTGGTTGTGGATTTGAGGCAGAGTTACTCAGTCGACTGTCTTATTTATCTTAAATATTCATAACTTGTATATGAGAGACGATCATAGTGGTACCGAGGAGGATCATGATATAAAGTATCATCACCAGTTATCAAAGCAATTTCATTGTATGTACTCGCACATAGCAGTACGATATGTAGGAGTGTTAAAATCAAAGGGAAAACAGAAAGCACATAAACATTTACAAAGAGTATGTTGCCGAACACACTAAGAATACATTGTCAAACACACTAGTGTTACATCATCATATAACAGACGTTTCTTTCAAATAGGCCAAAACTTTGTTCAGTAAAGAGTCTGTTACTATCATTCGTCATGAGTTGGTGTGGTCTTCACCATATTAAGTTCATATGTTTCTATTTCCTTGATCATCAAGTTCTCTCAACCTACATCATTCGTATCGACAGTCCGTCCAAAACCTCAGTTTTATCTTTCGTATTCAAAACTCTCGAAGTACTCGTGCGAAGGGTACTTTGTCCTCCGAAGCCTTATCGTTAGATGTCTACAGACCATCACGAAATACCACTTGTCCAGTAGACCAAGTTCGAGCACAGAGGATAAGGACGAATACTGCCCACCTATCACTATTCAATGTATACGCGAGGGTGGTATATGATTATGATTACGCAGATCTAGTATGTGTGTTTCCGCTCTATCTCTTGTTCCTTATTTGGTTGTGGACCTGGGTCAGAGTCGCACATCCGACCGTCTTAATAATCCTAATTATATACGACTTGTATACCCGAGGTAATAATAGATGGACCAAGTACGAATCCTATCATGAACACTAGTGCAAATTTGACAGGTCTACGAGTGGGTATTATGCAATTCAGAGTAGCGCAACCCCAGTAGTACTGTAAGAAAGCTAATTTCGGGACGAAATTCCATTTAACGGGGGGATGAAGTAACAACCTGAAATTTTTTTGCTTGAAAGCTCAGTCAGTTAACTCAACTCAGTAACCAACTCACTCTTGCCATCATTTAGCACAATTTAGAGCCTGTTTGAGTGTTCTAAGCCTAGTACACTTAAGGAATAAGTGTTAGAAAGTACCTGCAACAGACACTGTTGAACTAATCCAGCCTTAACCTCATCAAGAAGAGTTCACGGCCTCAAGCACTTGAGTTTACGGCCGTAAACTCAATGAGGGCCGTAAACTCCCCTATATAGGCTCATATTCTTCAATTTACCTCATTAGTTCATTTCCACCTCAAGAACACTCCATTTCTCTCTCACCTATTATCCCGATCTACATCCTTGATCATTAAAAATCATAAGTGTTCTTTCTCTAGTTGTTGTTAATCCTTCTTAACTAGCATCATCTCATGATTTCATCAATGAAAATCATGTTTTCATAGATCTTCAAGTTCCACCAAGAACACACACTAGTGTTCTTGGCCAAGATCGACCATTTCAAGCTTCTATATCGTAAGTACTCTTCCCTGCACTTCATATCTAGTAGGAGGCCTTGAATTACAACATTAAAACATGCCTTTTCCCATGAAGATCATGAGTTTACGGCCCAAGATCTTCCTTGGCTGTAACCTCCATGTTATGGTAAGTTTTGGACCTTAAACACATCTAGGCTCTTGCCTAAACTTAGAACACTTGAAACCTTGAGACTCCTTACCTTTAAGACCCTAAATGTGACCATTTAGAGAGTTTACAGCCAAGAGTAAACTCCCTTGGGTCGTAAATACCTCAACACTCTCCAATGAGTGGGTCTTTCTCATCCTCTAGTAGAGCAAAAGTCCCTCAAGCTTCCGTAGCCTTCAAACAAACACTTATGCATGTTTGACCATAAGTTTACAGCCATAAGCTCTCTTTGGTTGTAAACCCATGGTAGTAAACTCTTGTTAGTGCCATTTTACACCCTTTAGGTCAATCACATGTGATTCTAACACTTGGTCTAAGTGTTTCCTAGTCCCGTAAGGTGTTTCCTTGCATTTGGTTGCTTCTAAACCCTATATTCATGCCAATATATGTCATTTAGGACTTGTTAAGTCTCGAGACATCATTCGTGGAGCTTCTCATCCTTACACGCATATTCATTTGATTCATCCCCATCAGGTGAGTTCATACCCCGTAATGAATCTTTTAAACTGTTTTAAATGCTTTGAAAGGGGGAATACAAGTTGAACACAATTTCTAATTATGTAATTGTTTGTTAAACACCTTTTAAAGAATTACTTATGTCTTTTATGAGTAATCAAAAATTTTTAAAAGCTCTTTTAAAGTTATGTTACTTTTTAGTTTAACAAAACTCTGTTTTTACAGTACGAGCATAACTTAGTATTAAAATGAGTCTTTTCAATAATAGTTTAAGTAAAACATTAGTAAACTATAATAGGTATAATTTAGAGAGTTAGTTCATACTAGAGACAATACATGATAACATAAGAGAACACACAATAAAGAGAAACAATGAGGAAGATACAATACAGGATAACATAAAGAACATACTGAGATACTATAACAAAACAAACGTAATACGGTGCTATAGCATGGGACAACTACAGGATCTAACTATACCAATGAATCACTAACGCATTGTTCTAAGCAAAAGGTGATAGTTATATTGGGTATACATTATCACATAACTTTAGTGTGAAGTTATACAGCCTAGCAACTCGTTTGTTGAAGTCGCGTTTGGTTCCCATAATCTTTTGACAGGGAGAGCGTTTAGTATAGGAACTAGCCTTCAAATTATGACCTTAATAAGATAAATATGTTTTAAGGTAATTTGTACGATCAGTTTATCATTTATAAGACAACTGGGTACTTATAATTTCCCATTACATTCAGAAAGTGACAGTTCCACTGGAAAGTTAATGTAAACTATTTTCGAGTCAAGATAGTTATAAGCTAGGGAAAAACTTACATCTTTTCAAACGACAAAGAGAACAGTCGGGTCTAGTACATTCAGTAGATTGGTACCATAATCCTAACCTTCTGATTCCTTAATGTATGTACCTAGAGATATATATTAATAATGCCTGATAGGTAATTGGATTTGTGCCTTCCGCTTCATTCTCTGTTCCTTATTTGGTTGTGGGCTTAGAGCGGATTCACTCATCCTATTATCCATTCAATATTAGTTATATATATGTTCCGTATACATTAAGTCATCATAAGGGGTACTAGGTATGAGTCAGGTCGTAGGACACTAATTCAATGCCCAGTTTTCTAGTACAAAACATACTTTTCAAATCAAAACTTTCGATATACAAAACTAGAAACTTACCAGTAAAGGGTTTAATCCATTTTATTAAACCATCATTGTTAAAGGACCTGAGGTAGTTAACTCTAGAATATATTAGATTATATATGACTAGTATAAACTAAGTGATTATAGAAGGAACCACTGTGGTTACTATTTTATTATAAGAAATAAGGGTTTTCTTAAAGAATCTTTTCATAAATTATAAAGGAACTATTACAGTTAGCTCCGTGAGTATCAAGGGAATACACAAGGGTTATATACAATAAGGATCTAAAAACCAATAGGATGTGTGTCATCCGCCTCATTCCCTGTTCCTTGTTTGGTTGTGGTCCTAGGGCAGATACGCACAATTGATTGTTTGTTTACTCCGAGTTTTATATAACTTATATCCATTTAGTACTCATAGAAAGGATTATAGAGTCATTTTTACTTATCTTTCACCAAAGCAGGAAATATAGGATTTTCTGGAGGAACAAACGAACTTTTTCTAAACATAACTTAAAACTTACTACATTTTACAACAACTTTCCACAATTTACTTACATCACGAAAATCTTATGAACTCACTTGCTTAATTGCTAATAAACTCTTTCAAATAACTTGTATTCTCAAGAAATTAGTAGACAGGTACTCGCGCTGGGAATTCAGAAGATGGAGCCGTATAGCTCCAAGTCTTGTTTTGTTATTTGCTTATGTATTCTATGTTTTGTGAACACACACATTGTAAGCGCTTTCTTTCTAATGAAATAGATGTTCATTACTTTTCTTACTATGCTGCATGTCTTGTGATACTAAACATGACGTCCTCCACCCCCGAACCTTTCCGCTGTTCCAGTTTTGGGTTGTGCCAGATGATCAGGGATAAATATGATTTCCAAATAGTAGGGCTTTTTTGAAGAACGATGGAGAGAGAATGGTGATATCAGGACATTGTAGTGGAAGTCAACCATGAAGATGACACTCGTCATAGATAGAAGTGGTCGGTGAAGGGAGAAAGGATGCGATCGACAACGGATGAGGGAGGACATAGTCTTCTTTGATCATTAGAGAAGAATGTGTGTGTATGAGTGAGAGAGAGAGAGAGAGAGAGAGAGAGAGAGAGAGAGAGAGAGAGAGAGAATCATTATGAATCAAAGAACCAAATAACCAATTCAAAGCGTCGGAATTTAAAGCGATCAAGAACAAAAGGAAGGGTTTTAGACTTTTTGAATGGATGCACATGCACCGAATTGTAATAAAACACACTTTCTTTTTTCTTGTTTAATTCTTTTTGCAACATGTTTTATCGAAAAAAATGTTACAAAACTAATATATATATATATATATATATATATATATATATATATATATATATATATATATATATATATATATATATAGGGCTTAGAGAATATGTGGCTGATATATACCTAATATTATGTATAAAACCATCAGAAACTTCATAATTTTAAGTAAATGCAATCAAATCTCTCTATCATCTTTCTTGTATCCTTTATTAAACTAGATGATAGGATTTGTACATATTTTTATGGAGTTTTAAATATTTATTTTTGCACCACAAACCATCTGTAAGAATACATTATCAACTACCTATAAGCCTTCATATTCAAATTTAATATTGAGAACTATAGTGAAAGATTGAAATTGTTCATTAAAAACCCAATAAACTTCTTTCCGTAACACATCAAAAAAAAAAAAACCATACAAGTATACATATGGTAGGTGTCAAAGAGAGTTATGAAGCATACAGAGGTCTAATATAAACAACACATTTGAAATACATAGATGTTGGGAATAAACTGTTAAATCGGAGATAATATGAGCTCAAAAGCAATAAGAAGCAGCTAACAATGTTAAAAAAATTATATTTTTTTAGTCAAAATAAAGTCAGTTTTGATGGTTATATACCTAATATTATATACATGACAGACACATATTTACTTTTCCAATATATATATATAGTACACCGTGTGGTGTAGTTTAAACCGTGAATTCGTAAGTAAAAACCGCAAACCGCACCGCATAATGTGATTTAATTGTAACGTCCCAAAAATTCATAGTAAAATTTTCTTTGTAATGCTGAGGGCCAAATCTCGGTCTTACATATAAGTGTCATAGGCTACCCCCATGATCTTTCCTTGCAATGCTGAGGGCCAAATCCTGGTCATACATACAAGTTTCATGGGCTACACCGATGGTCTTTCCTTGCAATGTCGATATCCAAATCTTGGTCCTACATACAAGTGTCAGGGGCCAGATCCTAGTCTTTCATATAATTTTCTGGAGGTAAACCCTGGTCTTTGATGCAAGTATCACAAAGATACCTAACATTCTACATAACAAAATAATGGGTCAACATTGCTGTCTTCAACCCACGGATACAAGGAGAAAATTCACCTCAGAGTTTGAAAGAATAGTTGCATCAATCACTATTCTAAAAGCTATCTCTACAGGTCACCTATAAATCAAATGACCCAAAAATGCCCATAGGTGAAACTATGTAAAAATCTTGGTGAAAGTCAAAAGTCAGCCGATTCAACCGGTTCAACTCAATTGAGTATGTTGGGCGTACTCAACAGGTACGCAGGTCATACTACACCTTGACCAGAAGTCGAGGTGTTGAGCATGTACGCACAACGTATCCTTTTGTACACCCAGTGTACGTGGCAATCATCCTCCTAATCCATTAAGAGCTTAATCCTTTATGAACTTTCGTCTAAAATCCAGATCAAATCTTAAATGATATCCTTAGTTTCAAACTTTATGGTCTTATATGGCTATTAAGTCTTCAAGACATCCAAAAACCCTAACTTCTTAACCCGTTAAAACATCCTAGACCATGCATGGAGGAAAACTAGGGACCAGGCTCACATTTTTACGATTCATAATGACTCCATAATGGATAATGTTTCTAACTCTATCCATCAGAATGGTCCAAACAACCAAGATCTAGTCTTTAAGTCTCAAAGGGACCAAAAGGGCATCTTTTTCAACTTAATCCACTAAGTCTAAGTCTCCAACTTTAGATCTGAATCAATATGATGTTTAGATGGATAAAGTTTCCAAATTTATTCATAACAAGGTCACAAACATTCAAGATCTAAACTTTATGAACTAATATGACCAGAAGCTCATAACATCCAAAACTAGCAAGATGTAACAAATACATCCTTAAGATTCAAACTTTATACCTCTAGAAGAAAGATAAAGGTTAACAAAGTCTGGATCTAAAAGCTCTAATGCAACCAACACTTCTCCAATGAGCTCCTTCTTCTCTAAGAAACATCAAGAACACTCTAATGCACTCATTAACACCTTCTTTTACTCACAAGGGTCAAACTAGTGTTAGGGTTTCAAGGGAGGGTGTTGGAGATGTGGAGGATGAGAATAGAATGGGTTTGGGGAAGTTAAGGATCCTAAATAAGGCTCAAACCATGAAAATAAGGCTTTTGCACTGTTCGTGTATGCCCAGCATACTCCAGGCATGCCTAGTGTACATCTTGTACGCCCAACGTGCTCGACTAAGCCCAAAATCTCCTAACTTTAAACGGTCATAACTTCTTCCTTCCAACTCTATTTTCGATGATCTTTATATCCACAGAAAGGTATTGAAGAGCCCCACAACATTATCTAGATATATTGGACTAAACATTTCCTGAACAAAAATCCATATTTCATGCAAGAAGTCTGAAACATCATTTTTCCCGTTATACCATTTTGACTCTAACACAAACCAAACTCTTGGATCTCGTACTCTACATTACCCACATCCAAATGGGTCTAAACCACTCTTTCCCAAAGCCCGAAGCCTTATGATACTTGATCTTCAGGTCACGACCACAAATTATGAAACAACTTGAAACAAGATGTTACATTACCAATCTTACAAACCTCAAACCACACCACCAAGATTGTAAACCGCATTATGCAGTTCATGTGATACGTTGCATGCGGTTTGTGAGGTTTGGTGAACACATGTAGCTGATAATTCACAGGGTTGCAGACAACCTATAACTGTATATTAATGTTGTGTTGTATATCATATATTGGGGACTCAATAAGCTTTATGCTTACAGTTGCAGATTAAATGTTTTTCATGTACTTATCGTACTGAGAAGGCAGGAATATATACATGCATCAATAGTTTTACGATTCAAGATTTCACATTATCTTCTTTATAACAATGATTTTTGAATAACAGTTTGTGAACAAGTGGTTTGACTTGAATTTAACTTTAAAAAAATGAATGTTTATTCTATTTTAAATTTGAAAAAATTATTCTGGAAATTGGTATGCTACACTAAAGTTTAATAATATTTTTACAGGTAAGTAGCTAAAGATAACAAAACGTTTTTCTTCTACTTGCTTTCATGGTGTGTGTTTTTGATGGATACCCAATATATATATATATATATATATATATATATATATATATATATATATATATATATATATATATATATATACCCCTAAAAGATATGAACATGCAACTTCATAATGTTTTCTTAAAATTGTTTATCTTACCGTCTAGCTTTCCAATGTATCACCATTGCATTTCTTATACATATATATATATATATATATATATATATATATATATATATATATATATATAGAAAAGTGAATATGTGGTTGTTATAAACGATGTAATTTTAAACAAAATAAATCCAATTTAATTTTCTCTTAATTTTGTTTTAATAGAATACCATTAAACAAAGTTAAATTATGGAATGAAAAAAATCAATTATATATATTTTTATTGTATAAATCAGTCAAGTTTAAAAAAAAATGTTATGAAATATTAGTTTGTGAATGACCATTGGATTCTCCATTTCTCCCATAACTCTCCATCATTATTTAGCATTGGTAACAACCATTTCAATGTGTTTTATGAATGTAATAATACACCATCATAATGTGCATTCATATTATAGCTCATCTTTCTTCTTATTTGGATAGTATAAATAGTGAGCCATATGTATTAGAAGCTTGATGATTTCATCACAAGTATTGGAAGAAAAGTTCTCTCTGCTCTCATGTCTTTCTTTACTTTCTAATTTATCTTGTTATTTGATCATATTTTATAACACGTTATCAGCACGACCCTACCATAGAGCTAACTCCTTATTATTCTTTTCATTTTCAGGTATGTATTTTTTATAATTTTACATGTCAATGCTTGCAACTTATTTCATGGAATTTCTTAACTAACAATTCCTTAACATACAAGTCTTTATTTTGATTTCTATTTTCATTATGGAAAACCATGCTAGAGAAAACTTTCTCTAGTTTTCATACTACTAAAGTGCTCCTGCAATAGTAATATCATGAGAAAGGTTTAAAATAAATACGAATTAATCTCATGTCTTCTTGTGGCTAAACAAAACAAGAGTTATCGTTGAAAAATCACCAATCAACCCCGACTGGTTCTAGTGCATTCCCTGAAGTGAATGCAACATCATATAATCATAATAGTAATTGGTCTAACTGACGTCGTGGAGGTTATTACAATTATCATAAAAATAAGAAGATTACAAGTAACCACCAGAAGTTGGAAAATAGCAAAAATCCACATCTTAATGATAAAGTGGTCAAGGCAAAAAAAAAAGGTTAAAAATGTTTGTCATTAATGTTGAATGATCGATCATTTGTCTTGTACATGTCGCTTGCCAAAGCATTTTGCTGATCTTTATCAAACTTATCTAAAATCTAAAGAAAAATAAAATATCAAAACAAATTTTATTCACAGTGATATTCATGAAGATCAACCAGAAATGACACATTTGGATATTACTGATTTTCTTGTCTACCCAGAAGGGACAAGTGGTGATATGGATGGTGATTGGAGAATAATGTGTAGTTTTGTTTCATGACATTTATTATGTTTTTATGTCATATTCGTTTAATGAGAAATGATGTCGTCACAATCTTCCCAAATTAATAAAATATGACTTTATTCCTCTAAGTCGAATGTTTCTTGTGTTTTATTTATTTATTGAGGAGAAATATAGATATTCACTAAAGAAATGAGGAAGATATATGTCTTGCAGACAGTGCAACAACACATAGCATTTTTAATAATGAAAAATATTTTGGTTACTTATCAATTGGAGAAGCAAATGTTAATACAATGACGGGTAGTGCAAAAATAATTGAAGGCTCCAGAAGAGCGAATATCATATTACCACAAGGGACAATAATTACAATTGGAGATGCATTATTTTCATCAAAATCACCAAGAAATTTATTAAGTTTTAAGGATATTCGGTCCAACGGATATCATGTTGAAACAACCAATGATTGTGATAAAGAGTATCTCAATATTACAAAAATGATATCGGGTAAGAAAAGTTTTTTTGGAAAAATTATCTATATTGTCCTCCGGATGTACTATACAAATATTACAATTATTCATGCTATTGAAAATAAAAAAGGTATGATAACACCTACAAAGTTTGGCATGACCAGTTGGGCCATCCCGGATCAATTATGATGTGAAAAATAATTGAAAGTTCAAGTGGACATTCCTTGAAAAACCAGAAGATTTTTCAAGCTAATGAATTGTCTTGTGTTGCATGTTCTCAAGGAAAACTAATTTCCTATCCATCATTGAATAAAGTTGGTTATGAAAGTCCTAGTTTTTTTAAAATGAATTCAAGGGGATATATATGGACCAATTCATCCACCATGTGGACCATTTAGATATTTTATGGTCTTAATTGACGCGTCAACTAGATGGTCACATGTGTGCTTGTTATCTAGCTGTAATCTCGCTTTCGCAAGATTACTAGCACAAATAATCTGCCTAAGGGCACATTTTCCCGATTACTCGATTAAGAAAATTTAACTTGACAATGCTGGAGAATTTACATCACAAGATTTTAATGACTATTGCATGTCGATTGGGATAACTATTGAACATCCTGTTGCATATGTTCATACACAAAATGCTTTAGCTGAGTCGTTAATCAAACACCTTCAATTAATGGTAAGACCATTACTAATGCATTATAAACTTCCTAATCAACATAAGGGCATGAAATTTTACATGCAACATCACTTATATGCATAATGCCAACTAGTTATCATGAGTTCTCCCTATTCAACTGGTTTGCGGCCAGGAACCAAATATTTACCATCCAAGGATGTTTGGATGTACAATTTATGTATGCATTTCTCCACCTCACTTCACAAAAATGGGTCCTCAAGAAGAATGGGAATTTATGTTAGATATGAATCTCCATCTATAGTAAAATATTTAAAATCATCAATTGGAGATTTATTTATAGCTATATTTGATGATTATTATTTTGATGAATCATATTTTTCAACATTAGGGGAAGAAATAAAGAAGCTGAAAAATAAAATCTCTTGAAAGGAATTATCACATTCAGTTTTAGATCCTCGTTCAAGTTAATGTGAACTTGAAATAAAAAAGATAATTCATATACAAAATGTAGCAAATCAATTGCTAGAAGCATTTACTGACCCTAAGTGGGTAACAAAGTCTCATGTACCAGCTATACTTACTCAAGTTAGAATTGATATCCCAGAAGGAAGAAAAAAACTGCAAATGAATCTTAGGCATGCCTGAAGCGTGGAAGATCAGCCTGTTCCAAAGATAAAAATCCTCGAAAATGAAATGAAGCAAATACAATTGATGGTCCAAATGAGAAAACAGAATCTCTTGAAAAGATTAATGAAGCTCTAGAAGAGCCTAATGACATAACAAAAGAAAATAAGGTACCTGAAAAAAAATGAAAATGACGAGATCTCAATAAATTATGTCATGACAAGAATAAGATGGAACCGAAATAAGATAGATGTCGATGATAATTTTTCATATCATGTTCCGCGCGCGATTATAAAGAAAATGAGGATCTTGAACCTAAATCTATTGAGTAATGTATGAACAGAAAATATTGGCCAAAATGGAAAGATGAAATAAAAAAGAGCTTAATTCTATTACTCAACGAAAAGTTTTTGGACCTGTAGTCCGTACACCAAACAAAGTAAGAACAGTGGGACACGAATGGGTATTAGTGCACAAAAGAAAAGAGAAAAATGCATTTGTGAGATATAAAGCAATACTTGTTGCAAAAGGTTTTACCCAAAGACCCAAAATTGATTATGAAGAAACATACTCTCCTGTGGTTGATGCAATTACATTCTGTTATCTAATAAGTCTGGCAACACATGAAAAATTGGAGATGCGTCTGATGGATGTAGTTACCGCCTATTTATATGGTTCACTTGAGAATAATATTTATATGAAAATCATAGAAGGGTTTAAGGTGCCAGAAGCACAAACTCCTAATTCTCGTGAAGTATATTCGGTAAAATTAAATAAATCTTTGTATAGATTGAAACAATCTGGCCGTATGTGGTTCAATTGTTTAAGTACATTTCTTTTAAAAGAGGGCTATAAAAATGATCCATTAAGCCCATGTGTATTCATAAAAAGATCCGGATAAGAATTTGTGATAATTGTTGTTTACGTAGATGATTTGAACATAATTGGAACTTCTGGAGAATTGGAAAATGCCACTTCTTGTTTGAAAGAAAAATTTGAAATGAAAGATCTGTTGGGTTTTGAGCATTCTAACACTCCTAAGTGTACAAGCAACCCTAAATACCTTGGATCTATGTTTTCTCTATTATACATGCAAATATGAACATCCAAGGTATTATCCTAATCTAGCATACAAAATAATGGATATAACAAGATAGAATACATACCTCTTTGATAGTGCTTGTCTTCATGAAGCTTGAGTGCTTAGTGCCCCAAGTGTGACACCTCAAATGGTTCACACAACACCATAAGCACTTGGAATAACTTAGAGAGAAATTAGAACACTTCATGAAATCGTGTAGCCCTCATACACACACCTAGTGTTAGTAATCGTCACGATTTCTTGAGCCATGGGTTTCTTTTATATGGTGGCTATTAGGGTTACACCATGTAACTCATGACTTTACCCATTCCTTATGCTCCATGGATTTTAACCTCCATGGAGTATCCATGGGTCACCCCATGGACTTAGTCCAACATAAGGAATCTTGGATCACAAGCCCACACATATAAGAATGAATGATTTACACAATCAACCCATATATTTAATTAGTCTTCTTTTGATCACTTAATTAATTCCAAATTAATTCTTGATCAATACTAATTAAATAACCTTATTAATATATTAGAACTTATAATATATTAACAAACCTTAAGTGTTATTTCTCTCATTTTAGTCTATCCAAGTGCATGATGCCATGCAACCCAAATGGACCATGCCGGGTCGGGTCAAGTCTTACCAATTATAGTTATGGACTTAGACATTAATCCAACAGTCTCCCACTTGGATAAGTCTAAAACTATTATTGCGTATGACTTCAGGAACCAACTAGCAATCGTAGCTCTCAAAAGCTTCTGTCGAACTCTGACCTTGTAGATGAACTCTGATCTTTGTCAACGACTTGTCCATTAGATAAGGGATCATATATTCCTCCATTCTAGATATCATATAGACTGAGACATGGATTATAATCATTCTCTCTGTCCATTTGTTGTTTCCCGATTTCCAATTTATGACGACTGACTAATTGAACAAATCAAATCAGTCCTGGCCCGGCCGAGCACTTCCATTTGTCATCATCAAATCATCGAGGGGCCCACAGATATCGCTTTCATCCCGAAGGTAAAAGGAATGGATAAACTTCGACTCATATGGCTTGTTCTACTACTTGTTGAATCGTACACAAAGACACGTTTTATAACATCGAGTTACCAATGCGTTTCGTGTAATCAATGTACTATCAACTCATAGTAACAACTCATATCTCTAGGTTTGAAGAATATAAGATATTATCGTCTCATGATCACTCGTGATAATATCCATGAAGTGATTCCAATGAGCGCGGGTTGAATCCAATACTTAGAACTTATGAGCACTCATGAGTGTTGTAGCCCTTTGTCCAACATCTTAGACCTCTACAAGCCAACCCATGACAGTCTTAATTCATATCTACTTCCAACATATGACCGACTGTGGATGGTTTGAATAACTTAGTCATTCCGGAAGAATAACCTAGTTTATTCGGGAAGTCAAAACATGCAAAGTGAAACACAATAATAATTGAATCCAATATGGTCTCAGAACTTATGAATATAAATAAAACTCCTTTTATTTATCACCATATGATTACACATTATTCATTGTATATTGTTTCAGCTATCAACATTATTCTTGAATTTAAAACAATAGTTGTCCCATGCTCCAAGCATGCACACTATGTTTTCTAAACAATAGTCATGCCATACACCAAGTATGCATAATATGTTTGACTATGATCTTTATTTTGTGAACTAGATCAAATGAACATAACTTCAATGATTCTCTTTTCACACTCCCAAATCCTTACTGCAAATGCAAGAATTCCAAATTCATGTCATTTACTGAAATCTGTTAGATTCTAAACTCATATGCATCGATCCTCTTGTAATGATTATGCACAAAGTCAGAAAGACTTAACAACAATCATTACAGAGCATTCCAAAGGAGATCAAGTCCTTGGAACCATCCTTCTTGCATTAAGTTTCCTTAATCTTACACAGATTGAAAATTCTAACTTTGAAACATTTCCAGATTCCATTTTGACTATCACTTCTGAACAAGAGTTGCCTCCTTACAGATTATGTCAATATGGTCCTTCCAGAATTATCACTATACTTCCAATTGTCCTTGAGAAACCAGTCTTTGGTAAACCTTAGATTGTCCTCGACAATTGTTTAATCCTTTTAGTCATATCCAGTTCTAAACCTTTTCCCTTCTTAATGCCCTAGGCATTTGGAAAATTTTAGAAAGGATGAATATAGCACATGTAATCGATCCTATATCCGAAGCATATGGGACACGATTCATGATGTCTCACATAAAGACTAAACCAGTCTTTTGCTATAACATTGCCATTTCAATTTGCCAAGTTCTCATAATTTAGATTATGAAAAGGGATGCCGTAATCATAATCGAATTTAAGAACGCAAATAATGGACCCATATACAGAATTTCCTTATGTTGAGCCATTCCAACATGAAATTCATATATATCCTTGACTAAATGATTAAAACCTCACGATCTAAGCTTATAGATTTGAGATGAAGTATAATTTCCTCTCCCTTAATTATAGCAAAACAACTTTTTCCCAGTTGAAACTTTTGTTTTCTATAATTAACATTGCTAGCTTGCAATACTTATCATAATTATCATGCTCCCACTAACATGATGATTATTAGCATAACACTTATGCTCCCACTAGCTTTGACATGTACTCAGAAATCAGCTGGACTTGTAGAAATCAATACTTTATTGACTTTCTTACCAAAGTTCAGATTTCTGATACTGGAGTGTTTTGATAGAACTTTATCAAAATCATACACCTTCCCTTAGATAGCACACTTGTGTGTCTAAATAGTTATGAAGAGGGATGCTGTAATCATAATGGTTAGACCTTTTTGCCACTTCCACAAGTCCAGGTTAGTGTGCCGGTAAACCACACACGCTCCACTAACGACTTTGAGAATGCAAATATCACAATTGCTATCTAACTAAAATCTACTTAGTGAAAGTGTTTCCTCACCATCATTTTCATGAATCGGAGAGAAACCTTATGACACTTAGATTTAATGGTGTATGTGTTCTTATCCATGTGAATTGTCAAAACCATAGTCACAAGACAAGGATAATGACAAATCCAAACTCATATGGACTGAACTCAATCTTAACTTCTTGCCACCTGGCAGCTCAAGGGCCTGCCATTGCTTCCAAGTTGTTGTGCAACACATTGAGAACTCTAAGAACTCATATGCAAAGCCAACTTTGATTGGAATGGGCATAGAATATGTCAACACGATAGGTTATAAACCTCAAGTCGTGTGCTAGTGAAGAACTTTAGGTTTCATTCTTGATTAGTTCTTGAGACTTTCAAGACCTTTAAGACTCCCACTGTCCTCTTGACCTATAAGACTTCCTTGTCAAACATCCAAGAGATAGTGTGGATTCTAATCAAGACAAACACTTCACACAATTGGCCGAAGTTGGTCTTTGTTTTATCCAAAACATCACAACTTACCAATTTCAAATGTACAAGAGTAGAAAACTTTTACTCTTACATTTGATAAGTGTTCTTAAACCTTCTTTAAGACATGTCACTCATATTACAATCTTGGAGTATGACTCTAAGACTTGTATTGGAACGAATATGACTCATCTTCTTGATTTAACCATTTCAACAATTTCAAGATCCCTTCTTCTTAGTCATAAGAATGCACTAAGACTTCCTTAGAGAACTAATTTTGATATGGTTTCTTAATCATTAAGATGATCACAAAACTGATACTAAAGTACTCTCCCATCTTTTCAGATTTGAGAAACTTTTATCCTTCTGCCTAATTTGATTCTACTTATCCGCTCTGCTATGCATTGGAACCTTTTCCAATGTCTCAGAGTTACACTTAAGCTTGTAAGTATAATCATATTTACTGAACTCTAGTAAAATATGACGAATAGCCTTATATCTTTTGTGGTGGACTTAATCAGTGCACATGACTATGTACTCGATCCCTTAGTCCATTACATTACTCACACATCCATGTGAACAAGTAATTAGTCTTAATTTTCCAATACTTGAAAGTTCTCATTCATCATGCTATACAACTTGCATGATTCCAAGTCCCGGTCCAATTGAGACTTTGGATGATGAGAATCTTTCCTTATTTGGTAAATTTAGACATTACCACAAATGAAAGAATCAATTTCATACTTCCACTCTTGCTATTAATGGAATCGTATAAGCAACAATTTTTTTCCTCAAATGCCATTGTAAGGATATTTTTTTTTAAAATAAATAAAATCAAAAAATTTCTTTTATTTTAAAACTATGCGGAAAACTTATCCTTACAATCCATACGAAAACTTGTTGTTGTCTATTCCTTAGCAATATCTCATAACTCCTAAGAAGTAACTCAAGAATCCGATCTTCAAACTACGCGATAGAAATCCATCTATGCGATCAGATTCAGCATATTATTTCTTTAAGTTCCTTTACTTTTCTTTGATTCTTAAAACATTACCATGTGACCCAGTCACATCATGTATCCGGAATCTCAGAATAGAAACTTAACAGAGTTAGATTAGTGGACTTTACCTGAAGTAGAGTCAATCTTATTGACTTTAACATCCTTAGGTAAACTTGGCAGCTTCGCAACTAATGACCCTTACTTTGGCAATATAAACATATGGAACCTTTGATAATGGTACATAGGACTATCACAGACTTAGCTTTTCTCTTTACCATTTGTTCAACCGAGTTGACTATGGCCGATCCCTTTCCATTGGGAAGAGAATGCTTTTCTGGATTTCCTATGTCACTATTGTCAATGTCCATCAAGTTTTTGAGGAAGTTGATCTTAACAAATAGATAAGATCATTAAGGGTCTTGTCATAGTCTGTTTCATAGATGTTCCAAAAGAACTCACTATGTGACTTAGAAAGTAGTTGAGCCACTAACTTTCTCAAGACTTTGACACCCAACTCTCCCGGCTTGTCAATATGTGACTACATCTCCAAGATGTGATCACACCTAGACCTTGCCTTGCCATTAGGGCTTGAGTGATCTTAAACTTTTCAAGAACTTGTGGGTTAGGGAGAATAATTGGAGGAGGAAAAAGAAGTATGATATCCATGGGACATCATCTTCATTAGGAATGCTTGTTTCAAGAGATTTGGGAAGATCATAAATGTCTAATCCAGACATGTTATGGGAGATATTCAAGATAGTTGATCTTTGAGTCCTTAATATGACACCCAATATGAAAATATTAAGGCTAGGACCCAACAAACTATTTTATAACTTAGAAGAGGTATGCCGTAATCCAAGCTATAAAACAATTTGAAGGTAGGTGAATGACGATTCACCAATTTCCACCAAGATAAACGAAACGTATTATTAGGTTTTAATTGGTTTTGAAACTCCTAGATCTTTTGAGATTCATTGAACTGTTCAATGGCATGTTTCAATCTCGAGTGTGCCCTTCAGGTTTTGTGACTGGGATGCCGAGGATCACAAAACAAGGTGTGAAGTAACCATGCAAATTACTTGGTACCCTTAAGTGTTTACCCCTCAATCGATGTGCCGGTTAACCACACACGCTCCATCGATACTATGATAAACATTAAGTTACCCTTTGCCTACCTTGTTAAATACGAGTTAGTGTGCCGGTTAACCACACGCGCTCCACTAACCGACTCAAACAAAGTGCAAAGAGTAATTTCGTGGATTAGCACCTTATTCACATTTTTCTAAGTAACTAAGATTGGGTATTATTAAAAGTTTAGTTACTTAGTATTTATCATTAATACTTTTAATGAAGGGAGAATTATAGTCATGTCAAACCAGTTCGGCTAACGACCCGCCACCAGTCAAGCGAGCGGTGGGTGAGAGTGAACACCCATTAAATTGCCATTTTATAGGCAACAACCTTATACCCACCTTATAGACCGGCTTCGTGAATGAGGCGTACTAGCGGTAAGACCGACTTTACTCTTATACATATAAATATTATTAACTTATAATATTATAAAGTATAAGGGTTGAATTTTAACTTTTAAAATTCTAAGGGCTAACTTGGAATTAAAGTATTCATAAGAGAAAACTTTACAAATTCAAAAACTTGAGGGCAAGTTTTGAAACAATTCAAAACTAATTAATTCCATAACTTATGTATTTAAAGTAGTTTTAATCCAAAAACTCTTCAAGTTCCATAACTTGTGGACAAATTATGGAAGACTTTAAACTAATAAAGAATTAATCTTTTCTTTATTTTTATAACTTATGGAATTAATTAAGGTTACATATTTTATTTATTTATTTATTAATGAAGTGACTCTTGAACCTCCATAACTTAAGGACAAGACTCTTCATCTTTTTTGTAACCTTTGCCAACTTTATGAATTTTATGAGTCTTTAATGTGACTCTTCATGTAACTTAAGGATAAGTTACACAAACACATTTTATACTCAACTCTTAGATTAATTTGGATTGAAAACAACTTTTTCACTCAACTTTTCTATTAATCTAAGCAACTCATAAGAACAAGATAATTCAAATCAAACTTTTTCATGTAATTAGTCTAACCTTTAAACTAATACAAAACATGAATCTATTGACAATTATCTTGAAAATGGATTAGCATGAACATTACCACATTTAAAAACAAGTTTATAAGTTCAAAACAACTTAGGGTAATGTTCCTAGTCCATTTCTAGCCAAAAACCTCGAAGATATGCTGTCTGGGGTCCAACTCGTCGAGTGCATGAACACAACTCGGCGAGTTGGATGCATTTTGCCTTGGACTCGTCGAGTCCCTTCATGGACTCGGCGAGTCAGCTGGGCTGACAGCATCAAAACTCGATTTTTCAGCTTCTATTGCAGGTATAACAAGAAAACAAGCCTAGGCTCTGATACCACTGTTGGGTTTTGAGCATTCTAACACTCCTAAGTGTACATGCAACCCTAAATACCTTGGATCTATGTTTTCTCTATTATACATGCAAATATGAACATCCAAGGTATTATCCTAATCTAGCATACAAAATAATGGATATAACAAGATAGAATACATACCTCTTTGATAGTGCTTGTCTTCATGAAGCTTGAGTGCTTAGTGCCCCAAGTGTGACACCTCAAATGGTTCACACAACACCATAAGCACTTGGAATAACTTAGAGTTAAATTAGAACACTTCATGAAATCGTGTAGCCCTCATACACACACCTAGTGTTAGTAATCGTCACGATTTCTTGAGCCATGGGTTTCTTTTATATGGTGGCTATTAGGGTTACACCATGTAACTCATGACTTTACCCATTCCTTATGCTCCATGGATTTTAACCTCCATGGAGTATCCATGGGTCACCCCATGGACTTAGTCCAACATAAGGAATCTTGGATCACAAGCCCACACATATAAGAATGAATGATTTACACAATCAACCCATATATTTAATTAGTCTTCTTTTGATCACTTAATTAATTCCAAATTAATTCTTGATCAATACTAATTAAATAACCTTATTAATATATTAGAACTTATAATATATTAACAAACCTTAAGTGTTATTTCTCTCATTTTAGTCTATCCAAGTGCATGATGCCATGCAACCCAAATGGACCATGCCGGGTCGGGTCAAGTCTTACCAATTATAGTTATGGACTTAGACATTAATCCAACAAGATCTTGGTAAAATGAAATTTTGTTTGGGTCTTCAAATTGAGCACACCAAAAATGGAGTTTTTGTACATCAATCTAGTTATCTAGAAAAGGTGCTTAAAAAGTTTTATATGGATAACTCACATCCATTGAGTACCCCGATAGTAGTAAGGCATTTAGATGCCAAAAAGGACCAGTTTCGGCCTTGTGAAAAACATGAAAAACTTCTTGGTCCCGAAGTACCATATCTTAGTGCTATTGGTGCACTAATATATCTTGCTAATAATACGAGACCTGATATATCTTTTACTGTAAATTTATTAGCAAGATATAGTTCTTGCCCAACAAGAAGACATTAGAATGGAGTCAAACACATTCTTCGATATCTTCGAGGTACAATGGATATGGGCTTATATTATTCAAATTCATCAAATGCGTAGTTAATTGGTTATGCAGATGCTGGATATTTTTCTGATCCACACAAAGCTCGATCCCAAACAAGTTATTTATTCACTTGTGGAGGTACAACAATTTCTTGGCGTTCTGTTAAATAAACTTTAGTTGCTTCTTCTTCTAACCATGCAGAGATTATAGCAATTCACGAGGCAAGCCGTGAATGTATTTGGTTAAGAAATTTAACTCATCACATTCGTGAGAGTTGTGGTCTAACTTCTAACAGGGACGTTCCAACCATAATATATGAAGTTCTTTAACCATATTGCCTCTTTCGAGGCTTCGCTCGTTGTGATGTACTCTAATTCGAATGTTGAATCAGCTACGGTTTCTTGCTTGGAACTTTTCCAAGTTACTGCTCCTCCATTCAGGGTAAAGACCCAGCCCGACTGCGAACGGTAGTTGTCCCTGTCGGTTTGAAAGCTGGCGTCACTATACCCTCAGACCTTCAAGTCATCACTCCCTCCGAGGACTAAAAACCATTCCTTGGTCCTCCGAAGGTACTTAAGGATATTCTTTACCGCAATCCAATGGGTTCCCTTCATATCTACTAACCATGCTCAAAGAAAAGGCTACAACAGGGAGAGTACAAGTCATAGCGTACATGATTGAGCCAACTGCGGAAGCGTATGGAACTCGGCTCATTTCACCTATGTCAGCTTCGGTACTCGGACTTTGAGTCTTACTCAACTTGGCATTACTTTGTATCGGTAATTCTCCCTTCTATGAGTTTTCCATACTAAAACGTTTTAGTACCTTCTCTAAGTAGATGTTTTGACTAAGTCCTATTAGTCTCTTACTTCGTTCTCTCACTATCCTTATTCCCAGAATATAGGAAGCCTCTCCGAGGTCCTTCATAACGAAGCACTTCCCGAGTCAGGACTTAACCTCCTGCAGAGTCGGGACGTCGTTTCGTATGAGTAATATGTCATCGACATATAGAACGAGGAAGCTTACTATACTCCTACTGGCTTTGACATATACACACGATTCATCTTCGCTTCGTACAAATCCAAACTCTTTGACTTTCTCATTGAAGCAAAGATTCCATCTGCGAGACACTTGCTTGAGTCCATAAATGGACTTCTCAAGCTTACACACTCTATTCGGATGCTTCGGATCTACAAACCCCTCTGGCTGAGCCATGTAAACATCCTCAGCCAACTTCCCGTTAAGGAAAGCGGTCTTGACATCCATTTGCCAAATCTCATAATCATGAAATGCGGCAATTGCTAGCATCACTCTAATAGACTTTATCTTCGCAACTGGTGAGGAGGTCTCATCATAGTCAACTCCGGGAGTTTGACTAAAGCCCTTCGCAACCAATCGCGCCATATACGTGTGTACATTTTCATCCACGTCGGTCTTCTTCTTGAAGATCCATTTGCACCCAACGGTCTTACGCCCGAGTACATTATCAACCAATTTCCAAACTTGGTTATCATACATGGATTGGATCTCGCTGTCCATTGCCTCTTTCCATTTCGCAGACTCCGGGCCTGCCATGGCTTCCTTATAGTCATTAGGTTCATCAAGGTTTATTAGTGTACTATCACTAATATACGTGTCCCCTTCAATAGTAATATGAAAACCATATAATTGAGGTTGAACTTTAACTCTTTCGGAACGTCTAAGAGGTAATGATATGTCAATCGGTTCAACCGTAGTTTCCTCCTCGGGTTGAGTGCCAGCAGTAGAGGTTCCTTCATCTATCGGCTCTTGAATATCTTCAAGCTCGATTTTCCTCCTACTGTCTCCTTGGCCTATGAGTTCTCGTTCTCGGAAAACTCCTCTCCTCGCAACAAAGACAACATTGTCCTTTGGTCTATAGAAGAGATATCCAAAGGATTTCTGCGGGTAGCCGATGAAAATACATCGCTCACTACGAGGTTCGAGCTTGTTGTGAGTATCTCGTCTTACGAAAGCCTCACAACCCCAAACCTTGATATGTGCTAACGAAGGAGCTTTCCCCGTCCACATCTCGTGAGGTGTTTTGGCAACCTTCTTAGTAGGGACTCGGTTAAGGATATGGGTGGCAGTCTCTAAGGCATACCCCCAAAAAGAGATAGATAGCAAAGCACGACTCATCATAGAGCGAACCATGTCCAACAAGGTTCGATTACGCCTTTCTGCCACACCATTCAACTACGGTGTCCTAGGTGGCGTCAATTGTGAAACTATTCCACACTCCTTGAGATAATTGTGGAATTCAAGAGTTAGGTACTCTCCTCCTCGATCGGATTGAAGCATCTTGATTTTCCTGCCCAATTGATTCTCCACTTCATTCTTGAACTCTTTGAACTTTTCAAAAGTTTCTGACTTTTGCTTGATTAAGTAGATATACCCATATCTACTACAGTCATCGGTAAAAGCCACGTAGAAGCGGTTTCCATCCTTCGTGGTAGATCTAAACGGTCCACACACATCGATATGTATGAGGTCCAATAGACCATCACCCCTTTCGCACGTACTAGCGAAGGGTGACTTAGTCATCTTTCCAAGTAAACAAGACTCGCATGTGTCATCTTGCCTAAGGTCGAATGACTCCAACACTCCATCCTTTTGGAGTTGGGCTATGCGTTTCTTGTTGACATGTCGAAGACGACAATGCCACAAGGATGCCTTTCCCATACTATTGGAAGAATCCATGCATAAAATACCATTTCCTAAGTTATCAACAATCATAACAGTTTCATAAATTCCATTACACGGTATTGCTTCAAAATAAAAGACACCATTTAGATAAGCCAAAATAGAACCATTCTCATTATTAAAAGAAAATCCAAAACCTTGTCTAAACAAACCATGAAATGAAATGATGTTTCTAGCCATTTCTGGCAAATAGAAACAATTGTTCAAATCTAAACATAAACCATTCCTAAGCACTAGAGAATGCACTCCAATCTTGGTCATAGACGACGATCTTCTGTTCCCCATGATTAGTGTAACGACCGAAAAATGCAACCAATTTAAATTTTTCAAAAACAATCCATTTAAATAACACTATTACAAAAGGTTTTCAATACATTATTCATCAGAGTATTCCCAGGTTCATTTTATAAACATAAACGCGAGGAACGGTATGATCACGCCTTTGCCTTGCCACTGCTCCCTGAAGAACCTAAAAAACATTAAACCACAACTGTAAGCCCGAAAGCTTAGTGAGATACCCCCAAAATACCAACCTCATATACCATACACATATCGCACTATCTCATAATGAATCACAGAACAGTCATGCATAACGGGTCTATTGTGGGACTGGTCCGCCTTGACGCGCCTACAGTCCACCTGGTCCACCATCCGAGTCCAATCAAGTACCTCGAGTCTACAGTGTGGTTGGTCCGCCCGCACTGGGCCTTCAACTCACCTGGTCCACTCTCTGAGTCTACAGTATGACTGGTCCGCCCGCATCGGGCCTTCAGTCGGCCTGGTCCACTCTCCGAGCCTCGGCACGTCTGGTCCGCCCGCGTGGGGCCTACAGCATATCCGGACCGCTCGCTGGGCCTTCGGAACAACCGGTCCGCCCTGGGTATCTTGGCCTACAGCACAAAGCAGGACCGCCTCAACCCATCTCCAGTCCAAACAACCATGTACACATAAACATATAATTATATAACAATTCACATTCAAACAAGCCGATCTAGCAGATCACATAGCATAACATACTCTAAGCAGGGTACCGACCTAGCAGGTCATTAGCATAGCATCTCCCTATCTCTTAGGATACCGATCTCAATCAGGTCTCTAACATATACCGTCCTAACTCTCAGGATGCAAGCATATCACAACAACAAAATAACAACAACTACCCGGATCTCAATCCGATAAGGGCCGGCCTTGGTGCCTTAGACCCTGTCGATATAGTGAGGATAACTCACCTTGAAACTGCCAGCTGAAAGGATAAGATCCCGCTGCTCCAACTCTGACACGAACTCCTCCACTGAACACCAAAACATTCAATTCAATAAATACCCTTAATTACTAAAATACCCCTGGAAGACAACTGGTCAACCTTGGACAAAGTCAAAGTCAACCCTCGACTGACCCTACTCGCCGAGTCCCTATACTCAGAACTTCCCTCAATCAGCGACCCAACTCGCCGAGTCACCCCAAGACTCGCCAAGTCCAACAACTCTAAGTCCACTCGCACCCAACTCACCGATTCTCGACTCAACCAGAAAATATTGGGACTCTTCGACAAGACTCGTCGAGTCCAAGAACAGACTCGCCGAGTCTGAGGCTATCTTTAACCTACTCGCCGAGTTGTTCTTCCAACTCGCCGAGTTCCAGGCCATCTTCAAGCAACTCGTTGAGTCCACCCATGTGACTCGCCGAGTATCACTGGTCTGAATCAATTCAGAAGCACTCCAGGCCATGCAATTGATCCAAAACATAGATCTAACCTCCTACAATCCATCCATTACGTAAAGTGGCAAACTTTACGTGAATCCAAAGAGATCTAGGCCTTATTCACCTTAGAACTAAGGTTTGGGACATGATAGCTCCATTAACAACACAAGAACAGGGGCTTTAATGCTCTTAAGATCTTCTCAACTCCAGATCTGAGGTAGCAACCTTAGATCTATCCTTCAAACTCAAGATGTCACACAACTAAGCTTCCCACACAACCCCAAAATGAGAATCTAAAAGAACACAGCCCAAGAATGAAATATTACCTCCAAAGAATGCCCCAACAGCAATGAAACTCGAATCCAAGCAAAGCCCTTTGATCCAAGCCTCTTCTCATTCAAGATTTCTTCAACAAACACCTCTCCAAGCTCCAATTTGCTCAACAATGGGGTTCCTCCACGAAATTAGGGTGTCTGGGACTCAAGGGGGATCAAGGAGGCTGTGGAGGAAACATAATGATCTTTATATAGGGCTCATTCCCCGGATTTAGGGTTTTCTTCACCCAGCACCTACTCGCCGAGTCCATCTTTGGACTCGCCGAGTAGGCCGCTTGACACACGACCAAAGTCGCGACTCTACTCGCCGAGTCCATCCATGGACTCGCCGAGTCGCCCTTCAAGGTTTACACTTTTAGCCCTTCAACTCTACTCTTGCTATTCCGGGATGTTACAATTAGATTTATTCTTCCATGCTCCACATCCCTATTTCTTCTTAGTCCCTGCAATTTAGAACAAATGTGGTAACCACACCCGGTATTGACGACCCAAGAAATAGCATGAGATGAATCATTAGATTTAATTGTGTATATACCTGCAAAAGACGGCTTGATCTTTCCTTCCTTGATAGCTTACAGGTACTCTGGGCAGCTTCTCTTCCAATGCCCTATTTTGTGGCAATGGTGGCACTCTGCCTCCTTTGGGTTAGAAGTAGGCTTAGCGGGATCAACTTTTGTCCCACTAGAAGAGGAACCATCTCGGGACTTTCCCTTGCGGTGGCTCTTAGACGGAGCCTTCCTCTTCTTGCCTCTTCCTTGCCCAATGGCCAAAACAGGAGTAGCGGGTGGATTGGGAGTAGGTGCAACGGACTTGTCCTTGAGATTGCTCTCAGCAACCTTAAGGAGACCTTGGAGCTTACTTAGGGTGACCTCTTCCTTGTTCATGTGGTAGGTCATCCTAAATTGGTTATAACACGGAGGCAATGAGTGAAGCACCATGTCGATTGCTAAGTCTTCCCCAAAGTCAACATTTAACTAGCGAAGACGATCGACATACCATTGCATCTTTTGCAGGTGCACGGTTAGAGATTCACCATGACCCATCTTAGCGGAGATCATGCTAGTGAAGATCTCGTAACGTTCTTGCCTTGCGTTTTGGTGGTATCTCTCCAACAAGTCTTGGTGCATTTCGTACGGATACATGTCCTCGTAGGACTTTTGGAATTCGAAGTTCATAGTTGCTATCATGATGCAATGAACCTTCGTTGCATCACGCTCATGAGTTTCAAAAGCGGTGATCTCAGCCGGAGTAGCAATTTCAGGATTGATCTTCTTGAGCTTCTCATCGAGGATATACTCCTTGTCCTCGTAGCGAGCAATCGTGCGAATGTATCTTATCCATTCGCTAAAGTTCATTCCATCGAAAGTAACCTTTTGGCAAAGGCTAATCAATGTGAACGAGCTTGCAGCAGCGTTGTTTGCGTTTGACATCTATAAATAGAAAGGACAAAGATAGATTAGAATTTGGATCACTAATTATCACCCAATAAGAAAATTAGGGCTAGGATCCAACAACAATATTTACATATTAGAAAAGGGATGTCGTAGTCTAACATGCAAACAATTTGAAGGTAAGTAAATGACGATTCACTAGTTCTCCACTATGAAAACATAAGTTTAAGTTCTAAATGTATTGAGAATTCCTAGGTTTGGATGAGATTCATTGAACTCTTCAATGGCATGTTTAAATCTCAATATTCCCCTCTCGTTTGTGACTGGGATACCGAGGATCACAAAGTAGGTGTGAATTACCATGCAAATTCACATGGTGCCTTCATTGTAACAATCACCTATTCGACGTGCCGGTAAACCACACACGCTCCATCGAACTATGATAAACAATGAATCACCCTTTGCCATCCTTCGCTTAGAACCAATTAGTGTGCCAGTAAACCACACACGCTCCACTAACTTCTTAGCAAGGTTGCAAAGTGTACTTTCATGGGATTGCATCAATTCACTTTTCCTAAAGTAACTAGGATTGGAAATTTGGAAATATAAACATGTAGTTACTTTGTATTTCATATTATACTTTTAATGAGGAGATGAGGTTGCCCTATCCTACCCATTCGGCTAACGACCCTCCACCAATCAAGCAAACGGTGGGTGTGAGTGTACACCCATTAAGCGCCATTTTATAGGCAACAACCTTATACCCACCTTATAGACCGGCTTCGTGAATGAGGCCCACTAACGGTAAGACAAGCATTTTAGTTATACATACATACATATATATATATATATACATATATATATATATATATATATATATATATATATATATATATATATATATATTAATCTTGTAATATTATATTAGTATAGGGTTGAATTTTAAACTTGTAAAATTCTCGGGTTTGAAATTTAAATTGTCCAAATTAAACTTTTAATCACAAAACATAAATTTCAAAACTTTAGGGTAGGTTTACAACTTTTCAAAACATAGAGGATCAAAAAACAAATAATCTAAATTAACATTTAATCACATAATTATCCATATTTGATTTATTTAATTATTTCTTGCAAAACAATTTATCAATTTAATTAAAATAATTAATAATTATCACATAAGGAAATTAAATATTTTATTAATTGATAAACATCTTTAATTAGATCAAGATTACAGTCATATATATCAAAAAATCGGATTAGGGTTGATCTAATATGATATAGGCAAGTTTCCACAAGATAAATATCAAAAAATCCCGATTTTTGCTCTTCCTGACGCTCGGACTCGCCGAGTACCCAATTGGACTCGCCGAGTCCACTATGGGACTCGTCGAGTTCAACACTCAGATCCACAAAATTCGAATTTTTGCAAGCAAGAAACAAACAACCATGCATCAATTTAATAGAAACCAATCTAGTCTCTGATACCACTGATGGGTTTTGGCCATATGAACATTCCTATGTGCACATGCAAACCCTAATGCTTGGATCTAGGTTTCTCTAATTAAACATGCATTGAATCCAAGACTTCTAATGGCTAATAAGGTATAAGAACAATACAAAATCAGAGTTAGATGTTTACCTTGAAACACTTGTTTGATCTTCTTGTTCTTGGAGCTCTAGAGTCACAAATGTCACTCCTCTAATGGATTACAAACACAAACTAGCAAGGAGGATGATTCGAGAAAGAGGAGAGAGGACAAAAATCGGTCAGGGTTCTTCCAAAGACACAGGTGCCAATTTCCCCACCCCAAGAGGTCTATTTATACTTGTAAGGCTCTTAGGGTTTCACCCTTAAACCCTAATTGGATAACTTTTACTCAAAGCAATCCAAATCCTTTCCAAGAAAAGCCCTTGGACGATTTGTGGCTTATCCCAAGCCCTAGAAATCGTCCAACCCTATCCATGAAGGATTTACAGCCCAAAGTGTAACTATCAAACAATTGACAGTTTATACCCTCTTATTTAATTAATCTCTTTAAGTCACCAAATTAATTCCTAATTAATTTATGACTTATATTACTCAAATAATGATATTATTATTCCTTATATTATACTCATAATATATTAATAATATTTATCCTCTCATAATAAATCACCCTGTCAAGTTGCTATGGTGAAGGCAACCCAAAAGGACCATGAACAATTGGGTCAAATACTTGCATAATATAGTTGCAGCCTTAGACACTATTCCAACAGTAATAATACTACGTTTCGTCAAAGGAAATTATTTTAAAGTAAACGAAGGGTTGTCCGAGTACCGATTCACCACCTTCCCAGGTGAGAGCATAGTTACTTTCATCTTACACATAAATATGAAGTATTTTATATAAATTACGTGCTATGTGTGCATATTATCTGAATACTTGCTGTCTATGTTGGATGAACGATTTTATACATGTTTTAAATGATTTAAACTGTATATGTATTTTATATCTACGATAATGTTGGGGTAAAACATGGGTAGATGTAATAGATGGAATATGAGTTTGATGATGAGTTGAGAGGTGTTATAGACCATGAGGTGAGGGTGAGAGGTGGACGATGTGAGAAGCCTTTTCTCAAACGATGGCCGCGTCATTCAGCAGAGTATGGATGACAACCACAGACTATTCTAGACAGTCTAGTGGAACACTAGCAGGCCTGCAACCTGTAGGTGTTGTGAACGATGTGTTCACCCGGTGTACTCTAAACCTTGGCGACCATGCACACTTGGTGCCTAAACCTTGGTGATCAATGCATACTTGATGCCTAAACCTTGGTGACTATGTAGACTTAGTTCCCGTTGTGTAAACCTTAGCGATCATGCAGACTTGATGCCTAACCCCTGGCGACTATGCAAACTTAGTTCCTGTTTTGTAAACCATGGAAACAATGGACTTCGTGTCGATTCCTTAGGATGAACCTTAGGAATAAATGAACGAGGAATAGCTGATTCTTAGGGTAGATCCTTAAGAATAAAGAAGATAATGGGGATGGGTAATTGGGTTGATTGCTTAATTGTTTAAACATAATAATTGTATTATTGTGGGTTGAAAACCCTATGTACTCACCAGGTTTCCTAACCTGACCCACTCAGTTTATTTATATCACAGGTGTGGTTATGAAGTCACATTACACTGAGAGATTAAGGAGATATAAATCACTAGTGATAATGAATGTAAGTTCTGTTTATGCTTATGTTTCTGTATTGACGATGACATCCCAAATGTTTTAAAATGAATAAAAATATTTTTCTTCACATAATGCTTTGATAACGTATTTATCATGTTTAACTGGGAACAAATTCCGCAACATTTTTATTAAAATAGGCACTCTGACTTTCATAAAGCATAAACAAAATCGGTCTTTTCTGGCCGTGAAAATGGGGATGTCACAGTTGGTATCAGAGCATTAGTTTAAGCGAACTAGGAATTTTTAGGAAATTTCTAGACTTAAACTTAGAATGCTAAGTGATGATCATGAGGAGTATGTCTAATAGATTTAGGTAATACACCTAAATAGACACAAGCACTAGCTTATTTTAGGAATGATGCCTAAATTGCTTTTACGTGCTAACTGATTTGTTATGCTTTATGCTATAGTTTGATCGAATCTATGGTCTGTTGCCGACCGGATCTGGAAACCTTATGTGCTTAGGATTCTAAACATACAAATACGATATTAGAACTAGCACATAAACGTTTCGGAGTGATAATGACGATTTAAACATCAATCCTAAATAAAGATATAGATTCACCTTATTTGGTATATAGATCAAGATGGCAAGGACCCGTAGCGGAAACGTGAATGCAAATGGGAACGGAAACCAACCCCCAGTGATTGAGCAAATACCGGTTATGGTAGTCGCTGCTGAGCCAATAACAATGGCCGGAGTGCAAGCGATGATCCAAGCGATGTTGGATCATCAAATAGAGGAAACGAGATGTTTACTCCATCAAAATCGAGAGGAAGCAACCATACAGATTGAACAGCCCGAGTTAAACGAAGGGCAGACTGAGGAGGGAAACTACAGTGGGACTGTTGGCCAAGCCAACCCACCAATAGTTAGGAAAAACCACCAGGATGGAGGAAATGACGGACGTGGATGCAAATACAAGGATTTCATGGCATCCAAACCACCGAGTCTATCCGGAAGCCCGATGCCGATGGAAGTCATAAACTGGATCTCCAAGATGGAGACGATGTTTGAGAGTTGCGAGTGTAGCAACAGGCAAAAGACCGCTCTTGCGGTTCCTATGTTGAAATCTAGAGTACTAAGCTAGTGGAAGTTACTAGCCAATTTGATGCCCAAAGGAGAAGCGAGCAAGATGTCATGGGAAGATTTTCTGGTGCAGTTAAAGATGCAGTACTGCTCTAACCAAGATCTTCTGGATATCAACAATGAGTTCCAGAATCTAAAGAAGGGAAGGATGAGTGTCATCGAGTATGCTGCAAGTTTTACGGAGAAAATGAAGCGTGTTCCTTACCTAGTTCCAACTGAGCTCTCCAAGGTCAACAAGTTTGCCCATGGATTACCAGCAGACTTTGGTCCAATGGTTAAGCAAACAACCACTTTGAAAGCTGCCATCTGGGCAGCCAGGAATGTTGAGACCTAGATTATGGAAAAAGGTCTGGAGAGAGCTGATGTTGGCGAGAAAAGGAAGCATGAAGGATCTTCAAAATCCAACAAAGAAGGGAAATTCTCAAAGACTGAAGAAGGAGGAGGAGGTGAAACCTAGTGGTGTGAGAAGTGTAAAAAGAAGTACTTTGGGAAATGTGGCGAGGATGTGACTTGCTACAAATGTGGAAAGACAGGGCGTTACGCCAGCAAGTGTGCGCCCAACAAGAAGGTGTGTTATGGATGTAACAAAGAAGGGCATATTTCTAGGGACTGCCCAAATAAAAACGAGGCAGCAAGGCTAAACATGCCACCATAGCCAAGGGCATTCCACATGATCCTCGACGAAGCAGAAAACATTGCGAGGAACCAAGGATGAGGAATTCATACCCGAAGATCAAGCTATGAGGTAGCCAAAGAGATAGAACCATATGATGTAGCCTATTAGAGGCATAGTCTAGGGTGAACTTGAAAACCTATGTAATAGTTTCAAGAAATAATAAAGCCTTCATTTTGTTATCTGATGTGTTAAACTGTTATGTGATTTTCCTATATGGTGACTTAGGGACTATGAGACAATACTTGGGACGAGTATGAGTAGGTGTGAAAGGTAGTAGATGCATATACTACCGAAAGCACAGGACTCATGCTTGGATCAGGGAAAGTCACAAGGTTACCAAGAAGAAAATAATTAAGTCCGTATTATTCAAGCATGTCGCTACCATCGTTTCGATAATGACTAAGAAGATTGTTGTTATTCAGACCCTAGTGGTCATATCAAATTGAGTCCGACCACGATGAGTATGTTACATCGTTCAGAGAACAAAGTTCGATGTAGCACCTGACTTAAGCCAGAACATTGAAGTGAGAGATAATCAAAGCGATAAATAGAAGTATTACACTCGTTGTTAAAGAAGTTAGTAGCTAGAAATTCTACATGTTAAAATGTGATTCTATCACATTAGAGCATAAAGGAAGGTATATTCCATTCTGGAATTTGACTCTAAGAGTCTGAACGTTGCAACATATGATGAGAGGTCATTCGAATATGACACATCGATCCATGATAGTAATAAAAGAACTTATCTTAAGTTCGTATCCAGTGAGGATCAAGATTGTGACTTAAAGGTCATAATTTGGAGTCTAACGTGAGATAGGAGCAAGTGCACGACCGAGCCCCGCCTGCAGTCAGGAAGTCTTAGAGTTAGATACTCGTTCGAAGAAACATCAAAGTTACGGTTACAACTTAGGATGAAGAGATAACATATGGAGTCATCATGTGAGCCCTGTTTCGTTGATGATTCCGGGATGTAATCATCCTAAGGGGGGAGATAATTGTAACGCTCGTAGATCCGAGCTAGTCAATTTTGAGGCAATAAGTGTCGAAAAAAACTTTTCAGCAAAAGATTATTTATAATAAATAGTCTTTACAAAGTAGTAGTATATGTTACAAGGTTTCCGTACATATAAAGAGCACCGAAATCTGAGTTATAACGAAGAATTTATGACCCGTCGAAGTTTAGCGATGGAACCGGCACGACACCGCGAAGTCGTAAATAGTGAATTTATGATAGAGCGACTTTTAGCCTTAGTAATCTAAATGAAAGTCATAGAATATGTTAACCTGAGAACGTCCATAAAAAGAACGCCCAAATCTGACTTCTTATGAGGATGTTATGATTTTTCAAAGTTTCGGCTTAGCGGTGTACCACACGAAGTTCGAGTATTAGATCGAGCGGTTTGTAGCCGACACAACCTAAACGAGAATCAAAGATCTCTTTATTATTAGTGTAACGATAAAAGACAGACGAAAATGGACATCGGATGAAGAAGTTATGAGATTTTAACGGACCAATTCTGTCCCGACCTGTTAAAAATATATCTTAAAAAATAAAGTTAAAATTAGCCGACGGAGTCTAAATGAAAGTTGTAGAGTACATCTCCACCTACGTGTGGATATAAAGAACGTAAAAAACGGAGTTCGTATGAACGGGTTACAAATTATAATAGCATATTTACGTATTAAAATAAAGTATAAACCATATATACGTACACACACACACACACATATATATATATATATATATATATATATATATATATATATATACATATGTATATATCATTAGAAAGGTATCGACGATGCGGTCATTATAAGACTAATGTTGAGTTCATTCGATATTAGTTTAGTACATATATCATTAAATCCATTTAAAATAGCATTATAGAGGGGTGGTTAGTTGTTTATATAACTAAAAGGTCAATAAGTAATTATGGAGGGTAGTTTTTGAAAATTCAATTAGTATAAATAAGAGCCTTGGGCTCACATATTTCTTGCACTATTCTCTTGATTCAATAGTCTTTCTCTTCTTATCCCCCGAGCATTTCGGTCCCTCGTGATTCAACTTCTCTATACAAAGCATAAACAAAAAAGATGCAAAGCTTGAAGCTTTTTACCTCAAAATGAAGATTCTTTCACTGCTAAACTCGGATCCAAAAGCTTGAGCTCCAACTCTTCCTCCTCCAAGGCTATCACTCTACTCCAAATGGCCAAGAACACAATACTAAGCCCTCCTAGAAACTCCCTTGCTATATGAACGAGATTTAGGGTTTTGAAATTGTAAAGCTCTACAAAAGCTGGCCAACAAAAGGGCCTTAAGGTTTCTTAAATAGGGAGGCTCAACATATTAGGGTTTCTCTTCTGGGCCGGGTACGCCCCACGTATACATTGGTACGCCCAGCATACCTGGCGACCCTTATCGCTTAACACGCGGACGAGTACGCTGAGCGTACACCCCAGTACGCCCCGTGTACTCGCCAAACATGCATTTCCTTAACAAAGGCCAAATGCGCCCCTTGCTCAAAGATGAAGGTTCATAAGGTATACCTGATTTTTGGGATGTTACACATATTATGTTGTTGTGTTGTTCTTTTTTACCGTCGAGATTAATATATATATATATATATATATATATATATATATATATATATATATATATATAAACATTATATAAATATGTTGTAAATAAAACATTTAAAAACTAGAAACTTTCTAGTATTTGTATATAAGTTTTTAAACAATTTTATAATTTTTTTGTGTTTTTTTTCAATTATAACAATAATTAGTTTTTATTTTCTTTTTAATTATAGCCTCCTACTTATAAGAAAACCACATAATACATAAGAACATGAACTTTACATACTTTTACATACATATTATGTTGTTTTGTTGTTCTTTTTTACCGACGAGATTAATATATATATATATATATATATATATATATATATATATATATATATATATATTGCAAATAAAACATTTAAAAACTAGAAACTTTTTAGTATTTGTCTATAAGATTTTAAATAATTTTATAATATTTTTTGTGTTTTGTTTTCATTTATAACAATATATATATATATATATATATATATATATATATATATATATATATATATATATATATATATATATATATATTTTAGTTATAGCATCCTTTTTATAAGAAAACCACATAATTTTACATAATACATAAGAACATGAAATTCACATACTTTTACATACATATTATGTTGTTGTGTTGTGATATATATATATATATATATATATATATATATATATATATATATAATTTATAACATTATATAAATAGGTTGCAAATAAAACATTTAAAAACTAGAAACTTTTTAGTATTTGTAGATAACATTTTAAACAGTTTAATAATTTTTTTTGTGTTTTTTTTTCCAATTATAACAATAATTTTTTTTTTTTGAATTATAGCATCCTTTAACCTATTTTTATTGTAACCGATTATTATTGGTTATAAAAATATAACCTTATAAATGAATTTGAAGATTATAAGTTAACTATATAATTTATTGGTTAATTAATTTGGAGTTAGCTTGGGTAAAAACTAGAAACTTTCTAGATTTTGTATATAAGTTTTTAAACAATTTTATAATTTTTTTTTTTTTTTTTTTTTTTTTTTTTTTTTTTTTTGTGTTTTTTTTCAAATTATGACAATAATTTATTTTTATTTTTTTCAATTATAGCATCCTACTTATACCAAAACCACATAGTTTTACATTATGCATAAGAGGATGAAATTCACATACTTTTACATACATATACCACATATACACCAAATACAAATACATACACATACACACAAAATAACATCCTACTTAAACAAAATACACATAATTTCACATATATACATAATAACATCCTATTTATACCAAATACAAAAGTTTCTCAATCATATACCACATTTACAACAAACATACATACATTCACATACACACAATAACATCCTACTTATAACAAATACATATAATTTCTACCAAATACTAATATACCACATATACATCAAACACACATACATTGGCATATATATACCAAATTCACATATATTCAAACAAATACGCAATATACAATCTAATTTTCACATATGACAATTTTCACATAATTTCACATATAAATAAAAAAATCACAAAAAAATGAAATAATAGAACCTATAGTGGCGGAAATCAATGGATATGTAGCCGGAAAAACTAGTCTTCACCCAAAAGTACCCTCACCGGAAAAACTGAACAACACCACCAAAATCACTGAAATTAAACAATTTATTGCAAATTTAGTCATTAAATTCAGCTTTTAATAATCATCAAATGTCCCTAAAGGCTAAACTACAAGCGGAAGTTATACAACTAATTGCAATTCAATAACCACAAACAAGAAATTGAATAACTTGCTTCTAATCCAAAACAACACCACCAAAAACAAGAATATAAACAATTTATTGCCATGCAATCACTAGATAAAGCTACAAATTGAAATTAACATACAAATTAAAAATGAAATTACCAAATCAACTTACCTTTCTTCAAGAAATGGAGTTAGAAATTGGTCCCAAAAGCTTTAACCACACCTAGAGATTTTTACTTGGAATAATGTGGGGAGAAATTTGCTTGGAAGAAGCAAATTGAAGAGAAAATCGGCGAAATGGTGAAGGAAATTGGAAGCAAACAGAAAGAAGAATGAAGAATGGAGGGTTTCTGCGTGCGTTTTTTTTTATCTGCGAGAGGCAATAGCGGCGACATCAAATCCTTTACCGGCGACAATCAGTAATAGCGGCGACAAACTGGAGGGAAAGGTACAGCGTCATTTTTACTGAGCTATTAGCGGTGACTTTTTTTAACCTTTAGCGGCAACATCTGTGTCGCCAATATTAGGTTAGACAGGATAAGACATCCCACCCGTTGGATTAGATATCTCATCGAACGGTTCAGATGTAACACAGGGGGAAAGTGCGGATTCGGGTGTCAACCCTTTAGTGGCAAAACTATTACCGGTGACAAGGGGATTTACCGGCGACATTATCTAAAGTCGTCGGTAAAGCCCCTTGTCGCCGGTAATAGTGTAGCCGCTAAAGGGTATATTCCTTGTAGTGATTGGACCTGCAAATGTAGTGCACAACGCGCTTCAAGGAAGTGAAATGTGGTTCCTACGGGTTGTGTGTGTATAATCATATTTATTGAACATCATATGTAAATTTAGGCCTTGTGAATGTGAGATACTAAAAAGCACCAACAAGACTATGATAAAAAGTACGATCATCGACTAGGTACCAGAGCTATCAAACTTTGTAGATACGTCAGCAGGAGTGCGGGCAGGTTTGTAGTTGAGAATATTAGCTCATTCAAGTATATCATTAGCATATTTATGTTGATACAAAAATAGACCATCGGTGGTGCAAGTAGGAGAAACACCATGAAATTAATGAAGATCATCAACATCGGACATATAAGGTTCAACACTTAAAAATGAGATATTATGAGTTAGAAGCTGTTTGAAGGACCCGATAAGAGCAATGTCATTAACATATAATAAAAAAGTAATAGGGACATCCTTGTAATCATGCGATATATATTAATATATTCGAATTTTTCGTCTCTAATTACATTAACCATTGGGCTAAAAAATAAGTGAAAAAAAATCACGTCACATTGAGAGCAAGTTAACATATTTAGACTCTATACGGTGCCACAATTCTAGAAATATAAATTTCTTAAGAATCTGACATAGTATTGGTGAGATATAAACAACTACAACTAAAATACCTACACGGGGTTTATAAACAATAAAACATCTGGACTCACCAACATTATTTTGACCTCTCAAACCACATGTGGTTTGAGAGGTCAAAATAATGTTGGTGAGTTCAGATGTTTTACTGTTTATTCTCAAGAGAATGAATCGGTCTAAAGGAAGAGATAACCCCTGTGATGCATCCCAGAGTCTACGTGCTTTACTTTAATGATTTGCTTTCGTAACCTACTTGTACTTTGAACAATTATGTAACATAGTTTACTTAATGAATAAATAGCTATTTTGGTTAAGACATCTTGTGTATTTCATAATGTATATATTTGGCCTGAAATCCCAACATCCTTAACACCGCACATCCTCACGTTCCCACCGCAAGCCTGGGGTGTGACAAAGAAAGATGCATGTAGTTGAAGGAGATGAGAGTTTGTGAGGAGAAATAATGTTTGTGAAGCAAAGACAACCAAAGACACGGAGGTCGAAATAGAAGGGTTGTTTTTTTTATATAATTTGTGATATGGTATGTCATTATTTAGAGTTGTAGAGGGAAATATGTTTAAGAGGTGAGAGACCATATGAAAAGCTTCAACCCAATAGTCGGAAGGAAGTCGAGCTTGGAAAAGAAGTGTGCGAATAATGTTATTAAGTATTCAAAGCATGCGTTTGGATTTACCATTGGCATGAAAGACGCATGAGAAAGCCTTTTTGAGAAAAAAATTGTTGAAATTGATTATTATTGTATTCACCCCATTATCGCATTGAAACATTTTAATATCCATATGAAATTGATTATTGACAAAGGAACGGAAGTGCATAAAATTTTCAAATACATCATATTTTGCACGTAATGGACACATATACACATAATGAGAAAAATCATCAAGAAGTATGACATAATATTTGATGCCATTTATGCTTTGAATAGGAGATATCCAAACATCAAAATGAACAAGTTCAAATGGAAAAGTAGAAATAGAATTTGAAGATTTAAACGGCAACTTAATATGTTTGACCCTTGGAGATCTGTGACAACCCTATTTTTCACAAAAGCACTGTAAACATTCGAAAGCTAAAAACAGCGAAATTAACCTCGAAAATAAAGTGTTCAGGTATCTAAGTTGGGATGCATCGAATATTAGATATCATGCCCAGGTTTCCAAAAACATAAAGAACACTCAAAACCGAGTTATAATGAAGAAATTATAAACACTCGTATAATTACGACACATCGTTAAAACATAATTTGACGTAAAAAGTGGGATCTCAATAAAATACATTTTTGCCTTAAAGTATCTAAATAAAAGTCGTAGATCTCGTTGAAAGATGAGCGTGCTTAAAAAGATCGCCCAAATTGGACCTCGTATGAAGAAGTTACGAATTTTCAAAGTTTCGTAACAGTAGTAGAGGGCTAAAAACTCGGATTAAAGATCGAGTGTTATTTAGCTATCGCCACCTAAACGGAAGTTGAAGATCTCCTCGGTGGTAACAAAACAATCAAAAGACAAACGAAAACCGACGTCGAATAAAGAACCTATGAAATTTTAACGAACTTTAGGAGGCCCGGCCTATTAAAATTATATCATTAAAAATAAAGTCAAAACTAGCCGACGGAGTCTAAATGAAAGTTGTAGAGCATAATCTCACCTACGTGTGGATATAAAGAACGCGAAAAATGGAGCTCGTGCGCGAAAGTTACGGAATTTAGAAGTCGGAAGCAGGGATTACGCCCCGCGTACTCTGGGAGTACGCCACGCGTACTAGACCCAGAGTCGGGTCTCATCAACCCGCCCAAGCTACGCTGGCTAGACCCAGTAGTCCCATCGACCCGCCCAAGCTACACCGGCTAGACCCGATTCGTAAGCCATGACGCCACATTACGCCCCGCGTACTCCGGACGTACGCGCCGCGTACGGGGTTTTCCAGCCCTATAAATGGAAGGCATAAGCTTCGAGTTTAGGCACACCTTCACCATTTCTCAGCCATTCTCCCAGCTCCAGAGACCTTTTTCTCACCTCGGTTTCTGCACTCGAGCCCCCGACGAAAGATTTACATTGCAGAGATCCCCGAAGAGCCCGACGACGCAACTATCCGCGATCGAAACTCTGCTCAACTCTAGGCCCTCTCTTCGAACTTAACGAGTGAGTTCATACCCCTACTTTTCAATTCTTTTACATGTTTTAGGGGGGAAATACAAGTACATTACACGTTAAAAGTATCGTTTTCTAAACATAAATGCAATTTCTAACTTCGAATATCGATACAAACATCTTATGTATACAAGGGCGATTATATCACTAAATTATGTCTACGAAATGGAACATACTATCTGAAAAACTATAATGGGTATAGTTAGCAAGTCAATCCTACATTTTTATACAATTCGAAAAACGAAACACTTTCAAAAGGAGTAAGGTCATTTCATTGTAAATCTACTTATACTAGGTAATGTGAGATACTTAAACTTCAACGTACATTTTTGTATGCATTTCAAGTCCTGTATTATATACCATAATCTCTTGGAGGGAGAGCGTGATACTTGTGTATAGATCTATACGGGATTGACAATCCCGCACCTAAACTACTCGCTATAGTTAGACCGGCAGGTCTGGGGTGCCAAATGTCATAACACTGCAACACTTGAAGAATGTTGTTACAGGCCGTCAGTGTCAATAGTATGGTTATAAAACTCACATAAAAAGTATAAAACAAGATTGATTTACGAGATTCATATGTGCATCGCAGTTTTCTTACATTATAATTTCATACTAAATTATTGTCTTTGTTGTTTATAAAAGTTACTAATACATTTCCAGCTTTGGAACCTTTTTCATTTTACAAGAAAATATTGGATTTTCTAAAAACCCCGTTTACCAATTTACTACCAAAAGGAATATACTTTTCAACTCGGAGCACTCATGAACTCACCAACTTAATTATTGACACTTTTCAAAACCACTTGTATTTCTCAGGGAATCAGTGATACAGGTAAACTACCAGCTTTTGGAAGAAGGAACACAAAGGATGATTTTATCATTAAACATTTATTCATCATATTGTAATATTCTTTTGATAACATGTATAACGCAACAATACACGTTTTCATTGTTATATATATGATGGTTGTGTTACTTTCTTTACAATATTCAATCGTTGTGATACTACGTGAAGTCATCCACCCCCGAATGTTTCCGCCATTCTGGTTTGGGGGTGTGACAGATTGGTATCAGAGCATTGTTTATAGTGAACTAAGTATATCAAACCACATAAGATATACAAACTATAAATACAACGGGAACCAAAAACCCTCTGATAACAACATTTTCATGGAAATATATTTTCTTTTAAATATATACATTTTTACCGCACGTATCAGTCTCGCGTCATGACAAGTTTTTCTAAAAAGTAGTATGGCAAGTTGCAATACCACGATCGAGCCTTGGGGTATGTAATCAAATCAAGAATAAACATAGCCTGATCAACTATATTTATCCTGGATTTGACCAATATACGTCGAGGAATGGTCGTAGTAGTCAACAAGCCAAAAGCTTATAAAATCTAAATTCGCTAAATTGAAATAATATAAGTCTATTATTAAACGATAAAACATTGCGCTCAGTAAAGATATAAATAGGCTTAGGAATTCGTTAATTAGAAATTCTTTTCTTATAAAAATCTCATACCTCTATCCCAGTACAGACAAATGGCCGGATTTCCTTTACCAGGAGACCCCTACTACCTAAATCAAGGTAACGGCGGCTGGATAGAAGAGGACCCGGAGGAAGACCCAGAGGAAATCGAAGAGGAAATCGAAGAAGAAGTCGAAGAAGAATTCGAAATCGAAGTCGGAGAGGAATACGAAGTCGACGAGGAGATCGTGGAAATTTCTAGCGGAACAGATTCCGAACCAGAAGTAATTGACCCTCCCATCCCCCATCCTCCAGTGATCAGGCCACATCAACCGGGACCCATTCCCATCTGGGGGAGCCACCTCTACTACTGGAGCCGTCAGCAAGGCGTGCGCCCTCCATTTGGCATGTGTCGGGATTTTTACAACGTCAGTGGAGGAGGCTCAGCTGATCGAGCACTTCCCGTTGTCGTGAACGCTATAGCTAACCAGAACTACCAGGCAGACCAACAAGCAACCAGAATTCGAGAGATCAATGCTGCTACCCAAGGTAACGCCTCCGACATCAGCCGTTTGGAAGGACTACATGAGAATCTCCAAATCTACACGGGGACACTACAGAACCAAATGATAACAGCTCTAGATGATATAAGAGAGATGAAAGAACAACAAGCGGGATTTGAGAGGCGACTGATGGGAGTCAAACGGTCAGATGCCGAATCCAGCTCCAAACGCCACAAGTAGAGTTTGTTCAAGCGCCAACAAATTTTGATATAGACTAGGACCGCGGATAAAGTTTTTCTCTTATTTTCTTTTGTATCTGTAAAACGGAGACCTCTTAAATAGGTCAAATTTTCCTAGAAGCCTAATGAAACACACCTTAGGTGTGATATATATATATATATATATATATATATATATATATATATATATATATATATATATGCAGTGCCTCTTTATATACCTCTCGAAATTAATTAAATTGTTATATCTAATTTGAAACCAAAAACTAAAGTCAAAACAAATTACAAGATACGACTAACCCTCAATTACACGATTGTCAAAACATTAGAAACTTATAGTATTCATTCTTATTTTCTATACCAGAACATGCCTCCTCGTAGAACAACACGCAGAAACTCAACTCCAGCACCACCTCCACCACCTCCTCCAACTATGGATGCAGCTATGTTCCAAACTGCTGTAACGGCCGCTGTAACTGCGGCGATGGCTCAAATGAGCAACAATGGGTCGGGAGGTGGAATAAATAGCTTTACCAACGGCCCAAGCCAAGGCCGTACTGGAGTCTGCACTTACAAAGACTTCACTAATGGCAAACCTATTCCCTTTTATGGAACTGGAGGAGTATTGGCTCTGTCCCAATGGATAGAAAAGACGGAAGCTGTATTTGAAATTTGCGCATGCCCGGAAGAAAGCAAAGTAAAATTTGCTGCCTGTACATTCTCTGAACGCGCTTTGACATGGTGGAACGGCCACGTCAAGACACTAACCCTGGTGGTGGCAAACTCCATGGGTTGGGAGAATTTGAAGCGAATGCTCCTACGGGAATACTGCCCAAGGGGAGAGATTCAGAAGCTGGAACAAGAATTGTGGAACCTTTCGATGAAAGGATCGGACATCGCAGGCTAGACCAATAGGTTCAACGATTTGATAACGCTTTGTCCTGGGATGTTAATTCTAGAAAGCCAAAAAGTGGAGAGATACATCTGGGGATTATCACCCCAACTGCGAGGAAGTGTTCTAGCTTCCAAGCCCATGACCTTCGATAGTGCCAAAGAACTGGCGCAATCGCTTGTGGATCATGGCGTCTGCCAAGGAGTCACGACTATCGCAACTGAACCAACCAAAGGGAACAATGACAACAATAACAACAGCAAGAAGAAGTATTGGAACAAGAGGAAGGGACTAACCTCGCAAGAACCTTCAAAGAGACAAATGGTGGCGGTTCATGCTGCTACTACTCCCAGCACAACTCCTACAACTTCGACGCCAACAAAACAGTATGCAGGGAATTTGCCAAAGTGCAGCAAATGCAACTACCATCACCACGGTAATTGTCGCGAAATGTACTGTAAGAACTGCGACAGGAAAGGGCACACAGCCCGTTTCTGTAAGGCACCAGCGCGGCCATTCACTCAAGTTCCTGGTACTGGGGTAAGTCAAGCATGTTATGGATGTGGAGAAACCGGGCATTTCAAGAGGGACTGCCCCAAGACAAGGAATGTTGGTGGTATTGGGAGAGTGCTGGCGATAGGTCAAAATGAAGCAATAACTGATCCAACAGTAGTTACGGGTACGTTTCTCCTCAACAACATTTATGCATGCATACTATTTGATTGCGGTGCGGAGAGAAGTTTTGTGAGCCATAAATTCAAACATCTACTTAACCAGAGACCCCAACCACTTAATAAAATATTCACTGTAGAAATGGCTAATGGAAAAATAGAAAGCACAAGTGATATGTACGTCGGGTGCACATTAAATTTAAACGAACATTTATTTCCAGTCGACCTTATGCCCATTTCGATAAGAAGTTTTGATATAATCATCGGTATGGACTGGCTGAGTCTTCACCATGCCGACATTCTTTGCCATGAAAAGGCCGTTCGTCTCAATCTTCCCAACGGTGAAAACCTCATCATATATGGAGACAAACCTAGTGCAAAATTACAAATCATCTCCTGTATTAAAGCACGAAAATATCTTCGCAAGGAATACCATGCCTTTCTAGCCCACGTAGTAGACCAGAAGAAAGAACCAAAGAACATTAAAGATATTCCAGAAGTCTGCAACTTCCCAGACATTTTCCCAGAAGATCTCCCAGGAATCCCACCAGAACGTCAAGTCGAATTCAGAATCGACTTGATTCCCAGAGCCACCCCAGTAGCAAAGTCACCATACCGTTTAGCTCCAGCCGAGATGCAGGAACTGTCCAGTCAATTGAACGAGCTGTTGAGCAAGGGATTCATTAGGCCAAGTTTCTCACCATGGGGTGCACCAGTTGTGTTCGTGAAAAAGAAGGACGGACCTTTTTGCATGTGCATCGATTATCGAGAACTGAACAAACTGACAATCAAGAACCGATATCCCCTTCCACGTATAGACGATCTTTTTGACCAACTACAAGGAGCGAGCTACTTCTCGAAAATCGACCTAAGATCCGGTTATCACCAGCTACGTGTGCTAGAAGGAGACATCCCCAAAACGGCTTTCCGAACACGATATGGTCACTACGAGTTTGTAGTGATGCCCTTCGGATTGACAAACACTCCAGCAGTGTTCATGGATTTGATGAACCGAGTATGTCGCCCCTTCCTGGACAAATTCGTGATCGTGTTCATAGATGATATACTCATCTATTCTAGAAACCAGGAAGAACACAGCCAACATCTCCGCCAAGTTCTGGAAACATTAAGGGCAGAGAAACTTTACGCAAAATTTTCCAAGTGCGAATTTTGGATTCGAGAGGTGGATTTTCTAGGACACGTAGTAAGAAAGGAAGGAATACATGTGGATCCCTCGAAAATCAAAGCAATAGAGAATTGGACGATTCCAAGAACCCCTACAGAGATCCGACAATTTTTAGGACTCGCCGGGTATTACCGAAGGTTCATACAGAATTTTTCCAAGATTGCCAAGCCACTCACCACACTAACTCAGAAAAATGTGACCTTCGACTGGGGAGAAAAACAAGATGCCGCATTTCAAACACTAAAACGAGCATTATGTAGTGCGCCCATCCTAACCCTGCCAGAAGGGACGGAGGACTTCGTGGTCTATTGTGATGCATCAAACCAAGGACTCGGGTGTGTCCTGATGCAACGAGGGAAGGTCATCGCCTATGCCTCAAGACAACTAAAGACGCATGAAGTGAACTACACAACGCACGATCTTGAGCTAGGAGCAGTCGTTTTCGCTCTAAAGATATGGAGACACTACCTCTACGGCACAAAATGCACGATCTTCACTGACCATAAAAGCCTTCAACATATTCTCAACCAGAAAGAACTCAACATGAGACAAAGACGGTGGGTAGAGCTACTAAGTGATTACGAATGCGAAATTCGATATCACCCCGGAAAGGCTAATGTAGTGGCGGATGCACTCAGTAGGAAGGAATACTCAGGTCGCCGAGTGAAGTCCCTAACTATGACGATCCATTCCCACCTGTCCACGCAAATCAAGGAAGCCCAAATAGAAGCCTTGAAAGCTGAAAATGTGGCAGGAGAAACCCTAAGGGGAATGGATAAGAATCTTGAAACCAAGAACGACGGAGTTCGTTACTTCATGGATCGAATATGGACACCAAAGTTTGGTGGATTCAGAGAAATCGTCATGGACGAAGCCCATAAAACACGATACTCCATACACCCCGGCTCCGACAAGATGTATCTCGACCTCAAGAAGTTGTACTGGTGGCCGAACATGAAAGCCGAAATTGCTACCTACGTGAGTAAATGTCTGACGTGCGCTAAGGTCAAAATAGAATACCAAAAGCCTTCAGGTTTATTACAACAACCAGAAATACCCGAATGGAAGTGGGAGCGGATAACTATGGATTTCATAACCAAGTTACCCAAAACGACAAACGGACTCGACACCATTTGGGTAATTGTCGACAGGTTAACTAAATCAGCGCATTTCCTACCGATCAAAGAGACGGCTAAAAACTCGGATTAAAGATCGAGTGTTATTTAGCTATCGCCACCTAAACGGAAGTTGAAGATCTCCTCGGTGGTAACAAAACAATCAAAAGACAAACGAAAACCGACGTCGAATAAAGAACCTATGAAATTTTAACGAACTTTAGGAGGCCCGGCCTATTAAAATTATATCATTAAAAATAAAGTCAAAACTAGCCGACGGAGTCTAAATGAAAGTTGTAGAGCATAATCTCACCTACGCGTGGATATAAAGAACGCGAAAAACAGAGCTCGTGCGCGAAAGTTACGGAATTTAGAAGTCGGAAGCAGGGATTACGCCCAGCGTACTAGACCCAGAGTCGGGTCTCATCAACCCGCCCAAGCTACGCTGGCTAGACCCAGTAGTCCCATCGACCCGCCCAAGCTACACCGGCTAGACCCGATTCGTAAGCCATGACGCCACATTACGCCCCGCGTACTCCGGACGTACGCGCCGCGTACGGGGTTTTCCAGCCCTATAAATGGAAGGCATAAGCTTCGAGTTTAGGCACACCTTCACCATTTCTCAGCCATTCTCCCAACTCCAGAGACCTTTTTCTCACCTCAGTTTCCGCACTCGAGCCCCCGACGAAAGATTTACATTGCAGAGATCCCCGAAGAGCCCGACGACGCAACTATCCGCGATCGAAACTCTGCTCAACTCTAGCCCCTCTCTTCGAACTTAACGAGTGAGTTCATACCCCTACTTTTCAATTCTTTTACATGTTTTAGGGGGGAAATACAAGTACATTACACGTTAAAAGTATCGTTTTCTAAACATAAATGCAATTTCTAACTTCGAATATCGATACAAACATCTTATGTATACAAGGGCGATTATATCACTAAATTATGTCTACGAAATGGAACATACTATCTGAAAAACTATAATGGGTATAGTTAGCAAGTCAATCCTACATTTTTATACAATTCGAAAAACGAAACACTTTCAAAAGGAGTAAGGTCATTTCATTGTAAATCTACTTATACTAGGTAATGTGAGATACTTAAACTTCAACGTACATTTTTGTATGCATTTCAAGTCCTGTATTATATACCATAATCTCTTGGAGGGAGAGCGTGATACTTGTGTATAGATCTATACGGGATTGACAATCCCGCACCTAAACTACTCGCTATAGTTAGACCGGCAGGTCTGGGGTGCCAAATGTCATAACACTGCAACACTTGAAGAATGTTGTTACAGGCCGTCAGTGTCAATAGTATGGTTATAAAACTCACATAAAAAGTATAAAATAAGATTGATTTACGAGATTCATATGTGCATCGCAGTTTTCTTACATTATAATTTCATACTAAATTATTGTCTTTGTTGTTTATAAAAGTTACTAATACATTTCCAGCTTTGGAACCTTTTTCATTTTACAAGAAAATATTGGATTTTCTAAAAACCTCGTTTACCAATTTACTACCAAAAGGAATATACTTTTCAACTCGGAGCACTCATGAACTCACCAACTTAATTGTTGACACTTTTCAAAACCACTTGTATTTCTCAGGGAATCAGTGATACAGGTAAACTACCATCTTTTGGAAGAAGGAACACAAAGGATGATTTTATCATTAAACATTTATTCATCATATTGTAATATTCTTTTGATAACATGTATAACGCAACAATACACGTTTTCATTGTTATATATATGATGGTTGTGTTACTTTCTTTACAATATTCAATCGTTGTGATACTACGTGAAGTCATCCACCCCCGAATGTTTCCGCCATTCTGGTTTGGGGGTGTGACAAGATGCATGAAATAACAAAGTGTCATTATTTAAAAGACATACAATCAAACGACTAGAAACTAATTGCTTGAAAATATGATGTCCCAGGGGACCAAGACATTGGTGTCGTGTGGTAGGACCAACGATGAGAAGAGCTTGATAAGTTTGTTTTGAGACATGTTAAAGTTCATCGGTGTTATCACATCGCATGAGTATTTGACGGGTAAGAAAATCCTTCATAGAAAAACCAAAATATTTAATTTAGCTGTGCACTTATTTTCACGAACAAAACGACGGACATAGGTGAGATTTTTAATAATAGAGGGAGTAATCAAGACATTTTTTAGAGTTAAATTACAATTAGGATTAAAATGTGGAAGAGTAGAATGTCCTATCTTAGTTATAGGTATAGAAGATCCATCTCCAACTAAAACGGATGGAAACGATTTATTACTATTAACAAAAACACTCTCGAGGATACTTGCGTCGGAATGAAGGTGAGATGAAGCTCTGATGTCCATAAATTGTTCATTTTTTCCTGGATCGTAAACATCATCGAGTTAAACATTTGAGGAAGAGTAGTAGGCTATTTATGTTGTTATGATGTGTGGAATGCATGTAGTTAAGGTGGGAAGGTGTTTTATGGGCTTCATAGAAGAGAAGAATTGATGTTGTTGGGCCGATTGTGAAGGGGATGTTCGTTGTCAAGGCCCAGAAACAGCACACATGGGTTGAATAGTTGATTGAGTGGACTTGGAAGAAGTGTTGTTTGGATCGTTTATTGGACCTAGACCAAGCCATATGCCCATGGTGCATTGCCTTCTTCCCGACGTCGCTGCTGCCGCCCACCATGAAAGTTTACGTCATCGATGTTATGGTTTTGTGGACCCCATTTCATCCGCCATCCTCCACCTCTTCCATGAAGACCACTACTGGCACACCCTAAAACCGGAACGGTGGAAACGTTCTGGGGCAGAGGACGTCATGTACAATATCACAAAAAAGCATAACAGTAACAAGCAACAACATCATCCATTGCATTAATAATATAATTTATTAAAAGTGTGTTATGTATAGTATAAAAGACACCTAAAACATGAATCAAAATAAGAGATGATTCTCGAATGTGCTCCATCTTCTCGAAAGCTGGCCTCGGTACTTGTCTACTGATGACCTAAGAATACAAGTTATTTTAAAAGAGCTTATCAACTTTAAAGCTGGTGAGTTCATAAGCATTTTAGTGTCATTGCTTGTATAAGAATGTTTGTAACAGTGTAATGTAAGTGTTTGTAATTGTTTGTGAATGTTTGTACTTCCTAGAAAATCCTATATTTTCTACTGAAATGTACTCTTCTACCAAGACCCGACTATTTGTATGTTTGTTCTTATGAGTTTTCCCAAGTATAACTATTATTATCAAAATATGGTTTTCATTATCGTTATGTAAGAATATCACAAAGTAAATGCAATAGGGAAAACAATGTTTATCTCAGCAGTGAAACTACTGACTAATAGTTGATAAAATAAAGACTCCAGGTTGTATTAAATGTGCTATACCCCTCGGGGCATCTTATTGCCTTTAATTCTTAGTCGGTTAGTTAAAGGTTTAAATGTGAACTGGTTGTAACCATGCTGATTGACAGCTGAATACCTGACGAACTTTTGGTGTCATAAAATAGTGAGATGACATTTTGTCACCCCTTAGCCTTACGGGCTAGGACTGTAGCTAGTAGTCGGGGTATGGGAGTATCTGTCCCGTATAGATCTATACACATGATGCCCGCTCGCCCACCAGAAGACTCTGGTTACAATATGATACAATAATGTCTTGTTGTATCCGGAATAGTGTGTCACATTCTAGTTATTGTATTCTAATGCTTGTATAGTATATTTTCATGTATAGTATCGTGTAAGTTCCCTTAGTTTCTCTTCATAGTATGTTCTATTTTATAGTGTGTAGTATATATTGTTTCTCGTTATAGTATTCTCTATCTGTTTATCTTTATAGTGAGTATTGACTCATGTATGAATGGACTCTTTTTATATTTCATTATACTAGAAATAGTGAGTAATGACTTCCTAAACTATACCTATTATAGTTTACTAGTAGCGTTGTTTGTATGACTGAGTGTGTTGAACTGAAATAAAAGCTTTATATATATATATATATATATATATATATATATATATATATATATATATATATATATAACTGAGGATCAAACGACCCTCGGACAAACAATAGGGTACTCTAAGTCCACAACCCAATAAGGAACATGATATAAGGTGAGTTGTCAGTCATATGTCCTTCAAACCTTACTTATATAACTATAAATGCATTAGACATGGTTTTGACAATATATAAGTTTAAAAGAGTTAAAAGAAAAGGTTTGGCATATAAAAACAAGTTTGGTAAAGAGTTTAGTATTGTTAAAGAGTTTGATAAACATTTTGAAGTAGTTTGTTTGATAACACAGTTAAAAGTATAGTAAATCCATCTGTTTGATAGTTATTAATAACATGTGATTGATACAATAACTATAATGTTTCAACTTGTACTCCCCCCCCCCCCCCCCATAAAAGCATTTAAAATTATTTAAAAAGTTGATTAAGGGGGTATGAACTCACCTGTAGTGAGTAACTCGAATGAAAGATCGATATAGGATTGTTGGGTGTCAATTGGAGTCTTGAGCACAAACGAATCCTATTTAACATATAATTACACATATATGAATACATTTAATGTATATAACCACTAATGGTGATAGGGACACGCCTTAGGGACATAAAAACACTTAGAATTAAGTGTTACCAACACATATGGTTGCACATAAGGGGTGTATGGCCCTATATTGGAGTGTAAGGCCACAAAATCATGGGTTTTGTGTGTGTGTGCGGCCAGAGTGTGCGGCCAAGTGTGTGTGTGGCCGGACACTCACTAGGAAGTGTGACAAAAATGTGTTTCCAATCCTTAGGAAAGTTCTAGCGAAGGTGTTTTGACCATTGCTTAGCTTAAATGGGAGTTTAAAACCATTTTTGAGCCTAAAAAGAGTATGTGCGGCCGTACACACTTGAAGATCATATGAAATGGCGTTTTTCTAAATTCAAAGATTCTTAGCTTATATCAATCTATTGCAAGTATATACCCGGTTTAGAGGCTTAAAAGTGTGGTTAAAGTCCAAAAAGTAGTGTGTGTTCTTGGTGTTTTTGAAGATCTAACACCAAATAGGTGTTTTCATGGACCAAATCAAGGGGAAAGGCTAGTTAAAGCCTTGTATTAACGATTCAAGGAAGCAACACTTACTTGATTTGAAGATTTGAAGAGAAAAGATGGTTAATACTTGAGAGAAAATGAGTTCTAGACTTGAAGAAGTGGAAAAAGTGTTCAAAAATGACAAAGGACCATATATATATATATATATATATATATACACACACACACACACACACACACACATGGGAGTGTGCAGTTTCCTTGAGTGTGTGGCTGGGATGGGTGTGTCGCCGCACACTCGGGTGTGCGGGCGCACACACCTTGTGTAGGTGTGTTTGGCTCATTTGCAAGGTGTTACACTCATCCCAAGACCCATACCTATATTATACTAGGCTTAGAACACTCAAATAGACCATAAACCGCACTAAAAGATAGCAAAATGAGTCTAACTTTGATAAATTTGAATGTTTGTACAAGCTAGAAATTTCGGGTTATCACAACTACATCCTGCTCAAAAATTACTCGTGGCTGTTTTTGTCGTTAGTTTTGATGGTGTCAATAGTGCGGGCGTGCTAAGAATTTGCATTATCTGAATGAGAGAATCACGTTTATCACCTAGAAGAATTTGTTGTTCTTCATAAACAAGTATGGACCTAGCATCCCAAAAACACGGTAAAGGGTCTCAGTGACGAATGTTAATAGAAACATAGTGGAATTTCAAAGAGAGTCCATTGAGCATGTATGCAACCAAATTTTTTTCTGAGACTTTAGAATCTATATGTTCAAGACGATCAATGATAGACTTGATCCAGTTACAATATTCAGTGACAGTGACAGTGGAGTTACCAATGGAGATATTACGAAGTTCACGGTCCAACCGAATGGTCTTTGAGGATTTGTTATCTCGAAAAACTTATTCTAGGCTAATCCACACATCATAAGTCGTTTCTTGCTTCTTGAAGGTCATATGAAGAAGAAGGATAGAAAGTGTACCATACATCCAAGATCTAACGATAAAAACTCTATGAGTCCATGTAGTTTTGGTGGCCACTAATTCCGTTGTTGCTTTCTCTTTCTCTTTATTAGACTACTCATCAATGTCTTCAGGAGGAGGCTACTGATGGTGATCAACACCATAATCAATACAATGTATTTCAAATAATTATACCAGATTTCAAAGTTCATCCGGTTGAGATCAAGCACAAGTGGAACTACATGCTTAATGCATGCTTAATGTTGATGGTTGCAGAAGGTTTATCAGATAGAGCCAGAGTACATGATGATTGATAGAAGCAGAAGAAGAGAGAAAAGGTATAGAGATCAGGCGGCGGTAGGAAAGTCATCGGCTAGGGTTTGCAAGAATCTATTGAGATGAATAATTGCTTTGATACCATGAAATTACCAATATTTCCCATAACATGATCTCTCATTAATTTGAAGTTTATATACAAAGAATAAATGAACATGGGTCAATACAATGGAGCCGTATAATAATAATAATAATAATAATAATAATAATAATAATAACAACAATAATAACAATAACAACAACAAAAATAATAATAATGATAACAACAACAATATACTATATTAAAAAAAAAAAGAAAAAAAAAGAAAAAAAAAACATACATTTGTAAAAACTTCAACAATATAAGTATTTTTGCGCAACTAACGGGCATTCGCCTAATAATAATAATAATGACATGCTATCACTAAGAATGAAGGGGGTATGAGAATATTCACATCATCATGAAGAGAACAACAATAATAACAATAACAACAACAAAAATAATATAAGTATTTTTGCGCAACTAACGGGCATTCGCCTAATAATAATAATAATGACATGCTATCACTAAGAAGGGGGTATTAGAATATTCACATCATCATGAAGAGAAGATTTGAAAATCATGAATTAAAAGGACATTAATATAAATAGAATTTAGCTCTAGTATTTACTTCACATTAATAGAGTCTTCGCCTTTGTTGAATTCCTGCATAAAGTTAATAAATATAGCTAATAAAGTGGAAAATATAGGTTGCGGGCTTTTGACAATAGCAAAAAAACTTACATGAAACTTTTCAAATGTAGTTTAAGAATTATTAAAGGAAGAAAGATCTACTTTACCTCTTGTTGATCCTTATAAAGGAGTTGATGTTTTCCCCTGCATAAAACGAACCGAAACTTATTTCAATTTCTTTTAGCTGTGGAGCAGTTGAATTTCCCTTGGTGAACGTCGTTATTTCAGAGCATCCCTTGATTATCAAAGTATCCAATAATGGGAATGAAAATTCCTCGTTCCCCAAGCTAAACCCCTTAAGACATGGAAGCCTTTCAAGTTTTAAGGACGTTAGACAAGGTAACACAAGCATCTCATTCCTCTTGCCATCAGATTCTTCTTCGGCTTCTACAGCAACATCTACATCCTTAACAATGACCTCCTCCATCCGACTGCAGTTGAATATACTTAGCTCTTGGAGTTGCAATAGACTACTAACCATGGAACTGGTAAATACATGTTCTAAACTGTTGCACCAACTTATATCAACTCTTGTTAGGCTTGGAAACTCAAATATTGTCCACTGATTGCTCTTCCATATATTGGTGAGATGAAATAAATACTTTAACTCCAGTTGCGTTAGGTTTGGAAGATTAACAAGGATAGTAGTTTGTGATGATTCATCAAAACCACGTCCATCTCCACTACTACTATTTCTATTTATCCCTGATCCTTCCAATGCTGTTTCAAATATCTCATCTACCATCTCACAATTACTCACACAGATTTTTTCCAGCTTTTGCAGCTGCAGCAACTCACTGGATGGAATAATCTTTTTAATATCCTTATTAAAATGTACATCTAATTCGATCAAGTTATAAAAAGACCAAATTGTTCCTTCTGAAGTAGCAGGGTACGACCGTGTAAACTCGGGAATAGGGTCTGCAACTCCAATATAGAAAACGCCAGATGCATATATATGTCAAACAAAAACATTTGAAATTTCATATGTCGTAATTTTAACGAAATTCAAGATATTATAATATTTAGTCAGAATGAAACGTTACCTCCAACTAAAAGTTATTCAACTTACTACTCCAAGTGACAACATAAAGTTAGAGTGAAACTAGTGTGCATGATCATGATATCTTAAGTAGATGTTGCCAAAGAAATAATACCTGATGATTCGCAACATGAAAGTTAAGGCCACATTCTCCAAGAGTATGTATGCCTAAATTTATGTGTATATACTTGAGCTGGGGTGTTGTGGACCCACCACGTGCGAACACCATCATTTGTTGGCAACCCTTGATTTTAACCTTATCCAATGAAGGCCACCGAAACTCATTCATCCCCAAGAAGAAACCCACCAGCTCTGGTAGATCTTCTAGTTCAATGGACTTGAGACGAGGAAAGACCACAGCCTCCTTAGAAGATGCATCTTCTTCCTTCTTCACAATCACTTTAATTGATCTGCATTTCCGTATTGTTAATTCTTGGAGTTGTCTCAGGCTTTCAAGTGCAGAGAATGTGAATATATGTTCCAAACGGCCACACCATTCAATATTCAGTATCTTTAGATTGGGAAGCATAACAACGTTATTTACTCTTGGAATTTCTTCATCACAACCACTCTTGTTGTTGCTACTCATCCCTTGAGTTTCCAATACCTCCTTCATCCCATTGCAAAACGTTATTTTCAGCACTTGAAGCTTTTGCATTAGTCCTACTGCATAATATGGAATCACACTTGACAATGCATCACATCCATATACACTTATCTCGTTAGAGTATTGGCATAGGCTCCAAGAAACACCACCTGCTTCAATAAACTGCAACACATGGAAAATTGATGTGAATTTAAACTATGGACACAACTTTTGTATAAGAATTTTAATTCAAAATCTAGTTTTTTATACTAGATGATGCGATGGCTCTCCACATAAAAAAAATTTAGGTTTGTTTTTGTTTCTTTTTTTAAATGATTAATGTCAGAATTTATTTAAGAGACAATAACATACATACCTACTTTACAACCAAAGGTATAGGAATGAAAATTCAATGAAATAAAAAAAATAAAAAAAAAATGAAAAAAAGGGCATAATTTTAAGTCAACAATCTTAGAGAATTTGTTTTGGTTAATATTATAAATTCTTGAATTCTACCTGTGAGGTGTCATCTAAAAGTAAGTTACATTTAACTAAATACACACTACCTTTGTTGCTTCTTACTCTTTAGATAAGAGCACATATCTTGGTTTTTATTTCTAGGAAAATTTGCTTCACTTGTTATGCATATATGACAGAGCTAAGTTTCGGACTAGCACTTAGATCATACATCATTACTGTAGTTTACAACTGTTTAACAAGTTATGTTACATGCATGACCCCCAAATTTTAATGACTAACCTTTAGTCGTAGGAGCTGTAACCATTAAATTGGCAATAGCATGATAAATGATATTTCATAATGTGAGGAATTGGTCTTAATGTGACAAAATATTTGGTTCGATTCTTGTCATTGTTGGAGAACACCGGTAGTAAAATTGCCACAAGAAGATTTTAGAGAATGTATTCGGCATCAGGTAAGAACTATTAGCCGATCATATCTTAGGAAGATACTTATATATCTTGTAATTATCTTTTATATAATTCCGTATTATATACCCCCCATATGTGGGAATATCCGATTGTATCTTATTCCCTATATATATTAGGGAAAATGATTTAAAAGCCCAACAAAGTTTGCAAATCATTCAAAAAATCTCAATCATTTTTTTCTATTTAAAAAACCCAACGAACTTAACTTTTTGTATAAAAAGTCCAACAAAGTTCCAAACCATTTAAAAAATCTCAATTTTATTTTGTTTAAGTTCATTGCGGTTTTTTTTTTAACAGTCAAAATATGATTGGAGTTTTTTAAACGTTTTGGAAACTTTGTTGGTATAACAAGTCATTTTCTCAATACGGTAATAAGCCACGTCATCTATTTCTCTTATTTGACTTTCAGGAAAATGTAACTTAATTGGGCTTTTTAGACAAAATGTTAAGTTCGTTTAGTTTTTTTGGACAGACAAAACATGATTGAGGTCTTTTGAACAGTTTGAAAACTTCGTTGGGCTTGTAAATCATTTTCACTATATATTACTTATATATATCTTGTAATTATCTTTTATATAATTCCATATTATATACCCCCCATATGTGGGAATATCCAATTGTATCTGATTCCCTATATATAGGGTTTTATTCATTAATGTAGGATATAAATTCAAGATCTATAATCATTGTTATGGTATTAGATCCTACCTAAACCCTAACAACCTATTTTTTTCTAAGAACAAAGCAACGGTTTTTCTTCAATCTTCATCCCTTCCATGACAAAAGATGCTTTTGGTTCAGATGAGGTGAAGGCCATGGCCTTGCACCCAACCGACAATATAAGTCTATCACAAACATCCAGACAAAGATCCGAACATTAATGGATCAAAAGTCACTTAATCGTCATGGATAAAATTGTTTCATCGTCATGCCAAGGCTTATAAGGTTCTCGATCACATTAATGACAAGCATGCACCGGTTGAAACCCATCCTGGGTACCTCGAATGGCATAAAATCGACACACTGGTTCTTCACTGGATATACAACACCTTATCTGACGAACTGATGGTCCACATCTTAAAGATTGATACCACTGCCCAAGCCGCTCGGAATAAACTCAAGTCAAGTTTTCTCAACAACGAAGGGTCACATGCAGTAGCCTTTGAACAGGAGTTCACCGGTCTTACCTTAGGAGCATGTTCATCAATGAAATTTTATTGCCAAAAACTTAAAAATCTTGCTGATCATCTTGGAGATGTCGAGAACCCAGTTACTGAGTCTAGACTGGTCTTACAAATGGTTTGTGTGTTACAAAGAGAGTTTGATGTTGTCGGGGCCTACATCAATCAAAGCTCTCCGTCATTTGAAACAGATTGTAGCATGTTACAACTGGAACAACACAGACAAATAGCTAAACAAACTCAAACCCACATGGTTCTCATTGCCCCCACTTGAGTGCAGGAGAGGCTCTACTGGTCGAGAAAGTGGTAGAAGCTTCAGGGGACGTGGAGGTTGTGGCCAGCAAAACTGGAACCAAGGAAATCAATGGTAGCAAGGATGGAATGGATCGTAATCATGGTATCCACCGCCATCACCATACCCTTCTCATGGACCGAATCCATCCACAAATCACTAGGATAATCACACCTACAAGCCCGGTCAATATTCTGGACCCACGACACAATAGGGGCCAAATAGACCTCCTCTAATGCAACCATTAGGTCCGATGCCTACTCTTACTCCTCAATTTGCTGGTTATTCTACCTATTGTCTGTCAGATTTAGCTCAGACTATGTAGCAAGTTCATCTTTATACCAATGATCTGGCATGGTATATGGACTCCGGTGCCTCAACACATCATACATCTCATCAGGGTAAAATCACAAGTTCCATAACTACTTCACCTATAACATCGATTTTTGTTGGAAATGGCTCTAGTCTACCTATTCATGGGTTTGGTCATGCTTCTTACAATACCCCCTCTCATTCATATACTTTAAAAAAATATCTTAGTTACTCCATCTATTATTAAAAATCTTTTATTTGTTCGTAAGTTTACTATCGATAATCAAGCTTCTGTTTAATTTGACCCATCTGGTTTTTCTATAAAGGGAGCTCTTCTTTCTCGTCATGATAACACGGGAGATCTTTACTTTTCACAGCATCTTCCAGTTCTACTGCTCTGCTTGCCACCTCTCACGATCGTTGGCATGCTCACTTGGGTCACCAAGGCGATCCTATTTTAGATTTACTTCGTTCAAAATTTTCAGTTTCTTGTAATAAACCTACAACTTCTTCTTTGTGCAATGCTTGCCAACTATCTAAACATACCCGCTTACCTTTTTATGGTTCGCAATTTGTTTCTTATGCACCATTTGACATTATACATTGTGATCTTTGGACATCCCCAGTCTTAAGCAAATCTGGTTAAAAATACTATATGGTCCTTATTGATAATTTCACTCATTATGTATGGGTATACCCCTTAAATATAAATCCGACACATTTCTCACTTTTACAAAATTTTACAAGCTTATCCATACGCAATTTAACCGGACCATTAAGTCATTCCAATGCGATCTCAGGGGAGAATTCGACAATAATGACTTTAAATCCTTTGCCCAAACTCATGGTCTCGTCTTTTGTTTCTCTTTCCCTCAAAATTTCCAACAAAATGGACGAGCCGAATGGATGATTCGTTGCATTAATGACATTATCCGTACCCTTCTCACTCATGCCTCTCTTCCCCACTCATTTTGGGTGAAAGCTCTTCACACCACCGCCTACCTTCATAATATCCTTCCTACTAAACGCCTAAATTTTTCCACACCTGCCTTTTCTCTCTATGGTCGCCAACCCTCATATGATCACACGGGTGCACTTGCTATCCTAATACCTCTTCTACTCAATCTCATAAACTCCAACCAAGATCCATCATATGTGTTTTCCTTAGTGATCCGGAAAACTTTAAGGGATATCAAAGCTTTGATCCATCAACCGGCAAAGTCTATATGTCTCGTCATGTTACTTTTGATGAAACCTCTTTTCCCTTTGCCAATACTCATCCCCCTCCACATCTTTTGACTTTCTTGATGACCCCCTTCATTTTTTTCCCTACTCCACATCCACCAACCATACTCCACCTTCAACACTACCTCACTCCACTGCCCTTCCAACATCACCTCACTCTACCTCTTCATCTCCTCACCCTCCTATCTTGACCTATTCTCGCCGGTCAAAAGCCCCATCCACCAGCACCACCATCAACCCTTTATCAATGCACATACCTCCCTCCCACACTCCACCTTCACCTACAACAACCCATCCCGAATCCACTCCACCTCAAACTCCCCCCCCCCCCCTCCAACCCCTCCCTTCCTACTCATCCAATGACCAGATTTGCACAGGCAGGAGTAACCAAACATATTACCTCTCTAAACCTCCATACCACTTTTACTCCACATATCTCTCCAATTCCTAAATCTATCTCTACCGCCATGACTGACCTTAACTGGTTACGAGCCATGGACGATGAATTTTGAGCTTTACAGGTGAACAAAAAAAAGGATCTCGTTCCCCGAACGACCGATAGCCCAGTTATACAGTGTATGTGGTTGTTTCGTCACAAAATTAAAGTAGATGGAACACTTGACCATTATAAAGCACGATGGGTGTACAATGGGAAATCACACATAGTAGGTGTTGACTATTTTTAAAACATTCAGTCCTGTTGTGAAGCCAACTACTATACACACAATTCTCAATCCTGCAGTCTCACAGGGTTAGCCGATATTCCAGTTAGACGTCAAGAACACATTTCTTCATGACGATCTCCACGAGATGGTTTTTATGAACCAACCCCACGACTTTAATGATAGTCGGTTTCCATTTCAGGCCTGCCATCTCCGAAAATATTTGTATGGACTTAAACACGATGTGTGTGCTTGGTACACTTAATTTGCTTCGTTCGTTACTTATCAGGGTTTTAGTAGTAACATTTGTGATTATTCGTTATTTGTTTATCAACACGGTTGTCATCGTTCTTGTTTACTCCTACACGTCGATGACATAATCTTGAAAGCTTCTGAACCTGACGTTCTCCGCAACATTATCACTTTTTTGTCTTAGGAATTTTCTATGATTGATCTTGGGGTGCTTCACCATTTTCTGGGTATCACGGCTACTCGTGATAAGCATGGGTTATTTTTTTCACAGGCTTCTTACACTCGTGACATCCTTCAATGACCTAGTATGGCCTCATGTAAGCCGTGCACTGCACCAGTGGAATACGTCCACCAAACTCAGTGTCACTGATGGTGCACTACTCGTAAATGGTGCTCTCCAATACCTGACTTTTACACACCCTGACATTGCCTATGTTGTCCAACAAGTTTGTTTATTCATGCATGCTCCATGCAAGCCCATTTTTAGTTCATGAAGAAGATTTTTCGGTATCTACAAGGTACCATAGACTATGGTCTTCAACTGGTTGCATTTTCCTCTAACACACTTACTGCCTACTATGATGCTATGATGATGATTGGGGCGATTGTCCTGACTCGCGTCTATCCACTTCTAACTATTGTGTTTTTCTTGGCAAAAACCTTATGTCTTGGTCCTCAAAGCGCCAAAACTATTTATAGTGTTATCGAAAGACTCAAAATGTATAATGTGACTTCAACATCAAACTACAACCTTAATGTGCACACTGAAATAAACATATATATCGAAGGTGCATAACCTACGATGTAAAGCACAACTCTTCTGCCATTTATTAGAAGTTGTGACTTCTACATGATCTTTATATAGATGGTGTGCCTTCAATGTGAAGTTGCACCTTCTACATGACCTTCTACACAACCTTCTATGTGATCTTCTACCTTCTCCACCATAAATATCATATCATCATATTCAATATTTCTTTACTCAAGAAGAAGGAAAAAGGTCCCAAATTGGCCATAGTGAATTCAGACGATACACGAGATATAATGTGACTAATAAGAGTCGAGGAAGAAGTAGTGAGGATGATAGCATCATCATAAAGGAGAAAGAAGATATGCTCAAAACCCGAGTGATAAGTACCGAGAAAATATTCAGATCGACTGGTGGTGATGCCTAGAGAGGTCCTGAAAATAGGAAATCGTTGATACCACTCCCTAGGGAGTTGGTTGAGACCATAGAGGGATTTACGAAGGCGACAAACATGATGAGGAAAGGTGGTGTGTGTGTGTGTATATATATATATATATATATATATATATATATATATATATACACCCATGAGGTTGTTTCATGTAGACCTCTTCATAGAGGTCATCATGAAGAAAGGCATTTTTAACATCTAGGGATGATGTATCGGCCAGTGTTTGGATATCACAATGCTCAAGACAGTACGAATGGTGGCGAGTCTGACAACAGGATTGAAAGTGTCATCAAAGTCAAGGTCAGGTAGTTGAGAGAATCCCTGAGGGGCCAAATGACCTTTATAGCAATCAAAATTTTCTTTGATGTCATACTTATGAATATAGAGCCAGCAACAGATAACAATGTTAGCTTACGAGGGAGGATGAACAAGATCTCATGTGTGGTTTGAATGAAGTTTAGCCATTTCAAAATCCATGGAAGATTTCCAGTTGGGGTAACATAGGGCTTCAGCAGTAAAGAGAGGAATAGGAGATATATTGGAAGTGGCAGATAAATTGAAAATATGTTTAGACCTGAGGGACACGGGACATGAGCGAGTGACCATGGGATGAGTTGGAGGAGGGGGAAGGGAGTAGTATGATTTTGAGAGCTACTATTAGGAGATGTTGGGGGAGACGAATTACTAGGAGTATTTTGGTTAGGGGGTTGAGTGAAAATGACCATAGGAGTTAGAGGAGGCACATTTCAAATTGAAAAGAATCATAATCACTAGTGGATAGTTTGTCATAAAAGTCAGAGTACGAGGAATGCTCTTCGTCAAAGATGACATGATGAGAGATAATGACACGTTGTGAAACGAGATCAAGACAACGATAGTCATGATGATCAATTGAGGGAACAAGGTAAATACAAGTAGATGACCAGGGAGAAAGCTTGTGAGAGGCAATAGGGGAAAGATCACAGACACCCAAAGGCATGAAGATGATCGTAGGAGGGAAAATGATCGAAGAGTAGCTCCAATGGGGTTTTAAACGAAAGTATGGGGTTGGGGTGAAAGGCAACTGTTGAGTAGATGCAAAGGGTGCCATACTTGGATGGAGCTGCTTATTCTTATGAGGCTGCTAGTACAAAGTCGGATGGCCAACATGTTTGTTTCCGAAGGCAGCAAGTGTCTGTTGTGAGGGTGTGTTGCCCAAAATTCTAGCGAAATTCTGTTGCGGTTCCATATAATTCCCATGAGAATTATTTTTTTTGATGTCTGTTTAGAATTGTTCTTGTTTTGGTTCCATTGGTATCTTGCAATTGTAACATACAAGACATGTGAAAAAATTCATCTAACTTGTACCAAAGATCTTTGGTGGTAAATTCATCACTAGAGATGATTTGAAGCAACTCGAGATCAAATGTGTTATGAAACCAAGATTTAACCTGTGCATATATAGAATTCCATTCATTATCATCATCCCCGGTAGGAACCAATTTACCAGAAATATGGCCATAAGACAAAGTTCCTCTATACATATTAGAGAAAATTTTGTGCTATAGTTTATACTTTGACCCATCAACATTCAATTTAAAACTAAATTGATTGTAGACATTAGTGATTGTGGATAAAAGACTTAAATGTGATGGGGTAGTGGTAGAGGAGGAAGTCGGGATCAACAAGGAAAGTTGGAACAGCGCGGCAATGGATGCCCGATAGGAGATAGTAGAACTCGGCTGGAGATGGCATTCGAGTCGATGGCTGGGAGTTGACCGGAAAGAAACAGCAGCAGCAATGCATCCTAGTAGGGTGCAGGAAGCAAGATCAAATGAGGCAGGATGCTTAGGAGAACCTAAGAAACATGTTGGCGACTAAAAACAATTGATGCGTACGTGATGGGTGTTTTCGGTGAATAACCCTAGCTCGATACCATGTCAATTAGGGTAAAAGCCTCTCCAATGAGAGGCTATGTATGCAGTATATTTATACATATAAATATTACATTGGGGTCCCTACACTATACAATATACATAGAAAACAATATATACTATAAACTAACACACATGTTTATACTTTATAACTAGAAAAAAAATAGAAAAGAAATCTTACTAGTAAATGATTTGAATTATGTTAAGTAACAAATACACAGTAATACCTGTTTAAACGAAGGGAACATTTTATTCCTCCAAATCACATTCTTGAGTTTGCATGGTAGTTAATGGGTGTGCAATAAAGGTTTAGATCTTTTATACGTGATTTGGTGATTTTTGTAGAATATTGCAAATAAAAAATGGATATTTATAAAGACATGAAATAAGTAATTTATTATGCACAAAACATACCTTAAATTGATCAACAAAAGCGCTAGTTGTGGTGGTATTGTTGAAAGACATTTCGTTGTTCCCATCCTTGGCACCACCTCCACCAATACACCTCAGATTTTTCAGGAAACTTAGAGTGAGAGAATGAAGATGAGGGAACAAAATGGTGCTTGTGGGAGTAGATGTAGATGTAAATGTCGTCAATTCTGCATCCTCATCATCTCTGTTTGAAACGACTTCTTCAATACCATAACATTGTTCTATCTTGACTTTCTTCAGGTTGGAAAGAAGTTCTGCCATGAGAGGCGAAAACAAGTACTTAATGCTTCTGCAACGATAAATACATATGGTTGTGAGGTTGCGGAATGGGGATTCAGGTTGTTGTTTTTGAAGAATGGAGAATCTATTCCAGTTGTTGCACTTCCACACATGGCTCATGTTGTCCATTTGATTTAGATTCAAATCCTCGAGGTTGGGAAGTAGTGGTTGTTGATTATCGTGAGTTGTTACCAATTCTCTACTTGTTGGACTCTCTATCTCAAACACCACCTCCACTCCTTCATACTTGTTCAAGTAAAGATTATGGAGGTTATGAAAAGAGTGTATGACGGATGATGGTAATACAACATTAGAAATACTGCCAAATGTTTCTTCCCTTAACAGAATATTAGTCTGCACACATATATCCAACAAGAAATGTAACTTGAGTACTGAATAGCATTAGTGATTTATAATTGCACATCCGTTCACAATTCCCTCTTATAATTTTGGATTTTAAACTGATTATTTTGGTTTTGGGTAAATTTTCAAGCAATATATCCATATGATGGAAAATGTAGTTGGATCTATCACCTTAAGGTAAATTATTTAAAGATGTTTTAGGCTCCTTTGAAACAATCAAATATATTTTAATTAAGGTGATATTTATTTTCAAACAAGAGACAGTTTAGCTTGACATTAAGTTAATAAGCAACAGTATTTAATTAAAGGGTTAAGTAAGTCCCTATGCTTTAAGTATCGTCCTTTTTGACTGGTTAAAAATAATAAGCTGTGGCTAGCTTATACCCCTTATTAAATTAAAAAAAGATTATGAATGGGTTCAATCATGGGCATCACCATTAAAAAAAATAAAAAAAAAAATAGAGTAAACTGCATAAATGGTCCTTGTGATTAGCATTTCTAGGGTTCTTGCCCTGAAAGATGAAAATTGTTTAAAAAAATTAAAAATAAAAATAAATTAAAATAACATCCTTATGAAATTGCTTCATTATGGTTATGGTATGCAAGACTTTCACCATTAAGAGAGCATGGTTAAATACGTATAAAAAGACCATATACATACGTATAAAAAGACCATTTTACCCGTGTTATATTAAACCATTTTATCCCTTATGCAAGAGTTGGTGGTGATATTTGGTCCAAATTAAGGTTTGGAAAAAGTTGAATTTATTAAACGTCGAGTCCTTTTACTTTAAATTATTTCGGGTTATGGGATTTTTTTTTAACCAAATATATTTTTATTAGAAAATGTCATTTTTAGTTGATAATTTATTAAATTTGTTAGTTTTACTAAAAGTAATAAGTGTCATTTATAATGATTTATTAACTAAAGTGGTGTGACGAAAAAGTAGTCACACTTATACATGATCTCTAATGAAAAATCATGTTTTGTAGTCATTTTATAAATAAAAATATGTTAGTCACATCTATACATGACTTGTATTGAAACATTAAGTCAACAAATGGTTTGTCACTTAATGGTTAATAAAGTTTCCTTCCAATTGTGATGTCAAAGTTTAGTCATCCCACCCCTTTTTTATTCAAAAGGCAGGAGTTTAATCCTTTGTTAAGTAAGAGAGTGAAATTGAAATCCATACCTGTTCTTTCTCTTGGCTACTCTCTTTCGATTCGTCATTTCCCCTATTTGCTCCGCATTCATATATCAAAATATTCGAAAGTGCCCGCAGATCAAAATTGGCGGTGGTAGGCGTGAATACATTTCTAAACCTCACACATCTCTTAATGCTTATGCTTTCAACAGCTTGAAAGCCACATATAAGGGACTGAGAGTTATTTGTACCTTTTATCCTCCACACTTCTCTTAGTTTCTTTACTTCCATCACTCCAATGCTTCTCAAGCTGCCACTGATGCAAACTTCTCCTCCAATTTCACCAACACAATCCAAGTCGATGTTGAATAACGACTCAATGGAACCACAATTCTCAACTTCAAGCTCTTCAAGATGATGCAACAGACACATGGGATTGTACGGAAATAGATTCACAAGTTTATCACAATTTCTCACTTCAATCTCTCTCAACTTAACTTCCTCACCTATGCTAAGTTGATGAGGCCATATTTCCTTTAAATTCTCCATATCGTCAATTTGAAGTGTCTCCAATTTAGGAATGACAATCTGAAAAATAATCACCCATTAATAGCTACATCCAAAAAATAATACATCATGCAATTAAATTACAGATGTATTCTGAAATTTTTAGTTGAAAAGATTGTTTAACTTGTATTAACATAGAACATATATATCAACCTCGTCCTTCAGCAAACTAGATGTTTCCATCTTGTTCTGCGTGTAAATGCATGTGAAACGTGGAATGCCCTTAAGTTTCAACTCTACGAGTTGTGGTAGCTTGATAATGTTGACGTTATTGCACAAACCTAATAGTTTCGGTAGTCCACCCAAAGATAAAAACTTCAGCTTGGGGAATAAAATTGTATCTTTTCCACTACCGTCAGTCCCATTATTTATTAATTCTTCCATACTGTCACATTCGTAAACTTCCATATGCTCAAGATTTGACAAAGTGTTTGCAACACAAAGTTTGAAAAGGTATGTTAACATTCCACACTGAGATACAATAAGGACTCTTAAATTGCAGAATGAAGAGGATTGACGAGGATGTGTCGACTTCACCTCAACATCTTCCAATTCATTCATACAATCCACGCTTAAACAAAGCACCTCTGTTTTCACAAACAACTCATTAAGTTTAGAGTCCAATATTTCACATTTGTTGGTCACCAACTGCAACGTGTTTTCATACGAGTGGCTACTCTTACTAATATTTCCATCTAAGGAGCGCCCCACTGAGATCTTGAATTGTTCAAGATTCTCAAATGACATATTCTTCACTTGAGCATTGTTATTAAAGAACTCAAATTCTAGCGCATAAAGGTTGTTTGAACGCTCCGCCATCTCATTGCAATTATCATCTCTAAACCCATATGCATTTCCAATATAAAGTTCTTCAAGTTCGACTAATTTTTTCAAGACACCTTGTTCTATACGAAGACCATTACAATCTCTCAGATCGAGTAGCCTTAGCTTCTTTAAATTTCCGATTGTGGAAGGTAACCATTCAATGCAAGATTTAGCAAAGCTAAGCACTTCCAGATTCAACATATTTCCAATAGAAGAGCAATCAAACATCTTTAATGAACATTGATGGAGGTGAAGCACTCGAAGGTTGATGGAGCATTGAGGTAACGAGGGAAGCAATGGATACTTCATTTCATCGTATGATATAACTTGGAGCTTTTCCATTCCTTTATAAAAGTCGTGAGGAAACCTTAATGACTTATCTCCATGCATAAGTTTCAAAACCGTTAGGTTTGGAAACTTGAGGTCTCCTGGAAACTCAAAGATACTATCGCATGTTAACGAAATTGTTTTGCAAGAGTTGTTCATATTATTTTTAGGCCACCCAGACATATTACCATGGTTGACAATTGAAGCATGCTCGGCTTTACAATACATATCCAAAACAAAAGCACGCACTAGATCGTGCATCTTGACACACCCAACAAAATTGCTTTCGATCAACAAATTTGAATCCATGAGTCGGTCAATACAAGCATTCAACCTTGTTCTTGCCCTTCTTATGGTATACATTTTTTTAAATAAGTTTAAGCCCCATCCGTACCTCATCAACTCCTCAGTATGAATATCAAAGTCTTCGGGGAACAAACCACAAAGAAGAAAAATGGATTTGGTCTCCTCATCTTGGAGATTGCGATAGCTCATCTCAAAAACTTCATTCACAACATTTTCAATGTCATGTTCCTCTAAACGGGCAAGTGCATCCTTCCATGAATCCTTGCTTTTATTTCTAAGAGTAAGGGCTATGGTTTTGATGGAAATGGGTAAACCACAACACTTCCTTGCTATATCTACCTCAATCTGATGGAGCTCACGGTCAGCAATTTCTACGAACTGGAGAAACAAATTTTGTGCTTCTACTTCTTCTAAGACTTTTACATTGAGAATTGAATTAGCTTCAACTCCCATCATATTGCAAATATCTCTCTTTCGTGATGTAAGCAAGACCTTGAAGTTGACACCTTCATTTAGAAGAGGAGTACTTAAACCAATATCTTCCAGATCAACGAATTCCCAAACATCGTCGAGTATTACGAGGAACTTATTCTTACCTCCATCAGAGTTGTCCTTGAACCATTGACGAAGTTTATCCGCTCTTGCCGGTTTAGTGCTTTCATTTAGCTCTATACAGAGGTAATCTGCTATAGCTTTCTGAATAGCAATAGGGTTTGTATTCTCCCCTATAACAGCCATAACAACATAATTAAACATTTTCTTTTTTTCCACAAAATTTTTTATCTTTTTCATCATCGTGGTCTTCCCTACTCCACCCATCCCACATAAGGCTATCATGTGACCTTTGTGGTTCGGTCCAAGTGCTTTCAGTGCTTCTACAAAAGTCACCTCTCTTGATTGAAATTCATCGTGTTCAATTGAAGGTGTGGAGGTGGATGCCTGCATGGACTCTACTCTTCCCAGAGGAATGGGATGATCAGTCCAAGTGATTAGAGAGAGCCGTCTCATGACACTGTCAATCTCCTCACTTATCTCAAAGGCATTCCTTCCGGCCTTGAGCCTAATCTTTAGATTGACGCAACCACCAACTTCACGAGGAACATTTTCCCCTTTCCTATTGATTTTTTCTACATCATCTAACCAACCTGAGACTTGGGCTGGAACCTCAAGATGGCTACTAGTGTTCCGTGTCATGTGCTCTTTGATACCAACACTTGCTTCGTTTAACTCCCTTAATTTGATAGTCATGTCCCTCACATATTGCGTGCTGGAAATGATGTAGCGCAAATAATTGTTAACGGGAATCATCAGAATCGGAACAACTTGTTTCAAAATTTCATTAGCTGCTTCCATTTTTAATATGCTCACTTGTGGTAGCACCTACATAGTATGTAGCCAATAATTGATCAGAAAGAATTCAGTGAAAATTAATAATGGATGGAGCAATTGGCCTAGCAGTATCATGTGTGTTAAAAAGGTGTTCCTCCCCAAGTGGTTGAGGATTCAAGTCCCATGGTGGACAAATGATGTAGATTTAGAAGTAGGATTAGATGGGTGTGTGGGTTAGCAGTTAAAAAAAAGAATGAAGTTGTAATAACTTTGGCCGATAGACAGATGATGTAATCCATAAAAAATTCATCTAATATTTTAAATGAAAATAAACATTAGGAAATGATTGTTCATAGGCTAATTGTGAAAATGTAATTAAAGATGAATTAATATTAATGTTGTGGTTATTACATTATTAAACATCATTGTGATATGCAACCACATCTGAGTGTTTGTTAATAGACCTAACTTTTTGCTAAGAAATATCTGATTAATTAATCAATATAAAAATGAAAGAATATGGAAGAATGTAAGTTGAGATTTTTAAAGAAGTTTTTGGTAACTATCCTTCGGGTGTTAGTGTAATAAGAGAATACCAATAAATTTTATTTCATCTTACCTTAAAACTTATCTACCTCTTCTAATAAAAGAGTCTAGATTTGTTCATGTGTCATTTTCTTATAATTTTTAGTTTTTTTTCTTATACTCTCTAAAAATGACACGTGTAATTTTGAAGGACTTTTTATTTTTAAATTCAAAACCAAATATGACTTTTAAAATGCATGTAATCCGGATTACCAAATAACTCAAATTGGAATTACCATCTAAATCAAAATTGTAACGTCCGTAGATTCGGGCTAGTCAATTTAGAGATAATATGGGTTGAAAATAACTTTTCAACAAAATATTATTTAGAATAAATAATCTTAACCAAGTTGTAAAATATGTCACAAGGTTTCCATACATATAAAGAGCGTCGAAATCCGAGTTATAATGAAGAAGTTATGACCCGTCGAAGTTTCGTGACGGAACCGACACGACACCGAGAAGCGTAAATAGTGATTTTACGATGGAGGACTTTTTAGCCTTAGTGATCTAAATGAAAGTCGTATAATATGTTAAACCGAGAAAATCCATAAAAAGAACTCCCAAATCTGACTTCGTATGAAGAAGTTATGATTTTTCTAAGATTCGGCTTAGCAGTGCACGACCCGAAACTCGAATTTTAGTTCGAGCAGTTTTTGGCTTACGTGACTTAAATGAGAGTTGAAAATCTCATTAATAGGAACTTAACATTAAAAAGACAGACGAAAACAGAGTCCGTATGAAGGAGTTACGAATTCTTCGCGGTCATTTAACAGTCTAAACGCCTCGTACTGTTAAATTTAAGATCGGTCGAGAATTAGTCGACGGAGTTAAAATGAAAGTTGTAGATATTATTTTTACCTACGCGTGGATATAAAGAACGTCAAAAACGTAGGTCGTATGTGAAAGTTACGGATTTTAGAAGTCGGAATTGTGCTATGCGAAAATGGGTGATGTGGCACAATCTTGGCCATTGCTTTCACCCCAAGTTTTGCCACTAGATAGTGACATGTGGCACCAAGTTCGGCCATTTTCACCCTGCAAATAGAACCTCTCCTACCCTCATTTTCTTCACACCTTTCTCATTCTTTCTTCTCTTTACTCTCTCTTTCTCTAGAACCTCTCTCTAGCCCCGAAACCCCTCGAAAAGCCTAGGGAACCTCCCTAGCACGAGGCGGAAGCCCCTGGGTTCTCGACGGCTCTGAGAAGAAGAGCTTTTCCGCACAGGAATGCTGCTCTAAGCAAAGCCTGGTTTTCTATAAAACCCGTTGTAAGTGAGCTACGCCTACACTGTTTTTAATATAGCTTTTATTTAATTATATTAACGTTATTAAGATCATATAATAAGTAATTGGGCTATTATTATGGGTTATATAAGTATTATTTAAAGGTTATATAATAGTAATAATAGTTAGACTATTAATTAGTATCAGTGAATAATAGACTAAACTTTAGTGGTAATAATACTAGGTTTCGTCGAAGGAAATTATTTTTTTTCAAGAAGTGAAGCGCTGTCTGAGTTCGGAATCACCACATTTTCAAGTGAGTGCGTAGTTACTTTCATCTTACACATAGATATGAAGTATTTTATCTAAATTACGTGCTATGGGTGCATATTAAATGATTTTATACATGTTTTAAATGATTTAAACTGTATATGTATTTTATATCTATGATAATGTTGGGGTAAACATGGGTAGATATAATAGATGGAATATGAGTTGAATGATGAGTTGAGAGGTGTTATAGACCACGAGGTGAGGGTGAGACGCGGACGATCTGAGAAGCCTTTTTCCCAAATGATGGCCCCGTCATTTAGCAGGGTATGGATGACAACCACGGACTATTCTAGACAGTCCAGTGGAACACTAGCAGGCTCGCAACCTGTAGGTGTTGTGAACGATGTGTTCACCCGGTGTACCCTAAACCTCGGTGATCATACAGACTTGATGCCTAAACCCTGGCGACTATGCAGACTTAGTGCCCGTTGTGTAAACCGTGGCAACGATGGACTTTGTGCCGATTCCTTAGGATGATCCTTAGGAATGAATGAACGATGAATAGTTGATTCTTAGGGTAGATCCTTAACATTAAAGAAGATAATGGGGATGGGTAATTGGGTTGATTGTTTGATTGTTTAAACATAATAATTATATTATTGTGGGTTGAAAACCCTATGTACTCACCAGGTTTCCCAATCTGACCCACTCAGTTTATTTATATCACAGGTGTTGATATGAAGTCACATTACACTGAGAGATTAAAGAGATGTAGATCACTAGTGTAAATAAATGTAAGTTCTGTTTATGCTTATGTTTATGTATTGACGATGACATCCCAAACGTTTTAAAATGAATAAAATACGTTTCTTCGAAAATATTTTGATAACGTATTTATCGTATTTTTCTGGGAACAAATTCCGCAACATTTTTATGAAAAGAGGTACTATGATTTTTATAAAGCATAAACAAAATCAGTCTTTTCTGATCGTGAAAATTGGAATGTCACAAAAATCCTAATCTCTGGTTAAGTGGGATTGACTATAGTCCCTAAAAACCAGTGGTTTGATATTTATTTACATGATTGTAATCCCTTAAATTTCATTTCAGAGCTACGATGATGAACGACGCCTCTCTTTAATCTCCTCCACATCGTTCTTCAATGGGAACTCGGTCAGAATATTATGGGAAAAATAGAGCTTACACGTACTTTGTCATAGGTTATATGTTCATTACATGTTAAATCTTTTTGCAATTGTTAATTATCTATGTTAATATTTTTTTCACGTGAATGTCATTAGTTTATTATTGATTTGGAAATCTGCTATGATCTGAAGCATAATTTCATCAAGTTCTAAGACGAAATGATATTTGTACAGTCTAACTAATCGGATATAAAGCCATTGTTTGATCTGATACTCTGACATGACAATCGATGTTTATGATTCAAGTAGATCTATCTATTTTTGCTTTCATTGACTGTAAGTCTTCTATGTAAAGCTTGGAAAGTTGCTTTGTAAATTTTGGTTCTTTGATGTAAAGTTGATTAAAGGCACAAATTAATTACGTTCACAAACTTACTTCCATCTATGTCATTATTTTTGTTTGTGCAGAGTACTTTTATATTGACTTGCAAGGGTCCTGCAAAGCAGGGTCATTAGGAAACGATTGAAGAAGATATGATCATCATTTGTAGCCAAAGCGAGTCATTGATATTCATGCATGATTTTTAGTTTGCGCTTAATTTACATGGTTTTTGCTCCATGCTAGGTCCCTTTTTGGTGGAAAAATTAGGAGGATTGTGAAGTCATAGTTACAACAAAATGTTCAATGCTTTGTTGACATCAAGGATTTCTTTGATGACCATTCATGTATTTTAAGCCATCTTTTATTTACATTGTAGATTAAACAAATTATTATGAAGTTAGTAAAATTGAAGACATTAAGTTAGAGTATGATTTTAATGTTTTAAATATTCATTCTTCTTGATTTGTTAACTAAGAAAGAAGGCAAGGTTGAATGGTAAATGCCATATCCCATACAAGTTTTGTTTTTAATTCAGTTAAAGTAGACACACGAGTAAAGCATGGAGATTGTACCAACATACTTCTAATGGAATTTGTCTAATATTATTTCAGGATTTTGTTAGGATAGATAACAACAATTGTGTAATGCAATTTTGAAATTATCTACCCTAACTTTTGTTAATTATATTACATATACATAAACCATTTGATTTGTAATCAATTTACATTCACCAATTAATTTGTAAACAATATTATTCAACACTCATCCTATGTATAGAGCCACTCTGTAGTAAACTGCACACTTTTTTGCAAGCATCACTTGATTTGTCAATATATATATATATATATATATATATATATATATATATATATATATATATATATATATGGGTAAAGTGAATATACCTAACAACCTTATATAAGCTTAGGTACCTAACCTCATCAAAGTACGTCATTTTGCATTAAATTTTCATTGCAATCATCCAAGGTTCTTAAACTTCATCCCTAAACTTGATTTACTTTAAAAAAAATTGGAAATTCATCATTATATTTCTCCTGCATCCTTTCGTTTGTAGCGATAGGATATAAAGCCCATCAGGTGGTATTCGATAGAAAGACGTGATGTAAAAGAAAAATATTGGTGAAAGTCCAAATATTTTGGAAGCAATCAAGTTATGGGGTTGAAGTTTAAGAACCTTAGGCAATTACAATATAAATATCATACAAACCGATGTGGTATTATGGAGTTAGGTACCTAAGCTTATATAAGGTTGTTAGGTATATTCACTTTTCCATATATATATATATATATATATATATATATATATATATATATATATATATATATATATATATATATATATATATATATATATATATATATATAACACAATCCATCACTTGATTTGTCACAATAAAGTAATGTTTAAATTAATTATAACATCAATCCACTACTTATGATTTATTTAAGTTTGAACAACTTATTTACTAGAAATTATATCATTTATTAACAAGAAGCTTTTAAATTATCATCAACGATTGATTTTAGAGATTTCAAAACTCTATTGTTAAGTTAAAAAGTGTAATTAGTTTTTCTTGGTTAACGATGAATTATACTCAAGTATACTTATTCGAAAAATGTATTTATTTCCTAATGACACTCATGGTTATTTATTTACTTTGTAATATTTAATTTGTTTATTATTTACAAAAAATATATATATTTGGAACCGGAACTAGAACAAATTTTGGGAGCACTTCCAAATCTTAAGAATCGGTGTAATTTTCTTCTACAACATAATCATTTTATCATTAATCTATACATAAGATTGTCGTTCGTATCTTCAGACCAATTTATATATTAATTTGAATGTACCATAAAATTACTGACAAATCATTTAACTTTGTAAATTAATAACTGTTTGAAAATTGTTGATTAACGAGTATTGTTTTGAAGTATCAATATATCTTTACTTTGCTAACCGTAGTTTTCACGGGTTATAACCTAGTTTTGTAATATCTAAGTCCTTTCTTTCCTTCCCTTCCTTTCCATTTTCTTAATTTTAAAACTCGGGGGCGAATAAGAAAACTCTCATTTATAAACTGGAAAGGAAAGCCATGTTTATCGAAGCAACACTATAAATGGATGAATATCTCGGACAATGTTTACCATCAAATGACAGTTTTGCTTTCAAACTTTAATCTGGTCTAAAATCATTAAGGAAAAATTATGTTTCCGAAGAAAGAGAAAAAGGAAATATGTATCATAGACAAAATTGTTTGTAATCATATACATATAAATTATATATAATATAATTAGCACACAAAATTGTAATACACTTTCTACACATTACAGTAAATAAAACTTATAGAAAAATTAAAATCTAATAAATGTACCTGGGAGGACCTGAATGCAAAACGGCATTTAAATTAACGAAACTAAGGCAACAATCAAGAGCCTCAAACCAATTTCAAGCCTTTAAAGCTAAAAATGTGTTGAAGCTCATGGGAAATAATACGTATGAAACTTACAGTCGAATTCAAACCGAAATATAGATCAAAAATCACATAACAATCGGGTGCAACAATGGAGAACCAAGTTGGGGTGAGGGAAAAATTAGATAGGTTATCGAGTAGGTTACGAGGATTTAGAATGAATGAAGTTATGAACTTCATGTGAACTCGATCTTATTCCTGGATGTAAGTTGGTCAATGTGTAATATGCTGTTTGGTTAAGTCTCCATATTCGAGATGGGCCAGAAATGGTGGATTGATAGAAAGGTAACAAACATGGTGACTTTCGGGTATGGGAAACAGGTTAACGAATCTGGGCGTGGGTTATTGGCGGACCGGGTGGGTTCTAAGCTGTGATTAGGCGCCGTAAAATAAGACAAACAAAAGGGATAATGACTTGGGAGGGTAATAAACTTTTAAGTTTGATCACATTTAATTACTAATTTTTTTCGTGCTTGATTTATCTTTGAATTGTTTGAAATTGTTCACATTTTATCCTTTTGACCGGTAACAATCGGTCATAAGAGTAAAATGTGAACAATTTCAAATAATTTTGAGGTAAATCAAGCATAAAAAGAAGTTTAGCGATTAAATATGAACAAAGTTGAAAGTTTATTACTCTTTCAAGTCATTATCTATATTTATAATAATTAGTTTATTTTCCCTATTAGTAGCAATTACTTTTAGATTAACAATTTTGATTTCATTCACAACGATTTGTTTTGTGTTGTGGTTGTAAAGAGTATTACATAATAGAATAAGTATCACATAACCATGTTTTAGTTCATGACTTTAAGTACTAGTTTACGAGATAAATGTTTAACTAGAGTTTCTTTATTCATCTATAAGTTAAACGTCAACCCACAAAGAAGAAATAATCAGTAGTTTCACAAAGGCAAAAGTACACATATACAAGCAATAAAAAAATAAGATCAAAAATCAAAAAGAGCATAAGGAGAAGTACATATAGAACTAACATATAAATAGAAAATGTAGATGCAAGTAATAAGAAGGAAGAAAATTATCGATCTATAATGACCGTCTCCACCATCTAGAGTGAAAATCGTTGCCTATGTCCTAAGTAAATGTCTGAACCCAACATAATTTATTTCCTTCAGTTTCTATGTTATTGAAGTCGATTTTGCTGCATTTCTAAGTGTTGTTTTTTACACCTTATACAATAAAGGTATCTCACACAATAACTACAACATCGTCACTTTTGTGACCTCCATATTTCGTTTGTGCTTATTCTTAATAACATTTAGAACCATAATAACATTTAGGACCATTTACAGAATAAAACTTTCTATTTTGTTCATATTTAATCTTTAAACTTTTTGTGTTTGATTTTCCCTTGAATATATGTAGTTTTTTTCAATAAATAATAATTTTTATTTATAGTTTTATATATTTTAAGACTAAGATGGTGTTTAGGATTTCATTTTAAATCTCAACATAACATTTAGGAAAAAATACTTATTGACTAATGTTACTTTAAAAGTCATTTTTTTATAATACCAAATACTTTTTTTTAACTTATTGACTTTTCAAAATACTAATAGTCAATAAATTGTTTTTAAATAAAATCTCAAACACCCTCTAAATTATAATTTTTTTTTGAAACAACCATTACAAATTGTTTGATTTTTAATATATAATAATAAATAAACACAATTTTTAAATATATATATATATATATATATATATATATATATATCTATTTAATGAAATATAAAACCTGATTTAAATAAATATATATTGTGCCCATGGAGGTTCATCTATGGTGACTCCAGGAGATGAAACTAAATCAAAATTTGATCAGAAATAACCATTTAGGCTATGGTGACTTGGTAGCGCATATAGAAGATATAGTGGATAACTTATTGACTCATATTCAAATTATGGCACTACTTGGCCCTTGTAACCATGGAGGTTCATCTGTGGTGACTTCAGGACATGAGGCATAATCTCATGTTTGTAGTGGGGGATTGGTCGGTGCGTGAAAACTGGCTCAAAACCCTCGTTATAGAAGTTCCATTTAAAAAAATGATAGGAAATATGCATCCACATACCAAGTACTTAGTTGAAAACAATGCACGTAATTCATCCACATATCAATAGAGAAGATGCAAAACAGTCTTGTTTGCATGACATAGAAGCTTTATTCTTGTGGTAGTTCAACAATAAGTATTCGCTAAAAACTCATACCTCCAATAAGTATCCACCCAAAATATCATCTATTTCCCCTACACTCATTAACCTAACACCCATTTTTCTCTTAATCCTCCTTCTCCTTCATTCAATCGCCAAAAACCCATACCTCAAATGGACCATCAGAATTCGCTACAGCCACCGAATGTTGAAATCCGCTACCGCTACCACACTATTAGAAACCGCTAACCCACACTTGAACATCTTCTTCCTACAATCACTAGAACACAGAACTCCGGCAACATCAATCGCCTCCCCATTCGGCCACTGCCACCATCTTTTCTTAATAAGTCGACCCTAAATCAACCATTTCCTCGTACATCTTCACCCCTACCTTCTTAGGAATCGTTGATTTTTGTGCAATCAGGGCAAAATAGAAAATTTGTGATTTAGAGAAAATCTGAAAGGGCGAGGCAATAATATGAAGACTAAGGACTTCTAATGGAACACTCGAAGATTCGGGCTAGACAATTAAAATATAATAAGCAACAAAAACAGCATTTTCATAGAATATTACTTAGGATAAATAATATTAAGAAAGTTATAGTATATGCGACAAGGATTCTGGACACATAAAGAACTCTAAAATCAGACTTTGTATGAAGAAGTTATGCTACTTCGAAGTTTCACGATTAAATCGACACAACTCTGCATATCGTAAAAAGTGAATCTTTAATAGATTACTTATTATCCTACGTAATCTAAATGAAAATTGTAGTAATCGTAAAACCGAGAGCGTATATATGGAGAACGTCCAAATCTTACTTCGTGAGAGCAAGTTATGATTTTTCGAAGATTCAACGCAATAGTGCGGACATAGAAATTTAAAAGTAAAAAATAGTTGACTGTTACCCGAAAAAATTAAACGAGAGTTGAAGATCTCGTAAATGGAGTTAGTATGAAGAAGATATGAGTTTCACACAAACATTAATAATGTAAACCGGTCTAAATATGAATTTTAGTTAGAGTGAGAATTATCATTTGAGACCTTAATGAAATTAGTTGTAGAGCTCGTCGAGAAGATTTTGATTATATGAAGAATGTCGAAAACGGAGCTCGTATGCGAATGTTTTGCCCGTCCGAAGATCTATGAGAAAATACATGCGCTGATGATGTGGCACCACTAGGTAGCTCTAAGTGACATGGTCGGGTGGTCGGCTCTTCCAAGAGAGATGACAACATCTGGACACATGGCTCCATGGGAATGTGAAAAGTGTCACCTTCTAGAAGGATGAGATGTGGACTATTAGTGCAGCGACACATGGCTGTCATTGAAGGATCTAAGTCGAAAAAAGGCGCGATGGGTCCAATAATATGTGCAACTTGCACCTCCTGTAGCCTATATAAACCTCGCGAATTAAGCTTATTCCCCATTCGAAATCTTCCAAAACACTCTCAAACGTCCAATTTTCTCTAGATCCAATTTTAGGAGTTTTCATTGGTTAGTAGTGGGGCTCTAGTGCGTTAGAGGAAGTGACAAATAAAATCTTTCAAGTTGAGTTTTGCTTGCATAATTTCCCAGTTTTTTCTAAAACTTTTGTAAGTTAAGCTGCAATTAATTCAGTTCAAATGTAACTTAGATTACGTTTCATAGTCGTTATTATGAACTTATGCATAAGATTTATCAGTGATTCCAAGTCATTATATTGATTAATATATTTATGGTAGTGATTTCTAGGCTGGATTTAGTAATATGTTTAAAGTGGGGTTTTCAAATAGTATACTTTGTATACAAAATGGACCTTACCTACGATGTGACAAACCGAAATTTCTAGCTTGTATAAACGTTCAAATCTATCAAAGTTAGACTCGTGTTGCTATCTTTTAGCATTGTTTAGGGTCTATTCTGAGTATTCTGAGACTAGTGCATCAAAGGAATCAGTGTTTGGATTTGTCAGTTAAGGTTCCAAACCATCTAGCAAACCGTAAACCTCCTCAAAAGGAGTTTACGGTCAGGAAATTTAGAGCTTACGGTCATGGTGACCGTAAACTCCCTCTATATATATAGTTCATGATCATTTTTGATCATTTCTTCAATTTCAAGCCTAGAATTCTGATTTTCTTTCAAGTATCATAAGATTTTTGCTTCCAAATCTTCAAGAACAATTAAGTGATTATTTCCTTGTGTCTTAATCCTTTCTATGTCCATCATTCAATCTTGATTCATCCATGGTTTCATTTTTTGAGTCTAGATCTTCAAGATCCTCAAGAACATCAAGAACACCTTAGTGTTTTGGACCGAAAACACCTTTCCGTGCTTCCAAATTGTAAGTATCTATCTTCTATACTTGTATCTAGTTAGGATTCTTGTTTATGGACTAAAAATTGTCACTTTATCCATGAACAAAGGTGTTTACTGTCTAAGTGTATCTTCTTATATTGGAAATTCTAACGAAAGGTGCATTAGAGACCTTAAACCCTCCTAAAGCCTATAATGGAACTTAGAACCCTTCGAAATGCTTGGAAATCATCCTATGCACAAAAGGATGTGAGTTTACGATGGTAAACTCACTAGACCGTAAACCATAGGACCGTAAACACATGGGACCGTGAACCTATTGGACCGTAAACCATTGGACCGCAAACTCACTTGGTCACGCCATTTGTACCGTAAACTCTTTAGGGTGGCCATACACCCTAAGTGTGCAATCATATGCGATTGTATCCCTTCAATCTAAGAGTTTCCTAGTCTATTAGGGTGTTATCCATTAAAATTAGTTGTTTATACACTAATCAAATACACATACATGTCATTATATGTTTATTAGGATCTTTGTGTGCTCAAGGTTTCACCTGACACTCTACATCCTTTTTCCAAACATACTTCCGTATCACTCACTACAGGTGAGTTCATACCCCTTAACTTATCATTTGAATAATTTTAATGCTTTTATGGGGGGAATACAAGTAGAAAACATACTAGTTATATAATCAATCACATGTGATTTATAACTGCGTTTCAAACAAAGGATTTCATTAACTTTAATTATGTTATCAAACAAACTACTTTTAAATCATTTTATAAACTGACATCAAATCATTATTATTTATTGTTCAAAACTCTTTAAATGTATTACAAAACCTCTTTTAAACTTATATATTGTCAAAAGCATGTCTATATATGTACAGTTATATAAATAATGTTCAAAGAACTTAAGACTGCTAACTCGCTTTATTTCCTTTTCCTTGTTTAGATGTCGACTTAGGGTATCGGTTATTTGTCCGAAGGTCGTCTAAATATTAGATATATATTATGTATACATATGTAGATATAAAAGTACTATCAATCAGTTCAGTACCTTTGGGTACCAAAGGTATACATTCAATCATTTATTCAATTACAGAAATCACTAGTAAACTATAATAGGTACAGTTTAGGAGAATAATATCATATACAAATACTATAACAGAGAATACTATATACATGATACTATATAGAGAATACTATACATAGAATACTATCACTATAACAAGTATACTATAACAAGGTTCAAAAATAACATGATGTGAGATACTACTTCATGACACAACGACCATTTCGTTGTGTCACATTTTGTAACCAGAATCTCCTGTAGGGAGAGCGTGAGTTTGCGTATAGATCTATACTGGATTGACTACCCTACACCGTTGTTGTTCGCTACAGTGGGATTTGCAAGTCTACGGGTGCCAAATGTCATTTCTTCCAACGTCTTTCATCGTCGTGTTATAGTCACTTTAGTATGGTAACAATCTTATCACATTTTGCCTTAAATAAACCATTGGTTTTAAGGTAGTTATTACTTCAGTAGATTATATAAATAATATTGCAGTACACATACATTTTCCCATTATATTCAAATTGTGATCTTCTCACGTAAAGGGTAATATAAAACTATATTATGGTAATGATAGTCATATTTGGGAAAAACATTCACTTTTACAGAGAAACAAACATACAAAACATTCGGGTCTTGGTAGAAGACTACTTTTTATACTAGTAGAAAATATAGCACTTTCTAGGAGTTTTCAAACATATACAAACATTTACATTATACATTTACAAACATTTACATTATACATTTACAAACATTTTCATCAAACTTATACAAACATTGACACTAAATACTTATGAACTCACCAGCTTAAATGCTGATCTACGCTTTCAAATTAACTTGTATTCTCAGGTCATCAGTAGACAGGCACCAATGGCAGGTTTTGAGAAGACGGAGCAGTCAAGACTCGTCTTTTATTTTGATTATTCATTTTTGGTGTCTTATTTACTACTTTGCATTGTTATGATACTATACATGACGTCCTCTGTCCCCAAACGTTTCCGCCATTCCAGTTTTGGGGTGTGACATACGATATGATCCTACCTAGTTGTACCTTACTTGATAGATCTTGATGTAGACACTGGGATTAGAGAGAAATATAGACTATCATTAGTCACAAGGAATATAAGACTAAGACTCGATATTAATCATACTTAGGTCATATCAAAGAAAAAGCTAAGTTGTTAGGTGAAGGGCTGCCAAATTCACCAATCATCCACTTTTAACAAGTGAGTACGTAGTTACTTCCATCTTACACATATATATGAAGTATTTTAACAGCTTACGTGATATGTGTGCATATTGCCTATAAGTGTAATATTTGTGTTCAATGTGGCTTACTTAGTTGAACCTTATAAAATATTGAATTACTTATTTTCCTAAATCATATTGGATAGTAAAGGGTTGAGGGAAGTATAATACGTTGTGAGGCTATATCCAACATTGTAGTTTATACTACTATGGATTAGTTATCTAGTAGAACTTAGGTGACAACCAAAGACTATTCTAGACAATTATGGAGAACATGGGCATGCTTGCAATCATCTAGATGTTTATAAGTCGTACACGGGCATGTTTACAACTTGTAATTGTTAGGGAATCTAACATGGGCAGGTCTATGACCTGCAGGTGTTAGCAACACATACATGGACAGGTTTCTGACTTGTAGATGATGAAAGACCACATGCGGACATGACTATAAATCTGGTTGGTACAAAAGAACTATACATATGGGTATTCTATTCACCCACATGGGTTCCTTTTTAACATATATTGCCAAGGAATCCCCAAGGTAGTATTGTTCACTCAGGGATCCTTTAGGATAGATTCCATTATGAATATCATTTTAGGATCAAGGAGTGAGAATGACATGAATCAATAATTCGGGTTAATTGTTATATATGGAATATATATTTAAAGAATTTAAATTATATTATTATGGGTTGAAAACCATATCCATTCACCACGTTTCTTAACCTGACACATTTAGTTTCTTTGTATCACAGGTAACAATGCGTAGGTACTTGGATAATAGTGTAATTATTTGTTGAGGGATTAAAGGAGGTTGTTGGCCACTAGTATAATTATTGTAAGGTCTGTCAAAGTGTATGCTTATGTTTCTTTATCAATTATGACATCTAATGTTTTATAAATAGAACCCATTTATTTGTAAATGATTCAAATAATGTTTTAGGACAAATTTTGCACAAACAAAAGAATACTCTGTTTTAAAATAAGCATAAAACGGTCTTTTTGGGAAATGACTAATGGTATCTAGATGTTAACAAAAGATGGGTTTTAAGTTTCCTTTAAATCCATAATGTCATCACATGGTATAGTAACAATTATAGCTTGGGTGAATTTTCGAGGTGGTTTAAGAATCAATGGAGGAATGGAAAGGGATTTCTACGTAATTTTGTGCATGAGTTTTCTAAGAGAGATTTATGGGCTTATTTTTTAGATTGAAAGAGTTGGAGATGGTGGTTTACGATAGAAGAGGTGGTGGCGGTGGTGTTGTTACTTTAGGATTTTTTTTTTTGCAGGTTTGAGCATCAATCAATGATGATGTTGCTGGTGGTCAATGCCAGTAGTTGTGATTAACGGTAATGGTTTTGGCAGTGGTTAACGTCAATTGTTTATGGAGTTGTGGTCACCGGTTAATAAAAGGTAATTGTAACGCCTGCAACTTTAGGCTAGATAGTTAAAATGTAATAAGCGATAAAAATGATATTTTGATAAAAAGCTATTTAGGATAAATGGCATTTACCAAAGTTATAGTATATGTGACAAGGATTCTCAGTCAGATATGACATCCAATGTTTTGTAAATATAACCCATTTCTTTGGAAATGCTTCAAATAATGTTTTAGGACAAATTCTACACAAACAAAAGAATACTTTATTTTAAAATAAGCATATAACGGTCTTTTGGGGCAATAAAAAATAGGGAGGTCACATCTATGTGGTGCTAATATAAGGTATAGGATATTACATTGAGTGATTGTATCTAGATGTTAATAGAAGATGGATTTTAAGTTTCCTTTAAATTCAGAATGTCATCACATGGTATAGTAACAGTTATAACCTGGGTGAATTTTCTAGGTGGTTTAAGAATCAATGGAGGAAGAGGAAATGGATTTCTAGGTACTTTTGTGCATGAATTATCTAAGAGATATTTATGGGCAAAAATTTTAGATTGAAAGAAGTTATGCTTTTTCAAAGTGTCACGATTGCACCAACATGGCTATGTGCGTTGTAAAAAGTGAATTTTTAGATAGGTTGCTTGTTAGCCTATGAAATCTAAACGATAGTCGTAGAAATCATAAAACCAAGAACATGATTATAGATAATGTCCAAATTTGACTTTGTATGAGGAAGTTATGATTTTTTGAAGTTTTAGCACTTTGTGTTAGCACAAAATTCGAATTTTAGATCGGTTGATTTTTAGTCGAAACGATATAAACAAGAGTTGACGATCTTGTTAATAGGAGTTCATCGATACAAAGACAGTCGAAAACAGATGTCGTATGAAAAAGATATGAATTTTAAATGAAGACTAGCAGTCTTAGCCTTCTACATTATTAAATAAAACATTAATTTAGAATTACCCGATGGAGTCTAAATGAAACTTCTCGATCTCGTCGATAGCTACACATGAATATAAGAACGTCAAGAATTGATTTTCTATGAAGAAATTACGAATTTATGAAGTTTCCTGAGATGCACCATGCACAATGCACATCATACATGATCTTCTAGAAGGCCACACGCAAGTCCAATCAATTCCTGCCCCTTGTCGCAAAAAGCATGGGCCACGTCACCTAGCGCTATGTGCTTAATGAAAACCTATATATATGGGTTGTTCTTCATATATGCTCCTCACAAATCCAACCCCAACCCTCTTTCTCGAGTTTCTCTCGACTTTTCCCTAATTTCCCCTTAGTTTCTAAGATTCTAGCGAGTAGCTAAGGTCCCTGAGTGCCCGACATTAGTAGGTATCAGGCCAAAGTTCTGCCAGTGCAATTTCCAAAAAAATTTCAAGAAAATCCATGTAAGTTAAAGTTGTACTTATATCGCTTTCAGTATAACTTACGTTTACATTCATAGTCGTTGTTATGAATTTATAAATAAGATTTATCAGTGATTCCAAGTCATATTACTGGTTGATCTACTTATGGGCATGGTGACAAGGCTAGATTTAGTGAAGTGTTTAAAATGAGATTTCCATACAATATATTTTATATACCAAACAAACTCTACATCTGATATGATCTTACTTGGTTGTCCCTTATCAGCTATATATCAGCAGACTTTGGGATTAATGATGAATGTAGACTATCCTTAGTCATAAGGATTATTAGACTAAGACTTAGCGACATTCATAAATAGGTCGCATCAATGAAAAGACAAGGTGTTAGGCGAAGCGTTGCCAAATTCACCTGTCATCCACTTTTAACAAGTGAGTACATAATTAGTTTCATCGTACACATATATATTGAATATTCAGATAATTAAATGTTATATGTGCTTATGTGCGAAGATATTATGTGTCATATGAAGTATTAGAAATATCATTTTTATATGATTTATTTTGTATATGGATTTTCATAAATATAATACATTGGGTAATGAGAGATTATAATGATAAGATGTCGTAGTTTGATGAGAGTTAGGATACCATAGTATGATGAGGTATGAAATGATAAAATGACATAATATGATGAATGATGAAAATGACAATAAGATATCACGACTTTAATAATGCTAGTACGTTAACAATGTAGAAATGGTACTCGTGTACTAATGATGTAGGAATGGTACTAGTGTACTAACAATGTATGAATGGTACTAGTGTAATAACGATGTATTCGTCTAACAGAGTATAGGTGACGACGACCAAACTATTCAAGACAATCCCATGGAAGACAAAGAGGTTTATAACCTGTACGTGATGGACTTTGTTCCCATTTTATGTACTCTACTTTCTACTGACAGGTATTACGGAGAAATCCCTAAAACAGTACTATCAACAATGATGACCCTTAGGACAGATCCTTGGGAATGAATATAGAAGGAAACCTACTGACATGTATTGCGGAGAAATCCCTGAAACAATACGATCAGCAACGATAACTATGATGACCCTTAGGATAGATCCTTAGGGATAAAAAAGAAATCAGGGATGGTAAGTGGCTTAATTTTTTGATAATTAAACATATTAGCTATATTATTGTGGGTTGAAAACCCTATGTACTCACCAGGTTTCCCAACCTGACCTACTCAGTTGCTCTGTATCATAGGTAATAGTACATGGACTATGTTTATGCTTATGCTTCTTATATCAGTTATGACATCCCAAATTTTTAATAAATCAACGAAAAACATATGTTCGGAGATACTTTTATGGGCCAAAATTTGCATTTATAAATAAACTCTCTTTTGAAATAAACATAAATAAAAAAGATGTTTTTGACCATGAAAATGACGATGTCATAGTAATCAATGGTGGAGGTGATAGGATCGATGGCTTTAGGTTTCAATATAAAGAAGAGAGAGAGAGAGAGAGAGAGAGAGAGAGAGAGAGAGAGAGAGAGAGAGAGAGAGAGAAGAGAGAGAGAGAGAGAGAGTGTGTGTGTGTATGTGAAAGGGATGGAGGGAGAGAGAGAGAGAGAGAGAGTGTGTGTGTGTGTGTGTGTGTGAGAGAGAGAGAGAAAGAGAGAGTGAGAGAGAGAGATAGAAAGAGATGGATGGATTTAAGGGGCAGTGCTTCAAATCATGGCTTTAGTTCTAAAAAACAATGGGTAGGGTATGTGGACATAATTGTTTTAATAATAGCTAAAACATTTTTTCTGAAATAAATTTAAATATAAAAAAACCTAGTAATGTATAATATTCATTTTATGTTAGAAACAGACAAAAATTACAATAAACTTTAGGGGTGGTACGAGTGCAAAAAAAGACACGGACCAAACATGAAATTTTTGCAAACCATAGGGATAATTTAGTAATTTGTTCAAGTTTATAAGTTATTTTTTACATAAAAGTCATTTTGAAGTTCAAAATGAAATCTCAAACACCCTCTTCATCTTAAAATAGATAAGACTTAAGGTTAAAAAAAAATATTATGCATTGAAAAAAAATACCTATATTTTAAACTATTCACAAAAAAAAACTATCATCGATTTTTTTTTACAATTTACTCATCGAACCCTACTATTGTATGTGTTACCTAAAAATTGAGCCCAATCGCACATAATAGCTGGTTTCAATGATTAAATTGCAAAATAATAACAACAACAACAACCAAATTCAAAGGTAAACTTTTTTGTCAAAAATACCAAAATATAAGGAATTTAATGTATATTTCCTTCTTATATTTACTTTCTCACTAGAAATATTTAAGGTATTTAAAAGTATTAATATTTACCATATGATGCCAGGTGCTTGGAAATTAAGTCGCCGCCAAATGCTAATATATTTAAGTTTTAGTGTTTTACAAAATAGGGTATACTTTTGATATAAACAGTTTTTTTGCTCTTAAATGTATAAATTGTGTTTTTCGTAGTACTATTGTGGTAGAGTAAAATTAGTGGCATTTGTAGGCATGAAAATTATACCTAACCCGATGGGAGCCCGGTTAACCCGTCCCCAACGGGTATTTCCTGCAAAAATAGGTATCGGGTATGGGGTCGGGGATCTCCAATAGGCTAAAACCGGGGATTGGGTCGGGCTCAATTATAACAAATTTTGAACCGCTCCCGCCCCGATTTTGATGACATTATATATATATATATATATATATATATATATATATATATATATATATATATATATATATATATATATATATATATATATATATATATATATATATATATATATAGAGAGAGAGAGAGAGAGAGAGAGAAAGAGAGAGAGAGAGGTTCAAGTATTCTAACTGATTATTGTGTGGATGTAGAAATGGTTATTGGTCAATCAAAATTAAATAAATAAATAAGGATAATTTAGTAATTTGATTAATAACTTCCAAAAATAATTCCTATAATCATGGTATTGACTTTTTAACCTAATTTCTCTCAGTTTATTTCTAGAGTCGTTCCCCTCTTTATCTAAAAAACCAAATCTTTGCCGATCTGCAAAATTGGAATTGACTACAAAATCAATCTTGAGTTCTACGAAAATCGATTGCGCTTTCCTTGATGTGCCGGGTTAAAAGACCAACAAAAAAAGGCGAAAAGGCACCTACAGAGGCTTCCACCACCGTCATTGCCATCTCCGATCATGTCTACTCCGTCGCTCATCGCTCGTCGCTCACTTCCGACGTCCACACCTCCGACCGATCCCATTAGGTGATATAATCATTGTAACCTGGAATATTTTTTGTAATTTGTCCATGATTACAGATTTTTATTAAAATTTTTATTTTAATGTTGCCTTTGTTCATTATTGTCGGATAGAAATTGAAGTTTATTCGAGTTTTACCGGTTGCCATCGTAACCCAAATCCTAACAATCTAGGGTTCATCAAGGTTTGTTGATTTTAGCTCGGCTTGATACATAGGAACACAGCTTTTGAGGTAATATTTTTCTTCTTAATAATAAAATAGGTAATTAATCCTATCTATGAGATTTAGTGTTGATTTGTATCTTGCAATTTAGACCTTTTTGTTATCGACATTTTTTTTTACTTTCATTAGATCTAGAAGCGTTTATTGTAATCTATATGCTAATTCTAAACTGTTCATGGAGTTTTTGGCTTGTGGCTATTGGAGGATATCATTTATTTTGAGATTTAAAGTTCAAAATTCAACCATAGTTTTAAAACTAAGATATATTATTGAATCGCATGTTATATCTATTTGACTGTCATAGTAAGTTTTCTTTTTATTTGTAATCATTTGATTGTTTTTTTATATAAAACAATGATGACAAAAACTTGTTTCCTAGAGCATATATGTTGTGTGGAGATTTGATGAGTTTTTTATTTTAATATTCATTATATGATGGTTTTCAATTTCATGGCTCTCGATGATGTTTATTAATTTTACTTTGATTTTCAAAAACTAATTGATCAAATGGATGGATGGTCATCTATAAGAGGCGTCCAAGTTGTCACAAATTTTACTCATCTTTTCTGTTTATGATTCGTATATTTGTCCTCCAACTTGTGAAACTACTTTCTAGTAATCCCTTAGTGGTTTGTGTATTTTATACAATTCCAATTCTATTGGAATGGAATCACGAATTCAAATTCTATCGAAATGGAAACACGAATTCTAATTCTGTTGGAATGGAATATGGATATTTTCTCACTGATTATACATGTTCTACAATTTTTGGTTATTGGTTTTGGTGTAATTAACAAGTCCGCATATTTTTTCAAAGAAATTTAGTTTTTTATTTTTCATTTGCTAATGCGTTATTGGATTCTAAGCTACAATTGGATTTGTTTTCATAGAAGTTGATGCTTGAAGAACGGACAACAAAATTGAAAGTGTTTCTTAGCAACATTAATATTCTTTTAGAATGAATTAATGTATTTGTTAGATTTTGAATTAAGTCCAATAAACATGAATCGGGACAATCAGAAGTCCGTATACCAAATTACATTCACTTCCAAAAGTTCGTAAATCGTCAATTCATTCGACGATCCGTATATCAAACCATCACTTCTCATTTTGATGGTTATTAAACTTTATGATCGGTGAAAACACAATTTGATTATGTCCTCTCGTGTTTATCGCTTATTAAAATTGAAATTATTTTTTTAAGTAATTTAGGGGTTTGTTTTTTGATAAACGGGGATGGTCTGAGTAAACACCCAAAATATAAAGGGGAGTGGATTTTATTTCCCGCATTGGGATGTGGATGTTGTTATGCACTCGGGGATGGGGATAGGGATTATCAACCCCTCCCATCCCTGTCCCATTTCCATCCTTAGGCGTTTGATTAACTTTGGATAAAATTTTGTTAACATCGTAAATAATTGACTTTAAAAAGATTGATAATTAAGAAATTGTGTTTGAGTGGTTCCATATCGAAAATTATTTGGAACAAATCATATATTTTAATTGGTCGAATGGACCACGTATGTGACATAACCAACCAAGAGTTGTGGAACGCTCTTGGGTACACATTTTCTAAGTATAAGGATATTTTCCTTAAGGCGTATTCGGCAAAACTAGCTAGTAGCGGGTAGCTTTTATTTTGAAGTTTTTTGTTTAGGCTAAAAGCTAAACGCTCCCGTCGCCGAACGATGTTTTTTCTTCTTTAGTAGCATTTTCTTAAAAGCTAGAAGCTATAAGTTCCCAAAAGCTATGTGCCGAACACACTTGTTTGTTGTTACTTGTAGGAGTTTTTGCTAGGAGATTGTTGAATGGTTAAGTTGACCTTTAGACAGTTTCAACTATCATTTATAGTTCCTTGCACATAAATAAATTATCATGCATGATTTTATTAAATATTCATCAGGTATTCATCAGCACCTTGGAATTCTGTTATTTACTTTCTAACCGAAATTATTTAAGGCATTTGAAACTATTAATATAATGCAAGGAGCTTTGAAATTAAGTTGTCGCCAATTTTATTGAATATGCAATCTATTTAAGTTTTAAAATTATACAAAATACCTAATACTTTGATATGAATAATTTTTGGCTCTTACATGTATGAATTGTGGTTTTCAGAGAATTGTTGTGGTACAGTAAAATTAGTGGCATTTGATTAATTTTTCCTTCTACTTCTTTCCAACTCTTAAAAACACAAAATATAAATTTGTTTCCTTTCCTTTCCTTTGTTTTCTATTATTACTTTCTTTTCTTTTCTTTGTTAAAACTTTGAAACTATGTATAAACAGTCAATAATTAAGAAATTGTGTTTGAGTAACTGAATATCGAAAATTATTTTGAACGAATCAATAATTAGTCGAATGGAAATAGATGATTCACCTAGGCAAATCAAGGCATATGAGTTTTATCTTGGCAAATTAAGACATATGAGTTTTTGGTCAGCTTTTTTGGTTAGGAAATAGATGAAATTAAAGTTAACACGAAAGTCGTGATTGTAAACAAAATTCATCAAACGGAAGTTGAATTGTTTTATCTTTATGTCTTCCTTCATATGACCCATAGGTTTCATTATGATGATGTTGACGTTAAATCCTAAATATGTTGATTTAAGTCAAACTGAGTTGGCAAGTGAACATGCATGGACAACTTATCTAGATCATATTGCTTCCTCAACCTAGCTTTCTTCATAAAATAAATTTTGATATATTTTTGTTTATATGTACTTTTGCGAAAAGATTTAAATGCTCTTGAACAGTTACTAGCTATTATTTGTCAATAAAAGTAACATGGATGAAAAAAAATTGAGTACGGCAACACTTGAATATCATATAGACGAAATTATAATTTATATTTTAATATAATCTTGAGAGGAATCCGAAGCTCATGCTCATATTTTATCTTTGCTAGGCCTATCTTTGTACCCAAAACATAGGCAACCTTCGATTTCTAAAGGAAACAAAAGAGATCACAGGTAAATCGATGTGGTTGAATTTAACATACACATCACCACCAACATCATCAAATCATTTTGATAGTGGAGTTTTGTCCTCTCTAAAAGTCTATTTTTTTTTTTTTTTTTTGTAATATTCCCCTTTCGTTCTTATGCAAACCAATTGGGTTGCGTTACCATGAGTTACCATGAGTTAATGTAGCTATAGCTAGACAGACAAAACCAAGCAATATAGTATATACATGTAAAACGTTAAAATCAATAAAGGAGCATACCTTTATGTATTTATGTATCCTTTCTCTTCTGAACTGCACTCAAAAGATGAGAGATTAATTTTAGAAGATAAAACTCTGAATTGTGGAAAAGAAGAATGGCAGATGAAGGACTATATAAGAGTGTTTCATGAGGGGAAGGGGGGTGATTGTAAATTGTTATGGTCAAGCCTAGTGACTTTTTTTTATTACCAATATATATCGTGAGACATACTTTATAAATTATTTTGATTTTAATATATTTTTAAATCGATTAGTTGTAGCAAAATCAATGGCCAATACCCAAGCAAGAGTTTGGTTATCATAGTCAAAACTCAAAAGTCAAGATTGCTTATTTCTTTTATTCATAATAATAGATAATAGATTTCTGGATAACTATGGATAACTATGTATCATCTAACTCTACCAAACTCACATACTTTATGATAAGCTAAAACCAAAAAAAAAAGTTTTTTTTTTCACAACATTATCCCACCCGTGATTAGGAGAAATATAACTTCCTTGAAAGAAATAATAGTCCACTTTGAAAATTTTAGAAAGAAAGTGGAATCTTGTGGAGGAATTAGAATCAAATGAATTAGAATTTTATCATGTACGTCTAGTTGACATGTATATTGTTTGATTTATAATTTCACTAAATTGTAAAATTGGTCCATGTGGTTTAACGAGAACCGTTTCGGGTTAATTTTTGTTTTCATGTATTGCTTGTCTAAATTGAAACTGTCATGCATAATTGGTCCTTCCACTTATATGTCCATTCAAAACATTCGTGAAGTCTCACATGTACTTAAAAGTAATGGCATTTTCCACCTTTTAGGTATTTATTCATTTTTTATTTAATTTTCTAATTACATTTTAAAGTACAAGTATCTTATTTCTAGCAATCTTCGTTACCATTATATTCACATTCTCTTTCATTCTACACTCCACTTTTTCTCTCTCTCCCTTCAACTTCACTCTTTCTTCAAATTTCACACACAAAATCTCTTATCTTTCCGCAATCTCACACACTTTACCCCTCG